>NC_140958.1:38509337-39868087 GCF_014529385.1 Adiantum capillus-veneris
GCATAGGTTTTACATGGGGGTTTTGTTTCAAGGTCCACCACTTGTCCAAGCTAACTCTATTGAAACATAGAGAGAATCAAAGGTCCACCACTTGTCCAAGCTAGGGTCCATTGAAACATGGAGAGAAGGATGCTCCACCATTTGTCCAAGATACGCTCCATTGAAACATGAAGAGAAGCAAGCTACACCATGTCTCCAAGATGCTAGGCTCCATTGAAATACCTCAAACCCATGATATTTTGTACATGGGGGGTTTACATTCAAGGTCCACCACTTGTCCAACCTATTATCTCTAGTAGCATGAGTGGTTTGGTCTCAAGATTCACCATTTTTCCACTCTATGTCATTCTATTAAGAATATATGGGTGCTAAGGTCCACCACTTGTCCAACCTATAAGGCTATATCTTAAACTTTATTCTTTCTCACCACTTGGAGTTACCAAGATAGGTTTTACATGGGAGTTTGGTTCCAAGGCCCACCACTTGTCCAAGCTAACTCTATTGAAACATAGAGAGAAGCAAAGGTCCACCACTTGTCCAAGCTAGGCTCCATTGAAACATGGAGAGAAGGATGCTCCACCATTTGTCCAAGATAGGCTCCATTGAAACATGAAGGGAAGCAATCTGCACCATGTCTCCAAGATTCTAGGATCCATTGAAATACCTTAAACCCACGATATTTTTACATGGGGGGTTTACATTCAAGGTCAGTCACTTGTCCAAGCTATTATCCCTAGTAGCATGAGTGGTTTGGTCTCAAGATTTACCACTTTTCCACTCTATGTCGTTATATTATGAAGATCTAGGTTTTAAGGTCGACCACTTGTCCAACCTATAAGGCTAGATCTTAAAGGGTATTATTTCTCACCACTTGGAATGACCATGATATGTTTTACATGGGGGTTTGGTTCAAGGTCCACCACTTGTCCAAGCTAACTCTATGGAAACATAGAGAGAAGCAAAGGTCCACCACTTGTCCAAGCTAGGCTCCACTGAGACATTTAGAGAAGGATGATCCCCCATTGGTGGAAGATAGGCTCATTGAAACATGAAAAGAAGCAAGTTGCACCATGTCTCCAAGATTCTAGGATCCATTGAAATACCTTAAACCCACGATATTGTTTACATGTGGGGTTTAACGTCAAGGTCAGTCACTTTTCCAAGCTATTATCCCTAGTAGCATGAGTGGTTTGGTCTCAAGATTCACACTTTTCCACTCTATGTCATTATTAAGAAGATCTAGGTGTTAAGGTCGACCACTTGTCCAACCTATAAGGGTATATCTTAAAGGTATTCTTTCTCACCACTTGAAATGTCCATGATATGTTTTACATAGGGGGTTAGTTCCAAGGTCCACCACTTATCCAAGCTAACTTTATTCTTCTCATAGAGAGAAGCAAAGGTCCACCACTTGTCCAAGCTAGGCTCCATTGAAACATGGAGAGAAGGATGCTCCACCATTTGTCGAAGCTAACTCTATTGAAACATGGAAGGTTTACATTCAAGGTCCACCAGTTGTCCAACCTATTAACGCTAGTAGCATGAGGGGTTTGGTCTCAAGATTCACCACTTTTTCACTCTGTGTTATTATATTAAGAATATTTGGGTATTAAGGTCCACCACTTGTCCAACCTATAAGACTATATCTTAATGGTTATTCTTTCTGACCACTTGGAGTGACCATGAAAGGTTTTACATGGGGGGTTTGGTTCCAAGGTCCACCACTTGTCCAAGCTAACTCTATTGAAACATAGAGAGAAGCAAAGGTCCACCACTTGTCTAAGCTAGGGTCTATTGAAACATGGAGAGAAGGATGCTCCACCATTTTCCAAGATAGACTCCATTGAAACATGAAGAGAAGCAAGCTGCACCATATCTCCAAGATGCTAGCTCCATCGAAATACCTTAAACCCACGTTATTTTGTACATGGGAGTTTACATTCAAGATCAAAATTTGTCCAACCTATTATCGCTAGTAGCATGAGTGGTTTGCTCTCAAGATTCACCACTTTTCCACTCTCTATCATTATATTAAGAATATTTGGGTGTTAAGGTCCACCACTTGTCCAACCTATAAGACTATATCTTAATGGTTATTCTTTCTCACCTTGAAAGACTATATCTTAATGGTTATCCCTAGCTATTATTGCTAGTAGCCTGAGTGGTTTGGTCTCAAGATTCACCACTTTTATTAAGAATATGTGGGTGTTAAGGTCCACCACTTGTCCAACCTATAAGGCTACATCTTAAAGGTTATTCTTTCTTACTACTTGGAGTGACCATGATAGGTTTTACATGGGGGTTTGGTTCCAAGGTCCACCACTTGTCCAAGCTAACTCTATTGAAACATAGAGAGAAGCAAAGGTCCACCCTTGTCTAAGCTAGGGTCCATTGAAACATGGAGAGAAGGATGCTCCACCATTTGTCCAAGGTAGGCTCCATTGAAACATGAGGAGAATCAAGGGCTGCACCATGTCTCCAAGATGCTAGGCTCCATCGAAAAACATTAAACCCACGATATGTCGTAGATGAGGGGTTTACATTCAAGGTCCAACACTTGTCCAAGCTATTATTGGTAGTAGCCTGAGTGGTTTGGTCTCAAGATTCACCACTTTTCCACTCTATGTCATTATATTAAGAATATGCGCGTGTTAAGGTCCACCACTTGTCCAACCTATAAGGCTACATCTTAAAGGTTATTCTTTATTACCACTTGGAGTGACCATGATAGGTTTTACATGGGGGTTTGGTTCCAAGGTCCACCACTTGTCCAAGCTAACTCTATTGAAACATAGAGAGAAACAAAGGTCCACCACTTGTCCAAGCTAGGGTCCATTGAAACATGGAGAGAAGGATGCTCCACCATTTGTCCAAGATAGGCTCCATTGAAACATGACGAGAAGCAAGCTGCACCATGTCTCCAAGATGCTAGGCTCCATCGAAATACATTAAACCCACGATATTTCGTAGATGAGGGGTTTACATTCAAGGTCCACCACTTGTCCAAGCTATTATTGCTAGTAGCCTGAGTGGTTTGGTCTCAAGATTCACCACTTTTATTAAGAATATGTGGGTGTTAAGGTCCACCACTTGTCCAACCTATAAGGCTACATCTTAAAGGTTATTCTTTCTTACTACTTGGAGTGACCATGATAGGTTTTACATGGGGGTTTGGTTCCAAGGTCCACCACTTGTCCAAGCTAACTCTATTGAAACATAGAGAGAAGCAAAGGTCCACCCCTTGTCTAAGCTAGGGTCCATTGAAACATGGAGAGAAGGATGCTCCACCATTTGTCCAAGGTAGGCTCCATTGAAACATGAGGAGAAGCAAGGTGCACCATGTCTCCAAGATGCTAGGCTCCATCGAAAAACATTAAACCCACGATATATGTCGTAGATGAGGGGTTTTAATTCAAGGTCCACCACTTGTCCAAGCTATTATTGCTAGTAGCCTGAGTGGTTTGGTCTCAAGATTCACCACTTTTCCACTCTATGTCATTATATTAAGAATATGCGCGTGTTAAGGTCCACCACTTGTCCAACCTATAAGGCTACATCTTAAAGGTTATTCTTTATTACCAGGAGGAGTGACCATGATAGGTTTTACATGGGGGTTTGGTTCCAAGGTCCACCACTTGTCCAAGCTAACTCTATTGAAACATAGAGAGAAACAAAGGTCCACCACTTGTCCAAGCTAGGGTCCATTGAAACATGGAGAGAAGGATGCTCCACCATTTGTCCAAGATAGGCTCCATTGAAACATGACGAGAAGCAAGCTGCACCATGTCTCCAAGATGCTAGGCTCCATCGAAATACATTAAACCCACGATATTTCGTAGATGAGGGGTTTACATTCAAGGTCCACCACTTGTCCAAGCTATTATTGCTAGTAGCCTGAGTGGTTTGGTCTCAAGATTCACCAATTTATTAAGAATATGTGGGTGTTAAGGTCCACCACTTGTCCAACCTATAAGGCTACATCTTAAAGGTTATTCTTTCTTACTACTTGGAGTGACCATGATAGGTTTTACATGGGGGTTTGGTTCCAAGGTCCACCACTTGTCCAAGCTAACTCTATTGAAACATAGAGAGAAGCAAAGGTCCACCCTTGTCCAAGCTAGGGTCCATTGAAACATGGAGAGAAGGATGCTCCACCATTTGTCCGGTAGGCTCCATTGAAACATGAAGAGAAGCAAGGTGCACCATGTCTCCAAGATGCTAGGCTCCATCGAAAAACATTAAACCCACGATATGTCGTAGATGAGGGGTTTACATTCAAGGTCCACACTTGTCCAAGCTATTATTCTAGTAGCCTGAGTGGTTTGGTCTCAAGATTCACCACTTTTCCACTCTATGTCATTATATTAAGAATATGCGGGTGTTAAGGTCCACCACTTGTCCAACCTATAAGGCTACATCTTAAAGGTTATTCTTTATTACCACTTGGAGTGACCATGATAGGTTTTACATGGGGGTTTGGTTCCAAGGTCCACCACTTGTCCAAGCTAACTCTATTGAAACATAGAGAGAAGCAAAGGTCCACCACTTGTCAAGCTAGGGTCCATTGAAACATGGAGAGAAGGATGCTCCACCATTTGTCCAAGATAGGCTCCATTGAAACATGACGAGAAGCAAGCTGCACCATGTCTCCAAGATGCTAGGCTCCATCGAAATACATTAAACCCACGATATTTCGTAGATGAGGGGTTTACATTCAAGGTCCACCACTTGTCCAAGCTATTATTGCTAGTAGCCTGAGTGGTTTGGTCTCAAGATTCACCACTTTTATTAAGAATATGTGGGTGTTAAGGTCCACCACTTGTCCAACCTATAAGGCTACATCTTAAAGGTTATTCTTTCTTACTACTTGGAGTGACCATGATAGGTTTTACATGGGGGTTTGGTTCCAAGGTCCACCACTTGTCCAAGCTAACTCTATTGAAACATAGAGAGAAGCAAAGGTCCACCCCTTGTCTAAGCTAGGGTCCATTGAAACATGGAGAGAAGGATGCTCCACCATTTGTCCAAGGTAGGCTCCATTGAAACATGAGAGAGAAGCAAGGTGCACCATGTCTCCAAGATGCTAGGCTCCATCGAAAAACATTAAACCCACGATATGTCGTAGATGAGGGGTTTACATTCAAGGTCCACACTTGTCCAAGCTATTATTGCTAGTAGCCTGAGTGGTTTGGTCTCAAGATTCACCACTTTTTCCACTCTATGTCATTATATTAAGAATATGCGCGTGTTAAGGTCCACCACTTGTCCAACCTATAAGGCTACATCTTAAAGGTTATTCTTTCTTACCACTTGGAGTGACCATGATAGGTTTTACATGGGGGTTTGGTTCCAAGGTCCACCACTTGTCCAAGCTAACTCTATTGAAACATAGAGAGAACAAAGGTCCACCACTTGTCCAAGCTAGGGTCCATTGAAACATGGAGAGAAGGATGCTCCACCATTTGTCCAAGATAGGCTCCATTGAAACATGAGGAGAAGCAAGCTGCACCATGTCTCCAAGATGCTAGGCTCCATCGAAATACATTTAAACCCACGATATTTCGTAGATGAGGGGTTTACATTCAAGGTCCTCCACTTGTCCAAGCTATTATTGGTAGTAGCCTGAGTGGTTTGGTCTCAATATTCACCACTTTTTATTAAGAAATATGTGGTGTTAAGGTCCACCACTTGTCCAACCTATAAGGCTACATCTTAAAGGTTATTCTTTCTTTCTACTTGGAGTGACCATGATAGGTTTTACATGGGGGTTTGGTTCCAAGGTCCACCACTTGTCCAAGCTAACTCTATTGGAACATAGAGAGAAGCAAAGGTCCACCCCTTGTCTAAGCTAGGGTCCATTGAAACATGGAGAGAAGGATGCTCCACCATTTGTCCAAGGTAGGCTCCATTGAAACATGAGGAGAAGCAAGGTGCACCATGTCTCCAAGATGCTAGGCTCCATCGAAAAACATTAAACCCACGATATGTCATAGATGAGGGGTTTACATTCAAGGTCCAACACTTGTCCAAGCTATTATTGGTAGTAGCCTGAGTGGTTTGGTCTCAAGATTCACCACTTTTATTAAGAATATGTGGGTGTTAAGGTCCACCACTTGTCCAACCTATAAGGCTACATCTTAAAGTTTTTCTTTCTTACTACTTGGAGTGACCATGATAGGTTTTACATGGGGGTTTGGTTCCAAGGTCCACCACTTGTCCAAGCTAACTCTATTGAAACATAGAGAGAAGCAAAGGTCCACCCCTTGTCTAAGCTAGGGTTCATTGAAACATGGAGAGAAGGATGCTCCACCATTTGTCCAAGGTAGGCTCCATTGAAACATGAGGAGAAGCAAGGTGCACCATGTCTCCAAGATGCTAGGCTCCATCGAAAAACATTAAACCCACGATATGTCGTAGATGAGGGGTTTACATTCAAGGTCCACACTTGTCCAAGCTATTATTGGTAGTAGCCTGAGTGGTTTGGTCTCAAGATTCACCACTTTTCCACTCTATGTCATTATATTAAGAATATGCGCGTGTTAAAGTCCACCACTTGTCCAACCTATAAGGCTACATCTTAAAGGTTATTCTTTATTACCACTTGGAGTGACCATGATAGGTTTTACATGGGGGTTTGGTTCCAAGGTCCACCACTTGTCCAAGCTAACTCTATTGAAACATAGAGAGAAACAAAGGTCCACCACTTGTCCAAGCTAGGGTCCATTGAAACATGGAGAGAAGGATGCTCCACCATTTGTCAAGATAGGCTCCATTGAAACATGACGAGAAGCAAGCTGCACCATGTCTCCAAGATGCTAGGCTCCATCGAAATACATTAAACCCACGATATTTCGTAGATGAGGGGTTTACATTCAAGGTCCACCACTTGTCCAAGCTATTATTGCTAGTAGCCTGAGTGGTTTGGTCTCAAGATTCACCACTTTTATTAAGAATATGTTGGTGTTTAAGGTCCACCACTTGTCCAACCTATAAGGCTACATCTTAAAGGTTATTCTTTCTTACTACTTGGAGTGACCATGATAGGTTTTACATGGGGGTTTGGTTCCAAGGTCCACCACTTGTCCAAGCTAACTCTATTGAAACAGAGAGAGAAGCAAAGGTCCACCCCTTGTCTAAGCTAGGGTCCATTGAAACATGGAGAGAAGGATGCTCCACCATTTGTCCAAGGTAGGCTCCATTGAAACATGAGGAGAAGCAAGGTGCACCATGTCTCCAAGATGCTAGGCTCCATCGAAAAACATTAAACCCACGATATGTCGTAGATGAGGGGTTTACATTCAAGGTCCCACACTTGTCCAAGCTATTATTGCTAGTAGCCTGAGTGGTTTGGTCTCAAGATTCACCACTTTTCCACTCTATGTCATTATATTAAGAATATGCGGTGTTAAGGTCCACCACTTGTCCAACCTATAAGGCTACATCTTAAAGGTTATTCTTTATTACCACTTGGAGTGACCATGATAGGTTTTACATGGGGGTTTGGTTCCAAGGTCCACCACTTGTCCAAGCTAACTCTATTGAAACATAGAGAGAAACAAAGGTCCACCACTTGTCCAAGCTAGGTCCATTGAAACATGGAGAGAAGGATGCATTGATGGAGAGAAGGATGCTCCACCATTTGTCCAAGATAGGCTCCATTGAAACATGACGAGAAGCAAGCTGCACCATGTCTCCAAGATGCTAGGCTCCATCGAAATACATTAAACCCACGATATTCGTAGATGAGGGGTTTACATTCAAGGTCCACCACTTGTCCAAGCTATTATTGCTAGTAGCCTGAGTGGTTTGGTCTCAAGATTCACCACTTTTATTAAGAATATGTGGGTGTTAAGGTCCACCACTTGTCCAACCTATAAGGCTACATCTTAAAGGTTATTCTTTCTTACTACTTGGAGTGACCATGATAGGTTTTACATGGGGGTTTGGTTCCAAGGTCCACACTTGTCCAAGCTAACTCTATTGAAACATAGAGAGAAGCAAAGGTCCACCCCTTGTCTAAGCTAGGGTCCATTGAAACATGGAGAGAAGGATGCTCCACCATTTGTCCAAGGTAGGCTCCATTGAAATGAGAAGACAGAAGCAAGAAGCAATTAGCATGCACCATGTCTCAAGATGCTAGGCTCCATTGAAAAACATTAAACCCACGATATGTCGTAGATGAGGGGTTTACATTCAAGGTCCACCACTTGTCCAAGCTATTATTGGTAGTAGCATGAGTGGTTTTGTCTCAAGATTCACCACTTTTCCACTCTATGTCATTATATTAAGAATATGCGCGTGTTAAGGTCCACCACTTGTCCAACCTATAAGGCTACATCTTAAAGGTTATTTTTTATTACCACTTGGAGTGACCATGATAGGTTTTACATGGGGGTTTGGTTCCAAGGTCCACCACTTGTCCAAGCTAACTCTATTGAATCATAGAGAGAAGCAAAGGTCCACCACTTGTCTAAGCTAGGCTCCATTGAAACATGGAGAGAAGGATGCTCCACCATTTGTCGAAGCTAACTCTATTGAAACATGGGGGGTTTACGTTCAAGGTCCACCACTTGTCCAAGCTATTAGTGCTAGTAGCATGAGTGGTTTTGTCTCAAGATTCACCACTTTTTCACTCTATGTCATTATATTAAGAATATTTGGGTGTTAAGGTCCACCACTTGTCCAACCTATAAGGCTATATCTTAAAGGTTATTCTTTCACCACTTGGAGGGACCATGATAGGTTTTACATGGGGGTTTGGTTCCAAGGTCCACCACTTGTCCAAGCTAACTCTATTGAATAATAGAGAGAAGCAAAGGTCCACCAGTTGTCCAAGCTAGGGTCCATTGAAACATGGAGAGAAGGATGCTCCACCATTTGTCCAAGATAGGCTCCATTGAAACATGAAGAGAAGCAAGATGCACGATGCCTCCCAGATGCTAGGCTCCATCGAAATACCTTAAACCCACGATATTTCGTAGATGGGGGGTTTACTTTCAAGGTCCACCACTTGTCAAAGCTATTATCGCTAGTAGCATGGTTTGGTCTCAAGATTCACCAGTTTTCCACTCTATGTCATTATATGAAGAATATTTGGGTGTTAAGGTCCACCACTTGTCCAACCTATAAGGCTATATCTTAAATGATATTTTTTCTGACCACTTGGAATGTGCATGATATGTTTTACATGGGGTTTTGTTCCAAGGTCCACCACTTGTCCAAGCTAGATCTATTACATATATATTATACATACAATATTCAACTAGATTCCCTACCTATCATGTCCAGTAGCATGGATGCTCTAGCTTGAAGGTCCACCACTTGTCCAACCTATACTCTCTTATGTAAGGGAGATCTCGCTATAAATTCAAAACCTTCCCGCCTAAATTTAAAATATCCCTCCCAAATCTTAAATATCCCGCCTAAATTTTAAAATATCCCGCCCAAATTTTAAAATTCAAACTTTTTTATAAAAATTTAAATTTTACTACTTAAATTTAAAATATTCCACGCGAAATTGATTTTAAATTCAAGTTTACCACAAAAAGATATCATTATACCACCTAAATTCAAATATGCAAACCTCAAATCATTATATTGTACATAAATTCAAACAAATTCAAATTAACAAGCCTAAACTGATATTAGTTTGCATAGATATGAATTTATCACACCTAAATTATGTCACCATGTTAGAGAGAGTGGTTAGAGAATTTGAACAAGGTCCACCACTTGTCCAACCTAGATACCAAGAAGGATTGAGTGTACAAGGTATTGTTTGGAGGTCCTTATAGTCCACTGGTCTCAAGGTCCACCACTTGTGGTAAGGGTCACCAAAAAGTGTATATATTCATCCAAAGAAATACATATTTTTGGTCTACATGTCCTAGTTTAAACCATTTATGTCCATTAGGTGTATCACTAAACAACACTACTATTTTTGAGAAACAGAAGTTACAATCATATCTACAAATGGATTAGAGGAAAATCAGCTCAGCATACATCCAGAACTCGCTACAAGAATCGACTTTAACAGATCACGCAAGTAAGTCTTCCATTCAATTTTACTAGTATTACAATGTGTTAGTTATTTGTGATATTTATGTATGTATATATACTATGTGTGCATATCGTAATTAAGTGTAATTGTGTATCTGCATTATGTATGAGTATTACAATGAAATAACACAAATATACATACATACACATAGATAACACAGACGCACACATACATGAGCATGTATTTTCAAGAGAGAGATAGCAAGATACAGAGATAGATAGATAGAGAGAGAGAGAGAGAGAGATAAATACCTGTTTTTTAGAGAGGGAGAGAGAGAAAGATAACAGATTTCACTGTGTTTATGTATGTGGAAGAGAGGAAGACGATGTATGGGAATATGTGCACGTATTTTCAAGAGAGAGACAACAAGATAACAGATTTCATTGTGGTTATGTATGTGGAAGTGAGGAAGACGATGTGTGGGAATATGTGCATGTATTTTCAAGAGAGAGACAGCAAGATAACAGATTTCACTGTGGTTATGTATGTGGAAGAGAGGAAGACGATGTGTGGGAATATGTGTATGTGTGCGGGGGGATACTTTTAAACTATGTATCTCTGTCTTTTGACGAGAGAGTGTGTGTGCAAGAAGAGTTACAGAGAACCATCTTCTCTATATAGAGAAAGAGAGAGAGAGAGAGAGAGAGAGAAATACCTGTTTTTTCTCTATTCGTGAGGTGTGCAATGTCTCCTTGAGAAGACTGCCCGATCCTGCCCTTCTGGAAAGCGTTGTGTACGCTGCTGTTTCTTTATCTTGTGCGCGAACTTTCAATCCTGTGCACTCCACCTGTGTGTTGTGTACGATGCCGAGCTTGCTCCTCTACGCGCGCGTATACTCCAACTGTGTGCGATCCGTGTGCGCTTTCTGTGTGTGTTTGCTGCTCGCCTGCTTTCTCTGTGTGCGTTGCTCGTGCGCTCTCTGTGTGCCTAATCTTGATAGGGTTTATTAGAATGCCACGTATGCTACAAGTCCATGTTTTATCATAGGATTAAAAAAAACAAAAGCAATATAAAAAATTAACCAATTCACACGGCCAAAATTAAAGAAATCATGGTTGAAAATATGAAAAACATGCGTAACTCTATACTAGGAATTCACTTAAAAAAAAAATAAATCTTTGGGCGCTGCCCCTAGCCCCGCGGGGGCACTGCCCCTTGACCCCGCCCGGGGCGCTGCCCCGGACCTCGCCTGGGGCGCTGCACAGGACCCGCCCAGAACAATATCCCAAATCAACCTCCCAAGCCCCGCCATCGAGAGCGCTATATTCCACATCCCCATCAAGAGCGCTACCCCCAAACCTCACGTGGAAGCGCTGCCTTGTCACCCCATTGTGGCATTGCCCTAAGACCCCGCATCTGGAGTGCTAAATGGGAACATTCTTCATTAGTGAAATTTTGAACATAAATTATATTAGCATATACTTAAATATAATACAAATATTAACATATTAACTATACTACTAATTTACTATAGCAGTTCTAGATTATGTCCCATACTATATTTAAGGTGCCAAAGGTTTGGCCTTATGGTCCTAGATTTAGCCAAGTGGTCAACACATATAGGACCAAGTGCACACTGTGCCACAAAACTTGGCCACCACTTCACTTGCCAAAGTTTAGGCCACATGGTCAATCCTAAGTTTCCAATGTTCTTATTATGTCACCTTTTGCCTCGTGGAAAACCTAGGCTTGTTTTCACATACTCAGGCACTTCAAGCCACAATAAATTGTCATTACTCTTCGGCAACCCTTTTGTTCAAGTCTTTGAAAAAACATTGTTTAAGGCCACCCTAAACCATTTTCATTTAGGGGTGTCTAAAACTAGCTTTTTGGCAATTCGAGAAGAAAATGGTCAAAGTTTTATACTTTGTTTTAACCACTTGACCAATTCAAATATTGGAAAGCAAGGTCTTGTAATACTTTTCTTTGGACATCACACATTAAAACTAGGTCCCTCACTTGTCCAAGCTATGCTCTAATACAATAAAGGGCTTTTGGTTTCAAGATGCACCACTTTCCCAACCTTGATTCCATTAAAGAAGCTAGCTCTACTTAGACATTTAATAGCAAGGTCCTGCAGCAGTTCAGATTGAACATTTTCCATGGCAGCTAGGTCCACCACTTATCTAAGCTATGCTCTAATAGAGTAAGGGGGTTTTGGTTTCAAGATCCACCACTTGTCCAAACTTGATTTGGGAAGCAAGGTCCTATAATAGTTTGCTTTGGACATTCACCATTACAACTAAGTCCACCACTTCTCCAAGCTATGTTCTAATACACTAAGGAGGTTTTGGTTTCAAGGAGAACCACTTGTACGACTTTGTTTTTGGAAGTAAGGTCTTTACATAGTTCACCTTGGACCTTGGACATTGGATACTACAACTAAGCCCACCACTTGTCCAAGATATCCTCTATATATAGCCAAAGGGTTTGGGTTTCAAGATTCACCACTTTTCCAACCTTTCTTCCATTAAAGAAAGGAGGGGCATTATAACTAGGTCCACCACTTGTCCAAGCTATGCTCTGATATAGAAAGGGGATTTTGGTTTCAAGGTCCACCACGTGTTCAACCTTGCAAGACTCAAGGGATACTTGGACATTGGAAAGCATAGTCCTATAGTAGTTGATAGGTGGCAGTGGGTATTACAACTAGGTCCAACCTATGCTCTCATATAGCAAAGAGGCTTTGCTTTCAAGGTCCACCACTTGTCCAACCTTGCTTCCATTAAAGAAATGAGGGGCTACGTAAACATTGGCAAGCAAGGTAGCAAGGTCCTAAGGTGTTTCACCTTGGATATTGGGCATTATAACTAGGTCCACCACTTGTCCAAGCTATGCTCTGATAAAGAAAGGGGATTTTCGTTTCAAGGTCCACCATGTGTTCAACCTTTCTAATATAGAAAGGGGATTTTCGTTTCAAGGTCCACCACGTGTTCAACCTTGATAGACTCAAGGGATACTTGGACATTGGAAAGCATAGTCCTATAGTAGTTGATAGGTGGCAGTGGGTATTAAAACTAGGTCCAACCTATGCTCTAATATAGCAAAGAGGCTTTGGTTTCAAGGTCCACCACTTGTCCAACCTTACTTCCATTAAAGAAATGAGGGGCTACGTAAACATTGGCAAGCAAGGTAGCAAAGTCCTAAGGTATTTCACCTTGGATATTGGGCATTATAACTAGGTCCACTACTTGTCCAAGCTATGCTCTGATATAGAAAGGGGATTTTTGTTTCAAGGTCCACCACGTGTTCAACCTTGAAAGACTCAAGGGATACTTGGACATTGGAAAGCATAGTCCTATAGTAGTTGATAGGTGGCAGTGGGTATTACAACTAGGTCCACCACTTGTCCAACCTATGCTCTCATATAGCAAAGAGGCTTTGGTTTCAAGGTCCACCACTTGTCCAACCTTGCTTCCATTAATATAGCAAGGAGGATTTGGTCTCAAGGTTCACCACTTGTCCAACCTATGCAAACCTTTTTCATGTTGTAGCATGATTTTTTGTTTGAAGAGTATTTTTCTATAACTATGGATTTAACAATGTAATCTTTTTACTTACAGGATGGACTTCGAATCTGGGGAGAAAGTACATATGATACTTGACAATGAAATTGTTGGTATTGGTTGTGTGTGTAGAACAGATCCAGATTCCACTTGTGGTGGTACAAAGATAGGGCTGGGAAATGTCTCCATACTAGTGGAGGAATGCTTGAAGGATGGGAACAGATAGGGCTTGACAATGAAATCGTTGGTATTGGTTGTGTGTGTAGAACATATCCAGATTCCACTTGTGGTGGTACAAAGATAGGGCTGGGAAATGTCTCCATACTAGTGGAGGAATGCTTGAAGGATGTGGTCCTACCTTTTCCTACAATGGATACTTCATCTCTCCAAGGCTCATTATGGAGTGCTGTTCGATGGTCAAAGCTTCTTTTGCAATCTTTTGTATTAAATGGGAACTTAATTGATCCACACGAAAGCTACAATGGTGATGAAGAACATGATCATTCTGATCCTCTAGTTACAGATGCAATACCTATGACAAGCCTAGAATTTGAAGCAATGATTCGAGAGTCTTGGAGAAATCAGAGGGTCCTTTTAAAAGATGACACAATGATGCAAACCATGAATGAAGGGACCATCTTATATGTATTTCCACATGATTATGTCAACTTTCAGGAACTTGGTCCTGATTGTGTGGGTGTGGGTATTGAAAGAGAAAATGCAAGCATTGATGATGTGGTTGAAGTGGGTAGCATCACTTTGCTAAAGTGGCCCATCAAGCAGACAACAATGTTGAATGGGAGCCCATTACAACGCTTTGTTCCTGTTGATGGCATGCATGCTACATATGAGGATGTATCCAACGATGGCAATGTTGGAAAAAAACTTGATGATGGGAGTAATGTTGTCCAGTTGTCAAGGAAGAGACGATACACTTTCATGAACAGGACTCAAAAATCAAAAGCAGCACCAGCTTCGACTTTTTACCTTTCAAACAAATCAATTCAAAGGGTATCATGCATTGATTGTTGTGCACAAAAATGCTGCCAATTTGCAGATCGTGATATGGTGACAAGGTTACAACAACAATTTTGGGGAGAGTCTCAAAAATCACGCACTAATTATGTTTATGATGTTCTTTCTATATGTTATCAGAAAGATGAGAAGTCACGATACCAATTCAGGCTAAATGGCTCTATTGTTTGTTGTAGAGCATGGTATGAGCTACATGGAATACCAAAGACATCATTTTATCGATACAAGGAGAACTTTGAAAATGGTGTGCGCCAATATGTACATGGGAACACATGTACATTGAGAAGGGGACTTCAACATACTAGTTTAGCAAGAGCACTACTAAATGAGTTTGTGGAAAACAACTCTGAGAAGATGCCACATAGAAGTAGAACACTGCTAGATGGCTCAAGAGAGACTCAATTGGTGATTCCATCAACATACAAACAAGTGGATATTTTATGTGAAATCAACACGACACTTGACCAAATGGGCTATGAGAAGAAGCTATCCCAATCTTTTTTGGTAGAATTTGGAACAAAGAGTACCCACATGTCACTTTAACAAAGACGAGTGAGTTCTCTAAGTGCAATATTTGTAGCTCAATCAAGGCAAGGTTAGAAGCTAAACCTTCCCTTGAAGAGAGAGCTCTTCTCTTGAGGGAGAGAGAAGTTCACATGGCACAACAAAAGAGTTGCAGAAGCCTATATTATGCATGGCGCACGTATTCAGAAACTCAACCACAAAAAATATGTATGCATAATCCATGATAAGATGGATCAAAAGAAGACTGCCATTCCTAGATTACGCATTGTTCCCAAGGGTGTGGATTCAGGATATAATCTGCAGGTGGCATTGATTGGCATGATCACTCATGGACATGGAGAAGGTCATTACGGACACTTTGTCTTGAATGGTTTGTGGCCAGCTGATCCAAATCTTACAATTGGCTCAATTGCTAATTGTTTACATAACCTCGAGAGGATAGATAAGCATCCTCTTGGTGATCTAGTAACAAATGGACTTCCAAGGAGCAATATTTCACTACTACATGCTTTGAACTCAAGGGATGCTTTGGACTACCATAACTTGAGTGATGGAAAAGAGCCCATTGTGCAGTCGTCAGAAATTGCAGAAGAGGAATTGGGGTCAACATTTCGCAGATTGCCAGAGAACTTGTTGCTACAATTGGATAATTGTGCAGGGGAAAACAAAAATCGATACTTATTTGCCTATTTGTCAATGCTTGTTGCAAGGGGTGTTTTCAAAACCATCCAGCTGGGATTTTTAATGGTTGGGCATACACATGAGGACATAGACGCCATGTTTAGTAGGTTTTTAGAGAAGTTGAGAGTTACACAAACCTATACTTTGCCACATTTGATGGATACATTACGAAACAGCTCATCTTCATCTCCAGCTCCATTTTTTCTCACAAAGATCCCCGATTTCAAGCAATATTGTGATGGCTATCTTTGTGATGGACAAGACATACTTGTTGGACATTCCAATCCGCTTCAGTTCAGGTTCTTTATGCAGGATGAGACACCAATGATGCAATATAAGGCACATGTAGGTGTATCAAGTTGGAGTGGAAGTATTCGCCTTTGGAAAACAGACACAAAAGGCAAGCCAATGTTACCACATGGAGATCCACCTCTAGTACAAATGGCGGAGTATGTCAAGGCCCACGAAGAAGTCATTTTGGGGCTAAAAAACTATATAAAATTTTGGAAAAATTTAGGGAATGGTTCAAGTATTCCGCGATATTATAGACCCGTGATAGATTATTGGAGTAAGGTAATTGAAGAGATTGGAAAAGCAATCATATCAGAGGGAGTCTTGTATGAAATGTTTTGGCCAAAAACTCAAGAATATTCTCACCTACAAAGCACTACAATGAATTTGCAACAAGGAGCAGAAAGATTCCTAGGCCTTGAAGAGTTGAACGATCATTTTTGTGGGCCTCAACGAGATAGGCCAAGGGAAGAGTTTGACCCTATGTCTGATGTGCACCAAGGTGACTTTCTTATGCTTATTCCGTAGTGACACAGAAATCTATCCAGTGTGGCTTGCAATGGCTTTATCTGACATTGATAATGAGCCTACATCACCAAACTACAGAAAACTCTTGATTCAATATTGGGCACCTTGCGCGAGAAAAAGTGGGATGACAGATACTCAAGCTTACAGTAATTGTTGGAAGGGTTATTGGGCTGTCAACTATAAGGACCCACAAGTGTGGGAAACTATAGATGCAATTGTTTGGTCCTGGAGACCCAACAAAGAAGGACCATTTTCTAGAATAAAGATTCCAGAAAGACATGCTCTAAAAGCCAAAGAAGGCCTCACTCGTGCACATCAGCCACACTTGGATCAAAGTTCAGATATGGTATCAAATGTGGAGTAGAATTATGTGGAGCTTCTATTGTGACTATACTAGTCAATTTGTAAACAAAATCTTTTTTGTATCTTCCTTTGTTTTATGTAATTTATAGTTATTATTCAAATCCATGTGTTGTACATCCTCTTGACTTTTGGTGTTTATCAACACCACAATCCTATGAGATTTTCACTTTATTTACTAGCCACACACCTCAATTTTTCCCATTTTAAGTGGAAAATTCCCAAATTACATGAATTCGGTCGATTTGGAGATTCCCATAATGTGAGATTTTTACCAAAATACCTAATATGGTCTTACTTGTTGATCTTGGTCTCTTTGTTGGATTTGATCACACCAAGTGCCGAATTGAGAAAGATGCACAGACTATAGCCACTACTCCTCAAAATGGTAATTTGTTTGAACTCTCTCTCAATTATGCTATAGCAAATGTTGTCACAGCTCTAGGTGATCATGATTGCAAAGTATGTCATCACCGTTTTGTTCATGCCGATTTCTCAAAACTCCTTGATCTTCATCATCGTGATCTTGTTTATGGCATGGATCTTAAAGTTCATCCCCAGATGTAAATTTGTAAGTTTTGTGCTCTTGGAAAACATAATTGTAAACCCTTTCCCCTCTCAAATACAGCTCATTCTCATGACATATTGGATCTTGTTCATACTAATATATGTCGACCTCTACCTTCTTCGAGATCATGATATCACTACTTCATTACCTTTGTTGACGATTTCTCACGGTGGTGTAGCTAAAGTTGGTCGAAGCAAGCAGGTGGTCTATGCCATGCATAGGTAGCACCTGAGTGCAGTGCAGAAGGCTAGGGTAGGTACCAAGGCCCTAGGCAGCCAAAGGGTAGCAAGAATGTATGCTTGAAGCCGTTTTTTAGGCCAAAAGTGCTGCGAGATAGTCCAGATGGGATGGCAGGTCAAGGTGTCTGAAATGCCAAATCAGTGTCCTGGAATGTAGTGTTCAGTGTGCTCTAGAATCCGGTCCAGACGACTCGTCAAACCGAGCCCCAGTGCTCAAGATATTGCAGTGTAAAGAAAGAGTGTGTAGCAGATCCTCGATGCACAGGACAGCTGGGGACAGGTGGCCCGGGCTGATGTCAGTGCATACAGGTGTAGAGCTTGAGTTGTGGAGCATGTCTGTCTTCTCGGATCGCGAATCGGAGCTCTGGATGTCGACTTATGGCCATTAGAGGATTTTTCGGGGGCCGGGTCTGAGCCCACTTGAGAGCATTGGGAAAGGTGCCATCTGGCATTTCTTCAGCCTCGCCAACGTTCTCAATGATAGTATGTACCATGTGGAATTAGCACGAAGTGACGGCACGTGAATCGGAGCTCGGAACGGGGAGTTGTTGTAAGAGTTAAAAAATGAAAGCGGGGTGCTAGACGATTTTTTGGTTTTCTGCGCACACTGTTCAAAGGCACACTAAGGCCAAACGAGAACGAGGTCCGGGTGGTCTGGAGTCAACAAGGGGTTCTTCCCACAGGGTTGGATGGATTGTGCATTGAGCAGGTGAGCAAGTGGGTGCTGCAGCTTAAAAGGGGCACCATGAGAAGTTTTTAAGAGGTTTTTTTAGAGTACTCAGAGGAGGTTTTTGGAGGACTCACGGGCAACTGCCACGTGGCCTTGTGGGTGAAACCATATGCAAAAAAGAGTCCAAACCTCGCGCCCTATATGCGCTGGGCATATTCACTTCAATGGTATCACAAGGTTGAGAGGGAGCTTGGAGCTCCGTGCGGTGTGGGCGATGGCGTCCGTGTGGGTGGCGGCTGCGCAGGCGGAGATGCCGGAGGTTTTGGTGGGGCGGCACGGTGGCACATCTGCGTGGTGAGGAGCAAGGCAGTGCGCCGACGGCCAGACGATGATGTGGCGATCCCAGTAGGGGTCCCTTCCCGCGGCCCTAGGGGCGCCAAAATTTTGAGGAAAAGGGAGGGGGCAATAGCGACATTGCTATTGCCTCCCCCCCTCAGGTAAGGGGAAAGTCCCACAGCAGGGTAAGCGAGCCACAACAGAGAGAGAGAGAGAGAGAAAAACTCGGAGGTCGTCAAGTGGACAAAGCCAAGCAAGGCCAAGTGGCCGGACAAAGGGGAAGACCAAAGGAGCAGGGACAACTCTAAGACAAGGTGGACAAAGTGAACCTAAGAGCAAAAAGAGCTAGAGAGGAGTTGGATGGATAGAGGGAGAGAGTCAAAGTCAAAATTGAGCACCATAAGGTGAGGCTAAAGAGGGTAAAAAATGAAAGGTAAAAAATTAAAAAAAATGAAGAGTCTAGGGGGCAATAGCGACATCGCTAATGCCCCCCCCAAGTGCAAAGAGTAAAGAAGATAGAGATAGGGCAAGGTGGTGCCCCCTTCCCAAAAGATACCAATTCAAGATGCCAAGTGGGCCAATTAGATTGCAAATTCCCAAATTAAAGGCCCCCCCTATAAAAGTAAAAAACGGATCAAATTAAGGGCTTTTTTTTTTGCCTTTTGAGGTGCCGTTTGAAGCCTACAAAGTGGAGTTCTCTAGCAAGCTAGCCCCTTTGTAACTTTTGTTTGAAAATGGCCATGGTGATGGCAGTGCAAGCCCGTGTATATGCTTTCTGAAGTGCAATCAAGCCACAGTTGCCTCCCGTGATGTTGTTTCCCCTTCCCCCCTTCTCTTTCTCCTGCTTTCATGTCCCTTCTCGGTGCCGGCTGTGTGGAAGTGTGTGCCCCCCCGAACCGATGGTGCTTTGAGTGAGAGAGTGAGATTGAATGGTTGTGTGCGCATGTAAGGGTGGAGACAGGTAGTGGTAGTAGGTGTACCTTGTGTGGTGGTTTGTGGAGTGTATGAGCAATAGAAATCGAGCAGGCGGTGGTCTGCTAGTGTGAGTTGCGTGTTTGAAGGTGTTTTCTGAGAGGATAGGGGTGCTGTGAATACCCTGAGCTATAGAGAGGCCCTTTTGTTTGTGCTCGGCGCTGTTTCCCCATTCCCCCTCTCCATCTTCTGGTGCATCCACTGAGGAGCACACTGATTGCTCCTAGTTAATCGAAAAGAAGCGGTTTTTTGTGTTGGAAGTCATGGCAGCTAGAAGCTATGGACCAATTTTCACAGGAGAAGAGAGCCCCAACGAGTGGATGTCAGATTTCGAGCTGTACATGCTATCGTTGCGTATGCCGAACGAGGATAGAAAGATGAAGACTTTTCCTTTGGTGATGCGTGGTAGAGCTAAAGCATGGTACTACGTATTGGAAGGTGAGCCGAAGCAAGCATGGCCGGCTCTACGAGTGAGGTATCTTCACGACTTCCGCAAGGAGACTTCCCCAGTCGAGATGGATGCAAAGCTGAAGGCGCTTTAGCAAGATGTAAGTGAAGAATCCAATCTGTTCTTAGGTCATTTTGAAGAGTGTTGGGCAGAATTAGCGGCAGCCATGCAGTTGGCTAATGGAGACTACTTCAAGCTGGACAAATTCATGGTGTGTCTGCATCCCGTGTCTGCATCCCAAGGTGATAGAGAAAGTCGATTTCAAGAGCCCAGAGAATTACAATGGTGTGGTAGCCATTGCTTGCTCGAAGAGCAGAAAGATAAAGAAGAAGATAGAGGAGGGCGTGTCAGGCTATGAGACGATGGACCACGTTCAACCGCAGAGTTCGAGAGAGACTGCACACGAAGATAATCATGGAAACTGGGGTGTAGCTGTTGTGCCGCAAAATTGCGTGCGCACAGTGCCAGATTTATCTGAACAGATGCAGGAGTTGCGGCTCAGTGTCATGGATAGAGGACAGCCAAGAGGAGCAAGGGGCAGGGTGC
The DNA here is from genome assembly GCF_014529385.1 of Adiantum capillus-veneris. Taxonomy (NCBI): domain Eukaryota; kingdom Viridiplantae; phylum Streptophyta; class Polypodiopsida; order Polypodiales; family Pteridaceae; genus Adiantum; species Adiantum capillus-veneris. The sequence continues at coordinate 38,530,103 of NC_140958.1, forward strand.
GGCCATTGCCTGGTAGGTGTTATAATTGTGGAGAAGAAGGGCACTATGCACTCGATTGTCCTCAACCGCAGAGAGAAAGAGGAGGTATGTACCCGCTTTTTGGTAGAGGTCGAGGCCAAGGACAATACAATGGTCCAAGAGAGCAAGTGGTGGAGAATCCTGTGCAGCCAGCTCCGCAAAATGGAGGTGAGGTTCCAAAAGTAAACATCATAGGGGTGGATAAGCAGGATGTCGAAGTTTTGGCCAATAAGAGGGCAAGAGCTGAGAGGGAGACAGAGACAGAGCGGGAAACTAGAGCATGCAAAGGCAAAGAGAAGGTGTACAAAGGTAGAGAGCAGCCTGAGCCTAGCAAAAGAAGGAGGCATCGCAAGATCAAACAAGCAGATTTCCAGCTAGGGCGTGGCTATCCCGAGCACAATCTGGTAAGTGACGTTCAAAATCAAAAGGCAAATATTACTTTTGGTCAGTTGTTAGCTTTATATCCAAAGTTAAGAAGGAAGTGGTCCACAAGTGTTAGCACCAGGCTGCCAAGAGCTAAGGGTAATGTGCAAGCGGTGCAAAACATGGCTTTGAGGGTAGGTAGCCCCACTGACGTTCTTCCGTTGGTGGATGCAATTATAGAGAAGAGGATGACGGTACAAGCCCGCATAGACGGTGGAGCACAGGTTTGTGTCATGACGGAAGCAGCCATGAAAGAGACAGGAGTCAAGGCAGTAGTCAGGTCAAATGTGCGCATGAGGATGGCCAACCATACCAAAGCCAGGTGTCTAGGTGTGGCTCAAGATGTGAAGGTCAAGGTGATGGGCTGCAAAGAAAGATTGGGAGAGCAAAGTGTTCACTTTGCCTGACAAAGAGAGAGGCAGACAAATTGTGCTTGATTTGAAGACCAAGGAGAGCAATTCTCGTCCTATGGCAGTTAAAGATGAGGGTGACACGACGAGCTATGAGTACGAGACCGAGGCGGGCTATGATGAAGGCTATACTAGCACAGAGGAAGATGAGAGCGAGGACGACATGTTGAAGATAGATGTAGATTTGTTCGGAGTCACCATAGACGATGGAGAGGGGGAATGGGGAACACACCCGACACACAAACATCTGCCCCTATATAGCTCAGGGTATTCACAGCACCCCTGTCCTCTCGAAAACACCTTAAAAAAAGACGATTTACACTAACAGGGCCTCGCCTGCACTTCGCCCAATGCACACATGCTTTGCACAATCCTCAGAAAGCGATCACACCGATCTTGCCCGCTTCCAGCTCTTCCACAACTTGACACCTCTCTCTCTTTCTCTCTCACACACACAGGGGGCCCGGGGGACGCACACGCTCACACACACCGGCACCACACACCCTGGAGACGAGCAAAAAAGAAAGGGGGGAAGGGGGGAAAGCCGACGCCAAAATCGACAATGAAAGCTTCTCCTTCAAAACAAAAGCACCTCTACAAAATCCATATGGCCTGCTCTTGGTCGCAACAAGTCCATCACCTGCTTCATACAGAGGGGCACACACCTCCCTCCAAACTCGACTACGTCGGCACACACATCGTCGAGAAAAAATTCATCACTCGCTTCCCATCGGCAACAACTCCTCCTCTAGGGAGCCTTCGCTGGCTACTCCCTCTGCCAGGCCCTCGCCCTTTCAATCGCTTCACGGACAAACCCTACGTGTTGGCTTCGGTTGCCGAGCGCACGAAACTTCTTTTTCTTCCCAAGCCTAAGAAAAATTCCTCCCTCCTCTTTCGAAAACCCGCTTCCCTTTCTTTTTCACTTCCCCTTCTAGCTTCAACAAGGAAAAAAGTTGCTTTTTTAAGCCATAGCACCGGCACCGGGAGCTATTGATTCCCTCCTCTAAGCCTCTCCTTTTTACCCCCCTTTGCCTTTTGGGAATTTCATTTAGCTTATCAAAAAACTCGATCTTACCCTTCCTTTCACCCTTTCAATTTATAGCCAAGGAAAGGTTTTTTAACACCAGCTTCCCATGCTGCAAGTGCTTGCGTGTGCATGGGCTTGTTGGAAACTAGGGGTAGCTTACCATCAAACCCCAAGAGTTCCACCACGTCTCGGCCACGATTTGACTACTGCAGGTCCGAAAAACCAAGGCGAGGTAAAAATGTGCCGAACCATTTGTACACACCTCCTCGTAAATTGCATCCCACTTTGCCGAGCCGCATCTCGTTCAATGTAAATCCGATCGTTGAGCCATCACTTTTGGCTGGCCCTACACAGTGCAAACTCACTTCTAGAACCATGGCGAGAATAAGAGACCTCCATCTGGCATGTCCACTGAGACGGTCAAACCATGCCAAAACTGCCTCTCGATAAATGTTCATCGACCCATAGCTTGCACATTCGGACCCCGTTTGGACGGGCTTCCAGAGCATCTCAAATACAACCTTTCGGGGCACATTTCCCACATGTTGAACACCGTGACCTACCGTCATCATTATGTCACTTTGGAGGCCTCCCTGGCCTAAAAAAAACTTTAAGCATGCATTTATGCTGCCACGGTCGTGCTGAGGTCTTTCATACCTGCTTTAGCCCTTTGCCATGCGCCTGCTAGTACCGATAGCGCGGCATAGAGCTCTTCCTCGCATAGACCAACTTTGGTTGCACCATCATTGCCCACCCCCTTGTTGAACATTTATGTTCAACCACAAACAGGCTTATTGCACTAAAAGACTGCTACACCAAAGGAAACTCTCTACACATCATAACCACCTAACATATGTACAAAACCTAGCATCTGCTACCCGCTGCCTTTGTTCATGCGGGTTGCCCAACCCCCTGCTTCACCTGCCATCATCCACCTGGATCAAACACCTGGAATTGATCCCCTCCATGCACCTTCCACAACCTCCCATAGTGTTGCATCCCAGCGCATAGCCAATCATCCACATAATTTTCCCTCGGCATGCTTCCAATGCTCCTAACATTCATAGGCATATTGTCCACTTCCAAAAAAACAGCATCAAAAGCATCACCGCTTCCATCAGACATATCATCATTGACACGAAACGTACCATGCCCTCCCTCCCAACCATATAACGCAAGATCCTCCTCAAGAAAATCATGCACCTGCTCGACAGCCCACTGCACAACTGCGTTTATCAGCATCCTCTTCAACCACCATATGCAAACTTCCTTTGACAGCTTGAACAAGTCCACACCCTTGGACTTTTCTTCATGCTCAAAAGGACCACTCCGCTTAGCGGGAAACTCTTTCAACATAGGCACTCCGGTCACTATTGCTTCCATATTCACCTTTGTACCTGTCTCTGTCGGTACCATCATAGTAGCAGGCTTTTGCTCTTCCAAAGAAACTGCCAACAGGAGAGGGATAGACCGTCGTATCACCTGCATTCTGGTCAAAGCTTTCCCAGCCATCACCTGTGTCTCTTCATCCATCTCACCCACTGGGTCATCAAACCCCCAATCAACCTCATCATCCAAGCATACCTGCTCCAAAGCACCCGTATCCAAGGCATCTCTCGTGCAATCCATGTCTAGCTGGAGCTGCTCTTCTTCTTTATGAGCGTCCAATATCTCTTGCATGCCATCTTCTTCAACCTGTTCTTCTTTCTTAGCCGCAACAACACTCTCCTTCTTGGGAAACTTTTGTATCTGCTATACAATCAAAGCACCTTCGATAGCTATCTTGATGAGCATCATCATTAGCATGGTGCCACACAACACCCTCACCTTCATGTCTCCATTCCCAAGATTTGATGCTATCACCTGCTCGCCCTTTATAGTGGCAACCACCACATCTTCATGCATATAACAAGGGAAATTTACCTTTACCAGCATCGGCTCTTCGGACTCTGTCTCGCAGATTGTATCTCTATCCAACTCGCTTGTTTCCCAGAAGCTTGAGCTTGTAGCCTCATAATCTTCACCATAGGCCGATTCGGCATCAGCACCATCATCCTCTAGCTGCTCCACAAAAGCTGGACCATCGTCGTGCCCACTTTCGTCATCCAACCCCAAGCTCTTGGCACCTACCATTTGGCCACGATCTGTTACCCTTTCATACAAGCACTCCACGAGAACAGGCTCCATCTCTTCAAGTTGCACTGGACACTTGGCATCTGCTAACTCCTCTACACACCGGCTCTCTTTAACAAAAGGCTCATCTTCGGTGACAAGCTCCTCCACAAATGGCATAGATGCTTCACCAACAGGTAATTCCCAAGGAACATAGTCAATCATAGGCCTTACTCTAAGAGGCTCCACACTTGGCATGACTGGCACCATCCTCGACGGGCCCATAGAACAAACTGTTGCTTCAACATTGACACAATCTGCAGGCTTTAACAAGCCTAACTCCAACTTTCTTTTCATTTTCCTGCTCTTTACCCGGGAAACTCTGACTGCCTCGGCCTAAGTCTTTGGCTCTTCATCATCCACCTTATCTCGAACTTGAGGACACAGGCAAGCTAGGAATTTCTCCAGCTTGAAACCATCCGCATTGACCACTTGGGTGGCAGCAACCAGATCACTCCAACAAGCTTCGAAATTATCAACAAAAGCATCAAAATTTCCACTTACTTCTTGTCGCAACCCTTTAATCTTTGCATCCGCTTCAACAGCCGACACCACTTTTCGAAACCTGTGTAGAAACCGCTCTCCAAAACCAACCCAATGCTGCTTATTTGCAGCTTCCAGACCATCAAACCAAGCTTTTGCTTTACCTCGCAGCACCAACGGAACTATCTCTAGATTTTCTTCATCACTCCACATTTGCAATGAGAGCATAAATAACTCGAAATCTGCTAGCCACTCATCCGCATCTTCCTCACCACTGAAAATTGGGCCAACACTCTGCCACATTTTTGCTTATAAACGTATTAGCACGGAGCTATCAGTGTGCTCCTCCATGGGGGCACCAGAAGATGGAGAGGGGAATGGGGAACACACCCGACACACAAAGAGCTGCCCCTATATAGCTCAGGGTATTCACAGCACCCCTGTCCTCTCGAAAACACCTTCAAAAAAGACGATTTACACTAACAGGGCCTCGCCTGCACTTCGCCCAATGCACACATGCTTTGCACAATCCTCAGTAAGCGATCACACTGATCTTGCCCGCTTCCAGCTCTTCCACAACTCGACACCTCTCTCTCTTTCTCTCTCACACACACAGGGGGCCGGGGGGGCGCACACGCTCACACACACCGACACCACACATCCTGGAGACGAGCAAAGAAGAAAGGGGGGAAGGGGGGAAAGACAATGCCAAAACCATTAATGAAAGCTTCTCCTTCAAAACAAAACACCTGTACAAAATCCATATGGCCTGCTCTTGGTCGCAACAAGTCCATCACCTCCTTCATATAGAGGGGCACACACCTCCCTCCAAACTCGACTACGTCGGCACACACATCGTCGAGAAAAAATTCATCACTCGCTTCGCATCGACGACAACTCCTCCTCTGGGTAGCCTACGCTGGCTACTCCCTCTGCCTAGCCCTCGCCCTTTCGGTCGCTTCACGGACAAACCCTACGTGCTAGCTTCGATCGCCGAGCGCACGAAACTTCTTTTTCTTCCCAAGCCTAAGAAAACTTCCTCCCTCCTCTTTCGAAAACCCGCTGCCCTTTTCTTTTTCACTTCCCCTCCTGGCTTCAACAAGGAAAAAAGTTGCTTTTTTAAGCCATAGCGCCGGGCGCTTATTGATTCCCTCCTCTAAGCCTCCTCTCTTTTTTACCCCCTTTGCCTTTTGGGAATTTCATTTAGCTTATCAAAAAACTCCAGCTTATCCTTCCTTTTCACGCTTTCAATTTATAGCGAAGAAAAGGTTTTTTTAACACCAGCTTCCCATACTGCAAGTGCTTGCGTATGCATGGGCTTGTTGGAAACTCGGGGTAGCTTCATTCTGCTACCATCAAACCCCAAGAGTTCCGTCTCGGCCACGATTTGACTACTGCAGGTCCGAAAAACCAAGGCGAGGTAAAAATGTGCCGAACCATTTGTACACACCTCCTCGTAAATTGCATCCCACTTTGCCGAGCCGCATCTCGTTCAATGTAAATCTGATCGTTGAGCCGTCACTTTTGGCTGGCCCTACACAGTGCAAACTCACTTCTAGAACCATGGCGAGGATAAGAGACCTCCATCTGGCATGTCCACTGAGACGGTCAAACCATGCCAAAATTGCCTCTCGATAAATGTTCATCGACCCATAACTTGCACATTCGGACCCCGTTTGACGAGCCGGTTGTACGGGCTTCCAGAGCATCTCAAATACAACCTTTCGGGGCACATTTCCCACATCTTGAACACCGTGACCTACCGTCATCATTACCTCACTTTGGAGGCCCCCCTGGCCTAAAAAAAACTTTAAGCATGCATTTCTGCTGCCACTGTCCTATTGAGGTCTTTCATACCTACTTTAGCCCTTTGCCATGCGCCTGCTAGTACCCATAGCTCGGCATAGAGCTCTTCCTCGTGCAGACCAACTTTGGTTGCACCAACGACTCTCCACCTAAAGACAAAGGTATGCAGTCTCAAGCTCATGGTTTAAGCATAGAGGAGGTTTCAAGCGTGTTGAGTGAAGATTTAACCAAGGGTGAAAAGGAAGGCTATGTTCAACTGTGTAAGTCCTATCCGAACCTGTTTGCGATGGAGTACAAGCATTTGCGAGGTGAAAAAGGGGTGGAGCACAAGATTGTTCTTAAGGAGGGACATAAACCTAAAGCACAAAAGCTGAGAAGACTAGGAGAAGTCCAAAAGGAAGCCCTTTGGCAAGAGATCAATAAGCTACTGGATGCAGGCATCATATATCCTGTGAAAGAGTCAGAGTGGGTCTCGCCAGTGGTCATAACCCCTAAGAAGAATGGAAAATGGAGAGTGTGTGTCGACTACAAGCCATTGAATGCCGCAACCAAGAGGAATCACTACCCCTTGCTGTTTCAAGATGAAATCCTAAACCAGGTGGCTGGGCATGAGAGATACTCGATTATGGATGGCTTTTCGGGGTATTTTCAAATAGGGATTGCGCTTGAAGACCAGTTGAAGACCACATTCATATCTCCATGGGGTTGTTTCGCTTACCGCAGGATGCCATTTGGATTGGTGAATGCATATGCCACGTTCCAAGGTTGGATGAACAGGATATTTGGTCCATACTTGGGCCGTTTTATTAGGGTCTTCATGGATGATATCGGTTGCTACTGTTCAAGGTTGGAGCACTTGTCGAAGCTCCAATTATGCTTTCAAAGGCTTGATGAAGAAGGAGGTCAGCTAAATCCCAAGAAGTGCAAGCTAGCACAGCCTCAAGCTTCTCCTTCAAACAAAAAACACATGTACAGGACCCATGTAGTCTGCTCTTGGCCACACCATGACCATCACTGTTTCACACAGAGGGGCACACACCTCCATCCAAACTTGACTACGTCAGCACACACATCGACAAGAAAATTCATCACTTGCTTCGCATCGACGACAACTCCTCCTCTGGGTAGCCTTCACTGGCTACTTCCTCTGCCAGGCCCTCGCCCTTTCAAGAGCTTCAAGGACAAGACTTTACGTGTCGGCTTCGACTGTCGAGCACACCAAAACCCTCTCCCTTCTTTCTCTTCCTCCTTCTCTCCAAGAAAAAGCCAAGGAGCCCTCTCATCTCGAAACCTCTGTCCCTCCTTTTTCTTCCTCTTCTCTTCTCCTTTTTTTTTTTCGAGGCCAAGAAAGAAAAAAAGTTCTTTTTTCTGGCGCCACTGCCTTTGCCTTTCTTTTTCCCAAAAAACCTAAACTTTTCTCTCTCTTACCTTTTGAGCCTTTTCCTTTTGTTTTCCTAAACTCGAGCTATCTTCTCTTTCTTTTTTCCCCTAATGTCACCTTCCATCCACCCTTTCCCTTTCCACTTATAAGCAAGAGGGTTTAAGAATTTGATTCACACGTTATCGTTGCTTGAACTCGGTTGGACTTGCCGCATGATTTTTTTAGTTATACCACATGGGAGCTCCACTTGCCAGCTTTGACATCTTCTCACCTCTCCACAATTTGGCACTGTGGCCTCGCATACCACATCCCAAAACGGGGAAAACCATCCGACCCCCTCCGCCATGATTATCTGCCAATTTGAACTGGGCCCATCTCAATGCCCACGACGTCGATCAACAAGCCGCCAATTTTGGCTGACTCTCCACATCGCATGCAATTTTCCCGAACCTTGGCGAGCTCAAAGAAAGTCCCGTTGGCGCACCTACCAACGTGGCTCGATGAGCACATACCCGACCCCCTGTAAATATTCCACACGCTATAACTTGCCCGTTTGAGCTCCGAATGACGAACCGAAAGAACCAGCATGATCGAGAGCTTGAGCTTTACATGTGTATCCATTGATCCCATTTTTCGCCACCTGTCTGTACCTACCCTGTCCGTCGGGACCTGCTAAGCCTTCTAACTTAGGACTGGCATATCTTTCACACCGAAGCCTCGTTTGACGAGCCGTCTGGACGAGCTTCTAGAGCATCTTGAATACCACATTTTGGGACACATTTTTTGCATTTTGAACGCCTTGACTTGCCGTCATCATTATCCCACTTTGGAGGCCTCCTTGATTGAAAAAACCCCTTTAAGCACGCATTTCCGTTGCCACTGTCCTGTTGAGGTCTCCCACACTGGCTTTAGCCCTCTACCATGCACCTGTTAGCACCCTTTGCACTGCATAACACACTTCCCAGTACGGACCAACTTTGGTTGCTTCCAGTGCTTCATGATCCACCTTTTCCTCATTAGGCAGGCCATCGAACCATAGCCTCGCTTTACCACGAACTAGAAGAGGAAACACCTATACCGCACCTTCTTCCCTCGACAAACCGCTTTCCAGCAAGAACAATCTATAGTCTTGGAGCCAGGTTCCTGCATCTTTGACCCTAGTGAAAATGGGAAATCCCCTCCAAGCCATTACTTATCTAGTAGCACCTGCTCTTCAAAGGCGGCACCTTTGGCATCACCAAAATCACTGCTTTGACTTCAACTAGGAGCATCAGTGCGCTCCTCCGTGGGGGCACCAGAAGATGGAGAGGGGGAATGGGGAACACACCCGACACACACGCAATGGCCCGTATATAGCTCAGGGTATTCACAACACCCCTGTCCTCTCGAAAACACCTTCAAAAAAGACGATTCACACTAGCAGGGCCTCGCCTGCGCTTCGCCCAACGCACAAACACTCTGCACAATCCTCGGACAGCGATCACACCGATCTTGCCCTCTTCCAGCTCTTCCACAACTCAACACCTCTCTCTCTTTCTCTTTCACACACAGAGGGGGCCCGGGGGGGCGCACACACTCACACACACCGGCACCACACACCCTGGAGACGAGCAAAGAAGAAAGGGGGGAAGGGAGGAAAGACGACATCAAAGTCGACAATGAAAGCTTCTCCTTCAAACAAAAAACACATGTACAGGACCCATGTAGTCTGCTCTTGACCACACCATGGCCATCACTGTTTCACACAGAGGGGCATACACCTCCCTCCAAACTTGACTACGTTGGCACACACATCGACGAGAAAATTCATCACTTTCTTTGCATCGGCGACAACTCCTCCTCTGGGTAGCGTTCGCTGGCTACTTCCTCTATCAGGCCCTCGCCCTTTCGGGAGCTTCACGGACAACACTTTGTGTGCCGGCTTTGACTGTCGAGTACACCAAAACCCTCTCCCTTCTTTCTCTTCCTCCTTCTCTTCAAGAAAAAGCCAAGGAGCCCTCTCATCTCGAAACCGCTGTCCCTCCTTTTTGGCTTTCTAAAAGAAGCCTTAGTGTTGAGTAGAGTTAGACATCCTTCCAATGTTTTCATTGCGAGCGATGGAGACTCATCTTAAATGTTGATGGAGTTTGTCAAATGGATCCCTTTTATTTCATAGCTTTAGAAGCGATGGAGACTCATCTTAAATGTTGATGGAGTTTGTGAAATGGATCTCTTTTATTTCATAGCTTTAGAGGGCTTTTTAAGACTTTGCCTTGTTTTTTTTTTTTTTTTGTCCTTACTCATCTTACAACATGAACACACAATTTATACTTGTTCTTTTTTTCTTAGGATGGGACTACATTGCTTTTATTTTGTGTACCTTTTTATTTTTAAAGCTTTTAAAAAATAAAGAGCTTTTTTCACAAGAACAAGCGATTGTGACTCTCTCTCTCTATATATATATATTTATTGTATTTTTATTTTCCTCATATCATATCTTGATTTTCATTTTGGAAAGCCATCTTAAAATATCACCTTGTTTTTCCTCTTCTTTTTTTTTTCAAGGCCAAGAAAGAAAAAAAATTCTTTTTTTTGGCGCCACTGCCTTTACCTTTCTTTTTCCCAAAAAACCTCTTCTTTTCTCTCCCTTACCTTTTGAGCCTTTTCCTTTTGTTTTCCCAAACTCCAGCTATCTTCTCTTTCTTTTTTCCCCCTAATGTCACCTTCCATCCACCCTTTCCCTTTCCGCTTATAAGCAAGAGGATTTAAGAATTTGATTTACATGTCATCGATGCTCGGACTCGGTTGGACTTGCCGCATGATTTTTTCAGTTATACCACATGGGAGCTCCACTTGTCAGCTTCGACATCTTCGCACCTCTCCACAATTTGGCACCATGGCCTCGGATACCACATCCCAAAACGGGAAAAACCATCCAATCCCTTCCGCCATGATTATCTGCCAATTTGAACTAGGCCCATCTCAATGCCCACGACGCCGATCAGCAAGTTGCCAATTTCGGATGACTCCCCACATCGTATGTAATTTTCCCGAACCTTGGCAAGATAAAAGAAAGTCCCGTTGGCGCACCTACCAACGTGGCCTGATGAGCACATACCTGACCCCCTACAAATATTCCAAAGGCCATAACTTGCCCGTTTGAGCTCCGAATGGCGAACCAAAAAGATTGGCATGATCGAGAGCTTGAGCTTTACATGTGTATCCATTGATCCCATTTTTCGCCACCTGTCTGTACCTGCCCTGTCCGTCGGGACCTGCTAAGCCTTCTCACTTAGGACTGGCATATCTTTCACACCGAAGGCTCGTTTGACGAGCCGTCTGGACGAGCTTCTAGAGCATATTGAATACCACATTTTGGGACACATTTTTTGCATTTTGAACACATTGACTTGCCGTCATCATTATCCCACTTTGGAGGCCTCCTTGATCGAAAAAACCCCTTTAAGCACGCATTTCCGTTGCCACTGTCCTGCTGAGGTCTCCCACACTGGCTTTGTCTCCCACACTAGCTTTAGCCCTCTACCATGCACCTCTTAGCACCCTTTGCACTACATAGCACACTTCCCAGCACATACGAACTTTGGTTGCACCAACGATATAGAGGCTGATCTCGAGAAGGTGAAAGCATTGGTGTTGATGGAGCCGCCATCAGATGCTCAAGGTTTGGCTTCATTTTTTCATAAGTTGAAGTATTTGTGACGTTTCTTTTGGATGCTGTCGTAATATGTGCATCTTCTTCAAAAGAGGCCTCAACAGGTGCATGGTTATGAGTGGGATGAGGAAGCTCAGGAGGCTTTTGATAGAGTCAAGGAGATTTTGTGTCAGTTTGCCAGCGGTGTGTGTCCTCCCAATCGAGAGGACGACTTTCTATGTGTCTATGACAGTGGGCACAATTGCTATTGGAGCGGTTCTATTGCAAAAGGTAGGAGAAGCTACAAGCCGATATACTTCGAGAGCAGGGTGATTAGCCCAGGAGAGGCTACCTACACCGAGGCGGAGCAGTGGGTGATGGCTCCCCTAGCACCCCCAATGCAATGGTCTAGTCGAGAGTGCTAATGGTCAAATTGTCAAGATGTTAACGAAGTATGTGTACAAGTAGGAAGCTGAGTGGGAATCAAATCTAGAGAAGTGTCTATGGACGTATAGAACGTCCTATAAAGTGGCTTCGAGCTTGTCTATGGTAAGGAGGTGGTGCTGCTAGTTCATGCACAACTAGGTGCTTTAAAGGGTATGTGGCGTGTCAATGCCACCCAACAAAGATTTCTACAGGATCGGATAGCCAGTTTGGAGGCTTTGCAGATGGACAGAGAGCAGCGGCAGACTACTATGTGAAGCAGAGAGAATCGGGTTGCCAAATTCAATCGAAACCTACCGGACAAGAAGATAGAGTAAGGAGACCTGGTCATGAAGTATGAAAGCTACCTAGATTTCACATTCCAGAAGAAGTTCAAGAAGAAGTGGATAGGTCCATATAAAGTACGAAAGGCCTTTCCGAATGGGACGTATCAACTGGTAACGGCAAATGGCAAGCTTCTTAGGAACATAGTGAATGGTGTGCGGCTTAAACTCTATTTCGAGAGGGATCTAGTGCCTGAAGTGCAACAAATTATAGTCAAGGGGGGTGGGCAACCCACCTAAAGCATGCACTGTGTGAAAAGAAGAAGATGAAGCTTTGTACATAGCTTGTACATACAGTTATGGTTTTGCAAGTTCATTTTATCATCAGTTTGGTGTGTCAGTTTCAAAGTTCTGTATATATGCTTTTGGTCGAACATTTTATGTTCGACGAGGGGACTGGGCAATGATGGTGCAGCTAAAGTTAGTCGAAGCTAGCAGGTGGTCTACGCCAGGCAGAGGTAGTAGCTGAGTGCAGTGCAAAAGGCTAGGGCAAGTACCAAGGCCAAAGGGTAGCAAGAATGTATGCTTGAAGCGGTTTTTTAGGCCAAAAGTGCTGCGAGATAGTCCAGATGGGATGGTAGGTCAAGGTGTCCGAAATACAAAATTAGTGTCCTAGAATGTAGTGTTCAGTGTGCTCTAGAAGCCGGTCCAGACGGCTCGTCAAACGGAGCCCCGGTGCTCAAGATATTGCAGTGTAAAGAAAGACTGTGTAGCAAATCCTCGACGCACAGGACAGCTGGGGACAGGTGGCCCGGGCTGATGTCAGTGCATAGAGGTGTAGAGCTTGAGTTGTGGAGCATGTCTGTCTTCTCGGATCGCGAATCGGAGCTCTGGATGGCGAGTTATGGCCATTAGAAGATTTTTCGGGGGCCGGGTCTGAGCCCACTTGAGAGCATTGCGAAAGGTGCCATCTGGCATTGTTTCAGCCTCGCCAACGTTCTCAATGATAGTATGTACCATGTGGAGTTAGCACGAAGTGACGGCACGTGAATCGGAGCTCGGAACGGGGAGTTGTTGTAAGAGTTAAAAAATGAAAGCGGGGTGCCAAACGATTTTTTGGTTTTCCGCGCACACTGTTCAAAGGCACACTAAGGCCAAAGGAGAACGAGGTCCGGGTGGTCTGGAGTCAACAAGGAGTTCTTCCCACAGGGTTGGATGGATTGTGCATTGAGCAGGTGAGCAAATGGGTGCTGCAGGTTAAAAGGGGCACCATGAGAAGTTTTTAAGAGGTTTTTTTAGAGTGCTAAGAGGAGGTTTTTGGAGGACTTACAGGCAACTGCCACGTGGCCTTGCGGGTGAACCCACATGCAAAAAAGAGTCCAAACCTCGTGCCCTATATGGGCTGGACATATTCACTTCAATGGTATCACAAGGTTGAGAGGGAGCTTGGAGCTCCGTGAGGTGTGGGCGATGGCGTCCGTGTGGGTGGCGGCCCGCAGGCGCTGCGTAGGCGGAGATGCCGGAGGTTTTGGAGGGGCGGCGCGGTGGCACGCCCACGTGGCGGTGAGCAAGGCAGTGCGTCGACGGCCAGACGATGACGTGGCGGTCCCAGTGGGGGTCCCTTCCCGCTGCCCTAGGGGCGCCAAAATTTTGAGGAAAAGGAAGGAGGCAATAGTGACATTGCTATTGCCTCCCCCCCTCATGTAAGGGGAAAGTCCCACAACAGGGTAAGCGAGCCACAACAGAGAGAGAGAGAGGAAAACCTGGAGGTCGTCAAGTGGGCAAAGCCAAGCAAGGCCAAGTGGCCGGACAAAGGGGAAGACCAAAGGAGCAGGGACAACTCTAAGCCAAGGTGGACAAAGTGAACCAAAGAGTAAAAAGAGCTAGAGAGGAGTTGGATGGATAGAGGTAGAGAGTCAAAGTCAAAATTGAGCACCATAAGGTGAGGCTAAAGAGGGTAAAAAATGAAAGGTAAAAAATAAAAAAAATGAAGAGTCTAGGGGGCAATAGCGACATCGCTAATGCCCCCCCCCAAGTGCAAAGAGTAAAGAAGAGAGAGATAGGGCAAGGCGGTGCCCCCTTCCCAAAAGATACCAATTCAAGATGCCAAGTGGACCAATTAGATTGCAAATTCCCAAATTAAAGGCCCCCCCTATAAAAGTAAAAAATGGATCAAATTAAGGTCTTTTTTTTTGGCCTTTTGAGGTGCCGTTTGAAGCCTGCAAAGTGGAGTTCTCTAGCAAGCTAGCCCCTTTGTAACTTTTGCTTGAAAATGGCCATGGTGATGGCAGTGCAAGCCCGTGTATATGCTTTCTGAAGTGCAATCAAGCCACAGTTGCCTCCCGTGATGTTGTTTCCCCTTCCCCCCTTCTCTTTCTCCTGCTTTCATGTCCCTTCTCAGTGCCGGCTGTGTGGAAGTGTGTGCCCCCCCGAACCGATGGTGCTTTGAGTGAGAGAGTGAGATTGAATGGTTGTGTGCGTGTGTAAGGGTGGATACAGGTAGTGGTAGTAGGTGTACCTTGTGTGGTTTGTGGAGTGTATGAGCAATAGAAATCGAGCAGGCGGTGGTGTGCTAGTGTGAGTTGCGTGTTTGAAGGTGTTTTCTGAGAGGATAGGGGTGCTGTGAATACCCTGAGCTATAGAGAGGTCCTTTTGTTTGTGCTGGGCGGTGTTCCCCCATTCCCCCTCTCCATCTTCTGGTGCCCCCACTGAGGAGCACACTGATTGCTCCTAGTTAATAAAAAAGAAGCGGTTTTTTGTGTTGGAAGTCATGGCAGCTAGAAGCTATGGACCAATTTTCACAGGAGAAGAGAGCCCCAACGAGTGGATGTCAGATTTTGAGCTATACATGCTATCATTGCGTATGCCGAACGAGGATAGCAAGATGCAGACTTTTCCTTTGATGATGCATGGTAGAGCTAAAGCATGGTACGACGCATTGGAAGGTGAGCCGAAGCAAGCATGGCCGACTCTACGGGCGAGGTATCTTCACGAATTCCGCAAGGAGACCTCCCCAGTCGAGATGGATGCAAAGCTGAAGGCGCGTAAGGAAGATGTAAGTGAAGAATCCAATCTGTTTTTGGGTCATTTTGAAGAGTGTTGGGCAGAATTAGCGGCAGCCATGCAGTTGGCTAATGGAGACTACTTCAAGCTAGACAAATTCATGGCGTGTCTGCATCCCAAGGTGAGAGAGAAAGTTGATTTCGAGAGCCCAGAGAATTACAATGGTGCGGTAGCCATTGCTCGATCGAAGAGCAGAAAGATAAAGAAGAAAATAGAGCAGGGCGTGTCAGGCTATGAGACGATGGCCCACGTTCAACCGCAGAGTTCGAGAGAGACTGCACACGAAGATAATCATGGAAACCGGGGTGTAGATGTTGTGCCGCAAAATTGGGTGCGCACATGTCAACAAAGAAAACCTGTGCTAAATGCCCAATTTCTCCACCAAAGCCTTTATAAGTTTCCCTCTAAATCCTCGTTCTCTATCCGACACAAGCACCCATGGCACCCCAAAACAACAAATTGAGCTATCACATGAGCATTTACCTCCTTCACAGCTTTGGCTTTGATCCATCTGGTAAGGTAGTCAATCGCCACTATAAAGTATTTTTTTTCGCTTGCCGACTTTGGCATTGGACCAATGGCATCTAGGTTCCACTTATCAAAGCATTATGGGCAATGATAGCTCCTTGCAACTCGACTATCAACCTCCTCTCACCCATAGTTGATATTCATGGCAAGTTTTGCACCAATAGTGTACATCAGGTACCACAGAAGGCCACCAAAATCCTACCCTTAGAACTCAAAATAAAACTTGGTCCTTATCCTGATGTCCACTTTCCTAATGACATTGCTGCTTCACCATACTAATCTCTTCTTGGTAAAGCACCTTTCACAACACTTCATCGCATCCATAGGTCATAAGATCCTCTCGTATTAATGTAAATTTGTGGGAATTTTGTACTATCCTTCGTTTTCTTCAGCTTGAACAACCTTGTTGAACACTACCATGTGCCCAGAAATTCCTCGATCTCTTTTAAAGTCTCATAGCTTGCATAAGCAACTAGGGCCACATATATCCCTGTAACCTATACTTGTACCTTGCTGCTTGCAAGCTGATTTTCTTCTTGGTTCTTCTCCTTTTAGCATGCTTGAACTGAACCTCTTCAAAAAACTTCAACAACTTCTTAATGGCATATAACCAATGCTTCAATGAATCCCGTTTTACCTGCCATTGGCCTAGCAACTGCTTGATGACCAGTAAGGCATCACCCTTTACCACCAACGTAAAATACCAAACTCAACACATTGCTTCAATCCTAAGTGCAAGTGAGATACTATGCCTTGTTATTAGTATGAATGTCTCCAAGTCGTAGGCCCTCGAAAAAATAACTTCACGGTGTGGGTCTCGTATCACCACACCTCCACCCGCTTTTTGTATTACCCTCCTATATGCTTCATCAAACTGCATGGTAAAAGCTTCCACTAAATCAGTCTCCTCATTAACCATCCAACACCACCTTGGGATAGGTTGGTAGATCAAGGACCTTGTTGACCGAAATATCCACCAGGAGAGATTGACTCATATGGTCAATTTTGAATTCAAACATAAATTAGCTCTATCACCCACTTCATGATCCACTTACATGGCTTCAAATGCAGCACTACCTCTGGCAGTAAATTGTTGGCCGTCAACACATAAAACTTCCACACAATGAGATACACGTTGAGTTTCCTGCACGCAAAAACCAAGGCCATGACCCACTACTCTGCTGTTGTGTAGGTCACCTCTCTTGAGCTTATCACCCTGATTTCAAATAGATAAGTTTATAGCTCCTTCCCACCTTCTGCAATAGTATCGCTCCAATAGCCATGTGCCTACCATCATGGAAACATAAAAATCATATTCTTGATTGGGTGGACACACCATAGGTAGTTGACACAAGATTCCCTTCACCCTATCAAAAGCTACTTGAGCCTCTTCATCCTATTCAAAACCATGCACTTGCTCTGCCCTCTTTTGAAGGGGGTATACATATTGCGACAACATCCAAAAAAACCTCGACAAATACTTCAGTATGTGCACAAACAACACCAAACCGTGTGCACTGGAAGGAGGCTCCATCAAGACTAGAGCCTTGAATTTTCGGATCCGCTTCAATTCACTTCTATGATACCACATGGCCCAATAATGACACTCAAGGGTGTGCCAACTTGCATTTCTTGGGGTTCAATTGGCCTCCTTCTTCATCAAGCCTTTGAAAACAAAGCCATAGCACAAATGATCCATCCTTGATCTATAACACCCAATGCCATCCATGAAAACTCTAATGAACTTACCCAAATAGGGGCCAAACACCATATTTATCCAATCCTGAAAGATGGCATGAGCATTCACCAACCCAAATGGCATCCCGCGGTAGGCAAAACATCCCCATGGAGAGATAAACATCATCTTTCAGTTGGTCTTCAAGAGCAATCCCTATATGAAAGTAACCGGAAAACCCATCCATGATGGAATACTTCTCATGTCTAGATATCTAATTTAGGATCTCATGGATTAATGGCAATGGTAGTGGTTTCTTTTTGTCACTGTATTCAATGGCTTATAGTCGACACACACCCGCCATTTCCCATTCTTTTTAGGAGTGATAATCACAAGGAAACCCACTCTGACTCCTTCCCCGGGTATATAATACCTACATCCAATAATTGATTGATCTCCTACCAAAGGGCTTCTTTTTGAATTTCACCCAATCTCCTTAGCTTCTGTGCCTTAGGCTTGTATCCTTCCTTGAGGATTATTTTGTGCTCAACACCCTTGGCTCCTCGTGAATCCTTATACTTTGTCGCAAATAGATTAAAAAAGGAGGCACACAATTGGATATAGGCTTTTCTTCTCTTGCTTGGTTAAGTCTCGACTTAGCATATTGACCACTTCTTCCGTACCTACGACATGCACTTGTGGTTGCACCTCCTCTTTTGCACAATATTCTTCCACAATGATCCCAAACTAGTCAACATCAATCTTGAGCATATTGTCCTTGGTTTCTTCTTCCTCCGTATCTGCATATCCTTCATCATAGGCCGTTTCAATCTCGTACTCATAGCTAGTGGTGTCACCCTTGTCTTTTGGCACCATAGGGTGGAAACGGATTTCCTTGGTCTTCAGGTCTAGCACCACCTGTCTTCCTTTCTCTTTATCAGACAAGGTAAACACCCTGCTTTTCCAATCCTATTTGGCACCTATTTCCAATAGCCACAGTCTATCCAAGATAATAGGGTACGCATTATCACTTTTTTTCATCACAAAAATTCCGTTAGGCACTCAATGTCCATAACTTTCACTCTTACATCCTGTGCTATCTCCAAACACCTATCTTTAGTATGGTTAGCCATCTTCTTGCATACATTTGACTTGGCTACCACTTTAAAACCTGTTTCCCTCATTACAATTTTTGTCATGACACAAACTTGTGCTCCACCATCTATATAGGCTTGAACCTGCATCCTTTTCTCGATGAAAACATACCAAAGGAAGAACATCCACCGCGTTACTTCACTTGAGTGCCATATTTTGCACTGCCTGCATATTTCCCTTAGCTTTTGGCAGCCTCGTGCTCACACTTGTAGACAATTTCCTCCACAATTTAAGATTCAAAGACAACAACTGACCAAAAGTAACGTTAGCCTTTTGGTTCTGCACATAACTCACCAAATCATATGCAAGACTACACTCATGTGTGATAGGATGATCTACGTAGTGATAGCCGTTTTTCGGCTTTCCGTAATTGCCATAGTGAATTAACCCACCCTACCAAAATCATCCAAACACTGTGGCTATCCCTACCATTTCACTGTATATAGGTGTGTGTGAGTTAGGGGACTTTTCCCATATCTTCTTAAAAACCCTTAATTAGCTAGTCACTAGGCTAGTTGAGCCAAAAAAATAAATAAAATAAAAAAATAAAAAATATTATGGCCCATTTGTGTATAAATATTTCATTGTATATAGAGCCTAAATAAAAGGATTTTTTCATAATTATTTTGGTATTTATTTAAATATTTCTACCTATGGTGTGTTATTTATGCTATGTACATTGACTCACCATTACCATATTTTTTCTTACCATTTTGCATACTCTTTATTCCATATAAAAATAATTTCATGCAAGATTCTCTTATTTTTGGTGTAACTCCATCCTAACAAAAATCCAAAAAAACTAGTTCTATTTATGTGTATATTTTTTCACTATTGTGATTTTTTCCTTCCTACATCTATTCTTTATTAGTCTCATAAATTAGACCACAAAAAATATTCATCTTTTTATGGTAGACTTATAATGAGAGAGATTTATTTTGACCCCTTTATATTTTTTCCACCTATATTATTTATATTTGACATGTACATATTTTTTAGACCCCTCAATATTTGATTTTCTTAGTTGCACTATTCATTTATATCATGATCTCAACAATATCTTCAATTATAGACCTACCAAATAAGTTCAAGGGTATGTGGAATGCATGCATGCACCATGGGGAGCTCACTCTTGGAGGTATTCAAAAGAATCATCCAAAGAAAGACCTCACAAGGACTTTGTGCAGTGGAAAAAACAGTCGGTTTTGCTGAATTTTTAAAGATCACATACTCCTTGAATTTGAAAAGGTGATATAAGCACAAGTTGTAGCTCGTGAGCTGAACTTTCACCTCAAAGTTTTTCATATTTTTTTGAGCTACGAGCTGTGAGCTATGATTTTATTGGTGGACCCCAGTTTGCCCATGCTATGCAGCCACACTCCCTCTTCCACTTTATCATTTTCCTCTTTCACACACACTCCTCCCTCTCCTTCGCACTCCCAAACCTACAAATCCCATGTCCTAATTCACTCTCTTCACCATTGCCACATCTATCACACCTCCATAGCCTTCATCCTCCCATTCTACACCCTATGTGTCCCCCTTTCTCTCTACATGTATGTCCATATTACCATACTCTCTTCAGCTTTGTAAAGAACTTAAAAAAATCAACAAAAATCCAAGGATAACCTCTGCAAATGAAGGCTTTTATCATGAATTTTCCAAGGTTTGATGTTAACATAGCTTCATCGACACGCGCTACTTCGCCATGCTGACCGCTTCTTCTACCGGTGTTGTAAAGAGGTGAATGTCATGTTCTCCAAGCTTCAACCTTGCTTTACAAGATTATCCCTTCTCTAACTTTTCTCATCATATATCTCACCATTTGGTGAATGATTTTGTAAATATTTTTTAGTGATAATTACTAACTACTAACCACTAACCTTATTGTAAAATGCACCCTCTACTAGAGTAGGCCCTCCCATATTATTCACTCAATCTCTCTCTCCTTTCATCCTCAATAATTCTCTTCCCTTGAGCCCACATCCATGTGACTCAAAGGACAAGAGAGACCCACCCTCATTAAAAAAAATAAAAATATGCATAATCTTTTATTCCTTCAAATAAACTTGATTAGGCCTAATCCAAATCGGGGCTTCTAAAACCTATAAACAGAGCCCTTCTCTCCCTTGTAAATCAACACATGATCACACTACAGCACACCATTCTCAACACATAACACACCACTCTTCAAGCCTAGTTGTGTAGAGTGTGTGCATTGTGAGTGCTCTATTCCATCATTACACATAGGTGCATGGAGAAGCTTGAAGTTAGTTATGCCATCTAGAGGAGTGGAGTGTATGCCATACTCTTCACCACACTTGTAGCCTACTCTTGTGCATAAATAAGATTTATAGTTTTGGGTGCAATTGTATGCTGCAACTACGACTCTTCTCTCCAAATTGACTTGATAAGTTGGCTCATCAGGTGGTTGAAGGTATATTGTCCTTGAAGTTTGTTGTGCCATTTCATGCTTGGTGGTTTGAGGGCTTGTTGAATTGTTTGCCTAAAAGCTCAATTGTAAGAGGGTGCTCGGTGAGAGGGCTCCCGTGACCCTAAGACAATTTGTGTATTGGCAACAAGGTCAAGTTTTGTGTTGTCTCTCTATTTCTCATCAAGCTTTGTGTGCATATAGTCTTTAAGGCTAAGACTGAGTTGCTCAAGTTGATTTTTGCTCTTTACCTCTCTCTTGCGTGGTGAATGTTTGTGTTTGGTGTGTGTGGCTATCTTGCATTTCCCTCTCTTTGTGCATTTGAGTACAAGGAGATATCACGTGCGTCCTAGTTTGCATCTACAACTAGGTGGTGCCCCTTTTCTTGTTTGGTTTCTGGCTGTGGGTTGTTGTTGTCTCTGATTGTGCTTGCCCCAGCCCCAATTGAGCAGCACGGGAGCCTCGAAGGGTGTTTAGAGGCCGCTCTTCTTGTTGCCCGCCCCGGACCGCCTCAAATTGGTGCCCCCACGGAGAACGGCTTGTGTATGTTTTGTGTAGGCTCAACCTTTAGCATAATCAAGTAGCTTGTATGAATCACAAGAATTTGTATGATCCCTTCATTCCCATTGCAAGGCAAAAGGTACACATAAT
Source organism: Adiantum capillus-veneris (assembly GCF_014529385.1). Lineage (NCBI taxonomy): Eukaryota > Viridiplantae > Streptophyta > Polypodiopsida > Polypodiales > Pteridaceae > Adiantum > Adiantum capillus-veneris. The sequence goes on from NC_140958.1 coordinate 38,551,664, forward strand.
TGTTAGTACTAAGTTGCAATTTCAACGTGTAATTCATAGAATTTTAGGTCCTCTTAGGTTGGCAAAGATAAACGCATCAATAAATCCTTTTATTTTGCCTCTCATTAGGTACGACCTTAGTTTAGACGTCTATGTTTTTGTTTTGTTTTAAGCATAAGGTCATGCATAGACAATGGATAATGGCCCAAGAATAGAGGTTTACCCCTTTCATTTCACTCCACACATTAGAATAAACATTGCAATTAGTAGAAAAATCCATTTTCAACAACGTATGGTGTTCATGTTTGGTGCCCAAAGAGTAGGAGAAATTCTTGCATCACCAAACCCTGTCATCCTGTCTCTTATTGATTATCATAGGTCATTTGATGTGAATGTTTTTATTTTGTTGTAGAATAGATTGCAATTTAGAAAACATTATTGTGTAAAAGAAAAACAGAAACGTATTGTCACTTTGAAACCGATTCAATGGAGGCCCAACGCCAAATTTCCGGATATCCTCTTTTCTTTGGAGAGCCTGGAGAGGATGCAAAATTATTTTTAGCAAATTTCAAGATGTCTTGTCGTATCAAGAGGATAGTAACTGATCAAGAACGCGTAGAGATGTTTGAAGTGGTCCTTAGGAAAGATGCTAGCACTTGGTTTGACTCGTTGCCTAAGGAAGTTAAAGGGAATTACACGGAAGTTGTGAATCATTTCAAGAGATACTTCTTTGATTCCCAAAATACTCAAAAACTATGGCAAGACATTGTTTCTCATAAGCAAAAAGACTTAGATGACTACTACTTGTACAAGCAAGAGTTTCTACGTCTTTGGACTCTATGATGGTGCAGAATTTCTAAAGAAGGAGAGGTTCATAGCCGGACTCTTTCCTGACCTTAAGGTAAAAGTTGAGGTGGGTGCACCTTCTACCTTTGATGCAGCTGAAACTAGGGCTGCTGAGAAATATAGGAAACTCAAGTGCTTAAGGGGGGAGGTTCTAATAGAAGGTCTTAGACCCAAAGGTAAGTCACAAGCATCAACATCTAAGGAGATTCCTGAGGTAACGACGGAAGTGATTGAGAAGTTAAATGAATCTTTAAGCAACCTGTCAATTCACCTTGCACAAGCTGTAGGTCCAAAGGGACAAGCAAAGAAGTCTGAAGAGTGAGATCCACGACCTAGGAGAGTCTTGCAATGTTGGAATTGCGGAGAGTCTGGACATGGGATGTATAATTGTCCTTGGCCCCGTGGGGAGCCAGGGAGACCTAACTTGAATTACCCAGTGATGAATGCAAGTGAAGGAACTGGTCAACAACCAAGGCTTCTACAAAGACCAAATGGACCAAGACCACCTCCACAAGGGGTAGAAGGAGTTCCACCTTTGCTAGATCCAAATGTGCATGTGGTAGAGGTGACAAACTCAAATGAGGTTGACATGGAAGCAAATGGCATTAAGCGTGGCCGAGGAAAAGGTAAAGAGAAAGAAGGTGTCACATCACAGAGTGACCATGGACGAGGCAAGAAGGCAAAGGAGACCAAGGAAGCTAAGAGGACTCGACGTCGTATCAATCTCCAAGACTTCCCTCTTGGACATGGTATGGCTCCATACAACCTATTGGAAGACATGAGAGGTAAGGGTCCTGATATCTCATGGCCTCAGTTTCTTGCATTGTGCCCACAAGTTAGGAGGGATTTAACAAAGGCAGTTAGCACTAGGACAAAGATAAAAGAGAGTGTTCCTGTTGTAAAAATTGCACATGCTGAAATGAATGAGGATATTACACCTGTGCTAGATTTTTACATCAAAGGAAGATTGGTTACGAAAGGTCTAGTGGATGGGGGTGCACAAATTTGCATCATGGCAGAGGGACTCATGCAAAAACTAGGCATGCACATTCGTGAGACACCTGAAATTAAAGTCAAGATGGCAAACAATAGAAAATCTAGGTGTGTAGGCATTTGTAAAAATGTTTTTGTAGAGGCCTTTGGCATTAAGAAGGCAGTGGATTTTAATGTTATGTCTACCAAAGGAAATGGTTACCCATTTATCCTAGGGAGACCATGGCTAATGAAAATGCGAGCTTTGCAGGATTGGGAGAGTGGAAAGCTAATTTGCAGGAATGACAATCATAAGAAGGTTGTCTTTGACATGAAGGAGCAATGCCAAGAGGAGCTCCATGAAGAATCATCTCAAAGTGAGACGAAGGAAAGCTGGACCGATAGCACTTCCAAAAGGAGAAAGTAGGGGTAGCATTACTGAAGAGGAGTCTTCCATCGAAGTCATGGGGGTAAGGTTTAATCCAAACAACCAAGAGACCTCTTGCCCAGGTTTGGAAGAGGTAGGTTCCCAAGAGAACCAAAATGTCCAAGATGAAGGAATGTTAGAAGGTATATTGTCTACAACACTTACAAAGGACGAAAGAGAGGAGTTCAAATGTGTGCTAAGGAAATTTCCTAGGTTTTTTTGCTAAAGACTACACCGAGGTGCATGGAGTAGATGTTGTTCAGCACAAAATTGAGTTGAAGCCAGAGGCCATACCTAAGGCTCAAAAGCTACGAAGGCTAGGAGTCATCAAGGAGCAGGCTTTACTCAAGGAGGTAAGAAAGCTTCTAGCAGCAGGTTTCATTTATCCAGTGGAGAATTCGGAGTGGGTCTCTCCCGTTGTTGTCACTCCTAAGAAAAATGGCAAGTGGAGGGTGTGTGTGGATTACCGTCCACTCAATGAGGCAACAAAAAGAGATCACTTTCCCCTCCCATTTTAGGATGAGATACTAAATGAGGTAGCTGGTCATGAGAAGTACACTGTGTGTGATGACTACTCGGGTTACTTTCAAATAGGTATCGCATTGGAAGATCAGTTAAAAACAACCTTCATCACTGCTTGGGGTTGTTATGCTTTTAGAGTCATGCCATTTGGACTGACAAATGCTCCTGCAAATTTCCAACGCTTCATGAACATGGTGTTTCAAGCATTCTTTGGAAAGTCCATTAGGGTTTTTATTGATGATTTTTGTATTTATAGCTCAAAATCATTGCATCTACAAAGGGTAGAAGAAGGTTTAAAGAAGCTCTACGACATGGGAGGTCAACTCAACTCCGACAAGTGTCACATAGGTGAGGATGAAGTGATCTTGCTTGGTCACAAGGTTTCCTATAAAGGCATTGAGGTGGATCCTTCAAAGGCAAAGGCTCTTATTGAGCTCCCATCACCCAAGAATCTCAAAGAGGTCATCTCATTCATTCAAAAGGTGAAGTATATGTCACGCTTTATTCACTTAGCTTCGGAGTTGCTTCATCCTTTGCAAAAGTTGACACAACAAGTAGAATTTTCATGGTCTTATGAGCTTGAAGAGTACTTTTGTAACATTAAAGTCATTTTGTCAGAGCTACCAATACTCATGCCTCCTTGTTGGGTGTACACATTCTTTGTTAGCTCTAGTGTTTGGAAGGAAACAATTGGTGCAATTTTATTACAACAAGATCCCCACAGTACCAGGATGCAAACCATCTACTTTGCTAGTAGGGTCATGAATGCTTTGGAGAGAGGCTACACGGAGGCAGAACTCATGATGCTTTCTCTCATGTTTGCGGTGAGAAAGTTTAGATCCTAATTGCTACCAAAACCTTTTGTAATTCTCACTGAAAAAAATTTGTTTCCTTGGGTGTCATCTCAAATGAATCTTAGCACTAGGATCTCAAAGTGGATTATGGAATTGCAAGAGTTCCAATACTCTTTCAAGGTAGAAGATAGTCTGCGTGCACAATTGGCAGGGATCCTTACTTATAGGGTACATGAGAAGGAGATTAAGGTGCCTGAAGTAAATACCCTACCATTGCCACCACCTAAAAGTATTCCTAATGATTTTACCTTGTTCTTTGATGGAGCTTTTCGACGAGTCACAGGAAAAGCAGGGGGAGGGCTAGTATTGCTCAACCCAAGTGGAGAGGTGGTCATGAAAGAGAAGGTCAATCTACCAGGTTCAACTAGCAACAATGACGTAGAATATGACACACTACTTCATGGTTTAAAGATATGCACTGGCCAAGGTATACAACATCTCATGGTAAAAGGGGATGCACTTCTCATCGTGAAGCAAATTTAAGGCATTTGGGCATGCAAGAATGAAAGCCTAAGGACAAAAGTTCATGCCATTCGTAGATTGTTTAATCAATTTGAAGAAGTGCAACTATATCATATTCCTAGGAAACAGAATGAAGATGCCGATTTACTTGCACGGCAAGCAGTTACATGTGTTGAGAAAGAAGTGCAAGTCATCATGGTGGCAACAACTGTCAAGCAATCGAGATACCAGGGATTGGAGTCATTGACTCCCATTATTAGCTACATTTTGGAGGGTGAGTTTCCACAAGACTTCACGAAGGCTCAGAAGAGGAGACTCATGAAGAAGGCAAGCACGTATCTCTTCCTAGAAGGATCCCTTTACCAAAGAGGGAAGGATCAAGTGTGCAGAAGAGTACCAACTATTGAGGAAATCCCAGCCATTCTAAAAGGTTTGCATGAGGAAGCGTGTGGTGGTCATTTTGCACAGAAACTCACTGCAAAAAAGATTTTTCTTGCCGGATATGTTTGGCCAAGCTTGCACATTGATGTTCAAAATTGGTGTAAAAGCTATCACAATTGTTAGATTAATGGAAACAAGCGTCTGTTACATGGTCCACGTCAGTTAGTCCTTGCAAATGGTCCATTTGAAAAATGGGGCATTGATGCTATGGGTCCATTGCCTAGGACTAAAAATGGGAAATCGTATATCTTGGTGGCCATAGACTACATGACGAGATGGGTAGAAGCACAAAGTGTGGCAAAGGTAAATGAGAGGACAGTGAGAAAATTTGTCTACACTCACATTTGTTGTAGATTTGGTACACCTTTGAAGATTGTTTCTGATAATGGTCCAGGGTTTAGAAAGGGCTTGCTTACAGAATTCTGTGATGAACTTCACATTCTACATCGTCATAGTACACCCTACTATCCCCAATCCAATGGTCTGGTAGAAAAAGCTAATGGTATCATTGCAGGCATCATTAGAAAGATGGTGAGAAACAAGACAAAGTTGTGGGATGACTTCTTGGATGGTGCCTTGTGGGCGTATTGAACCACATATAGGGAAGCCACAGAGTTCACACCATTTCACTTGGTCTATGGTCAAGAGGCTTTACAACCAATTGAGCTCAACATTCCAACAATGCGACTTCATGGAAAAGCAGCACAAGATGATCAAGAAGCATGGATGGATTGAGTTCTTACCTTATCTGAGCTTGAGTGGAAAAGAGAAGCAGCATACGAGTGCTACAAGAGGAAAGCTACGCAGGCGAAGGAGAAGAAACTAAAGGACAAAGGCATCAATGAAGGAGATCTTGTGCTAAGGTATGACAATCGACTCGATAATCGTTTTGATGCCAAATTTGAAACTAGATGGCAGGGGCCATACATAGTTAAGAAGGCTTTCAATTCAAGTTACTATCAACTTATGGACTTGAATGGGAAAGAGCACTCTAGGAAGGTAAATGGTTATCGCTTGAAGCCCTATTTGAGTCGCCTTCTACCAAAGGATCTACCAAAGATTTGTCAAAGGGCAGTTGTCTCATGTAAGTATTCTTACATGAATCATAAGTGTAACTCTAACCAAAATTTTGAGGGGCCAAACAATGAAGATCTCGTCAAGGACTCTGAAGCACTCTCTTTGGAAAAGATGCTCTATGATGGTACATGAATATACCATCATCCTGGGGGAGGGCTAATGATAGCCATTTTTTGGATTTCCGTAATTGCCATAGTGAGATAACCCACCCTACCAAAATCATCCAAACACTGTGGCTATCCCTACCATTTCACTGTATATAGGTGTGTGTGAGTTAGGGGACTTTTCCCATATCTTCTTAAAAACCCTTAATTAGCTAGTCACTGGGCTAGTTGAGCCAAAAAAATAAATAAAATAAAAAAATAAAAAATATTATGGCCCATTTGTGTATAAATATTTCATTGTATATAGGGCCTAAATAAAAGGATTTTTTCATAATTATTTTGGTATTTATTTAAATATTTCTACCTATGGTGTGTTATTTATGTTATGTACATTGACTCACCATTACCATATTTTTTCTTACCATTTTGCATACTCTTTATTCCATATAAAAATAATTTCATGCAAGCTTCTCTTATTTTTGGTGTAACTCCATCCTAACAAAAATCCGAAAAAAACTAGTTCTATTTATGTGTATATTTTTTCACTATTGTGATTTTTTCCCTCCTACATCTATTCTTTATTAGTCTCATAAATTAGACCACAAAAAATATTCATCTTTTTATGGTAGACTTATAATGAGAGAGATTTATTTTGACCCCTTTATATTTTTTCCACCTATATTATTTATAATTGACATGTACATATTTTTTAGACCCCTCAATATTTGATTTTCTTAGTTGTACTATTCATTTATATCATGATCTCAACAATATCTTCAATTATAGACCTACCAAATAAGGTCAAGGGTATGTGGAATGCATGCATGCACCATGGGGAGCTCACTCTTGGAGGTATTCAAAAGAATCATCCAAAGAAAGACCTCACAAGGAATTTGTGCAGTGGAAAAAACAGTCGGTTTTGCTGAATTTTTAAAGATCACATGCTCCTTGAATTTGAAAAGGTGATACAAGCACAAGTTGTAGCTCGTGAGCTGAACTTTCACCTCAAAGTTTTTCATATTTTTTTGAGCTACAAGCTGTGAGCTATGATTTTATTGGTGGACCCCAGTTTGCCCATGCTATGCAGCCACACTCCCTCTTCCACTTTATCATTTTCCTCTTTCACACACACTCCTCCCTCTCCTTCGCACTCCCAAACCTACAACTCCCATGTCCTAATTCACTCTCTTCACCATTGCCACATCTGTCACACCTCCATAGCCTTCATCCTCCCATTCTACACCCTATGTGTCCCCCTTTCTCTCTACATGTATGTCCATATTACCATACTCTCTTCAGCTTTGTAAAGAACTTAAAAAAATCAACAAAAATCCAAGGATAACCTCTGCAAATGAAGGCTTTTATCATGAATTTTCCAAGGTTTGACGTTAACATAGCTTCATCGACACGCGCTACTTCGCCATGCTGACCGCTTCTTCTACCGGTGTTGTAAAGAGGTGAATGTCATGTTCTCCAAGCTTCAACCTTGCTTTACAAGCTTATCCCTTCTCTAACTTTTCTCATCATATATCTCACCATTTGGTGAATGATTTTGTAAATATTTTTTAGTGATAATTACTAACTACTAACCACTAACCTTATTGTAAAATGCACCCTCTACTAGAGTAGGCCCTCCCATATTATTCACTCAATCTCTCTCTCCTTTCATCCTCAATAATTCTCTTCCCTTGAGCCCACATCCATGTGACTCAAAGGACAAGAGAGACCCACCCTCATTAAAAAAAATAAAAATATGCATAATCTTTTATTCCTTCAAATAAACTTGATTAGGCCTAATCCAAATCGGGGCTTCTAAAACCTATAAACAGAGCCCTTCTCTCCCTTGTAAATCAACACATGATCACACTACAGCACACCATTCTCAACACATAACACACCACTCTTCAAGCCTAGTTGTGTAGAGTGTGTGCATTGTGAGTGCTCTATTCCATCATTACACATAGGTGCATGGAGAAGCTTGAAGTTAGTTATGCCATCTAGAGGAGTGGAGTGTATGCCATACTCTTCACCACACTTGTAGCCTACTCTTGTGCATAAATAAGATTTATAGTTTTGGGTGCAATTGTATGCTGCAACTACGACTCTTCTCTCCAAATTGACTTGATAAGTTGGCTCATCAGGTGGTTGAAGGTATATTGTCCTTGAAGTTTGTTGTGCCATTTCATGCTTGGTGGTTTGAGGGCTTGTTGAATTGTTTGCCTAAAAGCTCAATTGTAAGAGGGTGCTCGGTGAGAGGGCTCCCGTGACCCTAAGACAATTTGTGTATTGGCAACAAGGTCAAGTTTTGTGTTGTCTCTCTATTTCTCATCAAGCTTTGTGTGCATATAGTCTTTAAGGCTAAGACTGAGTTGCTCAAGTTGATTTTTGCTCTTTACCTCTCTCTGGCGTGGTGAATGTTTGTGTTTGGTGTGTGTGGCTATCTTGCATTCCCCTCTCTTTGTGCGTTTGAGTAGAAGGAGATATCACGTGCGTCCTCGTTCGCATCTACAACTAGGTGGTGCCCCTTTTCTTGTTTGGTTTTTGGCTGTGGGTTGTTGTTGTCTCTGATTGTGCTTGCCCGAGCCACAATTGAGCAACACGGGAGCCTCGAAGGGTGTTTAGAGGCCGCTCTTCTTGTTGCCCGCCCCGGACCGCCTCAGTAGTTGCAGATTTGATCATCAACCCCACTGTCTAGTGTGCAATTTAAATTTTGCATGTCTATGTTGGCTTGCATCACAAGAGCATAGCCATGAGCTTTGATTGTTACCATATACATGTGGTAGTGACGTGTGTGAACACATTTAGGACCGTCTCGGAATTTTTCCCTCTTTAGGAGGTTTTCCCTCCCGTGAATTGTATATACGCCCATCATTCTAGGGATATCTATGTCTCCATTGCACACTAAGTAATATACTCTTTGTTGTGTGCCTTGAGCTTCCTTCGTCTTCTCCAAGCTGTGTGTGTTTTCCTGCAACCCTAATTCCAACATTTATACCACTGCTACAAAGAAGGCACGGAAGGCCCTACAAAATACTAAAAACAACATACTTCACGACACAAAACAACAGATCTACATACCTGCTAATCACAATTTGCACATAATCGGAGCTGTATATGAACAGAGAGAGATAAAGAGTGAGATAGAGTGAGAGAGCACGTGTAGGTGCACCTCCTAAAGTAGAGTGCTACACCAGCATGACAAGAGAGGAGAGGGGAGAGGAGAGAAGAAGTACACATGCACTGCGTGCAATCTTCCCCCGTGTAAGAGTGAGCATTTTCCTCTTGCGTGTTTTTATCTATAGATTTCTTGAATGCTTAAAGTGAATACATACTAGCCAGTTGGACATAATTGTCCATAGCTCATAAAGAGTACTTGAATAATAAAATATACATCAATGTGATGTCCTTTCACATATTCCTTAGCTTTTTTCACTTATCACCTGCAGTAAATCAGTTATTTTCCATTTTCATTACACCCCTATCAACTACTGTGCGTTTTCTATGTGCATTGGCAGCTCATTTTGGTTGGGATGTACATCAATCGGACATTGTTACTGCTTTCTTGAATGGTGACATATTTGAGGAAGTTTATGTAATGCAGCCTCACGATTTTGTCAAGAAAGGACAAGAGGACAAAGTGTGTAGATGTAAGAAGGCTTTGTATGGGTTGAAGCAATCTCCTCGTGCTTGGTATGAGAAAGCTGACACTCATTTGGTCAAACAAGGCTTTCGTAACAGTCCAACAGAAAGAATACTGTATCTAAAGCGTGAGGGTGATGTACTTCTCATTGTGGTTCTTTATGTAGATGATTTGCTGATCATTGGACCAAATGAGAGACATATTGCTGAATTCAAGGCTGATTTGAATGCTACTTTCAAGTAATACTTGGGTTTACAGTTTAAGCAGTGTGATGGTCGTATTGCCTTGTGTCAGAAAAGTTACATAGAGACATTGCTATGTAAGTTTGGACTTGAGGATTGCAAACCTATTGCCACTCCTATGGAAACATGTTTGAAGTGGAGTCTACATGATGCTGGCGATCCTACTGATGTCACTCTTTACCGAATTGCTGTTAAATGCCTCATTTATGTATGCAACAGGAGGCCGGATATTCAATTTGCAGTCTCACAGGTCAGCAGATTTATGCATAGCACAGGGTCTAAGCATTGGCAGGCTGTCAAGAGGATTTTTTGCTTCCTTAGTGGCACTTTACATCTTGGCTTGTTTTATCCGTAGGGGGAATCATTGCCGCCATACTTACATTGTGGACGCTGTCTAACCTCACCATCCTATCTTATTGTAGTATTAGCGAGAACCACAATTAAATTGTCAATCCATGGGACAAAGCTGACTCTACTAGTGCATAGAGGCTATAGGAGGTTGTCAATTTCTGGACAAACAACTAACAACTTGCATCTAACTCAAGCTACACTCAAGTGATTGAAAACACCAAAAGCCAATCTCTCATTGGTAAACAAATCACATCCGCTACACCATCAAATGACATCCAAAGGTAATGAAACTTCTAGGACATGTCTATAAGACCCTAAGCACACATGCTTATGATCTCAAACCCCACTTTAGGTCAAGTTCCAAAATCGCAATTATTAACAGGAGTGGATTTTTGACCGGGTCGTTTTTGACCCCCCAAAATGCATCTAAATGCTTAGCAATGATGCTCCAATACCCCGCCTATGTTTATTTTTTGATTTGTAAGTGTAAATTAATAATTATGATGAAATTAGGCTGTGGGTCGGCAATGCCAAAATCTACGAAATACCATGATGTGTTTACGTCAATGCGTAGAGCTCTTACCTGCGGGGGGTTGCAATGCAACAAACATGACTGCAATGTGACAACCGGGGAAGGAGTAGGAAGCACGAGAGAGGAGTGAGCGCCTTTAGCTCACTCTCTGTATTTCATTATCCAAAACTTAATAATAACTTACAAAAATTGGCTTTTATACCTTAGCCAAGGTTTTTGGTGGTCAAAACTAATAATCTGGGAGTTCTACCAAAGATGGGTAATGACAGGTTGATACAATCTAGAAACTTGTAGCTCTGGCTCATTAATTATAGAGTTTATCTGAGAAAATAGAAGTTATAATATTCCCGATTTATCAAAATAATAAGTGTTTTACAATGAGAACTCCGAGTGTTAGCTTACTGCTAATATTCGCCCCCTCCTCACTTGTGTCGTCCCTTGACACAACTTTATGGGCTGAAGTAGTCTTCGGACTGGCGGCTGGAGAGGCGGTCTTTAAGCGCACTCAGTGCCTTTTAGTATCTGATTTTCCTTTCTTTAGATCGGGCACTTGCAAGAACTGCATAGTGACTTTGTTCTTTATCTCCATTGCTGATTAGCCTACAAACCTTGATGTCAGGTTTTTGATCACTATATCTTTGTTTGCCAAGTGAAGAATCTCGTGTAGAAAGCTTCCTCAAACGCCAGCATATTGTGTGAAGGTAGAAACATGCATCTGGCGTAGAAGCCATACAGGACTTCTTCGAAAGGTTGGCCACTGAGATCATAGCACAAACATTTGTTACCCTCGAGGAATGACATCCAAGGGGCACCTGCTTGCTCTGGCTCATTGAACACTTCGATGCATGTGAGAAACATTCAACAAATCTTATATTACATAGCACATGACAAATATGGTAGACTTTTAAAGAATGACATGGTGCCCTTTAGGGTTTTCACCATGTATTCTTCAGTCTTGCTGGTCCCTTTTTTGAAGCAAGCAATCTGGGGTAGTTTAGCCAAGTTGGCCGCTTCTTTAGTAGTGCCTCATGTGCTAGCAAGGTCCTTACTCTTGGTACATGATAGAAAGTCGGATCTTTTTGCAGGGAGGCAGGTGCTCTCGTGAACAGAATTAAGTATCTTGGGTTTTTGTTCAGCCAGCTCAACCTCCACTTCGGGTGGTCTTTATCTGCACCCTCGACTTGCATGTCTGCGTAAAGCCTTTCTTTTACCTGTAGTAACTCAACTTTGATCAGAGGGTAGGGTAGGGACTATTAGTGCCAATGCACATTTATTTGATTATGAGTAAGTTGTGTAACATTGATGGAGTGAAGAACTCTCAACTCCCAATCCATCGCTACCTTCCACTGCTCATCTACCTCTTGTGTAATCTTTTCTTTTAGTGCATCTTTTCAATATTTAAGAGCTGGACCATGGGCACTGTGTCTTCTTTTGTAATGGTTACCTTAAAATATCCCTCGCCACTCAGCTCTACTGTGGACTGTGTCTCCATTTCAGCAAATGATAATGAGGGTATTTCTATTTGAGCCTGCTTCCAAGTGCCTACCTCTTCTTGCGTTCCCGGCCTTCCCTCCCTCAGTATAGCTGGTTGACTCGTTTGAGTTCCACTATCTCCTTCAACAGTTCGTCTTCTCTTTGGACCCGCATAATTCTCTTTTCAATATTTAAGAGCTGGACCATGGGCACTGTGTCTTCTTTTGTAATGGTTACCTTAAAATATCCCTCGCCACTCAGCTCTACTGTGGACTGTGTCTCCATTTCAGCAAATGATAATGAGGGTATTTCTATTTGAGCCTGCTTCCAAGTGCCTACCTCTTCTTGCATTCCCGGCCTTCCCTCCCTCAGTATAGCTGGTTGACTCGTTTGAGTTCCACTATCTCCTTCAACAGTTCGTCTTCTCTTTGGACCCGCATAAAGGCCAAGTCTCTGCGCTGAGATTGCTCTAACTTCAGCTCCAACACGAGGTCTTTACTTTTCTTTTCTAGTTCCTTGTAGACCTCGTGTGTACCTTTGATCGAGGCGACGACTAGATTTCCTCGTATTTTCCACAAGAATATCGCGTGATCATTGATCCTTTGTTTCGAGTACTGTAGAGAAGCATTGGCTACATCTAGTTGTACCTGGATTTTTTGAGCTAATAGAGTGGTAGTTAAAAGTTCATTTGTCACTTTCGTGAGCTGTTCATCCTTGACTTTGCATGCATCTGACAGTTTGGTAAGCAGCTCACCCAGCTCCTCCATGTCTTTTTGTTGCTTATCTCTAGCAAGTTGATGTTGTTCAGCTTCTGCTCTCAGCTCTTGCACTTGCCTTTGCAGATTGGTGATGGCATTAAGTCTGTCGTCTAACTCCCCTTGGAGTACGTCGATCACCATCTCTAACTCTTTGGCCCATGTGCTACGGCCAAGTGCTCCTGAGCGAAGTCTTTATGTCATCTCCTGCATTTGCTTAGCATATTTGTTAACCTTCAAGATGACTTCATCATTCGATTGCTAGTCTTCATGTCTGCCAACTGAGTTGATGTTTTTGCAGCCTCTTGTGTGTCTTTTGGTTGTGTCAGGACAGCTTGTTGCTGTTGTTCTTGTAGCCATGGCTGTTCTTTTTCCGTGGAGGTAGAGGGTGGTTCCTCTACCTCTTGTTCTTTTGACTGCTCAAGCCTTTGGTGTCCTCTTTTGTTGCAGAACTTGCTGCCTTTTGGATCTCTGGCTCTTTCTCTTGATTGGAGACATCTGCTTGTTGTGCTAATTCATCTGCCTTTTGTTGTTCAGGATCTTGTGTCGCTTCAGCTGCTTTCTCTTGTTCAGGCTCTGTTTCTTTTGTTGGCTCATTTGTTGTGTCGTTAACTGCCGGTGATGGTGGTGGGCTCGGCATTGGTTGATCTTGGTGTTTGGAGACAGGAGAAGAGATGCAGGGAGACACATCAGCTTCGGCATATTGTGCTTCTCCTTGTGCAGTGGTCTCCTCTACTTGCTCTTGATGTTCTTCTACCTCTTTTTCCTTCCTTGCCCCTTATTTGGCCTCCTTTAGCTTGAAAGATTCTGCTTCTTGGTACATACGTTCCAGTACTTCAGTGGGTTCTTCAGCCTCTTTCCTGGTGTGATGCTTGGTCCTTGGTCCTTTACGTCCACTAGGCACCCATTTTTTCGGGTCCTTTCCTTGTGCTTGTCGGATGCGTTGGTATGCATGTTTCTGTCTTTCAAACCGGGCTTGCTTTTGCACGGGCTCTTCTTGGTGTGCTGCAACGGCTTTTCTCTTCATTTCCTCTCTTCGTGCTGTCTTTTCTTCATTATCCGAGCTTCCATTGCTGTGTCTTTCCGACGAGCTTTCAACCAATTCTTCATGAGATTTGTAGGATCTCTTGGCAGATCTTGTAGCTCGAGGAGATGGTTGAGCTGACACTATCCAAGTGTTTTGGTCTATGGCAGGTGGTAGGTTGTCGGCCATGCCAATGGCATGGTATACAATTCTTGTCAATACCTCTAGTGCACCCAGTTAAGTAATCTTTCCTTATTTCTTTGTGCCTTTCAACGTGGTCAAGACATATTGTGCGTGGTCCACTGGTTGCCTGGTTGTTGACTTGAGGACTTGCGTGAAGGTGGTGGCAACCACATGATTTGGCGTGGTATACCGTGGTGGCCTCTTATCCAGGAAGTGGAAGTGTTGGTGATATAACCTGGCTGGCTCTTCCACCTGCGTGTGAATAAGGTCCTCAAAGGTGGCTGCGATGGTTTCTTTGGTGAAAGTACCTACCGTTTTCCTGTCATTTGCCCTCATGGTCATTCCTTCTGTGGGCAGTCAAAGTGCTTCTGCCACTATTTCCTTGTTTATCACCACTTCAACTTTATTCCCCTGAGGGTCAGAAATCTGGGTAGTTCCATCTTCTTTGATCATGGATAAAAGCTCATAAGCTTTTTGAAATCCACACTGCACGGCTCCTATTCATAGAAATCTCTGAGTCTTAACCTGTGGTCTCAGGCTTTTCGGTGACATCATACACTTCTTTTGGTAGGAGTTGCAACTCTACCTGATGTCCCTCCTCACTCTTGAATCTGCCACCGCTGAACACTGTGGTGTGATGCTCTTCTAGCTGTTCTTTTGAAAGATAGGCTGCCTTGGCGGCTTTGACTGAATCTAGATCAAGTTGGTATGCGGGTAGCTTCTGCAACTTTTCTTTCTGGTTGAGCGGCTCCTGTGCAGTGAATGGAGTGTCAAAGTTAGCAGATTTGACGATTTTTTCTCTGAAATGTCCTTTAGTCTGAAATGCTGACAATTTTGGTCCAATTTGCTTCACATCAATTTTTGAACAAGATAGATGCATAAAAACATGCAAGGAACAAAATTGTAAAGTCTAAACAAAATTTTGCAACCAAAGTAAAAAATCGCGATTATTTACGCCTAAGTATTTCTTTCAACATTTTGCAAACTTGGCATCACAAGCTTGAAGTATATACCAAATACACACTCTGAGTGAAATATGGGCTCATTTGGATGCATAGGGTGAAAATGGTACCAGATTTTGGCTTTAGGTCTCTGAAACAGTAGATATAATGAAAATTTGAGATTTTGAGCTCCAAATTGGTTCAAACTTGGCTATGGGCTTAACACATCATGTACTTTGGATGTATGATGGAAAAATATCAAAATTCCCCCATTTTGGCTAGAAAATAAATAATCGTAATTATTAACATTTCTACCAAAATCAACATTTATTGGTACAAATTGGTTCTAGGCATTGTATAGACTCTGTGTATGAGATTAGGTGATTTGAATCAAGCAATGTGGTCCATAACCCAAAATTGGCTTGCAAAGACTTCTTTGCATTTTTTTGCCATTTTCCAAGTTATAGGTGCTCATTTTGGCTCATACTTGATTTTTGATATGTAATAGGTGTGTACACATGATAGGTGAGGTGATGACATGATTTCCAAGCAAAAATAGTGCAAAAGTAAATAAGCACGATTATTTAAAGCAGTCACAATTTTTTTGTAAAACTTAAAATTTTGACCTAAACACATTCTATACACCTAAAACAAGTGCTAAATTGAATTTGGTCAAGTTTGGTCTTCCCGACATCACTTTGTGATTTGTCGACGACTGTGAAATCTTCGATTTCTGTGACTATTCTGCATGTTGAGTTGGTCAGAAAATTTTGAGGCTTTGGACCTGTCCACAACATAGTCGTGAAGCAACTCATCCAATTCTGGCTCATTTGAAGTCAGTTCGACCTCGTATGTCGAATTTGATGCTCTTTAGCCTTTGAGATGTTTTTGGCTTTTCGAGGGCTTTGCTTGATTGATTTCACTAAACCAATCATATACATTGTATATGAATCTCGTAGGCAAGCTGTCTGTGGAGTCAGATCCAAATTTTGGCATCTGTCAAAAGCCTAGCTTTTCTACTAGGGACCCCCTCGATCCCAGCTGAATGGTCAATTGATGATATAGAAAGGTTCTATTATGTTAGGGCATGCTACAATTCAAATCCCATCTGATTTGGTCGAGCTGACAGGCCGCTATGGTTAGTTTTGGGGCCTAGGTCTTCGTGCACTGCTCGGTTTCTAGAGTTTTTTCTAGGGGTTTAGACTAGCTACTAGCCGTAAAAAATGGATCATTGACGAGTAAATAAATTACCCCTAATGTCTTGTGTGAGATGGCACTGAAAACGGGCACTGTAGACTCCGGAAAAGACGTGCGAAAGAGGTCAAAAAGCTCTCTCTGCAAAGGCCACAAGTGGAAATGAGGTGGTTTTATCCTACCTTGGATATTTATACCCGGACTTCCCGAACCAATTTTCCCCAGGTTCCTCTATTAGTCCTACTAGGCCGTGAAATCTATGTTAGACTCAAAACTTTCCTTGATCGAATTCCTGTAGCTCATTCTGCAAGAATTTTGCAAAAGTAGGTGTGGCCACCTAATTTAGGCTTCCCGCTTCCATCTTCTGATTTCATTGAAATTTTTTGTGCTTGTCCACCTTGTCTTTTTGATCACCATCGTGTCTTCCATTTTTCCATATGAGCTTCTTTGCTATTTATTATTAATTTTTGACCTGCTTTATTGAAAAAATAAAAGAAAATAACAAAATGCTCTAAAAAAGTAAAGTGAAAATCCAATAATTAAGAAAATCCATTGAAAAACACAGCTTTATTTTTTTATTGGATTTGTTTATTTTTAAGTCTCATTATCAATAAAAAGATGAAAAATAACCAAAAAGGACTATTTTTTGATGATTTCCTGATAGTGTATACACTATTTACACTCATCAAGAAGATATTATCAGTGAATTTTCCCTTGATGATGAATTATAAGGGCATTATTAGGTAATTTTTGCAAAAAATCACATGTTAACATCGAAATTTTTCCTCCCTCTTCAAACATTGCTCTTAATTGCTTAGTGCCCTTCCACCCCTCCTAGATGGCGCACTCCGGGACGACTGTGTGCATGGATTGAACAATTGTGTCTATGCATAGCGGTGGTTGGATCTACCATGCTTTGAAGATCAATGCAATTCAAACCACTATGCTGTGCAAGAGCTGGGTCTTGATTAATTAACTCAAGGGTTTCTGATGTCGAGGCTTTCTGATTCTGTCTTCCAAAGAGCAAATCTTATAGCTTGTGTGCTCTCTCTTTGATTGTACTATCAGGATGCTTCAACATGCTGATTGCTTGAGCTGTTGGTAGCACTTTTGACTGTTGTCGAGCTTTTTTTTGCCATTGGTAGCTTGGTTTGCTTGGTGTTGTATGGTGTGGTGGAGTCTTTTGAGACTTAACTCGCCATTGCTTGATTGGTTTATTGGTTTTTGGAGAAGATACGTGCTCCTTTTTATTCCAAATCCATTTCAAGTTAGGTTCCTTGCTTGGAGATGGTCCTTTCTGTGTTTTTACCCTTGGAACCTTCTTTTGTTTTGTCGGTGATGTTTTGGACACCCAGATTTGAATCGGCTTATCCTTAAGCTGTGCTATTGGTACCCAAATTTGCTTGACTCCTTGCATGCTACTTGTAGCATTTGCTTGTCGAGGGGATGGAGAAGATTGATTACTTCGTGGTTTGGTCTGCTGGTTGTTTCCTTTCCATTCGTGCTTGCTTGGTGCAATTGGAACAATGAGTTGCCCACCTTTAGGTGATAGCTTAAGCTGATTTGTATCCCAATCTGGTACTGCTTTGTATGTCCGCATCCACGGAATTCCAAGAATCATCGTCTCATTCATGTGTTCATCTGGTAAGCATACAAACTAATGAGGACATGAACATCCATGTACTATCACGTTCAAGTTGACTACTCCCAATGTTGGGATTGGGTTCTTGTTGCATCCCTTGATTGTCGCTATTCCTGCTGTCAATGCTTGACTTGTTGCCTTCTTGTACGTGGAATAACTGACTGCATTTACTCTAGCTCTTGTGTCAACCAAAGCATTGGTGCTATGATGGTCGGGCTGTACTTTGATACGCAGGTCCATTCCATCTCACCAGTCATCATCTGTTGAAACTGCATCTTTAGGCAATTCCCATTGTCGATCATCTATTTTCAGAGTGTTGATGGGAATCGGTATCTGTTGATTCTTGAGAGCAGCTTTCCGTTTGAGTACCAATATCAATGTTTTATATTTATGTGTTTTAGCTTAAAATGCATGCGTAGGATTAAAATGAGTTGAAAAAGTAGTGGAGACCCAAAAATAGGGTTTTTAGAATTTGCGATCTAAAAGTTGCGTTTTCAGCCAAACAAAGACGTTTTTTCGCAATTTTGTTTGTGATGCCTTGTAGACCACACTTGTTCCTGTCGTTTTGAGTACCTGGAAGCTTATACTCTGAGTTTTTATCATAAAGTTATGACAAAAACAAATTGTCAGCAGCAGCATGACAGCCTACAAGCAGCAATAGATTAGCTTACAAACAAATATACACAGGTAATATCTCTTTTGTTTCATCCAGTCAAGAAGTGATTATACTATTTTATCATGGTACAAAATGATGTTTTGAATTTTATTATCATGTTGATTTGGTTGCACGAGTATATTCTTTTGGCTATTTTGTAGACGATGCAGAAATCAATGTGTCAAACAGGATATGTGCAAGGTGTCGTGATATTGGGATTGTGATCGTGTTGCAATTCTGATCATGATGGTTATTGCCATCATGAGATTGAGATTGAGATTGAGAGTGTGATTGTGATTGAGATTGAGAGAGTGAGAGTGTGATTGAGATTGAGATTGAGATTGTGCACACGATTGAGATTGAGATTGAGAGCGAGAGTGAGAGTGTGATTGAGATAGCTCGGGGGTGGTCGGGAGGTTATGAAACGAGCTATGCTCCTCTTGTAACTATTATGCATAGAGACTCTTTATTTCATCTATTTACTCTACGTACTCTGTATATTCCTTGTTCATCAATGTATTCCACTCTCCCATGTCGCGTCACAAGTGGTATCAGAGCGGTTTCGATTCTGCGACATCTATGAAAGAATGCGAGAAACGATTGACAAAAGAAGAAGATAAAAGTGGACGTAAATGATCAAATGATAAGAAGCAAAAAAGAACTGATGATGATGATGAGGACTCCGATGCAGGAGAAGTGACGGTCAAATAATTCTTCAAGAAGGCTAAGCTCAATGAAGCTGATGGCATAAGAAAGACATGCAAAGATTTAGAAGCGCAGATTAAAGAACTCAAAGATTCGGATTATGCTTTCAATATAGAGTACATGACCAGCAGAGTTTTCAATGCTCGAGCAAAGTGACCGATAAGGCAATACCTACCAAGATGGATCAATTAGAGACTAGTGATGATGCGTACGATAAAGGTAAGTCATCTACCCCTTCTTTGTGATGTTTTATGTCTTTGATACGTCCTTTGAAAGCTTTTGTGATCGAATTTATGGGTAAAATTTGAGATTTAAAGTTGAATTTCTAAATTGATTTGGATAGTATTCATTGCTTCTTATCGTCTAAATTGATTGGGAAATTAAACTTGAAATTAAAACGGAGAAGTTAAAAGACTTGTGGACTTAACCAGTGGTAATGATAGTTCCACGAAAGAGTTAGTAGAAATTTTGTTTTTTTCTTTGAAGAGTCAAAAGCATAAAGATGATTTCTATGTCATAAACATGGGTATGCATGATGCAATTATTGGTATCAACTAGATGACTGAAAATCATGTTTTTATTGATTGTTGTGAAGAAAGAAAAATCTCTCTTAAATCATTGGATAAGGATAGTCACACTCTTCATGGAAAAGAAAGAGATTCTAAATTTAGTTTTGGCCATTAAATTGATAAGATGACTTAGACAAGAGTGTGAGACATTTATAACTTTTGACAAATGAGCTAAAAGATAAACCTAAGGAAAAAAAAAGAGTGCATGTAGAAAAGCTTTTAGATGAATTCAGGGATGTTTTTCTTGATGACCTTCCATATATGTCTTCTCCTAGATCACTAGACCGTGGAATAGTTCTATATCTAGAATCCGGATCGAACTCTTGATCTCCTTATATATTCAACATAGATAAACTTTAGGAATCAAAACTCAAACTTGATAACTTATTAAAGAAAGAGTTAATCACGCCTAGTATATCTCCTTGGGACAGACTTGATCTTTTCTAGAGGAAGAAGGATGCGACTTTTAGACTATGCATTGACTACATAGGATCTTAATAAAAAAAAACCATTAAAAATAAATATCGCATTTCGCACATTGATGAGTTGCTAAGTCAACTTAGCAGTATGCAAGTATTTTCAAAGCTTGATCTTTGATCTGGATACCACCAGATCAGAATGAAGGAAGTAGTTATTTTTAAAACTGCTTTCGTACACAATATGGGTTCTTCGAGTTTATAGTTGGCTTTTGGTTTGACTAATGCACTTGTGATATCCATGTGTTTAATGAACAATATATTTCATCCATATCTTGATAACTTTATTTGGGTGTTTTTGAATAATATTTGTTTATTCTAAGAATGAAAAGGATCATGAATTGCATCTAAGAAAAACTCTTGAAGTACTACACGAACATCAATTGTATACCAAGCTGTGTAAGTATTACTTTGTAAAAAAAAAAATTGTATATATGGAAAGGGTAATCTCAAAAGAGGACATTCATATTGATCCTGGTAAAGTCAAGACAATTGTGGAATAGTCAACACCCAAAACCGTGAGGGATGTTTGAGATGAAATTTTGTTTGCATAAGGGTAACTTGTATTATCATGATTGTTTATGTGTGTTTGTAAAATTATCTTTGAAACATTAAATTTTATGAGAATATCAAAATATATAATTTTATAGATAATCTTGTTCTAAAAAAGAAAAGAGATAATGAAATAGTCATTCTGAAGGCAAAACTAGAAATCAGTTTTAGATAGCTTAGAAGTAGGATTCTTCTTCAAGTTTTCGTTAAGTGAGATGTATCATGTAAATGATGTCTCTTAGATTGAATTTGATGTTTTGTATGCTGAAAATCCCACTGTCCAACTTTGAGGACAGAGTTGATTTTGATAAGGGGAGAATGAAATATGACTAATTTGAAAGTTCTTAAAGTCGAAAAGAATGTAGTAGACCATATCTTTCGTTTAGCACGATTAGAAAGATTGTTGAATAGTCTATTAGATAGAGCTTATATGAATGAGTTTAAGATATTAAGAGAACATATATATATATATATATATTTTTAATAATATACCAAAGACATATTTGATAAAGATTAATAAATAACAGATAGTCTATCTATGAACATTATATTAAAAACGTAGTTAAAATTGATATTTTTATTAATATCAATATTCTATATTTATGTGTTTAGCTTAAAATAGGTAGGCTTAAAATAAGTTGAAAAAGTAGTGGAAACCCAAAAATAGGGTTTTTAGGAGTTGTGACCTAAAAGTTGTGTTTTCAGACAAACAAAAACGTTTCTCGCAATTTTGTCTACGTTGCCTTGTAGACCAGATCTGTTCCCGTCGTTTTGAGTACCTGGAAGCTTATATTCTGAGTTTGTATCATAAAGTTATGATAGAAACAAATTGTCAGCAGTAGTAGGGTAGCCTACAAGCAGCACCAACATGTTAGCTTACAAACAAATATACACAGGTAATATCTCTTTTGTTTCATCTAGTCAAGAAGTGATTATACTCTTTTATGATGGTACAAAATGATGTTTTGAATTTGATTATCATGTTAATTTGGTTGCACGAGTATATTCTTTTGGCTATTTTGTAGACGATGCAGAAATCAATGTGTGAAACAGGATATGTGCAAGGTGTCGTGATATTGGGATTGTGATCGTGTTGTGATTCTAATTATGATGGTTATTGCCATCATGAGATTGAGAGTGTGATTGTGATTGAGATTGAGATTGAGATTGAGATTGAGAGTGAGAGTGAGAGTGAGAGTGAGAGTGAGAGTATGATTGAGATAGCTCGGGGGTGGTCGGGAGGTTATGAAACGAGCTATGCTCCTCTTGTAACTATTATGCATACAGACTCTTTATTTCATCTATTTACTATGCGTACTCTGTATATTCCTTATTCATCAATGTATTACACTCTCCCATGTCGCATCACATTCAGCTTGATTGCTCCTATGAGAACGTCTTGCATTCTTTCCTTGGCTAGAGCATCTGCCTCCTGATTTTCTGTCCTGGGGACATGAAATAATTGCACTGCTTCATACTTCCTTAAAAGATCCTTAACTTGGCGTAGTTGACCAAGTAAAACTTTATTTATACAAACCCAAGTGCCGTTTATCTGCTTTATCAAAAGCAAAGCATCACCAAACACATTTAGGCACTGAATTCCTCGTGAAATACATTGTTCTAACCCAAGAATTAAAGCTGCATACTTTGCTTCGTTGCTAGAGTGGGAGTGTAATAGCTGCCTGATGGAGAATACCCTTTCCTGTTGCTCATTGAAAATGACTATGCCAGCTGTTGTAGACTGGTCCACTGTTCTTTTGTATGCTCCATCAAAGAAAAGAGAGTGAGCTCTTTCTAGCTTAGGACTCTCTACCATTGGTGTTTCTTCTTTTGCTTCCATGTTGACCTTCAGCTTCTTCTCATAATGACCGTGAGTAAGAATTCCCGCTAAACTGGCCCTAGTGGAGTTTTCTACTTGCATGGTGTAGTCAAACTTTTGTAATCTAACCAACCATTTAGAGATCCTAGATGAGACATCCATGTGTCGCATTACATATGGAAAGACCTCCTCTATTGTCAGAATTACAAAGGGTCTAGGCAGAAGATAGGAGCGGAACTTTGTGATAACAAACATTAGTGCAAGAACCATGTGTTCTACTTTGGTGAATCCCTTTTCTGATGGGGTCATGACACGACTAGAGAAGTAAATAGGATGCATGAAAGAAATTTGGGGGCCCTTTTGCATTAGTATGGCTCCGAGTGTATCACTTCCTACACTGGGGTTTACATAAAATGGCTCGTCCCACTTGGGGGGTGAAATGGTGGGAAGTGTGGCTAGGATTTGCTTCACCTCAATAAATTGCTGCTCATTTTCTTCACTCCATGAGAAGACATCCCTCTGGGTGACTTGTTGTAGAGGGAGAACCACTTGAGATAGCAAGTGAACGAACCTGCTTAAGTATCTTACCTTCTAAAGGAAGAAACCAACTGCTTTAGCAGTGGTGGGTGATGACAAAGATACCAAATCTTGGATCTTGTTAGGGTCAGCCTCAATCCATTTTGTTGAAATTACATGGCCAAGGAGAGTGACTTTGCTTTCACCAATGTGGCACTTATCCACGTTGAGCTGGCCACCCAAGGTTTGCAGCCTGGTCAAGCCATCATAGACTTTGCTTAAATGGAGGGAGCGTGAACTATAGATGCAAAAATCATCTATGAAGACTCGTATTGACGTTCCAAAGTAGGGTTGGAAGACAAAAGTCACATAGCATTGGAATGTAGCCGGAGCGTTGGTGAGGCCAAAAGGCATCATTCTATAAGCAAGGCATCCCCAAGGCGTGATGAAAGTTGTCTTCTTCTGGTCTTCTTCCGCAATGCTAATCTCAAAGTATCCTGAGTAGCCATCACATACCGTGTAGCGCTCATGACCTGCCACTTCATTGAGAATTTCATCCTGGAATGGGAGGGGAAAGTGATCCTTCTTTGTGGCTGCATTGAGAGGTTTATAGTCCACATAGGGGGTTTTATTTTTGTAAGCTTTCAGTTTCGAGATTTTACAATTGGAACTGTTTTTTCGAGCTTTTAAACCCAAATTTTACACCAATGATATCTTTAAATATCATTGTATAGTGAAAAACTCAAAACCTTATAGTACAATACTTCAACTACCAAACACTTTTAAGAAACATGGAAGCATGTCTATGCTTATGCAAAATGAAACTTTATAAAAAGCACCATTTGTATGTATTTTTGAGGCTGTACTGAAAACGTGGGCTCCCACATGGGATTTCTTTCACATAAACTCCTATTTCCATCACTTTAATGATTTTGTTATCTCACAAAAATCAACACACAAGCCAATGGTGTCAACATAATCTAACTACAAAAGAAAGCTCCAATCAAAGTAATGTCCACATCATGTGGTGGCCATGTACCAACCAAACACAAATGAAATATCCGAATGAAATGTATGGAGCATACCAAAATGCCATGTCAATGTCATATGGCTGCTATGTACATAAAAACATAAATCAAAACATGAATATGTGTAATGTCAGAATAGAGTTTCCTCAACCAAATGTGCATCCGCAATCAACATTTCACAGGTCCACAAGCAATATTGGTCAAACATCTTTCATAGAGCACATGATATAGCTCTAGACACATGCAATGCCTCATATCTTCCGTAGAAGCTCGGCCCAAACCACCACACCCCGCAAACAAGTCCAAAACATAGTCATGAGGCTCAGTAAATGTTGCCAGCAACCACCTGACCATATAAAAAATAAATTAGAAACCGAATGCAAACACATATATACCATAACATTCACTAGTATCATACTTTGGACTAGTCTTACCGAAAGAACAAAGAAGACCGCTCTGCCCCGCCTCTAAGAATAACACCATCAATCTCAATGGGGAAGACTACATCATCTATCATGTAGCTATAATCTGCTGGAAACAATCTCTCGGCAATTTTCTCCCTTGCCTCTCTATCATAGTGTGGCACAGGATGGTAAGATCAAGTACCTGCATGAATAAAAAACTCAAAGAATGAATGGCATAGCTACAATGTTTTTAGTTAGGAAATTAAACTATGAAACTAAGTTTGTTATCTTACCGCCTCTCTAGTGAGTGGATGCTGATATGCCTTCCTATTACACATGAGAGTCCATGTACGTAAGAGCACAAGTCCTACCCTAGTTGCATCTGCAATAAAATCTCCAATATGCTTGGCCATGCACATGGTCACTAAAAACCCCTCATCGGCCAAAAACTCACGAGCAACATCCATGCACCCTGTCACTAGACCCCTGGAAAATGTATTCCACTTGGGAACACTCATGCCCTCTACAAAAGTGAATGATGACATGTAAGCATACAACCATAGTTAGTTGTAGGTACTAGTCCAAAGAAAAGTTACTTACCCAATGGGATTGGTCCTAGACCATCCACAAGCAAACTTGTAGGAAAATCTGCAAAGATAAGCCTAGCAACCTCACGACATGGCACACCATCTTTGCTATATAGATTTGTATTCTGTGTCGCAAAAAATTTGTTGATGCTATAAGAAAACCAAACATGAATTATGTTCAAAATCATAGAACAATGCAAGAAGAAAATGCAAATAAGTAAGCACTATGAAAATCTACCTATCAAGGGCAAACTTATCAATTTGTGATATATCCACAAGCAAAACATCTACAATAGTTTGGCAATGGAACCCTGCAAGCATTATCCAAATTAGCTTTGAATTAGGAAATATGGAAGACAGATATGCTAACAATTTTCTTAAACTTACCAACAGATCGTGTGATCGGCCTTCTCTCCCAAGCCTCTCACCCAAGTGAAGACTCTGCAACAAACGAAGTAGTGTGCACCAATGAGGATGTAGTGGGCACATTAGAAGAGGGTGCCATATGGGGTATAGTGGTACCCAAAGAGGACATGCCGGGATCTGCAGATGGCACAATGGGAGGCATTGAAGAAGGAGTGGATTTCATTGATGTACTTGGAGTCTCTCTCTTCCCTTTACCCTTCTTGAGTACATTGATTGCTAGTGGAGTACCTTGAGAGCCACTCTCAATGGTGTTTTGAGTAACTCCTTGAGAAACGGGAGGGAGAGACTCTTCTTGTGTCTCCTGTAAGTACTCATCACTCTCATTTTGAAAACCTTCACTCAACAACCATATAGCACAATATCACATAAATTAGTACTAAAGTAAGACATATACATTCTCAAAATAAAAGAGCCACTAGTATTAAGATACTTACTCTTACGTAATTGAAACTCTTGCTTTGGAATAACTCCTAGTGGATAATCCAACCGCCAAGGAAAAACCTTGGCTTCCCATGTTGTCAGATTCCTTCCAATCAAAGAGGGAGAGAACATTATATTCTCATCATGTACATCAATCCACTCTCTAGTGAATAATGGGGCTTCATTCAATTCCTGCACCTCAATGCATTGCATAACCCATCTACACAATTTTTAGAGCATCATCCACTTTGAAAAGCATATAAACGCAATGGCATAATAAATGTCATGTATCCAAAAAAAAAAAGTCAGAGTCTCCTTTGTATGGAGAATACTTTTTCAAAATAAACCATAAACCCTATCTTGGGCTCCCACAAGGGATTTTAGTGTTTTCAACATAGAAATTATACACACGCATATTGTCAAAAGAACCATCCACCCCATATCTAGGGCTTCCATAGGAAATTTAAGGATTTTTTGTAAACACAAAATGAAATTTCATCATTCTCAAAATGACCCACTGTCACCATGACAAAAAAATGAAATGCTCTTTTTTTGCAAAGAGTGCAAGTGGAAGATGCAAACCTCTAAATCACTCTCTTAGCCGACAACACAGGCTCCGGCATCTTCTTACTAGAGTCGGAAGACTTCACCGCATCCATTAGATAAATAAAAGCCTACATACACAGTAAGAATCAAAAAGCACACTCAAATTGATCTTGTGTAAATTAAAACATGTCTATATTCTTTTAAAAACAATGGTCAAATGTCTACCTGCAAAATATGATTCTTCATGCTCATCTGGTAGAATAGGTCAAAAGAATTAGGAAGTTGTGGACCTTCTACTTGCATCCTTTCAATCATAAGTGTAGCTTCCCCATGCAAGTGAGCCCAATAAGTCTCCTTTTTCATGTAACTTCTAAAAAGCTTGTAATCACCAAAATGAAGATATTGTGGATCCTTAGACTTAGTGAGGCTCATGAGGTGCAAAATTATCTTCTTTCTACAAGTAATAAGAACAACATACCACTTAATCATATAGAAAAAATAAATTGAATGACTACAATTAAAAATGAGAAACTAATAGCTTCAATAACTCTCAGGAGTGATTTTAGAGCTTGTCAAACAATAGAGCTTATCTCTAGTGATCTTTAGCATTCCAGGTTCATCCCATTTATTGCTAAAAAGAAACTTGAAGAACTCATCACCATTAAGAGGATTGGCGATTGACAAGTACTTGTAGCCCCTATCTTTCAGCCGTTCCTCTTCTACCTTTGTGGCCTTGTCCAGTCTCTTCTTCTTCTCAACATCATTTAGTCCAAGTGCATCTACCTTTGCTCTTTCTTTGGACATAAATGCAGCGAACTCATCCTAATACAAAACACTGTATTGAAACCATAATAAAATATCACATTAATTACCCAACATGTAGAGTAGGTATCACCTTCCACACAAGTTGAGATATCAATCCACATGGAGTGTTGTACCATGGTGTAGCACCATGGTAATACCTTGCCTCCACAGTCATCTCCACCCTAGCCCATTCTCTCATATCAGATGTCAATTTCTGAAGGATTGAATCTTTATTTGCCATGCCAAATCTTTGAAACATATAAACTTCATGAGTAATGTTTGGCATGACATGTGCCCTAGAAATGCTGCAGAAAAATTGAAAACAAAGAGTTGAACACAAGCATTGCTTGCAAAAAAATGAGAGTCAACATGCAATTAACAAACTTACGCATTGGAAGTGTCAAGTGCAAGAAGCAACTCTGCTTCTTTTTCTCTGGACAACTCAAGGAATTGGCAGTGAACACTAACATGGTATTGACCATTGTCCGAGTACTCTATCACACACAAAAAAATCATCATTTGTAAAAACAAATTACATAAAACTGACTTAGAACATCTTTCATCAAGCCAAGCGAAATTTGCTTGCCTAGGTGTTTGGAATGCTTATTCTCATCATCCCCTTCAGGATCACTATCTTCTTCATTGTCATGATGATCTTCAATGTGAACATTGGTCTCTACATAGAGATAACAAGTGACAAAATTCAATTGTCCAAAAACATATTCAATTAGAATTAGATAGTGTAAAGTATTTAATTTACAGAAATTTTGCCAGAGTCTCCTTTGTACGGAGAAAACTTAAAAAAAAAAAACCGCACACCCTATATAGGGCTCTCACATGAGATTTAAGTACCTTTTCTCCTACCTTTTCTCCAACATAAACAAAAACAATACTTAATATTTTCTCTAGCAACTATCAATGGTATGTATATAAAAAATGGTTCACCCTTTCTTACTCTCCCACATAGTTATTAATTACCAAACTTTCCAAACGAAAAAAGACGTCCATCAAATTTAACAATCTACCATTGAAAAATTTATAATATAAACTACGTATTGACATAAAATTATAGCATACACTCATAATTTACCTGTGATCTCTACGTCATCTTCGATGTTGTTGGAGTCTTTATTAACTTGAGCCTCATCATCAATAAAAACATACCTTTTGAGAATCCTGTTCTTTTTATTTGGTGGAGTGTCCAAATGTCGGACTCGTGATGATGCCTCCTGATCGATAGCTCCCTTTGGTATACAACCGGACCTAAGCTTCATGCTCACTTGACGGTTGCTAAAAGGAGAGACTGGAGGTTTTCTTTTCTTGCTATCCCTCTTTGGTGCCATTATCTACACAACACATATAATAAAGTTTTTAGTTTATATACGACCACATAAAAAATGCAAAAAAAGGGGGAGGCAGAGCTTCCCCATCATCCGCGTGCGCGCGGATGATGGGGGAGCTCTGCCTCCCCTTTTTTTGTCGACACAGAAGATGGGGGAAAAACATTTCAAAAACCTTAATCAAAAGACTATTTCCAGCAACACCATTGACAAAGCTCACCAAATCTACAAAAAAAGGGGGAGGTAGAGCTCCCCAATCATCCGCGCGCGCGGATGATTGGGTTGCTTTGTCTCCTCTTTTTTTTTGCATTTTTGATGTGTTTATTGAACATTATAATTTAGGTTTTATTTCAATAACCTCAAGCAAAAATTTTTTTCCTACAATACCGTTGACAAAGCTCACCAAATCGACAAAAAAAGGGGGAGGCAGAGCTCCCCCATCTCCCTTTTTTTGTAGATTTGGTGAGCTTTGTGCTATTTTCATTAATTTTGTGGAGTTAATACCAAAATTTAATGACATCTATCTGATAGATTGTATGCTTTAATCCAAAATTTCCAAAAAAAGGGGGGAGGGCAGAGCTCCCCCATCATCCACCCTCCCCCCCTTTTTTTGGTAATTTCTAATTAAAGCATACAATTTATTAGATAGATTTGTTATGAACACCAAAATCATTTTTAATCAAAACTTGAAGAAAGCCAGTCATCGTAAGAAGATAGACCGCAGAGAACCATTCAATGCAGAAAAAAAGGGGGGCTCAGAGCCCGCCGATCATCGCGCGCGGATGATCGGCGGGCTCTGAGCCCCCCTTTTTTTCTGCGTTGAACGGTTCTCTACGGTCTATCTTCCGGCGCCACAATGACAATAGTGTGTGTGTGTGTGTGTGTGTGTGTGTGTGAGAGAGAGAGAGAGAGAGAGAGAGAGAGAGAGAGAGAGAGAGAGAGAGAGAGAGAGAGAGAGAGAGAGAGAGAGAGGAGGCACCAACATGATGCGCGCACGATGGTACTGGACTGTGTTAGCTCGAGCAGGTAGACGATTGGTTCTCGAAGTAGTAATGCTTCAAACCTAAGCTTTGACATTCACTATTTTTGACCTCTTTCTAGTCTTAAGCAAAGCGACCACAACTTTTTTTTTTAAAAGTCCACGATTCTTGGCAATTTTCAGTGAGCCGTAACTCCCAAATGGTTCAGAATTTTCCGGAGGCCAACTCACATGAATTTTTTTTCCTTGTCGAGCTCTTCGACAGTTGTGCGATACAAAAAATTCATATCCAGCTCAGTTTGGCTGAAAATTCACCTGCAAGTTGACAATTTCTACAAAAACAGCGCAAAACAGCATTTTCTCACTTTTTTTCCTAATCTACGGGCTGAAACGAGCATCAAAATGAAGGAATTTGAAAAAACTTAAAGAAGAAATATTTTTCCTCGTATTGAGGACTACAATTCCTACATACAAAACTTTTCCAAATTTTGACCTTAGCATCCTCAAAACTAGCTCCCAACAGGTGTCCCCGGTCAAAATTTGAAACTTCACGAAAACGATTAGAATAAAGTCCTAGGCTGTGGAAAATGGTGAAATGAACGATAAATATTATATAACATTACTATACTCTGTATTATGTACAATATATGTATAATCATAATATATATGTATATATATATATATATATAAATAATATACTCTATATACTATATAGTCTATTTACTATATACTTTTTACTATAGGTATAACATTATATACTATATAATCTATATATAGTATATAAACGTATTGTAGTGCTACTGGATTGGACTGGACTAGACTGGTATTGGACTGAACTTATCCTCGACTAGACTGGACTAGTACTGGACTGAACTTATCCAGGATTGGGATTGATACTGGACTGGATTATCCTGGACTGATACTTACCTTGGACTGGACTTATCTTGTACTGGTACTGTACTGGACTAGACTTGACTGATACTGGACTGGACTTGTACTGGATTGGACTAATACTGGTACTGAAGTGAACTTGACTGGTACAGTACAGCTACTCGACTGGACTGGATTGGTACTTGGACTGAACTTATCCAGGATTGGGATTGGTACTGGACTGGATTATCCTGGACTGATACTTACCTTGGACTGGACTTATCCTGTACTGGTACTGTACTGGACTAGACTTGACTGATACTGGACTGGACTTGTACTGGATTGGACTAATACTGGTACTGAAGTGAACTTGACTGGTACAGTACAGCTACTGGACTGGACTGGATTGGTACTTGACTGGACTGGGACTGGACTGGTACTGGGTGGACTAGTACTCGATTGGTCTAGTACTGGACTAGATTGAACCGGACTACTACTAGATTGGATTTCATTGGTACTGGACTAGACTGATATTGGACTGGACTGGACTTGACTGGTACTGGGTGGACTAGTACTGAATTGGACTTGACTGGT
This sequence comes from Adiantum capillus-veneris, assembly GCF_014529385.1. Classification (NCBI taxonomy): domain Eukaryota; kingdom Viridiplantae; phylum Streptophyta; class Polypodiopsida; order Polypodiales; family Pteridaceae; genus Adiantum; species Adiantum capillus-veneris. The sequence goes on from NC_140958.1 coordinate 38,582,615, forward strand.
ATTGTACTGGACTGGACTGCTACTAGACTGGACTTGATTGGTACTGGACTGGACTGGTACTGTATTGCTACCGGACTGGACTAGACTGGACTTGATTATTACTGGACTGTACTGGTACTGTACTGCTACTGGACTGGACTTGATTGGTACTGGACTGGACTGGACTTGGTACTGGATGGACTAATACTGGTGACGAAGGAAATTTGGAATGGCGGCCTCTACACCAAAACAAACTCCATTGCCCCACAAGGGAAATGAGATAAGGGCACCACCTAGTCTTGGAAGCATGGGCTAGGACCGCTACACAAAGAGAGAGAGAGAGAGAGAGAGAGAGAGAGAGAGAGATCACTATGAATGAAGCATTAACTTTAGTGTGTGTACAAGGAATGGATGACTTCAAACACTCCCAACACAAATAGTCATGTAGATTACCAAACAACCACTCAAGGATCAGCCAAGATCACATCAAGCACTCTCACACACATATAAAAGATTTCTCTTAATTAACATAAGTAAGAGGAGGAGAGGTTACTAGCATGAAACAATTTGCACTCTAGAATGTGCAAGAATAGAGTGAATGAATGAGCTTATGGGCTCATGGTGAGTGATACAAAGACACAATGGGGCTGAGGGAGGCTTGAAATTACAAAGGGGAAGGCTTCTTTATATAGGAAAGAGAGTGATTAGGAGTGAGGTTAAGATCTAAGTGTAATTTGTACAAATGAAGCTTGATTAGGGACATTCAACCAATGAAGAAGCTCCTTCCAAGTGATTTGTTGACCAATTAGCTCCATCATCACTTGTGTTGTCTCCACTCCTTCCTCCATAGCTTGAGTCCAAGAGCTTCCTTATTTTAAAATGTAAAGAATCTACATAAAATCAATACATATCTAGTAATAATAGAAAGGGGTTGAATGAGAACTTATGAATTACAACAAGATTAAGCATGACTTGAGAGGTGATTAGAAGAGGAATTTTGATGGGTTTTTGAGCTTGAGAGAGAGGAGGAAGGAGAGGAGGGCGAGAAGACTAATGGCTGATTTTTAGAGAAGGTCTCAATGTGGAAAAGGAAGGGTGTGTGTGTGTAAAGGTAGAGGGGGTGGTCTCCACCACAGTTGAAAAAACTTGCGTCCGTCATTTTGGCCATATCTCCTAGACCGTAGATGCAAAAATTATAAAAAAAATATGGCCAGAATTTCTAGCTCATCAGCTACAACTTTGATGAAGACAACTTTTCTTGGATCGGAGTGGAAGTATTTTTTAAAAATTCAGCAAAATCATGTGTCTGGTTCCTTCCTTTACGAAGTCTTCCACTTGGGTCCCATTTTTTTGAATCATCATATGGCTCCAAAGCCATGATGATATGAGCCACTCATGACCCTTGAATCATGGGTGCATGGCTCCACAACCACATCATATCTTTTCTTTTCACATTTACATATTTTCCCTTCCCTTTACCACTAGGTTCTCCCTCTACCTTTCACCTCCGGTGAACTAGTCAAGAAAAAATTCCTATCAAATCATTTTTTTTAAATTTTTTCAAGAGGTTGTTCTCACTCTTTCTTTTATTGTAATCCTCTAGAAGCAAGGAAAACCAACAAAATATGACAAACAAAAAATTGTGATAGGCTCGGATCATAGCCCCCCCAAACCTGGCTAGGGGTATTTATGCCTCTAGCCTACTTTCTTTGATCTTGAGCTGACCTTATCCTGATGTGATAAGGCTTTAGACGCCATCCATTTGTCCTGGTCTTGTGCACTTTACCATCAATGTCTTGAAGTCTGTAAGAGCCATTTTTGAACTTTTTGGTGACCAAGAACGGGCCTTCCCATCGGAAAAGAAACTTTCCATCCTTCCGAGTGTCGAAGCGATTGTCATATCGAAGCACCAGAGATCCCTTTTTGATGTCTTTGGATGCTGCGCTTCTCTGCTTCTCGAGAATAGTGGCTGATGGCTTCTTCACGATCCAATTGCAGCCTCTCTAGATCCATGATCCTTTGATGTACTTTCTCCTTTTGAGAGCCTACCTGGCTACCCAATATTCGAAGACTTGTTAACTTCACTTCAATGGGCAAAAGCGCCTCCTTTCCATAAACCAAATGAAAGGGTGTGTACCCTAATGTGGTTTTGAAGGAGGTTCTATAGGCCCATAGAGCTCCATTCAGGTGTTTGTCCCACTCTTGGCGCCTGGCATGTACCTGTTTGGTGAGAATTTTGCAAATGATTCCATTTACCTTTTCCACCAAACCATTGCACTGAGGGTAGTAAGGAGTAGAGTGTTGATGCTGAATATTTAGCTTCTTCATGAGTTCTCCTACCAAGTCTGCTCTAAACCCTGGTCCTCTATCAGATAGTATTTCAAGAGGGGTGCCAAACCGGCAACAGATGTGGTCAAAGATGAACTGACTCACATCCTTAGCAGTAATTCTATTGGTCGGCATAGCCTCAGCCCATCTAGTCATGTAGTCTACTCCCATGATGATGTACTCTTTACCTGACTGAGTGCGTGGTAGAGGCCCTATGGCATCAATTCCCCACTTCTCAAAGGGCCCATATACCTTTATTGGGTTCTGAGGTTCAGCTATGAGCCGTCGTGGTCCTGCTTTCTGACATTCATCACATGTTTGACACTAGTATTTGACATCACGATGAAGACTTGGCCAAGTAAACCCAGCTTGTAGAACCTTTCTACTAGTGACGTCGTGTGCAAAGTGTCCTCCGCACATATCATCGTGACAAGCTTTTAAAATCTCTTCAATTTCACTCTTCAAAGGCACTCTCCTAAGCACACCATCCTTACCAAGACAATACAAGTCATCATTTACTATGCGATACCTGGTAGCCTTCCTCGCTAACCATCGCCTTTCCCCTGCATTCAAGTGTTTAGGAGCCTCTCCTTGCTCCAGAATGTGCATAATATCTTCCAAGTCCTCCTTGCCTTGCTGAAGTGGAAGTTTGATGGCCACTGCTCCCACTATTGACTCATTTAACTTTGATGATGCTAGGTGGTCTGCATCCTTGTTCTGGTCTCTTGGCACATGATGTACTTGTGCCTCCCTAAATCTCCTCATAAGAGCTTTTGCTTCTCTCATTTTAGTAGAGAGACGGGCATTTTTGCAAGCCCATGTACCTTGCATTTGCCTTACCAAAAGCATGGAGTCACCAAAAGCGTTTAATCTCTTAACTGAATTATCGAGGCACCAACAAAGGCCATGAATTAGAGCATGATATTCTGCTTCATTGTTGGAGTGGACATCTTCTAGAGTGATCCCTTCACCATGGATCCTCTCTCCCAATGGAGATAAGACCACGATGCCTGCAGCCGCCTTATCCTTGGTTCTCTTGTATGCTCCATCAAAGTAGAGGCTATAAGCATTGACCAAAGCCTCTGGAGCTGGAGATGGTGGAAGTTCCTTTCTCTTCAAATGGAAAACTTTTTCATAGCACTTGTTTGTTAAAATGTCAGCTAAGCATGCTCGAGTTGTTCTTTCAACCTGTATTGTATAATCAAACTCTTGAAGTCGCACCACCCACTTTGCTATTTTGTCAGAGATTTCCATATGTTGTAGTGCATAGGGAAACATATCCTCCACAGTGATAATTACAAACCTCTTCGGCAGCAAGTATGGCCGAAATTTGGTTACCACAAACATGAGAGCTAACACTAGATGTTCCATCAGGGTGTAGGCCTTCTCTGTGTTTTCCATGAGGCGGCTAGCAAAATACACAGGCCTCATAAAAGATATTTTTGGATCTTTTTGTAGGAGGGCAGCACCAATGGCCTCTTCTCCCACACTAGGGTTTACAAAGAATGTTTCTTCCCAACAAGGTTGGAGGATTACAGGGAGTGACCCTAACATTTTTTTAATCTCTCTAAAATGCCCTTCACTTTCTTCACTCCAAACAAGCGTCTCTTGACGAGTCAGCTGTTGTAGAGGAAATATCACTTGGGAGAGTAAGTGTATGAATCTACTCAAATATCTTAGATTTTGCAAGAAGGAGATTAATTGTTTGATGGAAGTTGGGGAAGGTAGATTTAGCAATGTTTCTATCTTTTCAGGATCTACCTCGATTCCATCAATGGACACTACATGCCCTAATAGTGTAAACTTGCTTTCCCCAATGTGACATTTGTCCTTGTTTAGTTGTCCACCCAGCTTAGCTAAACGAGTAAATCCTTCATCAATCTTGCCAAGATGCATACTTTTGGAGCTGTAAATACAAAAGTCATCTATGAAAACCCTTATGGACTTACCAAAGTAAGGTTGGAAGACCATGTTCATGAATCGTTGAAAGGTGGCTGGAGCGTTGGTGAGACCAAAAGGCATGACTCGAAATGCAAAACATCCCCATGGTGTGATGAAAGTAGTCTTTTTCTGGTCCTCCTCTGCAATGCGTATTTGAAAGTAGCCAGAGTAGCCATCACACATTGTGTATCTCTCATGGCCTGCTACTTCATTTAGAATCTCATCTTGAAATGGGAGAGGGAAGTGGTCCCTCTTTGTTGCAGCATTTAGTGGCTTGTAATCCACGCACACTCGCCATTTACCATTCTTCTTTGGCCTCACCACTACTGGGGAGACCCATTCTGAATCTTCTACTGGGTATATGAATCCTGCTTCTAAGAGTCTCTTCACCTCAGAAAACAGTGCATTTTGTTGCACAACTCCTAATCTTCTTAGTTTTTGTACTACTGGCTTGCTCCCTTCTTTTAGATGGATATGATGCTTCATTGCAGTGACACCTGTAATGTGAGTGTAATCAGAAATAAACAATGATGCATGCTTCTTGAGAGCATTTACATAACCCTCCTTTTCTTCTTCCTTTATATCCTTGGATAACATCTCCTCTAGGCTGGCATCCCACACATTCTCCATTTGGATCCTTGGGTTGTCTTCTGATGAGGTAGTTTCCTTTATGGTGACACCCATGACTTCGAGAGTGCTATCACTCTCTTCACTTGAACTCTCTTCCTTGTCCATGGATGAGGAGCATCCACTTGAGCTCCACTCATCAGCTGACGTCTCTAGTTCAAGGTTCTCTTGTCGCCCATTATTTAGGTTATAAACCACCTTCCGACTATGGCCACCCATGCGAGGCCTCAACTCCAAGTCTCCTGTTGCCCAATCTTGCCTAGATCCTATACCCATGAGCCAAGGTCGTCCTAAAATAAGGGGGTATCCTTCTCCCTTTACTGGCATCACATAAGCATCAACCTCTGTAGTGATTCCAAAAACAGAAACTCTCAAAGCTTTCACTACACCCACACAAGTGACAGAGACATTATTGGCCATTTTTGCCCTAAAGTTTGATGATTCCATTACCTCTAAACCCAATTGATGCATTAGCTTTTCTGTCATGACACAAACCTCTGCTCCACTGTCAATGTAAGTTTTTGGAATCCGTTGTCCCTTGATTTGAGCCTCCACCAAAGGCACTATGTCCTTGAGACCATACGCTTTGATTACACTTACTAGCTTACTTCGCTTTGCCCTCGTGCTCACCATTTTTGACCATTGTCGTCGAAGCTTTGGGGAGATATGAAGTAGTTGTGGCCAAGTAATCTTTGGTCCTTGAGAACTCACATCAGCTGTCAAGTCATAAGGTTGTGTCCGAGATCCCATAGGGAAATCAGAGATGTCAATTTGAGACCTAGTACGGGTCTTTCTCTTCTTGGCTTCATTTTTAGTTGCCCGAGATGTACTTGCTTCATTGCTTGCATCCTTGCTTGTTTCTTAACCTACTTCATCTTGGACACGCACACGTTTGATAGGCATTGTAGCCACTTCATCTATCTTCATCTTCCCTTTAGCTATTTCTTCCTGGTTGCTTCTGCCCTTGAGGACCTCCTCCATCCTTATGATGCTCACATTTGGTTGAGTAGCAGGGGCTTGAGCTTGAGCACGAGGTGGCTGCAAAATTTGAGGTTGCGGTTGCTCTTGTGCTTGAGCTCTAGCACGGGGAGGACCTACTTGTTGTCGAGGACCTCTGACAGGGTAGTCATATCTTCTGGGATGAGGGCAATTATACATGCCGTGGCCATTTTCCCCACAATTGTAACACAACATTTCCCTTGCTTGACGTCGCATTGGTGGCCGATTCCCACCATTTCCCTCAATAGGCCTTCTTGCACCCTGCACAAGATTTACTCTCAACCCCTCTAGCTGGTTTGTGAGATTGTTTATTTGTTGGAGCATATCTTCTTGTTGACCTCTATTGAGGTCTGGTGCATTAGGCACATTTGGAGGTATGTGAGAAGCTTCCATAGTTGTGATATTGCCTCCCAAAGCTAGCTGGCCAGCTTGGGTTTGATAGAGAATCTTTCTATTCTTTTCCCTAGCAATTCTTAAGGCATCTTCAAAAGCATTTGGAAATTTTCTCTTTACCTTCTCCCTTAGCAAGGGGTACAAACCTGAGATAAATCGATCCTTTTGGAGGCAATTGGGAGCTCGCTCACCAGGGTTTAGTGAGTCTGACCATTGCCCCCAAAGTTTCAAAAAACCTTCCTCATAGGTTGCATAACCATGAGGGTCAACTTGATGAAGGGCCAGAAGCCGTTGCCATAGTTCTTCTACCGAATTGGCTTGTTGAAATCTTTGTAGGAAAGCCACCTTCAATCCCTCCCAATCAATTCTTTGGGTTGGATCTAGAGCCTGGAACCATACCCTAGCTTCTTCTTTGAGCACCAAAGGAAAAGCTCTCAATTTCAATGCTTTGTCATCCCTCCGAGAGACAAGGAAAGCCATCTCCAAGTTATCCAAAAAATCCCCAGCATTTTCCCCACTACGCCCAAAAAATTTTGGGAAAGCCATCATAAAAGTGGGTTGCCTTCCTCTCAATACATCACAAAGATGAAAACGTCTAGGCCCAAGTCATATCTTATTAAGGGTAGAATAAATGGATTGATAGATGCATTAATCTCAGCTAGACGACGAGGGCCTAGTAAGTCCCTTATGATGTTTTGGAACCTAAGCTTTGTGCTAGCTATTATATGCACAGTTTGTCTAGCAAGAGGTTGGAAAGGTCCATATAAATCCCTATGATTCATGGAGTATTCTTAAATCAAGATGAAGATGTGAACATCAAAAGATACATTATACTCCAAAATAGGAAATATTATAGGGTCAGGGGACAACAATATCTCTCTCAACCTCTCAGCTCCAAAATAGAAGACCAATCTTTGTTGGAAAAAAATCTTTCTATCAATGCGCACATTCACCCTAATATTTTGAACTGATTGAAAGTTGTAGAAAATGGGATTATTCATTGGTGCATTAAATACAAACTTCCATGAAGCACTTCATTGAAGTTGAGCTCTCTTGGATCCCACCATTTGAGAGATGCGAAGAATTTGCTCACCAGTGATTAGCCTAGCTTTGGTGTGACCATCTTCAGCTTTGTAGAGTTCATAGGGTTTGATGGCTACCCTCTCAACCACCTTGAGCCTTCTTGCTAGTAGTAGTTGGAGTGCATCACCATATGTAGCCTCTTGCCAATACCGCACCCCATTGATGTGTAGCTCCCCCTCCAAAAACTTGTTAATTCCCGAGTTTGAGAGTGCTTTCACCACCTGAAGTCGAGGCTTCAAAGGAAGTGTCTTCGCACTAGCCACAAAGCACTCAACACAATTTTTTGACCTAAGGACTTGATGACTACAAGATTTTCCTTGAAGCAAAGAAGGGTGTGTGTAGTTAACTCTCTTTACCCGCATACGTGCCATTTGTCGATAAAGACGCTTCTTTTCTCGAGCTTCTCGGGGAGACCATAGTGGAAGTCTCGGAGAATTTGATGGATCTTCCTTCATAGGATTGACAGAGCACTGCTTGAGAACTCCTTCGTGGGAGCACCAACTGGTGACGAAGGAAATTTGGAATGGCGGCCTCTACACCAAAACAAACTCCATTGCGCCACAAGGGAAATGAGATAAGGGCACCACCTAGTCTTGGAAGCGTGGGCTAGGACCGCTACACAAAGAGAGAGAGAGAGAGAGAGAGAGAGAGAGAGAGAGAGAGAGAGAGAGAGAGAGAGAGAGAGAGAGAGAGATCACTATGAATGAAGCATTAACTTTAGTGTGTGTACAAGGAATGGATGACTTCAAACACTCCCAACACAAATAGTCATGTAGATTACCAAACAACCACTCAAGGATCAGCCAAGATCACATCAAGCACTCTCACATACATATAAAAGATTTCTCTTAATTAACATAAGTAAGAGGAGGAGAGGTTACTAGCTTGAAACAATTTGCACTCTAGAATGTGCAAGAATAGAGTGAATGAATGAGCTTATGGGCTCATGGTGAGTGATACAAAGACTCAATGGGGCTGAGGGAGGCTTGAAATTACAAAGGGGAAGGCCTCTTTATATAGGAAAGAGAGTGATTAGGAGTGAGGTTAAGATCCAAGTGTAATTTGTACAAATGAAGCTTGATTAGGGACATTCAACCAATGAAGAAGCTCCTTCCAAGTGATTTGTTGACCAATTAGCTCCATCATCACTTGTGTTGTCTTCACTCCTTCCTCCATAGCTTGAGTCCAAGAGCTTCCTTATTTTAAAATGTAAAGAATCTACATAAAATCAATACATATCTAGTAATAATAGAAAGGGGTTGAATGAGAACTTATGAATTACAACAAGATTAAGCATGACTTGAGAGGTGATTAGAAGAGGAATTTTGATGGGTTTTTGAGCTTGAGAGAGAGGAGGAAGGAGAGGAGGGTGAGAAGACTAATGGCTGATTTTTAGAGAAGGTCTCAATGTGGAAAAGGAAGGGTGTGTGTGTGTAAAGGTAGAGGGGGTGGTCTCCACCACAGTTGAAAAAATTGGCGTCCGCCATTTTGGCCATATCTCCTAGACGGTAGATGCAAAAATTATAAAAAAAAATATGGCCAGAATTTCTAGCTCATCAGCTACAACTTTGATGAAGACAACTTTTCTTGGATCGGAGTGGAAGTATTTTTTAAAAATTCAGCAAAATCATGTTTCTGGTTCCTTCCTTTACCAAGTCTTTCACTTGGGTCCCATTTGTTTGAATCATCATATGGCTCCAAAGCCATGATGATATGAGCCACTCATGACCCTTGAATCATGGGTGCATGGCTCCACAACCACATCATATCTTTTCTTTTCACATTTACATATTTTCCCTTCCCTTTACTACTAGGTTCTCCCTCTACCTTTCACCTCCGGTGAACTAGTCAAGAAAAAATTCCTATCAAATCATTTTTTTTAAATTTTTCCAAGAGGTTGTTCTCACTCTTTCTTTTATTGTAATCCTCTAGAAGCAAGGAAAACCAACAAAATATGACAAACAAAAAATTGTGATAGGCTCGGATCACTGGATTGGACTTGACAGGTACTGGACTGGACTACACTAGACTTGACTCGTACTAGATTGGACTGGTATTGTAATGGACTGGACTAGTACTGGACTAGACTAGACTGGTACTGTACTGCTACTAGACTGGACTAGACTAGACTTGATTGGTACTGGACTGGACTGTTACTGTACTGCTATTGGACTGGACTTGATTGGTACTGGACTGGACTGGACTTGACTGGTACTAGGTGGACTAGTACTGGATTGGACTTGACTGGTACTGGACTGGACTACACTGGACTTGACTGGTACTGGATTGGACTGGTATTGTACTGGACTGGACTAGACTAGACTGCTACTAGACTGGACTTGATTGGTATTGGACTGGACTTGTACTGTACTGCTACTGGACTGGACTGGCCCGGTACTGGTGCTGGTATAATGTAATGTAACTATATATACTATATACTTAAATACCATATATTCTATATATACTATACTATGTCCATTTTAATTTTAAAGCACTTAATTGGGAATATAAAAACTATACTCTATACTATATAAAAAACTATACTCTCTCTCTCTCTCTCTCTCTCTCTATATATATATATATATATACATACATATATACATATATTATAAATAATTTTTAAAACATCGTATATTTTATAACTCCTATGTTCATTTTTTTAATATGTGCGTATTTGGGGAGATTTTGAAAGCTCGATAGGTGAACAGATGGATTTGACAACATGCTGATTCAAATGTATCTTAATGGCTATGACTGTGTATATCTTAAATAGTGAATATTCCAAATCTATTTAGAACAGTTTTCAGTGAATGAATTCAATTTCAAACAATTTTCAATGAATGCAGCAATAACTTTTTGCAGCTACATGCTTTTACACTTTCTTTGTACCTTATGCACATTCTCTTCCTTCTCTTTTCGTCATTTTTTTAACCTCAAGTATTATTCCTCCCTGTCTGTCTAAAACATGACACCTACAACTACAGCAATGCTTTCGTGGACGATTAATGGTGCTCATATGGATTATAGAGTCTCATTAAGAAATGGAGAGCTTCTACTTAGTGAATATTTTCTTCAAATCCTATTGCCTCCTTATATTCAGTTTGAAGACTTGCAAGCAGTCGTTCAGACAGGGAGCTCTGAGTCTAAGGTCAATGTGTTGCCTAGATGGGATCATGAAGATCAAAAGCATTACCTTCTTGACCATTCTCTGTCCTCAGCTTACCACATTCTTCATTCAGATGGCTATGTTTATGTGGCTGACAATTTAGAAACAAATGAAGAAGTCGGTGATTCTTCTATGTTTGCTACACCATGTAACAAAAGCTCGACTCCATCACATTTAAATGTTGATATTGATGAAGGTACAGACACAGTTGTTTTGGAGACAGTGGAACTAAACAGGTCACCAGGACCCTTTCAAGACACACAAGATGGGGTGGAGCATACAATGCAGGAGTATTCAAAGGATATATCCATCATTTCATGGATGAAAGACAAAGGTAAATCGTGCAGGTTGTCTAAACTTTTAGAGATTTGTGGAACTCCCAAAAAGGTTGACGAGCTCCCAAATTTTTATAATGGCAATGTTTGTTTCGAGCTTCCTCCAATTCACAACAATAAAAGGATGCTCGATATGGAGCAGAAGTACGACGATCACCTTTGGTCTCGCCCAACATCGACCAACATGACCATAGATTGCACTGTGCGTTTGAGTTATTGTCTTGGAAGCCTTCAATGTTGCAGAGTGACATGCCCTTCTTACCTTGGTGAAAGGAAATACAATGATGCCTTCTTTCATGGACATCTGGACAGACAAATCAGCATGGGCTATCCTCTTGCGAAGGTAAATCTAAAATAACCTGCCACTATTGTGACAGAACGGTCACTTGTTCAAATGTTTGCAAGTGTATGATCTATTATGTGATGCCAAAGGAAACAACAATAACACATTTGAAGATCCATCTGGGAGTGCATGACCACAATGTACAGCCAGGTACTAGAAGGGCAGCTCTTGAAAAAGTGCGCAATCTTGTTAAGACAGTTTTAAAGATTGAGAAGGGGGGTCCTAGAAAAGTACAAATGTTAGTTTCTCGTCAAATGCTATTTCAATCATTGACTAAAGAAGATGATTTAGAAGCCACTGGTGTAGAGCTTAACCATTTTCTTGAGGAAATGATGCCCCTTGTTCAAAATAGCGGATTTAAAAGTATTTTGTCAAATGAGAAAGCTAAACAGGGTCAGGTTGTTGGTGATGGATACGACAATATACTATTGCTACAGAAACGGTGTGTTTTTCCATTCTTTCATGGAAGTCATTTTCCAGGCCAAGGTGGACCTAACGACAAATGTTATGTATTCAAAATCTACACAAAAGGACCTGCTTATGGAGTTGAACTAGTCAATAGAATGAGGCGAGGAGGGACAGAGATTTGAGTAGTGCTTGTGTGCACTTTGATCATACTCATCAAATTGAAGGATGGGCAACTATGTCCTGCTCGGTTTATGATCCTGGGTAAGTGAATTTATAAAAATATGTTAGATAGCATATTTGATATAAGACACATGTTATTACTTATTTGTTCTATGTGTACAACATGCGAGCATTGCAAGTGATTTCAATATGTGAATGTAAAGAAGAAGACGAAGAAACACAAATCTTGTTTTGGAGAAATTCAAACACAGTTATGGAGAGGTGTGGGCATGAACCATCAGACTTTGTTGGATTTATGTCTGATGAAGCTGAGGCTAATTGGATAGCAATACGAGTTGTATAGAATGGTGGACGGCATAATGCAATGGAGGGAAGGGAGCGCTCGTTTCTTTTCCATTGGGAGCAGAGTCTACACAAACATACAAAAAAACATGTCGCTACAGATAGACAAATGCATCACATTGAAATGTGTGAAGCATGGCGCTTAGCAAAGACTACAAATGAGTCCTCTCGTATAGCTTCCACAATACGAGAATGGTGGGTGAAATATGTGATAGGGGATAATAAAAAGGCTTTAGAGAGATGGTTTAATTGGTGGGAGCAACGGATTGCCCATTGGGGAAGTGCTGAGACAATGGTATATCAATCATTTTTTTGGTTCTTATTAAATACTTGAAAACAGAGATTTACATTTATATGGTTTTAATTGTTTTGTATTTATAGGTCAGTAAGAGTCCATGGGAGAGAGCTCAAATTCCAAGTATAAACTTGTGAGCATCTATGCTAGTTGGATGGCAGGTGAAGGTGGTAAACGTAAAGTCTCACTTTATGATGCATGTGTCAGTGATGTTTTGAATGCATATATTCAATGTGCAAAAAGATTGGGATACACCACAGGCAGATACATCGGAACGGGCCCTTCCATAGAAGCAATGATGGCCAATTCCAAACGCAGAGAATCTCCAAATGCAAATCATTTTACGAGTTCATTAAAAGGCTTGGTTGCTGGTAGTCCTTTGTATGAGGAGCCTGTGATGGAAGGTGACAAAGAGATAGTACAACGGAAGAAGAAAACACATGAAGTCGGTACAAGCTCACATAAACCTAGATATGTAATGGAAGCAAGACAACGAAAAACCAGAGGGAGACCATGGAGTATACATTTTGTTAGAGAGGATAATGAAGAAGTATATGTTGTCACTGACAGTGAAGTAGGAGATAGCATTCCAGTGCAGCCTGGGGAGAATTCAACAAGGTGTATTCAAGAGGTCCAAGTTGCCCATGAAGAGTGGGCTTTACGAAGGATGCCAGCCAATTGCATGAGGAAATGTTTTGGAATGGTAGGGAAGAAAAGTTGTGGTAAAAAAATTACAAAGCCGTAATGTGGGAATGGTTGCTCCTTGTTTTGGGTATGAGAGAAATTTAAGAGACAAGACAATTGCACAGTGGATATGGTTCTGCAATTATGAAGTAGGACATACACAAAAAGTACAGAGGCAAGTTAAATTCTCACCTGTCGTTCCTACTTTCTGGCAAGTGGATATTGGAACCAATTTATCAAACGAAGAGAGTGACAGCTTGGTACAAAGTGGATTTCAATTTGCAGATTTTGCAACACCACTACGACGCATGAACAATACAAATGCTACTCTTACACAAGGAGGCTCCAGTAGTAGCAGGAAGCGTAAGTGGAGACATGGTATTTCCAAAGAAGCGCAAAAGAGATTGGAGTCAGCTGCAAGCATGGTTGCAACGTTCTTGGACGAGAAATTAGAAAGTGAACAACACATAGTTTTTCGAATATTGACAGAGATTTTTTATGATGTACACATTAAGGTAGAACCTAGTTGCACTTGTCCCGATTTTCAGAAGAGAGAATCTACACATAAGCGTTTTTGGATTGTAAGCACATGTACTATGTGTATGTACATATTCTAGGGCTTCAACCAAAAGATTACATGGTCATTCATCAGCCTGCACTAACTCCCACAGACCTTGCATTTGTATTAGGGCAAACCGGCAAGATAAATCCTGTGGTGTAGTGAGCGTAGATCTTAGAGATTGCCCTGTAGAGGTATGCATTGAAGTAGATTCCCCTTTTGTATTAGATGTGGAGTAGCTTTTCTAGACATATGAGACTTTATTTCTCCTTTTAGTAAGAGAAGCATGCTTTGTGGTATCTATCTAGACAATTGTACAAGCTCAAAATTAGGGCTTTTGGAATCTTGTACATGTTTTTGGTGTGTATCGTTAAAAGAGACTCAAAATCTTAAGCCAATTTTTTGTGAGATTCTAGATCTTTTTGGTCGTGTATAATATTTTGATGTCTTTATTTTGGATTAATTTTTTGTGTCGTTAGAAAAGGCTCTAAATCTAAAATCAAAAAGCTCGCAAAATTGGGTTTGATTGCAAAAGCTCGAAATTGAAAGCTTGCAAATAAAACGCACTCGTCCACATAGACTCTCCACTTGCCATTCTTCTTTGGTGTGACTACTACTAGAGAGACCCATTCTTTGGTGTGACTACTACTAGAGAGACCCATTCTAAGCTTTTGCACCACGGGTTTACTGCCTTCCTTGAGTTTTATGTGGTGTTGTACTACTGTGATCCCTGTGATCTTATCATAGCCATCAATGAATAATGTAGTGAAATTACCTAGCATGGAGACATACTCGTTCCTTTCTTCATCGGTTAACTCATTTGAGAGCATCCGATGTAACTTACTTTCATCCTCTAAGGATTGCGTACCTGATGGTTCGTCTTGGTTTGTCGGGGGTGCTTCAGATTGTGTCAATATTTTTGGGTCCTTAAGGATGACCCCCATCACTTCGATGCTATTGTCACTCCCATTAGTTGTGGTTCTCTTCTCCTGAGGTAGACAAATAGTCGCTGGTGGACTCATCTTCTGAAGCCTCCAAGATCATGTTGCGTTGCTTCCGAGTCCTCATGTCATAGAATATGGACTTCCCTTTAGCGTCCTTCATCTGAATCATTCCAGTGCTCCAGTCTTGCTTAGCTTCCATAGCCATGAGCCAGGGTCTCCCAAGAATGATAGGGTAGCCCTCCCCTTTGTGTGGCATGACAAAGATGTCTACCTCCACTTCTGTATTGAATGCTTTTACTTTAACCGCATTCAGAATGCCTACGCATTTCACTCTTACGTTGTTTGCCATTTTGGCTCGGCAGGGTGCCGGCCTACTCACCTCTAGACCTAGATGGTGCATCGTTTTTTCACTCATGATGCATATTTACATGCCACCATCTTTATAGACGTTTGAGATTCGTTGCCCCTTGATGTGGGCATCCATGGTTGGTAGGATGTCGTCGAGATCCCTCCCAAAGATAGCCCTAGCTATCCTTGGTCTTGATTTCTTGGTACTCACCATCTTTGTCCATTGCCTCCTCATCCTTGGTGCAAGGTGGAGTAATTGGGGCTTTAATTTTAATGACAGTAACGGCTCATAGCGGCTTTTTATAGGGTTGGGTGGATAGATTAAAACAAGATAAAGATGGAAATATTGAAGGAGTGGTGGTAATCCAAAATGGGGAGAATGATAGGGTTTGGGGAATTAAGGATTTCTCCTAGCACCGCCGCACCGAAAAGATACACAATCTTCTGATGGTAGAAGATTTTCCTATCTACATAGATATTCACATGCATATGTTGCAGGAATCTAAATGGGAATGTTGTCGACCCGTTTTCCATCATGCACAAAGGGTGGAGAACTTACTTATACTCTTTTCATGCCATTGTTGATGAGTCGGCATATCCACAGGAGGTCATTGCCTTTCATGGGCTCTACCTTTCTTCGTCGCTCAGCATGTACGGGGTGATGACGATGCGTCTGACCACTCCCAGACTTTTGGCTAGCAACAACTGCAGATAATTATCGTAGTTGGCACGTTGCATGAATTCCTCTCCATTCAGCTGTAATTCCTCTCCAACCCACTGGGTCTCACCCATGGTGGAGAGCTTCTTCACGATAAGTTGTACAGGGAGAGGAGGAAGATCCTCTACCCGTCTTCCAAAACAGCAAGAGCATTAGCCGAACCACTCTTCCTTAGGGCATGGGAATCTTCTTACCACTTCTACTTCAGGATCGTCGAAGTGGACTGGTAGTACTCCCATGCGTCGTGCGAATCGGTAGGCGACCTTCCGTCGCTTAGCCTCGGATGACTTCCTCTTTGGCAAGCTAGGTACGACCTGGCTCTCCGAACTTGAAGCACTCGCTTGGCCAGACGTTTCTTCCTTTGGGGTCATGTGTTTTCAGACTGGCTTAGCCTTTCCTTACCTTTGGCTCGAGCAGCCCCTTTAGGCCATTTTGGAGTAGAGGTTATAACTTTGATTGCAGTTTCCTTAGGAAAGAGAGGCCTTACCATTTTCTTTTCTCCTTTGCTGTAGATGCCTTCTTCGCGGTGAATGTCGATGTAGACAATTTCAATCCCTTCGCTGCCTTCATTGTTGGCACTCATTGACAGTGTGTTTTGGTTGACAGTAGTGATGGCACTTCATAGGCCTCCCACCTGATGCTCTCAATTTGTGGTTAGAACGAGCAACACGAGATGAGGAGCTTACGTCTTGAATACTGATGACACTACAGCCTGACAGTAGTACTTTAATGAAGGCGGCTAGTGCCTCTTTAGTCTCCTCCTCTTCCATCCTCTAGTTAGAGAATTCCTTCAGCCATTCATCCACTATTGATGGTGCACGCTACTTTCAGTATTGTAAACCGAAGGTTTCCGAGAAGCCCTCCTCCGTGGGGGCACCAAATGACGGGATCAAAGCAAGACATGAACCCCGACGGCCTCTAAAACGTCAGGAGCCGATGCATGCTGCAAGCCGGTCACGATAAAGCAAACAGGGGGCACCACCTAGCTTTGAGCGGCTAGGACGCAGACAACGGTGATGTGAGATATCACGAACTTATACACACACACACAAACATACACACACACACACACACACACACACACACACACACACACACACACACACACACACACACACAGAGAGAGAGAGAGAGAGAGAGAGAGAGAGAGAGAGAGAGAGAGAGAGAGAGAGAGAGAGAGAGAGAATGAACAAATGATGAAAGCCCTCGGGGGTGTGAGGGAGAATTACTTCTTATCGTATTTACAAATGATCTTCTTTCCGGCGAGGTGGCACACTATGATAGAGAGATCGAGAGATAGTGAACCTACTTGGTGCCTTCTCTAGAGATGACTCGGTGATGTGAAACTTGCTAGCAAGAATGTGTGTCTGTGCGCATCGACCATTGGAGTCAAGAGGTGGACGTAGCTCACTTCACGTGATGAAATTCCCAAAACAAACCATTACACTAAATCCCCCCTCTTGTGACGCGAGCATTGCCAATTCCTCCCACTAAAACTCTACCAAGTGCTGACCTCTCATGAGCTGGCCCCCCCCCCCCGATAGTGATCTCTCAGTGCCCTTTTATAGGTGCTAGATGCTTAGATAAAGGTAATCCGGTTTGATTAGGGTAAGCTAATCGGGGAGACAAAGCAAGGCAGGTGGCCCGGGGGTGGTTGACCCTTGCTTTGTCTTGGGAGTTATTAAAATGAAAACCTCTAGGTGGGCCTTTGTGACCATCACCTAGAGAGAGGGAAATTTACAAGTTGGGATCTTTTTACAAGGCTTGGGTGAAAATTGAAAAATGATGATAATAACCTATGGTTTACTGAAGAGGGTGTCGTGGTCGCATGATGCCAGTGAATGGTAGTTTTGTGGTGCGTCGGTGTAGCGCGTTCGTATCTTTGGGGTTGGCCGGGGCATGCCTTCGGCGCCTTTGTTCTTTTTGTTGTCAGTGTCGCGTGATTTGAGTCATTCTCCTTTGTTGACGTCGTTGTAATCGGTGAATCCTCCATGTTGTATTTACCATTTGTGTGTGCGTGTGTATGTATGGGTGCATGTGTGAGTATGTGTATATGTATAGTTGTGTGCGCGAGCGTGCGTGGAAACGGGGGGGTGTATGTATATAATATATATAAATATTTTATATATTTTTTGTTTCGGACCTGTTGCGTCGCAGAGGCGGGGAGGAGGAGATGGTGTGAGAGAGAGGGTGTGTGTGTGTGATGTGTGTGTGGGTGTGTATTGGATGTGAGTGTGTGTATGGTTGCGCCTCAAGGCGGCGTCTGCACGGGCTGAGTGGAGAGAGTGAGAGCGTGGGTGAGCGGGTGCCTACTGTCTGCGTGACCGTGAGGGCGTGGAGAGTGAGGTGGTGAGGGGGGGGGGGGGGGGGGGTGAGAGGATAGGGGTGGGTGTGTGGCTTCAAGCGCCCACAAGGGCTGGGTCCGAGGGTACGAGCGAGAGAGAACACAGGCGGGCTCGACAGTGGCCGAAAACGGGGGGGGGGGGGCTTAGTCAACGAAGGGGGGGGGGGGGGGAATATTATATATATAGAGAGAGATTTCCCCTAAGGAGGGTTCCCACCATGGGACAAAAAGAGTGGGAGAGGGGGTGAGGTTGTGAGAGAGGGTGAGAGGGGATAGGGGATAGGGTGAGTGGTGGAGGAGGGAATTGAGAGAGAGAGAGAGAGAGAGAGAGAGAGAGAGAGAGAGAGAGAGAGAGAGAGAGAGAGAGAGCTAGGTGAAGATGGGGGGGGGGGGGGGGGGGGGGGGTGTTAGGCTGGTGGTCCGCCAGGGTTGGGGAAGAAAACAGGGGGGGGGGGGGGGGGGGGGGGGGGGGGGGGGGGGGTATAAGGCCGAAGGGGGGTGGACGCGAGAGGGAGAGGAATATTGTATGGTGGCCCGCCAGGGCTGGGGTGGGGATGAGCAGAGAGAGAGAGAGAGAGAGAGAGAGAGAGAGAGAGAGAGAGAGAGAGAGAGAGAGAGAGAGAGAGAGAGAGAGAGAGAGAGAGAGAGAGAGAGAGAGAATATTTGAAAGAGGGAGAGAGTATATACAATATCTGTGGCGGCCCGCCAGGGGGTGTGACAGAGGCATCTTATCTTATGCGCCCACTGGGCCGAGTGATGCAGCAGCAAAGTCAGTGAGAGAGAGAAATGGCGGAGCCGAGCAGTAGGAGAGAGAGATTCCGTCTTCGGCGACAATGGAGAGGTGTGGCCAAACTGGTGGTGCCCTGCTAGTGGTTACCCCTAGAGGGGTGGTAAATGGTAAAGAACTTCCCTTTTTTGTTTTGTTTTTCTTTCTTTGGTAATATGCCTTCCCTTTCTTAGGGTGTGTGTTGAAAGGACACCCTTTCAACAACGTTTCCACAAAGATTCCATTAAGATTCCATTAAGATTCCTCAAAGATTCTAAAGATTCCACATGAAGATGGTGATGAAGTAATGAAGATGAAGATGAATGCTGCAACATGAAGATACGAGTTCATGGACGTCATCGAATATCCCGTTATTATTATTTTGAGCCATTACGGCCACTTTTGTAATGTTTACGGGAACCTCATATTTTAAATCGGCACTTGTATTTTGGCCGCAGATACTTGTATAATGAGTAAAGCCAACTCAGTTTCTTGTAATTAAGCTCTGTAGAAGCCTAGGGACAATTCAGGTCATTTGGTTGGACATTAGGCTTGAAGGCTTGGTATATAAGCTAAAACCTAAGGCTTTGTAAAAACACAATTACGTTATCTCAAATAATATACAGTCGTGGGTTCTGCAGCACAGAGTAGTGAGCTTCACGCACACACACCGTCGTGCACACTAATCACATTGCAGATATGAGAGTAGGAGTGTGTTAGCATCGAGGAGCTCTCCGCGTCGAGGCAAGCAATGCAAGCGGAGGACCACATCACGAGCCCGCCTGCTACGAGCTATATTTGGTCATAAGTACCTCAAACGACATCCGTTTTGAATGATCGAGTAGTCGTTAGAATCAGGGCGAGAAGCTCTTTGTGTTGATGTCTTTGTAGATGAGTTTCGGACACTTTGGAAATTGTTGTTTTAAGTCTATCGCGACAGCGATTAGAGGTCTTACAGTTATGGTTTTCAGGGTTTAGGTATTTGGCCACATAGAATATGTCCTTGTGAGTCTTACACTCCGATTTTGAGTCATTCCGATATGATTTGAAACTGTTTCGAGCTTGTAGTGTTTCGTAGGATTCGTTGTCTGTTTCTTTGTTTTATGGTAGTGTTGTGGTAGGATTAGTGACTGTAGAGTGTTGTTCGTGTCTAGCTCAGGGTTGACAACCCAGAGATTGCCTCCATGCCCTAGTCGGGTCAGCTATGTCCTCGGATTGACAGTTTGTTGGTCTGTGTTCTCGCTGTGCTCCATCGTCCATTGGGTGTAGCGGGTGGTTGCTCTTGATTTCTTGATGTTTCTTGCTGTTCTTGGGTGATTCCTTGATAAGCTACTACCTTAGGTAACCATATTGGAAAGTTACCCTCATAGAATCCTTGTGCTTCGAGTAACTCGACTGGAATGAATCTTTGGACTTGCTTGGAGGTGATCTTCACTTGACTTTGTTGGGTAGTGTGGTAGAATTCTGATTTCATTACCCAGACTTATCATATGGTTTGTCCAGTGGAAGACCTTATCTTTTGCTTTTTGTACCTATCCTTTCTCTTGGTTGAGTTATGTGATTGACGTTGATGGCTTTGTTGATTCCTGACTGGGTGGTTGTCATGGGATGGATATCGCCAGGCTGTTATCTTGGGCTTGTTGACCCAAACATCTGAATTTCCTTTCTTGTAGCCTTGTGCAATAATTGACTCGCTTGATGTGATCCATCCTGTTACCTTTGCTTGTTGAGGTTGTTCCTATGATTGTATCCAAATTGGATCATTAACTTTAATCTGTGCTTTGGATACTAGCACTTGGTTGAACTGTTTTGACTTCCTTTGGAGACTTTCGGGCGATGGAAAATTTGGTTGATAGACTTTTTTCTTGGGTTTCCATTGTTTTGTTGATGGTTTGGCTTTTGATGTAGAGGCTTTGTCTTGCACTTGCATTGGCTGGGCTAGAGACTGCTGTGGGCTTACTTTAGCTTTGCCTTTTTCAATAGCCAAGAATCTTTGAACTGTTGTAGGCTTGACCTCTGTTGCCACTTGATAGCTTGTCACGATGACCATTGTTGAAGATTTAGGCTCGTTTTCAAAGACTTGTGTCCATGGCTTGGACAAAATCAAGTGTGTTCCCATTTGTCGAGAATCTACCACCAAGAATTTTTCTTTGACATTCTGCAAGTGTAGTTGGAGAGTAGCTTTTGCAATACCCATACTTATAACATCTACTTCAGGTGAGAGATTTACCTTTATCTGAATATCATAAAGCTTTGGCTTACCTAGAAGTAACCGCATGCCATATGACATGACATTAGTCGTGGAATTTGTATCAATTTCTGCCATAAAATTCATCTTGACTCCGTCTTGTGCACTTAACAAAAATTTGATCTTCTTTGGTACTAGATTGCCTGTGTTCTCTTGAGTGACTTGAGAAATCTTTGGCCTGGACTCCTTGTTGTCTAAGATTTCAGTGGTGAGAGATGCATCATGTGGTGGTGATTTGCATCTAGCACTTTGGATAGCTGTCATACCTCCCTCCGTTGTAGCAAGTGTAGCAATACCACCCAATGATATTGTAGACATCATTGAGGTATTCACTTCTTGCCTATGTGACCCTTCATTATATGAATCACAAGTAGGATCACCCATAGAGTCATTTGTCTTGACTTTGAGTTCATCATACTCAGATTCTTCATATGTGTCACACATAACCCTTAGCATGTAGTAGGGGACTATGTCATACCCATTCTCATCGCAAATTTTTTTTGGTGTGGTCTCATTAACACAGACATCCAAAGTAGCCAATATCTATACCACAAGAAGACACCACTATCGCTTCTAGCAATCCCATGGGTCTTTCCACATGCCCATCAGCTAACTGTAATTTTATTCTGGTTGTTCTAAAGGCGGGCCTAGCCCATTTCTCCCATATTCGTTTTGTTGCTATGGCAATTCCTGCTCCGCTGTCAAGTATAGCTTTCATTTCAATCCCATTGTACTCAACAGGCAAAGTGGCAGTACCATCTTCTCCTTCATAGTACTCTCCTACTTTGTTTAGAGTTACTGGTCTTACATTTGATCTAGGCTTCTCGATCTCATCTAGCTCTTTTTCCAGAAACCTTAACGGGCTTTTGATCCCAATTTTGCCAAGCATTTTCCTATATCCGTCCACATACTTGGCCTGATTTTCAAAAGTTCTGCCAACGTAATTGTGCACTTCACTGGCGTGGATAGCAGGTCAGCCAAAATTTTTGTGTCCAATTCTTTTGTCCCCCCTAGCCTCTGTGATGGAACTCTCACAATCTCAGACTTTGCCTCAAAATCTCCCATGTATTGTGGCAAAGTTCTTAACGATGCAGGTCTACTGTCTTTGGAGGCTATCGATCCTACGTCACCATGATATGACCTCGCATCAACACTCATTTGTGGTCTATCTAATGTGATTTCACGGAATGGTGCTGGTCCAACATCCTCTTCTCTTTTTTGGACATCTCGGACAGCCTTCCATAACTCCTCTGGCCACTGCTCCTCAACTGTAGGAACATAAGGTGGGAAATCCCTCATTGATTCATCTGTTGTATTTTGGACTACCCTCGAGTCTTGCAACTTTGGCAGTGGTTCTTCCCTATGATCCACCTCTTCTCTAGGCAATTCGTCTACTTTAATGCTCTCATCTTTGTGCACTCGGGTGACTATCCTATCCTTCAATTCTGGTGGAGGTGGTTCTAGCAATGCTTGAGCAGTTTTAATGAGCTGCTTACACATTTCTAGCCTCTGCTTCTCTAGTTCGGGATAAGGATGGGTCATCCATCTTTGTTCTAAGGTCTGTCTATTTGCCAATCTAGCCTCATAAGCCTGTAAAATCGCGTCTAAAGGCTCATTCACTTTGTCCACTAGGACAGATCCTCCTGAACTAGCACTCTTGGGTGCTTCAGCTCGTTTAAGGGTTTCAACTTCCCTTTGCTGTGTCTGTTGCTCTTGAGTTGTTTCCAACTCAGTTGTAATAGGCTTTTCTTCTCCTTTCTCCCTTTCTAGTCTCGCTTTCATTCTAGTCCTTCTTGCTCGTCTAGAGTTTCTACGGCTTTTGGAACTCTTACTAGTCTCTCCATCTGTAGGCTTCTGCTCTTGCACTTTTGCTTGTGCTCTTGTGACAACGTTTACTGGAGCAACTTGTTTACTTTCATATTCTTGTTGTTTAAGAACATGTTCTTTTGCAACTGTTTCTTGCTCTGTTGTTTTTGTCGTCTCTCCTTTTGTTGCGGCTCGTTCTTTCTCTGATTTGCTAGTAGAAGGAAAGGTAACATGTGGTTGCATTTTACCTTTCTTTCTTGGATTCTTAGGACAATCCAAAATCATATGTGTGATTGCACACTCATTACAATATACATTTATCATGATATCATGGTGTGGACAATCCTTAATCAAGTGATCACTACTACCACATCTGTCACATGGACGTATTGGTTGTTATGGCAATACTTGATATTGACCTTGAAGTGGCCTCTGATCTACCACATTTCTTTCTATTTGAAGCTCATGACTCACATATGCATTTCTAGCAGCTATGGGTTTTTCACTTAAGAACACTTGTTCCACTATAGGATGATATCTAGGTGGTTCAGACATAACATGCTCAAAACTTGGTGGAGTCTTAGGTCTATAGTCACGACAATGTTGCGTCGGATGGTCCCCTCCACATGTCATGCACCTTCGTTGTTGAGGAACTCTATAGGCTGGTACTCTATCAGAGTGGTTGATGCGTTGCATCACATTCTCTATGATTTTCTCCTCAACATTTACTTGGTTTTGTCCTAGATTTCCTCTTTGATCCTCAAGATCAACGGTTTTCTTTTTCTCACTCGCATCATTAATATTCTTCTGACCATCGTCATAGAATTTGCAATTGTCAACTAGGTCAACTGCCGCTTTGGTCACTTCTTCCAAGGTTTGGTATCTTTTCACGTATAGGTCCTTTTGGATATTCTCATTCCTAAGCCCTTTGATGAAGCATAGGATCTGACGTTTTGGCGTGGGTAACTCTTGGGTAGGACATCTAGCAACATATTTCTTGAAACGCAGTATTGCATGTCGCAATGTTTCTGTTTCGCCTTGTTTAAATTCCTGAATCTTAGGAAGGGTGTTATGTTTTATGCCCCTCTTGGTGAATTCTTGAACAAATTCATCCAACATTTTCTCAATGGTTGTGAACTCTCTTCTGTTCAATAGCTCAAACCATGCTTGTGCATTGTCCTCCAATGTAAGTCCAAAACCCTCATACTGCGTGTGGAAGTCCTCTACTCGTTCTGCTCGTAGGACTTGCTTGAAAGCCGAGACATGGGCGTATGGGTCTCCTATGCCATTATACTTTCTATTTACCCATTTTCTTAGCTGAGATGGTCTTATACTTTGGGGTGCAAAGTATGGAGCCATACTCCTCTCTGGTATCGTTTCATCTCTCGTTATCGCTCTAGGGGGAAATCCAAGTGGTGGTCCCCTCTTTGGAATTCTCTTAGAGGTTCCTGTGTTTGGTGGATGTATCTAAGGTCTTTCATTGACCAAATATCCACTCATCTCTAATTTGGTTCGCGGATTTGTGCTTTCTACAGCTCTATATTCTCGTCCATACGTGTCAACAAATAAAGATTTCCATTGTCGGTCGACCTCGTATATATAGACATATAAGAGCTTGTATTCTGTCAGCTCATCTGGGTAAGGCTCTAAGCAACTGTAAAGGTTGAATTGATTTCCATTAATATACCTATATAGTCCTTTACTTTCATGGTTATACGTCCAAAATCTCTCCACAAAATTGGTCTTTATGTACTGTAGGTTTGGAAGATCTATTCTGGGCGGGTGCTCATCTATCCCTGCAATCCATGTGCTTGTATAAGCTGAGCCTGAGTCTGATGTAGACATGACTTCTAGGATTAACAGCTCTAGCTTGCTGTAGTAATACCTCTTTCAGTGTGTTCAAGTGTTTTGGTCAGGGAAAATCCAAAACTATGTCCAAAACCGTGAGCGTTTTCTCACAATTCTCTCAAATTGCCGGTTTTAGACACCCCTAACTTCCGGATGCATTTTGAGGCCTTAAACAACGTTTTTTTGAAAACTAACCAAAATGTATGCCGTCGGCAACCATTTTGGTCTTTTTACTCTATGATCTGTAGTGCTGCTCTCAAGCTACATTTTGATAAAAAAAGTTTTGGAATCGGAGTCCGTATGTGAAAGTTATGACCAAAACAGTGAGATGTAATTTGGAAAGTTGCTCTATCTGATGTTTTTGCAAGTGGTCAGTTTGAGCCCAAAATTGGTGTGTGCACTCCTTAGGCAATGATAAACCCAATGGTATACTTGGCTTCAAAAATTTTCTCAAAATTTTTTCCTCAGTTGTCTATCGCGATAGATTCACCAAGTACCCCTTGCAGATGTCCAAATGCACTCAAACTTTGTGAACAGGGTATAATGGGCCTTCTGAACCCAGATTTGAATTTTGATTTTTCTAATGAATTTCTAAGTCTATCGCGATAGACTCACCAGAGTGTTACTAGGATACAATTTATCAACTGTTTTTACATATTTGAGTTCCCACTTCTCTTGAGATACTACTCACCAAGTTTCAATCAATTTGGAATACTTTTCCTTTGTAACTTGCATCAAACAACAGTTTCTTTTCTGATCTTATGAAGTAATCCTCTTAGATGCACTTACAATGCTCCAAATTTACTCAAATTTTAACCATAGGCTCACAACAACATGTAGAACAAGGACCTAAGGTCAATTTTCAAAATTTTCAATTTTTGTGAAAAACCCCTGGTCTATCGTGATAGACTCAGCAGATTCTTCAGTTTTGAAAATTTTCCAGATTTCTCTTCACCACTGTGTTCCCTATCCTCTGTACACCTTGCTCACCAATTTCCACTTGTTTTGGACTTTTTCTTAGGTCTCTCTAGAATTCTGAGTCTATCTGATCACTAGAAAATAGACTTAGGATGACTTCCCAATGTCCAAAATGCACCAAATTTTGTGTGTAACCTCCTGAGAGGCTAAAAAAGCTATGCTCCAGAGGGTTTTGAAATTTTCAATTTCTTTGGCTCTGCTTTGAGTCTATCGTGATAGACTCAACAAGTACCCCTTTTATAGGTCAAACTTGGACTTTGACTATACCATTGTGCTCCAACATCTCTCCTTAGTCCTCCTACCAATTTTCAAGTGGTTTGGACTTTTACTTTGTCAGTTAGACCAGATCTCGTGTTTTCTACAAGTTGATCCTCTCAAATGGTCTTCGACCCACTTTCGGATGTCCAAACGACTTCAAAATTTTTATGTGTCCTTGATAGCACCTTTCCAAGCTATGCCACAGAGGTTTTTGAAAAATTTGGTTTCTATCACTGGGTTCTTAGTCTATCACGATAAACTAACCAAGTATGTCAAAAGGACACTTTTTTCAAATTTTCTCTTCACAGATGTGTTCCCTACCCTCTGTAGATCATGTATACCAAGTTTCATAAGGTTTGGAAATTTGGTCAAGTCCCTTTACCCCATTTGTCTCTGAAGTCTGACTCAAAACACCAGACAAGTGCTTTGGTGGTCTTCTTGATGTCCAATTTCAAATTTGAAATGATGGTTAAGGTCTAGGTGAGGAGTGGATTCAAGCTATCTAGTCACGATTTCCAAAAACTGTCCCACTCAAAATGTCATGAGTCTATCGCGATAGACTAGTCAGATTGTGCAGGAAAAGTCAACTCAAAATTGTGACTTCACTTTTAGATTCCCCTTACTCTCTTGTGTCTATCCCTCAAATTTCATGCAATTTGGACACTTGGTTTGTGTTTTGGGCCATTTTTAGTGTTTTTGTCAGAACCTGAATCTCTATCTGGTCTTTAGATTCACTTCTAGTGATCCAAACACCTTGAAATTTGGTGTGTATGCTATGTAGGCTCTGCTTAAGCTATCCCTAGGAGGGATTTGCAAAATAAGGTCCACAGCTAAATATCCCCAACCTATCGCGATAGGCTCATAAAGTTTCCCAGTTTTGGTCTTTTTACAAAGTTCTCTTCACAACTAGTTTCCTTATCCTCTGTATAGTGAATACACAAAGTTGTGCAATGTTTGGACTATTGGTCAAGGTTTTTTTACCACTGTGTCTCTGAACTTAGACTCTAAACACCAGACTTGAGGTTTGGTGGTCAAGCAGGTGTCCAAGTACACTCATTTTTTGGGAGCAGCCTTGTATTGATGTGTTTTACATGTGGTATGAGGGGTTTTGCATGATTGTGAGTCTATCTCCAATTCATCAGTCTATCGCGATAGACTAAGCAGAGAGCCACTGGAAAGTATTTTTTTCTCTGTTTTTGGACAGTTTGGTTCCCAATGCCCTTAGAAGCCTATCCCCAAAGTTTCTTTTCCTTTGGATTCAAGCATTTCACAGTTCACTTTCTTACACTCAGAAAAAGAAAATTCCCACTTAGATGCACAAGCACTGATGCAAATGCTTTGAAATTTCACATACAAGCTCTAGAGCATATGCAAAACAAGGTCTTGAGGTCAAACTTTTTGTTTTTTGAAAACTGCAGATTTGGTTTCAGATTTTTGTTTTTTGGGTTTTTTAGAGTTTTTTTTTTTGGATTGGACCAAATCTGTGTTTTCCCCCTACCTTAAGGTCTTCAATGCAAAAACAAGCACTCAAATGGGCTTTCAAACGACCATTTTAGAGCACTTTTACCATAATCAACACAAATCCACCTTTTGTGTTTTCAAGCACATTTTCATGTCAAAATTGCTCTAGATCAACATCAGATGTCCTACACTACCTAAAGTCCTACTTTGGATGGTTGAATGGTTGTTTTTGCTTTCTGGCAAGAAAACAGTCTCCTGCTTACCTTTTGCGTTTTTCTTTGCATATTTTCTCTTTCAAGTTCTTCACAACCATAAGTCACAACCAAACACACAAACCATAAAACCTAATTTAAACACACAACAAAATAATACAACCATACCTCAACCTCATGGTGGACCACCTCGGCGAGACGCAGGCTCCCTGGCTATCCCTCAGTCAAGAGATCCGCTCTCTGACTTCCCACTAAGAAGGCAAATGGTGACAACACTCTAGAAAACTCTAGAGAAATGCTATACTATCAAACACGAGTGATGCGGTCTACGCTAGTTTAGGCTCTTCATCCCCGGAAACGGCGCCAATGTTAGCGGGTACGCCGCGACGAACGATGGAGCACAGCGAGAACACAGACCAACAAACTGTCAATCCGAGGACGTAGCTGACCCGACTAGGGCATGGAGGCAATCTCTGGGTTGTCAACCCTGAGCTAGACGTGAACAATACTCTACAGTCACTAATCCTACCACAAAACTACCATAAAGCAAAGAAACAGACAACGCATCCTACGAAACACTACAAGCTCGAAACAGTCTCAAATCATATCGGAATGACTCGAAATCGGAGGGTAAGACTCACAAGGACATATCCAAGCTTCAAGTTAATATTTTTCTGTGGTCTATGAGTTTAGCTAATAGGTATAAGCTCAAGCTGGAGAGTTTAGCATACATAAAGTCATGTCGCTCATGCTGGAAGAGGTGAGCATAAGAATCAAAGTCCATATAATATATAAGGTGTAGAAGACGGTCGTCCAAAACAAAAACACTCACGCACTTGACACAGTGAGGAAGAGTGGAGAAACCTCGACAGCAAAAACCCTTCTTGTGAGTAGTGAAAGCTTTTGAAGCACTCATGCTATATGTTTTGCTTGCTACACTAACTCCATGAAGAACCCATCAATACTCTTCTCTCGCACCGCATCTTGTTTAACATGCATAACTCTGTGCAAGCATATAGATGTCCCATCCTTGGACATATGCATTAGGCACTCTTTTTTATTCCACCCATGCACTTACACAACCAAATGATGATGACCAAGTGGAAACAGGTTTTATGAGCCTTTGCTCAACAAAAATGACTCTGACTTCAAGCTACTAACACTTATCCATGTATATCAAGCCCATACTAGTAGCCATATAGCCATATGTACTTTAACTCATCATAACTCTATAACATCAGAACCTAAGTACATATAGCTTCGCATTTAATTATGACTAAAGACATTTTTTCCCACTGGATTTTTCCCTTTAGTCTTATCCAGGTATCCAAGACCTTCATTTTGTATATACGCTATATTTTACTTTTACTCTTTTATTTTTTATAACAACAAAAACAAGAAGAACCACGATATCCCCACACTACTAATTGCAAATCTACTGACAAGTCAAAAGGGAGAGGCCAAAAAACAGCTTGACAAAGCTTCAAGTCAACTTACAGGTACGACTTCCAGATAACAACCACAAGAAAAGCAAACTAGAGCTACAATGACAACGACCTGTTGCACCAACAAGTCGATACAACCTCATGCAATTCAAGATACAACAACCAATCGGAGGGGGAGAGTTCCAGGCTTCAGATACACTACAGGTACAACTTCAAGGCAGCTTTAATATCATGCAAACCAACCAACTACAGAAGAGGCTGCCACAACAACTTCAATCAACACCAAGACATCAAGAACTCGTCAAGGCTAGCAAAGACATAGGGTCTTGTCGGGGACAACAAGAATTCGGAGGGGGAGAGTGTTCAAAGGATGCCCTTTCAACAACGTTTCCACAAAGATTCCATTAAGATTCCTCAAAGATTCTAAAGATTCCACATGAAGATGGTGATGAAGTAATGAAGATGAAGATGGATGCTGCAACATGAAGATACGAGTTCATGGACGTCATCGAATATCCCGTTATTATTATTTTGAGTCATTACGGCCACTTTTGTAATGTTTACGGGAACCTCATATTTTAAATCGGCACTTGTATTTTGGCCGCAGATACTTGTATAATGAGTAAAGCTAACTCAGTTTCTTGTAATTAAGCTCTGTAGAAGCCTAGGGACAATTCAGGTCATTTGGCCGGACATTAGGTTTGAAGGCTTGGTATATAAGCTAAAACCTAAGGCTTTGTAAAAAGACATTACGTTATCTCAAATAATATACAGTCGTGGGTTCTGCAGCACACAGTAGTGAGCTTCACGTACACACACCGTCGCGCACATTGCAGATATGAGAGAAGGAGCGTGTTAGCATCGAGGAGCTCTCCGCGTCGACGCAAGCAATGCAAGACGAGGACCACATCACGAGCCCGCCTGCTACGAGCTATATTTGGTCGTAAGTACCTCAAAGGACATCCGTTCTGAATGATCGAGTAGTCGTTAGAATCAGGGCGAGAAGCTCTTCGTGTTGATGCCTTTGTAGATTAGTTTTGGACACTTTGGAAATTGCTGTTTTTAGTCTATCGCGACAGCGATTAGAGGTCTTACAGTTATGGTTTTCAGGGTTTAGGTATTTGGCCACATAGGATATGTCCTTGTGAGTCTTACCCTCCGATTTCGAGTCATTCCGATATGATTTGAGACTGTTTCGAGCTTGTAGTGTTTCGTAGGATGCGTTGTCTGTTTCTTTGCTTTATGGTAGTGTTGTGGTAGGATTAGTGACTGTAGAGTGTTGTTCGCGTTTAGCTCAGGGTTGACAACCCAGAGATTGCCTTCATGCCCTAGTTGGGTCAGCTACGTCCTCGGATTGACAGTTTGTTGGTCTGTGTTCTCGCTGTGCTCCATCGTCCGTCGCGGCGTACCCGCTAACAGTGTGGTTCTCACGGTCATGGTTTTGAAAGCGGGTTGTCAGTAGGACTTGCCCTTTTTTCGTAGTTCTCCTAACAGGTTGTTCGACTATGATTTTTCGATCTTGGAGAGTATACTTTTTGTAATGGGATGGAATTTTTATTAAATCCTTATCATCCTCTTTCGTGGTTTCCATTTTGATCGTATATATCTTCTTTAGAGCTTTTTTCAACTCTTGATATTTCTTTTTCCGCTCAACTCGTGTCATGATTGGCTTTTTATCCTGTTTGTTTGCTTGAGTATCCTTCCTTGTTTTTCTTGATATTTTAGACATTTCTGGATTTTTGTTTGAAGGATATCTGCTAGTGATTTTGTCCTTGACACAATCATTTGCATCTATTTGTATCAGGAATTGTGTTCTACTGAAGGTTGATGGCATAGGTCGTGTTTTCACGTTTCTGGTGTCTCTTTTTTGCCTATATCATTTTCGTCTTCTTGATTTCTGGTTAGGAAAGTTAAAAAAATTTTCCTCCCGTCCTTTCAAGAGTAACTTAGCTCTCACATGTTCTTTTTCCGACTCTGAATCTTCTGAGGTAACTGAGTGTTCATCTAACTCATTTGTTGCATCGTAGTAGAGGTCTGAAAAGACATTTTGAGCTTTCATCAAGTCCTTAGGTTCCTCATCTTCATCTTCAGGTGTCGAGGGTTGAAATCATTTGGATGGGAATTATGTCGTAGCCATCCTCATTGAAAAATTGAGTAGGCATAGACGTATTCACACATACATCCATTGTCGCTAAAATTTGAGTCCACTCAAATGGCTCAAACAAATGCTCTGGAAAGGGTTCAGGTACATAAGCTTCGTCTGTGCAATCCATTTCTAGAATACATTCTTCTTGTTTTAAACTTCCGTTTTTTGAAGCTCCGCACATCCAAATAGGAGTGTCTTTGTTTAACTAGGATGGAAGCTTAGTCTCAGCCGAAGAGACTAAATCAAACTCTTGTATGCGTGTTTTCAAGACATCTCTATAAGTGTGATCTTTTAGATTTACTCTTGTTATAGATCCCACTTGCTTCAAGTACATATAACTATTTTCCAAATCTTGGATAAGATACACCTATCGCATGAAAGGTCTTCCCAATATGCTTTCATAATTGAGTTTTTTCCCAAAGTCTACTATGGCAAAAGTGTGTTGATATTCAATTCCACAGGAATTGACTATCACTTTTGAAAGCAGCCCTGATGGTCTCTCAATGTGTCCGTCAGCCAATTGCAATTTCATTCGAGTTTGTCTAATGGCAGGTTGTCCCCAGGATTCTCATACTGCTTTCGTGGCTATGGCTATGCCTGCTCCACTATCTAGTATTGCCATAATTTCAGTGTCATTATATTTCACTAGAAGGGTGTTGTTTCCTTCTTCCCCTTTGTAATATTCTTTGACTTTGTTCATTGGAACATATAGAATCTCTTTGTTGTCCATTTCATTTTTCAATTTTTCCAATTTTTTTGAGATTAGCCCAGTTATCCTCACCTTCTCTAGGGTTTTCTGTAGATCATTCTATAAATATGATATGAGTTTTAACAGTATTCCCAAGGTAAGAGTGCATTGGATGGGTGTAGACATAATTGAATGAATGTTGTCTACTTCCAGGGTCTGTTCTGCTCTCTTTACTTGAGTGGTTTTCTACACTATGGATTCATCTTCATTATCTCCCAAGTAAGAGGGTAATGTTTTCAAGGTCAATGGTTTCGACATTCCTGAAGCTTCAGATCCGCAATCCCCATACAAGGATTGTACATCCATATTCATATAAGAAGGTAGGTTATCCAACCAAACTTCCTCTATATGAGGTGACTTTAGAGTGAGGCTCCCATCATTGATCTCTCTAACTTTCTCCCATAAGTGTCCTAGCCAGTCTTTCTCTACGAATGGAATTCTGTCTAAGGCATCGTTGCTGTCCGGCACTATAAGTTCTGGTTCTTTTGTTTCAAGGTGGGGTTCTGCCACCACATTGGGTTTTTCTTTAGTGTCTCCTACCACAAGCTCTTCAGGTTTTGTGATGCTTTCAAGCTTGGGTTTTTGTTTTTCCAGCATTTCTTGCATGATTTTTACCAAATTTTGATAAGCTTCCAGCTTAGCTGCTTCCATGTCTGGAGAAGGATAGTTTTTCCATTTGTTTTCCATATTTTGACCTGCTTTAAGTCCTGCTTAGTAGGCTTCCAAGGCTGCATTAATAGGCTAAAATTTTTTACCAAAATGGATCCTTTAGATTTCACGATTGTTTCCTTGATTTCACTTCCAGTTTCTTTCATCTTTTCTTGGAATAGTTTTTTTGCTTTTTCCTCAATTTCAAACCGTTGTTTTTGTTTTCTCATCTCATATCTTTTGCTTCTGCTTCTTTTGATCCTTTGAGAGAGAGCTTTTGTATATTTTGAATCATCAGAGGAGTTGTGTTTCTTTTTCTTACCTGGGCTCTAGTGATTACCTTGATTGGAACAATTGGTTCACTCTCTAATGAGTTACTAGGTATCACTTGGACTACGTTTACTAGTGTTTTACCCTTGTTTAAAGGATTTTTAGGACAATCTTCCGGAAAATGTCCTCCCTTTTTGCAACATTGTATGCAATAGGATTCAAATGGCTTGAGGTTTTTGTCAGGCTCTGGACATTCATTTTTCCAATGATCATCTGCACCACAATTGTGACAGTTTCCCGTTCTTGGCTTAATCATGGGTCTTACCATGGGAGGTTTGACACCTTGATTAGCTATATAATACATTAGGGCAAGCTCTGGTGGAGCTTAAGTCACGGTTTCTTCCACCGGTGGTGGATGTGAATTATACCAATCTCCTTCTACCATCCCTGTAGATGGACTAGGCTCCACATAGGGTGTAACAGGCACTAATGCTTGTTCATCTATGACTCCTTTGGAGTGCACGTACTTTACAGGCACTGCATTATGTCTTGGGTACGGAGGTTGTTGACCCAACATAAGTTGAGGTTTTTCCATATCCATTGGTGGTCTTTGAGCTTGGGCCATATTAGGCTGATATTTGTACATGGGTTGTCCTTGTGGCCTCATAGGCACGTACTGAACATTCCCATCATACTTTGGTCGGAAGTAGTGCTCGTGGGTCTCATGGTTGGTCCATTTACCGTCAATTGCACACCATTTTTTTGGCCTAATTGGTTGTCCTTGTTGAGGTATCCCTTGTCCTGGTCCCCTTATAGGTGCTTTTTGCATGTTGTTCATCATGTCATTCATCCTTTTGAGCATATCTTCTATGGCTGAAAGTGGTGCTGCAGCAGCCGTTACCACTTGTGCTGGTTTAGTGGATGCTGTTTTCTCGCTTTGGTTATCCTTAGGGACATTTTATTCGTTACAATTGTCTCCTAAGTCAATAGCATCTGACACACTCTTCTAGGGTTGTATGCTTTTTACTATAGAGTATAGCATGAAGTTCTTTGTTTAGCAGACCCTCTAGAAACAAGGATACGAGTTGTTCTTCTATAATATCTCTAGCCTTGGGCATCTGGAAATGTATTGTTTCATTCGAGTTGCACAATCCATAACAGACTCACCATGTTTCTGTTTAAAGTTGTAGATTTGAGCTACCGTATTATGTTTGATCACTGTCTTGGAACAAGCAGCTACAAATCCTTGAGCTAATGTGTTTAAGTCCATGATTGACCTTGGTGGAATGTTTTGGAACCATGTCAATGCTTTTCCTTCTAATGTCATTCCAAATCTCTCAAATTGAGTATGGAAATCGAATATACGTTCTGCTCTTAACGCTTGCTTAAAGCTTGCTAAGTGGTCATATGGATCCCCTGATCCACTGTATTTTTTGACCCATTTTTGAAAATCAGATGGTTTGACACGTTTGTTTGGTTCAACTCTCGGTCTCCTAGAAGTTGGTCCTATTATGAGTCCTTCAAACCAGTCTGTTGGAAATAGTGACTCATGTAGCCTTGGACTGGCCTTAGTGTCACCCAGTTTTCTTCGTGATGAGGTGGTTTCTGGTTTCTTAACATTACTCTCATATGATCTCTCACGGTGTTCATCTCTTGAAACTGTTTTTGGTCCTTGTTCCAATATCCAATCCCTTATGGAATACCCTTGGTAGTTGCTTTGTTCTACCTCCTCAGGAGTCATCATAACACAGTTGTTGTTATAACAATCCCTAAACAGGTAGGTCGATAAGTCTGATGATCCCTTATCTTTGATCTTGAAGATATAGATGATATTCATGGCCGTTAGTTGTCTTGATTTGGTATGCAAAGTCCACAGAAGATCTTTTACGTTTCTATCCTCCCAGCAATAGACTCCGATCCTAGGATTATCCGTACTAAGCCGTTTCAAAGGCTTCAAATCTACTTGATCATATCCCTCGAATTCTAAAGTTGGTGGTCCTTCTTTTGCTGCCATATCTGGGATTATGGTGTTTACTTCTCACCCTTATTTTTCTATCATATCAAGGTTTTCTACTTGTACATACCGAGTTCCGTTTCTGTCCATGTACATTTTTCCTTGTTTGTTTGCCCTAATCTCTTCTTCGAACTCAATACCATGGTCATCAATGCGAATAGCATACTCCTCGTTAGGGTCCAGGTAAACCTGAGCTCCATGGCGGTTAGTCTTATAAAAAGAGAGTATATGCTTTTATGGCATTGTCATTTCGGTTTTTGAGTGAGTCGAGTAAGAAGACATTTCAGATGTTGAATCTGAAAACGTGTCTGAGACTTCTTCAAGGATTGTGTGAAAGGAATTGCCTTGATTCACGCTTTCTTCGATGGATGATCTACTAGAGGTTTCTTTGAGTATGCCCTGATTTCCTAGTCCACGACC
Organism: Adiantum capillus-veneris; assembly: GCF_014529385.1. Lineage (NCBI taxonomy): Eukaryota > Viridiplantae > Streptophyta > Polypodiopsida > Polypodiales > Pteridaceae > Adiantum > Adiantum capillus-veneris. The sequence continues at coordinate 38,617,899 of NC_140958.1, forward strand.
AGATCTAAGGTTCATGACTTATAAAGCCCTGGATAGAGTACTTACCTTTGGATTGACTTGTTGTCAATTTCCACTTGATTCAATCACAACTTTCTGTCAAGCCACTGATTCCTCGTTTGCAACCTGATTCCTGTACAAATTTGATCATGTTAGTTATTCTTCTATAAAGACAGTAGAGTTTTTGGCAACTCTTGTGATTGGTCTATGTTTATCACTTCAAATCGAGATTTGGGAGTCAGCAATTGACTTTTAGATTCGACTTTAGCAAAAAATCAAAGATTAATCTGCAACCTGGAAACTGAGTGAACATGTACCAATTTGGATCCGATTGAAACCAAAATTGCCCGGTGGCTTTGTATTATGCTAGTCTAACACTTTAACAGTTCAAAAGTCAAAACCGATGTCCCTGGGTAGCAGAAGTAAATAATCGTGATTATTTACCTTTGCTAGTTTTTTACACTTTTTGGCTTGGTTTGGCAAGTATACAACCTGTTAAAGTCCTTGGACAAGTTCCAACAAGTTTGGACAAAATCTGATCAAGTTTATCAACTGTTTTGTGTCCACAGACTCTGATTTCAAAAATTTGTCTTAGGTCTCACTTTTGTGATCCAAATTTCACCAAAATTTATTTGTGGAGTCTACTTGATATACTTGACCTCGTGGTATACTCAAATTTGCAAAATTTTCAAATTTTGAAGCAGATGTAAATAATTGTGATTATTTACTCCAACCAAATTTTTGCAAATTTTTGTCCCAAATTTGACACAGATCCGTTAAGCACCTCAAGTTAAGGTCCCTAGCCAAGTTTCATCAAGTTTGGATTTTTGGTTAAATGGTCATCAATTTTCTGTCCGCAGACTATCTTTGCAAATTTGGTCACAATTTCAATTCAGTGATCCAAATCTTACCAAATATGGTTTGTGGGCTTATTACAACATTGTAAAACTAGTGGTATGCTGACTTGGTCAGAAAAGCTAAAAAATGAGGCAGATGTAAATAATCGCGATTATTTACAACTGGTAATTTTTTGCATCTTTTTGGTCAAGTAATCATGTACACATGTTTATCACATCAATACAAGCCTATGAGTCAAATTTCATCAAGTTTGGACAAATTTTCCCCCAATTTACACTCAATTTTCAAAAAGTCAGTACAAACTTTTGTTTTTACCCAGCTTCTTGCCAGTTTGGTGGTCCAAATCTAGTTGTTGATACATATGCAATGAGTCAATGGTATGAACCTTGGTCAATTTGGAGCAGAACGTTAATAATCGCGATTATTAACTTTAGGCTTGAAATGAACACTTTTTTGCAATTTTTCAATGGAAAATCTTTTCATGAGCTATTTTAAGCCTATGAATAAAGTCAAAACTTACTTTGGCTTAAAATGTCAAGAAAAAGTAAATAATTTGAGTTTTGGCCAACTCTTGAAATTTTTACCTCGAAGTGTCCTTGAGCTTACCAACAGCTGGTTCAGACAACTTTTAAGCTTACTCTCGAGTCGGGTTCAATTGTTTCAAGTCTTTTCGTGCTGTTTCTAGCCGTAGATTTGAAATTTTGCAACTTCCAATAACAACTCACAATGATTCTTTCAGAAAGAGCAATGTTCTAAAATCCACCTCGAATCCTACGTACCCTACTCCTAGATTCTCATGCAATGGGGTTGTGGAAAGTGTCCACAAACACTCATTTTCTTGTCTTTTATGGTTTTGTGAGTATTGATCTTAAGACTTCTCTCGTCTACCAATAATCTTCAAAATCCTAATCTATTTCTACAATCCTATAATCCTAAAGGCACTCAGCAAGTACAATTACTTCCAAGCTACCTCTACACAGCAAAAGACGACAATCTCAGGCTATGCAGTTTCTAAAAGAAAGTTTTGAACTCTAGGCGATCCTGGAGGAAGTTAAAGGATAACTTCACAAGACGCTTGTGTTTTTACCTAGTTTAGGTCTCTTCGATTCCCGGTAGCGGTGGTGCAGCCAAAGTTGTTCTAAGCTAGGAAATGTTCTATGCCAGCCAGAGACAGCAGGCAAGTGAAATGCAGAAGGCTAGGGTAGGGACCAAGGCCCAAGGCAGCCAAAGGGAAGCGGGAATGTATGCCCAAGGCAGATTTTTAGGCTAAAATAGCTCCAAGGTGGTCCAGATTGGATGACAGATGAAGGTTCCCAAAATGCTGAGTCAGTGCTCTGGAATGTAGTGTTCAGTGTGCTCTAGAAGCCGGTCTCTTCGGCTGGTCAGATGGAGCCCCGGTGCTCAAGATATTGTAGTTCAAAGTTAGAAGGTTTAGGAAATCCCCGATGGACAAAGCAGCTGGGGACAGGTGGCCCAGGCACGTGTCAGTGGATAGATACGTAGAGCTTGAGTTATGGGGCAAGCCTGTCTTCTCGGATTGCGAATCGGAGCTCTGGTTAGCAAGTTATGGTCAGTTGAATTTTTTTCGGGGGCCAGGTTTGAGCCTACTTGCCCGCATTGGAGGATGCGCCATCTAGCATCTTTTTGGCCTCGCCAAGGTTCTCAACGATAGTATGCATCAGGTGGAGCTAGCAAAAATTGATAGTTCATCAATCGGGTTCATTGTCACCAAGATATGGCGAGTCGAAATTAGGGGCAGGTGCTAGGAAGGACAATGCAGGTAATTTCCTTGATTTTTGGACGGCCTCAGATAGCGAGCTCAAAACGGACAGAAGGTGGTAAGATTTTTCCGACCCGGGACCAACACAGTGGGAATCCGGTAGGTTTTGCATCTTGGAAAACCGGCCTTTGAGTAAAATATGGCAGACTTGAAGTGGGGCCAAAAAAATGAGTGTGAAGGGTTTTTTTATATATAAAAAAAGACCTCAGAGACTACCCAAAGAGGGGGCGCCCCAACTGCTTCCACGTGGCGGACATAAGATCCCATAGGGGAGGCTAAGGAGTGAGGGCGAGGGGTATATGACCTAGATCATGCACCCTTCATAAGCATCAAAGGGGGATCAAGGAGCTCCGAGCTCCAGCGGATATGGTGTTTGATGGCGACGCCGGTTGCGGTGCTGTGTACGCGAGGGCCTGGCGGCGCATGGCAAAAACGTTTGTGGCATTTGGAAGTAGGTAGCAGTGCCATGTGCTGGTGGTCCGCAGGCGGTGGAGCTCAGCTGGTGACATGGTGGGGCCGTATGGGACTGTGCCCGCGCCTACCGCACCCATGAGGCTAACATTTTTTGAGGGCGAGGTTCCCCCCCCAATAGCGATGTCGGTATTTCCTACTTAGGGGAGGGGTCCCACCAATGAAGTGAGGCAGGCCAAGGCATAGTGGGGAGTCCCACTAGAAAGAGGGAGAAAAAGTCCGAGGGCCATGAGGTATACAAGGCAAAGCAAAAGGGCCCATTCCAAGGCATGGCCGAGCAAGGGCAGTGAAGAGGAGAGAGAGAGAAGGGCTCGAAGGCAGCCATGTGGACCAAGTGCAAGGGTGTTAAGTATGGAGCCTGATTTACCCTTGTAATTTTCTGTGGTAAAAGCGCACATTTGTAAGGTCCCCATTATGAGGAGAAGCCATTGTGCGTGAAGGAAAATCACTCACCGGAAACCAAAATTTTCATGGACAAGAATCAGGGGCAACATTAAAGGCCTCGGGGGCGGAGGCCCCCGAGACCTTCTTTTCCACCGGAATATTATGGCCAGATGGCGGCCGAAAAGTGGTCAGAAAACAACCGGTCGGTTGGCCGGTGGCAGGTAGTCAATGGCCGATGGCCGGTGGTCAGAAGTCAATGGCCGGTGGCTGAATTCAAAAGCGGACTTGTCTTATCAAGGGCGGCCACACATGGGCGGATTGGAGGGTCCGATTTGGACTTATTCGCACAAGGGCGGCTACACATGGCTGTCTCTCATAAGAGAGGGCAGCCCTTTTGGCCTATAAAAGGAGGTCATTTCTACACATATTTAATAGTGTGAAGTTGATGCAACAAGGTGAGTGTGAGGTGGTGAGAGTGAAGCAAGGAGAGAGCTCCATTAAGGGTATAATCCCTTTGTAAACTACTTCTTATTTTGAAGTACTAAAGCCATTGAGTGGATGCTTTCCCGTGGACGTAGCCCACATTGGGTGAACCACGTATATCGTGTGTACTCTCTCTCTCTCTCTCTCTCTCTCTCTCTACTCTATAATCTCGTGTATATAAATCTGTCTCTCTCCTTTAAGTAATCTACTCAATTATCTATTTAGCTACGTCTTATTTCCTAACAACTGGTATCAGAGCAAGGTTTGCTTGTAGCTAAATTATCTCAAGGAAAGGATTCCTTGAATTGAGTGGGAGTTATGGCGGAGGAAGGGAAGCTCAAGATTGAGAAGTTCAACGGCAAAAACTACCAACATTGGAAGATGCAGATTGAAGACTATCTCTACCAGAAGGACCTCTATTTGCCACTAGGCGGTTTTGCGAAGAAGCCCGCAACAATGGCAGATGAAGCATGGATTGTCCTTGATCGAAAGGCACTGGGAACAATCCGGTTAAGCTTGGCGTCAACGGTGGCCTTCAATGTTTCGGAGATGAAGACCACGGAGGACTTGATGAAGTCACTTGATGACTTCTACGAGAAACCATCGGCATCCAATAAGGTATTTCTTATGAAGCGCTTGTTCAATCTAAAGATGGCAGAGAATGGTTCAATTGCAGAACACCTAAATGAGTTTAACACAAACATAAGTCAACTTCGATCAGTGAAAATCAATTTCGATGATGAAGTGCGAGCTCTCCTTATACTATCATCTCTACCGGATAGTTGGGACAGCCTTGTGATGGCTGTAAGTAATTCTATCTCCGGCACAAATACTCTTAAGTTTGATGATGTTGTGGGTGTTCTCCTAAGCGAGGAAATGCGGAGGAGAAGCACAGGAGAATAATCAAGTACTGCACTATCAGTGGAAACAAGAGGAAGGCTTAAGGAGAGGTTCAAAAACCAAAAGGGTCGTGATCGCTCAAGGCGGAGCAAGTCACGCACAAAGTCAGTTCTTGAATGTTGGAACTGCGGCAAGAAGGGCCACGTCAAGAAGGATTTCTGGTCCAAGAAGAAGAAGGAGACAGAGTCTCAAGACAACAAGCCAACATCGGAGGCCAATGTGGTAGGCAAAGTAGAGCAAGATGCTCTAATTCTCTCATTAGACAATGTGTCTAATTCCTAGATAGTAGATTCCGGGGCTTCATTCCGTGTGACACCACACAAGCAAAATTTCCAAGACTACACCAAAGGTAATTTTGGGTATGTATACTTGGGAGATGATGAAGCTTGTGAGATTGTCGGCAAAGGTACAGTTTCTGTCAAAACTGCTAACGGAAATGAATGGAAGCTTAAAGATGTTAGGCATGTTCCTTCTCTTCGCAAAAATTTGATCTCTACAGGACAATTGGATGATGAAGGTCACAACATTTCATTCGGAAACAAACGGTGGAAGATCTCAAAGGGATCTTTGGTGGTTGCCAAGGGTGAAAAAGTCGGTACACTTTACTTGTGTACTGTTAGCACGCAACCTTCAGCTTGTGCAGCAACTACAGAAGTTGACAGTGCGGTGTGGCACTTCCGACTTGGGCATATGAGTGCCAAAGGAATGCAAATCCTTCAAACAAAGAAGCTTCTACCAGGTTTGAAAGAAGTGGAATTAGAGTTCTGTGAAGATTGTCTTTATGGTAAACAAAAGAGGGTAAAATTTCAAAAATCAGGAAATGAAAGAAAAAATAAAAAACTTGAGTTGGTTCATTCTGATGTTTGGGGTCTTGCAAGTACACCATCACTTGGTGGCTCATTGTACTATGTAACATTCATAGACGATGCAACTAGAAAAACATGGGTTTATGTCATGAAGAATAAATCCGATGTATTTTCCATATTTCAAAGGTGGAAAGCCTTTGTGGAGAATGAAACAGGTACCAAGGTTAAATGCCTCAGATCCGATAATGGAGGCGAATATTGCAGCCAAGCTTTTGAAATCTTTTGTGCTAGCAATGGCATTCGGAGGCAAAGGACAACCCCAAGGACACCTCAACAAAATGGGATTTCAGAAAGGATGAACAAGAAAATCATGGAACGAGCACGAAGCATGCGGCTACATGCAGGCCTACCGCTTGAGCTTTGGGCGGAAGCTGTAAGTACGTCTGTGTACTTAATCAATCGGTCACCCTCAACGACATTGGATGGGGGAGTTCCAGAAGAGGCATAGACAGGTAAACCGGTGAATTATGCATTTCTCAAAATGTTTGGGTGTGAGGCTTTCATGCACATAGATAGAAGCCTAAGATCAAAGTTAGATGCAAAGTCCAAAAAGTGTTTCTTCATTGGCTATGGAGAAGGAGACTTTGGGTATCGCCTATGGAATCCTGAAGATGGTAAAATCTTAAGGAGTAGGGATGTAATTTTTAACGAACAAAATATGTACAAAGATTACTTGGAAAGAAAACAAACAAAAGAAACAGGTGATGAGTACATGGAGCTTGAGGACGGTGAAGACTCAAGGACTGCAAACGGTGACAATGTGCAACAACGTCAACCAAATGAGGAGCCTCAACCTACTCCCCGACGATCTACAAGAGCAAGTAGACCTCCAGAAAGGTTTGTTCCTTCCTTCAACCATCTCTTGATCTCAGATTCTGGAGAGCCGGAATCATATGAAGAAGCTATGCAACATGAATCCAAAGAAGAATGGACAAAGAGCATGCAAGTGGAGATGGACTCACTACATCGCAACCAAACATGGGAGTTGGTTGAGTTGCCTAAAGGTAAGTGGGCACTTCAAAACAAATGGGTGTACAAGCTAAAGGAAGAAGAAGGTGGGAAGAAAAGGTACAAGTCTAGGCTTGTGGTAAAAGGTTTTTCTCAAAAGAAAGGTATTGACTTCAATGAAATATTTTCTCCTGTTGTAAAAATGAACTCAATTAGGCTTGTCTTAAGCCTTGTGGCTGCTCATGATCTAAATCTCGAGCAAATGGATGTAAATACGGCATTCCCTCACGGTGACTTAGAGGAGGAAATCTACATGCTTCAACCAAAGGGGTATGAAGTAAAAGGTAAGGAGAAAATGGTTTGCAGATTAAAGAAGAGCTTGTATGGTTTAAAGCAAGCATCAAGACAATGGTACTTGAAGTTTGATCGATGGATTTTGGATCATGGATTCACAAGATGCAACTCAGATCACTGCGTCTACACGGAGAATTTGGGAGATGGGAAATTCATCATCCTAATGTTGTATGTTGATGACATGTTGATTGCAAGTGCTAACATGTAGGACATCAAAGACCTAAAAGAGGAGCTGTCCAAATCTTTTTCAATGAAAGATTTAGGTGCTGCAAAGAGGATACTTGGTATGAAAATATCAAGGGATAGGACGAAGAAGATAATAAAGCTATCTCCAGAAGATTACATCAAGAAGGTACTAGAAAGGTTTGCAATGCAAAATGAAAAACCAGTTTCTACACCTTTGGCTGGTCATTTTAAACTAACGAAGGATATGTGTCCAAAGACACAAGAGGAGATAGCCTATATGTCTAAAGTTCCGTATGCTGCAGCGGTAGGTTCTCTAATGTATGCTATGGTCTGGACAAGGCCAGACATTGCACATGGAGTGGGAGTTGTGAGTAGGTTCATGGACAACCCAGGTAAAGAGCATTGGCAAGCTGTGAAGTGGATACTTAGGTATCTAAAAGGGACAACAACAAATTCTTTGTATTTTGGAGGAACTGATATTTTTCTAGAAGGGTATGCTGATGTAGATATGGCAGGTGACAAAGATACTCGAAGGAGCACTACTGGCTATGTGTTCACGGTTGGAGGCACAGTAGTAAGCTGGGCTTCAAAGCTGCAAAAAGTGGTTTCACTTTCTACCACGGAAGCAGAGTATGTAGCAATGACGGAGGCAAGCAAAGAAATTCGGTGGCTTCACAGATTCTTAGAAGAGCTTGGATTCAAACAAGACAATTGTGTCTTGTACAGTGATAGCCAAAGCGCTATCCATCTTGCGAAGAACTCAGCCTTTCATTCAAGGACAAAGCACATTGAGGTGAGATATCACTTTATACGCACTCTTTTGGAAGAGGGACAGCTAAAGCTAGGAAAGGTGAATCCTGCAGACATGTTTACAAAGGTGGTCAACAAGGAGAAGTTGAGCTTTTGCTCATCTTCAATCGGCATTAAAGGATAAGAAGCCAGAATGGAAAGTAGTCACAGGTTTGGTTTGGAGATCAGTCTCCAAGTGGGAGATTGTTAAGTATGGAGCCTGATTTACCCTTGTAATTTTCTGTGGTAAAAGCGCACATTTGTAAGGCCCCCATTATGAGGAGAAGCCATTGTGCGTGAAGGAAAATCACTCACCGGAAACCAAAATTTTCACGGACAAGAATCAGGGGCAACTTTTTTTTTCGCCGAAATATTCTTTTTCACGGGAATATTATGGCCAGACGGCGGCCGGAAAGTGGTCAGAAAACAACCGGTCGGTTGGCCGGTGGCTGGTAGTCAATTGCCGATGGCCGGTGGTCGGAAGTCAATGGCCGGTGGCCGAATTCAAAAGCGGACTTGTCTTCTCAAGGGCGGCCACACATGGGCGGATTGGAGGGTCCGATTTGGACTTTTTTGCACAAGGACGGCTACACATGGCTGTCTCTCATAAGAGAGGGCAACCCTTTTGGCCTATAAAAGGAGGCCATTTCTACACATATTTAATAGTGTGAAGTTGATGCAACAAGGTGAGTGTGAGGTGGTGAGAGTGAAGCAAAGCGAGAGCTCCATTAAGGGTATAATCCCTTTGTAAACTACTTCTTGTTTTGAAGTACTAAAGCCATTGAGTGGCTGCTTTCCCGTGGACGTAGCCCACATTGGGTGAACCACGTATATCGTGTGTACTCTCTCTCTCTCTCTCTCTCTCTCTCTCTACACTCTATAATCTCGTGTATATAAATCTGTCTCTCTCCATTAAGTAATCTACTCAATTATCTATTTAGCTATGTCTTATTTCCTAACAAAGGGGGCCATTTTGAGGCCGGCCAAACAGAGGCAAAAGGCAAGGTGGAGGCCAGACCAAAAAAGAGAAATAAGCAAGAGAGAGAAATAAAGAGAGAGAAGGTTGGAGGGAGTCGGACAATAAAAGGGTCAAAGCCAGGCCAAAGAGGCAGTATAAGCTAAGCTCCTCAGAAGGGGTAAAAAAATGAGGGAAAAAGGAAAAAAAGAAAGAAAGCCTAGGGGCAGTAGTGACATTGCTATTCCCCCCCCCCAAGTACAAAGAGAGCAAGAGAAAGAAAAGCGGCTACCCTTCCAAAAGATGCCAAATCAAGGTGCCAAATGGACCAATTAAAGTGTAAATTCCAAAATTAAAGGCCCCCCATAAAGATCAAATTTTAGTCAAATTAAGGGCTTTTTTTTGTGCCGTTTGAAGTCTGCAAAGAGGAGTTCTTTGATAGATCAACCCCTTTGTACGTTTTTCTTGAAAATGGCCATGGTGATGGCAGTGCAAACCAGTGTACTGCCTTTTGAAGTGCAATCAAGCCACCGTTGTGTAAAGAATGAGGATGCAAGAGAACTACACAAGACAAGCACAAAACACAGAGATAAAAAGCTTCTTCTTCTTCTTTGCTAAGAAAAGAGAGTATAAAATGACTAAATGCTAAAGCTGAAAAGTAGCACATATGTTCATGCGGTCACTAAGTGTGAACTTGCTAGAAGCATACTAGGCTGGCACTATAAGTGTAGTCCAACTATAGAATCACTGGCAGAGATCCTCTGTGTCAGTCACCTAACGTGCTAGTGAGTAAATGCCGTAAGCGGCCAAGACTCGTAGTGGATGCCAGCTCAAGATGTAGAGCTCAAAATCTCAACACTCCCCCTTGAGCTCTGCATGTCGCAGAGTCCAAGCATAGTCCAGAAACGTCGAAGCTTCTCAGCTCGAAGAGCCTTGGTAAAGATATTTGCTATCTACTCCTTTGTGCTGACGTAGACCAAGTCAATGTCGCTTGCCAACACTCGCTCTCGAACGTAGTGGTAATAGACCTCTATGTGCTTGGTCTAAGCGGCCAAGAGGGCCGTAGTGGATGCCAGTTCAAGATGTAGAGCTCGACATCTCAACACTCCCCCTCGAGCTCTGCATGTCACAGAGTCCAAGCATAGTCAACAAATGTTGAAGCTTCTCAGCTCCAAGAGCCTTGGTAAAGATATCCGCTATCTGCTCCTCTGTGCTGATGTAGACCAAGTCGATGTCGCCCGCCAACACTCGCTCTCGAACGTAGTGGAAATGGACCTCTATGTGCTTGGTCTTGGCATGGAACACTGGGTTCCTAGCCAACTGCATGCTGCTGAGGTTGTTGCAATGGATGACAATCTGCTGGTTCACCTGCACTCCCAGTCCTCAAGTAATGTGCATAGCCAAGCTACCTCGCACACCGCAACTGCTGTACCTCTGTACTCGGCCTCTGTGCTTGATAAAGCAGCCGTAGGCTGCTTTATGCTGCTTCAAGTAACAATAGCACTCCCAAAAGAGAACATGAAGCCACTCGAAGATCTCCTATCAACAATGCTACCTGCCCAATTTCCATATGTATACCCATACAATGCTAATGGTGCATTTGCTGCATAGAACAATGCGTAGTCAAGAGTCCCTTGCACATACTGAAGTGTGCGTCGTACTCCATCCAAATGTGGCTTCCTAGGAAGCTGCATGAACTGACTCTCCAAGCCTACTGTGTAGCTCAAGTCTGGCCTCGTGATAGTTAAGTAGATTAGACTACCCACAATCTTCCTGTACATCTTGACATCCTCAACAACATCACCCTTCTTTGCACTCAGATTTGCATTCACATCCAAAGGAATAGAAATTGGCTTACAATCAGCCATACCATACTTTGACAACATGTCCAAAGCATACTATCTCTGTGACATCCATACACCCTCTGGAGTCCTGATCACCTCAATGCCAAGAAAGTAGCGCAACTCGCCCAAATCTTTCATTTCAAACTCATGTTTGAGAAGACCCTTCACATGGTCAATCTCCATAGCATTGTCACCCACAATAATAAGGTCATCTACATATATGGTAATGACCACAATCCCCATATCACTCTCACGTATATAGAGTGAATGATCAGCATGAGCTCTCCTAAAACCAATACTGACAAGATACTTGGCAATCCTGTCATACCATGCTCTAGAGCCCTGCTTCAAACCATACAAGGCTTTGAGAAGCCTCCATACATAATCTGGGTAACCTGGATCGACATAACCAGGTGGCTTATCCATATACACTTCCTCTTGCAACTCATCATTCAAGAAGGAATTCTTTACATCCATTTGATGCATAATCCATCCTCTAGATGCAGCCACTGCTATGATAGCTCTCACAGTCGTCATCTTTGCCACTGGAGCAAAGGTCTCCTCATAGTCTATACCATACATCTGTGCATGACCCTTTGCGACCAGCCTTGCCTTGTGACGCTCAATGTTACCATCAGCCTTATGCTTGGTTTTATACACCCATTTACAACCAATAGCTTTCTTGCCACTTGGCAATGGCAACAACTCCCATGTGTCGTTTGCTTCCAATGCAACCATCTCTTCATTCATTGCATAATCCCAATGCACATTTCCAACTGCATCCTCAAAACATGTGGGCTCCACATCCTGTATCACCTTATCCATGTAGGCTTGGTGATGTGCTAGATACCCATCATAAGTCAATTTCTAAACTGGATTTCTCACTCTGTTAGATCTGCGCGGTCCTGGGTCACTCCTTTGCCCTCCAGCATCTTCTTGTACTTTCCTTACACCAGGTGTCCTGATAGCCGGAATTCCAAATTCCTCATCAAGACTTTGTTCGAGACCATCTGAATCCATGTCTATATGTGAAAAACCTGATGATGCATCAGCCATAAAGGGAGGCTCATCAACCTTTTCCTTTCCTTTTTGTGATACATTCCCTGTACCTGATGGTGGAGTAACCTCTGTATGTAGTCTACCATTCCATGGCTTCTCAACAGAGCCACGAGAAGAGGACTCGTGTGGTCCACTCAAAACCTGTGTTGACTGTGGCCTCACATTTTGTACAACCACATTATCTTTTACATCAGCCCCAATAGTGCCATGTGCATTACTGTACGAGCTGCTCATCTCATCAAAGACTACATCTCTGCTCACTCGTAGTAGGATTTAGCACCTATACCCCTTTTGTTCAAGGGAATATCCCACAAGAATACATTTCTCTACTTTAGGATCCAATTTCCTACGCAACTTATCTGGTACATGCACGTAAGCTATGCAGCCAAACACTTTCAAGTGTGCCAAATTAGGCTTTGTACCTGTAAACTTTTCCTCAGGTGTTACATCATGCACAGCAGCTGTAGGTGTCCTGTTCATAATGTACACAACTGTATTTATAGCTTCAGCCCAGAAATGATGAGGCATGTTATTCTCATTCATCAATGCACGTGCAACCTTTGCAATGTGCCTATTTTTCCTTTCTGTGACCCCATTCTTCTGTGGAGTATATCTGCATGTAAACTGCCTGCGTATACCATGCATTTGCAGAAAAGCTGAAAAATCATTGGAGAAGTACTCTCCCCCTCCATGTGACCTCAATGTATTGATTTGCATATATGTCTCCTTCTCAACCATGACTTTGAAGTCCTGAAAGTGACCAAACACTTTACTTTTGTTACGCATGAAGTAGACCCATACTTTCCTTGTATGGTCATCAATGAAAGAGACATAATACCTGCAACCATGTATACTTGCAGTATCGGTTGTGTTATGGAATTGATATATTATTATTTATTACAGCTGTGGACAGGTGGAAAAGGCTTGACCGAGCTAAGCTATTGCAAAAGGATATCATATTTTATGTACATTTTATTATTCAAGTGCTCTTTATGAGCTTTGGCCATTTATGACCGGTCGACCAGTTTGTACTCACTTTGACCATTCAAGAATCTATAAATTAAATACGTGCAAGAGGGAAATGGTCACTCTTGCACGGGGGGAGATTGCACCCAATGTTTGCAATGTTCTTCTCCTCTCCTCTCTTCTCTCTCGCTGTGCCGGCGTAGCACTCCGCTCTAGAGGTGCACCTTCGCGCTTCTCTCTCTCTCTCCCACTCTCTGTCTCTCTCTTATCGCGTATGACTTGGAGTATGTGAAAAGATGGTTGCCAGGTATACAGTTTTGCTTTTTTATGGCTTGAAGTGTACTATTTTTGGGTATTTTGTAGGGCTCTCCGTGCTCTCGGCTATAGCAGTGGTATCAAAGCTAAGGTTGCACTCTTGGTAGCGAGCAAAAAAACACCTGGTGCAAGATTCTTTTTTGAGCAACAAATCTCTTCACGTTTATGTAACACTGATAAGTACAATTTTATACTTCTATTTTGTTTTATATCTTGTTTAATCTCTTCTTAATGATGTATATCTTTGCAAAAATTTGGGATCACAATGCATATCCGATAATGGAAATTACTTGACTGGATCTCATATGTAGATATATGCAAGAGTGTGTGGGAAGAAACATTAGATAAATCGGAGTAGAAGAAGTAGGCAAGGCGAATGATGCTCGAAAAGCTTTAGGAAGAAGGATGAGAATTTTTAACTCCGTGAAGCTTGAAGTCTTAGGAAGAAAGAGAACTAGAAGCGTAAAATTTTATGTTGAGAAAAACAACATCGAGAGCCCTCGAGTAGTTGCTTGACAAGGCTAGTTTGACTTGGAGCAGGAATTGAATATCTAACACAAGCACACAAGATATAACAAACTTGTTTTGCACTGATCAGCTCGCCCAGGGTCGAATACACTGGAGGGATCTTTCAGACGGTGGGAACTCACCCAAATCAACCGCCAATTTTATTAAAAGAGACAGGAAAAAAAAACAAACAAATAACTATGGCGCTAGCTGTCCAAGGCAGTACAGTGGAGCAAATCGAGATTTCGACCGGCCTCCCATGTGACAAGCCTGGCGACCGCGTTGCTCCCATCCTCGCCATCACAGCCAGCAGCAACATAGACGGCAAGAGAGCTTCTTATCTGTTTATCTCTCCCCCCCCTACAATGATCGTAGATCATCTCTCTCTACAGTCCCCACACACATGTAAAGTGACTGCACCTTCTACTGCTAGACTACCCGATAACCGTCTTGTAGATCGAGGGCGCTACCATCCAACCGACACTCTCTCTCTGTCGCTACAGCCATCGACTGCCCTTTTTCATGTTGGCTCCCTCGCCTTCATCTGCACACACCCAAGTGACGTGCATGCAAAAAAAAAAACGAGATTCCTCCTGGCAGACAACACTCAACGTGCACCTCTTGTTGCGCAGGCGAAACTGCACTCTCTCTCTCTCTCTTGCCAACAGTCAGCCACCACTACATGCCAGTACCAACTACTACCTCTCTCTCTCTCTACCCCCCCTTTTAGCTGCTAGTTTTTCTTTCACTAATCACTAGCAGCGTCCAAATTTTTGTCATGGCATCCTCATGCAGCCATGAATTACTTCGTCTCAACTACAAGCTCCAGTCATCTTTTCTCTCTCTCTCTCTCTCTCTCTCTCTCTCTCTCTCTCTCTCTCTTTCGAGTGGCGACCCAAATCTCTCTCTTACTCCCTAATGCCTCCAACTCCATGCAGCGGTTTTCTTTCTCTCTCTCTTTGGCCTACTGGCAGTCCCTCACACACACCGCTCTCTCTTTGATCCATGTCGATCAATGCTCCTCTCTCTCTCTCTCTGTGATATCGGCCATCCAATCTCTCTTTCTTTTTCTTTTTTCTGTGCATTGCTAACATTAGCTACGTGTTTCTCTCTTGACTCTCAACAACCGCTCCCACACACAGACACACACATCACCTTGGAGAGTCTTTTGTTCGGCGGCTTTGACATTTTTCTCTGATGAAGGTGTCTACCAGCAGTGCTCAACCTTTAATGTACTATCATTTGCTTTCCTGGCTTGATCATTCAAGCATGCTCCATGCTTTCAAGGATGTTACCTACATATGTGGATGTGCAAGGAATTATAGGAAAGTGTCGTTTCTTCCCACTAGGCTAGTTTATGTTCCAAAAGCAGTAATTGCAGCAAGATTATGGAATGGCAATGCTGTGAATTGGGCTTGCCCAATGTGGAAAATGCTTTAGCTGAATTGCTTACAAAAATCTATTAGCAGAGGTTACTATACTACCAGTGGCTTTGTTTACATTATGCACAAGACTGCATTAATTTGTTGCTTTTTGTTTTGAAAGCAATGACTTCTTTGTATCCATTGCTTATGTAACGTACTGTAGAAAGAGTTCTCTCATAACTAGTTAAAGGGAGCAGAAAGCTTGAGGAGATGGACACCTTCCAAGAAGCATCAGCAAGGCATGCCCCTGGGCGCTTGGGAGCACTCTCCTCTCCCTCTCTTCGGCAGGTCGACTATTTACAGAGGCGGACATTAACGAAACTCATCAGTGACTACTGCGATACTTTCTCAAACTGATTTCAATAAACGATCGTAGGATTTTTTATTTTTTATTTTTAAGGTTTAGTCTTATTTTTAAGAATTTTACCTTATTTCATTTGATTTTGTACCCCACATTGTATTAGATCCATAAGTATTCTATCAGTTTATTCCCATAGGCCTTTGGAAGCCGGATGATAAAACATTTCATTTCAGTTCGCTCTCTGTCTTCCCTCTCCTTATAGCAATGGACATAGACGAAGCTCTTCAGCGAAGACCGATGCAATAGCTTTTCGGACAACATCTTCTGTCGGGCATTCACGATGACGATGTTGCATTTTCTTGTGATGATTTCAAACTTTTTAGTTTTAATTTTTCATTGTCATTCATTTTATTTTTGTACCCAGGTATTGGATTAGATCCACAAAGATTTTCTCACTTTATTTTCATAGGTAATTTTGGTATTTTACAGACAGTTACTATAACATTTCATTTCATTTCTCTCTCTTCACAACCCCCCGCCATCCCCTCTACTGTTCTGATAATTGAAGTCAATCATGTTATATTTTCACAATTCACAGTCACAATTATGCAATGTATAATAATCCACTAATTGCATTAAATAAATAAATAAATAAATAAATATATATTTATTTATTAATTAAAAAAAGCCATTAGAGAACACACATCTACCTGGTATTTGAACAATGCAACAAGCAGGGCTCATATATAACTTGGACGCTAGTGTCATACACTAACCACCCTCAGAATTGCAGCTTATCCGAGCGTTCTAGTCGAACATGTTCACTGAGTTGAAAGTAATTTTTTGATGAAAACTTTCAAACAAAATTAAGTGTTGTTTGAGCACAAGTTGCCCTGCAATTACTCATACACGCGATAAGTTATTGCTATTGCTATTAAAATGTTCATAATTATGTTCTATATTTATTTAGCATTCTTTTCAAATGAGTCTACCTAAATTTTAAATTACACACACTCTTTGTGCACTATATTTCCACTCTTCATGCCAATGGTAAGCAGATATATCACACATTCATGTCGACTTCTCACTGTTAACATGGCATGTCGCCTGTATGTCTATCACTATGATTGTTCCCACTTTGTTCAAATTCTCCCGAATTATCAGTTTCACAATCAATCGACTCCAGATATTCCGGGTTTTGGCCAAGTAAATTCAGTGTATGATTAGATTGTTGTTGAATTTAACACAAGGTTGTTTTTAGTGCTTTGTTTTTTAGAAAAGTTTTGCAGATAAATCTACATACAATGTTCTCATATCAAGCCCCAGGTATGACATTGCTTAATGCATTCTGATAATACTCCTCTTGAAACATCATTACAATCATCCTTGATAAGTAAAATTTCTCTGTGTATCTTTAGACCTAAAACTAAGATTAACTAATTCACCACAAGTGCTTATCCCATCTCTTCTCTTATCTTGGCCCTTCCAAAATTTCCCCACCCTTCACCACATCTCCTTATGCGCGAATCCTCTAGTTTAATAGTGGTTTGATAAATTAATATTTATTATATTTGATTTCTTTTAAGTAAGTCTTTTTACAGATATTCTCATACCCCTATAGATATCTACAGCAGGCAAGAATTTTTTTCAAATGCTCCTTTACTTGTTTACATTATGTTGCAAAATCCATTGTTTCTAATGTCATGGATTCTACTTTCTTTGATTGGACTCTTTACTGAGATGACTTGTCATACCACTACTTACATAAGCTCAGTTCGTGTGCGATGATCGCTGAGATTTGGAACATGCTTCCACATTCCAATATATTTCAATTTTATATCAAACAGGTCATTTATTTTTTCACTTTTTTCTATGCCTAGCCTAGTCCATTGGTCACGGAAACACAGATTCGCCGATTTAGGCACTGTGTAGATACTCATCTTGCTGCAGCTCCGCCGATTTACGCAGCACATTGATAAATAACAAATTCATGATTTTTAAGCAATATCAAATGCAGATACGCCGATTTAGGCAGCATTAGTGCAGATTCGCCAATTTAGGCAGCACGTCTTATTGGTGTAGATTCGCCGGTTGAGGCAACACCAATCACAAAATCATGCTACAGTGGCTGGCCACCACTGCAACTGGTATGATTTTGTTACCCGGGTACATAATGAAAGTGATTTGGATTTGGACTTATATTGTGGAATTGGAGTTGGATTGGGATTTGGTATCTGGTGATTATTACGACAGTGTTTATGTGATGAGACTTGACGTTATGAGATTACTGATGAGTGTGACCAATGATATCCTGATTCATCAGGGTATGACATATACTGCTTATTCTAGTGGTATGGGACACTAGAATAGGTAGTATGTGGATGAAGGCAGGCATAAGCTAATGTTGTTTAGTTTCATAAATTTTTCTTTCAATATGTGATGTTTTTGACACAACATACTAATCACTGTTTTTGACAAGTATTGTTTGCAGATTTTTATCTTCGCAATTGAGGACAATTGCTTTCCAACATAGAGGTATGTTATGGAATTGATATCTTATTATTTATTGCGACTGTGGACATGTGGAAAAGGCTTGACCGAGCTAAGCTATTGCAAAAGGATATCATATTTTATGTACATTTTATTATTCAAGTGTTCTTTATGAGCTTTGGCCATTTATGATCGGCCGGCCAGTTTGTACTCACTTTGACCATTCAAGAATCTATAAATTAAATACGTGCAAGAGGGAAATGGTCACTCTTGCACGGGGGGAGATTGCACTCAGTGTTTGCGTTGTTCTTCTCCTCTCCTCTCTTCTCTCTCACCGTGCCGGCGTAGCACTCCGCTCTAGGAGGTGCGCCTGCGTGCTTCTTTCTCTCTCTCCCACTCTCTGTCTCTCTCTTATCGCGTACGACTTGGAGTATGTACAAAGATGGTTGCCAGGTATACAGTTTTGCTTCTTTATGGCTTGCAGTGTACTAATTTTGGGCATTTTGCAGGGCTCTCCGAGCTCCCGGCTGTAGCAGGTTGGACCCCAAAGATCTGTGTGCACCACCTCAAGTGGCTTTTTACATACATTGCGCTCATGTGGAAATGAGCCCTTTGACTGTTTTCCAAACTGGCATGATGCACACACTTTATGCATACCATCCACCTTGAATTTGGGCAAACCTTTTACAATCTGTTTTCATTGCATGCTGCACAATCTCTGCTCATTGACATGGCCAATGCGTTTGTGCCAAATGTCAACATCAGCCACAACACCTGTGCCCTGTGCAAATAATGTAGCTTTTACCTCAAGCATGTCTACATTCAGCGTAAACATTCTGCCCACACATTTGCCCTCTGTGATCAGCTTACATCCATTCTGGAATCTTCTACATAACAGCCATTCGGATTGAAGCGAACCTGCAAACCCTGCTCAACCATTTGTCCAACAGAAACAAGATTCTTTGTAATGTTTGGGACATGAAGTACATCTTCTAAGTACTTTGATTTCCCATTCTTTGTATTTAGAGGTATGTACCCTACATGAGCAATGGGGTGAGTTGTGTCATCTCCTGTCTGCACATAGCCTGACACATCTGGTTTGCGCATATCTCTAAACCACTCTCTACGAGATGTCATGTGATTAGAGGCACCTGAATCCACATACCAAACATCATATTGGGTGGAATTCTCTGCAGTCATTGTATTCATTACATGCTGCATAACAAACATGCGCTCGCTTCTGCTATCATCTGCATCTCTGCTAGTAGATGCATAGTTGCCCTTTTCTCTCTTTCCACTTGCTTTGATGTGTCAAGACCAAGGTTCTTCTCCTCAAGAATAAGCATAAAAATCAAATCTTTGAACACGGGGATGTCGTCTCTTGTATTCATGAAGACCTGAAATGTACATACTCATCTCCCAGACCATCCAAGCATGCAGGGACAATGTCATCGTCTTCCACTGAGACTTTAATAGATCCAAGAGCCTCAATGATAGTCTTGATCTTCAAAGCATAATCATTGATGGAGAGGTTGTTCCTCTTAACCTGATTTAGCTCCAACTTTAGTTGAAGCTTCCTGGCCTTGGTGTTCACCTCAAACACTCTCCCTAAGTTTTTCCATGCAATGGCATGGGTTTCAGCATCCTGTAGATAGCCCATCATGCCATCTGTGATGCTCATAGAATTACCTAGTGATGAATGCAGGTGAAGGAACTGGTCAACAACCAAGGCTTCTACAAAGACCAAATGGACCAAGACCACCTCCATAAGGGGTAGAAGGAGTTCCACCTTTGCTAGATCCAAATGTGCATGTGGTAGAGGTGACAAATTCAAGAGAGGTTGACATGGAAGCAAATGGCATTAAGCGTGGCCGAGGAAAAGGTAAAGAGAAAGAGGGTGTCTCATCACAGAGTGACCATGGACAAGGCAAGAAGGCAAAGGAGACCAAGGAAGCTAAGAGGACTCGACGTCGTATCAATCTCCAAGACTTCCCTCTTGGACATGGTATGGCTCCATACAACCTGTTGGAAGACATGCGAGGTAAGGGTCCTGATATCTCATTGCCTCAGTTGCTTGCATTATGCCCACAAGTTAGGAGGGATTTAACAAAGGCAGTTAGCACTAGGAGAAAGGTAAAAGAGAGTGCGCCTGTTGTAAAAATTGCACAAGCTGAAATGAATGAGGACATTACACCTGTGCTAGATTGTTACATAAAAGGGAGATTGGTTAGGAAAGGTCTAGTGGATGGGGGTGCACAAATTTTCATCATGACAGAGGGACTCATGCAAAAACTAGGCATGCACATCCATGAGACACCTGAAATTAAGGTCAAGATGGCAAACAATAGCAAGGCTAGGTGTGTAGGCATTTGTAAAAATGTCTTTGTAGAGGCCTTTGGCATTAAGAAAGCGGTGGATTTTTATGTTATGTCGACCAAGGGAAGTGGTTATCCATTTATCCTAGGAAGACCATGGCTAATGAAAATGAGAGCTTTGCAGGATTGGGAGAGTGGGAAATTAATTTGCAGGAATGACAATCATAAGAAGGTTGTCTTTGACATGAAGGAGCAATGCCAAGAGGAGCTCCATGAAGAATCATCTCAAAGTGAGACGGAAGAAGGTTGGACCGATAGCACTTCAGAAGAAGAAAGTAGCGACAGCATTACTGAAGAGGATTCTTCCATCAAAGTCATGGGGGTAAGGTTTAAGCCAAGCAACCAAGAGACCTCTTGTCAAGGCTTGGAGGAGGTAGGTCCTCAAGAGAATGAAGGTGTTCAAGATGAAGGGATGCTGGAAGGTATTCTATCAACAACACTTACAAAGGATGAAAGAGAGGAGTTCAAATGTGTGCTAAGGAAATTTCCTAGGATTTTTGCTAAAGACTACACCGATGTGCGTGGAGTAGATGCTGTTCAACACAAAATTGAGTTGAAGCCAGAGGCCACACCTAAGGCTCAGAAGCTACGAAGGCTAGGAGTCATCAAGGAGCAGGCTTTACTCAAGGAGGTAAGAAAGCTTCTAGCAGCAGGTTTCATTTATCTAATGGAGAATTCAGAGTGGGTCTCTCCCGTTGTTGTCACTCCTAAGAAAAACGGAAAATGGAGGGTGTGTGTGGATTACCGTCCACTCAATGAGGCAAAAAAAAGAGCTCACTTTCCCCTCCCATTTCAGGATGAGATATTAAATGAGGTAGCTGGTCATGAGAAGTACACTGTGTGTGATGGCTACTCAGGCTACTTTCAAATAGGTATCGCATTGGAAGATCAATTGAAAACAACCTTTATCACTCCTTGGGGTTGTTATGCTTTTAGAGTCATGCCATTTGGTCTGACAAATGCTCCTGCAACATTCCAACATTTCATGAACATGGTGTTTCAAGCATTCTTTGGAAAGTCAATTAGGGTGTTCATTGATGATTTTTGCATTTATAGCTCAAAATCATTACATCTACAAAGGGTAGAAGAAGGTTTAAAGAAGCTCTACGACATGGGAGGTCAACTCAACCCCGACAAGTGCCACATAGGTGAGGATGAAGTGATCTTGCCCGGTCACAAGGTTTCCTATAAAGGCATTGAGGTGGATCCTTCAAAGGCAAAGGCTCTTATTGAGCTCCCATCACCGAAGAGTCTTAAGGAGGTCATCTCTTTCATTCAGAAGGTGAAGTATATGTCACGCTTCATTCACTTAGCCTCGGAGTTTCTTCATCCTTTGCAAAAGTTGACACAACAAGTAGAATTTGCATGGTCTGATGAGCTTGAAGAGTATTTTTGTAACATTAAAGTCATTTTGTCAGAGCTACCAACACTCATGCCTCCTTGTTGGGAGTACACATTCTTTGTTAGCTCTAGTGTTGGAAGGGAAACAATTGGTGCCGTGTTGCTACAACAAGATCCCCACAGTACAAGGATGCGACCCATCTACTTTGCTAGTAGGGTCATGAATGCTTTGGAGAGAGACTACACAGAAGCAGGACTCATGATGCTTTCTCTCATGTTTGCGGTGAGAAAGTTTAGATCCTACTTGCTCCCAAAACCTTTTGTAATCCTCACCGCAAAGAATTTGTTCCCTTGGGTGTCATCTCAAATGAATCTTAGTTGCAAGAGTTTCAATACTCTTTCGAGGTAGAAGATAGTGTGCGTGCACAATTGGCAGGGATTCTCACTTATAGGGTACATGAGAAGGAAATTAAGGTGCCTCAAGTAAAGACACTACCATTGCCACCACCAAAAAGTATTCCCAATGCTTTTACCTTGTTCTTTGATGGAGCTTTTCGACGAGCCACAGGGAAAGCAGGGGGAGGGCTAGTGTTGCTCAACCCAAGTGGAGAGGTGGTCATGAAAGAGAAGGTCAATCTACCAGGTTCAACTAGCAACAATGAAGCAGAATACGACACACTACTTCATGGTTTGAAGATGTGCATTGGCCAAGGGATAAAACGTCTCATGGTAAAGGGAGATGCACTTCTCATTGTTAAACAGATTTTAGGCATTTGGGCATGCAAGAATGAAAGATTAAGGACAAAAGTTCATGCCATTCGTAAGATGTTTAATCAGTTTGAAGAAGTGCAACTATATCATATTCCGAGGAAACAAAATGAAGATGCCGATTTACTTGCACAACAAGCAGTTACATGTGTTGAGAGAGAAGTGCAGGTCATCATGGTGGCAGCAGCTGTCAAGCAACCGAGATACCAGGGATTGGAGTCATTGGCTCCCATTATCGGCTACATTTTGGAGGGAGAGTTTCCACAAGACTTCACGAAGGCTCAGAAGAGGAGACTCATGAAGAAGGCAAGTTTCTATCTCTTCCTAGAAGGCTCCCTCTATCAAAGAGGGAAGGATCAAGTGTGCAGAAGAGTACCAACTATCGAGGAAATTCCAACCATTCTAAAAGGTTTGCATGAAGAGGCATGTGGTGGTCATTTTGCCCAAGAATCAATTGTGAAGAAGATTTTTCTTGCGGGGTATGTTTGGCCAAGCTTGCATGTGGATGTTCAACATTGGTGTAAAAGCTGTCACAATTGTCAGATAAATGGAAATAGAAGGTTGGTGCATGGTCCGAGGCAAATAGTGCTTGCAAATGGACCCTTTGAAAAGTGGGGCATTGATGCTATGGGTCCTCTGCCTAGGACAAAAAATGGTAAACTCTACATTCTAGTGGCTGTAGACTATATGACTAGGTGGGTGGAAGCTCAAAGTGTGGCAAAAGTAAATGAGAGGACAGTTAGCAAATTCGTCTACACTCACATTTTTTGTAGATTTGGCACACCTTTGGAGATTGTTTCTGATAATGGTCCAGGGTTTAGAAAGGGATTGCTCACAGAAGTCTGTGAAGAACTTCACATTCTACATCGTCACAGTACATCCTACTATCCCCAATCAAATGGTTTGGTAGAAAAAGCTAATGGTGTCATTGCAGGCATCATTTGAAAGATGGTGAAAAACAAGACAAAGTTGTGGGATGACTTCTTGGATGGTGCCTTGTGGGCGTATCGAACCACATATAGGGAAGCCACGGAGTTCACACCATTTCACTTGGTCTATGGTCAAGAGGCTTTACAGCCAATTGAGCTAAACATTCCAACAATGCGACTTCATGGCAAATCAGCACAAGATGATCAAGAAGCATAGATGGATCGACTTCTTCCCTTAGCTGAGCTTGAGTGGAAAAGAGAAGCAGCATACGAGTGCTATAAGAGGAAAGCCACACAGACAAAGGAGAAGCTTGACAAGAAACTGAAGGACAAAGGCATCAATGAAGGAGATCTTGTGCTAAGGTATGACAATCGACTCGATAATCGTTTTGATGCCAAATTTGAAACAAGATGGCAAGGGCCATACATAGTCAAGAAGGCTTTCAATTCAAGTTACTATCAGCTTCTGGACTTGAATGGTAAAGAGCACTCCAGGAAAGTAAACGGGTATCGCTTGAAGCCCTATTTGAGTCGCCTTCTACCAAAGGATCTACCAAAGATCTGTCAAAAGGCCACTCTCTCTTGTAAGTATTGTTACATGAAGCATGAGTGTAACTCTAGCCAAAATTCTGAGGGGCCAAACAATAAAGATCTTGTCAAGGACTCTGAAGCACTCTCTTTGGAAAAGATGCTCTATGATGGTACATGAATATACCATCATCCAGGGGGAGGGCTAATGATAGCCGTTTTTCGGCTCTTTGTAATTGCCAAAGTGAGTTACCTCACCCTACCAAAATCACCCAAACACTGTGGCTATCCCTACCATTTCACGGTACATAGGCGTGCGTGAGTCACGGGACTTTTCCCATATTTTCTTTAAAACCCTCAGCTAGCTAGTCACTGGGCTAGTTGAGCCAGAAAAAATAAAAAAAAATAAAAATTATAAGTATATTATGGCCCATTTTTGTGTAAATATTTCATTGTATATAGGGCCTAAATAAAAGGATTTTTCATAATTATTGTGGTATTTATTTAAATATTTCTACCTATGGTGTGTTATTTATGCTATGTACATTGACTCCCCATTACCATATTTTTTCTTATCATTTTGCATACTCTTTATTCCATATAAAAAGAATTTCATGCAAGCTTCTCTTATTTTTGGTGTAACTCCATCCCAACAAAAATCCAAAAAAAATAGTTCTATTTATGTGTATATTTTTTTCACTATTGTGATTTTTTTCCTTCCTACATATATTCTCTATTACTCTCATAAATTAGACCACCAAAAATGTTCATCTTTTTATGGTAGACTTATAATGAGAGAGATTTTTTTTGACCCCTTTATATTTTTCCACCTATATTATTTATATTTGACATGTACATATTTTTTAGACCCCTCAATATTTGATTTTCTTAGTTGTACTATTCACTTATATCATGATCTCAACAATATCTAGAATTATAGACCTACCAAATAAGGTCAAGGGTAGGTGGCATGCATACATGCACTATGGAGGGCTCACTCTTGGAGGCATTCAAAAGAATCATCCAAAGAAGGACCCCACAAGGACATTGTGCAGTGGAAAAAAACGGTCGGTTTTGCTGAATTTTTAAAGTTCACTTGCTCTCCGAATTTGAAAAGGTAATACAAACAAAAGTTGTAGCTCGTGGGCTGAACTTTTGCCTCAAATTGTTTCATATTTTTTTGAGCTACGAGCTGTGAGCTATGATTTTATTAGTGGACCCCAATTTTCCCATGTTATGCAGCCACACTCTCTCTTCCACTTTATCATTTTCCTCTTTCACACACACTTCTCCACTCATCATCCCCACCTCTCTCACCCCTCCTCTCTGCACCCTACTCACCTTCTTCTCAACCTTGAAGAATAAGAGAAACCATGGTGAACTCATACCTCCCACACACAATTCCATTCCAAAATTGACCACCTAGTCTCATTTTTCCTCCTCCAATTTACCCATATCTATCAAAAAACCACAAAATTCAGCCTCTTCTCTTAAAAGACAGCATCATGGTGGTTGATTACTCAGCTTCAATTACCTTGTCTCTCAAGGAAGGTCAAGAGTGGAGAAAAAATGTACCGTCAAAGCTAGTGGACTGTCAACAAGCGTCAAAATTGGCCCTACTCAAGACACTTGGAGCATCAACCTTGTAAGAAATCCACCTTTTCTTACCTCTTAAGAGTTTTTCTTCCTTATTTGTATCCTACATGGATACTCCCATTGTAAATATCCATTCCATTTGTAAATTAATACTAACTCTACTAACACTAACCCACTATGAAAAGTCCTATCACCTCCATTTCTCTCCTCTCTCTTTCCCCACCAACTTCTTGATAATTCCAAGCAAAAGAAATTAGATAAATTGCTGAAAATCTAACCCAACCATGGTTAGAGGAGTAACCCTAGCCTTCAAAATTGCTATAAAAGGAGGGTGTAGCTAGCACAAAAAGGGGGAGCCATAAGCAAGAGCACTATGCTATAGCTTGAGAAGCCAAGCTCAACCTCTCTAGAAGGAGCTCTTGAGTGGAAGCTCATTGTCTTATGCATGTGCATGTGTTGTAATAGGGGATTAGCAAGGGAACTCTATGCCATTGTAAGAGAGAGAGTGATCATTCAATTGAGAGTAGGAAATCTATCATTTCTCCTACTAGTGTAAGCCCAACATTCGCTGAATCAAGGAGGGTGGATTTGGACTAAGCTTGGATACTTTGTCTCCCTTCCAACGTGAAGTAATGGACAACAATGATGCGTAAGTGTCTTGGTGTTTTTTGTTAAGTTCTTGATAGCTTGTCTCTGGTGTTGTCATCAATCTAGCCATAAATCCCACATACTGTAAGAGGGCGACAGGGTGGAGAGGACTCCCCTGGCCTTAAGACAGTGATTGGGGTGGCTTTTCTTGTGATGTGTTGTGGTGAAATTTACGCAAGCTATGTTGAACAAATACTAATCTCACTTTGATTTGTCATGACAAATTTGTAAGAAGGTATTAATGCAACAAGCACCCCCTCCCCCTTTCTCTCTCTTTCTTAAATATATAGTTGTGTTTGCTTGATCATTGCCGATACGTTTCAAAGCAGCCCGAGCACTATCTCTCTCTCTCTCTCTCTCTCTCTCTCTCTCTCTCTCTCTCTCTCTCTCTCTCTTCTCTCTCTCTCTCTCTCTCTCTCTCTCTCTCTCTCTCTCTCTCTCTCTCTCTCTCTCTCTCTCTCTCTCTCTCTCTTTACGCGTCCTAGTTCGCATCCAAAACTAGGTGGTGCCCCAAATTTGTGTAGGGTTAGGTTGCGGGTTTGTGTGTGTGCTTGTTGTTTTTTTCCAACCCCAGCCCAATTGAGCAGCAAGGGAGCCTTGAAGGGTGTCTAGAGGTTTCTCTTCTTGTTGCCTGCCCCGGACCGCTTCAATAGCATATCTGCCACTGTATTGTCTTTACCTGCAATGTGCTTAAACTCAAGATTTAAGGACTTAATGTAGGCATCCATCGCAACATAGCAATGTCTGGTGTTGAGCAGCTTGTAATCATCCCAAGAAGTGGTAGACAATCTGTTTCTACAACCACACATGCACCAATTAGGTACTCTTTCCCACTTTTTAAGGCCGTAACCATACCCCATAACTCTCTTTATCTGTGGATAGTTTCTTTGGCGAGAACTTAGCACCTTTGCTCCAAATCTTACCACATACCTGTGTCCTTCTTTGTCATCTTGCCCTATTGCCCATCCAATCCCTGCAGAACTGGTGTCTACTGTCACAATTACTGGCCTTTGACACTCATAGTATACCTTTCTCAAAGTTGTTGCTGACTGGAGCAACTCCTTTAGCTTTTTCATGGATTTTACATGTGCTTCTGTCCATTTAAACTTCTGATTCTTTCTAAGCAGCTAATAAAGAGGATCAGCTGTGCATAATGTGGAATCCAAATAACATAGAAGACACATGCTCCCAGAAACCTTCTAACCTCAGTGATGCTAGTGCATGTTTCTTTCATTCTTTGGATGGCATCTACCTTTTATGGACAAGGTTTCCTACCATATGGCCCGCACATGTGCCCCACAATAAGCACTTCATTGACACCAAACATAGACTTTTCCCGGACAATGTAAGATTCACTTCTTCCAACCTAGACAAAATTTTATCACAATCATTTATGTGATTTACCACAAACTTGCAACATCCCTTGAGATCCAAAGCTTCATCTTTGCCACTTTCTTCACATCCTTTGATAGGCAAATCATCAATGAAAGGCATTGTGATTTGAGGAATAAAGTCACATAAGACCTTATTCATCCCAGTCATCATATGTGCAACCGAGTTGGTTGCTCCCTGTGGCAAGGTACACATCCTTACCAAACCCAAAGGTGTCCTCATGGTTATCAAGTCTCTGCTTTTGATTGCAAGCTGAAATTGATCATACCCTGAGTAGAGATCCCCCATTGAGTAGATTTCCCTCCTTGCAAACGCCTCTGCAAACTCATCCACAATTGGACCTGTACCTACATTTCTAATTGTCACCTTGTTCACTGGTTTCATATCTTGGATGAAGCGTAGAGAACCATTCTTCTTTGGAATCATGAACCATCTGTTTGAATATGGAGCACAAGAAGGCTCCAAGATTCCCATTTTGATTTTCTCATTTAGTAGCTCTACTAAGTTTGGCAAATGAGCCTTTGGAAGTGGAATAGGCCACAGATTCCAAGGCACATGAGGTATTGTGAAAATTACCATAGGAGCTACAATAGAAGGATCAACACATCCTATCTCATGTGGCTCAAATGCAAAAGCCTTACCATGCTTTGAAAGCATTTCTTTGAAGCACTTTGTCTCCTCCTGTGTTAGAAACTCCTCGCAACCAATCTGCAACTCTTGAAAAGACTCCTTTGTGAAGGTATGCCCGATCTTTTTAGGATTCCTCAAACTTGGTTGTAAAGAAGCCTGCTCAATCTTTTCCCTGTTTTTGGGTGGTAAGGGTGAAGCTACTGGTTTCACCTTCTTTGCTACACTCTTGTATTTAGATTCAACATGGACTTCTGGGCCAACTGTTTGGATTTCTTTAAAGGCTTCTATTACTTTATACAGTTCCATAGAGAAAACTTCCACAAATTCATTTTCAAGATGCAAACTAGACCCCATTATAGCATCAAGCTCACCCATAGTATCTACAAAAGCAACTTGTTCACACAAACCCAAAACATTTTCAGTAGGCTTTAGCAACCCACTCTTTTTAATGACTATTTGTACATTATGCACATATTGCCTCTCACATCTCTTCAAATCTTCAAGTTTTGTAAAACATACTGATCCATTCCTTGTTACCAAGGAGCTCGTTGAGAAAGTTTCACCTATTTTTGGATCAGGCGAGACCCGTTTTCTTTCTGTACGACTGCAATCCCACTTTACAATGGTACTTGGCCAAAACCCATCATTTCTCTATGATCATGAAACTCTTTTCTTACCTTTGGTAGAGGATGTTCTCTGAGGTTGTCACGATTTCTTTCATGGTTTACACAAACTGTGAGAAATTGGACAGCTCGTTTACCATCTTTGCTACGTATCCTAGCATATGCTGAACCATCATCCATTACCTTTGTTTCCATTCAAACTCCCACAATGTAGGGCTATCCAAGGATGAGATGATATGAAGATGTATCCTGTACAAAGAAGTTTTGGTCAATCTTTACATCACCTATTGTCACCTTCACACCTGGACATGCTGCATACAATTCACCGGATGAATTGTTTGCCACTTTTACCATCCAACCATGATCTGTGTCCATTGGCCATTTGCACTTGTTGTAGAGACTCTTTGACATTATGTTTATTTCTGAACCATGGTCAATCAAGGCAACAAATGGCTCTTCAAGATCACCTACCTTGACCAAAGTTTCTGTAGTAGCCCTTGTCCAATGACTTCGTGAATAGTAACTCCTAGGAATATCTCCAATTTCTTCATCATCATTTGAGAAATGCACTTGCTTCACTCTCCCACTAGATTGGTAGCATCCTACCACAGCTCCATCATCCTCCTTATTTTGCAGCTGCATCCCTTGTGTCTTCGAGGTTTCCCCTTCAACCTGTGGATGAGAAACTTCAGAAAGGGTTTGCCTCCTCCTCTTGATGATGTCAATGATCTCCTCATGGAATTCACGCTTTGCAATGCCAAGAACTTCTCCCACAGTAAACTCAATCTTGCTATTCAAGATCCTTTCCTCCAAGACTTTCTTTAAATCTGTAGGAACCTCAATATCAGATTGTAGTTTATAAGTTGGGCCTTTTGTCTTACCTTTTGTTGGCTCTTTCTTCTTTCCTGTTGTAGACTCCTCCATGAGTACTTCAGGTGGAGATGCTCCTTGTGTTGAGGGTGTTTGAGAAGGCATTGATTCGCTTCTTCCCCCACTTCTAGAAGCTCTTTTTTATGGTCCTTCATCAGCATTCTCACGCCTGTGCTTCTCTTCTACAATTGCCTCATTTTGTTGGCATTTTGTAATGTAGGCATGCACTGACAATGAGTCCACTAAATCATTCCATCCTGTTTTTAGATGTATGCAATCACCTGCTTCATGTAGAATCTCTTTTGTAAGCTTTTTCTTTTTAGCTAATTGCATGACATTTGGCCAAATTTGACCATGATGGTCACTCACCTCTTCATCACTAAGATGCTAAAATTTTACTGCATAAGTAGCTACCTCAACTGAAGAGGTGTCATGGTTAGTTTCCATATCTTCAACTAAGTTTTGCATTCCCCACTTCCCAAAGTTAGTTCTCAAGGGTAGACCTATCTCTCTTAAGTGGATTTTACCATCCTTAAAAAGACAACATATTTTGAAAAAGCATCACTAAAATCATCACAATCCCTTCTTACATGGTCTGTACTATCACACCAAATACATCTTTTAATAAACCCTTCTTTGGGATGTTGTCTTTGCCTAGGAAGTGGCCCTGATGATTGGCCTTTTTCTTCAATATTTGCAAGCTTCACCTTCAAGTCACGCATTCCCTTCACAAGCTCATCTAGCATGGAATCATCAAACTTAGTAGAGATAAAAGTAGGCTTTACCATTTTGTCATAAGTTGAGGTGGAAGGGCTTGTAGTGTTTACTACCATCTTGTCCCTTCTTCTTTGTCGTTTGGCAAGCAGTGAGACAGCACCTTCAACCTCATTCCAGTCGGTCTTTAGTCCTTGCTCAACATCTTTATCTTCAAGAAGAAGCTCCAAATTTTCTTGAAACTCTTTACCTGCAGCTTATAAGAAAAGATCTGTCTTCTATGCATCTAGTGTGGCACTTTCTGTCCTTGTGAGTTGTGGGACTTGATGACTACAAGATTTTCCTTGAAGCAAAGAAGGGTGTGTGAAGTTAACTCTCTTTACCCGCATACGTGTCGTTTGTCCCTAAAGATGCTTCTTTTCTCGAGCTTCTTGGGGAGACCATAGTGGAAGTCTCGGAGAATTTGATGGATCTTCCTTCATAGGATTGATAGAGCGCTGCTTGAGAACTCCTCAGTGGGGGCACCAATTTATGACGAAGGAAATTTGGAATGGCGGCCTCTACACCAAAACAAACTCCATTGCGCCACAAGGGAAATGAGATGAGGGCACCACCTAGTCTTGGAAGCGTGGACTAGGACCGCTACACAAAGAGAGAGAGAGAGAGAGAGATAGAGAGAGAGAGAGAGAGAGAGAGAGAGAGAGAGAGAGAGAGAGAGAGAGAGAGAGATCACTATGAATGAAGCATTAACCTTAGTGTGTGTACAAGGAATGGATGACTTCACACACTCCCAACACAAATAGCATGTAGATTACCAAACAACCACTCAAGGATT
This sequence comes from Adiantum capillus-veneris, assembly GCF_014529385.1. Classification (NCBI taxonomy): domain Eukaryota; kingdom Viridiplantae; phylum Streptophyta; class Polypodiopsida; order Polypodiales; family Pteridaceae; genus Adiantum; species Adiantum capillus-veneris. The sequence continues at coordinate 38,649,025 of NC_140958.1, forward strand.
AGCCAAGATCACATCAATCACTCTCACACATATATAAAAGATTTCTCTTAATTAACATAAGTAAGAGGAGGAGAGGTTACTAGCATGAAACAATTTGCACTCTAGAATGTGCAAGAATAGAGTGAATGAATGGGCTTATGGGCTCATGGTGAGTGATACAAAGACTCAGTGGGGCTGAGGGAGGCTTGAAATTACAAAGGGGAAGGCCTCTTTATATAGGAAAGAGAGTGATTGAGGAGTGAGGTTAAGATCCAAGTGTAATTTGTACAAATGAAGCTTGATAAGGGACATTCAACAAATGAAGAAGCTCCTTCCAAGTGATTTGTCGACCAATTAGCTCCATCATCACTTGTGTTGTCTTCACTCCTTCCTCCATAGCTTGAGTCCAAGAGCTTCCTTATTTTATAATGTAAAGAATCTACATAAAATCAATACATATCTAGTAATAATAGAAAGGGGTTGAATGAGAACTTATGAATTACAACAAGATTAAGCATGACTTGAGAGGTGATTAGAAGAGGAATTTTGATGGGTTTTTGAGCTTGAGAGAGAGGAGGAAGGAGAGGAGGGTGAGAAGACTAATGGCTGATTTTTAGAGAAGGTCTCAATGTGGAAAAGAAAGGGTGTGTGTGTGTAAAGGTAGAGGGGTTGGTCTCCACCACAGTTGAAAAAACTGGCATCCGCCATTTTAGCCATATCTCCTAGACCGTAGATGCAAAAATTATAAAACAAATATGGTCAGAATCTCCAGCTCATCAGCTACAACTTTAATGAAGACAACTTTTCTTGGATCGGAGTGAAAGTATTTTTTAAAAATTCAGCAAAATCATGTGTCTGGTTCTTTCCTTTACCAAGTCTTCCACTTGGGTCCCATCTGTTTGAATCATCATATGGCTCCAAATCCATGATGATATGAGCCACTCATGACCCTTGAATCATGGGTGCATGGCTCCACAACCACATCATATCTTTTCTTTTCACATTTACATATTTTTCCTTCCCTTTACCACTAGGTTCCCCCTCTACCTTTCACCTCCGGTGAACTAGTCAAGAAAAAATTCCTATCAAATCATTTTTTTAATTTTTCCAAGAGGTTGTTCTCACTCTTTCTTTTATTGTAAACCTCTAGAAGCAAGGAAAACCAACAAAATATAATAAACAAAATTTGTGATAGGCTTGGATCAATGGCTTTGAGGGTAGGTAACCCCACTAATGTTCTTCCGCTGGTGGATGCTGTTATAGAAAAGAGGATGCAGGTACATGCCTACATAGACGGTGGAGCGCACGTTTGTGTCATGACAGAAACAACCATGAAAGAGAAATGAGTCAAGGTAGTAGTCAAGTCAAATGTACGCATACGGATGGATAAACATACTAAGGCCATGAGATGTCTCGGTGTGGCTTAGGATGTGAAGGTCAAGGTGATGGTCATAGAGTGCCTGATAGACTTTTTTGTGATGAAGGCAGAAGATAATTCTTATCCGATCATTTTGGGTAGGTCATGGCTTTTGGCAATAGGAGCTACGCAAGATTGGGAGAGCAAAGTGTTCACCTTGCATGAAAAAGAGAGGGGAAGGCAGATTGTGATGGATTTAAAGACCAAGGAGCAGAGTTCTCGTCCTATGGCAGTTAAAGACGAGGGCGACACGAAGAGCTACGACTACGAGACAGAGACGGGCTATGATGAAGGCTATACTAGCACAAAGGAAGAGGAGAGCGAGGACGACATGCTGAAGATAGATGCAGACTTATTCGGAGTAACCATAGACAAATCCCCACCTAAAGAAGAAGGTATGCAGCCTCAAGCTCATGGTTTAAGCATAGAGGAGGTTTCCAGCATGATAAGTGAGGATTTGACCAAGGGTGAAAAGGAGGGTTATATTCAGCTATGTGAGTCTTATCCAAAGCTGTTTGTAACGGAGTACAAGCATTTGCGTGGTGCAAGGGGGGTAGAGCACAAGATTGTTCTTAAGGAGGGACATAGGCCTAAAGCACAAAAGCTGAGAAGACCAGGGGAAATCCAAAAGGAGGCCCTTTGGCAGGAGATCAATAAGTTTCTGGATGCAGGCATCATATACCCTATGAAAGAGTTACAGTGGGTCTCACCAGTGGTCATAAACCCTAAGAAGAATGGGAAATGGAGAGTGTGTGTCAACTACAAGCCATTGAATGCCATGACCAAGAGGAATCGCTATCCATTGCCATTTCAAGACGAAATCCTAAACAAGGTGGCTGGGAACGAGAGATACTTGATTATGGATGGCTTTTTCGGGTATTTTCAGATAGGAATTGTTCTCAAAGACCAGTTGAAGACCACATTCATATCTCCATGGGGTTGTTTTGCTTACGGCCGCGCAGGATGCCATTCGCATTGATGAATGCATATGCCACCTTCCAAGATTGGATGAATGGGGTATTTGGTCCATACCTGGGCCATTTTATCAGGGTCTTTATGGATGATACTAGCTGTTACAGTTCAAGATTAGAGCACCTATCAAAGTTTCAATTATGCTTTCAAAGGCTTGATGAAGAAGGAGGTCAGATGAACCCCAAGAAGTGTAAGCTAGCACAACTTCGAGCGCAGCTGTTGGGTCATGTGGTGTCGCAAAATGGTATAGAGATTGATCCCGAGAAGGTAAAGGCATTGGTATTGATGGAGCCACCATCAGATGCTCAAGGTTTGGATTTGTTTGTTCATAAGCTAAAGTATCTATCACGTTTCTTTTGGATGTTCTCGCAATATGTGCATCCTCTTCAAAAAGAGCTTAGCAGGTGCATGGTTTTGAATGGGATGGAGAAGCTCAGGAGGCTTTTGATAGGGTCAAGGAGATTTTTTTTCATTTTGCCAGCGGTATGTCCTCCCAATCGAGAGGACGACTTCTATGTGTCTATGACAGTGGGCACATTTGCTATTGGAGCAGTTCTACTACAAAATGTAGGGAGAAGCTACAAGCCAATATACTTCAAAAGTAGCGTGATTAGCCCAGGAGAGGCTACCTGCACCGAGGCAGAGCAATGGGTGATGGATTTGGTCTTCGCTTGCAGGAAGTTCAAGGTGCATTTGATTGTGTGCAAGTTTTTTTTGTTGACAGCTAATAATTTATTGCTAAAGGTAGTGCTACATTTGAAGCCAGGAAGGAGGATTATGAAGTGGGTGTTGCAGCTGCAAGAGTTCGAGTTCGAGTTCAAGGTAGATCACACAAGTCGGTCTCACTTGGAAGACATTCTTGTCGGCAAGGCTGTTGATTTGCCGGCCTATCCAAGGGTGGTGGTGCAAGATGAAGCTAAGGAGGAGCTGGATTTAGAGGATGCTTTTACAATGTGGTTCGATGGAGCCATCGACGGGTAGTACAAAAGGCAAGAGGAGGTGTGGTGATACACAACCCACACGATAAAGCTTTATTTTTGAAGGTGTATGATCTGGAGGATGTCCACACCTATAATGAGGTAGAGTATCTCACTCTGCATTTGGGTTTAAAGCAGTGTATAGAGTTCGGCATTTTGAGATTGGTAGTGAAGGGGGATGTGTTGCTAGTCATCAAGCAACTATTAGGCCAATGGCAAGTAAAGCAAGATTCTTTGAAGCATTGGTTCTTTTCCATCAAGAAGATGCTAAAGTCTTTTGAAGAGGTCCAATTCAAGCATGTGAGAAGAGATCAGAACCAAGAGGCGGATTAGTTAGCAAGTAGCAAAGTACAAGTGCATGTTGCAGGTTTATATGTAGCCCCAGCCACTTATGCAGGTACAAAGACTCTTAAAGAGATTGAAGGGTTTTTGAGCACAGTGCAATGTTCAGAGGGTTTGTCCAAGCTGCAAAAGAGAAGAGTAGTGCAAAAGGCCTGCAAATTCACACTAGTAGGTGAGGATCTCATGAACTATGGGCGTGATGGAGTACTAAGAAGGGTGTTGTACAAAGAAGAGATAGGAATGGTGCTAGAGCAATGCCATGAAGAAAGTGGACATCAAGGCAAAGACCAGGTTCTGTTTTGAGTGCTTAGAGTAGGCTTTTGGTGGCCTTCCATCGTAAAGGACGTACATTACTGGTGCAAGACGTTCCATGAGTGTCAGACTATAGGTGAAAGACGATTGATAGCGGAGTCACAAGGTGCCATCATCGCACAAAGTGCTTTTGAGAAATGGGGTCTGGATGCTATAGGTCCTCTCCCAAAGTCTACAAGCGGTAAAAAGTACGTGGTGGTAGCCATTGACTGCCTTACAAGATGGGTCGAGGCCAAAGCATTGAAGGAAGTAAATGCTAATGTAGTGGATCAGTTTGTGTTCGATAACATCTATTGCTGTTTTGGTGCTCCATGGGTGTTAGTTTCTGATAGGGGTCAGGGGTTTAGAAGCAAACTCATGAGCGCATTGTTGGAAAAGTTAAAGATTCAGCATCGGTTTTCCTTGCCCTATCACCCCCAATGCAATGGTCTAGTCGAAAGTGCTAATGGGCAAATCGTCAAGATGTTAACAAAGTACGTGTACAAGCAGGAAGCGGAGTGGGAAACAAATCTAGAGAAGTGTATGTGGGTGTATATGACATCCTATAAAGTAGCTACAAATTTCACTCCATTCGAGCTAGTCTATGGTAAGAAGGCTGTGTTGCTGGTGCATGCACAGCTAGGTGCTTTGAAGGGTATGTGGCGTGTCAATGCCACTCAACAAGAATTTCTATAGGATTGGATAGACAGTTAGAGGCTTTGCAGATGGGCAGAGAGGTAGCATTCAACTACTATGTGAAGTAGAGAGAGAAGCGGGTTGCCAAATTCAATCAGAACCCGCCAGACAAGAAGATAGAGGAAGGAGACTTGGTCATGAAGTACGAAAGCTACCTAGATTTCACATCCCATTAAAAGTTCAAGAAAAAGTGGACAGGTCCGTATAAATTGCAAAAAGCCTTTCCAAATGGGACCTATCAGCTGGTAAGAGCAAATGGCAAGCTTCTTAAGAACGGGATGAATGGTGTGCGGCTCAAGCTATATTTTGAGAGGGATTTAGTGCCCGAGGTGCATCAAATTGTAGTCAAGGGGTGTGGGTAACCCGCCTAAAGCCTGTGGTGTGCGAGAGAAGATGAAGCTTTTGAACATAGCTTGTACATAGGGTTGCGGTTTTTGCAAGTGCTTTCAGTTGTGAGAGTGGTATGCCAGTTTTAAAGTTTTGTACATATGCTTTTAGTCAAACATAAATGTTTGACGAGGGGGCTGGGCAATGATGGTGCAACCAAAGTTGTTCTAAGCTAGGAAATGGTCTATGCCAAGTAGAGATAGAAGGCAAGTGCAGTGCAGAAGGCTAGGGTAGGTGCCAAGGTCCGAGGCAGCCAAAGGGAAGCGCGAATGTATACCCAAGGCAGCTTTTTAGGCTAAAATAGCTCCAAGGTGGTCCGGATGGTATGAAGGTGCCCAAAATGCTGAGTCAGTGCTCTAGAATGTAGTGTTCAATGTGCTTTAGAAGCCGGTCCAGACGGATCGTCAAACGGAGCCCCGGTGCTCAAGATATTGCAGTTCAAAGTTAGAAGGTTTAGCAGATCCCCGACGGTCAAAGCAGCTGGGGACAGGTGGCCGAGGCACGTATCAATGGATAGATGCGTAGAGATTGAGTTTTGGGACATGCCTATCTTCTCGGATTTCAAATCGGAGCTCTGGTTAGCAAATTATGGTTAGTTGAAATTTTTTCGGGGGCCACTACTTGCCCGCATTGGCGGATGTGCCATCTGGAACCTTTTTGGCCTTCCCAAGGTTCTCGGTGATAGTATGCATCAGGTGGAGCTAGCACAAATTGACACTTTGTCAATCGGGTTCATGGTCAGCAAGATATGGCGTCGAAATTAGCGGCAGGTGCTAGGAAGGACAATGCACGTAATTTCCTTGATTCTTGGACGACCTCGGATAGCCAGCTCAAAACAGGCAGAAGGCGATAATATTTTCCCAACCCGGGACCAGCACAGTGGGAATCTGATGGGTTTTGCGGCTTGGGAAACCAGCCTCTGAGTAAAATATGGCAGACTTGTGAAGTAAGGCCAAAACAGTGAGTGTGAAGGGTTTTTATATATATATATGAAAAATACCTTGGAGACTACCCCAAGAGGGGGCGCCCCAGCTGCTACCACGTGGCGGACAGAAGATCCCATATGGGAGGCTAAGGAGTGAGGGCAAGGGGTATATGACCTAGAGCATGCACCCTTCATAAGCATTAAAGGGGGAGCAAGGAGCTTCGAGCTCTAGCGGATATGGTGTTTGATGGCGACGTCGGTTGCGGCGCTATGTGCGCGAGGGCCTGGTGGCGTAGGGTGGAAACGCTAGTGACATTTGGAAGTAGGCGGCGGTGCCATGCGCTGGTGGTGCGCAGGCAACGGAGCTCAGCTGGTGACATGGCGGGGCCATAAGGGACTGTGCCCGCGCCTACAGTGCCCATGAGGCAAACATTTTTTGAGGGCGAGGTGCCCCCTCCTAATAGCAATGTCGCTATTGCATGCCTAGGGGAGCGGTCCCACCAATGAAGTAAGGCACGTTGAGGCATAGTGGGGAGTCCCACTGGAAAGAAGGAGAAAAAGCCTGAGGGCCATCAGGTATACAAGGCAAAGCAAAGGGGCCCATTCCAAGGCATGGCCGAGCAAGGGGAGAGAGAGAGAAAGGGCCCGAAGGTAGCCACGTGGACCAAGTGCAAGGGGTCCATTTCAAGGCCGGCCAAACAGAGGCAAAAGGCAAGGTGGAGGCCTAACAAAAAAAGAGTAGTAAGCAGGAGAGAGAAATAAAGAGAGAGAAGGTTGGAGGGAGTCGAACAATAAAAGGGTCAAAGCCAGGCCAAAGAGCCAGTATAAGCTAAGCTCCCCATAAGGGGTAAAAAAATGAGGGAAAAAGGAAAAAAATAAAAAAGACTAGGGGTAGTAGTGACATTGCTATTGCCCCCCCCCCCCCCCCCCCCCCCCCCCCAAGTACAAAGAGAGCAAGAGAAAGCAAGGCGGCGACCCCTTCCAAAAGATGCCAAATCAAGGTGCCAAATGGACCAATTAAAGTGTAAATTCCAAAATTAAAGGCCCCCCATAAAGATCAAATTTTAGTCAAATTAAGGGCTTTCTTTGTGCCGTTTGAAGCCTGCAAAGCAGAGTTCTCTGATAGATCAACCCCTTTGTACGTTTTTATTGAAAATGGCCATTGTGATGGAAGTGCAAACTAGTGTACATGCCTTTTGAAGTGCAATCAAGCCACCGTTGCCCCCTATTGCTGTTATTTTCCCTTCCTCCCTTCTCTTTCTCCTGCTTTCATGTGCCGGCAGTGTGGATGTGTGTGCCCACCCGGACCGACGGTGTTTTGTGTGAAAGAGTGAGATTGAGTGGCTGTGAGCATGTGTAAGGGTGGAGACAGACCGTGGAAGCAGGTATACTTTGTGTGGTGGGTTTGTGGAGTGTGATAATGATGGAAATTTAGCAGATGGTGGTCTGTTAGTGTAAAGTGTGTGTTTTCTGAGAGGATAGGGGTGATGTGGATATCTTGAGCTATAGAGAGGCCCTTGTGTTTGTGCCAGGCGTGTTCCCCCATTCCCCCTCTCCTGCGGCACCAAATGTGGGACGCATTTCTAACCTCACCATCCTATCTTATTGCAGTATTAGTGAGAACCGTGATTAAATTGTCAATCCATGGGATGAAGCTGACTCGACTAGTGCATAGAGGCTACAAGAGGTTGTTAATCTCTCGAAAAACAACTAGCAGCTCGCATCTAACTCAAACTACACTCGAGTGATTGAAATCACCAAAAGCCAATCGCTCATCAGCAACAAATCACATATGTTACAGCATCAAATGGCATCCAAACGTAACAAAAGTTCTAGGAAATGTTTATAAGACCTAAGCACACATGCTTATGATCTCAAACCCCACTTTAGGTCAAGTTCCAAAATTGCGATTATTAACAACAATGGCTCTTTCACCCAGAATGCATTTAAATGCTTAGCAATGATGCCCCAATACCCTGCCTATGCTTAGTTTTTTATTTGAATGTGTAAGTTCCTAGTTATGATAAAATTAGGCCACGGGTCAGCGACACCAAAAGCTACAAAATACCGTGATGTGTTTACGTCAATGCGTAGATCTCTTACCTGCAGTTGCAATGCAAAAACATGACTGCAATGTGACAACCGGGGAAGGATTAGGAAGCGTGAGTAGGAGAGGAGTGAGTGTCATTAGCTCACGCTCTGTATTTCATTATCCAAAACTTTATAATAACTTACAAAAATTGGATTTTATATCTTAGCCAAGGTTTTTGGTGGTCAATACTAATAATCCGGGAGTTCTACCAAAGATGGGTAATGTAGGTTGATACAATATGGAAGCTTGTAGCTCTAGCTCATTAAATATAGAGTTTATCTAAGAAAATAGGAGGTAAAATATTCTCGATTTATCAAAATATTAAGTGTTTTACAATGAGAACTCCGAAAATGGTATCCGTGTTAGCTTACTGCTAACATACATGTTTTTTCGGGCTTAGATTGGGTTGGTTGTTTTGACATGCAAGTGTCCACAAGCGGTTTTTTTTTCATGCTTGGCAGTTCATGTACATCATAGAAGAAACTAGTATGGCCACTTCGAGTTGTGAGACTGAGTATAGGGAAGTCTTTAGAGCTATGTGGTTGAGTGTGTATGGCTCAGATGCCTTATGGCTGATTTGGGTGTTGGAAAGGACACTACCAACACTATCTACACTGACAGTTAGAGCGCATTGGCAGTTGCGAGGAGCCCAGTTTTCATGCTCGCACAAAACACATTGAGGTGAATTACCACTATGTTAGGGAGAGGCTCTTAGCAGGAGAGATCAGCTTGACTTATGTGCCAACACAGGACAACCTTGCAAATCTTTTCACAAAGGCATTGTCTCGTGAGAAGCTCGAAGCTTTTTTCAAAGCTTTGGGCTTACTCCCCTTTGTGGACTGATCATGTCCTCAAGGCATGGCACTTCCCTTTACTCATGTGCCAGCTCTCGTTCAACGCATCACTCCAGGGGGATTTGTTACCATATACATGTGGTAGTGATGTGTGTGAACACACTGGGACCGTCGGAGAATTTTTTCCCTCTTTAGGAGGTTTTCCCCCCGTGCATTGTATATATGTTCCTTGAGCTTCCTTCATCTTCTCCAAGCTATGTGCGTTTCTCTGCAACCCTAATTCCAACAGTTGAAGGATAAGATAAAATTAATTCTTGTATCTTCTTGATTGCTCAAGTGCAACATAGTATTAAAAATACGAAGAAGCTTGTAGCTTATTGAAAGCATCAATATATGGTAGATGCATCAAAATTCATAAAGCATTTAGTCACAAAAGATGCATCCATCCTAGCTGAATCAAAATTGGGAGCCCTAGCTCCAACAAGAAAAACCATTAAGGAATTTGATTTAGAATTGGCCATCAAGGAAATCTTCTTATGTAGAGAGACCGAGTTAAAAGATGTTCAATTCTCATCTAAGTTCTTCTTTAGTAGGTTGATGGCTAAACACTCAAGAGAACATATGTCTAAGATGGTGAAAGATCATGGCCAATGCTGAGCATCACCTTATTATGACATAGTGTAAAGATTATCTTGAAGGAATTCTAAATAAAAAGTTTGACCAGTCTAATGAGAGATAGCAAACGGCTGATATGTTTCTTTCAGTGGTTGATCCATGTGTTGAGGAAATCAACATCGGAAGATTGAAACAACAATTTGATCAAAATGAGCTATACTTTGGTCTAAAGAAATTGGCCAATGATAAAACTCATGGAGTATGTGGATTGGCTAGGAATTCTTGGGATCAATTGAAGTATTTGATTACATGAGCTATTAACTACACCTAGCTAATGCAATAAATGGATCCACTACTTAAGCAGGGTAACATCAAATTATTTCCCAAGAAGACTTTTCCAACCTCTCTATCTGAATGGAGACTTATAGCTATGATGGGGATTCGGTACAAATTGCTTGCTAAAGCTATTACTATAAAAAAAATACACCATTTCTGAAGAAACACCTACATGAGACACAATCAAGCTTCATTGTGGGAAGTTCCATAGTAGACAACATCCTCACAATCATGCTGAGAATAATATTTGGTAAAAAATGTAGCTAGAAAGTAGTTCTCCTCTCCAACTTGATTTTGCTAAGGAATTTGACTTGGTCATTTGGGACTTTATTGTAAATGTTATAAAAAGATAGAGTTTGGGCAAAGAGTTTCAAATTGTATACATCTGCAAGTATTAGGAGTCATTTCAAGGGTCATTATCAATGGGAGATCATCTCCATACATTGAGGTGGAAAGAGTTTTTAGGCAAGGATGTCCTCTTAGTCCTCTTTTGCTTGCAATTTCTACTCATCCCCTATTTTTCTTTCTTCATGCAAAAGCCAAAAATGGGAATCTCAAAGGGTTACATGTAGGGAATGAACAAAAATACTTTCTTTGGGTTTTATTGATGATAACATAATACTTTGCATGCTGAGAATGCCAATATAGGAAGATGTATGTCTTAATTGAATCTGTATTCACTTGACGTTGGTTTAGATCTGAATCTTATCAAATCCTAGCCGATTTATGTTTTTGGAGAACACTTTCATAATGTGATTTGGCAAGGCAAGAGAGTTCCAAGGGTCTTCAACATCCATGAAAAATCATAATGATTTGACATGAGTTATCAATGATACCAAATCATCAAAATATAACTCTTTGATTTTGACAATCAAAAGAAAAAATAGATCATCAAAATATAACTCTTTTCTTTGATAAATTATCAAAAGTATAACTCTTCAACATCCATAAAAATTCATAATGATTATGAGTTATTGATGATATCAAATCATTAAAAATATAACTCTTTGATTTCTACAATCAAAAGAGAAAATAAATCATCAAAATATAACTGTTTCATAAACCAGCAAAATCATAACCATTGATATTCACAGGAAAGAAAAATAATTTAATTTTTCAAAGCATAAGTGTCAATATCAAGTAGAGGTTATGAAACAAATGATCAAAATTATAAGTATTTGAGATATGACTATATAAATCATTGAAAAATGACACTTTAATATCCACATAGAAAGAATAAAAAGAACTATCTAGACATATTTCTTCAATACTATATTGGTAACCTAGCAGGACATATAAGTGTTGTTTTAGGGTTTTGAAAAAACTTCCAAAACCATAGTAGACCCACTCATTTTGGAGAATCCTTTCATGACCTTATAGTTCAAGGACTACTATATATGGAATAAATGATAAACTTGTAAAATTTCTCATCTCTTGGTCACAACAAGTCACCAAAGTTGATGGACTAGTCCATTTTTTCCAGAACAACCATTTCTAGGGATTTTTGAAGGACATGAGAAAACAATCCTCGTCAACTTCATTGGGTTGGTGATCAAAGTATATGGTTGCTTTTGCACACTATTTTTCTGTTTGGCAAAAAAATAGGTTTTAAAAAAGTTGCATTTTGCCATTTTGCACACTTAGTCACGCTCAATACAAATACTATATACATGTCTTCTTAGTTCCCTTTAGGCCTTTGGGTCCAAAAGAAGCCATGGAGCATGTCAAAAGAATAATAGATCTCTTACCAAGTGAAACCTTGCGGACAATGATGAAGTGCTAAATACAACAAACATGAAAAGACTCGGTTTAACATTATGACCTATAGAATCCCATAGAAACTACTCAATATCTAGCCAAATGTAAAGTTTATAATTAGGTATGGTTACTTTCTACAAAATGCACAAAAATGGCCTAAAAAAGTAGTAATATTGAGAAATATATACTTGCTACACTAGAATGTCTCGTATTCTTCAGCAATTGAAAAATTCAACCATTTTTATATACTATGCTATATAGCATATTAGGTGCTTGAGAACTCAAGAAAGACTAGTTTTATATACATGTCACTTACACCATCAAAATTTGATTTGGATGTTAAGAAAGCCACCAAAAAGTCATACAAATACTAAATTTAGTAAAAAATAGAGTTAGAAAGTTCTTGTAATTTGGTCATAACTTTCAACTATAACACTTAAATCTTCCTAGAAGCATCAGAATATGTTGATAACTACTAAGACTAATCCTTTAGCAGTCCAAACCTCACAAACATGAATTTAGAGTGGTATAGCTGCAAAATTTCGAAAAAAAGACAAAAAAGGACCTGTTTTTTCACACTGTTCAGAAATGTTGTGCAAGAGTAAGGTTAACGGTGAGATAAATACTCCAAAAACATGTCAAGTGTTTTTCAAATGATAAGGAAACTTTGTGGATATATAGCGCTTAGAAATTGAGTCTCAAACTCTTTAAATAATTCAAGAAAATTGGTCACTTAATAGGACATAAAAGTGTCCCATTACCAACCTAGTGCTAACATGAATATTTGAATACAACACAAATTATCAAAATTTTAGTTCTTTGATATCTACAAAATAACTCATAGTAAATCATCAAAACCATGATCCTTCAATATCTACGATAGATAGAACTCACTTTTTTTCCAAGTGAAACGTCATATATATGATGGATAAAATTGTCTTACAATAGCTCATGCAACTCTAAGTAATTTAATAAAAAGAAAATCTTGATTTTATCTTTTTCATGGATCATACACAATCAAAACAAAAAGTAAATCAAAAAAATATTTTAAGTGATTTGACTTTGATGTAACTTGACATATACGCATCAAATTATATGTGACACACATAAAGAGTAAATATAGATATCAATTGATTTATTTACTTTTTTCAATATATAAATTAAATTGGAGAAGATTCATAACAAGAAGCTTAACACAAATGGATTTGGAAATACAAAAGATCTTACCTTTTGATTGTTTCAATTGAAAACGTATTGAAAATAGTTACCAATTCATGGTAAGTTTCTTTCGATGCAGAATTTGACAACTTTATCATGACCAATAGCTTCAAAACACCCCAAGACCGTAAGAACAACTCTTCAAAAACTAAAATTCAAGTTTTGAGCAGAAAGTTATAACAATTTTATGTTTTACTAAATTGCATATTTTTTCTCTATTTTTGCGAGAGACAAAAACTGCTCTATTTTTGTGAAGAAAAAGCAACTACACTCTGATACTGTGTTAAGAAGATAGAAAAAGAGAAGAACAGAGAGACGATGTGTAGATTATACAAGCTCAAATTGTGTAGAATACACAAACAAGCTGATATATTTATAGAGGGGTTCCATGATGATATTTAGAGTAGCTTCACATATAAGCTCAATAGATGACAGATTTGTCATAGCAATTTAGAAGTGTGCACCCATTAAACATTCCTTTAAATTTTCTATAGTTCAGGTAATTCTCTGAGTTTTGAATTCACCCTTTTCAAATTTTGTGCCTACCATATGACATGAAGACTCTTGTTATGATGTTTGTGATATTTAAGCTATTTTCACCACCACATACCCTTCGTGATATGAGCTCTTTTACACATAGGAAATAATTCTTTAAAAAAATTAAACATGTTCCAAACAACATATCCTCATGCTTGAATAAAAGTCATTGTATATAATAGTGTCCTGAATTTGACATACCTAGATTTTTTCAAAGTATAGGATTTATCTCATTTTAGGTGGGATGGATCAAAGTTTAAGATTTCTATATTATTGAGAAATTTTTATTCTATCTAATATGGAGTTTAAGCATTGAAAAATTTGCACACCACGAGTAATCATCAATACATGCAATGAAATAATCATGTTGTAATTTTGATGAAGGAAAAGATTCAAAAGTTTCTATAAGAAAAAGATCCAAAAGATAATGAAAATGAGCTGTATTTGAAAGAGAAAAGTGTTTATAGTTGTGTTCTCCAAGATTTAAAAAAATCACAGGTTCTCATAAAAGGATGAGCTTTAAGACAATGACCCTAGTAATATACACAATTAATATTCCATTATTCAAGGAGCCATCGGAAAGAGCCACCACAAAAACTTTGGTCAAGGTGGGAGAACTAGATGAGCCTTATGTAGCATTGGTTGATCATATATCTCAAATGGACCTCATGTCCAAAAGTCTCTACATGAAGGGCCCCTGGCCAATTGAAATAGATCATGATAAATGTTAGAAGTTGTAAACAATTTCTTACATGATCTATACTGTACTTGTACAATGTGAAGGTTACTATAGGTGATGTAAAGGATGATAAAAAATTCTCTGTTTAGGAGATGTCAACTTACCCACTCATCTTAGGACAACCATTCATCATAGATGTACGACTCAAGAAAAATATAATGAATGATGGGTCAACCTATGGAAGGATAAAGAGTAAGTAACTCTGGTGCTGGATACCTTTGTTATCAAGACACACCAAATCTCTACCTATCCAACTTTAGCTTGTGAAAATCTCTTTGTACTTTAACTCTCTTGAGACTAAAATCTGATACCTTGAAAATGGGGGAAAAAACACTTGACACTATCGGCGTGTCTCAACAATTGCATTAAATTTCAATCGGATGTATCTCGATAACCACCATAACTTTGATCGACAAGCTGTGAATCCCTACTGATTGACTCCATATAGTGCAATTTCATGCCTAGCAAGGTGGCCATATTTTCACACAAGTGGCCCCCAACAAGTGGCCATAACATGATTATCTCAGATCCATATTGACTTGCAAAGAACCCCATAGATTGAGCACTTCACACTTATGAAATTACATTATCTTTGACTACCCATATCCACTTGCCTAGTCTATTGGGGTTGTGCAAAGCACTCCAACTTTGAATTGGCATATCTTTTACATCGTATTTCCATTTGAGGAGCCGTCTTAACAAATTTGCAGAGAATATCAAACACCAGATTCCAAGTAACAATATCAACACTTTGGAAAATTTGACCTGCCAACTTGATTGGCCTATCATGGAGTCTTTTTGGCCTAGAAAATCACACCAAGCATACATTTCTTGTTGCCCTTTCCCTTGCTGGGACCTTCACACATGGTCTAGTACTTTGCCATGCACCTATAAACACCCCAAACATTTCTTGACCCTACTCAAAGCACTAATCAAATTTGACTACACCAACGTTTTCATTCTTTTTTTTTTAGTGAGGGCTTTTATGTATATATGTGTGCGAGAGTGGAGCTCTCATGGATTCACTTAAATTTTCTACCATCAACAACTAAGTTTCAACCAATTGAAGTCCCTTGCAATTCCTAAAAAATTCTAATAGCTAGAGGACATACACCTTCCTAGAAAACAAGAGTAGAATCCCCCTATGGGATCATGTACAACAAAGCTATTGCCAACAACATTAGACAACATCACCTCTCTCGATGGCAACACACAACAATGTAGTACATGCATAGAAACACGTGCTAAGAAGGTAAGCAGGACATTGTCACTAGGCACCCCCAAGATCTCCTTCTCTTCACTTCATACATATGGGAAGGTCTTCTTTAGGCTATATAACCCACTAGATTCCCCCACTTTGGATCTCGCATATGGGATAACCTGGCCAACATGTGGAAATATGTGGGGATACCATTCTCCAAACTTGAAAAAAAAACAAAAAATATCCTTTTCTAATGCCATTTTAAAATCTTTTCCATTGCTTGCTCCCTCAACAATTGAAGAAGTCATAAGAAACCTTTTAAGTCTAGGGTATTGGGCTTTGAATCCCCACACAATTTCCACATTTTGGACTTTGAAGACCTCAATCCAAGGATCTCAAGGCTAAGGAGAACCATTTGCTTCCTCATCACTAGTGCCCACCACCAAATTCCAGCCACAATAACTTAGTGTCGAAAACATTGATTGGTGTTCTGCCACCACTTATTTTCTTTGTTTTCCATAACTACTTGTGAAAACCTTGGCAATCTTGATAAAACACCCGATGGCATGTTTATCGAAGTGGTAAAAAAGGTGGACAACTGGCCCCTATCAAAAATTCAATCGTGCCTTACTTAATTATTGGGTTTTTGATTTCATATTTGAAAAAATTAGGATGCTCTATAAATCAAGCACTCTAGCGCCACCAGCTTGCATATAACTTCGATCATCATCGTGCACTTGTTCAATAAAGTAGGGATTTGCAATCTTTTAAATTGTGATATCTTGAGATATACATCTTTGATTGACAAATCATATTTTATTTTCACCAAAAATTCTCATCCATGCATGTGTAAAGGACATCTCCATTATCATTCTTATGCCATTATGCATGGAGGGACACACTCTTGGAGCCACATGGAGTATAAACCAAAAGGGGACCACAAGAAGATCTTTACAGTCATCAATCGTACATTTTTGGTTGTGATTTTTTGCATCCATCTCCCATCCAAGTTTGAACTAGTAACAAACACAAACATTGTAGCCCAATAATTGAGGAATTGTGTCCAATTTGTTTCATAATTTTTTGGGCTTATTGGTGGGAGATACAATTTTTTTGGTGGACCTTAGACTGTCCATATAATGCACACAAGAGTCTTCCCAATCATTGCACACTCCTTTTCACACTCCCTTGTTTACACACACACACACACACACACACACACACACACACACACACAATCTATGGAACACATACTGACAAACATTTTGGTATATCACACACGTAAGCCTACATGGCCAACCCCTTGGTATATGTTTGACAGTTTATGCCCCAATTTTTGGATCGGCTCCTTGTTTGACATACTCAACTCAATGCTTGCATATTTAAGGTAAAACACATCGTTCGGGACGCGCACACACACATACACACACAAAATCACACAATACATGGAACACAGGATGCATGGTGTCAAGCACTTGATGATATTAAGGACATACAACCACACACACACACGTGCTAATATATTAACAAGACATAAGTTTTACTAACAGGTTTTTAATAAAAATGACACAGGCAACAACACCATTGGCAGAGGAGTGATAGAAAGACAGATGCATACAAAGTGGATGAGATGATGGATTTTTCAAGAAAAACCCCCCATTTTTTTGTTTTGTTATGGCATAGACAAGCCAATTACTTTGTATCTGTTCTCCAGATGCATGTTAGAATCCTTGAATTTATCAAAAATTTTTAAATGTGCACTCTATGGTAAGTAACGCATGCGTTTATCGAGGTCTCACTGGCATTGTGGCTTCCACATCTCAAGTAATCGGTTTTTTTACCAACCGAAACACCTACAAATTTAACAGTACTATGCAAAAGTTCATTTATGCAAAAACTTCTTACCTATTGTAGTGTCAAAGTGGTAAACTGGCCATTATACATAAAAAATAGGTTTTTTTAAAGGCTTAACAGCTTTCATAAGGCATACTTGCTAAAAATAGGGATAGGCATAATTGAGGCTCCGAATGCCAGTGCTGGCGAAACTGCGCTGCAGATGGCGTTGGAAAATCCGTCCTTTAAGGCACCGCATGGAGCTCCCTATAAATAAAGGGCATCGCAAGGCTTACTAAAGCACATATCGGCACGTATACACAAATACTACACAGAGAGCTCCACACACATTGTAGGGAAATTTCCATAGGCAATCGTCCGGCAAGTCACGGCACACAGTGTTGCATACAAGGTGAAAGGCTTGGGTTTGCGGAATCGCTACACCATCAAGCCGCACAAGGTATCATCTTCTCCCACACACAAGTGCAACTCACAGGCTACAGTTGAATACAATACAGAGAAGGTAAAAATGTTTTTTTGTATAATTGTCTTTTAAAGTGCATAAGCATTACTCTATCTTGAAACACCATCTATTTACAGTTTCTCACAAAGTGTTTTTCTGTATAATTGTCTTTTAAAGGGCATAGCATTACTCTATCTTGAAACACCATCTATTTATAGTTTCTCACAAAGGGTGTACTCAGCTATAGGTACACACATAAAAAAGTAAGATACTATGTTATCATAAGCTAAATATTATGTTTCAGGCTGTAGAACTGAGACATGCCTACGTTCATGAGATCCGGGTGGGCATAGGCAGGTTATGCTTACATATACATGCATAGTATAGCAATAGAAGGTCTCACTTACAGTTTTTGAACAAATGTAGATGACCCATATTCATGTAAATGGTACACAATAGGCACAAAATGAATGCATTGACAGTACACGCTCTTGTATTGGCATACTTGTGCACATGGTTTGGCATTCATAAGCACAGTTAAGCAACATATTGGCATGTAAACCGGGATATAGTATACCTAAGTTAAAGGATGTACCGTCGGACTAATATTTGTACACAAAATTCTTTGACAATTGAAGGTAACGGTTTCAAGGAGTGCACTACCTTGAGCATTAAAAGGAAAAAGGAGCACTAGAGATGTCTACTTCAAGTAACAACCAGGTGAACTGATACAGAAAGCCTTGAGTACAATTGTCTTTTTAATGCTTATGTTAAAAGAAAAAGTTTGTTTTTTCCTTATCGATTTTCCTTTTAAGTACTATCTGGCATAAAGAGGTATCAATAATTTGAATGAGGGTTTAGGACAACCTCATATGAAGACAAGTGTCATTGTGTAAAGATTGTTTTTTTTGGAAAAAAGAAGGGTAGAACAAACAAAATTCTCCCAAAATTTTCACGAAATAGATAGTAGTATATGCTTACTTTTAAACCATAGAGAGAAAAGCTGCCCCTAAGGCAACATCTAGTATATAAGAATGCTAAACTCTGGGAATTGGTACAGAAAGCCTTGGATATAATTTTTGTAAGCAAGGATGTTAAAACGGAAGGTTTTTTCCTTAATCTTCTTTTCTTTATGATTAATACCTGGGAAAAAATGGATCAATGATTTGATCGAGGGTATAAGACACCTCTTGATGTCACTTTTGGAATATGGTATTTTAATAAAAATAAACGGTTTTACAAATAAAATACTGCCAAATTTTTCACAAAATCAGATATACTTATAGATTAGAATGCTTACTTATAAACCATAAAGATAGGGTTTCCCCTATGACAACACATAGTATAGTATCTAAGAATGCTAAACTCATATGTATAATCATTGATGACAAACAAGGGTAAAGGCAGACACCTAGGATGAGCATCACTCGAGATATATTCAAGCTACAAAGGATTCGAGACAAGCTCATGGTAGCACATAGAGGGAAAAATCAAACCAAGCAGTTAGCAATTAGAGACCCCATCTCCAAGCCTTGTAAACCTATAAGAACTTTCACAGACCGTAATCGACCATACTTACATAGACGAGCAAAAGAAAACATAACATATAACTAGGAGTAGGGCTGGGCTTCAGAGTGTGACAACAATAACTCAAACCTGCACCATCCATGGTTTTCTTCGCCCTCCTTACCATTACCCTCCCCTCTCACACCCATAGCTCTCTTTTGAAGCTCCACCTACATACAACATCCCCATATCTTTCTCTATTACTCCCATATTAAAATGTTATTTCACCTTTTTGAAAATGCATAGAATTCACTAACCTAACCATGATTAACCATCAATATTCACTTTCAAAAATCTACACACGAGTGAGTCCAAGATTACTCAAGTCATTCAAGTAATTTCACACATTTTACTTATATTACTAACCTTTTTTTACTGATTAGTGACATAAAATACTAACCCTCTATTGTAAATTGCACCCACTTTAGAATCTTCTCTATTTCACCTCGCTAATTCTCTCCTCTTGAGCCCATATCTATGTAATTTAAGAGACAATAGAGCCCCACTCTCACAAGAACATATAAAAAATTCTTAAATATGGTTTTGTATGTAAATGATGATTATGAGATAATCCTAATAAGGGCTCTCCTCACCTATGAATAGAGCCCTTCCCCTTTGTAAAAGGTATGATCTCCACACTACCATGTTAATCCTATCATTTTCCATCTTAGTTGTAGGGAGAGAGAATAACCTCTCTATACACCATTACTCGTGGTGCATAGAAAAGATTCTTTGAGATAATTGTAGCAATGCAAAAAAGTGAGTGATGATAGCATCCAATCAAGGTTGTACAAACTCTGGCACATCAATTGAATCAATGATTTAGGTGCAACCCTGATCCAAAACTCTCTCTTGAGTCTTTCCAATTCACACTTAGCAACCTCCTCTCGTTGTGGGCTTCTTTTGCAGCGTTTGCTTGTATATGACTCAAGAGCTCTTGTGTTTATTTGTTTGCTTGTGAAACCATTGTAAGAGGGTTGCATGGTGAGAGGTCTCTTGTAACCCTAAGGTAATGTGTAGATTGCAACGTCATCAAGCTTAATTGTGTTTCTTAACTCTCCTCCAAGTTGTTTATATATCCCCATCAATCATTAAAATTGACGCTAGATCGTGACATACTAACTCTCATTGTGGGTGCTCTGTGTGTGTGTGTGTGTGTGTGTGTGCGCATGTGTGTGTTTTGGTGCGTGGGTGTGTACCATTGGTATCAGTGTTCGTGTACACTTCCTTCTTGCTTATTTCACCTAGGGATTCTTCTCTCTTACATCCTAGTTTGCTCTCTAACTAGGTGGTGCCCATTCACTTCTTTTGGATGTGGGTTTGTTGTTGTTCTTATTTCTTGTGGTTGCTCCATCCTGAATTGAGCATCACAAGAGTTCTGAGGGTGTCTAGTAGTCACCTCTCTTGTTGTCCACCCCGTATCTCGTGAATTTTGGTGTCCCCATTAAGGAAGTCTTGTTTATGTTGTTGTGATTACTCACCCTTTAAAGTAATCAAGTAGGTCACATGAACCACAAAATTTTTTATGACCCCTTCATCCTCATTGCAAGGAAAAAGGTACACATCATTGTAAGTTGCCATTTCAACGTGTAATTTGTAGAATTTTAGGTCCTCTTAGGTTGGTTGAAATAAATGCTTCAGTAAATCCTTTTATTTTGCCTCTCATTAGATACGACATGAATTTGGATCTATATATTTTTGTTCTATTTTAAGCATTGCGTATGCATAGATCACGGATAATGACCCAAGAATAGAGGTTTTTTTTCATTTTACTTCACACATTATAATAAGTATTGCACTTAGTGATAAGATCCATTTTCAAAAATGAATGATGTTCATGTTTGATGCTCGAAGAGTAGGAGAAATTCTTGCATCACCAAACCCTTTCATCCCGCCTCTTACTGACTATCACAAATCATTTGATGTGAATATTTCCATTTTGTTTAAGAATAGATTGCAATTTGGAAAATGTCGTTGTATAAATATTCTTAAAAAAGAAATTTATTGTGACTTTGAATTTGATTCAATGGAAGACCAATGTCAAATGTCAGGATATCCTCTCTTTTTTGAAGAGCTGCTCGAGGATATCTAGTTATTTCTAGCAAATTTCAAAATTTCTTGTGCATAAAAAGAGTGATAGAAGATGATGAATGCTTAGAAATGTTTGAGGTAGTTTTGAGGAAGGATGCTTGCACTTGGTTTTCCTCTCTATCTGAGAAAGTTAGAGAGATCTATAGGGAGGTTTTGGATCACTTCAAGCGATATTTTTTCAAACCCCAAAACTTTCAAAAACTATGGCAAGACATTATTTCCTACAAGCAAAAATACCTAGATGAGTACTACACCTACAAGTAGTAGATTCGACGTCTTTGGGCTATATGAGTAAGGAACATTTCTAACCCCAAAAATGGTGCATAATTTCTAAGATTCATAGAAGACTTATTTTCCACATTCAAGGTAAAATTTGAGACTGTGGAGAGGGGGAAAGGAAGGCAAACCGGGCACAAAAACAAATTGCCTCTCTATAGCCCACGATGTACAAAACACCCCAATTCACTAGAGTTCACCTTCAAAACTCTACATTCACACCGAAAAACCACTGTTTGCACAAGACACAACACACACGCACATTGACAAAACATCATGCCATACTCACATTCCACCACCGTTGTCTCTACCCTCTCAACACACACGCCTACACTCTACCTCACTCTCTCTACACACAACAACCACCGGTTCGGGTGGGCACACACTTCGACAAGACAACATAGTGGACACAAAATGCGAGTAGGAGAAAAAGAAGAGGAGAAGGGGAGAATCAACACCAAAATAGAGCAATGTAAGCTCTATTTCTTCAAAAATATCTTTTTACGCAAGCACGAGTGCCAAAAAACAATTGGCTCGGCAAACAACACATCATGCAAGATTTACTTTGCAAAAATACATGGGGGGACAAGCCCTTGTTGGTTCCTCTATGCTCCACCATCTTCCCAAGGTATTCACAACACTTCCTGTGCGAACGAGCTCAAAAACCCTTCCTCTTGGTATCTCCCCAAAAAAATCCAAAGGTCGGCCAGAACTACCAAGAGCCTGCCTTCCCAAAAATGAGCCAAAAATGGGCTTTATAGAGGCCTCACCTGTTTTTTCAAACCACAAAATGGCCAAGCACAAGTGGCAGTGCTTGTGCTTCTTTGAGCTTTCACTTAAACCTTTTTTTTAAATTTCTTCTCCTTGTAGTTTGTGAAAACATTGGTTTGCATGTGAGTCGTGTGAATTTTGAAGGTGAACTCTAGTGGATTGGAGTGATGTGTGTATCTTGGGCTATAGAGAGGCGTATTGATTGTGTGCTGGGTGTGTTCCCATTTCCCTTTTTCCATCTTTTGCTGCCCCCATTACATCAATGCTAGAAAATACATGGCATCTTTTGATACTCGATTAGCCGCACCGCCCTCTAGCACGACTAAAGAAACTGAAGTTCGACAAGTTTTCGAGATCAAAATCGCAAAAATCAACCCATCCAGGAAGCCGGAGGTAAAGAAACAACAAAAAAATCATTTATTATTATTATTGCCACCACCAACCCACGCGCGTGAAGTAGGCCGCCGCCTCTCCCTTTGGCACCACACACACCCAAATTTCCTCTCTCTCTCTCTCTTCCACCAAGCCCCGTAGGGCGCATAAAATATTACACACTCTCTATCCCTCTAGCGGGCCTCCATGCATGGACAAGAGTCAAACTCTCTCTCTTGCATTATTCATACACACACACTTTCACATTTTTTTCCTCTCTCTCTTACCTCTCTCGCCCGTCCATACTCCTCTGGCGGGCCGCCATATCTCACCTGTCCCTCTCCCCTCTCGTCCACACACCCCTCGACCTCACTCTCCCCTCCCTTATTCCCCTTGTTTTTCTCCTACTGGCGGGCCATCACTCTCCCAAGATCTCTCTCTCTCTCTCTCTCTCTCTCTCTCTCTCTCTCTCTCTCTCTCTCTCTCTCTCTCTCTCAGCCACACCCCCCCTGGCCTGCTACCCCCCCCCCCATTCCGTTGACCAACTCCCCCCGCCTCACGCTCTCTGTCGGCCAGGCCACCCCGAGATGCTCTCTCTATGTCTCTTTCTCTCTTGTGATCCCTCTTCAAGCCGGCGTGCAGCAGCTAGAAGCAATCTCTGTCTCTTATCCACACACTCATGTACCCACCCCCCCCCCCATGCTCCTCATCCCTTCCTCGTCTCTTTCGGATAGAGAGCCGCCACAGTGAGCCGCCGCTCTCACACACTCTCTTGCACTCTCAATAGGCCCGCATGCGTAGCACAGTGGTACTCTCTCTTGCTATTGTAACACACACCCACCCACCCTTGCAATAACATACACACACACCAACACACACAACCCATTTCTTCCCACCCCCTCTCACTCTCTCTCTCTCTCTCTCTCTCTCTCTCTCTCTCTCCCTCTCTCTCTTAGTCACGCTTTGTGTAGCGATGCCACCAACATGTAATAAATAAAATTATATATATATATATATATTTTATATCTATTATTACTCCCTCTCCCTTGTTCCCACACACACACACACACACGTACACACCCACAACCATATACATGCACACACTAGAACAATCACATGACGTCATACACACTCACAAAGAAAAAAAGAAAAAAGCAAGAACAAATCAACATCGACGAAGGAGAAATGCCAAAACCACGAGGAACCGACACCAAAACAAGAAACGGCGCCGAAGGCGTGCCCCGGCCGGCACCGAAAGGAAGTGACACATAGCATCTCGGCATCCCGCAACACAACCTCACATCGACCACCCGAACCATCAACAAAACCCTTGTAAATGCCTTAAACTCCACTCTTCCCTAATAACATAGCCAATAGCTAGTGAGTTGTTAAAAAAAACTCTCCCCACCCCACTCTTACCTCCTTCCTCTTCTCTCTTTCTCTACCTTGTCCCCCTCTCTATCTCTCTTACTAGAGAGGCATCTAGATTCTTGTTAAGGCGGTTACGCCGCTAGCGGAAGCTAAATAGCGAGAACTCAACCAACAACAGAATTTGTCAGACGAGGACAGAGCTTGACCTGCAGGCGCATGGAAACAACTAGGTGGGTGTCAAATCACCTACTCGACCTTCTAATGACAATCACTACTAAGGAAATCAAATCTAAGTTCTAAAATACGCAAGTGACTAAAATCCGTACTACGAACGAATGCTATACGAAACAGGATCTAGAATCATTGAATCGATCTCAAACTCAAGGGGAAGTCTATACACTAGGTAAGAACAACACCCTAAAGACTTGAACTGCAAAATCAACCTATAACCACTCCGTGCGGTAAACGCGTATGAAGACAGGCCGAAAAATATAGGTGATCGAAACTTGACCTCGATGGTACTAATGTGTAGCTCTACTCGTTGTGGTTCTATAGATATGCTGCACGCTCCATTCCGACACACGAGTTGGGAGAAAACTCACACCGAAGCTCGTAGGAACTTACCACACATAGAAGCCGATAGCGCGCACTCTTGATATCTGTGCGTAGCTCTCGCCGTTGCTAACACAATGGTGGTGTCGCTTCTCCAATGGCGGCTCTGTAGCTTGCGTAGCACGTAGATAAGACTCTCACTCTCTCTCTCTCTCAGACACAATCATGGCGCTCAAAAAACTCACTTTGATTAATAATCTGAATCCCCCTTAGGTTACAAAACTTTGGCTTATATACCTTTGCCTTGGAGGTGAGAAAATATCTAACTAATTACATCAGCAAGTGAAATTATTTCGAGATTACAAGCTGGAAACTCAATTGAGTCCCGTTACTTAATGAATGGCTCAAATCAAAATTAATGTCGGAAAGACATTTATTACAATCAATGGCTACAAAATGATAGAGTGTGAGCAAAAATGTGGGTGTGATCCTCTGCTGGCTCAACACTCCCCCCCCTCCGCGTTCATGTCGTCCCTGACATGACTTTTATGCTTGGTCAATAAAGTCCTGTCGTCTTGAGCATCTGTAAATGTGATTCATATCATAGGTTGCCGATGGTCAAGGTTGGGCCGAATATTTTGCTTTCGTGGGTGAAAAAGACGGTGTAGAAAGCTTCTTCGAATGTTTGCATGTGGAAGCTAGGCAAAAACATAATCCTTTGGTATAGGAGGTGTAACACTTTTGGAGAAGGCTGCAATGAAAGATCGTACATCATATCAGACACCGTGTCGGCCGTCGATAGTAGACTCGAGGTCGTGGCTTTATCTGGCGTGAACACTTCAATGCAAGCTCAGAGAGTCCTGCAGATTTTCTTGAGCATCTGACATGAAAGGTCAGGAGAGCTAGTAAAGAGCTTGATGGTGCCCGTTAGGGTTTTCACCATGTAGGCTTTACCTATTCTCTCTCCTGCCTTTGGTCCTGGAATCCTGGGATAATTAAGCCAATTTGGCTTCTTTTCTGCAATCCTGCCATGCTCTTTCCAGTTTCTGACTCTTGGCACCGGGCAGGAGGTTGCATCCTCCCGAATCTCCTTTGGTGCCTCCACCAAGTAGATGAGGTAGGCTGGGTATTTATTCAGCCAACCTTTCCTCCATCTAGGTTGTGAATCTACTATCTTCTTTGATTGTTCCTCCTTTGTGATCTCGCCTTCGTAAAGAGCGACATACTGCTCCCCTTCTAGTCTCTTTTTCGTCTTTAGCACTTCAAATTTCATCAAAGGGAAAGGCAGGCTGGGTTGCATCCACTTTTCATGGAGCACTTTTGTGTCTAGTCCTTGAAGTCTAATGGAGATTAGGAGTCTCCTCTCCCATTCCATTTCCGCCTTGGCACTCTCCTCTGCTGACTTTTCTATTTGGTCATGGAGCCTTTGTTCTTCTTCTTCAGAGGTTCTTCAAGTCGAGGCCACCTCTTGAGCTGGGGCTGGATCTTCAATTGTGGTTGCCTCTCCAGTTTCTGGTAGCTCTATGGCTGCTCCACCTGATTCTTCTTGTGGTGTCTCTGTCTCTCTCCTTTGTTGCTCTTGTAGATCTTGGAGCTGTTTGCGGAGGGCCTCATTCTCTATCCGTAGTGTTTGATTTTCTAATGTGAGCCTCTCCTGTGCGGCCAATGATCCCTCCGCAATGTGCAACCTTTGCACTTGCTCTAATCTTAGCTCTCTTTGTCAGCTTCGGACCTGGTCTTCCAAAACTAGTACGATAGCCGCCTCCAACTCATCCTCTATCCTCTCCCTTGCTTCCTGTGCACTTGTTACTTCTCTTGAAGCCTCGGCTAGTTGGAGTATCAAGCCATCTCTCTCGTTTTCCGCATCATAGAGTGATGCTTTATGACTTTCAGATTCAGTCATAGCATTCTCTAAATTTCTCTGCAACTCCGCTTCCCTTTGTTTGGCTGTCTCAATCTCTACTTCCTTTGCCTTGGACCTTTCTTTTATCTTGCTAAGCAGTTCATGCACCATGTGCATGTCTTTTTCATCATCATCTGTCAACTCTAAATCTCTTTCCGCCACCATCTCCACTGGCTTTGGCTCTTCTAGTATTTTCGGTTTGTCCAGTTTCTCTTCACTTTCTTTTTTACTCTTTGTCTTTTTCTCCGTCCCTCTCCGTTCATCTTGTTTTTGTAGGGTGATCCCATAAACTGCCTCAAGGGCCTCTTCTTCGGTGTATCCTATCTCTACAAGATCCTCATAATCATTTCTCTTTTGCTGAACTGGATCTATCTTCTTTTCTTTGGTCTCGGCTTCTGGCTTTTCCAAAACATCTGTGTCCACCTCTACTGTGGTCTCTTCCACAATTTTTTCCATCTTCTTCGGGCTTGGTACATCAGTCATAGAGGGATGTTTGTCCTCAGCTTCCTTGGCTTTCCCTTTGTTGGCTTGCCCATCTTTCTCTTGAGGCTTAGAAGACCCATCTACTTTCCTTTTCCCCTTGTCGTCTTTTTTCAGCTCAGCTTTTAATTGCTGTACCTCCTCTTCAGTGTATGGATCGACAGGTTGCTGCTCCAAAATAGCCTCTGACTCCTCATAAGCTTTAATATATTGATCGTATTGATCAATATGTGGCCTGGCCGAGCTAGTTCCGACTTTAGTGGGGTCTGGCACCCACTTTTCTTCAAAGTCACCCTTTAGAGCTCTTTCCGCTCTAAACTGCTCCACTAATCTTTCCATTCTTGCCGCTTTCTGACTTTTGGTTTGCTTGGGAGCAACCTTCTTCTTTACTTTCTTCTTAAGTGGCTCGTCCACATCCTCTTCTGGTTCTGAAACTACTTCTAGTTTCCGGCGTGCTCTTGTGGATGCCCTCTTGGGTACTTCGGGTTGTTCTTCCTCCTCGTCGGCTTCTCTAAGCCACTCATTCTGGGAGGGAGCCTTTGTCTACTGATCTCTAGCTCCAATAGCTTCATAAGCTATTCTTGTCAGAATTTCCGCTCCTCCTATGTATTTTGGCTTCTCGTTGTGCATGGCAATTACTTGCTCATGGATGTGTTGAGCGTAACTTACCTCTTTTGGCATATTTCTCTTTAATGCCCATGTGATGGTGGTTGCAATGGCATGGGGTGGTGTCGTATACTTTTGCGGTCTTTTACTGCAAACATGAAGAAATTGGTTGTACAGTCGGCAAAGGGTTGCCACTCTTGGGTCCGCCATATCTCCATAGGTCGCATTTTGTTTCTTGGGCCCATAGACCTCTATGGCCTCTCTTCTTTCCCTGACCGAGCTCCCTTTGTTGTGCAGCTTCAATGCATCTGCAATTAGCTGTGGAGTGATCTGTACTTCTACCTTCTCTCCATCCATGGCTGTCAATGTGGCTTTTCCATCCTTCTGAATGGATGTTGCCAACTCGCACACTCTTCTTGTATCCACACCTGATGGTCTTGAGGTGAAGAAACTGTGCAAGTCTGCCCTTTCCAGGTACCTGCTGATGTCTCCTGACCTGCTATAATCTACCAATTCCTCTGGGATCATCGGTACATCCACCGCTTGCCCTTGAGGATCTCTGAAAGTCCCCTGGTAGATCTTTATTCCCTCTTTCTCCAATACTGCTTCCTCCACCCAACTTTTGGTTGGCTTGAGGGTTTCTGCTAGAATGTCAAATGGTTCCGCTTCTGCAATAGCATCTTTGATTGTCGGTCTTTTTCTCTTCGTTGCCGATGACTTGGTGGAATCCATGGATCGTGTAACTCCAATTTCAGAAGTTAGCGTCTTTTTAGTACTGAAAGCCGAAATGAAGCTTTTAACTATCCAAATGACTTGAAAATTGAAACATGAGCTATTCAGGGCCTAAGGATGCAAGGTAGGTGAAAAAATATGCAAAGTGGGCTCAAAATCATGCTGGAGACATCATACGTGTATGATGTCTTTTGTGTCAAAATGACTTCATATTGGTTGTGCTTGTAGCTGATAGTGTATACATGATTATCATATGCTTGGATTTGAGTTTTGGTCAAGTTTTGGCCAATTTAGTCCAGTTCCGGCTCTTGGCAAAATTTTGAAAGGGAATTGGATTTTATGATCCAAATTGGATAAAACTTGGTGGTTCATTTTCAAATGGCATGTAGATCACTTCTGTTTGGTGGTTGAAGCCCTGAGGTGCCAAAATCACATAGTGAGACATCATACGCGTATGATGTCTTTTAGTGTATTTTTGGACCAAATTTCTCTATAAGCTTGGATTTGGCTTTAGATAGGCTTATTCAATGGATTTATGAAGTTTGGATAGATTTTGGGCTAAAAATGGCTCTGGAGACATCATACGCGTATGATGTCTTTTTCATCAATTTTGCATGGGATTGGTTCTGTGGACTCCCCATGTACTAGTGAAGGACTGTCTCTACTCAAATCTTGGTTCGGACTTGAGTATGTTGGATTTGGGCCAAAAATAGGCTTTAGGTGAAGGATTTTCCCTCAATTGGGCTAATGGGGTGATCCTCTTGACCAAATGGTTCCAAATTTCATATGTAGCATGTATTAGATATATATAATGGATGTATGATGACAAATGAGCAGTTTTGGCTCTGTAAGTGCAAATAGACATCATACGCGTATGATGTCTTTTGTGTCAAAATGGTGCTTTTTGGTTCCAGATAGCTTGTAGATGTGTTTAAAAACAATCCTACAAAGTTTCAATGAGTTTGGAGTTATTTTGACAAAATTAGGACCAAAAATCAATTTTATGGCCTACTTTGCGTCTTTTTGGTTTTCCTTGGGTTTTCTCCAATTCTCATGATACTTGGTTCATAGGATGTGATTAACATGTGGAATTAGGCTATGCACTCAAATGTTGAAATGGATGTGAAATTCATGCTATGAGACATCATACGCGTATGATAGCTTTTCTTGAAATGTTGGTCTTTTTGTGCAAAGAATGCTTTGTGCTAGTGCCCTAAGCGCTGCTAACTAGTTTTCAACTTAAGAAGTCATCAGCTTAGCTAAAAAGCCCCCTTATAGGCATTTCAGTCTCCGAAGTCGTCTTTTTGCCTTGGAGTTGAATCTCTTCAACTTTTCTTCTCGAGAGTTGCATTTCCAGCTCATGCGATCATTGGATATGTTGTGAAGCCATCTATTTGGTTGAACTTGACTTTGGCTCCCCGTTCTCCATCTTTCACCATTTGGTTGCCCGAAAGCGTCTTTTTCACCATCGGTAAGTGAATCAGCTTTCTTTTGGGTTTTGCTTGCAAACATAAGTCATCAATAGTTACTTGAAGCTGCTTGTGAAGTTTCATTTCATTCGGTCGTCAATTTCATCCGTTATGCCAAAATGACGCTTTCTGTGTCTGTCGTCGAATCGGTTGTTTTGACCCACTTTTGGTGGTCCAAACCTAGAGATACTCCATGGTTGCATTGCCCTCGATGTTGTTAAGCTTCCTGAGAAGTTTTGTGTCGTTTCGACAACTTTTTCCTGTTTGCCTCTTGCAGGCTCTGTTGACCTAGGGTTTTTCCAGTCATTCTTTCTCGAGCTTTGAGTGTTAGAAACCCATCTTCTATACTAGGGTAACCCACCTATAAGTTCTTGCAAGGTTTGGTTAGGCGGTTGTGCCACTACCTAGCATTCTACCGCATTCCCCGTCTGCTCTTGTTTCTTGGTTTTTCTCGGTTTTCGCGACAAAAGTTAATGATAAGCATCAAAAGATTATGGCAACGAGTCTACCTCTCATGTCTGGTGTCCTCTGAGCTCTCGTAGCAGTCGTAGAAGGCTGTAGAAGGTTGGATGCTCCTGTGTGCTCTTTGCTCTCTCCAAGTGGGTAATAGTGCAAATGAGCCTGTAAGTGAAGTCAAAAATACTTAACTTTGGACTTCCTGGATCACTTGTTACCAAATTTGACATGTGCTCCTATCTCGTCGTGAAATGCACTTTAGGATTTGAAATTTCTCAATTTGGACTCCGTTTGACCTTTTTCTGAGAAATCTGTCCACTTTGCCAAAATTCTGTCATTTCGGGCTTTCCGCAACTTTTCCTGAATTATACTCAATTTTTACCATGGGTTGCCCTTGTCATTAGGATCATCACCATCTATTCTTTTCTTTTTTCTGATCTCGTTTAACCTGCTTTTTTATTTTTCTTTTACTTTTATCAAGAAAATCATAAAAAATAAAGGAAAATAGCAAATTGAAGCCAAAAAATTCCAAATATACACAATAAATAGCTGGTAACCCTGTGTATATGAATATACACTTATTTGTGATTTTTGGACTTGGATTACCACTTTTTTCCACTTTTTAGCTCCAAAAACACTCTTATTTAGTGATATTTACACGTCTAGAGACCCAAATTCATCATTTGATCTCTTCTTGTTGAAAAACAAGGTATATAAGGGCATAAATATTATCAATATCCGCAATCAAACATAAAAATTGCGCAATCATGTAAGACACTGCCCTTGTAATATAATTTTTGTTTTTCTTTGTTTTTGTCGCTTGTAGCTACTTTGTAGCTCCTGTATACTTGTATACCTCCCCCCCTCCTAGTCTGAGTCCTCCTGGACGACTATGAAGTGTCTGTGGGCGAAGCATTGTAGTTGTTTTGGTCATAAGTTCCCAATGCAATTGTAGAGCGATGATACAACAGTCTTTCCAATAAAGCTGCTCTTTGTTTGATTGAAGGATTGGTGGTCGGGTTTTGGGTTGGTTTTGGCACTTCGGTAGTAGAATCAGTAGATGGATTCTTCTTTACCTTGTTGTTCTTTTTCACAATCCAAATCTGCTTCCGCTTCGCTTGTGCTTGCCACAAACTCTTTGCGACCCAAACCTGCTTTGTTCTTTGTGTTGATTTCCTCGCCTTGAAATACCTAGGAGTTTTCGTGGATTATACTGAAGGGAGTTCCTGTTTACAAATCCTTGGGATCCAAATTTTCTTGCTATAGCTTTGTGCCGTCATGAACTTCTTTGGAATCCAGATCTGTTTCACTGTCCTTGATCGTCTGGAATCACTCTGTTGTCTGGTATTGAAGACTCTGTTTTCCACCTTTGTGTTCTCTGGCACAACCTTTTTTGGTCTCCATACAAACTTTGACTCCGTTTTTTCCCAAGGTTGAGCTGTTATATTATTGCTTGTCTTCCTTATCCAATGTTGAGAGTTCCTCGTCGAAGAGCAATCCAGTTGTATAGAAACTTTTGGTTGCCATTGCTTCTTCTTTTTCTCTGGTTGTTGTTTACCTTTGTTGTTGGATTCTTCCTTTGGAGTTGGCTCTGCTCCTTTGGTGAACTTAACTGATTGACTTTCACCTTCGTATTTGATAAGCACTGATTTAGAACTCCAGTCAATCATTGCATTGTATTGCTTCTGCCATGGTTGTCCTAGCAATAATAGATGTTGTGTAGCTTGGTCTTCAACCACGTAAAAGATATGAGGATACACATACTGGTTAATCTGTATATGTAAAACTGTGCATCCGACAGTTTTGATTGAATTCTCAGAGTAACTCTTTAACTCTTGCTTGGCAGTTTATAATTTACTGTCATTTGTCAATTGTCTACACAAACTGAGTGAAAGTAGGTTAGTTTGAGCTCCTGAGTCCAATAGTGCTCTGGCTTTGATTTGGTTGGTTCCTACTTTGCATTCAATGATGGGTTCTTCTTTGTCATTATCCATTTTTGTTATACTGATTGCGTTTATTCGTATTGCTCCTTCATTGCGCTGTTTCTGACGTAGTAGTCTTCTTTTCTCCATTCTTTCCTTCGCCTCGGCTTGCGCTTCCTCCACAATCTTTTTCTTTTTCTGGACACGCAGCTTTTCTTGATGTATTTTGAGAAGCATGTCTTGGGTTAGCGGCAAAAGATACTTTTTCACTCTGCATCCACTAATCCAATTGGGCATTTCTTCTCCGTCTAATGTAGAAAGCTTGACGGCTCCACTTGGTGATAGATCTTTAATCACCAGAGGTCCCATCCCTCGCTTTTTAAGCTTCTTAGCATGCTGTTTCAAAGTGTAAACTAGGACATAGTCCCCAACCTTAAACTCTTTAGTCCGCACATGCTTATCAAAAAATTCCTTTTGTCGCCTTTTTTGAGCGTAGATAGAAGCTACTGCTTTTAGGCGAAGCTCGTCTAGCTTTTCCATGTCATCTATTCTATCAGAAAGCTCGTGCCCTGTCCACTCTAGATCCTAGCGACCCTTAAGGTTGAAATCAAGAATTCTATTGGTAAGATAGCATTTAGCCCAAAAACCATGTTATATGGGGTCGTTCCTATTGATGTTTTATATGCTACCCTATATGCCCATAATATTGAATGCAACTTCTTGTCCCAGTCAGTTCTCCACTCAGATACAATCTTCGTAAGGACCGTGCATATGGTTTTGTTTGTTGCTTCAGCTTGTCTGTTTGCTTGTGGATGATACGGGGCTGATTTCCTATGGATTACCATGAATTCATCTAGAAGGATCTCTATCACTTCATTTATAAAATGTGTGCCTCGATCACTCACAATTTCTATTGGCAATCCATATCGTACAAAGACGTATTCATATAGAAATTGTGCCGTGGTCCTGGCATTTTCTTTTTGAGTTGCCTTTGCTTCGACCCACTTTGTTAGATAGTCTGTAGCCACAACGATGTATTGTGCATGAGTCTTATATGCAGGAGGTGAAATGGGTCCGACATAATCAATCCCCCATTTTGCAAAAGCTCTTGCCCCCATCATTCGTCTAAGCGGCATATCATCTCTTTTAAGTGGTACTTTGGTCCGCTGACAGTCATCACACCGTTTAATGTATTCCTCAGCGTCCATATGCAATGTTGTCCACCATATTCCTGCGGCTAAGACAAGTTTTGTTGTCTTATCACCTGAGAAATGGCCTCCACCTACTCCTCCATGAGCTTGCTCCAGGATTATCACATACTCAGACTCTGATGCGCAAATCCTAAGCTGGTTGTCTTTACCTCTCTTATAGAGTTGATCTCCTATTAAAGTGTAATCTCTAGCTTCTGTCTCTACAGATTTCTGACGAGCTTTTGACGTTCCTTCTGGGAAAGTTCTATTTGTGAGATATTCAACAATATACTGACTCCATTCCGGAGCGATCATTATCTGATATAATGTCGAATACTCTGCTGGCGGTTTTGATGAACATACAATACATACAGTGACATATTCATGTACGCTTTCTTTCATTCCTGGCCAATAGACTCCCAATTGTAACAAATTCCTATATGTGTTCCTTCTTGAACAATGAAATTCACATTCCTGAACATGTGCTTCGCACAAATATATATTATATTCCTCAGGATTGATGCATAGTCGTAAAACATTATCATTTCCCAATTGATACAACCTTCCTGCAACCAATTGAAGATTCTTGGATTGCTGAATAGCAATATGTTTCTGGTTGTATTCTCTTCTATCAAAATCTCCTCCATAGGTTAATGGCTAACGACATTTTGAGACCACTTCGGTATCATTTCTATTTTGAACAAGTACGCGTCTGGCATGTCGTCATCTACTCCTATAGGGTCTTCTCCATTCGTCAATCGCGAAAGATGATCAGCTCTAAGATGTGTTTTTCCTTTCTTTACTACTACCGTGAAGTCAAATTCCAGTAAGATAATGAACCATATCACTATTCTCCCGGTATTGCATGGTTTATTCACTAGGTAGAGCAAGGCTTGGTGATCCGTAAAAAACACAAACTTGTTGGCTAGAAGATAATGCCGAAATTTCTTCACAGCATATATCATTCCTAATCCTTCTCGCTCTGTTGTGGTGTAATTCTTCTCTGCATTGTTGAGCTGTTGACTGGCGTAACAGATAGGAAAATCCATGTTTCCTTCTTCTGGCTGAGCCAGAATGCATCCTATTGCATATGCCGAAGCATCTATATGCACATGGAATATCTTCTCCCAATCTGGTGATTTCAAGACTGGAGCAGTAATGAGTGCCTCTTTCAATTTTTTGAACGATTCCTCACACTCCTCTGTCCATTCAAAGTTCACTATTAGCCTGTAAAGTGGTTGGCCTATTATAGCGTACATGTAAATGAATCGTCTATAATATCCGCAATGTCCCATAAAGCTCTGTACTTGTTTTACATTGGTTGATCTAGGCATATCCACTATAACTTTTATCTTCTCTAAATCCGTGGATATTCCGTTTTGTGAGACAATATATCCCAGAATTCTGCCCTGTCGGACCATAAACACACATTTCTCAGGATTGAGACAAATGCGATATGTCCTACATTTCTCAAATACTTTTCTTAGGTGTTCTAGATGCTCATCTCTCAGAAGAGAATGTACACATAAGTCATCCATGTATATTTCTAGAAACAACCTTAAGTATTCTTTGAAAGCATGCGTCATCAGCCTCTGGAAGGTTGCGGGAGCATTGGTTAGACCAAAAGGCATAACCCGATAAGCATAAATTCCCCACTCCGTTGCAAAAGCTGTTTTATGTTGATCTGCCGGTGCTATGACTAGCTGGTTATATCCTGAAAAACCATCAAGAAAGGAGTATGCTGTTTTCCGTGATACACGCTCTAGAATATGATCAGTTATCGGCAGGGGATAATTGTCCCTGATTGTTGCAGCATTCACTTTCTTTAAGTTGACACACACTCGGAGTTTTCCGTTCTTCTTGGGTACCACCACAATCGGAGATACCCAATCGGTGTGTTCAATCTCGTATATGAATTCACCTTCCATTAGCTTATCTATCTCTTCTTTGATTCGCTTAGCAAACGTATCATTATATGTGTATGGTCTCTGTCTGCTAGGCTTTGCGTCTTGTTTTAGTGGGATTGTGTGTTGGCATATTGATGGGTCAACTCCCTTTAAGTCCTTATAAGACCATGCAAACACATCCCTGTACTCTCTGAGAAGACTCAAAAGTCTCTCTTCCTCGCCTGGAGACAAATCTGTGGCTATGTACACCGGTCTAGGTGTCTCACCTGGAGCTGCTAAATCAACTTCTTTTGCATCCTCCGGTCCGTCTTAAGATTCGTTCTCCCTTCTCTCTCGAATAGGTTGGGTTAATACCACCTTCCTATCCTGTATTGTGAATTTCCTGTAGTGAGAGGGAACATCCATGTTTTCCTTGATTTTGGCGTTTTCGTCCTCTCCACTCTCAATTTCTGTCGTCCAAACTTCTTTCGGAGTTTTCTAGAGCTCTCTGTACTTGTTTCTACGTTCTAACTTGGACTCCGTGTGTTCTTTGTTGCGCTTGTTCTTTTCTGATTTTTCTGTTTCAGTTTTCGTTTCATTCCTTTGAACTTGATTTCGTGAGTTTCTTTTGTCTTTTCGTAAGCTCTTTTGATCATTGCCTCTCATTCTTCCAGAAATCTTGTCCTTAACACAATCTTCCGCCTTTACTAGCATTAGGAATTGATTTTTTTCTCTTATTCTAGGCATCGGATTGGTTCTAACCCCCTTTGTTTTTCTCTTTGCTCTATAGCATTTCTGGCGTTGTTTAATTTGGTTCGGAAAATCATAAAATCGGACATCCGTTATAGTTTCTTCGTTTCTGCTTGAATTATCCGTTGACTCGTTGTCTGCTTCATTTCCCCACTCTGGATGATCGGGAATGTCGTGAAACACCTCTTCTTCATCTTCCTTTTCCAGTGTATCATTCTTTTTAGTTTCTTTTTCGAGTATAGTTCTCAGCATGAAGTACGGAACCACGTCGTACCCATCCTTGTCACAAAATTTTGTTGTGGGACCATCCGGAATTGCACAAACATCTAGGGCTGCTAGAATGTGTGTCCATTCTAATGGTTCAAGCATGTCATCTGGAAAGGGTTCTCCTATATAAGTTTCGTCTTCGATAGCCCTTTCTAAAACATATTCTTCTCGCCTCAGACTTCCACATTTCGAGGCTCCACACATCCATAACTCCTTGGGCTTACCTAACCAAGCTGGAAATTCGGATCTCGCCAAAGTAGCTGAATCAAACTCCTCTACCGGTGTTTGGTTCACATCTTTGTAGCTATGGTCTCTCAGGTTCACACGTGTAGTGGTTTCCATATTTCTCAGGTATATGTGATCGTAGCCCCAATCCTGGACCATTTTCAACTGTCTCATGAATGGTCTTCCCAGTATGATATCATAGTTATTCTCCTTGCCAAAATCGACAATAGCAAAAGTATGTTCGTATTCAATGCCGCAAGAAGTTACTACGAATTTCTCTAATAACCCCATAGGTTTCTCCATGTGTCCATCTGCTAATTGGAGTTTCAACCTAGTCTTCCTTATTGCTGGTTTCCCCCATTTTTTCCAGATTTCTTTTATAGCAATGGCTACCCCAGCTCTGTTGTCTAGTATTGCCATCGTGTTCACTCCTTGGAATTCAACTGGTAAGGTTGTATTCCCCTCTTCACCTTCGCAATACTCTCCGACCTTGTTTAAGGGTACAGGCTTAGCGTTCTTTTGTGGTTTTCTCAGCTCTTGTATACCCTCTTGCAGTCTCGATGTTGGGTCTTTTATCCCAAATTTCTCCAAGCATTTTCCTACAGTGGTCCACATATGTGGTCTTAGCCTCAAAAGCTCAGCTAGAGTGATAGTGCATGTCACTGGTGTTGACAAGATCTCTATCAATCCTTGCGAGTCCATGACTTTTTCTGATGAAATTCTTCGTGAGGGAAGTGCTCTAATCTTGGATTTTGCTTCATACTCTCCTAAGTACGAAGGTAAGGTATTCAGTGAATGAGGTTTGCTCTCCATTGTTCTAACAGAACCCCCATCTCCCCAGTAAGATTGCAGATCCAAGTCCACTTGAGATCCTGCCTCAAATTCCACTATGGGAGGATTCCTGATGTCCTTTTCCCAATCTGTCTGATTAGCTTGGCAACTTAGCTCGTTTGCAAAGTTTGCCTCTCTCACTTGTTTCCAAAATTCATTGTAATCCTCATCTCTTCCGTAAATCCTATGTATGACTGGATGAAAACTCTCTATCTCCTAATCGGTTGTGTTCATGCGGTCATCCTTGTGTGTATTTTCAGGCTTTTGTGCACTGGGAGTCTTTTCAGCTACCCGTGAAATGATAGTCTCTTGCTGAATTGGGTTTTCCGTTCCATAATTCAGTGTTTCTCTTGGTGGTTCTAATAAGGCTTGTGCAATCTCGATCATTCTCTGGCACATTTCAAGTCTCTGCTTTTCCAATTCCGCGTTTGGGTATGTCATCCACATCTGTTCTTGTGTTTGGTTGTTCTTTAACCTAGCTTCATAAGCTCTCATCAGTGAGTCCAATGGTTCGTGTACTTTGACGACTAGCACTGATCCCCCTGAGCTTAAGCTCGTTGTCTCTTTGATACTCTTTTGTTTCGTTCTTTCCGGGCTCATCTCTCGTTTCCCGTTTTGACTCTCAAGTTTTCCCAATCTATCTTTAGTTTGCTTTAGTTCCTCAGCTAGAATAGCGTCTTCACGTTCTTTTCTCAACTTCATGCGTGCTTTTCTAGCTTTCCA
Organism: Adiantum capillus-veneris; assembly: GCF_014529385.1. Taxonomy (NCBI): domain Eukaryota; kingdom Viridiplantae; phylum Streptophyta; class Polypodiopsida; order Polypodiales; family Pteridaceae; genus Adiantum; species Adiantum capillus-veneris. The sequence goes on from NC_140958.1 coordinate 38,687,036, forward strand.
TGTGTTTCTCTGACTCCGAGGTCCTTGACTAACCACTTCAATCGCTAACTTTCCATTCTCAGGTTCTCTAGTGGTTTTCTTAGCTTGAGCTCTAGTAACAACTTGCGTTGGTATCAGAGTTTCATTTTCAGACCCACTGCTGGTAGGAATAGTTTCTAGCATATTCAATGTCGTCTTTTTCACTTTGTTTGGATTCTTTGAACAATCCTCAATGAAGTGAGTAACCCCACACTCAGTGCAATAAGCGTTAATTCTAATGATTTCCGTATGTGGACAAACATTCATCAGATGGTCACCTACACACTTGTAACAGGGTCCTAGTGCTGGTCTTGGTCCCACTTGATTCGTCCTTTGTGGATAGGATGGTCTTTGTCCTGTTAACCCTCCATGAGCTATGAACATCAATGTTCTTGCGTCCAAATTGTATCTCTCTTCATCAGAAGCACTTGTAACTGTTGGTGTTCCAACATTCCCAATCATGCCCCATGGTTCTGGTTGTTTGGGTTCTTCTGGTGGGTAATACACAGTTGGAGACATGTGTGCACCATATTCTTCATAATAGGCTTGAACAGGCACTAAGGCTTGTTCTTCCTGATTCTCTAAGGTTGGTGCATATCTAATGCCCACTGGTCTTGCTCCTGGTAAATGTGGTTGTTGTCCCAATACCGGTTGCGGTCTTTCTATTCCCATAGGTCCTGGTACATTTCCCGTTGGGTATCGAGGTACTGGATGTACCTGAGGTGGTGCTAATTGAGCAGGAGGTGCATACTGACGCTCCCTTACATACCCTTTGTTGTAATAGCACTCCTCTGTTGGATGGTTTGTCCATTTTTGTTCAATAGCACACCATTTTAGTGGTTTTGGCACTGGTTTTTGGTATGGTGCCATCCTTTTTAGAGCATCTTCTATCATTTGCTCTACATTTGGCATGGTTGTTGTTTGAACATTCTTTTTAGTGGTAGTCTCGCTAGCTATGGAGGAAGAGCTACTGGATGAAAAATCTGTATCCGCTGACACCTCTCCATAAACCGTACAGTTATCCACTAAGTACAATGCTTCTCTCGTTACTTGCTCGAAACTTGTACAAGCTTTCAAGTGCAAGTCCTTCTTGAGAGTGTCGTTTCTCAATCCTTCAATAAAGAGAACAGATAGTCTGTCATCTTGTGGTCGTTCACGTACTGGACATCTCTCAATGTATTGTTTGAAGCGAAGCGAAGCTTCCTTCACTTTTTCGTGTTCTCTCTGTTTAAAAGCATATATTTGTGAGACCGTATTGTGCTTAATCCCTCATTTTGAGAATTCCTCAGCAAACTCTCTTAGCAAATGGTCAATGTCATGGAATCCCCCTCTGTTCAGTGGTTGAAACCATGTCAATGCCGTACCTTCTAGAGTTAGACCAAATCCCTCGTATTGTGTATGGAAATCTGTTATCTGCTCAGCTCTTAAGACTTGCTTAAAGAGTGACACATGTGCATACGGATCTCCTGAACCACCAAACTTCTTTGGCATACACTTGGCTACTTGAGATGATCTCATACGTCTATGGTCTGCTACCAAACTCATTGCTCCTGTGTCCCGGCTAAAGCTTTCTCTAGCATCATGGACTTCATGGGTTACCCTTGTCGGTTCCCCTGCCCTGAGTCTACTACTAGGAGGTAAATGTGATGGTTCCGCTTCGAACCTTGGACCTGGAGTGGTATACGTGGGGATTGGCACTACAAGAGGCTATTCATATTAGCGACGCTCACACAGTGACGCTCAAAAAAAAATTTCCCGGCGTCGCTATGAGCGTCGCAAATTTACAAGTAAATTTGCGACGCTCATAGCGACGCCGGCTGGGCTAAAAAAAATAACAGAGAGCGCCCAAAAACTCAGATCTCAGATCTGAGTTTTTCGGCGCCCTTAAGCAAGGAGCAAGTAACGCTCTCCCTCTCTCTCTCTCTCTCTCTCTCTCTCTCTCTCTCTCTCTCTCTTTCTTCTCCACACACACACACACACACACACACACACAAGGAGAGAAAGGAGAGCCAGGTATGCTCCTTCCCTCTCCTCACTCTCATGTTCCCTTCCCCTCTTTCTCTCTCCCTCTCTCTCTCTCTCTCACACACACACACACACACACACATAGTGTTTTTGAGAGAGAGAGAGAGAGAGAGAGAGAGAGAGAGAGAGAGAGAAAGAGTACAAATATAAACAAAAACGCACACACACATACATAAACAAAGAATGCACACACACATTGAGAGAGGAAAAGAGAGAGAGAGCATGCATAAACAAAAAACGCACACATTGAGAGAGGAAAAGAGAGAGAACATGCATAAACAAAAAACGCACACATTGAGAGAGGAAAAGAGAGAGGAAACATGCATAAACAAAAAAACGCACACACATTGAGAGAGAAAGAGAGAGAAACTAATTTAACGTCGTAGGAAACTAATTAAAATTAAAAGACCTAAAGATCTAGCCAACGAGGAGTTGAACTCAAGACCTATTATTCAAGAGGGAAATGGCATAACCAATCTATCATACTTGGCATGGGTGATAGAAAGGTTATACCATTTATCTCTTTTTATTGGCACACACATCCACACACGCGCACACACACAAGAAGAAGAGAGTTATAACGTCGTAGGAAACTATCCTAAAAGACGTTAAAGATTAGGTTAGATGTAGACTTACGTTAAATTAGATTTAGGTTTATTTAAGTTAAATTAGATTAGATTTAGGTTTATTTTTAGTTAGATTTACGTTTATTTACGCTAGATTTAGATTTACGTTATATTAGATTAGATTTAGGTCTCCATAGACTGCGATGCCTGTATGAAGCGGGTGAAGAAAGCCCTCAATGGAATATAGGGTATTGCTGCCTTCACTCATGGTGGGCTCCGTCGATCCAAACGTACTGGTGAAATGTCTTCAGAAGATAGGGAAGAAGGTGGATCTTTAGGGCGGCAAGAGTCACTACATCCCCAACAATGACCATCTAGACAACCTCTAGTCATTCAACAACAACTTCAAAGTTAGTAACAAGAGCAAGAATGGTCCAAAGGCCCAATTGCTGTCGTCAGATGTGGATGGAGATGAGGCAGCGTTGTCAGGAGTTTTTTGGAGCAAGGGATTGCGCATATGTACATATACATGCATGGTGCATCAAATAAAGGATTGTCCATTTTCCTTAGCCAGGTGGTTATGTGGGGCCCACATGTGTACAGGTAGGACAGGGTGTACATAGTGCATCGATTTTCAATATTACCAGTACCACTGTGTTTTTTCTATAATAAAGAGGAGTTGTTGGCACGTAAAACTTCTCAAAGAAGTTATCCACGGGCTAGCGGCATGAGGTAAGAAGGTGCGTCAGATGGCATCTAGTGGCGTCAGGAAGCCGAACGGGGTCAATATTTGCACGCAGATGAGGACGGACACAACGTGGGTGTTTTCTTGTGAGAATTATGCAGAAAGGTCATCATGAGGACCTTTTTTTGGGGCCACTTCACGTGGTGGCGAGATGCATTATCGGAAAAAAGCTGAGTGCTAGGTGTGCGAATGATGCAAAAAGGTGACAACTATGCACTGCGAGGTCAGTTTTTGACCTGTTCGGGGTCCGTTTGAGGTCATCTAAAAGGCCAAGGGTGCCCAACTAATAAAGCTAAGTGTGGGAACTGAAAAACAAGAGAGAAGACCAGAAAAAACGTGGAGAAGAGAGGAGGAACAGCCACAGGTGTGTTTTTGCTCATTTTGGAGCCTGTTTTGGCCATAAACTGCTCATCCGAGGTCGGATTTGAGCACTTTGACATTGTAGACTGGGGTTTTGGGCCGTTCCGGACGCGATGGCGCTGTCCATTTTGCCAAATTCCTCACTCTTTTCCTGCTGTTTTTCTGTGTAAGTTTCTCCTATGAGCGAAGTTTCTGCTCTAGTTTGTAATTGTATCTGGCTTATTTTACCCATATTGTGTGGGCTATTTGCCCCATTGGTGTTGGCCCAAGCTCAATTGTATCTAAACATAAAAAATTCTCCTCTTTTGAGCTGAGTTTTTTGGGGGTGTGTGTGTGTGTGTGTCTGTGTGGAGTGGGCAAGTGGATAGTCTCTCTCCTCTCACTCCAGAGGTGTGTTCCCTGTCTCGGCCAGGTGTGTTGTGTAAGCCGAGTGGTGCCCCATAGTGTGTGTGTGTATCTTCCAAGAGTGTGTTTCGGGTCATTATAGAGGCGTTGTGTGTGTTTTCATCCCGCTCACATTCTTTTGGTGCCCCCACGGAGGATCTTCTTCGAGTACCTTGTGCTTCGAGCTTCGAGCTTCGGGATTACAGGTTACAGGTTGCAGATTACAGGTTACAGGTTACAGGTTACAGGGACAGGTACAAGTACAGGTGATTCACACAGGTACAGGTAGCTGGAGTACAATGATATGCTAGCAGTGATGTCACTTGCAGTTGTTGTGGGAATGCATCACTTGGCGCCTATTTGAGCGCATTGTCTGCTGGATTGTACGTTACTTGTGGAAACTGCCATTGTACGCATTTGTGGAGCCATACTTGGTTGTATTTGGCAGTCCCAGCCATTTTTGAGACTTGGTCTGGAAGATAGTCATTTCTGAGACTTGACTATATGCGATTTGCATTAGCCTTCGTGTGAGGGTCGATAGCGTGAGGTTTTATTGAGTTGGGGGATTCTCAAATGTGGAGATCCTTTCGGTGATATAGGTAGCTGGAGCACCCTTTTCATGACCTCACCATAGGCTATGTACTAGTGAGTCCTATTTGATACTCAGGTTCTATTGTTGGCAGTTTATGCATACAAATACAGTCTATATTTTGGGTTCTCATTGCTCTACTTCTGCGGAAACTCTGTCAAAATTTTTCCAAGTTATGATGGCTGGTCTTTTGGTCTTTTGAGCCATTTTATGTTGTTATGCTGCTGAAATTTTGGCAAAATCAGAGGATAAGACAGGTGTGCTTTTTTGGGAGCTTCATGGTTGGCTTTAATGGATGATCAAAGTGGCCCTCAGTTCACTCCTTTTCATTTAACTCAAAGAATTCAGATTAATGTTCATGTGTCCAGGAAGATCTTTTTACAGCAGCGCATAGTCTTTATGTTTGGGCCAAGAAGATTGAGAGAGATCCTGGAATGTCCTTTGCCTGTTGTAATTCCAATGATCAACTATAAAAACTCATTTGATGTGCATGTGTTTGTCCTTATCTAAAGTTGAGCTCCATTGAAGTTTTGTGGAGATTGGGTAGTCAAAAGTTTTGGGTTCTTGCACGTGTGTTCAAAGGGGTTCTCAAAGCATTGTAACTTGGGTAGCCATGGATTTCTCTTATCCGGAGTTTCATGGAAGAAGTGATGAAGATGTGGAAGATTTTTTGGAAAAGATGGAGGTTGCCTGCATTAGCAACCAGATTCATGACCCTGCGCAAATGTTACGCCTTCTCCAAATTTGTTTGAAGAGTGATGCACGAGTTTGGTCTAAAGCATTTGAAGAGGAGTTGCGTGTGGCTGATCCACCTGTAAGGTTGAGTTGGGACAATCTACGACATGGGTTGGAAGTGGAGTTTGTGAAGATAGAAGATCCTGACAAGGTGTGGCAAGAAGTACAGGCTTTGGTGCAAAAGGAAGGTGAGCCAGTAGATGCGTACATACGTAAGTTTTCATTGGCATGGGAGCGAATGTGCAAGGCTTTAGCACCACAGGTACCCCCGCCTGACATGATGAAGAAGGACACGTTCTTAGCTGGTCTTTGGGAGAATATACGTTGGAGAGTGGAGCTAAAGAAGCCTAGGACATATGAAGATGCACTAGAGGTAGCAAGGAACAAAGAGTGGAAGCTGAGAAAAATGAGCCAGCTAGGGGTGGAGTCTTTGCCCATGAGGTCTGAATTTCAGCCTATGGACTCTTTACAAAGTCGTATGTCAGGGGTTCATCATGAACCAGTGGTTCCTGTTACTACTCAGGTTATACCAGCAGTGGTCACAACAGCAGTGCAAGATGATGGGCTAAGGCAAGACATGAGGCAAATGGTAGATTTGATGAAGAATCTCAGCCTAAACATGCTAGGTCAAGTGGGAAATAATCGAGGTCGAGGGAGGTTTGCAAATCAGCCAGGAGGTGAAGAAAGGCCTAGGAATGGTGTTGGACAAAGCAATGGTAGGTTTTGGAGGCAGACGCCCACCTGTTACAATTGTGGAGAGTTGTGTCACATCAGCCCGCAATGTGATAAGCCACCAAGGATGGGGGGAGACATGTATCCATTGCCAAGACAGGTGCTAACTAGGTCAAATGATTATGGCATCGAAATTAAGGGAGACGAAGGAACCAGTGGACTGACCCAGGAGGAAAAGGGAAAGACAAAAGTGCTAAGTGTAGTCACCTTGGAGAAGGCATCAAAGCAAGAGGATACATTAGTGATGCCTATTGGGAAGAGGACCACAGAGGATAAGGAAGGAAGAAGTGCCCCAGGTCCTAGTAAGAAGAAAGGAAAGAGCCATGAAGTTGAGGATGTCAAGGCCAAGAGGAAAAGGAGAGCTCGTCGAAAGTTTCATGTTTCAGATTTTCCACTAGGGGATGGGCAATTAAGCTATGACTTGAAGGAGGATCTGATGAGCAGGAAGGCAGATGTTACTTTTGGGCAGCTTATAGAGATGGTGCCTAAGCTAAAGCGACAGTGGAAGAGGATGGTTAACCCAATGGAGAAAGAGCCAGAGAGAGGTTCAGTGAAGGTGTTGGCAATGGACGAGCTACCAGACATTTGTCCAATAGTAGATGTGTGGCATAAAGGGAAAAATTTGGGACAAGGTTATGTGGATGGCGGAGCCCAAATATGCGTCATAACACACTCATGCATTGAGAAGATGGGTCTCACAGTGGCTGGGGTGTCAGGTTTTCGGATCAGATTGGCAAACCATCAAAAAGTAAAATGCTTGGGTGTTGTAAAGAGCTTAGAAGTGGAGGCATATGATGCAAAGACAGTGGTTGATTTTCATGTGATGCCAGCAGGGTTGGGAGCATATCCTATTATATTGGTCAGACCATGGTTACGTGCAGTGGGAGCCGTTCAAGATTGGCGACATGGTACGATTAGCCTCTATGGAAAGACAGGTACCAAGAAGCTTTATAATATGGACACAAGGAAACGATTAGAGGAGCTTTATGAAGATGAGGATGAGTCTAGTGATGAAGACTCTTCCACGGTGATAGATGAGGACAGTGATAGCACTACCAGCAGTGATGAGGATGCTGATGTTGCATTTCTTTTGATGGATAAAGAAATCCAGGAGTGTGGTTTAGTCACATTTGCGAATGAAGTTGAAGATGAAAGTGAAGGGCCTTATGAAGTGATTGAAGGGTTGATGCAAACCAAGGTTGAGTTGTCAAAGAAGCAGGAATTAATGACGCAAATGATTAGTGGAGACCTCTCAGCTATGGAGAAGGATATATATTTGCATATGCTGGCTAGTTTTCCTGATTTGTTCATTACTTCATATGAAGAGATCAGACGGTTCAAGGGTGAAGAGATGCATATAGAGATGAAAGAAGGTGCTAAGCCAGTGCGGCAAAGGCTAAGAAGGATGGGTCAAGAGCAAATGGAAGCGTTGCGGGTAGAGGTGGACAAGTTATTGAAGGCAGGGTTCATAGTTCCAGTGGAGACCACAGAATGGGTGAGTCTAGTTGTAGTCAGTCCAAAGAAGGATGGGAAGTGGAGAATTTGTGTGGATTTTAAACCCTTAAACGCAGCTACTAAGAAGAACCCATATCCTCTTCCATTCATCGATCAAATCTTAGATTCAGTGGCAAGTTATGAGAGGTAGAGTGTGTGTGATGGTTTTTCAGGCTATTTTCAATTGAAGATTGCTCTTAAAGACCGCACAAAGACAACTTTTATTATGCCATGGGGCTGCTATTGCTACACAGTATTGCCATTTGGGTTGTCAAATGGACCTTCCTTCTATCAAGAGAGAGAAAATTGGGTGCTGGAACCATTCATTGGTAGTTGTGTTAAAGCTTTTATGGATGACTTCTGTGTCTATAGCAGTAGGGCTGATCACCATGAGAAGCTGCAGATGATATTGGCTCGATATGATGAATGTGGAGGACAACTAAATCCAAAGAAATGTCATCTAGCACAGCCAAGGGTGAAGTTATTGGGCCATATGGTGTCAGAAAATGGCATTGAGGCTGATCCAGATAAGGTGAAGTCTATTATTCTTCTTCCATCACCTATGAGTACGAAGCAATTGGCAACCTTTATACACAAAGTGAAGTACATGGCACGGTTTACTCCATTGTCTTCACAGCTTCTTTATCCATTACAACAAGTGGCAAAGCATGATCAATTGCAATGGGATGACAAGTGTGAAGAAGTGTTTCAAGAGGTGAAAGAGGTGTTAGGGGGGTTGTCAGCCATGCAAGCTCCTGATTGGGAGAAAGTTTTTTATGTAAATCCATCAGTAGGGGATGATTCCATTGGAGCTATGCTATTGCAAAAGGGGAAGGGCAGCCATTATATGAGGCCAGTGTATTGTGCAAGCCGAGTGAAGTTGGTAGCGGAGAGAAAGTTATCGGAAGTAGAGCTAGTGATGGCCAGTGTAATATTTGCTTGTCGACGATTTCGTCATTACTTGCTACCACGGCCTTTTGTTTTCTTGACGAGTCATGCCTTTTTGCCACAGTTAATTAATGGTACTAACATGTCACATGTGGTGAAGAAATGGGTAATTGAGCTGCAAGAGTTTGAGTTCTCTTTTCTAGTGGAAGATAGTACAAGGGCTACCCTAGCTGATTTGTTGACCTACAAGGAGAATCCCCTTATTGTTAAGGAAGAGGTGGTGAGAAAGGTAGTTGAAGAAGTGCCACAGATCAGCAATGCACATGTGTTGTTCTTTGATGGTTCATACAGAAAGAGCCACGATGCAGCTTCAGGGGGTATAGCACTTTATGATCCAGAGGGGAAGCTAGTATGCAAGAGAGGGTTCAAATTGGATGCGCATAGTAACAATGAGGCTGAATATGCTACATTGGAAGCCGGATTACACATTTGTTTGAAGCATGGGGTTCGAAGGTTGAGCATAAAAGTTGATGCCTTGTTAGTGGTGAAGCAAGTGCTGGGTATGTGGAAGAGCAAGAACACCTCATTGAAGGAAATGTGCTTCAGAATTAAAGGCCTGTTAAAAAATTTCGAAGCATGGATCATCAGACACATTGAACGTGCTCTAAATGGAGAGGCACATGAAGCAGCTCAAGGCATGATTGGGGAGCTATTCGTGTTGAGGACCACTTTACCTCTTTATCATGGCCGGGAAAGTTTGGCTCAAGAAGAGAAGTTTTTGCTAAAAGGAATCATTCCAAAGGAGATTCATAAGTCTAAGAAGTATGGCTTTGTGCGTAGAGCATACAGGTACAAATTGATTGGTGATTTCTTATACATGAAAGGGGCTGATCTCGTGTTGAGACGTGTACCTTGGCAGGAGGAGCTTTACAGAGTGTTGGAAGAGAATCATGAATGCGCATGTGGTCGCCATTTTGCTCTAAAGATCACCTTGCATAAGATTTTGCAAGAGGGGTATGTATGGCCTAGTTTGCACAAGGATGTTCACCATTGGTGTAGGTCTTTCAATAGGTGTCAAGCATTTGGGAAGAGAGTGTTGAAGCAAGAGCTACGAAAAACCATTATGGCGTTTGATGTGTTTGAAAAGTGGGGGATTGATGCAATAGGCCCGTTACCTATCACAAGCAGGGGCAAAAGCTATATCTTGACGGCAGTGGACTATCTCTCTAGATGGGCAGAGGCTATAGCAGTAAAACAGATCACTGCAAAGGATGTGGCAAAATTTGTGTATGATGAAATATGTTGCAAGTTTGGGGTGCCATTGGAGCTACTTTCAGATAAGGGGCCAGGATTTAGAGCTAAACTGCTAGACTTCTTATGCACAAAGATGAAGATTAGGCACCAGCATACCACTCCTTATTACCCGCAGTGTAATGGCTTAAATGAAAGATTCAATGGTGAGTTGGTACAAATTCTTTCTAAAGTGACAGAGCACCAAGGAAAGAATTGGGATTTGGAATTGCCTAGTGCATTATGGGCTTACCGTACTTCGGTGAAGACAGGTACAGGGTTTACTCCATTTCATTTGGTGTATGGAAAGGAAGCACTATTGCCTGTGGAGGTAGAGTTGCCTGCGGTCAAGATGTTAGAGAAGTTGCTTGGGTCGCCTAGTGATGCATTCAAAGAGAGGCTCTTGCAGTTACAAGAGGTCCAGTTGGATAGGATGAGCGCATTGGAGCATTATGGGCAGATGCAGGATAAGGCTTTGGCAAAGATAAATGAAAAGGTCAAAAGTAAGGGTATCAAGAAACATGACTTGGTTTTGCGCTACAATAGTAAGCTGGACAACACCTTCCAAAAGAAGTTTCAAATTAAGTGGGAAGGCCCTTTCAAGGTAGTGGAGTGTTTTCCAAATGGCACATATCAGCTGGCTAACCTGGATGGTGTTCTACATAAGTCAAGGGTAAATGGGTTGCGTCTTAAATTGTATCATGCTAGATTGATGATGGTGGAGCAAGATGAGCTGTCTGTGGATCAAGCAATGTTGGTGAGGGATGAGGAGACCTGTGATGCGGCAAGTCTCATATCTCTCTTTGCTGCTGCTGATCATGAATGATCTAGCAGGCTAGGGGATGGGCAAATTATGTCAGGAGTTTTTTGGAGCAAGGGATTGCGCATATGTACATATACATGCATGGTGCATCAAATAAAGGATTGCCCATTTTCCTTAGCCAGGTGGTTATGTGGGGCCCACATGTGTACAGGTAGGACAGGGTGTACATAGTGCATCGATTTTCAATATTACCAGTACCACTGTGTTTTTTCTATAATAAAGAGGAGTTGTTGGCGCATAAAACTTCTTGAGGAAGTTATCTACGGGCCAATGGCATGAGGTAAGCAGGTGCGTCAGATGGCATCTAGTGGCGTCAGGAAGCCGAACGGGGTCAATATTTGCACGCAGATGAGGACGGACACAACGTGGGTGTTTTCTTGTGAGAATTATGCAGAAAGGTCATCATGAGGACCTTTTTTTGGGGCCACTTCACGTGGTGGCGAGATGCATTATTGGAAAAAAGCTGAGTGCTAGGTGTGCGAATGATGCAAAAAGGTGACAACTATGCACTGCGAGGTCAGTTTTTGACCTGTTCGGGGTCCGTTTGAGGTCATCTAAAAGGCCAAGGGTGCCCAACTAATAAAGCTAAGTGTGGGAACTGAAAAAAAAGAGAGAAGACCAGAAAAAACGTGGAGAAGAGAGGAGGAACAGCCGTAGGTGTGTTTTTGCTCATTTTGGAGCCTATTTTGGCCGTAAACTGCTCATCCGAGGTCGGATTTGAGCACTTTGACATTGTAGACTAGGGTTTTGGGCCGTTCCGGACGCGATGGCGCTGTCTATTTTGCCAAATTCCTCACTATTTTCTTGCTGTTTTTCTGTGTAAGTTTCTCCTATGAGCAAAGTTTCTGCTCTAGTTTGTGATTGTATCTGGCTTATTTTACCCATATTGTGTGGGCTATTTGCCCCATTGGTGTTGGCCCAAGCTCAATTGTATCTAAACATCAAAAATTCTCCTCTTTTGAGCTGAGTGTTTTGGGTGTGTGTGTGTGTGTGTGTGTGTGTGTGGAGTGGGCAAGTGGATAGTCTCTCTCCTCTCACTCCAGAGGTGTGTTCCCTGTCTCGGCCAGGTGTGTTGTGTAAGCCGAGTGGTGCCCCATAGTGTGTGTGTGTGTATCTTCCCAAGAGTGTGTGTTGGGTCGTTAAAGAGGCGTTGTGTGTGTTTTCATCCCGCTCACAGCGTCACCGCCGGAAGTTAACTCTCACATCTTTAGTGATGAGAATGCCAACTCTTGCCGAGTTATGTGAAAAATTATGTGTTAAATCGGTTTTAAGGTTCTTATAATCCCTGTTAGGTTAGCTCTTTGTTTTTAATATAACATAATTTACGTTAGATTTAGATTTATAGTATATTAGATTAGACTTAGGTTTATTTAGGTTTACCCTCACACACACACACACACACAAGAAGAAGAGAGTTTTAACGTCGTAGGAAACTATCCCAAAAGATGTTAAAGATTAGGTTAGATGTAGACTTACGTTAAATTAGATTTAGGTTTATTTTTAGTTAGATTTATGTTTATTTAGATTTACGCTTATTTATGTTAGATCGAGTCCACGCAAGAATTACTTACGGTTTAGGGTTTAGAGTTAGACGAACAGTGAAAAGATCTATTGTGAAAAGATGTTAAGATGCTGTGAAGTGCTACAGCTAGAGAAGAGGCAAAGGGGTTTTGTCCACTACATGCAGTATCATGTAGACGTGGGTCTGTAGATTTCTTGTACCCACAAATATAGGTATTGACCAATAAAGAAGAGATTATAACCCGGTGGTTCTGATCTCCATGCACCTCTAGACCGAGGTGTGCGGGGATTGGACATGACTAGAGAATGTGAGGTAGAGAGAGAGAGAGAGAGAGAGAGAGAGAGAGAGAAGACGAAGAATGCCAATAGAATATTAAATTTGTTGTCCACGTTATAAGATTTTTATCCTCATTATGAGTAGTGACGAGGATGTGGGACCGTCCAACCGAAACACCTATCTCTCAACGAGGGTCTTATGTCCTTGTAATCAATGCAAGAATTTTGTGTGACGGACAAGACGTGTTTCTTTGCAGCACGTTCGGAAATTTGGCGAGTTCGATCCATCTATTATAGATCGAGTTGTTGCCAATTATAACTCGTCGGACTCTGACGCTGGCCAACAAGCAGCAATCTTGCAACCCAATAGACGTGTTCGCAGGCGCTTTGGTCAAGCAGCATATGTGAGGCACAAGATGTAGCCTCTAACAGCTCGGGGGATGATCATGTAGAGCACATTCCCAACGAGGCAATGTTTGAGCCCGAGATTGATGAAATGATCGAGACGATCATGGATTCAGAAAGGCTTATCTATGATGATATGAAAAGTGAAGCTGATACGCCATTGTATAATGGAGCACGTATGTCTAGATTGAAAGCACTCCTGGTTCTTCTCAACATGCAGGCAAAGTTTGGATGGAGTGACACTAGCGTCACAGCGCTTTTCAGGTGATCTATTACAATTAGTTTACTTTAATAAAACTCTAAATGTATAATGATCTGATAGATTTTTACACGACTGTATCGTATTTTTATGTTGTGTAGATTGCTTAAAGAGCACATACTACCAGCTGACAATGTGATGCCAGATTCCCGAGATAAAGCAAGAAAGATTTTGCGAAACTTGGGGATGGATTACAATTCTATCCACGCTTGTCCTAATGACTGCATTCTTTTCAGAGGGGAATACATAGACATGGAGAAGTGTCCGAAATGTGATTCCGAAAGATATCGAGTAGATCTCCATAGGACAAATTTTCCACAGAAGGTTTTGCGACATTTTCCTCTGATTCCTCGCATCAAGCATTTCTTCGAATGTAAGTCCATGGCCGCCCTAGCATCATGGCATGAGGAGAATAAATCTTCGGATGGTGTGCTACGAATTCCTGCAGATTGCGTAGCCTGGAAACATATAGATGGAACATGGTCAAATTTTGCCAGGGAAGCTCGAAATTTGCGCTTAGGCCTGGCTATGGATGGCATGAATCCATTTGGTCAAAGATCAACATCTTACAGTGTATGGCCCGTTGTCATCGTCAACTACAACATTCCCCCGTGGTTGACTACGAAGAAGGGGCACCTATGGCTAAGCTTGATTGTGCCAGGGCGATATAAAGTGGAGAATATGGATGTGTATCTTCGTCCACTATTGGAAGAGCTACAACAATTGTGGATGGGCATAGAGGTGGTGGATATGAGCCGACACACAGGACGACGGAATGCTTTGATCAGAGGCATTCTAATGTGGACCATGCATGACTATCCCGGGCTAACAGAATGCTTAGGTGATCTATTGACACTCCTCACTCAGACACTGTAAATCTTGTTTTTTCCCATAGTTGATCTATTATCATGTGTATACATGTAGGGCTTCAAACAAGCGGATACAGAGCATGTGTCACATGTGGACCTAGACTGAATGCACGTAGGGCACCCTCACTGAAGAAGCAAATCTACAAAGGTCATCAAGCGTATCTTCCAGAGAATCATGTGTTACGCGACGGCTTTTTGGGAAGAGAGCCACCAAGGATGTCTGCACAAGCATGGTTAGAGCAGAAGGAGATGTGCGATGACAGATTGCCTCCAGGAATGAAAAGACTATCTCTATGGTACGAGTTACCATACTGGCCCCGACTCATGATCAATCACTTGCTCGATCCAATGCACAAATTCAAAAATGTAGGTAATCTACTATGGGACCATGTGACCAGCAAGAAAGATACTTTGGGATCCAGAGTTGACCTTAGAAATGTGGATCGTATGGAGTAATATTGGCTGCAAATAGCGTCTGATGGATCGATAAAACTCCCTAAAGCACCATGGATTTTCACAGGAGCCCAAGAACGCAAAGTAAAAGAGACCATTCGATCTTTGCGGACCCCCACTAGAGTAATGCACTCGCTCCGAACGTGTTTTACTAAAGAAGGAAAGCTTACCGGTTTGAAGTCACACGATTGGCATAAAATGTGTCAGGTACGTTCATAGTGGACTTTAATATCATTGCATAAAATGTGGACTTTAATATCATTGCTGCACATACTTTACAGTTTATTTTACCGGTTGCCATTGAGGGATGTTTGTCTCTCGACATCCGTAACACAATCTACAAACTTGCAAAGCTGATGCAATGGATCTCACAAAAGGAGATCAACGTAGACTCCATACCATTCGCCAAACTAAATGCTACGGAGCTTGTATGCATGTTTGAGAAACATTTTCCTACCATGCTAACCATTCAGGTGCATCTTTTTGTTCACATAGTTGATGAGGTGGAAATAGCTGGCACAGTTCATTCCAGATGGATGTTCTTCTTAGAACGTTTCATGAAAACGCTTAAGGGATATGTGCGTCAAAAGGCACGTCCGAAGGGTAGCATGGCAGAAGGTTGGTTGGTATCAGAGTCCCTAGTGTACATTGGAGAGTGGCTAGACGGATTTGATAAATTCCGGGACATGCTATGGCGAACCATAGATGATGAGCGCATATCTGGGATTGTCATGTTCAATCTCGGTGTTGAGAAGAAGATGACGGAAGATCTAGAGGCTAAAATCAACCGATTTCGCATGCTTCACAATCCAGTGATGCAAAAGTGGATTTCACAATATGAGGATGCAAAGCAAGAGCGACAAAGGGCACGAATCGAGTGGAGACGGGGAAGACGACCACCGATGCACTATCCGACAGGTCTGGAGAGCCTACCAACATTCATGAGCTTAAGATGGTTGCACAACCAATTGAGAAGCGCACAACAATGCGGTGACGAAGTGACTGAGGAAGAGTGGGAGTACTCTCGGGGTTGCGCGACCAAGGTAAGTTTGCAATGTATGACTAGCTAGTGACTTTATTTCTAAACGTTTGAACGGCCACTCATAATCTTTGTTCGTTGTAGTATAAGTCATACACAGCAGCATGGTGTAAAGGTCGACATTTTAGGGTGGAACGGATCGACAAAAAGCGTTTTACTCAAGATTGTGGAATCATGGCAAAATTTGAACAGTCTAGTCGACGACGTTCCTCTGATGCAGATCCTGTGGTGGCGGAACTCACTTACTTCGGCACGCTACAAGAGATTTTGAGGATCGATTACAGAGGATTTTTTGTCGACTTGTTTGACGTGCAATGGTTCAAGATAATCATGGAGGGTCGCAACGCTACTGTGCGTAGAGGAGAGTCTGGTTTTCTTGAGGTGGATTCTACTAAGAAATGGACTGACCTAAGAGACACTTTTGTACTACCCGAGCATTGTGAACAAGTAAGTATGTAAATAGTTAACATCCCCCTTTTACAAGTTATGTGCTTGAAAGCTCTCATGTAAGTTATGTGGCTCTGGCAGGTAATATTTCATCCTACAAAGTCTACATCAAACTGGTGGTACGTCATAGAGGTAGCCCCTCGTAGTGCAAGGATGTATGAAGGCTACCATGTGCCAATCACAACGGCATCAATGGAGGAGATCAGAGAAGATGCTCAATCAGAAGCCGCTGCGGTGGTGCCAGACGAGCATCATGATGCTACTACTCTATATGGGGTGCATGCAGAGGAGCTACAAAATGAAACAGAGGATATGTGTTTAAACAGAGAGCTCTATATAGATATAGGAAGTTATGCTGAGTTATGCGAGGATGAGAGAGAGATCTCTTAAAGCCACAAATATTGTATTTGAACAATTTTGCTCCGTGTTGTAAAAGATATGGCTCTCTAAGTACCTTCCATGGTGTATAACGCTCTTTTCTACTCGCGCTCACATCTTTTGATTGAAAATTCTGAGTTTTCGACTTGCCTCTTCTATCACTCAATTCATTGCGTCATTGTATTTATATGCGTCATTACGTCATTGTACTTAATGGTCTTTGCGTCATTGTCTACTCTATTCATTCAATATTAAGTTTAAATATTCGTGTGTTTAATGCAGGTATGGATGATGAGGAGTTTCTTTCTTCTTTGTCACCGCACCAGAGACAGTGGTACGTGGAGCGTCATCGCTCTGGCGTATCATCGCGCGTTCCTACTCCATCCGCATCTCCCTCTCTTTCAAAGCATTCGGCGCGCTCCAAAGCTTCGGTGTCGACGAGACGATCTTCACACTCGTCTAGACACCGGCGCTCTAGTGGTGGCGGTGGCGGTTGTTGTGGGGATTCCGCCGCCGATGCCTCCACACCGCCTCGTGTTCGACGAGGCTCTTTACCCTCCCCTTCTTTGCCCGCCCCCACACCAGCCACGGCATCGCCATCTACGCCAGGTTTCGCGCGGCTGACTGTTCCTAGCAGCTACACACCTCTACCTACTCCACCAGGAGCCACCCTACTCGACACTCCTCGCTTCGGGGCCCAGACGCCAGTGGAGACACCTGACGTTCGTACCCCCATCGACACGCCGCTAGAGACCCCTGCCGGGACACCCAGGTTCATGCGTCACCGGCCAGAGGGCTTGCCTTACTCCGTCGACTTCAGCGGCGGCATCATCATGGATGATGATGGCAAGAAGGTGATCTCACGCATGCGTGGTCTTTGCTCTCAGCTATTTAGACACTATATACTAAACAAATGGAGTGAAGTACCAAGTGATTTAAAAGCCAGAGTCATCAGCATACTTCATGATGAGTTTCTCGTTCCAACACGGGATCAACGCTTCAATGAAGACCTGATGAAGATTCGAATGCGCGAATACTGCAAACACAAGCGTTCCGAAGTGCAAAAAGCAATCAAGCATGGGTGGAACAGGCCAGATTGACTGGCCAAAGAAGATTGGAAGAATGCGAAGAAAGCAGCGCGCGAGAATCCCGACAAGTGGAAGCAACAAAAGGATGCAACCAGAGCACGAGTAGAGGCAGGGAGCTCGCACCACTTGGGGAGCGGTGGATGGGCATCATTTGAGGCCGATTTTGTAAGTGTTTTCGCATTGCTCTTTATGTTCGATAGTTTAGGGTTTATGAGTTTTTTAATTCTAACATAATGAAATCTTTGTATGTTTTGACAGTGGTCGATGACAGGACGTGATCCCACACCGTAGGAGCGCGAGTACGCAGGCAGGAAGGACGTAAACGCCCTGATGGACATTCTCAGTTCTCGCGGCGGCATGGTTAGTATTAGGGTTTACTCTTTTCTATTTTTTGTATTGTTTTATAAATGTCGTTATATGTTTATACTTACTGAAAGCTGTCTTATTGTCTTTTTTTGCAGAATCCGACAGATACGCCGCTTGGACGCGATGAGACGTCTGACTAGACGACGTCAGTTTAGCCGTAGCTAGATAGCATTAGTTTAGGGTTTCTCATAGCTTATGTATCATGAGACGGATTTTATACGTCTTTTTGAACCATGTATATTATTACATTTGTCACCGCAGTTCATTTTGCCAATCAATTCTTTATGCCTATGATGTTGTACAATTGTCATTATTACATTTGCCAATCAATTCCTTTTGCCTATGATGTGTACAATTGTCAATTATACGCTTGTCAATTTTGCAAACAATGCGTCTTGTGGGTGACTATTTTGGGTCTATTGTCTACCCTTGCACTTTTTTTAAAAAGTGAATCAAGTACAATATGGTTGATGGGTGGCAGGGCATTCAATGCCCTGTCACCAAAAAAAATTTCTCTCGGGCGTCGCTATAATCGTCGCTATTTATGGCTCCGTAGTGTCTCTATAGACTTCTATGTAAACGTCGCTATAACCGTCGCTATAATCGTCGCTATGAGCGTCGCTATATAGCGACGCCTATAGGGATGCATATAGCGACGCTCTCGTAGCGATGGTTTTAGAGACGCCGGGGGTTATAAAAACCCAGTGTATTTCTGTCGTTAACAGCGTCACAAGAGCACACAACCTCTTGTAGTGTGGAACTGCACTACCTCGATTAGTATCCATTGACTCTCTGGAATGTAATGATCCCATTGGTCCGGGCTTCGAGTACTGAGGTTGACTGAAAGAGCCAGCAGCCTGAATTCTTTGTCCTCCTGTTGTCATTGGGTTTTGCACTCCATTTGTTGGTGCTGGTCTTTGTGAGCTAGAAGTAACATAATACTGATGTAGTGGTCCACCAAATTATGTATATCCTTCTAATTCTTTCTTGCCCATTGTTGAGTATTGCCTCCCATACTTGTCGTAAGCGGCAATTTTCACTTCCGATCCCTCTGTGTAGGTAAATACATAAAGTCTTTTTTGGTCTGTCAACTCTCCAGTGTAGGGTTCTTCACATCTATAATAGAGATCTTGCTCCCCATTATTATATTTGTATAGCCCCACATAGATGTTATCAGTGCTGATCCTTGTAGTTTCATTCTCTCTTCTTAACCTCGCATCAGGGAAGTTCATTATTGGTGCTTTCTCCTCAAGTTCTTCATCTACTTTGGCTTTGGTGCCCATCAATCCCCACTTGTCCACAATGTTAGGGTTTAGGACTACCAAATACATGGTACCCTCGTCATCTAGATATCTATCTCCGCTATAGCTCACAGGCACTAAGTCCTTGAACTCACTAGGTCTATCTTCTATCTTTACACAATAGCAGTCCATTCCATCTTTGTAGATCTTGGCACCTTGCTCATTGTCGTACTGGTATTTTATAAACAATAGCTTCATTGTGGCGGAAGGGTTTGATGATCCTGCTGCCATATTTTCTCTGTTGTTCAGGTTCAAGTGTTCCAAGTGTTCGGTGAAAATCTCGTAAGATCTCTCCGAAGAAGTATCAGAAACACTTCCTTCAAAGATCGTCTCTAATGGTTGCACCCAACTTTGGTTTACACTTCCCTCGGTTAATATGACACTTGCTTGTTCCCCTTGTTTTGGTTGATTATTCTGGAGATTCCTGCCCGATATTCATCAATTCCCCTAAAGGACTTTAACTTTTCCGTCTCGACAATTTGTTTTCCCAAGTTTTTGTGGTCAGAATTGATCCAAACTGATTGATACTTGGTCAATTGTTTAATCTTGTCAGTTGGACAACTATTGTTTCATCAAGTGAGAATTTTGTTGCAGTTATGCTGAAAAAGACATTATACGCGTATGATGTCTTTTTTCACAGATTTGGACTATTTTGGTTATGCTCACTCTTAGTAGCCCCCTTATGCTCTGTCCACTCACAAAATTCAGTTTGAACTCTGTTTGAGCAAGTTATGGCTACTTTAGGCTTTTCTTGGCAATTTTCCGCTTTTGACTTGTTTTGGATCAATTGTGATCCAAATGGGATGAAACTTGAAATGTAACCTCTACACAGCTATTACAATGGATCTGTGTTGGCAAAGTATCAAAATATGTCCAAAATTAGGTCAAAGACATCATACGCGTATGATGTCTTTTTCATCAATTTGGGTCAAGACTTGATATTTATGCTTTCTACAGTGTTTGTAACAATCTTGTCAGGTCAGATATAAAAAATAAGCAGTGGATGTGCTAAAAGACATTATACGCGTATGATGTCTTTTGTCCCAGATTTTGACTATTCTTGGTTTTAAGCCTTCTCCAATGTTTATAATTGAGTTTCAAGTGTTTTTGTCAGGTTTGAATGTAAAAACAAGATCTGAATCCAAAAGTTCCTATTCTTTGCGTTTCTTGGACTCCGACTTGTCTTTTTGGGTTTCTTTAAGTGTTAATGCTCTTGTTTTAAGTTGAAATTAGGGTATAACCCCCCTTTTGAACACTCTGGTCAAGTCAAAATTTCTGTTTTGGTCTCTGTTTGGTCATTTAGACATCATACGCGTATGATGTTTTAAGTTGCAGATTTCCAGTTTTTGGCACAGAATCCTTCCTAAAGCTTTCTCAAGTGCTCAGCAGCTCCCAGATACACTGAAAATTTCTCTGACTTTTGTTTATTGCAAGTTTCACTACTAACTCGACGGTTTAGTGATCTAACATGCAATCAACCATATCAAGAAAATACTCCAATGATTACTAGCTCTAGATCAGGATCAAATGAAGTCCTACCTAAGCTATTCCTAATCATAAAATGGGTTTGGTAATTGTGATTTTAAAGAGATCCACTGCCACTCACGGACTAGCAAATTCTTCTTCTATCAACAACTACTCAACACCAACAAAACAACAAACAAATCTAAGCTAAACTAAAAATACTTTCAACACGGAAGACCCAGGAATACCCCACTTCCTAGTATCTCTCGAGATCTTTGGAGTCCACCACTCCTAGATCTTTTCTAACTAAAGTATACAAAGTAGTTTATACGACTCACCTCGTAGGATTAGTCTAAGGTCACCTACTTAGGGCTCTCGTCCCCGGCAACGGCGCCAAATGTTAAGGCGGTTACGCCGCTAGCGGAAGATAAATAGCGAGAACTCAACCAACAACAGAATTTGTCAGACGGGGACGGAGCTTGACCCGCAGGCGCATGGAAACAACTAGGTGGGTGTCAAATCACCTACTCGACCTTCTAATGACAATCACTACTAAGGAAATCAAATCTAAGTTCTAAAATACGCAAGTGACTGAAATCCTTACTATGAACGAATGCTATACGAAACAGGATCTAGAATCATTGAATCGATCTAAAACTCAAGGGGAAGTCTATACACTAGGTAAGAACAACACCCTAAAGACTTGAGAACTGCAAAATCAACCTATAACCACTCCGTGCGGTAAACGCGTATGAAGACAGGCCAAAAAATACAGGTGATCGAAACTTGACCCCGATGGTACTAATGTGTAGCTCTACTCGTTGTGGTTCTATAGATATGCTGCACGCTCCATTCCGACACACGAGTTGGAAGAAAACTCACACCGAAGCTCGTAGGAACTTACCACACATAGAAGCTGATAGCGCGCACTCTTGGTATCTGTGCGTAGCTCTCGCCGTTTCTAACACAATGGCGGTGTCGCTTCTCCAATGGTGGCTTCGTAGCTCGCGTAGCAAGTAGATAAGACTCTGACTCTCTCTCTCTCTCTCTCTCTCTCTCTCTCTCTCTCTCTCTCTCTCTCTCTCTCTCAGACACAGTCACGGCGCTCAAAAAACTCACTTTGATTAATAATCTGAATCCCCCTTAGGTTACAAAAACTTTGGCTTATATACCTCAGCCTTGGAGGTGAGAACATCTCTAACTAATTACATCAGCAAGTGAAATTACTTCGGGATTACAAGCTGGAAACTCAATTGAGTCCCGTTACTTAATGAATGGCTCAAATCAAAATTAATGCCGGAAAGACATTTATTACAATCAATGGTTACAAAATGATGAGTGTGAGCAAAAATGTGGGTGTGATCCTCTGCTGGCTCAACAATTCTCTACAGTGACCAGGGGATATTTGCAAGGCCATTAGGTAAGGACCATCTCTCAAGCCTATATAACGAGGCCTCCACTGAGCACAAGAAAAAGGAAGGGAACACAAGGAAGGAAGAAAACACTAGCTCCATGCACTCTACATTTTAAGCACCACTAAGCACATAATGCACCTCCCAAGCTAGGGAGCTCATGGCATCATGTTTTGTTGCAGCATTGGCAACATCACCATTCCCCCCACTCTCCACCACACCATGGTTGAGTTACTAGTCAAGACCACTCCATTGACAAAAGGCAGACATTATTCCCCCGCAAGGCAATATGAGCACACTAGGATTGAATGCAATGACACCATGCTACCCCGGGCCACTCTAGATGCTGGTGATTGACATCATTGGTGGCTGCATCATCTTGATGTTTTCCCTCAACTAACCTCCCTCTAACGTGCTAACCTCCTGCTAACTCCAAACTTCGCCATTCACCATATGGCGCTTGCATTCCATCATGCATCCCTAGTGCCAAGAGCCAGGTTTGTAGCAGTTAAGAACACCGTTTGTAAGTATCATCAATAAAAGTGTGCAATGCTATCTTGATCTTTGGGTCCATTCTCTGTTCTCTTTAGCTTTGTTTTCCCACATTCCCGAGATGTTCCATCTCTTGTATATCACTCTGCTTGTGCTCCATCACGTGCAGCCTCTCCAGTCAGTCACCATTCTGACCTTGTCACATACCTCTCTCGTACACACTCTCCTGACTGTTGACTAGGAATTTTCTACATGTGGACGTTTGCTGTATCACCATTTCATGTTGGTTACCTAGAGGGAATCTCACTTTTGCTATCCTAGGTCATCTATGTATGCATCCTAGCTGCACTTATGCTAGGTGGTGCCCCTCTTTAGCTACAGGATTACTCCTACCTTGAGATGATGATTGAGGATGTTCAGGCTATGTGTGGTGTAGAGACCACCCCATATGGCATGTAATTTCCGGGAATCATTTTCTTGGTGCCCCCCACGGAGGATCCTTTCATGAAACCCTTCAGTTTACAAAACTGAAACCCCTAAACTTTTGTGGATGGATGAATGGTTAGAAGGGTTTGCTAACTAGAAAACAGAAGAAAAGGAGCTCCAAGCACAACTAGGTGAACTTCCCATCTCCATCAAATCTCGAGTGCCAGGAGTAATGGTAATCGATTTGCAGTGGGAGTGTCAATCAACACATCAGACTCAATGGATATACATAGGCCAGGTGCCAAGGAGAAGAAGGAGGAAGTCAAGACCATGCCTGCCACCTACAACCAACCCGCAACAACAAGATGGAGGGAGCTCTGCACAATAGAGAATCAACACTATTCTACTTTGAGAATTGGGTAGCTCAAGTCACTGAGGTACCTATCACGGTCTGTTTCCAAGTCGCACCTGCAGCTCTAGCACAGATAACGGAAGCACATGCTCACACTCTCACTAGAGAAACTAAGGATCTAATGAGCTTGTTTAAGGAAAGAACACCAACCTCTCCCACAAGCTTGGATAGTGGCTAAGCACCTTTAAGATTCACATGAATCAGTACAACTAACCTCAAGGTGGATCACACATTCTGATACGAGTATGTTCAATCAAGGTAATACTGAACTGGAAGGCTCACTACGAGCACGTCATCGACACCATGCTGGTTGGGGAGTGCTTCTTTGAGGTTCTGGCATCATATCAGCCATTTGTCTTGCCTTTGGTAAAGGCAATGTACCGTTTGAGATTTTAATCTATGTTCCATTATAAAAAGGGTATACATGCCTCCTTGTAAATTAAAAAAAAAATAAAAAATCTTTTGATTGCAAGCTAAGCAGTGTGTCTTTCTATCTCTCTCTGTCAGTAATCATGGCAAGTGTAAGATTTCCAACATTTGAAGGAAAGAAGGGGGAAGATTTGGTAACAGATTTCCTAGATGACTTTGAGGTAGCATGTGTAATAAGCAACAAAGATACAGATGAATCCCGGGTTAGAATCTTTAAGCATCTCATGAAGCTAGAAGCTAGGTCGTGGTAAAATGCACTTCCACAAGCAACTAAGGATGACTGGGAGCCCTTAAAAGACACTTTTAAGAGGTGCTTTGGGGGAGGTACCACTTCAGAGAAGCTGTGGGACAAGTTGAGAGACTTGAAGCAGGAGGGTCTTTTAGAGTATGCCACCTATGGGTCTTTTAGATTGGTGGCTTATGGCCGCTTCTCAAGGAGAAGGTGAAGGGTAGATTCCTGGCTATGTACGAGTTAGCCGTTGAGATTGCTCGACTTAAGGACAAGAAGCTGCGTATGAAAGCCAAAGAAATCGAGTCAACAGGAGCAGGAACATTGCATCAACCAACAACCACGACGACCACCTTTCCCCCACCACCACCGGCTCATGGGGTAATAAATGACCAACAAGATACGTTGGCCCACATTACTGACCAACTACAGAATTTGTTTGTCCACTTGATATAGCAAGAAAGGAATCAGGAGAGAGATCAAGGCTCGAGAAGAGCACGACAACAAAACAGGGAGTATCACTGCTACAACTGCAGAGAAGATGGTCACGGTATGTACTACTGTCCCAAACCGCGACAAAACTATAATAGAGGAGGTAGTAGAAACCAACTGTCATCCCGTAGAGAGAGAACACCTCCACCCCGAGCACCAGCCCCACCAAAACAAATTCTACGACCACCGCAGGCACCATCACAAGCACCCATTCCACCTCTCCCACCGGCACCACCACCTGGTCGCCCTGTAAAAATCATAAGGTTAGAGGAGAAAGGAAAGGTTGTAGTAGTGGATCCACCAAGAGTAAAGGAGAGGGATAAGGGTAAGGATAACGTAACCTTTGTAGAACCATTTGAAGCCATGACTGTAAAGAGAGCTAGGAGGGAGAAAACTACACAATTTGATGATGAGAGAATCATGAAAGGAGAGACTAGCAAGAGGCCGTCAAGGCCACGACGGAGAATAGTCATCACCGACTTCCAGTTAGGAGAGAGTTCTAGGCCCTATGATATAACATTGGATGTGGCAGAGAAAGGACCAAAGATTACATGGCCATAGCTGCTACATCTTGCACCAAAAGTAAGGCGGCAATGGTCCAAAATGGTAAGTACAAGGTGCTCCAAAGCAAAGGTGGCCGGAGCAATTTTGGGTTGCAACATGGATGACGTCCTTCCAATTGTCGATGTCAACATAAAGGGTAAGAGTGTTTGAAACATCTACATTGATGGAGGTGAAAAAATTTGTGTGATGAGTGAAGCTATGATAATTTGGCTAGGGCTCGAGGTTGACAGGCCTTCTCCATGCAAAGCAAAGATGCCAAACAATGCAAAAGTAACATGTGTGGGTGTGGTAACTGCTGTGAAGATAAAAGCCTTAATACTGAGGTAGAAGTAGATGTTTTTGTGATGCCAACTAAGGGGGAGGTCTATCCATTAATCTTGAGAAGGCCATGGCTGATGGCCATGAAGGAAAAACAGGACTGGGGCACTGGCCTTCTATGCATAACCGGTAAGAAAGGGGAAACAATCTACTACGACATGAAGACTGGCAAGTAGAAGCAAATGGATCTAGAGACATCAGCAGATGAAACCACTAGTGCATCTTCCACTTATTAGGAGGAGACCACTTCCACTAATGAAAGAGACAGTTACATCGATGTGATGGGTATCTTCATGAAGGATCTACAAAGGGTAAACACAATTGGCGACCAGTCACTAGAAGGGCAAAGCAACAAAGAGGAAAGTAAATCACTTGGCCTAGGAGAAAGTAGGTTGAAGAGTATACTGTCTATGGAGTTAACAATTGAAGATAAAGATAAATTTTTGCAAACGTTGATGGGATTTCATGACCTTTTCATCGACAACTATGAAAGAATCACAGGTATTACAGTAGTGGAACATCATATTAAGATGAAGGAAGGGGTAAAACCAGTTGTGCAAAAGCTACGACGGCTGGGGGTCATAGAAGAAAAGACACTCCTTACACAGGTAAGGAAGCTACTAGAAGCAAGGTTCATCTATCCTGTGGAAAACTCAGAGTGGGTGTCACCCGTAGTAGTGACACCTAAGAAGAATGGTAAGTGGAGGGTCTGCGTTGACTACAAACCACTAAATGCAGCTACAAATACAGACCAATTTCCTCTCCCTTTCTTGGATGAAATTCTGAATGAAGTGGCGGGTTTTGAATGCTACACCGTGTGTGATGGTTATTTTTGGTTTTTCCAAATACATATAGCCTTGGAAGATCAGCTAAAAACCACTTTTACTATGCCATGGGGTCGTTTTGCGTACAGATTTATGCCATTTGGTCTAACAAATGCACCTGCCACATTCCAAAGATATGTCACATATGTCTTTCAACCATTCTTTGGAACATCCATAAGACTATTCATTGATGATCTCTGTATATATAGCTCTCACATTTCACACTTAGAAAAGGTAACTGAGGGTTTGGCAAGGTTGCAAAGCCTAGGTGGGCAATTAAATGTAGACAAGTGCCACAGTGGGGAAAGTAGAGTCATTCTTTTAGGCCATGAAATTTCAATGAAAGGTATCAATGCCGATCCAAGTAAGGTGTCTGCACTCATAGTCCTACCTTCACCAACAAGTGGGCAATTAAATGTAGACAAGTGCCACAGTGGGGAAAGTAGAGTCATTCTTTTAGGCCATGAAATTTCAATGAAAGGTATCAATGCCGATCCAAGTAAGGTGTCTGCACTCATAGTCCTACCTTCACCAACAACCGCACGTCAACTGGTCTCTTTTCTACAAAAGGTGAGATACTTGAGTAGATTCATACATCTACTATCACAACTTGTTCTACCACTGCAACAGCTCTCTCAACGATCAACTTTCACATGGGACGAGGAGAGCGAACATCACTACAACAAGGTAAAGGAGATCTTAGCCAGCCTACCAACTACCTCACCACCTAAGTGGGATGAAAAATTCTATGTCACCTCAAGTGTGGGTGATGACTCCTTGGGGGCTGTGCTACTCTAGAAGGATACAACAACATCTTTCATGAGGCCAATCTACTTCTCCAGTTGAATGATGACAACAACAGAGAAAGGTTTCACCCATGTGTAACACCTAGTCCTAGCTCTTAGATTTGCAACTACAAAGTTTATGTCATATTTGCTACCTAGGCAATTTGTGATTTTAACCATGGAGGAGATGTTTCCCTATGTGGTACAACACATGGAGGTTTCTACTAGGATTACGAAATGGCTAGTTCATCTGCAAGAGTTTTACTACACGGTACAGGTGGAAAGCACGACAAGGGCAAGATTGGGGGGACTCATGACCTACCAAAACTTTGAGAAGAAGGTAAAGCTATCTAAAGAGGAAGAAATTTAATCACTTCCAGAGCCACCAGTGGTAGAAAGAGCATACTCTCTCTACTTTGATGGAGCCTACAAGCGAGCATCCAACAAATCAGCTACATGCATAGTGGTCTTTGATGACAAAGGTATCAAGGTATTTTTGCTTGGCCATTTGTTAGAATCACATTCTAACAATAAAGCTGAGTATGTAGCACTAACCAAGGGGTTACAATGGTGCATCTCGCAAGGGGTAAATCACCTTAACGTATTTGGGGATGCTCTACTTTTGGTAAGGCAAGTAAATGGAGTATGGACATGTAAGAATTCTAGCTTGAGGACTCACTTAAGCTGTGTAAAAACTTTGTTGGGTAAGTTTGAAGTAGTTCAACTACACCACATCCCAAGGACTCAAAACCATGAAGCCAATACCTTAGCAAGCAAAAGACTGCAAGAAGTGGTGGTTGGGGCTATAAAGCTAAAAATCCCTCTATTTCAAGGTAGTGATGCCTTACCCGACATCATTCATTTTTTGGAAACAGAGGAATGTCCACCGGATTTAACAAAAGGACAGAAGCAATGGCTTACCTGGAAGGCCACAAGGTATCCACTTATCAATGGTGGTTTGTATTGTAAGGGTAAGGACCAAATACTCAGGAAGGTCCCTCTCTCTAATGAAATTACGGGGGTAATTGCCAGTTGTCATGATGGTGTTTGTGATGGTCACTTTGCCCTAGATATAGCAAGTAGGAAAATCTTGCAGGTTGGTTTTGTATGGCCTAGCCTCAATCGTGATGTACACCGTTGGTGTAAGACATGTAAGTTATGTCAAAAGGCCGGCATGAGGTCACTAATGCCTGAACCACAGACACCTATCCTTTCATATGGACCATTTGAAAAATGGTCTATATGAAAAATGGGGTATAGATGCCATGGGACCATTGCCTAGGGCCAACTCAAGAAAGTTCTACATCATCATGGGAGTCGACTTTATGACTAGATGGGTGGAAGCTACAGTCACAACTAGGATCACAACTGTAGAGGTAGCTAAGTTTGTCTACACGCACATATGCTGCAGGTTTGGCACACCATTAGAAATTATCTTTGATAGAGGAACAAGTTTTAGAGCAGACTTGGTAGGAGAGTTAATGCAAAAACTAGGCATTACAAGGAGGAACTCCTCACCATATTACCCTCAATGTAATGGCCTAGTTGAGAAAGTGAATGGAATGGTTTGTAAAATTATAACCAAGCAGGTTAACAATCATCCTGGAGATTGATATAAGTATCTACTCCCAGCTTTGTGGGCCTATAGAACCTCATTCCGTACATCTTTGGGGTTCACCCTACATCATTTGGTATTTGGCAAGGAGGAAATCTTAAATATTGAGGTGCAACTAGCAAGTCTCAGAGTAATGGCAAGCCAGGTTCAACAGCCCAACATGCATTTGAGAGATCACATCATCAACTTGGAACGACTACAGCTGGACATAGAAGAAGCAATCAGTTATTATGCTGCACAGGTAGAGCATACATGGCTTAGTTTCAACCAGCATCTTCGGTGCAAATATTTAAAGAAGGGAATGTTGGTGCTCCGCTACGACCGTCACTTCGACACAAGCAAAGATAAGAAGCTCCTACTCCGATGGGAAGGCCCTTTCATCAGCAGGAAAAAGTATGCCAATGGGAGTTACCAGCTTATGGAAGCTGATGGTGGTAAGCTTCACAAAACTAGAGTAAATGGTTGGTGGCTCAAACCTTATTTTCTACAATTTGATCAGACTCCACCTATCGACATTCCTGATGAGGATACACCATCAACTTCCACCTTCGATGACAATGAGTTGGAGGCATAAATGCCCTAACCTTAGGGGGAGGGCTAATGATACTGGATTAGTCACACCGCCCTCTAGCACGGCTAATAAAACTGATGTTGGCCAAGTTTTTGAGATCAAAACTGCAAAAATCAACCCATCCAAGAAGCCGGAGGTAAAGAAACAGCAAAAAAAATAATTTTTTTAAATATTATTTCCTCACCAACCCACACGCGTGAAGTAGGCCGCCGCGTCTCCTTTTGGCACCACACACACCTCCTTTAATCTTTTATTTCCTCTCTCTGTCTCTCTTCCACCAAGCCCCATAGGGCGCATAAAATATCACACACTCTCTACCCCTCTAGCGGGCCGCCATGCATGAACAAGAGTCAAACTCTCTCTCTCTTGCATTATTAATACACACACACACACTTTCACATTTTTTTCCCTCTCTCTCTTACCTCTCTCGCTTGTCCATACTCCTCTGGCGGGCCGCCATACCTCACCCCTCCCTCTCCCCTCTCATCCACACACCCCTCAACCTCACTCTCCCCTCCCTTATTCCCCTTTTTTTTCTCCTACTGGTGGGCCACCACTCTCCCAAGCTCTCTCTCTCTCTCTCTCTCTCTCTCTCTCTCTCTCTCTCTCTCTCTCTCTCTCTCTCTCTCTCTCTCTCTCTCTCTCTCCCCCCCCCTGGCCCGCTACCCCCCCCATTCCGTTAACCAGATCCCCCCCCCCTCGCGCTCTCTGTCGGCCAGTCCACCCCGAGCCACTCTCTCTATCTCTCTTTCTTTCTTGCGCTCCCTTGTCAAGCCCACGTGCAACAGCAGCTAGAAGCAATCTCTCTCTCTCTCTCTCTCTCTCTCTCTCTCTCTCTCTCTCTCTCTCTCTCTCTTATCCACACACTCACCTGCTACCCCCCCCATGCTCCTCATCCTCTCCTCATCTCTTTCGGATAGAAAGCTGCTATAGTGAGCCGGAGCTCTCACACTCTATCTCTCTCTCTCTCTCTCTCACACTCTTAACAGGCCCGTAGGGGCAGTACAGTGGTACTCTCTCTCTCTCTATCATAACACACACCCACACACCATTCCAGTAACATACACACACACCAACACACAGAACCCATGCCTTCCCACCCCCTCTCACACCCTCAAGCACACACACACACACTCTCTCTCTCTCTCTCTCTCTCTCACTCACTCACGCTCTGTGTAGCGATGCCGCCAGCACGTAATAAATAAAATTATATATATATATATATATATATATATTGTATCTATTATTACTCCCTCTCTCTTGCTCCCACACAAACACACACACATGTACACACCCACAACCATATACATGCGCACATACATTCACAAATCATCTCGAGACGCACACGTATACACTCACAAGCACGCATACATGCATGCAGACACTAGAACAATCACATGTACGTCATACACACTCACAAATAAAAAAAGAAAAATCAAGAAGAACTCAACATCGACAAAGGAGAAACACCAAAATCACAAGGAACCGACACCAGAACAAGAAAAGCCACCGAAGGCGTGCCCCGACTGGCACCAAAAGGAAGTGACACATAACATCTCGGCATCTTGCAACAACATAACAATTCTGTTAGCATTAAACCTCACACCAACCACTCAAACCATCAACAAAACCCTTGTAAATGCCCCGAACTCCACTCTTCCCTAATAACCTAGCCAGTAGCTAGTGAATTGTAAAAGAAAACTCTCCCCACCCCACTCTTACCTCCTCTCTCTCTATCTCTCTTACTAGAGAGGCATCTAGGCTCTCTACAACGACCAATGGAAATTTGCAAGGACCATTAGGTAAGGACCATCTCTCAAGCCTATATAAAGAGGCCTCCACTGAGCAGAAGAAAAAGGAAGAGAGCACAAGGAAGGAAGAACACACAAGCTCCACGCACTCTACATTTTAAGCACCACTAAGCACATAATGCACCTCCCAAGCTAGAGAGCTCATGGCATCATGTTTTGTTGCAAGCATTGGAAACATCACCATTCCCCCCACTCTCCACCACACCATGGTTGAGTTACTAGTCACTATTCCCCCGCAAGGCAATATGAGCATGCTAGGATTGAATGCACCGACACCTTGCTACCCCGGGCTGCTCTCGATGCTAGCGATTGATGTCATCGGTGGCTACATCGTTTTGATGTTTTCCCTCAACTAACCTCCCGCTAACGTGCTAACCTCCCGCTAACTCCAAACTTTGCCATGCACCATATGGTGCTTGCATTCCATCATGCATCCCTGGTGCCAAGAGATAGGTTTGTAACAGTTAAGACCACCGTTTGTAAGTATCATCAATAAAAGTGTGCTATGCTGTCTTGATCTTTGGGTCCATTCTCTGTTCTCCTTAGCTTTGTTTTCCCACATTTGCGGGATGTTTCATATCTTGTATATCACTCTGCTTTTGCTCCATCACGTGCGGCCTCTCCAGTGAGACAATATGCTCCATTCGGACCTTGTCACATACCTCTCTCATACATTCACTCCTGATGTTGACTAGGCATTTTCTACATGTGGATGTTTGCTGTATCACCATTTCATGTTGGTTACCTAGAGGGCATCTCACTTTTGCTACCCTAGGTCATCTATGTCTGCGTCCTAGCCACACTTATGCTAGGTGGTTCCACTCTTTAGTCATAGGGTTACTCCTACCTTGAGATGATGATTGGGGATGTTCAGGCTATGTGTGGTGTAGAGGCCACCCCATATGGCATGTCATTTCGGGAAATCATTTTCTTGGTGCCCCCCATCGAGGATCCTTTCATGAAACCCTTCAGTTTACAAAACTGAAACCTCTAAACTTTTGTGGACTGATGAATGGTTAGCAGGGTTCGCTAACTGGAAAACAGAAGAAGAAGAGCTCCAAGCACAACTAGATGAACTTCGCATCTCCATCGAAGCTCAAAGAGTCAATCAACACGTGAGACTTAGTAGATATACATAGGGTGGGTGCCTGAGGAGAAGAAGGAGGAAGTCGAGACCATGCTCTCAACCTACAACCAACCCGCAACAAGAAGATGGAGGGAGCTTTGCACAATTGAGAATAAACATTGTTCTACTTTGAGAATTGGGTAACTCAAGTCACCGAGGTAATTATCACGGTCAGTTTCCAAGTCGCATGACCTGATGCTGAAGCACAGATAATGGAAGCACATGCTCATGAGCTCACTAGAGAGACTAGGGATCTAATGAGCTTGTTTCAGGAAAGGACACCACCCTCTCCCACAAGCTTGGATAGTGGCTAAGCACCTCTAAGCTTCACATGAATCAGTACAACTTACCTCAAGGCAGATCACACATTCCTATACGAGTACACTCAATCAAGGTAATACTGGACTGGAAGGCTCACTACCAACACATCATCCACATCATGCTGGGTGGGGAGTGCTTCTTTGAGGTTGTGGCATCAAATCAGCCATTTGTCTTACCTTTGGTACAAGGCAATGTACCGTTTGAGATTTAATCTATGTTCTAGTATAAAAAGGGTATACACGCCTCCTTGTAAAGAAAAAAATATAAAAAATATTTTGATTGCAAGCTAAGCAGTGTGTCTTTCTAGCTCTCTCTCTCAGTAATCATGGCAAGTGTAGCATTTCCAACATTTGAAGGAAAGAAGGGGGAGGATTTGGTAACAGATTTCCTAGATGACTTTGAAGTAGCATCTGTAGTAAGAAACAAAGATACGGATGATTCCCGAGTTAGAATATTTAAGCATCTCATGAAGCTAGAAGCTAGGTCGTGGTACAACGCACTTCCACAAGCAACTAAGGATGACTGGGGGCCCTTAAAAACTGCTTTTAAGAGGCGCTTTGGGGGAGATACCACTTCAGAGAAGCTGTGGGACAAGTTAAGAGACTTGAAGCAAGAGGGTATTTTAGAGTATGCCACCTATGAGTCCAAGTTTGTGGATTTGTGGGAATGGTGGGTTGAGTCACTAGCAAGAGGGGAAGCTGCACTCGATTTCCTAAAAAAAAACCGGATCATGCATGGCTTATGGCTGTTTCTCATGGAGAAGGTGAAGGGTAGATTCTTGGCTATGTATGAGTTAGCCATCATGATTGCTCACCTTAAGGACAAGAAGCTGCGGATGAAAGTCAAAGAAACCGAGTCAACAGAAGCAGGAACATCACTTCAACCAACAACCATGACAACCACCATTCCTCCACCACCACCGTCTCTTGGGGTGAGAAATGACCAACAAGATATGTTGGCCCACATTACTGACCAACTGCAAAATTTTTCTGTCCACTTGATACATCAAGAAAGGAATCAGGAGAGAGATCAAGAATAAAAAAGAACACGATGATAAAACAGGGAGTATCACAGCTACAACTGCGGAGAAGATGGTCACGATATGTACTACTATCCCAAACCGCGACAAAATTATAATAGAGGAGGTAGGCTAAACCAATTGTCACCCCCTAGAGAGAGAACACGTCTAGCCCGAGCACCAGCCCTACGAACACAAATTCTACAACCACCCCAGGCACCACACAAGTACCATTCCACCTCTCCCACTGACACCACCACCTAATCACCCTGTAAACATCATAAGGTTAGAAGAGAAAGGAAAGGCTGTAGTAGTGGATCCACCCAGAGTAAAGGAGAGGGATAAGGGTAAGAATAATGTGACCTTTGTAGAACCATTTGAATCCATGACTATAAAGAGAGCTAGGAGGGAGAAGACTACACACTATAATGTGCATACAAAACAAAAATAAACTAAAGTGAAAAACTAAAAGCATCATCATTGTCAAAGCTCAAGGATGCCTGGCATCGGCTGTTTTTTGGAAAAGAATTGCATTGATTGTTGAAGAGCTTTATCCATGTCCACCTTGTTAATAGTCGTGCTCAGCCTCTCACTTGGATCTTTTTTTCTCTTGTTCCAAAACAAGGCCAAAAGCCCTCAATAATTATAAAAAAAGGGGTTTATACGAGATCCCCACACTTTTTTAGCAAGTTTGATTTGATTGAACCCATTACAAGGCCCCCTTTGATCATTCTGCACAAGCCTTGGACGTCCTAAATTAACTCTCTCTCACCCTCTTTCACAATCCACTTCTCGAGCTCGAGGGGGGGGGGGGGGGACTAGTACTAGTGCTAGTGCCTTGCTCTTTTGCCTTCAAAAGTGTTGTCCGGGGGACAGCTGCCTGTGTGAGTAAGCCCCAAACGGGCAATAGTACCACATCATCACACTCAACATGAAACACCCAATAGGTGTCCACAAACACCAACCGCCACCTCTCCACCCCCCTCTCGCCAAAGCACCACCCTCCGACTTAGGCCTAGGGTGCCACTAGCCTCACGTGAAACAACGCCTGTGAAGGGATGTCACCATAATGAGCTCTAAGGGGTAACACTCCCTTTGTGATGCTTTATGGTCCTCCCCTCTCCAAGATTATACAATGCAACCAGAGCACATGTGAGCATCTATGGGATTATTCTCTACCATATGGCAGCCTTCGGGCACCCCACCTCCTTGGGTACTCCTACCTTCACAAAAAGTTCACCAAAAAAACTTTTCAAGTTCTCCCTCACAACCTTTTCCATTTGGTGCCTATTGACCCGGTTACCAAGCTGCAACTTCTAGCTGAAAACTCCCATTTCCAACCTCAAATCATTTAAACTCCACTGCATTTTAAGATCCGCAGGGCCACAAATTGATGCCACAAAAATCAAGAAAATCACTTGCTTTCTCTCCAGTGCCAAATGCCCCAAAATTACCCTTGGCACGTCCTGTTGCCTTCTGACTCCAATGATCAAGCGGATGGAGTCATTCAAAAGGCCAAGGCCATGACTTTGAGTTTACCCCCTTTGCTTTGCACTTTGGTTTCATCCTAACACCTAATGACCTACACAAAATTGGCCAAAAATCATTTGTGCACCCCTTTCAAACATTTGTTGCCAACTCTCATATAACATATCTCAACCATTGTAGATCAAATGGTCAAGCCATTAATTCCTACTCTCTTTGCATGATGCATGCCCCGCTCTAGAACCTAGTGGAGCTCTACCCATACCTGCCCTGTCCATTGGGGTTTTGTAGGACCTTCCAACTTTGAAGACCTCTATCATTCACACAGTGGAAAAGTGCTCTTTTTAGAGGATCCGGGTTGTGGGCATCTATGGGAGGACTTGTGTTATCAATCCTGACCCAATAGCTCTTGAGACTGGCCACTTGATGCGATGGGCTTGCGAGAGCTGTCCACTCGCACGAGTGTAGTGGGATCTTGGAGATTGGTTTTGGAGGGACCCTTTTGCCTGAGCTGACCATCTAGGTGTCCCTTTCTTTCAGTACATTGTTTTATTGGGATGTCACATACTAAAAGCACGGAGAGAGGCTTGTCCTGCTGTAGCACCTCATTGGCAGGAGAAGGATCTCACAACAACTGAGCTCTTGTCAGATTTTTGGGAGTGGTTGTGGGATGCCAGACAACCGTGGTGAGTCACTTTGTTCCAGTGGCTAGTTGCACATAGAGCTACAATAGTGGGGTGCTCGATTGTACATAGTGGTCTCTTGGCAAACATGAGCACCTTGTGACCACCCTATGGAGAGTCAGCATCATTATCTATGGGACTCTACTATGGCACAACA
Organism: Adiantum capillus-veneris; assembly: GCF_014529385.1. Lineage (NCBI taxonomy): Eukaryota > Viridiplantae > Streptophyta > Polypodiopsida > Polypodiales > Pteridaceae > Adiantum > Adiantum capillus-veneris. The sequence goes on from NC_140958.1 coordinate 38,722,721, forward strand.
GGTTGGGCTCTGTGTCCTTTGACTTATGCCAGCTTTTTCCATAGCATGGACAGTACACTTGGGGGGAGGTTGCTTAGTCCACTCTCACGGGACCGACACTATAGTTTGAGCCACAGGGGTCGACCTACACTCCACAGGGATCCACAGGGGTCGACCTACACTCCAGCTTGCTACTATAGAGCTTACTCCACAGGAGTGGTGTAGTGAGAGAGAGGAGTGTTGAGAGCTCATCTACGACCTGCTGACCCTTGGGTTCATCCGGCATGCCCACTGCTTTTGCATCTTTGAGACTCGCCCTGTACGTCCAATAGAGATAGTTCAAGATCTTTGGCTAAAGCTGATCCATACTCTCAAGGGACAATTGGAGAGACTCCAGGGCAGCTCCAACCGCATACGTGAGCATAGAAAATCTTTCATTCAACTCTGGCGCGCTAGGCCTCTCTGAGGGTGGGCTCAGATGGCACTATCGTCCACTTATGTGGATCTTTCCTCCTGCCATATCCTAATTTAGCCTCATTGTACATATTTGGTTTTTTCATTGGGAGAGTCTCCCCTTATGATTGTTGTTGCCCTATCTAGTAGAGGTGGTTTTAGCCCTATGGGCGGTTTCATTAAGTAATCGAAGGGCATTTTCATGTGATGATTATAAGTCGTTTGTACTGATTGTTTGTAATGAAAATCATAGTTCATATCTTGTCCCTTCCTCACCATCAGCCACCATGGCTTGGTGCAATCAAAATAGAGGACTCTCCTTTCAACATAAAAAAGAATAAAGGTCACCCTTATGCTACTCCTTGCTATCACCTCCCATCCATCCAGGAGCAGTGAGCACCCATGGTCTTCTCCCTTCTATCTTGTGCATATGTCATATGGTTGTTTCCTTATTTTACTTTTCAATTTGTGGTGTGCGGGGTGGGTACCTCTTGAGTGAATACTGATTCATACACCTACACTCACAACTCTGACTATCCAGCGACACCACTCTTTGCCACCACATACCACACAAGGTGTGAGCTACTGAATCAGTTCTTAACATGTTTGGTTGTGTGACAAGGTGCATGGTGTATTGTATAATATTTTCTTTGCATCCTACGTCACATACTCGCTAGGTGGTGCCCCGATCTCTCTCTAGATAGAGCATCTTCTCTTGGGATGATAGGTGGTTCGGGCTAGACGGAGTGGTAGATTCCACCTCCATTGAGCTACAATTTTAAACCATTATCTCCCTAAGACCCACATGGAGGAGGGATTTGCAAAGACCTTCATTTAACAAGAAGTAGTGATACATGCCATCCATCATGGACAAGTGGCTATAGGATTTTTCAAACTAGAGGACAAAAGAAGAGGAGAATGTGGAAGATTGGAAGGCCTTCATTGAGGTTCTAATTCCAGATTTTAACCAAGCTTGCAAGAACGATGTGATGCTGGTCATGATACAACTATGATTTCACAAGAGGAGACTTGAGTCATAACAGATGGAACATGCTTTTTATGCTCGAAGGCATCCATTTCAACAAGAAAACCGTAGAGGTGGCTATCGTAATAATATTTTCTCTCATCTCAAATTTTCTAATAAGCAATGTTCTTGCTGCAACAAAAATGGCCATACTGAAGATGATTGTTGGACACATCAATATGATGAAGAACACAATATTACCACTAAACAACCACGCTTATCTAGAGACTCTTCTTCTTCTTCTTGTGAATATTGTGGACGATATGATCATTCCACTCATATGTGCTATAAGCGTCGATTTGACACAGATCGTAATAGAGCATATGCTAATGAACATGAAAACAATATTGCACCAAAAACAAGCTGCATCCTATGTTCAATTGATCCATACAGAATAGTGATGAATCACTTTTTATTGTCGATTCTGGTGCTACAGGAAATATGACATATCAGTCTAAGTGGCCCCATAACTATCATCAACGTGTTGTTTATCTTGTTGATGATAGGACTTGTCAAGTGAAGGGTATTGGAGATTTATATCTTGGTACCTTATCTTCTTCCACTCAAATTTTGCGAGGAGTATTACATGTACCAAATATTCAAAAATAATCTTCTTTCAGTTGTTGCTAGACTTCTTGTTCATACTGATATATGTGGACCTCTACCTTCTTCGAGATCACAATATTGCTACTTCATTACATTTGTTGATGATTTCTCATGATATACGACTGTATTTCTACTAAGACAAAAATTTGAGGCCTTATCTGTTTTCAAACAATCCCACAAGCCTGCGGAACTGCAAACTGGTTTCGCCGCCTCAAGAAGCTTTGTAGCGACAATGGAGGCGAATATGTTTCTCAAGAGTTTGTGAGTTACCATGCTGAGAATAGTGGAATTCATCATGAACACACTATTTGTTAGTGGGTCTCCACGACGGACGTCTGCAACATAGCTTCTGGCACTAACATAATGTCAATACTCAGGGAAAGTGACTCGAATGGGGCACAGAGACTGTATGAGATCGTCAATCTCACGAAGTGAACCTTAACAAGAAAACACAACAACTCTATAAGCAAACCAACACTCAATGATTAGGGAAATCTGACTATGTCCTTTCTCACAGCTCTAGGTAATCACGCCGTTTCGGCACTCAAACGGACTCAAAATGCAACAAAACTTTAGGAGGAGGTCTAGGACACCTAGGGGCACTATCCTAGCAAGTCTGGTCGCAATTTGACAAGGTACCGAAATCACGATCCATCATGAAAAATATCTTGAAAACTGCAATAGACCTATCCAAAACTGTCGTCCTATGGTCTAAGAACACTCTCCTATGGTCAAAATGACCAAAAACAGTGATTTAAGCACTCAAATCTGCAATTATAGCTCACAGACATGCAGTCGCGAACCACAGCAAAACTGACAATGATTACACTAGAATGAAAGAGCAAAGAAATAGGAACAAAATGCAAGTTTTAGAATTGAAAACAGATTACCAAATCATTAGTTGCGTTGATTACAAGTTTGGAGCATCTCGTAGCTTGAGCGTACGATTTTTGAGCTCCTTTCTTCTTCTCAAGATAATCCTTCTTTCACATTAAGGTTATTCCTAGGGCATTCTAAATGGCCAGTGGCCGGCTCACACGTACCTTTCCATATATCTTTACAACATTACAACTCAGGGGATTGATCCACTACTCTGTAATCAGGATTTACACGGAGTATTACTACACTAGCTCGGAAAACTAATAGAGTACAAATGTGGTGTCCAGCTATGTGTCTGACCGATTGGGTGCCTGTTTGATCTGTCCTCAAACATTACCCCCTTCCTAATTCATGTCGTCCCTTGACATGACCTTGTGCAGTCTTGTCATAGGGTTGTCTTCAGCTTTGTCTTCAAGGTTGGACTTCAGCTTGGGAAGTGCTTTGTTGTTTGTGATGCTCCCCCCTTCCTTGAGTGATTCATATCTACCATGAAGAGTTCTTTTGATGTTTCTATCTCATTAACTTGCAATACTTCACTAGCTTTAGCACTATGGAACTCCTTATGTTTTGTTGTTGGAGCTTTTGTGCTGAAGTTATCATTGTTTGCATGATAACGTCTTTGTATGACATTCTTCATCTTTCCATTGATCGTTCAATCTTTGTCTTCAAGGTTATTCTTTAGCTTTGGAAGAGCTTTGGCATTGATGACAACCCCCCCTTCCTTGAGTGATTCATATCTGTCATGTAGATACGTGATTTGATCTTTGATTTTTGAGGAAACTTTTCTTCTTGTTGTGCATTCACCTCTTTGTTGCCAATCTTAGCCCCTGTAAAGGTGGATGTTGATGTGTTTGAATTTGTAGAGCTAATCCTCTTTGGCACGTGGACTTTATGATGGATTTGCTTTCAAGGTCCACTACAATCGCCCTTTTAGATAAAAGATGCTCTTAATAAGCATATGGAGACCTACTATGTTTGCTCCAAGTCGTTGTCGATTGATTTGGGAAGACATTTCCTTATTAGCTGATGTAGAAGGAATATATACAAGAAGTCGATGATGAGGGTTTCTAGATTAGGGTCTTAAAACCTGGATGACCAAAGGGAAAGAAAAACCCGGTGGGAAAAAAGTGCCTTTGGTATACGCTCTTATGAAGTTGAGCATATCCACTTGAAGTACCTGTCATGGAGGTGAGTGCTTGGGAGAAACAAAGGAAGAGTATCTAATGCAAGTGCCAATTATGGGACACTCTATATGCATATGAAAATCTATAAAAAAAAGCATGTACTGTAAGACATGGAGATGATGGATGCTTCAAGGAACAGATGTAGCACATGTGACATCAAAGGATGTCTCAATAGCTTCCATGTTTCCAAGAAGGGTTTTTGATGTAGAAGCTTCTCCACTCATACCTCACTGTGTTGAGTGTGTGAGTGTCTTTTGGAATTTCTCTTTCACTTACCACTATACTACAATGACTTCGACTCTTATGCTCACCTATACCAGCGTGAGCTACACAACGTAATCATACTCAACCCTTCCAGCTTGAGCAGTACCTAGAACAACTAAGATGCTTAGACCACAGAGAATATTACATGAAGGTTTGGAACTAACACCTCGATCATTTAGTGGCTTAGCTGCCCGACTCTGACTTTTATGCCATGTATTTTTCATGGTGACTTGGACTTACCTGTTCAAGGCCGTAAACCCAATTCCATAAATTCTAGAAATTTAGGCCTCTTCCATTATGTTGGTCTTTGGATGCCACCATTTTTTCAAGTAGGTTGGCATACTTTGGCTCCTCTTGACTTGCTTGTTGTATGTTCACACTGCTTTGTGAAACAGGTTCTTCAACTACTGTAGAGACTGATGTAGCCTTTGCTTTATCTTGCATGAGAAGCGGTTGTCGAGATGTGTGGGTTTTTTGTGATTGAGTTTCTACTGGAAATTTTGGAACCCACCTTGTGTTTGGTCCTTGTGTGACCGTCTTTGACATTTTCTTCTTTTTCTCAATAACTTGATGGACACTAGTCTTTGGTAGCCAAATTTGATGATTTCCATTGTAGAAGCCTTGTTTTTGGAGTTGATGAGATGAGATATCCATCTAGAGATTGTAGCAACCTTGGTTTCATTTGGCTTTTGTTGGTTGCTGGTGATCATTGCTTACCTTGGGGTAGAAGCTTGTTCTGCATAATTTTTCTTGATTGTTCCAGATTGAGCTACACTTTTGGGTAACCATATTGGAGTGTTACCTTCATATAATCCTTGTGCTTCAAGTAGCTGAATTGGAATCATTCGCTACTGCATCTGTCTTTCTTGGGTAATTTGACTAGCATTTGACTTTCGTACCCAAACTTGTTGCATTTCTTGCTTGGAAGGTCTTTTCTTCTGCCTTTTGTGGTTTTTCTTTCTCCTATTTGAGTTGTTTGTCTTGCGTTTATAGCGCATCTTGTTCTTTGTAGAATAGGTTGGTTGAGGTGGGTAGGTCCAGGAAATTACTTTAGGCTTTTTGGCCCAAACATTAGCGTTTCCTTGGAAGTAGCCCTAAGCAATGATTGACTCATTTGATGCTACCCACCATGTCACCTTTTGTTGTTGAGGTTCAACTTGTGCTTCATGTATCCAAACTGGGTCTTTCACTTTGATGTGCTCTTTGGATACCAACACTTGGTTGACTTTCTTTGGATTCTTTTGGATGCTTCTTTGTGATGGAAACTTTGGTTGGAAGACTGTGTTCTTTGGTTTCCATTGCATTGTTGATGGTTTGGCTCTTCATGTAGAGCTTCGTTGGAAGTTTGATGTAGGCTTGTTGAAGATAAAGTCGTCTTGCGAGGTTGATTTACTTCAAATTTTACCTTAGCTTTACCTTTTTTTGCTATGCTTGGTTGATCCTTTTTTGCATTGATTTGAGGTGCTTTTGGGATTTTTAATGGTGTTGTTGTTGAAGATTTTCCCTGTGGTTGAAAGAAGATGTTCCTCTAGCTTTTTGTCAAGATCAGACACTCTTTAATATGATGGGAGTCAATTATCTAGAAAGTATCCTTGTACTCCCCAGTACTTAACTTGAGTACAACTTCTTCCACTCCGAAGCTAGGAATCGGCATTTTTGAACTTTTGTACACGATGTCCTCTAGCTCTTTGATGGGTGGCTTTCCCATCATGATCCACGTTCCATAGGTCATTATAGTCTTTGTTGCTTCTGGATCTATCACAGCTGAACATGTAATTTTGAAATCCTCTTTCTCCGCATCTGCTAAATTTGATCATGGTAGGAGGCAATCGATCTTCTTCTTTGTGCCTGTTCTTCTTTTGATCTTGCATTTTTTGAACATTTGATGTTGAATCTGGAAACTTTTTTCCTTCATCTGCTTTCATTTGCACTTTTTATGGAGTTGGCTTCTTTGAAACAACTTTTGTTAATTCTTCAGGTATGTCAATGATGACATATTCTTGTGGTTGTTCTGCTTCCTTTGTTTGCACCTTGGAACCATGCTCCATGATGTAGCAATTTGTCTCAGCTTTTCTACTTTCACACTCACAAACTTCATTAACTTCCTTCAACACCTTTATTGTAAATAAGGGAGTTATATCATACCCATCTTCATTGCAAAATTTAGTCAGGGTCGCCTCATTCACACACGCATCAAGAGTCACCGTATTTGATCCCATCCAAAGGGTTCAAATAAATCCTATGGAAAAGGTTCTGGTACATATGCCTCATCTTCTACTGAACGGTCTAGGATGCAATCTTGCTTTCTAAGACTTCCACTCTCAGGAGCTCCATACATCCAAATATGCACTTTGCTTTCCAAATCAGTTGTGGAGTTTAAGTCTTCCCCCGGGGTTTGCACTACATCTCTATAACTATGATCTTTGACACTGATTTTTGTTGTGACCTCTTTGTGTCTTAGTAGATATAGTCATAGCCCCAGTCTTGTACCATTTTGAGCTGAAGCATGAAGGGTCTGCCCAATATGATGTCAAAGTTGCTGCTCTTGTCAAAATTCATTATGGAAAAGGTGTGCTCATACTCTATGCCACACGAGGATACAATGATTTTTTCTAATATTCCAATCGATTTCTCCGTGTATCCATCCGCTAATTGCAGTTTCATTCGAGTTTTCCTAAGAGCAGGATTTTCCCATTTTTCCATATCTCTTTGGTTGCAATGGCAATTCCTACCCCACTATCTAATATAGCAACCGTCTTTACTCCTTTGTACCCCAGTGGTAAGCTAGTGTTTCCTTCTTCTCCTTCATAGTAGTCACCCACCTTATTTACTAGTACTGGATTTGTCTGTGGTTTCTTAGGCAAGGTGTCATCCATGTTTTCATATGCAAGTTGGTCATGTGAAGGGATTTTTAGCCCCATGTTTTCCAGGTGTTTGCCCATTTGACCCCATAGATGCGGTCTTATTTTTAGTAGCTCTAAGAGATAAAGTGTGTATTGTATAGGAGAAGACATCAATTCATGCAAGCTCTTGGCATCCATCATTTTTGGCGTGGCTTTCCACTGAGAAGGTACCATTTTAACCTTCGATTTTGTTTCAAGTTCTCCTATGAAAGATGGCAAAGTCTTAGGGAGCGTGGTTTACTCTCTTCAGATGTGACAAACCCAACATCCCCATATAGAGATCTTGTATCCCCTGGGAAAAATTCATGATCCATGTTTATCTCAGGGATAGGTGATGATTGTAAGGTAGCACTACCATCTTTTTGGTTTCTAATCGAGTCCCATAGATTTTGTGGCCATTGTTCTTCCACTTCAGGAATTGGCATCGCTGCTTGTGAGCCCACCCCATCTATGGTATTGGCTACTTCCCTTGTATCTAAAGGTGCCTCTACTCTTGAACCTCCTTAGTCTCTGTTTACAATACAATGGCTCTCCAATTCTTGGAGTTTATCACAATTTAGCACCTCGATTTTTGGAGCATCTAGAACATGTGATCCCCCAGTTGTTGGCATTGCATCGTTTTTCATGTCTCTGAGTGGCGTAGAGAACCCTGGTGGTGGATGATTTGTCATGTTCAAGACTCTGTCAAAACTCTCAAGACAGTTCTTGACAAGCCCATTTTGGCTAAGTGCAACTTATCCCTTGCTGCCCCTATCAGGTCTCTCAAAAGTCAGGAATTTGTGACTTTTTTGGTCTTTGAAAACTATTTTTGGGTACCCTAAAAGTTTGGATTTAGGAAACCTAGTAAAATTCAGCTATGTAAAGTTTTTTCTAGGTGTGTGCTATTGCTTGCAAGCTTTCTTCCTAGCTATACCTGACTTAATTTGGAGTTGTCTATCAAAAGTTAGAGCACTTTTGGTGAACTGCACTAGAAACAACACTCAAAACAGTCTCAGGAGCAGAACACAGGAACTTTGGCTTGTATCTTGGCCTCTTGAAGGTATTTTTAGCTCAAACTTGAGATTTGGGATGTCCTCAAGTATATCTACAAGATTACCAATTCAGATACCCCCACTATGCTGAGAGGTATATGGATCACGATCCATGTTCCCTGTCAAATTTTTTTCTCCAAATTTTCCCAAATTTTTACTGTGTGTAGACAAGGTCATAAGTAGGCTATATACTAATTTTTAGCAAATTGAGGTTGAGGTACATGGATCGCGATCCATGTTCAACCACATCTAGACTTGTCCTCTTAGGAGTTTGTTCCTGAATATGTCCACAAGCTAAATCTCAAATCTTTTTGGATTTGGACTTGTTTTGATAGGTCAAATTGCCAACACTAGGTGTATAATGCGGTTTTCAGTGTGTCACCTGTTTTGCTCCCTTTTGACCCAAATTTGCTCAATTTTTTCCAAAACTGGAATTGGGATATGTTTCCTTGTATATGCACTACTGATCTGGAAAAATTTCAGGTTAAGCTGTCACTAGGGTACATCCATGTTTGGAGCCCAAATTGACTTCTTTTGGTATCATCAGATTCACCATGCTTAGGAGGTCCTATGGTATCAATGTTTTTTAAAAATGGACCTCTAGATTGAAAGTTAGGTCGGTTCTGGCAGTTGCACAGAGTACTTTGTAGTTCTGGGCTTTTGGACAGGTTTTTGATATCCAATTTGACTTTTGAAAAGATCACTAGATTCCTTGTGATATCCTCTAGCTATGCTGAAAATATGGTATCAGTCTGTGACAAAGGAACATGGATTGTGATCCATGTACCTATGTGTCAAAAGGTACTAAAACTTGGCACATAGCTTGTCCTTGGTCTCCTGACCCTTGCTATATTGTTTTTGTGTGATTTGGACTTGTTTAGGTCAGGCAAAAGTCAACTCACAGGTCTGTTTTAGAGTTTTCACCTTGAACAGGCTTTGGCTCTTTTCACCCACTTTTTAAACAAAATTCCTTTGGGGACTTTTGTTCACAATGGTCTCTGCTACTACAGGCTTGAAAAGTTTTTTTCCAAAAATTTCTCAGAGGTACATGGATCGGGATCCATGTTCCACCACTTTTGGATGTAAATTTTTTGTGTGCTGATAGCTTGTGGTGTTTGTAGACTGCTCACCAAGAATTTTTGAATTTGGATCAATTTTGCCCAACCAAAACTGACTACTATAGTTTGCTGCGACAATTTTGACAATGTTCTATTTTTGTCTCTTTTGACCACTTTTTACAACTTCTTTGTATATGGTTCTTTTGGGAAAGTTGTTCCAAATGGTACCAACTACCTACTGCTCAAATCTAAGCCAATTTTTTTCCAAAATTTTCATGAGGTACATGGATTGCGATCCATGTTTGACCATATTTTGACATGAGACTTGGTCAGCTTGTAGTCCATGTTATGATGATACTCTTTCCCAAATCTTTTTGAATTTGGCCAACTTTTTCCTAGTCAAAAGTGAGTTTTTATGTCTGCCCTGCAGATTTTTACTAGTTTCGATATTTGGCTATTTTGACCAATTTGTTTCAATTTTTTGACATGGTGCCTTTTGGAAACGTTGTTCCAAATGATATCAGGGATGTACTTGTTGTTGGGATCGGAGAGCACACACACAGAGAGCCAACACGAAGAAGGAGATAGACACAGTGTGTGGCGGGGCGGTACTCATCTCCGATCCCAACAAGTGGTATCAGAGCTTGGTAGTGAGAGCATTGAGAGCTTCATCATCATTGTTGAGTGTGTTGAAACTTGCTGCTGTTTCATTGCCGTTTTTCGGTTTCGCGCACGCGCGCATTTCTAAAGAGCATAAGGTTTTTCTGAGCTTGGCATTGGAAGGTTCAGCACTCCGCGAGTATTTTCGCCAGGCGTCCGGGAATTTAACCCCCCTTTCGGAGCCATTCGTGCCATCAGAAATCCCATCCGAGCTACAGACTAGGAGCTGTGTTTTTCAGCTCTCTTTGGTAGTTTTCTGCTGCCAGAGCTTCCATAGCCATTACAGGTGCCATTGTTGTAGTGTCTTCCACTTACGTGAGCCCATAGCTCATTTGAGAGTGTGTAGCCTCTTCTTGGAGTGGCCTCATACACACAGAAAGAGTGGGAGTTTTGGCGACATTGTCTTCTTCGACTACAGGTACAGGTACAGGTACAAGTACGGGTACAGGTGACAGGTTACAGGGAGCTTTGGATACAGGTCTCTTCTGTGGTTACAAAACATGTATTTTGACTGTGGGACAGCCATATATATGGTTGTGGTTTGAGTGGGAGCTTCTACTCTTCTCGGCAGTCTGTTTATGCGTGTTCTTGAGCTACAGGTTTACATCATCTATGTATGTTGATGGATGTGGATATGGCAGTTTGACAGACACTCTTTATGCATGATATTGTGGAGATTTGGTTCACTTATACATAGAGCGGGTTTGCTCTTGCTTGCAGTGTTGCGGTTTGAGTACGGATAGGTACTTGGTTGACAGTAGAGATTGGACTTCGTTGAGCTTGTGCATTGGTTATATGCTCACTTGGATCCATTTATGCTCACGGATTTGTGTAAGCTTGGTCAGCTTATGTCTCTATTGTGGTTATTCAGACATGGAGTATGTTTATGCCTCTATGACAGCTCATTGTTGATGCATTTTGTGGCACAGTTTGCCTAGGCCGGTTGAGTTACAGGTGTCACGGGTCTATGAATTTGTTTGTGGATTTCTACGTACGTTTTTTGACCATATTATGGGCTGATTTATACTCTATGCGTTTGCTCTTTGATTGAGCAGTAGGTGTTGTCAGATTTGCAACACTACTTTGTTGTGGCAGTTTGTTGGTTGGTTAGAGGTTTCTCATTGTTGCATTCTTGTTGTAATGGGCACTAAAGAGGACACAGTTTTCAATATTGAGAAGTTGGATGGTGCTAACTTCTCATATTGGAAAGATCAGATTTGGGATGTCTTGGTGCAGAAGAAACAGATTCCACCTCTAAAGTTGCAGGGAGTTAAGCCAGAGAACATGGAGAGGGATGATTGGGAGGAGTTGGATGAGATGTGCAGGTCTACCATTAGGCTTTCCCTTTCAAAGTCTGTTTATTACAATGTGAAAGATGCACAGGGTGGAGCTTATGAGCCATGGCAGCGGATTTGCGATATGTATGATAAGCCTTCGGCTGCTTCTATGGTGTATTGGATTAAAAAGCTTATTGATTTGCGAATGGAGGAAGGTGCTTCCATGAATGCGCATTTGAATGAGTTCAATACAATTTTCAGCCAACTTGCTACGCAGGAAATTACGTTTGAGGAAAATGTAAAAGCTATGTTTTTACTTGTCACGTTGCCTGAGTCATGGGACACATTTAGGACAGCCATAAGTAACTCGGTTCCTGCGAATGAGTTGACAAGTACTAATGTGGAGTCTAGTCTTCTCACGGAAGAGATTAATCGAAAGAATAATGCAGGTAGTAAGTCTTCTAGTGCAATGGTTGTCAGAGGCAGGACTATGGACAAGTATAAGTCCAACAGGGGTAAATCTAGAAGCAAGTCCCGTGTAGGCACAAGTAAAAAGGATGTGGAATGTTTTCATTGTGGTAGAAAAGGCCATTTCAAAAAGGATTGTTACAAGTGGAAAAGGGAAAATGGATATGGTAAGAAGAAAGACCATGATGCTAAGGACAAGCCTAAATCCAATGTCAAGATTGAGGAGTTAAATGCAACACAGGGAGAGTGTAGCTCTCAAGATGACCATGTATGTGCTCCGACTAGTGCTACTAGTGAAGAGCTTGGTGATGTGTTGCTTGCATCCTATTTTGATGACGCTTTTCTTCTCACTCATGAGCGTAGTATGCCTATGGATTGGGTCATTGACAGTGGTGCTTCTTTTCACGTTACGCCTCATAGGTCGTGGTTTCATGACTACGATGCTTCGAGCACAGGTATTGTCAGGATTGCCGATGGGCGTTCTATGCAGATTCATGGCATTGGGGATATTCATTTGGCTATGCCAAACTCTACTACGTTTGTCTTGCAGCGTGTGCGTCATGTGCCGGCTCTTGCAAAAAGCTTGATTAGTGTGGGTCAGTTGGATTCACTTGGTTTCAATGTATCTTTTGGTGATGGAGGTTGGAAGATCACTAAGGGTAGCCTTGTTTTGGTTAAAGGTGCTAAGAGGAATACGTTGTATTCCCTTTGTGTAGCTAGTGTGGCTGATCACATTGTGGGGATCACTGAGAAACCTCCTGCTTCTTTATGGCATCAGCGTTTGGGGCATATGTCACTAAAAGGTTTGAAGTTGTTGGCATGTGCGGATTACATTCCCGTTTCAGATTTTGGTGGTTTTGAGTTTTGTGAGCATTGCCTTTATGGTCGACATGCTCGGTCTTCTCATAAGAAAAGTGTTCCACACAGATCTTTGGAAAAGCTAGCTTTGGTGCATAGTGATGTATGTGGGTCGATGCCCAATGCTTCTCTTGGAGGTGCTATGTACTTTGTTACGTTCATTGATGATGCTAGCAGGAAGGTATGGTCATACCCCATTCGTAAGAAGGATATGGTGTTTGATATATTTAAGCAATGGTTGACTCTTGTTGAGAACCAATCAGGTTGTAAGTTGAAGTGCTTACGTACGGACAATGGGGGTGAATTTATGTCTCATGCTTTCACAACATTATGTGTTGAGAAGGGTATACGGCGCGAGCTTAGTGCTCCCTATACACCTCCTCAAAATGGTGTGGCAGAGCGCATGAACAGGACTATACAGGAAAAAGTCCGTAGTATGCTTTCTATGGCTGGTTTGTCAAATGGATTTTGGGCTGAAGCTGTTGCCACTTCTGTGCATTTGATAAATCGTTCACCTAGTGTTCCTTTGGGCTTCAAAGTGCCTGAAGAGGTATGGACAGGTTTGCCACCTTCGTATGGTCACCTTCGTGTTTTTGGCTGTGAAGCTTATGTACATGTACCTAAGGCAAAACGCAGCAAATTGGATCCAAAGAGCAAGAGATGTATCTTCTTGGGTTATGGTAGCTCTGGTGAGATGGGTTATCGATTGTGGGATCCTATTGACAGGAAGATTGTGCGCAGCCATGATGTTGTTTTTCATGAGGACTCTATGTATAGAGCATCACCGCGAACGGTTGAGGTTCGGCGTGTGATATTTGAGGAGGATGGTCATCGATATGATGGTCCCATGGCTGCTCGTGGGCAGCCCATTGACCCTCAAGTGGGAGATCAGCCCTTGTTGGGAGATCATGTAGATGTGGCCCCAGCTAGATGCACCTCTTGCACAGTCTTTGAGGCGTTCAGAGCGGCGTGCAAGACAGCCTCAACGTTTTGTGCCTTCTATGGATTATGTATTGTTGACTGATTGCAGGGAGCCATCATGTTATGATGAGGCCATGTCTAGTGTTGACAAGCTCAAGTGGGAGCAGGCTATGCAGTCAGAGATGGATTCGTTGATCCAAAATAAAACGTGGGAGCTTACTCCTTTGCCAAAGGGTAAGAAGGCACTACCATGCAAGTGGGTTTACAAGATAAAATTGTGTTCAATGGATGAAAAGCCTAGGTACAAAGAAAGGCTTGTGGCTAAAGGATTCAAGCAACAGAAGGGCATTGATTTTGACGAGATCTTCTCCCCAGTGGTGAAGATGTCTACTTTGCGTATGTTGTTTGCCTTGGTAGCTACAGAATACATGGAGTTGAAGCAAATGGATGTAAAGACATCTTTCTTACATCCGGACTTGCACGAGGATTTGTACATGGAGCAACCAAGTGGGTTTGTTATTCATGGTTCAAAGAAGATGGTATGTCGGCTTCTTAAGACCTTGTATGGGCTGAAGCAATCATCTCGTGAATGGTATCGCAAGTTTGATGCATTCATGAGTTCATTGGCGGTTTGCACACTGCAGATCGCTGATGGGTATGGCTTGACTTCTTTTGCTGTACTTTGGCCACTTTAAAGGCACACTGCCTTTAAGTGGGAGATTGTTGGGTTAAAGGCCCGTGTGCCCGGCTGCCCGTTGTTCAGCCGCCCATGTACATCCATTCATTTACTCATTCATAATAAATATACTCATAACTACACATTGTAGTGTGAGTACCGCCCCGCCACACACTGTGTCTATCTCCTTCTTCGTGTTGGCTCTCTGTGTGTGTGCTCTCCGATCCCAACACTTGTCAAATATCAACCCAGAATGTCAAAAAGATACATGGATCACGATCCATGTTTGACAACATTTTTTCATGAATTTTGTCATGTTAGTTCTTTATGCTCTGTAGAAGTCAAATCTCACCCCTTTTTGAATTTGGGTCCCAAAATCTCAAGATTTGCCCAATTTTGTGTCTAAAATGCCTATTTTGCTGTTTTTGCCCTAACAGCCAATTCTGATGTGATTTTTGAGTTTTTCTTTCAAGCAAACTTGATCAGAGAAGTTTCCCAATGATGTACACTGTAACTGGTCACTTTTCACCAAAATGGTTTTTTGGGGTACATGGATCGCGATCCATGTTCCTCCATAGATTCTTGCCAAACTTTCTAGATTGATTCTAGAGAGTATGTTGATACCCTTCATCCACAAATTTTTGAATTTGGATCACTTTTGAGGTCTCTACCATTAAATTTTCAAAATTTCAGAGTTATGGTCATTTTTGCCAAAATATGTTTTCACCCTTTTTTCCTTCAATCTTTTAGCCCAAATTTGATGGTGGTAGTTTCTACTTACCCTACTCCTAAGTACTGAAAAGAAACATGAAACAAAAACAAATGAAACCGTATAAAATAAAGTCGAAATGGAAAACGGAACAACACTCTGAAAGTAATGAGAACATCAAAGAATGAAATTCTTTTAGCTATCTCACTCACAACCCTCTTTACTTATCAAGAATAGATTTAGCAAGTCCTCAACTTCTAGACTCTACCAAGCACTAAACACCGTGTCTAGCTGCTTCACTGCTAAGGTGTAAATGGAATGGAAGATAAATATTTAGAAAAAGAATGCTCTAAATACGCACTAGGTCATTCACCATCTCCGAATCATATCCCTGGCAATGGCGCCAAGGTTAGCGGGTCGCCGCGATGGACGTCTGCAGCATAGCTTCTGGCACTAACATAATGTCAATACTCAAGGAAATTGACTCGGACGGGGCACGGAGACTCTATGAGATTGTCAATCTCACGAAGTGAACCTTAACAAGCAAACACAACAACTCTACAAGCAAACCAACACTCAATGATTAGGAAAATCTACCTATGTCCTTTCTCATAGCTCTAGGTCATCACGCCATTTCGGCACTCGAACGGACTCGAAATGCAACAAAACTTTAGGAGGAGGTCTAGGACACCCAGGGGCACTATCTTAGCAAGTCTGGTTGCAATCCAACAAGGTACCAAAATCATGATCCAATAGAACTATCCAGAACTGTCGTCCTATGGTGTAAGAACACTCTCCTATGGTCAAAACGACTAAAAACAACGATTTAAGCACTGTAATCTGCAATTATAGCTCACAGACACACAGTCACAAACCACATCAAAACTGACAATGCTTACACTACAATAAAAGAGCAAAGAAAGAGGAACACAATTCAAGTTTCAGAATTGAAAACAGATTACCAAATCATTAGTTGCATCGATTACAAGTTTGGAGCAGCTCGTAGCTTGAGCATACGTTTTTTGAGCTCCTTTCTTCTTCTCAAGATAAGCCTTCTTTCACATTAAGGTTATTGACATTTATTGCTAGGGCATTCTAAATGGCCAGTGGGCTGGCTCACACGGACCTTTCCATATATCATTATAGCATTACAACTTAGGGTATTGATCCACTACTCTGTAATCAGGATTTACATGGAGTATTACTACACTATCTCGGAAAGCTAATAGAGTACAAATGTGGTGTCTAGCTATGTGTCCGACCAATTAGGCACCCATTTGATCTGTTCTCAAACACTATTTCATATTCACCTTAACAGAACGGCGTTACTGAATGAAAGAATCGTACTATTCTCAATGCTGTAAGATATATGTTGATTCATTCCGGGTTATCTCATGTTTTTTGGATTGAAGCTACTTTGACAGCAGTGTTTATTCAAAGTCATCTTCCTACTATTGCATCCTCTGGTAAGATACCCATCACAACATGGAGAGGTGACATTCCTTCTGTATCTCATTTTTGAACCTTTGGATGCATTGCTTATATTCATGTTTCCAAAGAAACACGAAAAAAGCTTGATGCTCCTAGTCTCTAAGTAATTTTTATTGGATATTCAGACACTTCGAAAGGCTACAAATTCTTTGATCTTTCCTCCAAGAAAGTAATTGTGAATCTGATGCTATTTTTAACAAATAGCTTATGGGAGGCTCATGGTCCATGGATGATCCTGATGATACTAAATTGTTGCTTCAGCCTTTTCCATTTCTTTTAGATGATGAAACTCTTCCTATAGAAATCTTTCCTCTTCACAACCATCCATTCCAATTGCTGCCATTGATGATATTGATATTTTTGTTGATCTGCCTATTGCTTTTGAACATGGTTCATGTCATGTTGTTTATGATGATATTGTTGATAATGCTTTCTCTACTTTTGAAGATTGCGTTACTTATAATGAATCTATCTCTTCACCACAGAAGGATCAATGGCAAGAGGCTATGGAAACAAACTATGATTCTCTTATCTCTAAAGATACATGGATACTAACTGAACTACCTCCTAGTTATAGAGCAATTGTAAGTGGATGTATAAGACAAAGGTAAAAGAAGATGGACCTTTTGACAAGTTCAAAGCACGTTTAGTTGCAAAAGGTTACTCCCAAGTTGGTAGTGTTGATTATAAAGAGACATTTTCACGAGTTGTTCGCATTACAATTGGCATTTGCTATTCAATTTGACTTAGAAGCTCATCAAATGGATGTGCGAGCTTCTTTTTTGAATGGTGATTTGGAAGAGGAAATTTATATAGAACAGCTTGAAGGGTTTGTTATTTCAAGGAAAGAAGACCTTGTTGCTCAACTCCATAAGGCACTATATGGTCTCAAACAAGCTTCACGGGGCTGGTATACAAAATTTGATCTTCTTCTCACCTCTAAAGGATTCATCTCTTGCTCTTTAGACCCCAACTTGTACATAAAATGCGAAGGTAGCAGTTTTGTGATTCTTGCTCTTTATGTGGATTATACCATCCTTGTTTCCAATGATTTGGGATTTCTTTAGCAAGTGAAAAGTTATTGTCTTCTGCATTTGATATGGTGGATCTTGGAAAGATTCACTCGTGTCTCGGCATTCCAATTCAATGAAACCGTACAAAAGGTATTTTATTCCTTTGGCAGTCAAAGTTTATTGTAGATACTATTCAAAAATCTGATATGGAATCTGTACATTCGGCCAACATAACTTGTCTTGCGAGTTCTATGAAGAACATTTCTAATAGTGGCGAACAACTTGTCACAAATCAACCTTATGCTAACTTGATTGGATGTCTTTAGTTTGTTGGCATGAGCACTCGTCTTAATATTTTGTTTGTTGCTAATTATCTTGGACAACATCTTGCACGTCCTTCTCTTAAGCATTGGTCTGCAGCAAAGCATGTATTGAAATACTTAAAAGACACTACAGATTTTGGTTTGGTCTATTGATGAAAACTGACATCGAATTCTATTCAATCTCTTTCTCTTTTGGGTTACACAGATGTAGACCGTGCAACCTCACATTTATCTATGCAATCTACTAGTGAAAATTGCTTCTTCATAACTGGTTGCCTTGTTTCTGGGACCAGCAAGAAACAACGCTAAGTTGCAGTTTCTACGACTGAGACAGAATATGTTGCGGAATCACTTGCAGCTCGTGAGTTGATCTGGCTTCGACAAATGCTGGTTGATATCGGTCAGTCTCCTCTTTCTAGCACCATCCTTGCGGTGTGACAACCAAAGTGCTATTGGTCTTGCAAAAGCCTATGTTCATCACAATAAGTCAAAGCACTGTTGTCCATGATCATTATGTCAGGTACGAAGTACACAAAGGCACCATAATGATCGAACATTGTCCAAGTGACCAGATGATTGCAAACATTTTTAACAAAGGCCTCAATGAGTCATGTTTCATCCTCTTGCTCTTGGAGCTTGGAGTTTCTTCAGCCTCACTCTTTCTGGATTAGCTTCTCTGCTATTGCAATAGCTTTGTACATATGACATTGTTATCCTATAGGTACCATGCACTATGCACACTCCATACTTACACACTAGGATCTCTGAGTCACTTGTATATTTATACATAGATACACAATTCACTTTCACATCATCATCGCTGGTTTATATTTTCACATTGTATAAGGGCTTGGGTTTTTCCTTGAACTTTCCAAGGGTTTTTTCATCCAAAGCTAGAGATCTTATTTGAGTGGGGGTGTTGGAGCTACATATGGCTCACTCTACTCAACTTGGTCTCACCTATATAATTGTATCTTGTCCTCAATAAGAATCAGTCTTTTGGAGCGTACATGGTGTGTCTCTCATCTCTCTCTCTCTCTCTCTCTCTCTCTCTCTCTCTCTCTCTCTCTCTCTCTCTCTCCCTCCCCCTCTCTCTCTCTATCTCTCTCTCTCTCTTTCTCTCTCTCTCTCTCTCTCTCTCTCTCTCTCTCTCTCTCTCTCTCTCTCTCTCTCTCTCTCTCTCTCTCTCTCTCTCTCTCTCTCTCTCTCTCTACATCTCAACAAAGAAAACAGGTGCTAAATGCCCAACTTCTCCACCAAAGCCTTTATAAGTTTACCTCTAAATCCTTGTTCTCTATCCGACACGAGCATCCATGGCACCCCAATACAACAACAAATGTTATAAAAAACAAACTGAGCTATCACATGAGCATTTACGTCCTTCACACGTCAATCGCCACTATAATGTACTTTTTTTCGCTTGGTGCCGACTTTTGCAATGGACCAATGGCATCTAAGTTCCACTTCTCAAAGCATTATGGGCAATGATAGCTCCTTGCGACTCGACTATCAGCCTCCTCTCACCCATAGTTGACATTCATGGCAATTTTTGCACCAATAGTGTACATCACGTACCACCCAAGGCCACCAAAATCCTACCCTTACAACTCAAAATAGAACTTGTTTCTTATCCCGATGTCCACTTTCCTCATGACAATGTTGCATCACCATACCAATCTCTTCTTGGTAAATCACCCTTCACAACACTTCATCGCGTCCATAGGTCATAAGATCCTCTCCTATTAATGTAAATTTGTGGGAATTTTTCACTATTCTTTGTTTCTACAGCTTGAACAACCCTATTGAACACTACCATGTGCCCAAAAATTCCTTGATCTCTTTTAAAGTCTCACAGCTTTCATAAGCGACTAGGGCCACATATATCCCTGTAACTTGTACTTGTACCTTGTTGCTTGCAAGCTGATTTGCTTCTTGGTTCTTCTTCTTTTAGCATGCTTGAAGTGAACCTCTTCAAAAACTTCAACTTCTTATGGCATAGAACCAATGCTTCAATGAATGCTGTTTTACCTGCCATGGCCTAGCAACTGCTTGATGACCAGTAAGGCATCACCCTTTACCACCAACCTAAAATACCAAACTCAACACATTGCTTCAATCCTAAGTGCAAGTGAGATACTATGCCTTGTTATTGGTATGAATCTCCTCCAAGTCGTAGGCCCTCAAAAAAATAACTTCACGGTGTGGGTCTCGTATCACCACACCTCCACCCGCTTTTTATATTACCCTCATGTATGCTCCATCAAACCACATGGTAAAAGATTCCACTAAATCAGTCTCCTCATTAACTTCATTCCGCACCACCTTGGGATAGGTTGGCAGATCAACGACCTTGCTGATTGAAATATCCACCAGGAGAGATTGACTCGTATGGTCAATTTTGAATTCAAACATAAATTAGCTCTATCACGCACTTCATGATCCACTTACATGGCTTCAAATGCAGAACTACCTCCGGCAATAAATTGTTGGATGTCACCACATAAAACTTCCGAACAATGAGATACACCTTGAATTTCCTGCACGCAGAAACCAAGGCCATGACTCACTGCTCTGCTTTTGTGTAGGTCTCCTCTCCTGGGATTATCAGCCTACTTTCAAATAGATAGGTTTATAGCTCCTTCCCACCTTCTGCAATAGTATCGCTCCAATAGCCACTGTGCCTACCATCATGGATTGCATGAACACACCATAGGTAGTTGACACAAGATTCCCTTCACCCTATCAAAAGCTACTTGAGTCTCTTCATCCCATTCAAAACCATGCACCTACTCTGCCCTCTTTTGAAGGGGGTATACATACTGCGACAACATCCAAAAAA
This sequence comes from Adiantum capillus-veneris, assembly GCF_014529385.1. Lineage (NCBI taxonomy): Eukaryota > Viridiplantae > Streptophyta > Polypodiopsida > Polypodiales > Pteridaceae > Adiantum > Adiantum capillus-veneris. Next base: position 38,743,337 of record NC_140958.1, read on the forward strand.
ACCTCGACAAATACTTTAGCCTGTGCACAAATAACACCAAAACCTGTGCATTAGAAGGAGGCTCCATCAAGACTAGAGCCTTGAAATTTTTGGGATCCGCTTCAATTCACTTCTATGATACCACATGGCCCAATAATGACACTCAAGGCTATGCCAACTTGCATTTTTTGGGGTTCAATTGGCCTCCTTATTCATGAAGCCTTTGGAAACAAAACCATAGCTTTGACAAATGATCCACCCTTGAGCTATAAAACCCAATTCCATCGATGAAAACTCTAATGAACTTGCCCAAATAGGGGCCAAACACCCTATTTATCCAATCTTGAAAAATGGCATGAGCATTCACCAACCAAATGGCATCCTGCGGTAGGCAAAACATCCCCATGGAGAGATAAACATCATCTTCAGTTGGTCTTCAAGAGCAATCCCTATATGAAAGCAACCGGAAAACCCATCCATGATGGAATATCTCTCATGGCTAGATATCTAATTCAGGATCTCATGGATAAATGGCAATGGTAGTGGTTTCTTTTGGTCGCTATATTCAATGGCTTATAGTCGACACACGCTCACCATTTCCCATTCTTTTTAGGAGTGATAATCACCAAGGAAACACACTCTGACTCCTTCCTAGGGTATATAATATCTTCATCCAATAATTTATTGATCTCCTACCAAAGGGCTTCTTTTTGAATTTCACCCAATCTCCTTAGCTTCTGTGCCTTAGGCTTGTATCCTTCCTTGAGGATTATTTTGTTCTCAACACCCTTGGCTCCTCGCGAATCGTTATACTTCTTCGTAAATAGATTAAAAAAGGAGGCACACAATTGGATATAGCTTTCCTTCTCTTGCTTGGTCAAGTCTCCACTTAGCATATTGACCACTGCTTCCGTACCTACGACATGCACCTGTGGTTGCACCTCCTCTTTTGCACCAGATTCTTTCACAATGATCCCAAACAAGTCAACATCAATCTTGAGCATATTGTCCTTGGTTTATTCTTCCTCCATCTCTGTATATCATTCATCATAGGCCGTTTCAATCTCGTACTCATAGCTAGTGGTGTCACCCTTTTCTTTTGACGCCATAGGGTGGAAACAAATTTCCTTGGTCTTCAGGTCTAGCACCACCTGTCTTCTTTTCTCTTTATCAGAAAAGGTAAACACTCTGCTTTCCCAATCCTATTTGGCACCTATTGCAAATAGCCACGGTCTATCCAAGGTAATAGGGTACGCATTACACGTGCTTTCATCACAAAAAATTTAATTAGGCACTCAATGCCCATAAATTTCACTCTTACATCCTGTGCTATGTCCAAACACCTAGCTTTAGCATGGTTAGCCATCTTCATGCATGCATTTGACTTGGCTACCGTTTTAACACATATTTCCCTCATTACAATTTTTGTCATGACACAAACCTTTGCTCCACCATCTATGTAGGCTTGAACTTGCATCCTTTTCTCGATAAAAACATCCACCAAAGGAAGAACTTCACTTGAGTGGCATATTTTGCACTGCTTGCACATTGCCCTTAGATTTTGGTAGCCTCGTGCTCACACTTGTAGACCATTGCCTCCTCAATTTAAGATTCAAAGACAACATATGACCAAAAGTTATGTTAGCCTTTTGGTTTTTCACATCACTTACCAAATCATATGCAAGACTACACACATGTGTGATAGGATGATCTACATAGTTGCAGGTTTGATCATCAAACTTACTATCTAATGTGAAATTTTGGTTATGCATGTATATGCTGGCTTGCATCAGAAGAGCATCGCCACCATGAACATTGATTGTTACCATATACATGTGGTAGTGATGTGTGTGAACACACTTAGGACCGTGTGGGCATTTTTCCCTCTTTAGGAGGTTTTTTCCCCGTTGTATTGTATATATGCCCATCATCCTAGGGCTATCTATGTCTCCATTGAACACTAAGTAATATACTCTCTGTTGTGTGCCTTGAGCTTCCTTCATCTTTTCCAAGCTGTGTGTGTTTTCTTGCAACCCTAATTCCAACATTGATACCACTACTACAAACAAAGTCATGGAAGGCCCTACAAAATACTAAAAACAACATACTTCACGACACAAAACAACAAATCTACACACCTGATAATCAGAGTTGCACATAATCGGAGCTATATATGAACAACGAGAGACAAAGAGCGAGATAGAGTGAGAGAGCGCGTGTAGGTGCACCTCCTAAAGCAGAGTGCTACACCGGCAGGACAAGAGAGAAGAGAAGAGACGAGAGAAAAAGTACACATGCACTGCGTGCAATCTTCCCTCATGTAACAGTGAGCATTTTCCTCTTGCATGTATTTATCTATAGATTTCTTGAATGCTCAAAGTGAATACATACTAGCCGGTTGGACATAAAAGGCTATAGCTCATAAAGAGTACTTTGAATAATAAAATATACATAAATGTGATGTCCTTTCACATAAATGTCCATAGCTTATAAAGAGTCCTTGAATAATAAAATATACATAAATGTGATGTCCTTTCACATATTCCTTAGCTTTTTTCACTTATCACCTGCAATAAATAAGTTATTTTTCATTTTCATTACACCCCTATCGTCTACTGTGCATTTTCTATGTGCATTGGCAGCTCATTTTGGTTGGGATGTACATCAGCCAGACATTGTTACTGCTTTCTTGAATGGTGACATATTTGAGGAAGTTTATGTCACGCAGCCTCGCGGTTTTGTCAAGAAAGGACAATGGGACAAAGTGTGTAGATGTAAGAAGGCTTTGTATGGGTTGAAGCAATCTCCTTGTGCTTGGTATGAGAAAGATGAAACTCATTTGGTCAAACAAGGATTTTATAAGAGTCCAAAAGAAAGCACATTGTATGTAAAGCGTGAGGGTGATGTACTTCTCATTGTGGTTCTTTATGTAAATGATTTTCTGATCATTGGACCAAATGAGAGACATATTGCTGAATTCAAGGCTGATTCGAATGCTACTTTCAAGATAAAAGATTTGGAATTGTTGCATTATTACCTGGGTATACATCTTAAGCAGTGTGATGGTGGTATTGCCTTGTATCAAAAAAATTACATAGAGAATTGCTATGTAAGTTTGGACTTGAGGATTGCAAACCTATTGCCACACCTATGGAAACATGTTTGAAGTGGAGTCTACATGATGCTAGCAATCCTGCTGATGTCACTCTTTACCAAACTGCTGTTGGATGCCTCATTTATGTATGCAACACAAGGCCGGATATTCATTTTGCAGTCTCACAGGTCAACAAATTTATGCATAGCCCAGAGTTTAAGCATTGGCAGGCTGTCAAGAGGATTTTTTGCTACCTTAGTGGCACTTTACATCTTGTCTTGTTCTATCCCAAGGAGGGATCATTGCCGCCACACTTACATGATTTTTTGGACTTAGATTGGGCTGGTTGTTTTGACACATGAGTGTCCACAAGTGGTTTTCCTTTCAGGCTTGGTGGTTCATGTATATCATGGTTGAGAAAGAAGAAACCTACTGTGGGCACTCAAGTTGTGAGGCTGAGTACAGGGCAGTCTTTAGAGCTACGGTTGAGTGTGTATGGCTCAGACGCCTTATGGCTAATTTGGGTGTTGGACAATACACTGCCAACACTATCTACACTGACAGTCAAAGTGCATTGGAAGTTGCAAGGAACCCTGTTTTTCATGCTCACAAAAAGCACATTGAGGTGCATTACCACTATGTCAGGGAGAGGCTCTCAGCAAGAGAGATAAGCTTGGCTTATATGCCAACATAGGAAAACCTTGCGGATCTTTTCACAAAAGCATTGTCTCGTGAGAAGCTCAAAGATTTTTGCAAAGCTTTGGGCTTCCTCCCCTTTGTGGACTGATCATGTCCTCAAGGCATGGCAATTCCCTTTACTCATGTGCCAACTCTCATTCAATGCATCACTCCAGGGAGGATTTGTTACCATATACATGTGGCAATGATGTTTGTGAACACACTAGGACCGTCCGGGCATTTTTTCCCTCTTTAGGAGGTTTTTCCCCCGTGCATTGTATATACGTCCATCACTCTAGGGCTATCTTTATTTCCATTGCACACCAAGTAATACACTCTCTATTGTGTGCCTTGAGCTTCCTTCGTCTTCTCCAGGCTCTGTGCATTTCTCTGCAACTCTAATTCCAACAGTTGAAGGATAAGATATTATTAATTCTTGTATCTTCTTGATTGCTCAAGTGCAACATTGTATTAAAAATAAGGGGAAGCTTGTAGCTTATCAAAAGCATCAATATATGGTAGATGCATCAAAATTCATAAAGCATTTAGTCACAAAAGATGCTTCTATCCCAACTGAATAAAAATTGGGAGCCCTAGCTGCAACAAGAAAAACCATTAAGGAATTTGATTTAGAATTGGCCATCAAGGAAAGCTTCTTTGTTGAGCTTATATGTGAAGCTACTCAATATATGGCTTCTCTATATATGGCACCCAGGTCCCCTCTATATATACATCATCTCATGTGTGTATTCTACACACTTTGGGGTTCTACTTCTGTGTTCTCTCCTTCTCTCTCAACATGGTATCAGAGCAGTACGTTTTTGTTTTCGATTTTTCTCCTGATCAAAATCGATTTTGCAGAAACTACTCGCTTGAGGGATCGGAATCGATGTGGTCTACAACTTTGCAGAAGGAAGTTTCTTCAAATTCTGCACCGATTTTGAGTTATCGTTCGCGGACTGCGTACATACCTGAAAAACAGCTTCCGCGTTTTGTTTTTGATTTTTCTGTTAATTGGAAACGATTTTGCAGAAACTACCCGCTAGAAAGACCGGAATCGATGTGGTCTACAACTTTGCAGAATGAAGTTTTTTCAAATTCTGCACCGATTTTGAGTTATCATTCGCGGACTACGTACATACCTGAAAAGCAACTTCCGCTTTTTGTTTTTGATTTTTCTGCTAATTGAAAACGATTTTGCAGAAACTACCCTTTAAAGGAGACCGGAATCGATGTGGTCTACAACTTTGCAGAAGAAAGTGTTTTCAAATTCTGCACCGATTTTGAGTTATCGTTCGCGGACTGCGTACATACCTGAAAAGCAATTTTCGCTTTTTGTTTTTTATTTTTGTGCTTATTGAAAACGATTTTGCAGAAACTATCTATGAAAAAGACCGGAATCGATGTGGTCTACAATTTTGCAGAAGAAAGTGTTTTCAAATTCTGCATCGATTTTGAGTTATCGTTCGCGGACTGCGTACATACCTAAAAAGCAATTTCCGTTTTTTGTTTTTTATTTTTTTGCTTATTGAAAACGATTTTGCAGAAACTACCCGCGTGGGGGACCGGAATCGATGTGGTCTACAACTTTGCAGAAGGAACTACCCGCGGTGGGGATTGGAATCGATGTGGTCTATAACTTTGGAGAAGAAAGTTTCTCTAAATTCTGCACCAATTTTGGGTTATCGTCTCAGACTGCGAATATGTTTGAAAATCAAAATTTTACTTTTTTCTTTTCATTTTTCTCATAATTGAAAACTTCTCAATTATATTTTTCTTCATCAATCATATATTTGTTACTGACGTAACTTTGCTGCAGAAGCCAGTTACACATCGTTCCGATTCAGTCGAGCCGTTGATGATCATCCAAATTCTATCGAGCTACTGTTGGTACATGATCTTTTGTTATATGATATACTCGTTCATTGATTCTCGTATAATTATTCTTTTAGAGATATAGTTTACGTCGTTTTATTGATAATTTCTCATTGATACCATAGTGATTTTGATGGTACCATGATAATGTTTTGTTAATACTTTGGTCATGGTGATTTTCGTTGATACTGTCATTGATACCATGGTTATTCTCGGTGGTGCCATGATGATATTTCGTTGATACCATGGTTATTCTCGGTGATTCCATGATGATATTTCGTTGATTCTATGGTGATTTTTATTGATACCATGATGATGTTTTGTTGATACCATGGTTATTCTCGGTGATACCATGATGTTGTTTCGTTGATACCATGGTTATTCTCGGTGATGCCATGATGATATTTCGTTGATACCATGGTTATTCTCGATGATGCCATGATGTTGTTTCGTTGATACAATGATTATTCTCGGTGATATCATGATGCTTTTCGTTGATACCATGATCATTTATTCATTTTTATTGACATAATGATGATATTTTGTTAATACTTTGATGGTATTCATTGATCACTACATTGATAAATGTTGTTTTATGTAGTATATACACATATCATTTGTATCACGTAATCACACATTTTGTACTTTTACGTTTATACTTTATGTACCATATGTTGTCGTGCGTATATATGTCGTCAAAAGAGTGGCGTCGCGAACCATCTCTTATGGCATTGTGAACGTAATTATTTCATTAACGATGCTAATAATTTTCATGACATGTTTTTTTTTGGAGTCTATGATCTATGTAGGATTGATCAAAGAATTGATTTTATGAAGACAAACTTGGTGACAATAAAAGATTTATGAAGATATGTTTGGTGATGCCATATTGATGACAACATGAAGACATGTTTGGTGATGCGATATTGATGACAAGCTACACAGCAGATTCACGGAGACACTTTTGATTACAAGCTAATCGATAGCTTTTACACCTCTTTATTGAACCTTTGTATTCATTATTGTATTTGATAGGAGTAATGTAACTCCTCATAAAACATTCATTGTAAAAGGAGTGATGTAGCTCCTCGTAAACATTTGTATATTCAATGATTTTTATAATATAACGGTGGGTGTATATAGAGCTGTGAGTTTTTCCCTTGATCCCCCAAGGGTTTTTTCATCCACAGTTAGGGACCCTTATTTGAGCGGGGGTGTTGAGCTTATATGTGAAGCTACTCAATATATGGCTTCTCTATATATGGCACCCAGGTCCCCTCTATATATACATCATCTCATGTGTGTATTCTACACACTTTGGGGTTCTACTTATGTGTTCTCTCCTTCTCTCTCAACATTCTTATGTAGAGAGTCTGAGTTAAAAGATGTTCAATTCTCATCTAAGTTTTTCTTTAGTAGGTTGATGGCTAAACACTCAAGAGAACATATGTCTAAGATAATGAAAGATGATGGCACAATGCTGAGCGTTGCCTTATTATGACATAGTGTAAAGATTATCTTGAAGGAATTCTAAATAAAGAGTTTGACCAGTCTAATGAGAGATAGCAAACGGCTGATATCTTTCTTTCAGTGGTCGATCCATATGTTGAGGGAATCAATGTCGGAAGATTGAAATAACAATTTGATCAAAATGAGCTATACTTTGCTCTAAAGAAATCGGCTAATGATAAAACTCCTCGAGTATGTGGATTGGCTAGGAATTCTTGGTGAATTGTTGGGATCAATTAAAGTATCTGATTACATGAGCTATTAACTACATCTAGCTAATGCAACAAACGGATCCACTACTTAAGCAGGGTAACATCAAATTATTTCCCAAGAAGACTTTTCCAACCTCTTTATCTGAATGGAGACTTATAACTATGATGGGATTCGGTACAAATTGCTTGCTAAAGCTATTGCTATAAAAAATACACCATTTCTGAAGAAACACCTACATGAGACACAATCATGGTTCATTGTGGGAAGGTCCATAGTAGACAACATCCTCACAATCATGCTGGGAATAATATTTGGTAAAAAATGTAGCAAGAAAGTAGTTCTCCTCTCCAACTTGATTTTCCTAAGGAATTTTACTCGGTCATTTGGGGCTTTATTGTAAATTTTATAAAAAGATAGAGTTTGGGCAAAGAGTTTCAAATTGTATACATCTGCAAGTATTAGGAGCCATTTCAAGGGTCATTATCAATGGAAGATCATCTCCATCGATTGAGGTGGAAAGAGTTTTTAGGCAAGGATGTCCTCTTAGTCCTCTTTTGCTTGCAATTTCTACTCATCCCCTATTTTTCTTTCTTCATGCAAAAGCCAAAAATGGGAATCTCAAAGGGTTACATGTAGCGAATGAACAAATACTTTCTTTGGGTTTTATTCATGATACCATAATATTTTGCATGGTGAGAATGCCAATATAGGAAAATGTATGTCTTAATTGAATATATATTTTAAATATGAATTTTATCAACTCCTAGCTGATTGATGTTTTTGGAGAACATTTTCATAATGCGATTTGGCAAGGCAAGAGAGTTCCGAGGGTCTTCAACATACATAAAAAGTCAAAATGATTTGACATGAATTATCGATGATACCAAATCATTAAAAAATATATCTCTTTGATTTTTACAATCAAAAGAAAATAAATCATCAAAATATAATTCTTTTCTTTGAGGAATTATCAAAAATGTAACTCTTCAACATCCATAAAAATTGATAATGATTTGACATGAGTTATTGATGATATCAAATCATTAAAAATATAACTCTTTGATTTTTACAATCAAAAGTGAAAATAAATCATCAAAATATAACTGTTTCATAAACCATCAAAATCATAACCATTGATATTCACAAAGAATAAAAATAATAGAAATTCTCAAAGAGTGTCAATATCGAGTAGAGGTTATGAAACAAATGATCAAAATTATAAGTATTTGAGATATGACTATATAAATCATTGAAAAATGACACTTTAATATCCACATAGAAAGAATAAAAAGAACTATCCAAACATATTTCTTCAATACTAGATTGCTAACCTAGCGAGACATATAAGTGTTCTTTTAGGGTTTTGAAAAAAACTTCCAAAACCATAGTAGACCCACTCATTTTGGACAATCCTTTCATGACCTTATAATTAAAGGACTACTATATATGGAATAAATGATAAACTTGTAAAATTTCTCATTTCTTGGTCACAACAAGTCACCAAAGTTGATGGACTAGTCCATTTTTTTCAAAACAACCATTTCTTGGAATTTTTGAAGGACATGGAAAAAAAATTCTAGTCAACTTCATTGGGTTGGTGATCAAAGTATATGGTTGCTTTTTCACACTGTTTTTCTTTTTGGCAAAAAAATATGTTACAAAAAGTTGCATTTTGCCATTCTGCACACCTAGTCACGCTCAATACAAATACTATATACATGTCTTCTTAGTTCCCTTTAGGCCAAAAGAAGCCATGGAGCATGTCAAAAGAATAATAGATCCCTTACCAAGTGAAACCTGTGGACAATGATGAAGTGCTAAATACAACAAACATGAAAAAACTCGATTTAGCATTATGACCTATAGAATCCCATAGGAACTACTCAATATCTAGCCAAATTTAAAGTTTATAATTAGGTATGGTTGCTTTCTACAAAATGCACAAAAATGACCTAAAAAAGTAGTAATATTGAGAAATGTATACTTGCTACACTAGAATGTCTCGTATTCTTCAGCAATTGAAAAATTCAACCATTTTCATGCTATGCTATATAGCATATTAGGTGCTTGAGAACTCAAGAAAGACTAGTTTTATATACACATTTCACTTACACCATCAAAATTTCATCTGGGTGTCAAGAAAGCCACCAAAAAGTCATAAAAATACTAAATTTAGCTAAAAAATAGAATTAGAAAGTTCTTGTAATTTGGTCATAACTTTCAACTATAACACTTAAATCTTCCTAGAAGCATCATAATATGTTGATAAATACTATGAATAATCCTTTAGCAGTCCAAACCTCACAAACATGAATTTTAGAGTGATGTAGCTGCAAAATTCTGGAAAAAAACAAAAAACAGGACCTGTTTTTTCACGCTGCTTAGAAATGTTGTGCAAGAGTAAGGTTAATGGTGAGATAAATACTCCAAAAACATGTCAAGTGTTTTTTAATTGATAAGGAAACTTTGTGGATATATAGCACTTAGAAATTGAGTCTCAAACTCTTCAAACAATTCAAGCAAATTGGTCACTTAATAGGACATAAAAGTGTCCCATTACAACCTAGTGCTAACACGAATATTTGAATACAACACAAATCATCAAAATTGTAGTTCTTTGATATCTACAAAATAACTCATAGTGAATCATCAAAAGCATGATCCTTCAATATCTACGATAGATAAAACTTACTTTTTTCCCAAGTGAAACGTCATATATATGATGGGGTAAATTTCTCTTTACAATAGCTCATGCAACTCCAAGTTATTTCAATAAAACAAAATCTTGATTTTATCTTTATCATGGATCATACACGATCATAACAAAAAGTGACTCAAAAAAATATTTTAAGTGATATGACTTTGATGTAACTATATATGCATCAAATTATATGTGATACACATAAAGAGTAAATATGGATATCAATTGATTATTTACTTTTTTCAATATATAAATCAAATTGGACAAGATTTATAACAAGAAGCTTAACACAAATGGATTTGGAAATAAAAAAGATCTTACCTTTTGATTGTTTCAATTGAAAACATATTGAAAATAGTTACCAATTCATGGCAATTTTCTTTTGATGCAGAATTTGATAAATTTGTCATGACCAATAGCTTCAAAACACCCAAGACCATAAGAACAACTCTTCAAACACTAAAATTCAAGTTTTGAGTAGAAAGTTATAACGATTTTATGTTTTACTGAATTGCAGATTTTTTCTCTATGTTTGCAAGAGACAAAAACCACTCTATTTTTGTGAAGAAAAAGCAACTACACCCTGGTACCGTGTTAAGAAGACAGACAAAGAGAAGAACAGAGAGACAATGTGTAGATTATGCAAGCTCAAAGTGTGTAGAATATGCAGACAAGAGGATATATTTATAGAGGGGTTCCACGATTATATTTAGAGTAGCTTCACATATAAGCTCGATAGATGACAAATTTGTCATAGCAATTGAGAAGTGTGCACCCATTAAACATTCCTTTAAATTTTCTATAGTTCAGGTAATGCTTTGAGTTTTGAATTCACCCTTTTCAAATTTTGTGCCTACCATATGACATGAAGACTCTTGTTATGATGTTTATGATATTTAAGCTATTTTTCACCACCACATACCCTTTGTGATGTGAGCTCTTTTACACATAGGAAATAATTCTTTAAAAAAATTGAACATGTTTCAAACAACATATCCTTCATGCTTAAATAAAAGTCATCATATATAATAGTGTCCTGACTTTGACATACCTAGATTTTTTCAAATTATAGGATTTATCTCATTTTAGGTGGGATGTAAGATTTCTATTTTATTGAGAATTTTTTATTCTATCTAATATGGAATTTAAGCATTGAAAAACTTGCACACCACAAATAATCATCAATGCATGTAATAAAATAATCATGTTGTAATTTTGATGAAGGAAAAGATTCAAAAATTTCTATAAGAAAAAGATCCAAAAGATAATCAAAATGAGCTATATTTGAGAGAGAAAAGTGTTTATAGTTGTGTTCTCCAAGATTAAAAAAATCACAGGTTCTCATATAAGGATGAGCTTTAAGATCCATACAACATATAAGACCATAATAATGAAGATCATGGAGTTTTGAAAAATCAACATGATCAAAGTGGTGTTGATATACCTTGCAATCATGGTCACCCACTACCTAGAGTAGTGACAACATTTCTTACAACATCATCAACAGGAGCTGCTAGAAGAACTTCACCACAATAAGTTCCACCACCTAAAATGCCCATGGGGGATATACCATGTGTGAGTAAGTCATAGAAATATACAAATATCAAAGAAAAGATTCTAGAATACAAGTTTCAATTAGATATAGAGGCTACTATAAATGTGAAGAAGGTATTGGAAGAGAGAATTTTGAATAGCGATGTTGAGTTTACATTGGTTGAATTTCTCAAAATTTCAACGCAAGGGTTCAATAAAGAAATCATAGACATAATCAAGAGGAAGAGGCATACATCGGGTGAAGGGGATAATTCAAGAGTAAAAGGGAAACAAGTACATGACAATGACCATGATGAAAGTATGGCAGGATGCTATCATTCCACTAGGAGTCCAAAACACATTCGCTTTATTGTGAGATCCCCAACCCGCCTATACCGAGATCCGGATGGGATCCTTGAAAGGTCTCTAGGTTTGAGGAAAATCAGAGTCTCTAAACAAGAAAATCCAAGGAATAGACCTTTACCATTGACAATGGCTTGGGTCAATAGCCTTAGAAGAAGACCTACTCCTGTCTCGCAGCAAAAACAGGACAACGTATTAAAAGTAAAAAAAAACTATTTCGACCCTATAACTGCCACAATTGGGCTAAGATATCCTCAACCAACACTTTTTTCCCCCTAACAGATGTGAGGGCACAGCCGCCCCACTGGTGGACTCCTCCTCCAAGTAAAGAAGTTTTCTAAACGTTTTAGTGCGCAGGGATGGATAGTTACTTGACTAATCAGGTCCACCCATCCATGATTGACAACCTTAGTCAATCCCCACTTACCACCCCCCACTCACACATGATTCTTTTGTTATTTAATTACTACCACATTCTTATCACAATTAAAACAATGATTCCTTTTATCCTTCATAACAAGATTTTATTAAAACAGCCCTTGAAAACAATATTGAAAACATTCTTTTAGCAAACAGACATCTTTAAACTTAAGATAGGGTACTGTTAATCAAAACATTGTCCATAACAACCATGACCAGTACTCTTCTTGTCTTAAGACCACCTAAGGGTGAAAAAATGGCACCCATTCCTTATTCGTAATCCGGAGTGGATAAACCCCCATCCAAGGTTCCGGGTGCCCATACACCAAACCAGTTGCCCATACAACTGAGCGGCTCCCCTAGGATAAAAAAATGGTATCCTAACTTATGTAGAAACATCACGACATGACACGGAAGAGAAACTCAACGTTCATGCGGGTAACCGACTTATCCATGGCTAGAAAGCCTATCATTATCATCAATTTATATTAAGGAGTCGGAGGTGTCTTGAGATAAGTTGTCTTAAGGATGATCAATCATATCTTTCCTAATTCAACCAATTTTAACCCAAACAACTCTTTCCTACATTATAAACAATGCACGTAGGAAGTTACCTCCGTTTTTGGTCAACTCTTTTGTTTCTTATTCGTACTCACTCCTTACGTATGCAATGCTAACTTAGAAATGAACTTTAAAAGATTTAATTAAAGAAAATAGAAATCCACCTGGGACTGCTCGGCCATCTGCTGCTGTTGGGCTGGAGCCTGTAAACTTTCCTCCGTCGGCCTATGGCTAGGCCCAACCTCATGGTCATTAGTGGCTTTATTTCTTTTGTTGCTAATATCCTCTTCCTTGGTAAGAGGATTTCCTCTGGTTTTCTTTGGAGCCATATTGGCACCCTTATAAAAAGACTTAATTAATTAGAAGTTAAATTAAATAATCTCTTTTTTTTCCTTTTTACCCAAAAAATAAGGATTTTTGGAGTAAGTAGGGATCCTTGATAGTTAATTTGATGAGATATTCCTCCAGTAATTTCTTTATACTATAAGTAATTTTCCATAATTACCATTTAATTAGGGAAGCCCTTTTACTAGGTTTATCCTTATTCTATATTCCATTTTTTAAAACCTTAGTAAATTATAAATTTCTATCGGCTAATGGATTACTCACCCTAAATTGTAATTGGATATGTTCTATCTTTAGGAATTTTCATAAATTTGATTTACAACCTTTCCCTCCTATACTTATGGTCTAATTTTAGGCAAAATTTTACTGATAGTAATTTGTTATACCAACCATTTATGCTGAGGTAATTTTTCCACCCTTCAATAGTGATTTTGGACCGGAGGTATTTATTTGGTAATTAGATAAATTCATTTACTAATTTCCTTTCTCTATTTTATACGCAAAATTGGTTACTTTTATTGAAGATAAATATTTAAACTATTTATATGAGGTTGGGGTATTTATTACAAATTCCTCAAGGTGTGTTCTACTTCTGATAATTATATCAAAGATTCTTGGATTAATTTACTCTTTTTCCCATTTGATTTTCTCTTAAAAATAATATGATTTTAATGAAATAATTAAGTAAACCTCTGATAAATACCTCAAAGCATTTAGAATCAATTTGCTAGTTTCTCTGTTTTAATTTGTCCTAAAAACAAAGTAATTCTGCTAAAGTAATTAGGTAAGTTACTTATCTGAGCTTAACATAATTATCGCGGGTTTTCTAACATGTAATTAATCTTTGAAAAATAAATCAAAGAAATTTGAATCAATTTTCTAATTTCCCTTATTTAATTTGTCCTAAAAACAGAGTAATTCTGCTAAAGTAATTAGGTAAATTAATTATCTGAGCTTGAAATAATTATCATGGGTTGCCTAGCATATAATTAACCTCTTATAAATAAGTCAAATCATTCTGAATCAATTTTCTAGTTTCTCGCTTTTAATTTGTCCTAAAAATAGAGTAATTTTGCTAAAGTAATTAGGTAAACTAATTATCTTATTGTAACATAATTATCACGGGTTTCCTTAGATGTGATTAATCATTGATAAATAAATCAAATCATTTTGAATCAATTTGCTAATTTCTCCCTTTTAATTTGTCCTAAAAACATAGTAATTCTGCTAAAGTAATTAGGTAAATTAATTATCTGAACTTGACATAATTATCATGGGTTTTATAACATGTAATTAACCTCTCATAAATAACTCAAATCATTTTGAATCAATTTATAATTTATCCCTTTTAATTTGTTCTAAAAACATAATAATTCTACTAAAGTAATTAGGTAAATTAATTATCTGAGCTTGACATAATTATCACAGGTTTTCTAACATGTAGTTAATCTCTAATAAATAAGTCAAAGAAATTTTAATCAATTTTCTAATTTTCCCCATTTAATTTTTTCTAAAAATAGAATAATTCTGCTAAATTAATTATAATTATATAATCTTAAAATAATTATCACAAGTTTGCTAACATGCAATTAACCTCTGATAAATAAGTCAAAGCAATTTGAATCAATTTGCTAATTACTCCCATTTAATTTGTCCTAATAACAGAGTAATTTTGCTAAAGTAATTAGGTAAATTAATTATCTGCACTTGGCATAATTATCATGGGTTTGCTAACATGTAATTAATCTCTATAAATAACTCAAAGAAATTTTAATCAATTTGATTATTTTTCCCTTTAATTTTCTCTTGAAAACAATGTAATTCTGCCTAATTAATTATGGAAATTACTTAGAAACTTATAAGATAATTTTCCTAGATTAATGACTATCTAATGCAGCTCTGATATTTACCTACACTTAATCTAAACTTAATTATTATATTTTTTATTAATTTATGATTAATTTAAAAAAATTTAGTCCTAATATAATAGGATAATTAATTAGCTTACTATTTCCTAGCTTAATTACAACAATCAGTAGATAATATTTAATTAAAAGAGGATTTTTGAGTATACATAGGCCTAATCTTTAATTTATTAAGAAAATAGATTAATCTAGCCTTGCTAATTAAGAAGGATTAGGCTAATTATCGTTTAAGTTAATCAAGTAGAGTGTAATCTCTGGTGTTTTCTGCTTAGCGGTCTCTTTAGATGAGAGAGAGTGTGTCAAGGCTCCGAGTCTGTCTAAATTGTGAAGCAAGGGTTATATTTATAGGTTTCTAGGGACTCACATGCTGCAAAATGGCAATAACTTGCATCCCAAGCAGCCCTACAGGTCAAAAAACGCCCCCTGCTGCTAAATCTAGTGTGGCAAAGTTTATCATTACCCGACACAGTCCCCCAAATACATAGAATCGATTTTTACTAATTTCTCTGATTTTTAATGATGAAAATTAAAAATATCAGCAATTTCTAGAACCTTAGGATAAGAAAGTCTTTTTTGATAGTAATTACCGAAAACATCCAATTTTGCTTCACTAATTAAATTCCTAGTGTAACCTTTGAGAGCCCGTAACTTTTCCACGTTTTATCGAAATTCTGTTCCGAAAATTTATAGCCTGGGGTTTGCTATGCTTAAGATTCCAAAAATACCAATATTTGCCACGGTCGGACAATTCTACATTGCTTTTTCAATAATCATATCAGTTTGATTAAGATTTATACAATCTTTAAGGTTTCAGAAAATGGAAACCTTACAATCACCCCAACTTAAGAATTTGAGATGCCCTCATCTCAACTGAAATTGGAAAAATGTTTGAGAAGAGAAATTCATCCTCCCAAGTGACATCTTTGAAGGGATAACCTTTCCGCTTTACCTAATGCTACTGATTACTCTAAGAGTTCTTTCTAGTTTCTGGTTGGAGTTGCTTGCTAGTCAAGTTTTTCTCAAGAAACTCCCAGTGTTGAGCCCATCTTAAAAACCTTCACAACCTGTTTGTATCATCTCAAAAACCAGGTTAAATCAATTTCATAAAAGATCCATATATCCACCTTGTCAACATGAACATGCTCGGTCTAACTGACCATTCAGCGCAATCAACGTTCGACAAGTAGCATGTATTTCAGCTTTGCCAATCTGAACGCGCTCGGCGTGTTCTTGCCATTCTGAGCAGTTTGCGTTCGGCACAAGCTTCCACCATTGCACCAGAGGTACCCCCTCTGTGCTCTAACCTGGTTGACCAACAATATGTAAAGGGTTTTAAGAAGTATCATACCAAGATTTCTTTTTGGCTTCCTATTAGTCTTGTACCTTAATACTTTCATATCTAGGAGAAACTTTCATACTCAAAACTTTTGCACACAGGATGAAGACAATCACCAAGCCATAAACAAAACTGATTATAGCATACCCGTGAGAACCATAATATGTACAAGAGTTAATACCATCCATGAAGGTCCTACTATGTCCAAGGGTGACGACAATTTTCTACTAGAATCTTGCGAAATTTGGGTGGATCAGATATAGGATCAAAATATACAGCATCTTTTGGTCCATTAAAACTAGGGCCTACACCTATGGGCCTAATTCTACATGGGTAGGTTACTTTAGACACTTGATCAAACATCCACTGATTTTGTGATACTTGGACATCACCTATTACAAGGGTTTCCTCTGGAATCTCCATTCCAATGAAAAAGTATACTTCAATCACTTGAAGATCGTCGGCCGAGTTGAGTCTCTTCATATTTAGTTCTAAACATTCTAACTCTCCCGCATTAATAAGGAAAATTCCACCAGATCCTGACCAGCTGATCCTCCAAGTGGAAGGAGAAAATATCTTATCTAGCCACTTCATCACTCTTTTTCGCATTGAATAGTGTCGGGATAGGAAAGCTCTCATAAACCTTACGTTGAAATCCATGGATTTGCAATAGGCCTGATGGAAATCTTCCTACAAAGATGGGGGATAATTCTCTTTCTTTCTTTCTCTCCCTCTTTTTAATCAAATATCTCTTTACTGGAATTCATCAAGATCACTTATTCCAACCTAACACCTTAACTTTTCCCTAGGTCCAAGACTCTAATTAGCAAACGCTCTGATACCACTTGTGAGATCCCCAACCCGCCTATACCGAGATCGGGATGGGATCCTTGACAGGTCTCTATGTCTAAGGAAAATCAGAGTCTCTAAACAAAAAAAATCCAAGGAATAGACCTTTACCATTGACAATGGCTTGGGTCTATAGCCTTAGAAGAAGACCTAGTCCTGTGTCGCAGCGGAAATGGGACAACGTATTAAAAGTAAAAAAAACTATTTCGACCCTATAACTGCAACAATTGGGCTAAGGTATCCTCAACCAATGATTTTTCCCCCCTAACAGATGTGAGGGCACAGCCCCGCCGCTGGTGGAGTCCACTTCCAAGTGAAGAAGTTTTCTAAACTTTTTAGTGCACAGGGATGGATAGTTACTTGACTAATCAGGTCCACCCATCCATGATTAACAACCTTAGTCAATTCCCACTTACCACCCTACACTCACACATGATTCTTTTGTTATTTAATTACTACCACATTCTTATCACAATTAAAACAATGATTCCTTTTATCCTTCATAACAAGATTTTATTAAAACAATCCTTGAAAACAATATTGAAAACATTCTTTTAGCAAACAGACACCTTTAAACTTAAGACAGGGTACTGTCAATCAAAACATTGTCCATAACAACCATAACCAGTACTCTTCTTGTCTCAAGACCACCTAAGGGTGAAAAAACGGCATCCATTCCTTATTCATAATCCGGAGTGGATAAACCCCCACCCACGGTTCCGGGTGCCCATACACCAAGCCAGTTGCCCATACAACCGGAGGCTCCCCTAGGATAAAAAAAACGATATCCTAACTTATGTAGAAACATCAAGACATGACACGGAGTAGAAACTCAATGGTCATGGGGGTAATCGACTTATCCATGGCTAGAAAGCCAATCATTATCATCAATTTATATTAAGGAGCCGGAGGTGTCTTGAGACAAGCTTTCTTAAGGATGATCAATCATATCCTTCCTAATTCAACCAAATTTAATCCAAACAACTCTTTCCTACATTATAAACAATGCACGTTGGAAGTTACCCTTCGTTTTTGGTCAACTATTTTTTTTCTTGTTCGTACTCACTCCTTACGTATGCAATGCTAACTTAAAAATGAACTTTAAAAGATTTAAGTGAAGAAAATAGAAATCTACCTGGGACTACTCGGCCATCAAATGATCTTTCGTAGGAAAATATCTTTCCTCCGTCGGCCTATGGCTAGGCCCAGCCTCATGGTCATTAGTGGCTTTATTTATTTTGTTACTAATATCCTCTTCCTCGGTAAGATGATTTCCTCTGATTCTCTTTGGAGCCATATCGGCACCCTTATAAAAAGACTTAATCGATTAGAAGTTTAATTGAATAATCTCCTTTTTTTCCTTTTTACCCAAAAATAAGGATTTTTGGAGTAAGTGGGTATCTTTGATAGTTAATTTGATGAGAGATTCCTCCGGTAATTTCTTTATAGTTATGGTCTAATTGTAGGAAAAATTTTACTGATAGTAATTTGTTATACCAACCATTTATGTTGAGGTAATTTTCCCACCCTTCAATAGTGATTTTGGATCGCAAGTATTTATTTGGTAATTAGATAAATTCATTTACTAATTTCCTTTCTCTATTTTATACACAAAATTGGTTACTTTTATTAAAAATAAATATTTAAACTATTTATCTGAGGTTGAGGTATTTATCACGTATTCCTCAAGATGTGTTCTACCTTTGATAATTATATCAAAGGTTCTTGGATTAATTTACTATTTTCTCCATTTTATTTTTCCCTACAAATAATGTAATTTGAATGAGATAATTAGGTAAACTAATTTTATAAGTATAACATAATTATCACGGGTTTCCTAAGGTGTGATTAACCTCTGATAAATAACTCAAAACATTTAGAATCAATTTGCTAATTTCCCCCTTTTAATTTGTCCTAAAAACTTAGTAATTTTGCTAAAGTGATTATCTAAATTAACTATCCGAGCTTAACATAGTTATCAAGGATTTCTACCATGTAATCAACCTCTGATAAATAACTAAAAGAATTTTGAATCAATTTGCTGATTTCCTGGTTTTAATTTGTCATAGAAACAGAGTAATTCTGCTAAAGTAATTAGGTAAATTAGTTATTTGAGCTTAACATAATTATCATGGATTTTCTTACATGTTATTAATCTCTGATAAATAACTCAAAGCAATTTGAATCAATTTGCTAATTTCCTCCATTTAATTTGTCCTAAAAACAGAGTAATTTTTCTAAAGTAACTAGGTAAATTAAGTATCTGAGCTTGAAATAATTATCACAGGTTTCCTAACATATAATTAACCTCTCATAAATAGCCCAAAGTATTTTGAATCAATTTGCTAGTTTCTCCCTTTTAATTTGTCCTAAAAACAGAGTAATGCTGCTAAAGTAATTAGGTAAACTAATTATCTAAGTGTAGATTAATTATCATAGGTTCCCTTGGATGTGAGTAACCTCTGATAAGTAACTCAAACCATTTTGAATCAATTTTATAATTTCTCCCTTTTAATTTGTCCTAAGAACAGAGTAATTATGCTAAAGTAATGAGGTAAATTAATTATCTGAGCTTGACATAATTATCACGAATTCCCTAGCATGTAATTAACTTTAGAAAAATAACAAAGCAATTTGAATCAATTTGCTAATTTCCCCTATTTAATTTGTCCTAAAAACAGAGTAATTCTGCTACAATAAGTAGGTAAATTCTGCTAACATGTATTTAATCTCTAATAAATAACTCAAAGAATTCTGAATCAATTTTCTAATTTCCCCCATTTAATTTTTCCTAAAAACAGAGTAATGTTGCTAAAGTAATTAGGTGAATTAATTATCTGAGCTTGAAATAATTATCATGGGTTTGCCAACATGCAATTAACCTCTCGTAAATAACTCAAAGCAATTTGAGTCAATTTGTTAATTTCTCCCATTTAATTTGTCCTAAAAATAGAGTAATTCTGCTAAAATAATTAGGTAAATTAATTACCTAAGCTTGACATAATTATTACGTGTTTCCTAGCATGTATTTAACCTCTGATAAATAACTCAAAGAAATTTGAATCAATTTGATTATTTTCCCCTTTAATTTTCTCTTAAAAATAGTGTAATTTTATCTAGTTAATTATGAAAATTACTTAAAAAATTATAAAATAATTTTCCTAGCTTAATAATTGTCTAATGCAGCTCTAATAACTACCTCAAATTAATCTAAACTTAATTAATATATTTCCCATTAATTTATGGTTAATTTAGAAAATTTCAATCCCAATATAATAGGATAATTAATTAACTTAATATTCCCAAGCTTAATTACAACAATCAGCAGAGAATATTTAATTAAGAGAGGATTTATGAGTATATATAGGCCTAATATTTAATTTATTAAGAAAATAAATTAATCTAGCCTTGCTAATTAAGGAGGATTAGGCTAATTACCGTTTAAGTTAATCAACTAGAGCTTAATCTGTGTTAATTTTTGCGTAGCGTCTCTCTAGATGAGAGGAAGTGTGTCAAGCCTCCGAGTCTGTCTAAATTGTGAAGCAAGGGTCGTATTTATAGGTTTCTAGGCACTCACAGGCTGGAAAATGGCAATAACTTGCATCCCAAGCAGCCCTACATGTCAAAAACGCCCCTTGCTGCTAAATCTAGTCTGGCAAAGTTCATCATTACCCCACATAGCCTCGCAGATACACGAAATCGATTTTTACTAATTTCTATGATTTTTAATGATGAAAATTGAAAATATCAGTAATTTCTAGAACCTTAGGATAAGAAAGTCTTTATTGATAATAATTACTGAAACCATCCAATTATACTTAACTAATTAAATTCCTAGTGTAACCTTTTAGAGCTCGTAACTTTTCCAGATTTTATCGAGATTCTGTTCTGAAAATTTCTAGCCCGGGATTTGCTGTGCTTAAGATTCAAAAAATACCAATATTTGCCACGGTCGGAGAATCCTACACTATTTTTTCAATAATCATATCAGTTTGATTAAGCTTTATACAATCTTTAAGGTTTCAGAAACTGGAAACCTTACATTTATGGATAATAAGAATGACCCTAATAATATAAACAATTAATTTTCTGTTATTCAAGGAGCCATTGAGAAAGAGCCACCACAAAAACTTTGGTCAAGGTGGGAGAACTAGATGAGCCTTATGAAGCCTTGATTGATCAAATATCTCAAATTGACCTCATGTCCAAAAGTCTCTACATGAAGGGCCTCTGGCCAATTGAAATAGATCATGAATAAATGTTAAAAGTTGTAAACAATTTCTTACATAATCTATACTGTACTTGTTCAAATGTGAAGGTTACTATAGGTGATATAAAAGATGATAAAAAATTATGTGTAGGAGATGTCAACTTACCCATTCATCTTAGGACAACCATTCATCATAGATGTACGACTGAAGAAAAATGTAATGAATGATGGTTCAACCTATGGAAGGATAAAGAGTAAGTGACTCTACTGTTGGATCCCTTTGTTATCAAGCCACACCAAATCTGTACCTAGCCAACTTTAGCTTGTGAAAATCTCCATGTACTTAAACTCTCTTGAGACTAAAAATTGACACCTTCAAAATGGGGGAAAAAACACTTGACACTATCTGTGTGTCTCAGCAATTGCACCAAATTTCAATCGGATCTATCTCGATAACCACCATAACTTTGATTGACAAGCTGTGAATCCCTACTGATTGACTCCATATACTGCAATTTCATGCCTACCAAGGTGGCCAAATTTCCACACAAGTGGACCCCAACAAGTGGCCATAACATGATTATCTCAGATCCATTCATGACTTGCAAAGAACCCCATAGATTGACCACTTCACACTTATCAAATTACATTAGCTTTGATTACCCATATCCACTTGCCTAGTCTATTGGGGTTCTGCAAAGCACTCCAACTTTGAATTGGGATATCTTTTACATCATATTTCCATTTGAGGAGCCGTCTTTAAAAATTTGTAGAGAATCTAAAACTCCACATTCCAAGTAACAATATCAACACTTTGGAAAATTTGACCTGTCAACTTGATTGGCCTATCATGGAGTCTTTTTGGCCTAGAAAATCACACCAATCATACATTTCTTATTGCCCTTTCCCTTCTTGGGACCTTCACACATGATCTAGTACTTTGCCATGCACCTATAAACACCCCAAACATTTCTTGACCCTACTCAAAGCACTAATCAAATTTGGCTACACCAACATCTTCATTTTTTTTTCTTTTTTTTAGTGAGGGATTTTATGTATATGTGTGTGCGAGAGTGGAGCTCTCATGGATTCACTTAAAGTTTCTACCATCAACAACTAAGTTTCAACCAATTGAAGTCCCTTGCAATCCCTAAAAAGTTCTAATAGCTAGAGGACATACACCTTCCTAGAAAATAAGAGTAGAATCCCCCTATGGGCTCACGTACAACAAAGCTACTGCCAAAAATATCAGACAACATCACCTCCCCGGATGGCAACACACAACAATGCAATACATGCATAGCAACACATGCTAAGAAGGTAAGCAGGACATTGTCACTAGGCACCCCAAGATCTCCTTCTCTTCACTTCATACCTATGGGAAGTTCTTCTTTAAGCTATGTAGCCCACTCCCCCCACTTTGGATCTCGCATATGGGATAACCTGGCCGACATGTGGAAATATGTGGGGATACCACTTTCCAAACTTGAAAAAAAAACAAAGTTCTCTTAAAATATATCCTTTTCTAATGCCATTTTGAAATCTTTTCCAATGCTTGCTCCCTCAACAATTGAAAAAGTCATAAAAAACCTTTTAAGTCTAGGGTATTGGGCTTTGACTCCGCACACAATTTCCACAATTTGGAATCTAAAGACCTCAATCCAAGGGTCTCAAGGCTAAGGAGAACCATCTGCTTCCTCATCACTAGTGCCCACCACCAACTTCCAACCACAATAACTTAGTGTCCACAACATTGATTGGTGATCTACCACCAGTTGTTAGCTTTATTTTCCATAACTACTTGTGAAAACCTTGGAAATCTTGATAAAACACCCAATGACATGTTTATCAAAGTGGTAAAAAAGGTGGACAATTGGCCCCTAGTAGAAATTCAATCGCTCCTTACTTAATTATTGGGTTTTTGATTTCATATTTGAAAAGATTAGGATGCTCCATAAATCAAGCACTCTAGCGCCGCCAACTTACGTATAACTTCGATCATCATCGTGCACTTGCTCAATCTAGTAGGGATTTTCAAAGAACTTTTTCTTTTAAATTATCATATCTTGAGATATACATCTTTGATTGACAAATCATGTTTTATTTTCACCAAAAATGCTCATCCATGCATGTGTAAAGGACATCTCCATTATCAATTTCATGCCATTATGCATGGAGGGACACACTCTTGGAGCCACATGGAGGATGAGGACCACAAGAAGATTTTTGCAGTCATGAATCATACATTTTTGGTTATGATCTTTTTCATCCATCTCCCATCCAAGTTTGAACTAGTAACAAACACAAACATTGTAGCCCATAAATTGAGGAATTTTGTCTAATTTGTTTTGTAAATTTTTGGCCTTATTGGTGGGGGATACAATGTTTTTGGTGGACCTTAGACTGTCCATATAATGCACACAAGTGTCTTCCCAATTGTTGCACACTCCTTTTCACACTCCCTCGTTTACACACATACACCCCCCCCCCCCCCCCCCAACAGACACACACACGCACGCACACACATTCCCTTCATTCCATCCCTTACTCAAACCTGCACCATCCATGTTTTTCCTCGCCCTCCTTACCATTACCCTCCCCTCTCACACCCATAGCTCTCTTTTGAAGCTCTACCTACATACAACATCCCCATATCCTTCTCTATTACTCCAATATTAAAATGTTATTTCACCTTTTTGAAAATGCATAGAATTCACTAAACTAACCATGATTAACCATCAATATTCACTTTCAAAAATCTACACACGAGTGAGTCCAAGATTACTCAAGGATTCACTCATCTTATTTACCCCGCTTTCCTCAATCCTTCAAGTCATTTCACACATTGTACTTATATTACTAACCTTTTTTTACTGATTAGTGACATAAAATACTAACCCTCCATTGTAAATTGTACCCACTTTAGAATCTTCTCTATTTCACTTCAGTAATTCTCTCCTCTTGAGCCCATATCTATGTGATTTAAGAAACAATAGAGCCCCACTCTCATAAGAACGTATAAAAAATTCTTAAACATGCTTTTATATGTAAATGATCATTATGTGATAATCCTAATAAGGGCTCTCCTCACCTATGAATAGAGCCCTTCCCCTTTGTAAAAGGTATGATCTCCACACTACTATGTTAAGCCTATCATTCTCCATCTTAGTTGTAGGGAGAGAGAATGAGCTCTCTATACACCATTACTTGTGGTGCATAGAGAAGATTCTTTGAGATAATTGTAGCATTGCAAAAAAGTGAGTGATGATAGCATCCAATCAAGGTTGTACAAACTCTAGCACATCAATTGAATCAACGATTTGGGTGCAACCCTAATCCAAAACTCTCTCTTGAGTCTTTCCAGTTCACACTTAGCAACCTCCTCTTGTTTTGGGCTTCTTTTGCAGCATTTTCTTGTATATGACTCAAGAGGTCTTGTGTTTATTTGTTTTCTCCTAAAACCCTAAGGTAATGTGTAGATTGCAATGTCATCAATCTTAATTGTGTTTCTTAACTCTCCTCCAAGTTGTTTATACATCCCCATCAATCATTAAAATTGATGCTAGATCGTGACATACTAACTCTCATCGTGGGTGCTCTCTCTCTGTGTGTGTGTGTGTGTGTGTGTGTGTGTGTGTGTGCATGTGTCTGTGTGTGTGTGTGTGTTTTGGTGCATGGGTGTGTACCACTGGCATCAATGTTAGTGCACACTTCCTTTTTGCTTATTTCACTCAAGGATTCTTCTCTCTTGCATCCTAGTTTTCTCTTTAACTAGGTGGTGCCCATTCATTTCTTTTGGATATGGGTTTGTTGTTGTTCTTATTTTATTTCTCGTGGTTGCTCCTCCTGAATTGAGCATCACAAGAGCCTTGAGGGGTGTCTAGTAGTCACCTCTCTCGTTGTCCACCCCGTATCGCGTGAATTTTGGTGTCTCCATTAATAAAGTCTTGTTTATGCTGTTGTGATTACTCAGCCTTTAGAGTAATCAAGTAGGTCACATGAACCACAAAAGTGTTTATGACCCCTTCATCCTCATTGCAAGGAAATTTAGGTACACAGCATTTTAAGTTGCCATTTCAATGTGTAATTTGTAGAATTTTAGGTACTCTTAGGTTGGTTGAAATAAATGCTTCAGTAAATCCTTATATTTTGCCTCTCATTAGATACAACATGAATTTGGATCTATATATTTTTGTTCTATTTTAAGCATTGTGTATGCATAGATCACGGATAATGATCCAAGAATAGAGGTTTTTCTTTTTCATTTTACTTCACACATTATAATAAATATTGCACTTAGTAATAAGATCCATTTTCAACAATGTATGATGTTCACGTTTGGTGCTCAAAGAGTAGGAGAAATTATTGCATCACCAAACCCTTTCATCCTGCCTCTTGTTGACTATCACAGATCATTTGATGTGCATATTTCCATTTTGTTTAAGAATAGATTGCAATTTGGAAAATGTCGTTGTATAAATATTCTTAACAAAGAAATGTGTTGTCACTTTGAAATTGATTCAATGGAAGACCAATATCAAATGTCAAGATATCCTCTCTGTTTTAAAGAGTTGCTCGAGGATACCCAGTTATTTCTAGCAAATTTCAAAATGTCTTGTGCATAAAAAGAGTGATAGAAGGTTATGAACGCTTAGAAATGTTTGAGGTAGTTTTCAGGAAGGATGCTAACACTTGGTTTTCCTCTCTATCTGAGAAAGTTAGAGAGATCTATAGGGAGGTTTTGGATTACTTCAAGCGATATTTTTTCAAACCCCAAAACTTCCAAAAACTATGGCAAGACATTATTTCCTACAAGCAAAAACACCTAGATGAGTACTACACCTATAAGTAGTAGTTTCTACGTCTTTGGGCTATATGGGTAAGGAACACGATATACAAAACACCCCAATTCACTAGAGTTCACCTTCAAAATTCTACATTCACACCAAAAAACCACCGTTTTCACAAGACACAACGCACGCGCGCATTGACAAAGCACCATGCCATAGTCACATTCCACCACCGTCTGTCTCTACCCTCTCAACACACATGCATACACTCTACCTCCCTCTCTCTACACACAACAACCACCAATTCGGGTGGGCACACACTTCTACAAGCCGACAAATTGGACACAAAACGCGAGTAGGAGAAAAATAAGAGGAGAAGGGGAGAATCGACACCAAAACAGAGCAATGTAAGCTCTATTTCTTTAAAAAATATCTCTTTACACAAGCATGAGTGCCAAAACACAATTGGCTCAGAAAACAACACACCATGCAAGCTTTACTTTGCAAAAAGACATGGGGGGCAAGCCCTTGTTGGTTCCTCTATGCTCCACCATCTTCCCAAGGTATTCACATGACTTCCTGTGCAAATGAGCTCAAAAACCCTTCCTCTTGGTATCTCCCAAAAAAATCCAAAGGTCAGCCAGAACTACCAAGAGCCCGCTTGCCTAAAAATGAGCCAAAAATGGGCTTTATAGAGGCCTCACCTTTTTTTCAAACTTTTTTTAAACATTTTAAAAATGGCCAAGCACAAGTGGGAGTGCTTGTGCTTCTTTGAGCTTTCACTTAAACCTTTTTTTTAAATTTCTTCTCCTTGTATTTGTGTGAAAACAATGGTTTGCATGTGAGTCGTGTGATTTTTGAAGGTGAACTCCAGTGGATTGGGGTGTTGTGTGTATCTTGGGCTATAGAGAGGCATATTGATTGTGTGTTGGGTGTGTTCCCTTTCCCTTTTTCCATCTTTTGGTGTCCCCCATCACATCAATGCTAGAAAAATACATGGCTTCTTCGTTTAGAAAAAATTGTTGCCCACAAAATACATTAAATTAAGATTAAACCCATGTATATATTATACAATCATCTTAGCATGATATGAATGTAATACGTGTACATATACACAAGGGAAACACAGAAATTTCAAACATTTGTTGCCAACTCTCAGTTGGCATATCTCAGCCACTAGAGATCAAATGGTCGAGCCATCAATTCCTACTCTCTTTGCATGATGCATGCCTTGCTCTAGAACCTAATCGAGTTCTACCCATACCTGCCCTGTCCCATACCTGCCCTGTCTATTGGAGTTTTGCAAGACCTTCCAACTTTGAAGACATCTATCATTCACACAGTGGCAAAGTGCTCTTTTAAAAGGATCCGAGTTGTGGGCATCTGTGGAAGGACTTGTGTCATCAATCCTGACCCAACAGCTCTTGAGAGTGGCCAGTTGACGTGGTGGGCTTGCAAGAGATGTCCACTTGCACGTGTGTAGAGGGATCTTGGAGACTGGTTTTGAAGGGACCTTTTGCCTGAGCCGACCATACAGGTGTCCCTTTCTTTCAATACATTGTTTGATTGGGATGTCACATACTGAAAGCATGGAGAGAGGCTTGTCCTGCTGTAGCACCTCATTGCTAGGAGAAGGATCTCACAAATGAGTTCTTGTTAGATTTTTGGGAGTGGTTGTGGGATGCCAAACAATCATGGTGAGTCACTTTGTTCCAGTTGGCTGGTTGCACATAGAGCTACAATAGTGGGGTACTGGATTGTACATAGTGGTCTCTTGGCAGCATGAGCACCTTGTGACCACCCTGTGAAGAGTCAGCATCATTGTGTATGGGACTCTCCTATGGCACATCAGGCCATATGACTGATGCCTTCTTTTTCCACAGCATGACAGTACACTTGGGGGGAAGATGCTTAATCCACTCTCATGGGACCGACACTATAGTTTGAGCTATCGTCCACCATCAGGATGATAGTGATCCACGGGGGTCGACCTACACTCCAGCCTGCTACAGAGCTTACTCCACAGGAGTGGTGTAGTGAGAGAGAGGAGTGTTGAGAGCTCATCTACGGACTGACCCTCTGGTTCATCTTGCAAGCCCGGTGCTTTCGCATCTTTGAGACTCGCCCTGCACCTCCGGTAGAGATAGTTCAAGATCTTTGGCTAGAGCTGATCCATACTCTCAAGGGATAGTTTGAGAGACTCTAGGGCAGCTCTGATCGCATACGTGAGAATATAGAGTCTTTCCTTCGACTCTGGCACCCTGGGCCTCTCTGAGGGTGAGCTCAGATGGCACTACTGTCCACTTGTGTTGATCTTCCCTCCTCCCATATCCTAATTTAGCCTCATTGTACATATTTGTTTTTTTCATTGGGAGAGTCTCCCCTTATGATTGTTGTTGCCCTCTCTAGTAGAGGTGGTTGTAGCCCTATGGGCGGTTTCATTAACTAATAGAAGGGCATTTTCCTGTGATGATTATAAGTCATTCGTACCAATCGTTTGTAATGAAAATCATAGTTCATATCTTGTCCCTCCATCATCATCAGCCACCATGCCTTGATGCAATCAAAATAGAGGACTCGCCTTTCAACATAAAAAAAAATAAAGGTCACACTCATGCTACTTCTTGCTATCACCTCCCATCCATCAATGAGCAGTGAGCACCCATGGTATCCTCCCTTGTATCTTGTGAGTATGTCATATGTTTCTTTCTTTAATTTACTTTGCAAGTTGTGGTGTGCGGGGTGGGTACCTCTTGAGTGAATACTAATTCATACACCTACACTCAAAACTCTGACTATCTAGCGCCACCACTCTTTGCCACCACATACCACACAAGGTGTGAGCTAGTGAATCAGTTCATAACATGTTTGGTTGTGTGAAAAGGTGTATGGTGTACTATATAATATTGTCTTTGCATCCTAGGTCACATACTCGCTAGGTGGTTCCTCGATCTCTCTCTAGATAGAGCATCTTCTCTTGGGGTGATAGGTGGTTCGGGCTAGATGGAGTGGTAGATCCCACCTCCATTGAGCTAAAATTTTAAACCATCATTTCACTAGTGCCCCACATGGAGGAGGGATTTGCAAAGACCTTCATTTAACAAGAG
The DNA here is from genome assembly GCF_014529385.1 of Adiantum capillus-veneris. Taxonomy (NCBI): domain Eukaryota; kingdom Viridiplantae; phylum Streptophyta; class Polypodiopsida; order Polypodiales; family Pteridaceae; genus Adiantum; species Adiantum capillus-veneris. Next base: position 38,772,825 of record NC_140958.1, read on the forward strand.
GTAGTGATGCATGCCATCCATCATGGATGAATGGCTAGAAGTGTTTTCAAAGTGGAGGACAAAAGAAGAGGAGAATGTGGAAGATTTGAAGGCCTTCATTGAGGTTCTAATTCTAGTTTGGAGCATCACTGAGGTCGAAGAGGTAATCTCCCCATCTCACATTTGTTGTGCTAATCACAATTTAAGAGTGTCAATGGAAAAGGCTATGGGTGTCATCTTTGCTACCAACCAAACCATTATATCAATGAGTACTGCCAGAGGAGATGAAGAAAGAACGAAAAAATTTTCTTCTAAGAACCACATCAGCACTCTCACATCACTCAAATTTTTTGTAGCACCAAGGGTTTTCTCTCCAATGGTTGAAGAAGAGTCATCAACTATAGCAACCACGAAATCCAAACCACAAATCCTAAAGCATTTGGTGGAAGCAAGTGGGCCTACACTCTCTCTAGGCCTAGAGAGTTTAGAAGTACAACTACCCAAGCGTGATTGCCGCATGAAAAATTGAAAGTCAATTGAGATAGACTCTTCCCGCCCACTCTATTTTGAACCCGGTTTGGAAGATTATGTGGCCTTCAACAAGTGGTAGAGGCATGTGGTGAAGGTATTGCCTTGTCAATACTTCACAATACAAATGCATTTACATTTTCAAACATTAGCATACATCAATGGCCCTGGGTGTTGGTTCCCTTAAGAAGAATTACGGTGTATCTTGGCACTCTGTAAGGGTTTTTAAGAGGTGCTACCCCCCATGGTTCCTTGCTTCTAGAAACCTCCAAGTTTTTGGCTAGCCATACATTGATATGATCCTTCAGAAGAGGTGTGTGTATCACTACCCTCTTCTATAATTGGTGGTAGAGGATCTCTCTTTAACTGCTTTACACTCTCTTTGGTTGACACTAAGCTAAGTGATCTCCTATCACTCTTTGATCTCTTTGCAAACACCTACCAAATCTCAAATTCATCAATTCTTTCACACATAAGTATCAACCCAGACCTCTTACCTTAGAAATCTGCTTGCGGTTGTTCCTTTGTCTTTGTTTTCTCTCCAGTCGCTTTCTCAACTTGTAATGTACATGGCACTTCCAATTGATCACCAACTTGCAAGGGCCTCGGTTCTGGCTGTCTGTACAAAAATTTAGACTCTACAAATCTTTGTCAAAACAATAATTCTCACTTCTTAATTTTTATAATCTACAAGACCCTTAAATTCGTTTCAAGGCTTGATCTGATAAGACAAATTGAATGCTAGGATCAGAGGGAAGACTTTTGCACCAACAAATTCTCAATCTATGCACCAAACTGGCCTATAGACATCATATGCATATGATGTATAAATTCTCAAAATTGACTCAAACTTGAATCATGCACTCTCCTTGATGTATTTTGTCCAAATCTAGGATTACTTTGAAATAGGCTTACCCCCTATGCGTAGGTCAATTTCTTGTATGTAGTCCCTGGTCACTGCCAGCTTGCAAGATATCTAAGTAAAAAATGATCCAAATTGGGTGAAACTTGGTCATTAATCTTTCATTGGGGTGTTTACACCTTGGTGAGCTCTATTGTCAGTTTTGGTCTCTAAAAATGCCCTTGAGACCAGGGATTTAATATTTATGTAATTACCACAAATTCTGTGCAATCACAAGGTCTTATTAACACATTTTCATAATCACACTTAACATGATCACAAATAAGCCGATTTAGGGTAACTTGGAAACCCACAAAAAGCCCGCCAGGCTTTGTGGTTTTCCCTGCGGGCCCGCCAGAAAACCAAGAAGCCCAATGTGATCACAAAATTATATATAGGGCCCCGATTGGGCCCGTTGGGTGTTTTTTCTTGAGCCATCTTTTGAGAGAGAGAGAGAGAGAGAGAGAGAGAGAGAGAGAGAGAGAGAGAGAGAGAGAGAGAGAGAGAGAGAGAGAGAGAGAGAGAGAGAGAGAACAACTTTTGCAGGTACGTCGAGAGGAGAGAGGGGGTCATGTGGGAGCGTGCTCTGTGTCGGAGTGCGTGGAGCACGAAGTGCCTGACCACACCACCCGAGTATGTGGTGTATATGTGTGTGTATGAGCTGTGTGGTAGCGTGCCTTTTGTTGTACTGCACGACAGTCATAGGTACCTTACCTGAAGCATCTATGGCACTTGTCCTCTTGCAAGATCCCAGCTCCACTAAGGAGGAAGACGGGATGATAGAGGGAGACAAAGTACTGGAAGAAGCTCGTGACCTCCAAATTCTCACTTTGCATGTAGTGGTGGGATGATAGAGGGAGACGAGGTGCTGGAAGAAGCTTTTGAAAGAAAACTGGATTGGGTCTTTACCCCGTTTCTTGGGAATTTTTCAAAGGATTCAAAGATGATTTATGTGTATACAGTTCAAGAAAAGAGCATGTTCAAAAGCTTGAATTGACTTTTGCAAGGTATGATGAATACGATGGACAATTAAATCATTAAAAATGTCATTTGGCACAGCCAAGGGTGAAGATTCTTAGACATGTGATTTCAAAAAATGGGATTGAAGTAGACCCAAAGAAAGTGGAGGCTTTGTTGTTGCTTTCCTTTCCAAAATATACCAGATTGTTGACCCCTTTCATATAGAAGGTTAAATATTTGTCTTGTTTCATACCTTTCGCATCACATCTATTGTATCCATTGCAGCAAGAAGTTAAGAATGATACCTTGGAGTGGTCTCATGACTGTGACGATGTTTTTGACAAAGTCAAAGAAGTTTTGAGTACACTACCCATTCTATATAAACTCTTCACTTGTCGATGATGTACACGTGATGATACAAGGTGTCCAACAAGAAAATGAAGAGTTTTACATAGAATGATGTACGTTACAATTAGTCACTATATTGAAAATGGTGGATAAGCAATAAAATATGTCAATTTGCAAACTAAAATCAAACTTGGATGTGGCACAAATTTTATTCGTTGAGTTGATCATGTGACCATGTAATGGACAAAATCATTGTTTGTATTCTACAAAATGCACAAATAAGCAACACTCTAAATTTGAATTATGAACATAGATCTTGATTAGAGCAGAAGCGTGAATCAAAACTTCTATAATATCACTTCATTGGGAGATCAACAGAATTACTTTCTATGATGGAGGCGAGTGTAATAACTTTGTTTAATTCTTGTTTCAAGGCATACATAGGTTGCGTAACTGAATTTGCTAAACTAAAAAAGTATCTTGTGTAAATAGACCGAAACCTTTTCTAGAGAAATAAGATGAAATTGTATTAGAAAGCTATAGATGCAAAACCTAGGGACAATACCCTAACAATTGTCCCAAAATACGCTTGACAATATCCTATCTTATTGGTAGTTAACATTAAGTCCTGGTCCTCCAAAGAAGAAGGCACTACCCCAAGCGTCATTGAAAGCAGGAGATACGGAGTAGCATGTAGGATTTCTACTAACATATTTAATAGAAGCAGGAACAGGATAGAGAGTATAGGAAGAATCCATAATGTGGAGGTAACGTGCATAGCATGCCTTCCCAAATCCCTCATGTGCAAAATGGCCACTTCCCATTTGTGTGGTTGTGTGTAGGCCATCACTGAAATAGTTGGTAATCTCTCCTCCCCATTGGACTATTGTTGCCTTATCTTGTAATCCATTGTTGAACAAGCTTGTTGGCCAGTAACCTATATTGGTCATGCCCATTCGTAACCACCAGTGCCCAGTGTTTTTGTCCTACAAGGGAGTACATTTTTACTCATTAGTTCCATTATTGTTTCTCAAAAGAAAAATTGTCTTAAAGGAGGAAACTTGATTAGTATTACTGAAAACGATAAGGCTAGTCTTGGTTCTAAACAAGCAAGGAGAGAATGAATTAAAAATCAACCAACTTTTGGCTTACAAACACGATACATGCACTTGCACACATCCACACACACAAAATACATGGACATGCATCCCAAAGTACACGCCTTTGTGCATGTGAATACATATGTCAAGATGTATAAATTATACATATGAGTAAGTTATGGAAGGATATACATACACTCACATGTGTGTACATGTATTTTCAATTTAGTACTTGTACGTCACTCCTAGGGTCATCTCAATGAAAATAGATTTGAATGATATGTTTACCTTCCACACAAGGAGTGACTGCATTTCATATTGCTTTTCAAAATCAGAGGTTGGGGCTATGGTTCCTCCCAAAACCATGTCATTAGAGACTTGTATAAATCCGGGACATTTTAGATTAGAACATACAGGTGAATGGTAAAAATCATTCTGAAATTCGAATAAAAATATGTTTAAGTAAAAATCACATAAGTACATGTTGCAGAGAGTGCATTGAAATAAAATGTCATACCGTCCAATCAATAAAAAAGCGTGTATTGCTATCTCCGTAGGTGCTTGGTTCCACCTAAAAAGTTAAAAGTACTAAGAAGATAGAAACTTAAATGAAGAATTAGCACAAATACAACCATACAAAGGCTTTAACAACCTTTTTTTCATTGTACGTGCACAAAGAACTAGATGGAATTTTTGGGAACTTACCGACCACCCTGCTTCTATAGTGTCTAGAAAGGTGCCTGAATAGTTTCTTGCAACAAGCCAGAGTTGTGCAATGCTCATTTCTCTTGGGATTGCCACTATGGGATTCCAAGCACTAAAGATGGCATACGTTCCAAGAATAGAGTCTTGAACAAGTTCAGTGATGGCATGCTCCGTAAGTTATAAATAAACAATGGTTATAATAAAAAATTAGAACTATTTTTAATGTTGCAGTTAATCTTTTCATGAAATAAAATGTCTAATGGTCTATTGATTCATGTAAATGTTTGCATTGAACATTTCTTCTAGTAGTAGTCTTGTTAGAAAATAGCCAATTTTGTGGCTTTAAGAGGCTTTTTTTAAAAAAAAGGTGTCTAAAAAGAATTCCTCTCAGAGAAATACGCACAATAGATAGATATCGAGAAAATAAATTAAAGGGTGAAGTTGTCTTTCCATTGCCATCTCTAAAGATAATTTGGTAAAATGCATATTATTTCACTAATTTGACTCAATGGTAGTTTTACCAATAGCAAACTTTTTTCAAATGGTAGTTTAATTAGTACACTTCAATGCTGCGTACATAAAGACTAACAACATTTACTACTTGTGCCCAAGTTAAGTAATAGATTACAATTTTATGCAAAAAGGCTCTTCTTAAAGGAAAATATTATTTTTAGCATTTGTTACTCAAAATGACTCTCACAGTCTTAGAAACATTCAAAACAAAATGCTCTAGAAATTTCACGAAGTTTTGATGTCATATGCAAAAATTACGCTTTAAATACTAGAATCTAAGCATGAGTCGCTTTAGTGGCTCCAGCCACTTTTGTGGCCCATTACAAGACCATTGCTAATGATTTAATTAATTAAGCTTTCAAAGAAGAATATAGAACAATTTTTTGTTGGGTAAGTTACTCAGTACAAGTCTTGCAAAGCCTTTATGCAGTATATCGATTACTATGAAGTTTCAAGATGATGTGCTTTGACCTAATTAACGTTTAGAGCAAGTAATGTCCAATTATATGTTAAGCTCTACTTAGAATAGTAGTTCACATGTGCTAACCTTTAAATGCATTAGGATGATGGATAATAATTTCGAGATAAGAATTTCAAAATCCAAGACTTTATGAAGTAGTGGAATAATATTGTACATGATAGTTACCTAGTGGTGAGAAAATCTTGGGTCACTAGCAAGCATAGTACTTGTGTAAGGTTTATCTGTGGAGGTCTCATTTGGATGTCTTGTATGTGGTCTGGAACGATCACTTGAAATAGGCCGAGGTCTCCTTATAGGGACTGTATGTGGAGGGCATCGTCCTTTGCCATGCCAAAGTTGAGACGTACCAAAAATACCATGCAAATCTGATGCTTTTATGTTGGGTAGAGATTTGGCATGTACTTCTCCGAGCTCATTGGGGATATGACTAGGAGACTCCTGCACATAAAAGGTATTTATTTCATCCATCAAATAGAAACAACTCTCCCTCTCTCTCTCTCTCTCTCTCTCTCTCTCAAGCGTGATAGATTGGTTGTCCTCTTGAACCAGAAGTCTTGAGTTCAAAACTCGTCGGATTACCACTGCACATATACGGTATTCCTTTCATTCAACAAATAGAAACATCTCTCTCTCTCTCTCTCTCTCTCTCTCTTCCCCAAGTGTGATAGATTGGTTATCCTCTTGAATCAAACGTCTTGAGTTCAACACTGGTCGGATTGCGACTGCAAGATAATCTCTCCTCTCTCTCTCTCTCTCTCTCTCTCTCTCTCTCTCTCTTTCTTTTGGAAAGGGACAAAAGGTCCTGATCGCAACCATTCAAGATCACACATACAGTGGCAGTCCTGCCTCCTTTACAAGTTACTGCTTTCAATCCAACATGATGCACGACCCCATGCACCCATAATGAGAGTTACGTCTGCAAGAGTGGAAGACCAACAAGGCATGCCAAAGTCCTCAAATCTCAAACACAATCTACCTCCGGTCTAGGCCACCCTCCAGTATCCCCACATTGAGCTCAATACGGCATACCCCTCTCTCTCTCTCTCTCTCTCTCTCTCTCTCTCTCTCTCTCTCTCTCTCTCTCTCTGTGTGTGTGTGTGCGCGCGCGCGCGTGTGGAATTGCGCAGAAGGAATGGTACCTGGATAATGTGGCCTTTGAGGAGGGGATGCTCAAGGGCTGGCTGCTTCTCACGACGCACGCAGTGAATGACGTCTCCATCAGGGCTCTACGCAGTAAACAAACCAACCCATCACCAGAAAGCGGCAAAGGGTGGCACACGGATAGACTGCGCACATGCATAGCCTCGACCGGCCCTAGTCGCCTGGAATCTCAACCGGCCGGTTTTGCCACTTTGCGCACATGCACCGCCGGCCACAGCCGTACCGGACACCACCTACCGTCAAGCATGCGCACATGCTGCACGACCGGCCCAGAACCGGCGGACTGGTTGACTGCGCAGCCACAAACTACAGGCGAACAGCCCAACTGCGAGCAGCTCAACGTCGACCCAATGGCAGGCGAAAAGTCGGAGCTTGCACATGCAGCGACTGCTAAAAATAGCATGGAATCGCAGGTGCACCGTTGCAAACGGCTAGGGGAGCCTCGTTACTTTCCGATACCTGCGGTGGATGCACGTTCCAGCTGCGGTGCGCTACTGTCCAACTTGGAGGTGGGGTCGCCTGGAATCTCTACCTGCCGGCGACTGAATTTGCCTGCATGTGCGCGGCCTGAGAGAGAGAGAGAGAGAGAGAGAGAGAGAGAGAGAGAGAGAGAGAGAGAGAGAGAGAGAGGATAGTACAGCACTTGCCTCTCTCAATTTGCGTAGCTGACGGCTGCCCGCAGAGACATTAGCGCTGCAGCCACAAGAGTACAAAAAGACGACGAAGAAGAAGAGTGGTAGCATTTGCAGTACTCGCACGTGCTCTCTCCGCATTTTCGATCTTCTATGCTTAAACACCGGCTAGTTCTATCTTTTAACTTAGGGAAAATTACCAAAATGCCCCTCTAATTTGTGGAAATTCCCAAAATACCCCTCAAATTTCAAAAATTCCCAAAGTACCCCCATAATTTGTCATAAATTCCCAAAATGCCCTTCAAATTTTCCAAAATTCCCAAATTACCCCTGGTTGTGAGAGTAAATTTCTCCAAAAACAAAAAAAAATTGTAGCTTTTCATAAGAAGAGTGATTGTCTACCATAGAGGATGCTAAAACTAAAATTTGAGTCGGTTATGTAGGCTTTGGAGATGAATTGCTTCATTATTTTTAGACATATTTCACTTTTTTTTGCGAGGTGATTGGCAGCAAATTACATATAAGCACTCAAAAACCGATCTCAATTGTCAAACAAGAATCAAGATTAGAAATTCTTGAAGAATCCAACGAAAATAGATACAAGGGTATTTTGGGAATTTTTGAAATTTGAGGGGTATATTGGGAATTTCCACAAATTAGAGGGGTATTTTGGTAATTTTCCCTTTAACTTATATAGCCCACCCAGGGGCCTCCCCTTTCGATCTTCTATGCCTAAACACCGGCTAGTTCTATCTTTCTATATCCACTTCTAATTCCTTACCGACTCAATTTCCATTATAGCCCACCCTCTTAACGTCCTGACATGAAGTGAAAGATCAATATGGATCATAAATTTGCTAAAATTAAACTCGGGATCTTGAGTTTAGATTTTTCAAAACTCTCGGAATCTCGAATTTAGGTTTTATCGGCCAAGCGGGGCTTAATCTCAAAATGTTCGCGCTTCCCCAGCAGAGATTTGATCCCTCACCACTAGCTTGAGAGTCTGGGCCTTAACCATCATGCCTACGTGCACTTTCTTGAAATAAATGTGTTTTCTCATAAACTTAAACGTAAAACAATAGATGGGATGTATGTGTTGGGATGTATGCTGCCTCCCCAAGGAACAAGAGACTAGTCAAACTCATCCTCGGACCCGAGGAGGAGTGGGCCTCATTGCTATTTAGGAACATTAGCAAATTCAAAGCAATGGGATGCACCATCTCCCATGGCTAACAGTCTTCTTCAGACCTGTAGAGATAACGCCCAACGACTCCCTCCTCGTGGGGAGCATGGAACAGGTATCACCTTAGAGTAAACTCAAATAACAGCCTTAATCTAAGAGCCCATGAATCAATGTGGTGGCCGATGCCTCCGATTCCCCCCCTCAACCAGGCTCAGAGTAGGATAGCAAAGCGCATACACAACAAGGGCATTACAATGTGGAGAAATTTGTGGCACAGGTTAGAGCACAGGTGGCTCTCCGTAACCGAGCTCACAAGTCGATAGAATTTGCAACCATGGGAACTATCTCTGATTTCCAGCAGGATATCCCTCTTCCCGAAAGAGTTGGAGTGGACACTCTCGAGTGACCTTGACCCCTCCTTCAAGGCTATGTACTGGTCTAGTGGGAGCGCTCTGCCTAAACCCCCCACCCTAGCCCCAAACCTCCAAGAACCACTACACACCTCACTCAATAGAAGTTGGAGGACATCACTGGATCGCCGCTAATGGGCCTTCAAATTTCAGGCAATTTGGAATAGAGGAATCCTAGTGAAACACTCAATTCTGCTTTGGTTAATCCTCCACAAGGCAGTATGGACAGATCATAGGATGAGGCATGCAGGGCTAGGCACTGGGCTCTGCAAGAGATGTAACATGGCCGAGGAGGACATCCCACACCTCTTTATGAATTGCCCCAAAAGTCTAGAGATTCTGTCCCCCCTGATCAGTGCTGGGCTTGGGTGCACTTTAAGTTGGAAACAATAACTGTTGGATGACTTAGTGTCACTATTTTCAGTGGTCTGGAATAGAATAAGAGGGTTTTTTTTTTGGATCTCGAGTTTAGTTTTTACGCATCGACATCTGAGATCTGCGAGCGCCCTTGATTTTGCACAAGAGCCATTGATCCCATGGTTGCGATTCAAATAAAATCCTGTTAAGGAGAATCTTTGAGGGCGTCCGTACGCGGGGGTGCAACCCAACCCCCTGAAACCCAATCTAACCCCAACCGATAATGTTGTTGAGGATACGATGAGCATTCGCATGGCTACATAGTTTCCACGTGTCATCTCTTCCATCGTCTCCAGGCCGTGCACCTGGGAGCCCATCTCTCTCTTCAAATTACCCGCCACCTCACGCCTGGTGAATTCATTGCAAAATGCATTTGGTTGTGGTCCCTATCTCTGCCGCTAGTTAACGAGTGTTGTTTTCGGCAGAGTGGAGGAATTCGAGTCCTCATTAAACTTAGCCTACATACTGTTTCTCGTGTGAATTCAAATCACTCCGGATGGATTGAGGCAAACCCTCGTTCGTGTGAATCTCCCCTTTGATAGATGCTTCACTTAAGGGGTAAGAAGGTTTTCACACGATGGGTTTGGAAAAGGAAAATGAAAGGTTTTTTTGCTGAACCAACTTCGTGAGGTGAGTTTGGAAAAGAATCCCAAGTGGATTCCTTTAAACAATCTTTTGAGAAATATAGTTTCACTCTTTGGTACTTGTAATAAAAGGTAAACACCTTATTTTCAGTTCTCTTTTCCTACTCATCCGACCCAAAACTTGCTGTACGGGCCACAATATTTTGAAAAACTATTTACTGTGAGGTATGCCTATTATCAAGGGTATCTTTTAGGAATAGTTTTGTGAGTTTGAAGGTGAGTTTTCAAACCCACCGTGTGTAGGCCCTCTAAGAGCATGGCGGCGAGGTAGCACATAAGACGGGAGCTCGTGGCACTTGGTACACCATGCAAACACGTGAGGAGAAGACTCAGGAAGTAGATTGTAGGCCCAGAAGGCCAGGCACAATCCTTTTCTTTTTATTGGAGGCCTAAGGTGTGGAGCACCCAAGCTCATGGGGCTTTGTGGTGTAGTTACAACCTTCCAAATATTTGGCTTCTAAACTAACTTTATGACGTTCACCATCTCGCTTTGCATTTAGGATGGAAGGTCATTAAAGTTAAAGAGAAATCCCCACTCAAAAAGAAGAATCTTTGATAGATGTTTCACTTGAGTTTTAGGGTAAGGGCTTGGTTGCACCAAAGATCTAATGGGGGCAACTGTAATATGAGGGGTCGCACATTGAGGAGAACATGCGTGTTTGATTCCCCGTGCTCATTGGTCTACTTTTCCTACGAGAAAGGAGCTCTTCTCTTCAACGTAATTTTAGCTTAGCAACCCCCTTTTTCAAACTGCTAGTGGGGTTATATTTCTCACTCTATTTTCTTGCCTTGTTTTACTCCTTAAGTGTCCTATTCCCACTCCACCCACTATACCCTGCTGCAACTCAGCTCTAAGAGCATGGTGGTGAAGAAGCGCATAAGACATGAGTAAGAGGTAAAATGTAGGTGGAAGAATGGGGGCATTCGGTATACCAGGCAACCATGTGTCCAGAAGAGTGAGGGAGCACATCGTAGGCTCCAAAGGCTAGGCACATTCCTTTTCTTTATATTTGATGCCTCTAATGTGGAGCACAAACTACAACATGTCGCGCAAAAATCGGTACAGATACCAACAAAAGAAAGCTTCTTTTAAAATTAAAATGCGGTAGAATAAGCATCGAAATACACACCGGTATCGTGTCGTCTCTATATGCACCGGTACAGTAACTGTCAGAGTGCACGCTATTGCATGCATCGAAACACACGTGGTTACATACGACGGTATTTTCTTGAATATTTCGACGGTTGTTTCGAGGTCCATACCGGTGCATGTACACAAATCTGTACCCAAGACCAAACCTGGAAAAAGAATTTGGGCAAAGAGGGCAAGGAACTGATGCCGCATGTACTGCAACAACAAAAAACAACCTTCTCTGCCAAAGGAAGAGTGCACAAGCAACCATACTCCACCTACAAGTTGACGTTGTCACGAGTTTTTTGGAGCAAGGGATTGCGCATATGTACATACACATGCATGGTGCATCAAATAAAGGATTGCCCATTTTCCATAGCCAGGTGGTTACGTGGGGCCCACATGTGTACAGGTAGGACAACATGTACATAGTGCATCGATTTTCACTATCACCAATACCGTGTTTTTTCTACAATAAGGAGGAGTTGGTAGCGCGTAAAACTTCTCGAGGAAGCTATCCGCGGGCCGACGACATGAGGTAAGTAGGTGCGTCAGATGGCATCTAGTGGCGTTAGGAGGCCGAATGGGGTCAATACTTGCACGTGCAGAAGTATGGACACAACGTGGATGTTTTCTTGTGATAATTATGCAGAAAGGTCATCATGAGGACCATATTTTGGGGCCACTTCACATGGTTGCGAGACGAATTATTGGAAAACGTTGAGTGCCAGGTCTGCGGATGATGCAAAAAGGTGACAAGTATGCACTGCGAGGTCAGTTTTTTAGCCTGTCCGGGGTCCGTTTGAGTTCATCTAAAAGGCCAAGGGTGCCCAACTAATAAAGCTAAGTGTGGGAACTGAAAAAACAGAGAGAAGACCAGAAAAAACGTGGAGAAGAGAGGAGAAACAGCCGCAGGTGTGTTTTTGGGTTTTTGGAGCATGTTTTGGTCGTAAACTGCTCATCCGAGGTCGGATTTGAGCACTTTGACATTGTAGACTGGGGTTTTGGGCCGTTCCGGACGCGATGGCGCTGTCCATTTTGCCAAATTCTTCACTCTTTTTCTCCTGTTTTGGCTGTGTAAGTTTCTCCTATGAGCGAAGCTTCTGCTCCAGTTTGTGATTGTATCTAGCTTATTTTATCCATATTGTGTGAGCTATTTGCCCCATTGGTGTTGGCCCAAGCTCAATTGTATCTAAGCATCAGAAATTCTCCTCTTTTTGAGCTGAGTTTTTAGGGTGTGTGTGTGTGTGTGTGTCTCTGTGTGGAGTGGGCAAATGGGTAGTCTCTCTCCTCTCACTCCATCAGTGTGTTCCCTGTCTCGGCCAGGTGGGTTGTGTAAGCCGAGTGGTGCCCCATAGTGTGTGTGTGTATGTATCATTCCAAGAGTGTGTGTCGGATCAGTATAGAGGCGTTCTGTGTGTTTCCATCCCGCTCACATTCTTTTGGCGCCCCCACGGAGGATCTTCTTCGAGTACCTTCTGCTTCGAGCTTCGAGATTACAGATTACATGTACAGGTAGAGGTGATTCACACAGGTACGGGTAGTTGGAGTATAGTGATATACTAGCAGTGGTGTCACTTGCAGTGGTTGTGGGTATGCATCATTTGGCGCGTGTTTGAGCGCATTGTCTATTGGATTGTACGTTACTTGTGGAAACTGCCATTGTACGCCTTTGTGGAGCCATATCTGGTTTTATTTGGCAGTCCCAGCCATTTTTGAGACTTGGTCTGGAAGATAGTCATTTCTGAGACTTGACTATACGAGATTTGCATTAGTCTTCGTGTGAGGGTCGATAGCGTGAGGTTTTATTGAGCTGGGGGATTCTCAAATGTGGAGATCCTTTCGGTGATACAGGTAGCTGGAGCACCCTTTTCGTGACCTCGCCATAGGCTATGTACTAGTGATTGCTACTTGATGCTCGGGTTCTATTGTTGGCAGTTTATGCATACATATACATTCTATATTTTGGGTTCTTACTGCTCTACTTCTGGGGAAACTTTGTCAAAATTTTTCCAAGTTATGATGGCTAGTCTTTTGGTCTTTTAAGCCATTTATACTGTTATGCTGCTGAAATTTTGGAAATATCAGAGGATAAGTTAGGTGTGCCTTCTTGGGAGCTTCATGGTTGGCTTTAATGGATGATCAAAATGGACCTCAATTCACTCCTTTTCATTTAACTCAGAGAATCCAGATAAATGTTCATGTGTCCAGGAAGATTTTTTTCCAGCAGCGCATAGTCTTTATGTTCGGGCCAAGAAGATTACGAGAGATCCTGGAATGTCCTTTGCCTGTTTTAATTCCAATGATTAACTATGAAACTCATTTGATGTGCATGTGTTTGTGCTTATCTAAAGCTGAGCTCCATTGAAGTTTCTGGGCATTGGGTAGTGAAAAGTTTTGTGTTCTTGCACGTGTGTTCGAAGGCATTCTCAAAGCATCGTAACTTGGGTAGCCATGGCTTTCTCTTATCCGGAGTTTCATGGAAGAAGTGATGAAGATGTGGAAGACTTTTTGGAAAAGATGGAGGTTGCCTGCATTAGCAACTAGATTCATGACCCAGCGCAAATGTTACGTCTTCTCCAAATCTATTTGAAGAGTGATGCACGAGTTTGGTCCAAAGCATTTGAAGAGGATTTGCGTGGGGCTGATCCACGCGTAAGGTTGAGTTGGGACAATCTACGGCATAGGTTGGAAGTGGAGTTTGTGAAGATAGAAGATCCTGACAAAGTGTGGCAAGAAGTACAGGCTTTAGTGCAAAAGGAAGGTGAGCCGGTAGATGCGTACATACGAAAGTTTTCACTGGCATGGGAGCGGATGTGCAAGGCCTTAGCACCACAAGTACCCACACGTGACATGATGAATAAGGACAAGTTCTTGGCTGGTATTTGGGAGAATATACGTTGGAGAGTGGAGCTAAAGAAGCCTAGCACATATGAAGATGCACTAGAGGTAGCAAGGAAGAAAGAGTGGAAGCTGAGGAAAATGAGCCAATTAGGGGTGGAATCTTTGCCCATGAGGTCTGAATTTGAGCCTATAGACTCTTTACAAGGTCGCATGCCAGGGGTTCATCATGAACCAGTGGTTTCTGTTACTCCTCAAGCTATGCCAGCAGTGGTCACTACAACAATGCAAGATGATGGGCTAAGGCAAGACATGAGGCAAGTGGTAGACTTAATGAAGAATCTCAGCCTAAACATGCTAGGTCAAGTGGGAAATAATTGAGGTCGAGGGAGGTTTGCAAATCAGCCAGAAGGTGAAGAAAGACCTAGGAATGGTGCTGGACAAAGTAATGGTAGGTTCTGTAGGCAGACGCCTACATGTTATAATTGTGGAGAGTTGGGACACATCAGCCCACAATGTGATAAGCCACCAAGGATGGGGGAGACATGTATTCATTGCCAAGACAGGTGCTAACTAGGTCCAATGATTATGGCATCGAAATTAAGGGAGATTAAGGAACTAGTGGATTAACCCAAGAGAAAAAGGGAAATACAAAAGTGATAAGTGTAGTTACCTTGGAGAAGGCATCAAAGCTAGAGGATACATTAGTGATGCCTATTGGGAAGAGGACCACAGAGGAAAAGGAAGGAAGAAGTACCCCAGGTCCTAGCAAGAAGAAGGGAAAGAGCCATGAAGGCGAAGATGTCAAGGCCACGAGAAAAAGAAGAGCTCGTCGCAAGTTTAATGTTTCAGATTTTCCACTAGGGGATGGGCAATTAAGCTATGACTTGAAGGAGGATATGACGAGCAGAAAAGCCGATGTTACTTTTGGACAGCTTATAGAGATGGTGCCTAAGCTAAAGCGACAGTGGAAGAGGATGGTTAACCAAATGGAGAGAGAGCCAGAGAGAGGTTCAGTGAAGGTGTTGGCGATGGATGAGCTACCAGACATTTGTCCAATAGTAGATGTGTGGCATAAAAGAAAAAATCTGGGACAAGGTTATGTGGATGGTGGAGCCCAAATATGCGTCATAACACACTCATGCGTTGAGAAGATGGGTCTCACAGTGACTGGGGTATCAGGCTTCCGGATTAGTGGTACGATTAGCCTCTATGGAAAGACAGGTGCCAAGAAGCTATATAATATGGATACAAGGAAACGATTAGAAGAGCTTTATGAAGATGAGGATGGGTCTAGTGATGAAGATTATTCCACAGTGTCTGATGAGGACAGTGATAGTACTACCAGCAGTGATGAGGATGTTGATGTTGCATTTCTTTTGATGGACAAATGAATCCAAGAGTCTAGTGTAGTCGCATTTGCAAATGAGGGTGAAGATGAAAGTGAAGGGCCTTATGAAGTGATTGAAGGGCTGATGCAAACCAAGGTTGAGTTGTCAAAGAAGCAAGATTTGATGACACAAATGATCAGTGAGACCTCTCAACTATGGAGAAGGAGATATATTTTCACATGCTAGCTAGTTTTCCTTATTTGCTCATTACTTCATATGAAGAGATCATAGGGTTCAAGGGCGAAGAGATGCATATAGAGCTGAAAGAAGGTGCTAAGCCAATGCGTCAAAGGCTAAGAAGGATGGGTCAAGAGCAAATGGAAGCCTTGCGAGAAGAGGTGGACAAGTTATTGAAGGCATGGTTCATAGTCCCTGTGGAGACCACAGAATGGGTGACTCCAGTAGTAGTCAGTCCAAAGAAGGATGGGAAGTGGAGGGTTTGTGTAGATTTTAAACCCTTAAATGTAGCCACTAAGAAGAACCCATATCCTCTTCCATTCATTGATCAGATCTTGGATTCAATGGCAGGTTATGAGAGGTACAGTGTGTGTGATGGTTTTTCAGGCTATTTTCAATTGAAGATTGCTCTTAAAGACCGTACAAAGACAAATTTTATTACGCCATGGGGCTGCTACTGCTACACGGTACTGCCATTTGGGTTGTCAAATGGACCATCTTTCTATCAAGAGAGAGAAAATTGGGTGTTGGAACCATTCATTGGTAGTTGTGTTAAAGATTTTATGGATGACTTCTGTGTATACAGCAGTAGGGCTGAACATCATGAGAAGCTGCAAATGGTATTGGCTCGATATAATGAATGTGGAGGACAACTAAATCCAAAGAAATGTCATTTAGCATAGCCAAGGGTGAAGTTATTGGGCCATATGGTGTCAGAAAATGGCATTGAGGCTGATCCAGACAAGGTTAAGTCTATTATTCTTCTTCCATCACCTACGAGTACGAAGCAATTGGCAACTTTTATACACAAAGTGAAGTACATGGCAGAGTTTATTCCATTGTCTTCGCAGCTCCTTTATCCATTACAACAAGTGGCAAAGCATGATCCATTGCAATGGGATGACAAGTGTGAAGAAGTGTTTCAAGAGGTGTTAGGGGGGTTGTTAGCCATGTAGGCTCCTGACTGGGAGAAAGTGTTTTATGTAAATCCATCAGTAGGGGATGATGCCATTGGAGCCATGCTATTGCAAAAGGGGAAGGGTAGCCATTATATGAGGCCAGTGTATTGTGCAAGCCGGGTGAAGTTGGTAGCGGAGAGAAAATTCTCGGAAGTAGAGCTCGTGATGGCTAGTGTAATATTTGCTTGTCCACGATTTCGTCATTACTTGCTACCACGACCTTTTGTTTTCTTGACGAGTTATGCCTTTTTGCCACAATTAATTAATGGCACTAACATGTCAAATGTGGTGAAGAAATGGGTGATTGAGCTGCAAGAGTTTGAGTTCTCTTTTCTAGTGGAAGACAGTACAAGGGCTACCCTAGCTGATTTGTTGACCTACAAGGAGAATCCCCTTATTGTTAAGGAAGAGGTGGTGAGAAAGGTAGTTGAAGAAGTGCCATAGATAAACAATGCACATGTGTTGTTCTTTGATGGTTCATACAAAAAGAGCCATGATGCAGCTTCAGGGGGTATAGCACTTTATGATTTAGAGGGAAAGCTAGTATGCAAGAGAGGGTTCAAATTGGATGCGCATAGTAACAATGAGGCTGAATATGCTACTTTGGAAGCCGGATTACATATTTGTTTGAAGCATGGGGTTAGAAGGTTGAGCATAAAAGGTGATGCCTTGTTAATTGTGAAGCAAGTGTTGGGTGTGTGGAAGAGCAAGAACAACTCATTGAAGGAAATGTGTTTCAGAATTAAAGGCCTGTTAAAAAAGTTTGAAGCATGGAGCATCAGACACATTGAACGTTCTCTAAATGGAGAAGCACATGAAGCAGCTCAAAGCATGATTGGGGAGCTATTTGTGTTGAGGACCACTTTACCTCTTTATCATGGCCGGGAAAGTTTGGCTCAAGAAGAGGAGTTTTTGCTAATAGGAATAATTCCAAAGGAGATTCAGAAGTCTAAGAAGTATGGTTTTGTGCGTAGAGCATACATGTACAAATTGATTGGTGATGTCTTATACATGAAAGGGGTTGATCTCGTGTTGAGACGTGTACCTTGGAGGGAGGAGCTTTACAGAGTGTTGGAAGAGAATCATGAAGGCGCATGTGGCGGCCATTTTGCTCTAAAGATCACTTTGCATAAGATCTTGCAAGAAGGGTATGTCTGGCCTAGTTTGCACAAGGATGTTCACCATTGGTGTAGGTCTTGCAATAGGTGTCAAGCATTTGGGAAGAGAGTGTTGAAGCCAGAGCTACGAAAAACCATTATGGCGTTTGATGTGTTTGAAAAGCAGGGAATTGATGCAATAGGCCCATTACCTATCACAAGCAGGGGCAAAAGCTATATTTTGATTGTAGTGGACTATCTCTCTAGATGGGCACAGGCTATAGCAGTAAAACAGATCACTGCAAAGGATGTGGAAAAATTTGTGTATGATGAATATGTTGCAAGTTTGGGGTGCCCATTGGAGCTACTTTCAGATATGGGGCCAGGATTTAGAGCTAAACTGCTAGACTTTTTATGCATGAAAATGAAGATTAGGCACCAGAATACCACTCCTTATTACCCACAGTGTAATGGCTTAAATGAAAGATTCAATGGTGAGTTGGTGCAAATTCTTTGGAAAGTGACAGAGCACCAAGGAAAGATTTGGGATTTGGAATTGCCTAGTGCATTATGGGCTTACCGTACTTTGGTGAAGACAGGTACAGGGTTTACTCCATTTCATTTGGTGTATGGAAAGGAAGCACGACGTAGATTTGCCTGCAGTCAAGATGTTAGAGAAGTTGCTTGGGCCACCAAGTGATGCATTCAAAGAGTGGCTCTTACAGCTACAAGAGGTTCAGCTAGATAGGATGAGCGCATTGGAACATTATGGGCAGATGCAGGATAAGGCTTTGGCAAAGATAAATGAAAAGGTCAAAAGTAAGGGTATTAAGAATCATGACTTGGTTTTGCGCTACAACAGTAAGCTGGACAACACCTTCCAAAAGAAGTTTTAAATTAAGTGGGAAGGCCCTTTCAAGGTAGTGGAGTGTTTCCCGAATGGTACATATCAGTTGGCTAACCTGGATGGGGTTCTACATAAGTCAAGGATAAATGGATTGCGTCTTAAATTGTATCGTGCCAGGTTAATGATAGTCGAGCAAGATGAGTTTTCTGTGGATCAAGCAGTGTTGGTGAAGGATGAGGAGACTTGTGACACTGCGAGTCTCATATCGCTTTTTGCTGCTGATCATGAATGATCTAGCAGGCTAGGGATGGGAAAATTATGTCAGGAGTTTTTTGGAGCAAGGGATTGCGCATATGTACATACACATCCATGGTGCATCAAATAAAGGATTACCCATTTTCCATAGCCAGGTGGTTACGTGGGGCCCACATGTGTACAGGTAGGACATCATGTACATAGTGCATCGATTTTCACTATCACCAGTACCAGTGTGTTTTTTCTACAATAAGGAGGAGTTGGTAGCACGTAAAACTTCTCGAGGAAGCTATCCGCGGGCCGACGACATGAGGTAAGCAGGTGCGTCAGATGGCATCTAGTGGCGTCAGGAGGCCGAATGGGGTCAATACTTGCACGCGGAGAAGTATGGACACAACGTGGATGTTTACTTGTGATAATTATGCAGAAAGGTCATCATGAGTACCATATTTTGGGGCCAGTTCACGTGGTTACGAGACGCATTATTGGAAAAAGCTGAGTGCCAGGTCTGCAAATGATGCAAAAAGGTGACAACTATGCACTGCGAGGTCAGTTTTTTGGCCTGTTCGAGGTCCGTTTGAGGTCATCTAAAAGTCCAAGGGTGCCCAACTAATAAAGCTAAGTGTGGGAACTGAAAAACAAGAGAGAAGACTAGAAAAAACGTGGAGAAGAGAAGAGGAACAGCCGCAGGTGTGTTTTTGGGGTTTCTGGAGCCTGTTTTGGCCGTAAATTGCTCATCCGAGGTCGGATTTGAGCACTTTGACATTGTAGACTGGGGTTTTAGGCCGTTCCAGACGCGATGGCGCTGTCCATTTTGTCAAATTCCTCACTCTTGTTTTTTTTGGCTGTGTAAGTTTCTCTTATGAGCGAAGCTTCTGCTCCAGTTTGTGATTGTATCTGGCTTATTTTACCCCTATTGTGTGAGCTATTTGCCCCATTGTCGTTGGACCAAGCTCAATTGTATCTAAACATCAGAAATTCACCTCTTTTTGAGATGAGGTTTTAGGGTGTGTGTGTGTCTCTCTCTCTCTGTGTGGAGTGGACAAATGGGTAGTCTCTCTCCTCTCACTCCATCAGTGTGTTCCCTGTCTCGGCCAAGTGGGTTGTGTTCTCTGTCTCGGCCAGGTCGGTTGTGTAAGCCGAGTGGTGCCCCATAGTGTGTGTGTGTGTGTATCATTCCAAGAGTGTGTGTCGGGTCAGTATAGAGGCGTTCTGTGTGTTTCCATCCCACTCACATTCTTTTGGTGCCCCCACTGAGGGAAAGAGCCATGAAGGCGAGGATGTCAAGGCCAAGAGGAACAGGAGGGCTCGTCGCAAGTTTCATGTTTCAGATTTTCCACTAGGGGATGGGCAATTAAGCTATGACTTGAAGGAGGATCTAACAAGCAGGAAGGCAGATGTTACTTTTGGGCAGCTTATAGAGATGGTGCCTAAGCTAGAACGACAGTGGAAGAGCATGGTTAACCCAATGGAGAAAGAGCCAGAGAGAGGTTTAGTGAAGGTGCTGGCGATGGATGAGCTACCAGACATTTGTTCAATAGTAGATGTGTGGCACAAAAGAAAAAATATGGGACAAGGTTATGTGGATGGTGGAGCCCAAATATGTGTCATAACACACTCATGCGTTGAAAAGATGGGTCTCACAGTGACTGGGGTGTCAGGTTTCCGGATCAGATTGGCAAACCATCAAAAAGTAAAATGTTTCCATCCCGCTCACAACGCTAAAGAGCGAGTGTATACAGATTAGCAAAACTGTAAAAAGAACAGAATCACAAAATAAAAAACTTAATCATGACAAGTTCTCAAAATCATTACCATAACGTCGACTTCCAAACCATAAGCAGAATGACATTAAGATTTTACAGCCATAATTAAAACATGATTCGAAAATTGCAAAACCATAAACATAACCCACTTCCCATACCATAACCATTACCATAACTTGCATGCCATACCATAACCATAACAATCATACTATCATTTTAAACCATCACCATAACCATAATCTGATTGCCAAACCATAACCATCACATGATTGCCATACCATCATTGCAAAACCATAACCATAACTTGATTGTCAAACCCAACAATACCATGATTGCCATACCATCATTGCAAAACCATAACCATAACTTGATTGCCAAACCATGACCAAAACCTATGTGCCAAACCATAACCATAATCTCTCTGCCATACCATAATTGCAAAACCATAACCATAACCTAATTTTCAGACCACGATCATAATTGCAAACCGAATGCAAAACCATAAACATAAGCATTATAAAAATGTACATGCAAACAATCACTGAGTAAGACTGTATCAAGAAAACCACATCTACAAAAAATACTGTACCAAGAAGACTGTATCAAGATGACTGAGTTAGAATGTATCAAGCAGACCCTTATGGTAATGCCTCCCCGTCGATGTCCTCTCCCTCCTCCTGCAGAGAGCTGGGTCAAAAGGGCAACAAGTCCATGCTTATACCCATACTTCTTCTCTCAACATGTCGGAAGTCACTTCACGGCATCTTCCTACAAAATTAAGGTTTAATCATGAGATAAATCTTCAAATAACATATATATTTTCAACAATGCAAAGCATATGTATAATACTTATAAAATCATGTTGAAGTGTGTCGTAGCCTCCAGGTGTGATGCTACAGCAGACTCCAAACGTGATCTGACTGCATCTCTCTGCTGCTTAAATCTGTCAAGATTGTCTTGTGTCTCTCGTGCAATCCATGCCCATTTCTATGCATCTAACCATGCTGGATTTTGACTACTGACATTGTACCTGTCTCTCGCCTCTGACCGACGATGTGACATTATGGCCTTTGCCACACCCAAAATCTAGCCATTCGAGACTGCATCGTACCCCTACGGTGGCCTGTACTCTGTGTGAATGGCCTCAACGGTGTAACTCTTTCTTTCATCGTCAAGATTATCGCAAATCTCCATCACAAAGTGACCAAACTGAATTGTATAGAGATACCAAATCCTCTCCCCCATGGCCTTTTTGACCCTATCCGCCACAATATCCCCATCCGTGCTCTTCTACACCTTGCTAAGATCATACTCTTGTACGTGGTGTGTCAATCGGTGAACTATCTATTGAAGAAAGTGGTGGAGGCTCTCTCGGTGGTGTGGACGCATCGGTAGAACCACTACCACAACAACCAGTGCCTCTAGAACGACGCCTAGCTCGTCTTGAGGATGAACCACCCATCGGTGTAGGGGGGCATACTAGTCCTCAACATAGGGGGAACACTTGACTAAGGTGTGGAGCCGGTTGGTGTAGGGGACACACTAGTCCTAGGCGTAGGGTCGACCTAGAAGGTATAGAGTAACCTACTACCCAAGGTTCTGTGCCATCGCGATTTGCTCTGGTGTGAACTGTGTAAAAAAGGAGTCCATCTTCTCGAGTGACATGCCAGTCGGAGTGATAGGAAAACTAAAACTAGGAGAGAATGTATCATCGTCATCCACCATGGCTAGAGATACAAAAATAACACCCACAAAATATGTTAGTTTAGAGAAGAAACACTTAATCAATACAAAAAACAAATAAACAAAGTTGCAACACAAATGAATGAATCTAAAGTTTCTTGTAGACTAAAATAAGATTTCTTAGCAAAAATCATTAGTTAATCTCCTATCTTCTATGAGATCTGATACGCCAAAGATGTCTATCTCAATCTATACTTTTGCATCTTCATCACCAAACTCTACTTCTTTGTCGCTCTCTACATCAGCTTCAATATTTGACACCTCATCTCTAGGTTCATGCATATGCTCACCATTGACCTCTAGCTCAAAATCCAAAATTATATCATTCGTCGGCCTTGCACTTTTCTCATGAATCACCTCTTCGACCTAAATGTCCAATCCTTCACACACTTGCTTGCTCCGTGGAGCAACTTGAACAACATAGAGCCAGCACGGTTTAGACAGATCATTTTCATCGTTTTTTCTCTATAGAGGATCTTGTTTAATTTAAACACAAATTGTTCACAATACCTGCAGAAGTACGAATGTATCTCGCGCATCAGTCCACACTCGCCTAGAGTTCACTTCAATCAATCCACTCTTGTCTTTGTGCACAATTGCATTAGGGCCGTTGGTAATAACTTTGAACCACTCAAAATCAAAGATAAAAATATCAAACTTTCTAAAGCTAATCTTTAAGATGTCTTGGATGTAGCCAAAGTATTCAAGTTGACTAGTCTCTGTGTTCTCATCCCTCATACTACTCCTACTTTGTTAGACGAAGCTTGCTCTAACAGCACTGTCAAAAGTTACCCTTTGTTCGTCCATCCGTTGCACTCTGAAGTGTCTCCCATGTGTTGGACGGGAGAGACTCACACACCCATGAAGTGCATGCAAACACTACCTAGATCAACATAATTTCAATCGAGGACACAGATGACACGATAGGCACACGGAGGAAATCTCTTAAGCTTGTCACGCTGAGACCATCCTACACATATAACACTCTGGAAGGCCAACTAAACCACAATCAAGAACCTCACTGCTCTCAACTACACCACCTAGCCACATACACACATACTAAAGGTAACTCGCCTAATCATGCCAGATTCATACGAAACTTAAGGAACACCATCACCTCACTAGGATACACCTGTCCCTAAGCTTCTACACTCAAAACCCTCACTCTAAACCCGTCTGCGAAAAACGCGTAGGATGATAGAGCAGAATTTTGAAAGTGCACGAAACTGAAATTTATGAGTACCTATGCGTAGCTTATGTCGCCACGATTCTATAGACTACTAGCACGCAGAAAACAGACATCGTTTGACACACTTACGCCCACAAATAGCTCATAGATGCATCGGCGTGTGCGCTTCGTCTCGCGTGGAATGCTTGGCGTCGTCGCGTAGCTCTCCTCGAGCCTACAACAATGGTGCAGTCGGATCTCCAATGTGTTGAGCGAGCCGGGCGTAGCGGGAGGATGAAGCTTACGCTCACTCTCTTTCTCTCTCACACACAGTAGACGGCAGCGCTAAAGTTTGATTATGATAAAAGTCTTCTTTACAAAATGACCTAGGTATCTTTTATACTAAAGCTACCTTAGGTTTAACCAAAAATGGGGTTGAAAGGGTCAAATGGCTTTGTATTTACAATCTGGAAGTGCCATTGCACCCCGGCTTCTGAAACTAGAATAACTACTCATTACAAATGACATTTATAGCCATAATCCACAGCATTTCATAACTCACAAAAGATAAGACTTTGGTACGAAACTTGAGTTATGTTGTGTTGTTGACCCAACGGTCAACATTCCCCCCTTCCGCGTTCATGTCGTCCCCGACATGACCTGATTGTCAATGGCGATGTGGTCTTTGCTGTCGTTTTGTTGTTGGAAAGAAAGTATAGACCATAGCCTTTGCAGTAGCTTGTCTTGTTCGTCCAATCCGATGTACATAGTCTTCACATGATTCAGGAAAATCATAATTGATGACAAACTTGATGTCTTTCACATCCACGCTCCGAGTTGCAGCATCTTTCTGTCATTATAGGTCTACTGCCAGATCTAAATTCAAAAAGAACCCAATGTCGTTTAACCTGACTCTTATCATCATGGATAGAGAAAGCTCCATCCATCATTTGCTCCAGCAAATCTGTCAATTCGGAGTAGTTGTGATTCTCAGAAACAACTTCTACAATATGTAGAATTGAGTGATTGGCTTTCTGATCTTGTGAGCCAATGACAACTTTGTAAGGATTTTGTAGAAATTGTATGGCTAAACCCTTAACTTCTTTAGGCCAAGTTGCACTCCAAAGCAAAGTCTGTCTGTCAGGCCGAATCCAAGACTTAATTATTCTAATTTGAGGTTCAAAACCCTACCGAGCATTCGATGCGCATTATCAAGGACAAGCTTTTGCGATCCTCTGATTACCCTTATGTCTGCTCTTTGCATTGAGGACTTCTATGTTCTTGAGTTATGTTGTGTTGTTGACCCAACGGTCAACACTTTGCTGTTGTTTTGGCTTCATCTGTTGCACTGCTTGTATCTTTGTCGAACCACAACAAGAACTATGATCCATTAGAGCGGACATCTATCATCATAACCATTCATCTAGATCCTCTGATTACTTTTATGTCTGCTCTTCTTCAGTGGGGACTTCTTTGTTCCTGTGCAATCATGTTGTTAGTGTTGTCTGCAGCTTTGTCATTGTAGGCCATTCTTCGACTCGCCATTGAGGAGAAGTATACTATGATCTAAAATTGGTGCTCCAATTCATTTGTCAATTGATTTGAGTAGCATTTCCTTATTGTCGATGTAGAAGGAATATGTACAAGAGGATGGTGATAGGTGTCTTTAGATTAGGGTCTAAAACCTGGATGACCAAAGGGAAAAAACCCGGTGGGAAAAAAATGCCTTTGGTATACGCTCTTATTGGAGTTGAGTAGCTAAACATGAAGTACATGTTCATGAAAGGTGAGTGCTTGGGTGAAACACGGAAAGAGTGCCTGATGCAAGTGCCAATTATGGGACACTCTATATGCATATGAGAAATTTGTCAACAAAAGCATGCAATGTGAAAGAAGGAGATGATGGGTGTTTCGAGGAATAAATGTAGCACATGTGACATCAAAAGATGTCTCAATAGCTTCCACCTTTCCAAGAAGGGTTTTTGATGTAGAAGTTTCTCCACTCGTATCTCACTGTGCTCAGTACGTGAGTGTCTTTTGGACCTTCTCCTTCACTTGACCAGACTTAAGTACTTAGACTTCGACTCTTTTGCTCACCTATACCAGCATGAGCGACACAACGTAAATATGCTCAACTCTTCCATCTTGAGTAGTACCTAGAATAACTAAGACGCTTAGACCACAAAGAATATTACTTGAAGCTTTGGGACTAACACCTCACTCATTTTGTGGCTTAGCTACTCGACTCTGACTTGTATGACTTGTCGGTTGCCTGTTGACACTGCTTTGTGACAAGTTCTTCGGCTGTTGTAGTGGCTGCTGAGACATACTTCTTGAAGTTTCATCGTTTTCCTGTACCTTCTTCTCTTTGTAGTGCTCAGGCCTCTCGTCAGTCTTTTCTTCATGCGGATTATGGATTTTTTTTATTTTTTCTTAATAATAAACAAAGAAAATCTTAAAACAACTCAACAAAAGAAAAATCATTCAAATAGAAATCTAAATGCTTTGTACACTATACACATGTCCCTAGGGGCTCATATATGGATTTTGTCCCCATACTCCTTTGTAACACTACTATGAGGGCATATACTCTAAATTTTGTGAAAAAATTATCACAATAAAATGCAAAAATTCAATGCATCTCACAAAACATTGCCCTCTAATAGTCATAATGTTAGGTCCCCATTCAGAATGCCTCCCCCCTTCCTATTTGGAGTCATCCTTTATGATAGGGTATCGCAAAGAGTATGTGTTGTGCTTGGGCAATTAAAATTTGTGCCTATGCAGGCCTTGTAATGTAGCCCTATTATGCATACACAGTCAATGCATGGAAAAGATTTATGTTGTGCAAGATGTGGGTATAAGCAATTTGCTTATTGGCATTTGTTGGCGAGGCTTCCTATTCTAAGCAATGTAATGGTCTTTGAAGCTCCTGTATTGTTGCTTGATTGAAGCGACTTGCTCTCTTCTAACTGTACTGTAATCGTAGGAAGAATTGTAAGAATTCAAGTGGCGATACACTGACAACCGTTTTGTTGTTCTTCTTTGGGACCCATTTCTTTGAGATTCTTGGCTGTTTTGTTGCTGATGCTCGTTTGTGAACCCATACTTGCCCATGCTTCGTTTTTGTTTGAAGAGACTTCTTTGGAATCCACCTTTTTGTTGTGTGAGTTGACAGTGGTCTTTGCTTCGGCCCTTGTACGCTTGGTTGGGGACGGGATTTAGGCTTTGAAAGTTGATACTGTGGTTGTTTTGGAATCCAAATGAATCCCTGACTTTTTTGTGCTTGAATCAACTTCTTTGGAGCCCAAACCTGAGTTGTGAAAGCTTGCGACTTTGTGATATTCTTACCCGTTCGTGCACGCTTTCCTTGTTTTTGTTTTGGTGTTGGATCTTGTGATTTGTCATTAGAGATCTTTGTCTTCTTGATCCATATCTGTTTTTGGCCGATATGGATTTTTGTATCCAGATTTGTCGAGCTTTTTGGCTTTGACTTGTTTTCCTGTTCTTTTGACCTGTCATGGTTGTTGCTGCAGGGGTTGGTGATAGTGATGGCCTGAGTTGATGATAGGGGATGTCGTAAGATTCATCACTATCGCTACTATCCTCAGCAAGGTTGACTTCTTGTACTTTCCCTTGATTTTTTGGTTGGTAGTGGAAAGTTACTGTCTGTTTGCTCGTGGGTGGTAGTTTCTTGGAGGACTTTTCTAGCCCATTGATTAGAGCATTGTTAGCTCGTTGCTCTGGTCGTATTCCTCCTAGCTGGGTCTTTGCATCCTTATTAGTAGCCATGTATGAGCATGCTTGTGGTGGCTGTGTATTCACCGAGGACTTTGGAATCCACTTTTGATGCACTTTATTCATGTAGCGATGACATTGATTCTCGGGTTGTTGATCTACTTGAAGCTCGAAGTGTTCCACAGAGTCATAGAACTCGTCGTCTTCTTCATCTTTTGATTCTCCACATTTCTTTGTTTGCTCCTTATTTCGAGAGCTTGTTGATGTCGAGTTCTCTTCATTTTTCTGGATTACAGTCACTGCAAAATAAGGAATGACATCATAGCCATTTTCATCACAAAACTTTTTTGTGGGAGCATCCTCCACGGCGCACACGTCCAGAGTAGCCAAGATGTGTTCCCATCCAAAAGGCTCTAACTCTTCTTCAGGAAATGGTTCTGGGATATAGTCCATATCCTCTATAGCCCATTCTAGGATACATTCCTCACGCTTCAAGCTACCACATTGTGAAGCTCCACACATCCACAGTTCTTTAGGCTTACCCAACCAAGCTGGAAGTTCTGATCCTGCTACTGTGGCGGAATCAGACTCCTCAACCGGTGTTCTCGTCACATCTCTATAGCTATGGTCTCTCAAGTTTACCTTTGTTATGGTTTCCATATGTCTCAGGTATATATGGTCATAACCCCAATCTTGGACCATTTTCAATTGTCACATGAATGGTCTTCCCAGAATGATGTCATAGTTGTTCTTCTTGCCAAAGTCAACAACAGCAAAAGTGTGTTCATATTCAATGCCACAAGAAGTAACAAGTACTTTTTCTAGCAATCCTAGGCGCTTTTCCTTGTGTTCGTCTGCAAGCTGCAGGGTCATTCGTGTGGATCTCAAGGCAGGTTTTCCCCACTTTTTCCAAACCTCTTTGGTTGAAATGGCCACACCAGCTCCACTGTCAAGGATTGCCATGGTTTTTACATCATTGAATTCCACAGGAAGGGTGGTGTTTCCATCTTCTCCCTCGTAATACTCGCCTACCTTGTTTAATGGCACTGGCCTAGTATCTAGTTGAGTCATTTCAAGCTCTTTGATGCCTTCCTCGATTTGAGTCATTGGGGTTTTTACACCAAATTTCTCTAGACATTTACCCACATTAGCCCACATGTTTGGTCTTATTTGAGCAACTCGGCTAGCATTATTGTACAGGTGACTGGGGTAGATAGAATATCTACTAGCCCCTTTGATTTGATGGCTTTGTTGGGAGACAGTCTCTGTGATGGGACTGCAACCACATCTGACTTGGTCTCGTACTCTCCCATGTAGGATGGTAGTGTTCTTAGCGAATTGGGTTGACTATCCGTAGATTGTACAGATCCTTTGTCGCCCCAATACGATCGCACGTCTAGATTCATTTGAGATCTAGTCTCAAATTCCTCTATTGGTGGTAGAAACACTCCTCGTTCATCACCAGTCTTGTCTACTCGTCTTCTAAGGTCATCGGCTTCATTGGCC
Organism: Adiantum capillus-veneris; assembly: GCF_014529385.1. Lineage (NCBI taxonomy): Eukaryota > Viridiplantae > Streptophyta > Polypodiopsida > Polypodiales > Pteridaceae > Adiantum > Adiantum capillus-veneris. Next base: position 38,801,407 of record NC_140958.1, read on the forward strand.
TCTCTGACTTGTTTCCACAATTCGTCAAGACCATCTATATCTTTACAATCCTCAGGTATAGCTTGGTGAAATCCCTAAGAAGAGTTATCCGTGGTATTCAGTACTATCCTTGGTTCTAATGCTGGGTCTTTGAGGTTTGGTCTGTGCTTATAACTAGAATCTGGCTCTTTTAGTTCCTGGTTTGGTGGGATTACTTGTGTAGGCATGACACGGATCACGTCCTCAGGTTATGCACCTGGTGGTTCTAGTAAAGCTTGGGCTGTTTGAATCATTTTATTGCACATTTCAAACCTTTGCTTTTCTAGTTCCGCATAGGGATATGTCATCCACCTTTGTTTTTGGGTTTGGTTGTTTTTGAGCTTCACATCATAGGCTTTCAAGAGGGCATCTAATGTCTCATTAACCTTCTCTGCCAACACAGATTCTCCTGAACTAGCACTTCTCGGTTTCTCATCTGTGGATGGTTCTTCTAGAGGTTTAACCATCTGTGTAAGAGAAGGTGCCTCCTTTTCCTCATGTTGTTTTATCTTCTTCTCAGCTTCGGTAAGATTCTCAGCTAGGGATTTTTGCTCTCGTTCCCTGCGTGCTTTCATCCTTAGTCTTTCTAGCTTTCCAACTATTTCGTTTGCTCTTGGTTTTCTGACTAGGTGCGTCTGTCTTTGGTCCATCATCTGTCTTTCGACTCATGTCACTTTTCGTGTTCTTTGTCTCTGGATTCTCATCAACTTTCTTTTGATCTTGTGCTCTTGTAACTACTTGAACTGGTACGACATTTTCATTTTCTGAGCTACTAGGGAGCTGAACAATCCCTGATACATTTGTCGTGATTTTCCTGATTTGGTTTGGTTTTTTCGGGCAATCGGGGATCAAGTGAGTGATGCCACACTCAAGACAATAGGCATTTACTTCAGTGATCTCCGTATGAGGATATTGTTTGACCAAGTGGTTGTCATGACTTTTGTGACAATCTGTCTTTGATTCAGGAGATTCTTTTAGCATTTCCTCTTGGCTATAAGCAAGCTTTGACCTAGATAAGCCGGTGTTTGCAATGAATCGCAATGTCCTTTCATCCATTTCATACCTTCTTTCTTTCGACTAAAACCCAGGAGGTGGAGGTTGTACCGGCCTCACCACTCCATGTATTTCTCTCACATTTTGTTTCTCCGAAGGGTAGTACCCACTTTGGTTGCTATACCACATGTAGCTGGTACTGGTGTTGGTTTATCTGATGCTTCCATCATTGGAATGTATCTCATGTCTAACGGCATTCTAGCACCTGGCAGTGGAGGTTGTTGTCCTAAGACAAGTTGTGGCCTTAAAACTCCTACTGGTCTTGGCGCATTCCCCGTGATGTATCTAGGTGGAGTAGGTGCTTCTAGAATAGGTTGTACATACCTCTCCCTAGCATTTTCCATGCTATAATAGCACTCTTCCCCCGTATGGCTCGTCCATTTTCTCTCAATTTCACACCACTTCGGCTCTCCCGAATCAGACCTTACAAGAGGAATCAACCTCTTGACCAAGTCGTCGATAAGCTTTTCTTGATCAATAGGTGCCGTTGGCTTGGCAATGGACTCACTTATCTGTGAAACATTGTGCTGAGAGGATGTGTCATCTCCTTGACTCTTTAAGTCCTTTTCTTTGTATGCCTCACAGTTATCCACTAGATAAAGAGCTTCTTTGATCAACTCGTTTAGCGTCATCCTCCTTATCATATGCAGATCCTTCTGAAGGCCCGCATCTCTCATTCCCTGGATAAAAATTAGCATCAGTCGTGCTTGAGTAGGTAATTCCGCTCTCGGACAGAGCTTAACATATCTCTTGAGACGTAATGATGCTTTGCGTACTGATTCATTTTCTTTCTGTTTGAATCTATGGATTTGCGAGACTGTGTTGTGAGCAATGCCTTTTGGAGAGAATTCTTCAATAAATTCCTCAAACAACTCATCTAGGGTCTCAAAATCCCATATTTCCACCGAGTCGAACCATGTAGCTGCATCATCTTCTAGAGTCAATCGAAATCCCACAAACTGTGTCGCAAAATCTGAAACTTCCTCTGATCTAATCACTCTTCTAAAAGCCGCTACGTGATCTCTCGGATCTGTATCTCCGGATTATTTTCTGTTTACCCATTTCTGGACTTGGGATGGTCTAACTCGTCGATTGTCTACAAGTCTAACCAGAGACTCTCCCAATCCTTCTCTCGTTATCGCTCTTGAAGAGAATCCTGGTGGCTCTCTTCTTGGAACTCCTATAGGAATTCTCGTGTTTGGTGGAGGCATTTGCGGTCCTTCATTGACCAAATATCCACCTCTTTCTAGTACAGTCTGTGGATTTGTGCTTTCTACAAATTTGTATTCTCGTCCATACTTGTCGACAACTATAGATCTCCATTGACAGTCGACTCCGTATGTGTAGACATATAAGAGCTTGTAATCCATTATCTCTTCTAGGTATGGATCTGAGCACCTATAAAGATTGACCTCATTGTCGTCAATGTATCTATATAGTCCTTCACTCTCATGACCAATCATCCAAACTCTCTCAACATGATGGATCTTTATCAATTGCAAGTTTGGAAGATCCATTGTGGGAGGATATTCCTCTATCGTCGGGATCTCCAAGCTTGTGTAAGCTGTGTTTGAATCTAGGGTAGACATAATTTATGGGCTTAAGAGCTTTTGCTTGGTTCAAGTAGACTTAGTCCACTGTGTTCAAGTTCTTTGGTTAGGGAAAAGTCAAAACTATGTTTAAAATCGCAACCGTTTTGTCACAATTCTCGCAAATTGTCGCTTTTAGACACCCCTAACTTGCGGATGAATTTTGAGGCCTCAAACAACGTTTTTCTCAAAGTTAAACTAAATGGTTGCCTTAGGCATACATTTAGTACAAGTTTTGCTCTAAGATCTGTAGAGCCGCTCTCATGCTACATTTTGATATAAAAACTTTTCCGATCCGATACCGTTTGTGAAAGTTATGGCCAAAACAGTGAAATGCAGTTTAGAATGGTCAAAATGAGTCCAAATTCAATTTTGAAAGAAGATTTGGGATCTCTGTGACACTGTGAACACTCCTATATGGTCAAAAGTACAGTTGGACCCTAAAACTGGCCTAGAGACATCCTACGCGTAGTATGTCTATATTCTCAGAATTTAACAAAATTTGGTCCAGGGACTCCCCTTAAGTCCAACAACACAATGGTATGCTTAGAATTTCATTTGGATTTAAAAATGGCCTTGAGACATCCTACGCGTAGGATGTCTTTTTGCTCAGAATGACTTGAAATTTTCACCCCAGCTTCTCCTTGATGTGCTGATCACAGTGGTGTGCTCATAGGTTGGTTTGGAGTCCTAAATCAAGCTGGAGACATCCTACGCATAGGATGTCTAACTGCTCAGATTTTGTCCAGACTTGATCCCAAGATTCTCCTAGATGTGCTAAACTCATAGCTCTTTTTACTTTTTGATTCTGACACCTATAGGTTGGTCAAATAATCAAGAATCTATTTCAAAAGCCTGATGTCTGTTCTGATGAATTCCTAAGTCAAATCAACTCCAAATTGGACCAAATTTGCCTAGGAGGCTTGCCTAAGGCTATACAACACCCTGCTATGTCCACAGTTTGAATTTTGGTTTCAGAATTATGCCTTAGACATCCTACGCGTAGGATGTCTAACTGCTCAGAATTGCCCCAAATTTGAACCACAGACTCTCCTTAAGGTGCTGATCACTGTGGTATGCTCAGAATTTTGTTTAGAGTCCAAAATCACACAGAAGACATCCTACGCGTAGAATGTGTTTCTGGCCTATTTGACCCCAGACTTGTCCCACAGCTTCCCCTTGATGTCAGCAACCCAATGCTATGCTTAGATTTTAGTTTGGATTTCAAAATTCCCAAATTTTAGCTGTTCTTGCCTTTTTCAGTCAAAAGTGCTAAAGTCCGCTTTGAACCCAATTTTCTCACCCAAATGAGATGAAATTTATCACATGCACTCAATATAACATTTAGAACATGCCTATGGAGTCATCCTATGGTTTGGTCTCAAAATTAGGCCTTGGACACAATTTGGGTAGGATGTCTGGAAATTCTCGTCTTTTGGCTTTGATCTGTCAAAATTTGGTCAAATTTCCACTTTCCAAGTGAAAATAGGGTAAAACCTACCTTCTAAACACACTGGTAACCTCATATTTTCAAAAAAGTGCCCAGATCACCCTGTCAACTCAGAATTTCAAAATTGGCACCAGATCACCCTGTAGACATCCTACATGTAGGATGTCTACTACTGATTTTTTGAGACTGAAGTGTCCCTAATGCTTCCTTATGCTCTCAGCAAGTGCAAGTATGCTTCACAATTGCAAAAACATGCAAATATCACTCAATTTAAGCCTTTTCAGAAAGTTTACGTTTTCTGACTCCGCCTTTTGGCTTTTGGTCAACAAAAATAGGGAAAAACACCCAAGTCAATATGTTACTAGGGTAAAACCTACCCTCTGAACCCACTGGTGCAGTCAATTTTCAAATTTGGTCTCTAGATTCCCCTTGAGACATCCTACGTGTAGGATGTCTATGTTTACAGAGTTTTCTTCACAGAACCCTTGCAAATGCTCTTTTATATGCACAACATCAGTCAGTCATACAAAAATATCCACAAAAGCTTGTTTAATGCATTTTTACCCTCAAAAGCACACTTTTCCGTGATTTCAAATGCAATCAAGCACTTTAGCAAATAATTCAATGCTGAATAGCTCTAGATCAGAATCGGATCACTTACCTAAAGCTACTCCTACAAATCATATGGGGTTTTGCATCTATGAGTAGAAAAACACTTCACTGCCACACACGGACTAGTAAACGCTTTTATCACCTCACAAATCACTCGACCACCAACAACTACTCTAATCCCCAGATCCTAACTAAACCTATCTAGTCGCAGACCCTCGACAAGACACATGCTTCCTGGCTATCCACTTGATCACGGAATATCCTCTTCCGGTCCACTTGAGAAAAACGCTTTCTTTAGCCGAAACTAAATCAAGAAACCATCACACAAGTGTTAGTAGGAAACCTACTTAGGTCCTTGTGTGCCTGGCAACGGCGCCAATGTTGGACGGGAGAGACTCACACACCCATGAAGTGCATGCAAACACTATCTAGATCAACATAATGTCAATCGAGGACACAGATGACACGATAGGCACGCGGAGGAAATCTCTTAAGCTTGTCAGGCTGAGACCATCCTACACATATAACACTCTGGAAGGCCAACTAAACCACAATCAAGAACCTCACTGCTCTCAACTACACCACCTAGCCACATACACACATACTAAAGGTAACTCGCCTAATCATGCCAGATTCGTATGAAACTTAACGAACACCATCCCCTCACTAGGATACACGTGTCCCTAAGCTTCTACACTCAAAATTCTCACTCTAAACCCGTCTGCGGAAAACGCGTAGGATGACAGAGCATAATTTTGAAAGTGCCTGAAACTGAAATTTATGAGTACCTATGCGTAGCTTATGTCGCCACGATTCTATAGACTACTAGCACGCAGAAAACATGGCAAGGAAGCTCAATGAACCGAATGCAAATGAAAATGTGGTTCCCTGTTCAAAGCACAAGAACTTGTTGATTAACTTTCTGTCCAAAATGTCATCTCTTGGAACACGTTCCTGGAAGGATATTCCTAACATGGCTATGGCAAGAAAGCTCTTGGATGTTTTAAGCGGTCTCAAAAGGAAGGCCTTATACAAGACCTTGACATGGGTGAGTGAATTCAAGATGAGATGCTAGTCAAGGGACTGTTGGAGAATGATGTTGTGTTTTCCAATGCATTATTGATATGTATGACAAATATGGTGCCCAATGGGACTTGGGGAAAGGGCCCCATGATTGGATTGCAGGTACAATGACAATGCAATACAAAGAGACCAGGATGTATGAGGAAGTGGACGCAAAAGAGACAGTAATCATGATCAGCCAAAGTAGCGCTAAGCTAGACGAATTGGATCTGCTTGCTAGTTTTTTGAAGCCAGATGTGGGTTCACGTAGGTCATGCCACATAGAACAACGGAGTATGCTACTGATGCAGCCATAGATGGCCAATGGGTCCCCCCTTGACAATAAGAGCATGCATACATGTAATGGACAATATAGGGTTGAGCAAAGCTCGTTCAAAAATGCCGCTTTGCACACACAAGGCACTGGGGCAGGATCTATTTATGGTTTGTTTGTTGTTTTAGCGTCCAAAGACTTACCTTTTCTACGCTTGGCTGCTCTAATACCGTGGGTGATTTTCACAAGCTTTCTAAGACAGAGCAACCTTTATGGATTTTCTGGTGCAATGTCGGCCTTTACTGATGGTGGTGTGGTCATACTGGCCAGGACCAACAAAGATTCAAGTGATGAGTCCTTTACAATAACTGGATTGTAGAAGCATTCATGGGTATGGCTAGCTTCATTGTAGTTAAGCTGCTTGTTATGCCTCGCAGGGCTGCAGGGGTAGTCAAAATTGAGATGATTTCAGATGAAAAGCCATGTGACTGCCGTGCTGTTGATGTTTTCAGAGTTGCGGTGTGCGAAGTGTTTCGCCTTAGTAGTGGTTGGCTTGTGAAGGTACGACAAAATCCATTAAGGTGCTCACTTGCCTGCGTGCAAGAGTTGGTAAAGGAAGCAACAGAAGAGCCACAGTTTTGGTACTCAGCTTTCCCTTCATGGCGCTATTAGAAATACAGGGCCAAATGGTGGATTTGCTGCATTTCAGTGTATGTGCATTTGAGACGATTGTGGAAACTCTTAGAAATGCAGACATGGGCACTCAAGAGCTGATCATTAGATTTCAGCCATACTTCTACTGTTGTTTTCCCTGTTCTCAGCCCACCAAGGGCTCTTACGTCGATTCCCCATCTGTACATTGTTTTGGAATCTGTTGGGAGCATACGAGCACGCTGAAAATTGCTGGACAACAGCGTTTTCATCACCTCGCAGTTGCATTTTTGGGTAAACAACAACCTCTTGGCTTGTGTGTTTCCCAGAGGATGAAGTTACCTCTTGCCAAGAGACCATCTCGTGGTAGTCCGTACGGTCTCTTAGTGACAATTGTACACGGTATCTTCGACATCGGCTTGATCATCTATGGGCGTAGAGTCCTTGGGAGATCCATTTATTCCAGCCATCATTCGGCGGTTGCACACTCCAGAGGAGCTGGAAACTTATGGTTTGCTACGGACACACCTATGCACTCATCAAAGGAGTTCACATAAGATATAGCCATGCTCATGGCATATGGGATTCCGACATTCCCAGAGAAAACACCTCCATCTTGGGTGGACAGACACTTACCCTTTACTTTGTGTATGCTTTGTATTGGGTCTACTCAAAACTCATGCACCATGTTGTTTGAATAAATTCATGAACTATATCTGCATGGACTTAAGAAGCTGCGTTTTTGGACAACTATATCATTTTTGCAACAAGAAGGCAGCACTCAACTTTTCAACCCTAAATCTTGCCTTCCAGACCATCTCATGTTTCTGATCCTCTTTCTCTTTAGATCATCAGATTTGAGCTATACTTCCACTACTACTTTCTTTGTTTTCAGCTCACTAGGGGCTCTGACATTGATTCCCCACTATCTGCACACCCTCTACACCATTTTGGACCCTGTCAGGAGCGTACAAGCACGTTGAAAATCAATGGACAGAAGCGTTTTTATCATCTGCAATCGCGTTTTTGGGCGGACAACAGCCTTTTCGCTTGCATTTATTACATAGGATGAAGTTACCTCCAGCCAAGAAATCATCTTGTAGTGGTCGCTTTGGTCTTTCAGTGACTGTTGTAGTACACAGTATCTTCGTCATTGGGGAGATAAATTCATTCTGGCAGTTGCGCACTCCAGAGGAGGTGGTGACTTGTGGTTTGCTATGGACACACCTATGCACTCATCAAAGGAGTTCACATAAGATATAGCCATGCTCATGGCATATGGGATTTCGACATTTTCAGAGAAAACACCTCCATATTGGGTCGATAGCCACTTACCTCTTGACCTCGACACATCAGATCACTTGCTTACATAGGATTATCTACATGGAATTAGGGGGAGGATCTTCGATCTCTTCCTAGACAAGTTTATGGCTGGGAATCTCTTGGAGAGTTTACTCGCCAGATACAGGACATGAAGCATCCCGCGACTACATCCGGAATCATCCAGAGCTTGGCTTAGATGGTAGTGGAATTACTCTTCCACATTCTCGATCATTTGGATTCCTACCTTGACAGTTTTTTACACAAAGAGTGTTGTGGGGATGCTTGAAAACGGTGGTAAGATTCCTTGCATTTGGGTGGAATGAGCAGTGAGTTACCAGAGGTGATGGGTGTGATTTTGATGTGAGTGGACATTGTTGTGGAAGAAACAACAGGACAAGATTGGGGGCATGACCTAACAGTAATTCACAGTGATCGGACCTCAGCTGGGGTTATTGAGATTGTTTTCGAAGCAGCCTTGTGTGTTCTTTGTGGGACGTGAGCTATGTGGGGCGGATCCACAGAGGTCAGTCGCTGTAAGGATACAACTCGGTTGAAGAAGCAGGCCCTATCAAGGATGAACCTGTATGGAACTAAAGAGGACACGAATAGCCAGTTCTCAACTATGGTACCCTCGACGAGGGACCCCGTTGGCTAGAGACGCGCAAAGCTTGGTTGAGTGCAACTGGAGTCTCCGAGCCTGGTCGGATGGGCCAGACATGATTCTTTTAGAGGGTTGGATGCCCACTCTCTCAAGGTGTCCTGTGAGACAGCGGGCGACATTATTACTGGCCCAGATAGCATTGACTACCGTAGTCCGGGTTAGAGAGTGAAGCGAGATACGAGAACATAACAGAATTTGGGCCGAAATTCTTTTCGAAAACGTAAGGACGTGGGGGTTTTGGAATATTGAACCTGGAACGATTACTATACTTGTTTTCTTGTACTGGGTACTAATGCTCAGTGGGTGCAACACTGAGGCTGGCATGGAAATATGGGAGTCTCAGACCCGCCTAACTAGGGATGCAGACGGTTGGGAAATTGTTTGTTGCACCCTAAGCGGAGGCACTATGGTGCTGATTGAAATGGGTGCCGATGGAAGTCATGGACGCTCACCAAGGCAGCCTGATTGCTAGACTAATGAGTCCCCTAACTGGTTAGTCAATGGAGTCAAAAAGGGACTGCTGATGGTGAAGACATGCAAATCTGTTGGCGGGCATGAAGAACAACAGAGGTCTCGTCGTCATGATGGCTAACCCTCGAACTCAATTGATAGGGAAGGTGAATGCGCATAGTGACTTTATATGGGACCCCGTAGAAGGTGCCCAATATTGGGATGCATTCGATTATGGAACATCATGCATGCGTGGAGGTGTAGAGATAATAGCACGAGGGAATGCACTTGGCTGGTGCAAGGCTAAGCAAAAAGGATTAGGGTCGTTTTCCCGTCTTGATAGACGGGAGGTAAATAGACCAGTATTGCTCCTAATGGATCAGAAGGTAATGACTCGAATGCAAGCCACATATGGCCGATGGATTCCCCCTAGGGAAAAACATGCTGGGAAAACATGAGATGAGCAGGATAAACACGAATGGAGGGGCCTGGTAATCACACGGACTGGTATATACCAGCTGGCGGGCACAGCTAGGAAGCAAGTTATGCTGAACCAGAATGAGACTAGACAGAGGACAGCGAGTGGACTGTCTGGGGCAAGAAGACGCATGAACAATCAAAGTGATCGACTTTGGAAGATGCAAAACAGGGCATGGGACAGCTTGCAGCTCATTCATTGCTTCGGCAGCAGTCATTTTTTGACTACGGAGAGTCATCTTCAATAGTGGGTAATTGTGTGGGAGCAAGGACATTAGAGAACTTTTATTTAGCACACTGTATACTGTTGAATACATCATTTTTCTTCAGATTTGGGTGCTCTGACTGAGCATAAGGCATAGATACAGGTGAAGCCTTTTCTTTTTCGAGAAAAAGATCCTTCCATTAGTTCATAAAACTACCCATATGACGAGACTAGACAGAGGAAAGCGAGTAGACTGTCTGGGGGAAGAAGACGCATGAACAATCAAAGTGATCGACTTCAAAAGATGCGAAACAGGGCATGGGACAGCTTGTAGCTCATTCATTGCTTCGGCAGCAGTCAATGTTTGTCTACGGAGAGTCATCTTCAGCAGTGGTGGGTACCTGTGTGGGAGCAAGGATATTAGAGAAACAAAATTTAGCACACTGTATACTGTTGAATACATCATTTTTCTTCAGATTTGGGTGCTCTGACTGAGCATAAGGCACAGATACAGGTGAAGAATTTTCTTTTCCGAGAAAAAGATCCTTCCATTAGTTAATAAAACTGCCCATATGACTACAAACATTTTGGTTGGATCTTGGTTGCTGACAAGGTATTTTGGTGATTTAGACTTTTTCAAGGCTACTCTTCTTGTGCCCCATAATTACATGGGTCCAAAACGCATTACAGAGAATCGGTTGATTGAACAACTTGGAAGGAATCATTTCAAATTTCCATGTGCCTTACTACGGTCTTTTGGCATGGTAATCCTAGAAATGGTAGATAAGAACAGTTTTATTTCAGCGATGAGTTTTTGCTTACGTTTCACATGCATTACTATCGGCTGCTGAACTGGATGGTTCTGCTCCCAATGCTGGGGATGTTCTTTGCTCTACTATGGCTTCATCCTAAAGAAGGCATTACTTCTCTTCCATCATTCTCAAGGGATCGATTACGATTGGTCCTTTTCCTTATCAGCCTATGCAGATAAAATAAAGTGGAAGCAAAGAGCCTGCTTTATATCCCCTTGCCTCCCCAACTTCAGGCATTGGATGCGTTTGAGGGCATGATGGGATGCCTTCACTTAAGCCTTTGTCTCTGACAAGGATTCTTTGATAAGGCAGCAAGCATCCAGGATTTTGACAATGTCTTCCATGTGTTGCCGTGTCCCTTTGTTGGCGCAATGCAGTGGTAATAGAGTGATGGGGTTTGATGTGTGTGTAGGAAAGATAACCTGTCAAACAGACTCATGGATGAAGATCACTACCTCCAAGGCCTTGCACATCTAGTCCAAGCTCATCAGATCATGTAATGAAGAGCGATTTTCACGAGTCAGTTTCTTAAGTTTCTCTTTAAGATGTGCCTCCAATGCGAGAGAAAGACTTTTGGCAATGTCTTCCATGTGTTTTTGTGTCCCTTTGTTGGCACAATGCAGTGGTGATGGAGTGATGGGGTTTGATGTGTGTGTAGAGATGATAATCTATCGAACGGACTTATGGGTGAAGATCACTACATCCAAGGCCTTGCACATCCAGTCGAAACTCATCAGCTCATGTGATGAAGAGTTATTTCCATGAGTTGGTTTCTTAAGCTGCTCTGCAAGATGGGCCTCCAATGCAAGAGAAGGAGATGGTGTGTTGGACAAGACATGGGACCTTGACGAGTGTGGAGTTGTCAGAATTTTGGAAATCGCTGCAATTGAGTGTGAGTTAATTAGTATAGCTGGCTGACATATGATTAGTTGATTAGATGTACAAATGCTCTGTTCCGTCACTAACGTCTGTCTACAACGGAGCATTTAACTGATTCGACTAAATGTAGCCTCCCATTAATATACTAACAAGGGACAAGACTCTAGGTTAATTAATTAGGCCATTAATCCTTGGGGTTATCATGATCCGTACAAGGCTGTCTATCATGAGGGAGTATATAGTGTGCCTCAATTCCTTTACCAATTTTCCGTGCTTCTTCAGAGCTCTGAACTGCCATTTGACAAAAGAGTCGTAGTAAGGATTCATGTCTGTGGTGATGAATGATCGATGCCAATCAACATCGGTACCAAGAAACTTGAGATCTCCAATGGCATTGTCAGGAAAGTAAGTCAGCCAATATGGTGGGTGAGTGAACCTTGGAATCTCATCTTCCAGGATGCCGAGAGATGACATAATCCTCCATTGATAGGCCTCACCACCAGATTTTCCCTCTGCTTTAGATTTTTGGCTTTTGTACTCTTTCTCTTACTTGACCTGGGAAAAGCATTACCAACATGAGTATTCACCGCCTCAGCTTCTATGTGCGAGGCTTCCTTTGCTACTTCTGTACATGGAGGCCATGCTACATTTCTCTATTGATCTGCTAAATCTGCAGTTTCTTGATCCACGGGAAACTGAGGAGGATTACCTAACTGCTCAATCTCACACTTCATCTTGTCTACACAAGGCTTGATGGGCATGCCATTGTTGTGAAATCCAAAAGGATTCATAACATTGCGACCGCGCAATTGGTAATTAATAAGCAGAGGCAAACATGAGCTTGGAAAAAGAGAAGGCATGGCCGATATGGGGGCATCATACATCGTCTCAGATCCTCCACACATACATCATCTTAGATCCTCCACACAAGCATAAGAGCATAACAAATTGCGAGAAGAGCACTTTGAATAAAGTAGAATAAATTGAATGTCAGGTGTGCAGAGAAAGAGTGAGACAGTGGGAGAAATAAAAGTCACCTATGCTTGCACCTTGAAGGCATGTGGCCCTACACAAGATCTTCAAATGGGTGAGAGAACTCATGATGAGATTTCTAGCCAAGGGGTGTTAGAAACACATGTGCCAAATGTGGTGCCCTTGAGAAACAACTTGATGAGGTCTTTGTACAAAATATTGTGTTTAGGAACCGAGGATATGCCCAACATGGTTGTGGCAAGAAAGCTCTGTGGTGTTTTCATCCGATGCGAAGGAAGGGCCTCTCTACAGATACAATCACCTATGTTTGCAACTTCAAGGCATGTGCCCTTGTGTTGCTCAACATGGAGTGGCAAGGAAGGTTCTCTAAACCAGAAAAAAATGCCAAGTGTGGTGCCACTATCAAAGTACGGAAAGTTGTGTGATGAGCTTTTTGTCCAAAATTGCGTCTCTTGGAACAGGTTCATTGCAGATTATGTACAACATAGTTGTTGCAAAGAAGCTCCAGGATGTTTTAACCAGATGCGAATGGAAGAACTTTCTCTAAATGAAATCACCTATGCTTGCACGTTAAAAGTTTTGTGGCCTTACATAGACCTTCACATGGGTGAGAAAATTCATAATGAGAATGCTAGTCAGGGGTTGTTGGCAAAACATGTTGTGCTTAGCAATGCCTTGGTCTATATGGATGCCAAATGAGGTGGCAGATGCAATCACCTTTGCTTTCACCTTGAAGGCATGTTTCCTTATGCTACAGAGTATGGTGTGGCAAGGAAGCTCAATGAACTGGATGCAAATGAAAATGTGGTTCCCTGTTCAAAGCACAAGAAGTTGTTGATTAACTTTCTGTCCAAAATGTCATCTCTTGGAACACGTTCCTGGAAGGATATTCCTAACATGGCTATGGCAAGAAAGCTCTTGGATGTTTTAAGTGGTCTCAAAAGGAAGGCCTTATACAAGACCTTGACATGGGTGAGTGAATTCAAGATGAGATGCTACTCAGGGGACTGTTGGAGAATGATGTTGTGTTTTCCAATGCATTATTGATATGTATGACAAATATGGTGCCCAATGGAACTTGCAGAAAGGGCCCCATGATTGGATTGCAGGTACAATGACAATGCAATACAAAGAGACCACGATGTATGAGGAAGTAGATGCAAAAGGGACAATAAGCATGATCAACCAAAGTAGCGCTAAGCCAGACGAATTGGATCTGCTTGCTAGTTTTTTGAAGCCGGATGTGGGTTCATGTAGGTCATGCCACATAGAACAACGGAGTATGCTACTGATGCAGCCATAGATGGCCAATGGGTCCCCCCTTGACAATAAGAGCATGCATACATGTAATGGACAATATAGGGTTGAGCAAAGCTCGTTCAAAAATGCCGCTTTGCACACACAAGGCACTGTGGTAGGATCTATTTATGGTTTGCTTGTTGTTTTAGCGTCAAAAGACTTACCTTTTCTACGCTTGGCTGCTCTAATACCGTGGGTGATTTTCACAAGCTTTCTAAGACAGAGCAACCTTTATGGATTTTCTGGTGCAATGTCGGCCTTTACTGGTGGTGGTGTGGTCATACTGGCCAGGACCAACAAAGATTCAAGTGATGAGTCCTTTACAATAACTCGATTGTAGAAGCATTCATGGGCATGGCTAGCTTCATTGTAGTTAAGCTCCTTGTTATGCCTCGCAGAGCTGCAGGGGTAGTCAAAATTGAGATGATATATTTCAGATGAAAAGCCATGTGACTGCCGTGCTGTTGATGTTTTCAGAGATGCGGTGTGCGAAGTGTTCCGCCTTAGTAGTGGTTGGCTTGTGAAGGTACGAAAAAATCCATTAAGGTGCTCACTTGCCTGCATGCAAGAGTTGTTAAAGGAAGCAACAGAAGAGCCACAGTTTTGGTACTCAGCTTTCCCTTCACGGCGCTATTAGAAATACAGGGCCAAATGGTGGATTTGCTGCATTTCAGTGTATGTGCATTTGAGACGATTGTGGAAACTCTTAGAAATGCAGACATGGGCACTCAAGAGCTGATCATTAGATTTCAGCCATACTTCTACTGCTGTTTTCCCAGTTCTCAGCTCACCAAGGGCTCTGACTTCGATTCCCCATCTGTACATTGTTTTGGAATCTGTTGGGAGCGTACGAGCACGCTGAAAATTGCTGGACAACAGCGTTTTCATCACCTCGCAGTTGCATTTTTGGGTAAACAACAACCTCTTGGCTTGTGTTTTTCCCAGAGGATGAAGTTACCTCTTGCCAAGACACCATCTCGTGGTAGTCCGTACGGTCTCTTAGTGACAATTGTACACGGTATCTTCAACATCGGCTTGATCATCTATGGGCGTAGAGTCCTTGGGAGATCCATTTATTCCAACCATCATTCGGCGGTTGGACACTCCAGAGGAGCTGGAAACTTATGGTTTGCTACGGACACACCTATGCACTCATCAAAGGAGTTCACATAAGATATAGCCATGCTCATGGCATATGGGATTCCGACATTCCTAGAGAAAACACCTCCATCTTGGGTGGACAGACACTTACCCTTTACTTTGTGCATGCTTTGTATTGGGTCTACACAAAACTCATGCACCATGTTGTTTGAATAAATCCATGAACTATATCTGCATGGACTTAGGAAGCTGCGTTTTTGGACAACTATATTGTTTTTGCAACAAGAAGGCAGCACTCAACTTTTCAACCCTAAATCTTGCCTTCCACACCAGCTCATGTTTTCGATCTGGTTCCTCTTTAGATCATCAGATTTCCGCTATACTTCCACTGCTACTTTCTTTGTTTTCAGCTCACTAGGGGCTCTGACATTGATTCCCCACTATCCGCACACCCTCTACACCATTCTGGACCCTGTCGGGAGCGTACGAGCACGCTGAAAATCAATGGACAAAAGCGTTTTTATCATTTGCAATCGCGTTTTTGGGCGGACAACAGCCTTTCGCTTGCGTTTATTACATAGGATGAAGTTACCTCCAGCCAAGAAATCATCTTATAGTGGTCCCTTTGGTCTTTCAGTGACTGTTGTAGTACACAGTATCTTTGTCATTGGGGAGATAAATTCATTCCGGCAGTTGCGCACTCCAGAGGAGGTGGTGACTTATGGTTTGCTATGGACACACCTATGCACTCATCAAAGGAGTTCACATAAGATATAGGCATGCTCATGGCATATGGGATTCCGACATTTTCAGAGAAAACACCTCCATATTGGGTCGATAGACACTTATCTCTTGACCTCGACACATCAGATCACTTGCTTACATAGGATTATCTACATGGAATTAGGGGGAGGATCTTCGATCTCTTCCTAGACAAGTTCATGGCTTGGAATCTCCTGGAGAGTTTACCCGCCAGATACAGGACATGAAGCATCCCGCGACTACATCCGGAGTCATCATGAGCTTGGCTTAGATGGTAGTGCAATTACTCTTCTGCATTCTCGATCATTTGGATTCCTACCTTGACAGTTTTTTACACAAAGAATGAAGTTACTTCCTTCTAGGACACCAGCTCGTGGTGGTCCGTGCCTTTTCTAAGTGACTGCTCCAATACACAATATGTTCGACAACGGCTTGATCATCTATGGGCATAGAGTCCTTGGGAGATCCATTCATTCCAACCGTCATTCGTCGGTTACAAACTTTAGAGGAAGTGGTGACTTTTGGTTTGCTATGGACACACCTATGCACTCATCGAAGGAATGCACATGAGATATGGCAATGCTCATGGCATATGGGATTCGGACATTCCCAAAGAAAACACCACCATCTTGGGTGGAGAGACACTTACCACTTGGCCTCGACACATCAGATCACTTGCTTACACAAGAGCATCTACATGGACTTAGAAAGCTGCGTTTTTGGACAACTGTACCATTTTCACAACAAGAAGGTAGCACTCAGCTTTTCAACCCTAAATCTTGCCTTCCATACCAGTTCGCCTTGCCAATCCTATTCCTCTTTAGAACATCAGATTTCAGTCATACTTCCACTGCTACTTTCTCTGTTTCACAGGAAACAGAGACCTGAAAACGGCCATTCCGTGTTACTATGCCCTCTACACCGTTCGGGACCTTGCTGGGAGCGTACCAGCACACTAAAAATCAATGAAGAGAGGTGTTTTTATCACCTCGCAATCGCGTTTTTGGGTGGACAGCAGCCTTTTCGCTTTTGTTTTTCACATAGGATGAAGTTACTTCTTCCAGCCAGGACATCATGTCGTAGTGGTCCATTCGGTCTCTTAGTGACTTTTGCAATACACAGTATCTTCGTCATTGGGGAGATCCATCGTAGTGGTCCGTTTGGTCTCTTAGTGGCTGTTGCAGTACACAGTATCTTCGTCATTGGGGAGATCCATACATTCCCACCATCATTCGCCGGTTACGCACTCTAGAGCAAGGGATGACTTGTGGTTTTCTATGGACACACCTATGCACTCATCAAAGGAGTGCACACGAGATATGGCCATGCTCATGGAGAAAACACCACCATCTTAGGTGGACAGACACTTACCACTTGACGTCGACACGTCAGATCACTTGCTTACACAAGAGCATCTACATGGACTTACGGAGCTAATTTTTTGGACAACTGTATCGTTTTTGCAACAAGAAGGCAGCGCTCAGCTTTTCAATCCTAAATCTTTCCTTCCACACCAGCTCGCCTTGCCGATCCTGTTCCTCTTTACATCATCAGATGTCAGCAATAATTACTCTGTTTTCAGTCTCCACACCGTTTCGGACCCTGCCGAGAGCATACGAGCACGCTGAAAATCAATGGACAAAAGCGTTTTTATCACCTCGCAATCACGTTTTTGGGTGGAAAACAGTCTTTTCGCTTGTGTTTTTCACATAGGATGAAGTAACCTCCAACCAGGACACCATCTCGTAGTGGTCCATTCGGTCTCTCAGTGCTTGTTGTAGTACACAATATCTTCGTCATTGGAGAGATCCATTCCAACCATACTTCGGGGGTTGCACACTCGAGAGGAGGTGGTGACTTGTGTTTTGTTATGGACACACCTATGGGGCTCATGGAATATGGGATTCCAACACTCCCAGAGAAAACACCTCCGTATTGGGTGGATAGACACTTACCACTTGACCACGACACATCAGATCACTTGCTTACATAGGATTATCTACATGGAGTTCGGGGGAGGATCTTCGATCTCCTCCTAGACAAGTTTATGGCTTGGAATCTCTTGGAGATTTTACCCGCCAGATACAGGACATGAAGCATCCCATGACTACATCCGAACTCATCCAGAGCTTGGCTTAGATGGTAGTGCAATTACTCTTCTACAGTCTCGATGATTTGGATTCCTACCTTCAGAGTTTCTTACACAAAGAATGAAGTTACTTCCTTCTAGGACACCATCTCATGGTGGTCCGTGCCTTTTCTAAGTGACTGCTGTAATACACAATATGTTTGACGTCAGCTTTATCATCTACGGGCGTAGAGTCCTTGGGACATCCATTCATTCCAACCATCATTCGGGGGTTGCACACTTTAGATGAAGTGGTGACTTGTAGTTTGCTATGGACACACCTATGCACTCATCAAAGGAATGCACACGAGATATGGCCATGCTCATGGCATATGGGATTCTGACATTCCCAGAGAAAACACCACCATGTTTGGTGGAGAGACACTTACCACTTGACCTCGACACGTTAGATCACTTGCTTACACAAGAGCATCTACATGGACTTAGAAAGCTGCGTTTTTGGACAACTGTGCTGTTTTAGCAACAAGAAGGCAGCGCACAGCTTTTCAACCCTAAATCTTGCCTTCCACACCAGTTCACCTTGCCAATCCTATTCCTCTTTAGAACATCAGATTTCAGCCATACTTCCACTGCTACTTTCTCTATTTAACGGGGAACGGAGACCTGAAAACGGCCATTCCATTTATACCTAAAACTCATAAAAGTTCATACAAAATCATTTAATAGATAATTTTTTTTTAACAAATCCAAAAAATAAAAGTAAGATCTTTATTTATAAGTTACAATGTATAATAAATAAATAAATATATATTAGACAAACGAATAATCTAAACTGAAGGATTTTACAGCATAAAAAACAACCCACTAAATTGATGATAACTGACATTAACAGATACAAGCTGTTCAACAAAAGTCCACAATCAAAATTATATTTTCAACAACAATAAAGGACAAAGAAAATCACTTAAAAACACTTTATATTAAGAACTTTAGATCAAGTACTCCAAATGGATACAATGTTTTTTCCGGAAATCCTTCTCCAAATCTCTCTCTCTCTCTCTCTCTCTCTCTCTCTCTCTCTCTCTCTCTTTCTCTCTCTCTCAAGTACTCTAAGAGCTACCCTAAAGATGCACAACCAAAATACTTCTAATAAACATAAAGTGTCAATTTTACAAAATTTTATTCAAAACAATACATTATAGATGTAATCTATTGCAAACACCTATATATTTCACATTAAATCTCACCCTACACAACCACTTCACAATCAACCATTAGCTAACTGCCACATACTAGTTATGATGTGTGGGACCAAATGCTACAATGTACATAGTGTGATATATGTGAAAATGAATGTCACGGTTGCAATCGTGTACATACCTTGCCCGGCGGGCGAGGCCCTACACGTGGCACCATGGAATTCTTTTACACATAAATATATGCCTAATTTTCTTTGGGAATGTACAAATGTCAATTGTTTCGAAGTGGCACACTCGTTTTGCCTAGAAAGTTCAATGCGGGCAATCTCGACCAAACATAGCAGGTTTCGTGCACTGGCGTGAAAGACGTATCCAAAGTGCTTACCAAGTGAGAAAATGAGGTTCAACATGAAATTTCAGCCCAATGGGATTTTTTCACAATGTTATAGATTTTTCCCAGCTCGTTTGGGCTTTTTACGGACAAAAAGTGACATTTTTGGGATAAAAATGGCCTAAAAATGGTCAAAAATAGCCTACAAAATGCTCAAAGTAGCTCAAAATGCCACATCAACGACACTGGCACTGTTTCTCAAGTTGTGTGGGAATTTTTAGAGCCAAGAATTAGCTCATTTGGGTACATGATCAAGGAGATACAGCCATTCCTCTACAGGGTGCTAGTGCAGTCCCGTGCTGCTTCTACTACATGGTTGAGGCTGTGAGGCCTCCAATTAGGGTTTTCCCTCCTCAAATAACTACTTGGGCTTCTCCAATGAAGTACTGAAGCTTCCATGAAATGGTCACAATGAAGAATCGAAGCGTAAATTTAGGGTTTTTAACAGGTTGAATGAGCACTGCATCTACGCAATAGGGAGCGAGGCTACACCTAATCTTCACACACACAATAATTTTGGGTTAGTATTGATTCTTTTTCAAAGTGAAGCTTTCATGGCTGGAGTTTTGTTCTTTTTAAGTGTGTTTTTGGATTCAAATCGTCTACGCTTTGCTTGATATTGCTACAAATCCTCATAGTCAGAGGCCCGGCGCTTTCCTAGTCACACTGCGCACTTCTTGACATCGTGTACTTCAAAAAATGAAAACAGGATTCGGATAGGTTAGGTTTAGGTTATAGGTTAGATTAGGTTGTTATGGAATTGATATTCTACTATTTTTGTAGCTGACAGGTGGAAAAGACTGGACCGAGCTAGGCTTATGCAACTGGAAATATATATATTGTACATTTCATTATTCAAGCGCTCTTTTATGAGCTTTGGCCATTTCTTACCGGCCGGCCAATTTATACTCAATTTCACCATTCAAGAAATCTATAAATGAAATACGTGCAAGAGAGAAATGGTCACTCTTGCATGGGGGGAGATTGCACCCAGTGCTCGTGTCTATTCTTCTCTCCTCTCCTCTCTTCTCTCTCGTCGTGCCGATGTAGCACTCCACTCTAGGAGGTGCATCCGCACGTGCCCTCTCGATCTCTCGCGTTGTCGTGCCGTGGCACGTACATAGTGTGAAATAAAACATTCACATCACTCTTGAAACTTCTCAATGTATGAAAATAAAAGCAATCATGTACATATTGTGATATATGTTGAAGCGTCTACTGCGGTCATTATCATGTACATACCTATCCGGGGAGTCGTGGCCCTGGATGTGGAGCATTTGCATGCTTTTCCACTTGATAAGATGCTTCATTTGGTTTTACAATGTATATATTCCAAGTGTTTTATGGTGGCACACTCATCTCACCTATAAAGATTGATGCCGGTAAAAATTGCCAAAAATAGCAGCTAGTAAGCGTCGTTGCAGAATTGCATGGATAGTGACCCAAAATGGTATATTGATGGAAAATTATGCTTATCTATGATTTTTATTCTTATGAAGTGATCCCATAAATTTAGGGATTTTTCTGACTCCGTTTGGGATTTTCGTATCAAAAATGGCATTTTTTGGGTCAAAAATGAGCTGAAAATGACCTAGTTTTGGTCCAAAGTTGCAAAATGGCCCAAAAATTGACACATCAGCTGAAAATTCCGTGGGGAAGAGAGAGAAGGGGGATTTTTACAAAAAAAAACCAGCAATTTTTTGCTACTGTGTAATAGCTTCCATGGTTGCCCAATCTATGTGTGCTGCAGTCTCGCCTCTTCGCAATCTTGTATCTGAGCTTGTGAGGGAGTGAATTAGGGTTTCCCCTTATCAAAATGGTGTCTGTGATTCAATATAGAAGCTCTTAAATCTCTTCAAAATCATAAATTGGTCGCCAAGAAGGTGGAAGCTCGAGAATTCCTTTCGACTGTTTGATGTTACGACTATGTAATTGGGGGTGAGGCTACATGATACCACCAAAGAGGTTTGGTTTTTGATTGAGATTTGTTCTTGTATGAGCATCGAGGTTTCATGGCTGAAACTTTGGTGTTTTTAAATGGACTTTTTAAGTGAAATTCAATGTGGTTTGGTGATCCTCTCATCATAATCTCCACTACGCAAACAAGCAATTTTTAAGCACGATAGGAAAGAGGGTTTGTGACTTTGCTGTCACGAACGCTCCTAGATTTTCTGTCACCCTTAGAAAGAGGGTTGGTGATTCTCCACAAACGCTTTTTCACAAAGTGTTTGTGACTCTCATCACGAACTCTCACAGCCAGAGGTTCTGCACCTTCCCAGCTAGACCGCACACTTTCCGACATTTCTGGTGAACCTGACGCGAAGCAGCTGGGGTGGGGGTTCAAATACTTATTTTGAAAGGTTTAATTACAAATAATTAAAGCTATGGATCAACAAGAGAAACAAGGCATGCGTTTTGATCAAGGCACAATGCAAATGTTTCAAGCATTCACCATGTTTATGCAACAACAACAGGCTGTAGAAAGAAGGAAGGTGTCAACAACCAAAGCCCTTCGAGCTATTATGAACAAAATGGACCAATTTGAAGGTAAAGATGTCACAAAGTTTCTTCGTGGTTATGTAAAGGAGATGGAGCTACAACGGGTTCCAGAGATGGACATGATTCGTAGTTTTGAGCTTGTTGTTGTCCCCGAGATTAGAGACCATGTAAGGGGAATCAGGGAGGAGCACGGAGAAGGTTGGGAGCAATTAAAATGAGCCCTAATGGAGGAATAATTCATGGAGGACTCTGAAAGGGTTACAAAAAGGACCTTCTTGGAATGGGTTGCAAAGCCAAAAGAAGGACTTTCCATCACCGAGCTGTTGAGAGAGTTTGAGTGACGCTATGCTCAACTGTCAGGAACAGAGCGGGCTACTTTGGATAGTGAAAAGACCAAATTTTTCCTTCAAGCTGTAAGTCATGAGCTCCAAGAAAAGCTAGAGCTACTCCTTGAAGACAAGAATACAGAACAGGGTCTAAAGGCTCAGTGGAAAGAGGTTGAAGACATAGTCTCATTGCTTGCTAAGAGGCAACGTCGTAGGGATAACATGGTGGTGAATGGTACTACCTCTCCTCCTAGCAGGTCAGAGATTCCACCAAAGCCTACTCTTGTGAGTCCAAAAGGTGAAAATTCAATGCTTGATGAGCTGGCTAAGGGCATGCGAGAAATGAAGTTAAAACTAACAAGGCTTGAAGAGAAAGGACAACCTGCTGTTGCAGGACAAAAATCCCAAAGCAAAGAAGGGTTGTGCACATATGCATATGGTGATGACACAGACCATGGCAGAAGGGATTGTGATAGCTTTAGTGATGCCTTAAAAGAGATCTTGTGTTTTTTAAGGATGGCAAGATCCATCTGTGGGAGACAGGTATGCCAGTAGGAACTAACTTTGGAAAAGGAGGTATGCGGAAGTTAGTAGAGGATATGGCAACTAGTCATGCTATTTCTGTAGTGGAGGTTGCTACCTATGGGGCAAAGATAGAGCTAATTCCAAAGAAAGTGTTAAAGTATACTCCAGATGATTTTGAGGATGTTGATAGCTTATGGCCATATGCAGTAGCCTCAGCCAAAAAAGGGAAGGTAACTAAACAGGTATTACATGAAGCCGATGATTGCATACGCCATACGACAGGTTGGGATGACCCTGTGGAATCTTTATCAGTGCATGCCTATCTTGCAAAATGCTATAACAATGAAGCGATTGTTGAAGAGAAGCACAGACGTGAGAATGGAGATGCAGGTCCTTCTACTTCAAAGATGGTTACAAGAGCTGGTGGAAGAAAGGATCCAGGACCTTCCTATGAGGCTCCACCACATGTGCCTCCTCCTCCTGAGATTCCTATGGAGCAGGCATCTATAGGGAAGAAGAAAGAGCAAGGAAAATCTAAAGCAAAAGGCCCTGCATACAAACTACAATCTGACATTGAAGCTGCCACAAACTTAAAGCAGGTATTGGAGGAAAGGATTTTGAATAGCAAAGTTGAGTTTTCCTTGGGTGAGGTTCTTGGCATTGCGAAACGCAAGTTTCATGAAGAAATTATAGATATCATAAAAAGAAAGAGGCAAACTCTCATTGAGTCTATTCCTCCACAGTCTGAGGGTGAAGGGGAGTCACGTAAGGCACATGGAATACATGCCCAAGAGAGTGATTGTGATGAAAATGTGGTAGGATGCTACCAGTCTTCTCGAAGAGATGCACATGCTCGATTTGGAGATGATGATGATGATGATGAAGCCTCCTATAAAAGTCACTACTCCAAAATTCATTGGGCAAGAGCTACAACTGAAACCTTAGTCAAGGTGGGTGATCTTGAGGAGCCATATGTTGCATTGATAGATCATGGTTCTGAGATCAATCTTATGTCCAAGAGTCTTTACATGAAGGGTAAGTGGCCGATAGACACAGACCATGGGTGGATGATTAGAGCTACAAATAACTCATCAGGAGAGCTCTATGGAGCTTGTTCAAATGTGAAAGTGACGATTGGTAATGTTAAGGATGAGCAAAATTTATTTGTACAGGAGATGTCTACCTATCCTCTTATCCTTGGGCAGCCATACATCACAGTCGTTTGCATGGAAACAAAGGCTTGGATGATGGTTTTGCTTATGCTAGGGTAAATATCAGAGATGGGAAGCGAGCTGTGAAATTTTTGATTGTGTGTGTGAATCACGAGAGGAACCGCAATAGTCTTCATCAGCATCCTCTACCAAAAGCGAACAAAGAGTTCAAAGAGTACAGGGAGACAAGGGGTTTAGGCCATGTACCATTGTGAAGTGGGATTGCAATGGTACAAGAAGAAAAAGATTCTCGCCTGACCCAAAGTGAGAAGAATCTTTTTCTACAGTTTTCCACGGATTAAGAGAGCATGGGTCAGTATGTTTTATGAAGCTTGAGGATATAAAAAGAAGTGCGCGTCAATATATATATAGTGTACAGAAATACATAAATAAAATGGTTTCATAGTGAATACATTTCAGGTTTCTTTGAACAAGTTTCTCATGCAGATACTATGCTTGAGCTTGAAGCTATAATGGATTCTAGCATGCAAGATGGAACCCACATTGTGGAAGTATGCTCTATGGAAATGTATGATGTGATTGAGTCTTTTGAAGATCAGAAATATTTCGATGCTAATGAAGGACCAGAAGTGCGTGTGGAGACCAAGTACAAAATGGTGGCAAAGAAAGTGAGACCAGTGGCCTTACCTTTACTATCAGATTGCAGGAAAAAGCTAGAGCAAGCTTCTTTGCAGCTGAGTCTCAGGGATCCAAAAAGAATTGGACACAAGTCTCAGATAAAAGTTGACTGTGAAGGGTTTTTAACAGAAGAAGAGTTTTAAAGAAATGCTTTCAAGACATGGTAAGGCTTTTGCTTTCTAGCCACATGAGATAGGGTGTGTTGATCCTCATGTTGTTGCACCTATGGTGATCTTCACTATCCCTCACGTACCTTGGGATCTACGCCCGATTCCGGTTCCAAATGCACATTTGCCAAAGCTAATAGAACTACTCAATGAAAAGATTAGCATGGGTATCTTGGAGCCTTCTTGTGCACCATATTCAAACAGGTGGTTCACTGTGCCTAAGAAGAATGGAGCTTTGCGGTTCATACAAGATATGAAACCTGTAAACAAGGTTACCATCAAGAATGTGGGTACAGGACCTATAGTGGATGAATTTACAGAGGCGTTTTCAGGAAGGTCAATTTACTCAATGGGAGATCTCTATTCAGGGTACGATCAATTTCAGCTAGATGTTGAGAGTAGAGATCTGACAACTATGAAAACACCTTTGGGATTGGTAAGGATGTTTACCTTACCTCAAGGAGCAACAAATTTAGTTGCACACATGATGAATGGGATGAACATGGTTCTACGTGACTTCATACCTCAAATCACAATGCCATTTCTTGATGATGTACCCATCAAAGGATGTGAAGACAAAGATAAAGATGAAGCTATGGTTTCAAGGAGGTGCCATAAGTTTGTTGCAGACCATATCGAAGATTGTGAGAAGATTTTGTCAAAGCTTGAAGAAGTTAATCTTACCCTGTCAGGGCAAAAATCTGTATTTGGTGTTAATGAAGTGTTGATTGTAAGGCATATGTGTGGTCCTTATGGTAGAAGACCTTGTCCAAAAAAGATGGATGCAATCAAAAACATGAAAGAAACATGTACAACTATAATTGAAGTTCGAAGATTTCTTGGTTCTTGCATCTTCTATCTTATTTGGATACCACATTATGCACATGTAGCAGATCCCCTTTATAGGTTGTTGAGAAAGAATCAAAAGTTTCGATGGAAAGAAGAGCACACAAAAGCCATGAGAAAGCTAAAGAAGCTACTTCTTTCATCGCCAACCTTGAGAAAGGTAGACTATGCATGTGAGAGACCTGTCATTGTGACAGTGGACACGAGTCTTACAGGGATAGGATGGGCAGTAGGGCAAGATGATGATGAAGGAAAAAGGTATGTGGTGAGATTTGGAGCCAAGATTCTGAGTTCTCACGAACGCGATTATGCACAAGTAAAAAGGGAACTATGGGGGGTGGTTACAACATTGAGGTGTGATAAGGAGTACTTGATAGGGGCATTAGTGGTTGTGGACACTGATTGTTTGCCTCTTCTTGGAATGATCACAAACTGTTCTACTCTTGATATTGCAATGCTGCGATGGATAGCCTACATAAAGTCCTTGAATCCTGAGTTCAAGCATATTGCAGGGAAAGACAATCCAATGGCAGATATGCTATCTAGGGCAAGGTATAAAGATGAACAGGACATGATTATTGAGGGAGATGATGTTGGCACAAAGTTTTACACTATTGATCATGCAAAGAGTAGTCATGCATGTTATGTTCTTCACTTGAGTCTTTTTCAGAGGATCTATATGAGGGTGAATGGCTCTTGATAGGTCGCTACTTAATTACTCTGCAGAAGCAGGATGATTGGATTGAGCAAGAATTTAAGAGGATAAGAAGAAAAGCATATGGATACTTCTTGAGGGATGGCTACTTATGGAAGCATCCTAAACGAAGAGACGGAACACCATTGCGCGTAGTATGTGGTAAGGTTACTCAACAACAAATCATCAAGGAGTTCCATAAAATTTTATGGGTAGGACATCGAGGTGTATGGGCAACATTTTCCAAGGTAAAAGAAAGGTATTGGTGGAAAGGGATGTATAAGGATGTGGCTGAGTTTGTGGAGTCTTGTGTGACATGCCAAATGTATTCAAATGTACGGCATCGTGATGGACTACATCCTCCTTATCCATTAGCCATGCATTACAAATGGGTTGTGGATTTGGTTACAATGCCTTTGGGACTTTGGCAAATGAGGTATTTGGTGCTTGCAAGAGAAGATTTGTCTAATCAAGTTGAAGGGCGTGCATTGAGGACAAAGAGTACACAAGCTGTATGTAAATTTTTTCTTGAAGATGTGATCTGTCACTATGGGTGTGTGGGAAAGATATCTGCAGATAAAGGAGAATTGGATGCTCATGAAGCAAGGGAATTCTTCTCTAGAATGTGCATCAAACTAGATTTAACTTGTGCTTATAACCCAGGGGGAAATGGCAAAAGTGAAAGAGGACATCCTCCAATAATCAAAGCTTTAGCTAAGGCTTGTGAAGGTAAGCTTGGAGAGTGGCCAAGGTTACTGCCATTTGCATTGTGGGCTAACCATACAACACATAGTTTAGTCACTGGCTATATGCTTGTTGAATTGATGTATGGTCAAAAACCTGTGATGCCAATCGAAGATATAGTTCTTACATGGAATGTATTGCCATGGGAAGATGGAATGAGTAGAGAAGACCTTCTTGCATTGCGCATACGGCAACTAGAAAGAAGGCTTGAAGACATTGAGCTTGCAAAAGCTCGACTAAAGAATGCAAGGTTCAAAAACAAAGATAGATTTGACAAGATGCATAGGCTCAGACCCAAAGACGTTGAAGAAGGTGATGGGTGTTGGTGTACGATAGTAGCCTTGAAAACCAACACTCTACAATAAGGAAGCTTGCAAAGAGATGGTTTGGTCCTTATGTTGTCAAACATGTGCATGGAAATGCAACTTACACCTTGCGTGAACTGGATGGGACAGAACTGAAAATTCCCATTGCACGAAAAAGAATTAAATTATTCAAAAGAAGAGGGGATTCTGATCCATTTGATGCACAACCAAGTAAAGAGGACGATGAAGACAACTATATGAAAACAAAGGATGAAAGTGAGAATATGGCGTCTGACCATGAGTTTTAATGCTCTACAAATGTTGTTGTGGCGGATATGTAGGTTCAAAGGGGATGAATGTCGTGCCGTGGCACGTACATAGTGTGAAATAAAACATTCACATCACTCTTGAAACTTCTCGATGTATGCAAATAAAAGCAATCATGTACATATTGTGATATATGTTGAAGCGTCTACTGCGGTCATTATCATGTACATACCTATCCGGGGAGTCGTGGCCCTGGATGTGGCACATTTGCATGATTTTCCACTTGATAAGATGCTTAATTTTTTTTTACAATGTATATATTCCAAGTGTTTTATGGTGGCACACTCATCTCGCCTATAAAGATTGATGCGGGTAAAAATTGCCAAAAATAGCAGCTAGTAGGCGCCGTTGCAGAATTGCATGGAAAGTGACCCAAAATGGTATATTGATGGAAAATGATGCTTATCTATGATTTTTATGCTTACGAGAGTGATCCCACAAATTTAGGTATTTTTCTGACTCCGTTTGGGATTTTTCGCATCAAAAATGGCATTTTTTGGATCAAAAATGAGCTGAAAATGACCTAGTTTTGGTCCAAAGTGGCAAAATGGCCCAAAAATTGACACATCAGATGAAAATGCCGTGGGGAAGAGAGAGAAGGGGGATTTTTACAGAAAAAAACCATCATTTTTCTCTATTGTGTAATAGCTTCCATGGTTGCCCAATCTATGTGTGCTGCAGTCCCGCCTCTTCGCAATCTTGTATTTGAGCTTGTGAGGGAGTGAATTAGGGTTTCCCCTTATCAAAATGGTGTTCGGGATTCAATATAGAAGCTCTTAAATCTCTGAAAAATCAGAAATTGGTCGCCAAGAAGGTGGAAGCTCGAGAATTCCTTTCAACTGTTTGATGTTACGACTATGTAATTGGGGGCGAGGCTAATTGATACCACCAAAGAGGTTTGGGTTTTGATTGAGATTTGTTCTTGTATGAGCATCGAGGTTTCATGGCTGAAACTTTGGTGTTTTTAAATGGTCTTTTTAAGTGAAATTGAATGTGGTTTGGTGATCCTCTCATCATAATGTGGTTTTAAGTGAAATTGAAATGTGGTTTGGTGATCCTCTCATCATAATCTCCACTACGCAAACAAGCAATTTCCAAGCACGATAGGAAAGAGGGTTTGTGACTTTGCTGTCACGAACGCTCCTAGATTTTCTGTCACCCTTAGAAAGAGGGTTGGTGATTCTCCACAAACGCTTTTTCACAAAGTGTTTGTGACTCTCATCACGAACTCTCACAGCCAGAGGTTCTGCACCTTCCCAGCTAGACCGCACACTTTTTGACAGCGCTCTTTGCCTCTCTTTGCTGGGTGCAATTTGTTGAGCTTATATGTGAAGCTACTCAATATATGGAATACATAACTTCTCTATATATAGCACCCAGGTCCCCTCTATATATACATCATCTCATGTGTGCATTCAACACACTTTGGGGTTCTATTTCTGTGCTCTCTCTTTCTCTCTCAACATGGTATCAGAGTAGGACGTTTTTGTTTTCAATTTTTCTCCTAATTGAAAACAATCTTGTAGAACTGATTGTGGTCTAGAACTTTGCAGCAGAGAAACTCTTTTGAAATTCTGTACAGATTTTGAGTTATTGTTTTCGGACTGCAAGCATGTCTGAAAAGCAACTTTTGTGTTTTGTTTTTTATTTTCCTCCTAATTGAAAGCGATTTTGCAGAATAGCCCACGTGAGCCATCGAAATCGATGTGGTCTACAACTTTGCAGAAGAAACGTTTTTCAAATTCTGCATAGATTTTGAGTTATCGTTTTTGGACTTCGAGCATGTCTGAAAAGAAACTTTTGCTTTTTGTTTTGTATTTTTCTCCTAGCTAAAAGCGATTTTGCAAAAAAGGTCCGCTGGAGCCACCAAAATTGATGTGATTTACAACTTCGCAGAAGAAACTTTTTTCAAATTCTGCACTAATTTTGGGATATCGTTCTCAGACTACAAATATGTCTGAAAAGCAAGTTTTACATTTTGCTTTTGATTTTTCTCCTAATTAAAAATTTATCAGCTATATTTTTCACTTCATCAATCATATATTTGTTTCTAACGTAACTTTGTTGCAAAAGACGGTTACAAAGATATATGTTCTCAAAAGTCTATACTATTTAAAGTTGTCTAATATGTTCTCGGACATTTACTGATGATTTGTTCTTAGATACTTATATTTCTATATATCAAATGTCTATAAATCTGTTCATGGATATGTCTTTCCGATTCAATTGAGCTGTTGATGATCGTCCAAATTTCGTCGAGCTACTGATGGTATCTGATCTGTTGTTATATGATATATTCGTTCATTCATTCTGGTATAATTATTCTTCTAGAGGTATAGTTAATTCACATCATTTTATTGATAATCTCTCATTGATACCATAGTGATTTTGATGGTACCATGATGATGTTTTGTTAGTACTTTGGTGATGGTGATTTTCGTTGATACCATGATGATATTTCGTTGATACAATGGTTATTCTGGGTGATACCATGATGTTGTTTCCTTGATACCATGGTTATTCCCGGTGATACCATGATGTTGTTTCGTTGATACATGATTATTCTCGATGATACAATGGTTATTCTGCGTGATACCATGATGTTGTTTCCTTGATACCATGGTTATTCCTGGTGATACCACGATGTTGTTTCGTTGCTACCATGGTTATTCTTGGTGATACCATGATGTTGTTTCTTTGATACAATGATTATTCTCGGTGATACCATGATGTTGTTTCGTTGATACCATGGTTATTCTCGGTGATACCATGATTATTCTCGGTGATAACATGATGCTTTTCATTGATACCATGGTTATTTATTCATTTTCATTGATACAATGATGTTGTTTTGTTAATACTATAATGATATTCATTGATACCACTAAGTTGATAAATGTCATTTTATGTAGTATATACACATGTCATGTGCATCACGTAATCACGCATCTTATACTTTTACGTTCGTACTTTATGTACACATATGTTATCGTGCATATATATGTTGTCAAAAGAGTAGCATCGCGAACCATCTCTTATGACATTGTGAACATAATTATTTCACTAACAATGCTAAAAAAATTCATGACTATGTTTCTTGAGTCTATGATCTATGTAGGATTGATCAAAGAATTTTTTTCATGAAGACAAACTTGGTGCCAATAAAAGATTTATGAAGATATGGTTGGTGATGCCATATTGATGACAACATGAAGATCTGTTTGGTGATGCCATATTGATGACAACATGAAGACATGTTTGGTGATGCTATATTGATGACAAGCTACACAGCAGATTCACCAAGACACTTTTGATCACGAGCTAATCGATAGCTTTTACACCTCATTATTGAACACTTGTATTCATCATTGTATCTGATAGGACAGGAGTGATGTAACTCCTCATAAAATATTCATTGTAAAAGGAGTGATGTAGCTCCTCAGAATATATTCATTGTAAAAAGAGTGATGTAGCTCCTCTTGAACATTTATACATTCAATAATTTTTATAATATAACGTTCGGTGTATATAGAGCTGTGGGTTTTTCCCTTGATCCTTCAAGGGTTTTTTCATGCACAGTTAGGGACCCTTGTTTGAGCGGGGGTGTTGAGCTTGTATGTGAAGCTACTCAATATATGGAACACATATATAGCACCCAGGTCCCCTCTATATATAATCATCTCATGTGTGCATTCAACACACTTTGGGGTTCTATTTCTGTGCTCTCTCTTTCTCTCTGAACACAATCTCGAGTATGGTTATGCGATTCGTGAGGTATGCAAATTCATGGTTTTACTACTTGTAGCATGTTGTTCTGGATATTTTGCAGGGCCACTGCGTTCTCCGTTTGTAGCAGGGGTTACGCACTTGGAAGTTGTGGCAATCACGGATATGAGAACTTCATTTATCAAAGCTAAGTGCTGCATCATTTATCTTCCTTATTTTACTAATTATTTTCTAATTCTATGTCTTATATTTGTCATTAAAATTTTATGTTTGATATATATATATATATTTTATTGCCAACTCATAGCTAATCAAATAGCATAACAGAGAGTTCAAACTACTTACAGAGAGTGAATAATATATATATGTTTGATCTATATATATATTTGACTGCCAATTCATAGCTACATATAGCTAATTGAATAGCACAATCCCAAGAGGCCTACCACATGTGATTAGTTAGCGTTGTTGATGTGCCAAACAACCCCAAAGAGACCATGTATATATATATATAAACTTAAAATTAGAGAATTTTTACATCTCTGTATATCGTCCTGCTAAAGCCCATTGTTCGGCAAACTCAATCACCTACAAGCGTAGCAACCATGATGGAGCAGTAGACGCATTGAGCAGCAAATGCAGTGTCACGTCGGATGGAGGTTACCACAACGGCTTTAGGTGATACCGCGATCGACAATAGCAAGAGAGAATATTTATGTTCATATAAATAAATAAATAAAGAGCATGAGTGGTAGCGCACGACAGTAATGCAGGGTTGTTGTCTTGTAGAAGAAGAAGAAGAAAAAGAGGATTTTAACGTCCTAGTAAACTATCCCAAATTGCAGAGAAAATGCAACTTTTTGGGAGCTTTTACAGCATAGCCCGCCATGCGGATTTCAAACACTGTACACAGTCTCCAACACCATGCATGGAGTAGTGCATCCCTGCACGAGATATTCACAGACCATCAGCCTCTACCCATGCCAATAGTGTTGACTCCCAACTAGCGGTGCTAACTTCTTTTCGTTTTGGAATGCAACTACATCCAACAACCGCTAGCCCATGCATGGCGACTGTTGGAAAGGAGGGGGTGAGAGTTAGATGAGATGAGTCGTTGGCAGTTCTCAATGCGACTGAAATAAAGGTCTGCTTGCATGGCAACCAACCGCTAGCGATAGAGAATGCATGGGCCTCCCAATTTTGCGGCCGCCGTTGCATGGCCTGCAATCAGCCTCTCTCTCCCACCTCATTTAGCTACCACGCCATGCTCCTTCAACCACCACTCTCAGACTTTTTTACTCTGTCTTTCTCTCTCTCTCTCTCTCTCTCTCTCTCTCTCTCTCTCTCTGTCTTTGATACTGCCCTTCCCTAAACTCTCTCTCTCTCTCTTTCGTAAACCATGCAGCCATGAGACCCACTTTGTCTCTCTTCCTACAACCAGTCGTCAAGTAGCTCTCTCTCTCTCTCTCTCGTGGGAGTTCTCTGGTCAGTTCAAATGACCAGCTCTTCAGCAAGGATGGGTCCTATACCGTACTGTGAAGCCACAATGATTAGGTTCTCAACAGATCTATGGAAGCGACTTGTGGAAATTTCAAGAGCTCTCACCGATTCTCACTTCTTGGATTGTGTCCTCTTGAACTAAGTCGATGTTGGAGCTCTCAGCCCCTGAGGGCGGAACATCTACTTGCAAGCTCCCTGGCTAATTCGCATCCGGCTCTGCTGCCCTCTATCCCCGCCTCACCTCGGCCTTGGCTTTGCCAGGAAATGCACAGGATGCAGCCCAAGCACGAGCATGGGACGGCAACTTGCATCTGGCGTGCACCAATGATGTGTGCATGCAAATTAGCGGACATCAATACTTCGGCCCCAGTACGCACAAGGAACTTTTGACATGTTACCATATAGCAAGTTTCATCATGTTCACGCTATTTCCTACATAGAAGTAGCAAATCATACTTTTAATGCTAGATGGAACTAGTAATTGCCTAGGCTTGTAGTGGAATTGGTAGATATAACTAGCAAAACAATAGTTTCTATAAATTTGCTATACATTAAATTCATATTAGCTAGATGAAACTAGCAATTTTAAAATGGCCATGCATTTCCTATGTAGTAACTAAGTGAAGTTGCTGATTGAAAGTAGCAAATCCTAACTCCAATGCAATAACCATATAGCAATTTTGACTTTTCACACTTGCTATATAGTAACTTATATCTCACTGCATGGGAAGCTCTTCAAAAATTCCATTGGTTCCATATGCTCACCATTTGAGAAAGAGGCTTTTACCTATTGTCCCTACAGTAACCATATAATAAACTCTGTAAAAGGTCAATTGGTTCTATATGCTCACGATATGAGAAAGAGACTTTGATGTATATGTCTTATATACACATGTATTTTTAAAATTTGTTTAAATCTTAGGTTTCTTTTGAGGATTTCATGTTTCCTTGATATGTATACCTATAAAAATGTGTAAAATCATAGCACAAATCTCTTTCATTATCAACTTAAACAAAATTTACTATACTTATTATTATATATTGAATTCGTAGTATCGAGTAGTGCATCATTTTCTTATAAGAAAAGGAACACCCTAATAATAGAATAGTCTTGATCTATGTCTTGAGGTGAATGCTATAATATATAATTAGTTCTCACTTGGAAGGAGAGGGTTTTGAAAAGAACGTAAAAATGGTATAGACCAACCAAACAGATCACCAAGTGGTAGCAGATGATTGACCTTGAAACCCGCACCTCGTGCATTATTTTTCTAATTCTTGATATCTCACACTAAGAAGACCTTGTGGCTATCCATAAATCTAGGGCTTAACTTAAACATTATCTTGAAAAATCAACTAGTTTTTCTAATACAAGGTCTTGGTTTTATCCATCTTGCAAATTGTTTGAATCTCTCTCTCTCTCTCTCTCTCTCTCTCTCTCTCTATACATATATATATATATATATATATATATATATATATATATATATATATATATATATATATATATATATATATATATATATATATGTGTGTGTGTGTGTGTGTGTGTGTGTGTGTGTGTGTGTTCTTGCATAAGAGAAAACTCTATCTTGAATTTTTCACAACGACACTCTGTCTAAGAGGGTTTTCACAATTCTCTCTCTCTCTCTCTCTCTCTCTCTCTCTCTCTCTCTCTCTGTGTGTGTGTGTCTGTCTCATTCAGCAAATGCTTTTGGTGTTTTTCATTTGTTTTGTGACATCTTCAATTTTTTTGTGACATCAAAGTCCTTGATTGGCATAAAACCAACTAACCAAAGCGTCTAGCATCGGTTCAAGGAACTTGTATAAATAAATAAGAAAGATCAAAGGGATGAAAACATCATGAAAATAATTAGTCTATATGCATCTCCTTTGCAATGTGAGTAGTGATGTTTTTCTATTGTCTTATATACACTTAAGGCATCTATAGAATAGGAGTGCATTATTGAACCCTATTATGTCTCGTGCTCTTATGTGAAGAAAATCAACATTAGGTTTCACTTCATGAAGGCAAAATCAAGAACACTATGAGATCCTAACCGTATGTCAATTGTATAGTAAGCATCTCATGTACAAAGAATGGAATTGTTTGTGTACTCGCATACATAATGTTTAGAATAAACAAGTAACTAATGCATTGGCTTTGCCACAATGAAATAGGCTCTAACATTTCTTCATCTTGCTCAAGATATTAAGTGTCTAACTCAACTAATTATCTTGCAACATATAGTACAAATGTATTGGCTGTAGTTAGGGATTCCCAACTCTCTATCAAAATCTGTGGACATACCATTTTTCATTGAAGATGCCTTAGGAACAGGGATTTTAATTACGCGATGACGCATTTTATTAAATGTTAATTATTGTTATTATTATCACTATTTTTTTCATGTTAATAACATATCTAATGCCATGACTTAATTACGAAAACCGGTAGAAAACGTAGAACCGGCGGGGCAACCAATAAACCCCGGCAGGCCCGGCGGGCACTTTACAAACCCCGGCGGGCTCGGCGGGCAAAGCAAGAATCCCGCCGGCCCCATCATGTTCCCCCTCCATATTTGGCGGCTCTATATAACCCTGTAGTAGACATCATATCACATCACCGCTTCCTCTAAATTTGGTCATCCTTTAAAATTTAGAAGAAAAACTAAAGGTAAAAAAATGAATAGTCTTTAAAAAAAATTAAAACTTAACTCTGATCATGGATCATTAGTTCTTTTTTGGACTAAACTGAGGAGGTAGAAAGGTGAATCTTTGGGTCGGTATCTCTACATTTGGGATGGACTAATCTCATGTTTGGTTCACCGTTATATTTGCTAAATTGATTGCTATATTGATTAGAACTTCTATCATGGGTCATTAGTTCTTTTTTGGACTGAACTGATTCTTGAAAAGAGATAGAAAGGTGAATCTTTGGGTCGATATCTCTACTTTTGGGATGGACTGATCACATGTTTGATTCACCGTTGTATTTGCTTGCTATTCCGATTAGAGCTCCAATCATGGGTCATTAGTTCTTTTTTGGGGCTGGACTGATTCATGAAAGGAGGTAGGAAGGTGAATCTTTGGGTCGATATCTCTACTTTTGGGATGGACTAATCACATGTTTGATTCACCACTGTATTTGCTTGCTATTTTGATTAGAGCTCCAATCATGGGTTATTAGTTCTTTTTTGGACTGGACTGATTCATGAAAGGGGTAGGAAGGTGAATCTTTGGGTCGATATCTCTACTTTTGGGATGGACTGATCACATATTTGATTCACCGTTGTATTTGCTTGCTCATGTTTGAATACATTGAGGTTTATTCCCTTCAGGCTTCACTACTACGCTTGTGTGTGATATTGATTATAACACTAATGTTTTGTTTGAATAATACTTGAAAGAAGAGATAGAATACTGAGCTATGTTTATTGGTATTGCAGGCATCCAATAAGTATATCTTCCACCGGGAAGGTCCTGCTTCGCAGGGCACCACTTCACAGGGCAAGCGAAAGGCAGGTGGAAAAAGTCCAGGACCCGAGTGGAATTTTGCCACAAATTTAAATAAGTATCAAGATTGGAAATGTAACTTTTGTGGCAAAGAGAAATCTGGAGGAGCACCAAGAATAAGGGATCATTTTCTAGGTGGCAATACCAAAATCCAAGGAGAAAAGTGCAAGGGCTTAGGTGCAGAAGAAGCAACTATGCGCTTAAAAGCTTTAATTGGTAAGCTAATTTCCACAAGCAAAAGATCAAAACTCTCTACTTTTGACCATCACACCCCCGTATCGATAAGATCAAACCAGTATGAGGGATCATTGGGTGTAACACTCACCAATGGAAGCACTCAAAGTAGGGAACCAACTTCTCATATCGATGGAAGTACACCTCCAAAACATGGATCTCCTGTCTTTTAGGTAGGATCGTCAAAAAGTAGACAGGTTAGCTTACAGACGAGCTTCAAAACACTTGCCTTAGAATAAGCACAACTTGCACTAGCTAAAGCCGTCTATTTCACTGGGGGATCATTGGCCATTGTCACCCATGATGCATGGAAGTCAGCTTGGAAACGCATTTGGGAGTATGGTGCTAGATTTACCCCTCCAACATATCACCATATGAGAAACCAATTGTTGGATAAATGTTACACAAGCACACAACAGGATATTCAAAGGGTAATATTAAATGCAACAAAACAATCTGAATACACCATAGTTAGTGATGATTGGTCCAACGTTCAAAGGCGGCCATTGATCAACATCATGCTTGTATGTCCTCGTGGTGAATGTTTTATCAAAGCTGTGGATAGCTCTGATCAAATAAAGTCTGGCAGTTTTATAGCTGACATCATTGGCGACGCAGTTGAGGAACTTGGAAAAGAAAATGTTGTTCAAGTAATCATGGACAATGCCAAAAATTGCAGGGCTACAGGTAGAATACTTGAAAGTCGCTTCTCTCACCTATATAGTGCTGGTTGCAGTACACACAGCTTGAACTTGGTATTGCAAGATTGGTACAAGAGGGACACACCTAGTCGCAATTGCAACCATGTGCCGAAGCATGAATGACGGGAAGCAACATAAAACATAGTCATCTAGCGTTTTTGCAGCAACACACCTAGTCGCAATTGCAACCATGTGCCGAAGCATGAATGACTGGGAGCAATATAAAACATAATCATCGTACGCTTTTGAAATGACACACCTAGCCGCAATTGCAACCATATGCCAGGCATCCACGTATAATGATTTGATAAAAGAAATTTTATACCTTTAAGTTTTAACGCAAAAAACTCAAAAAAACATCAATAAAATAAGGAAGGGATTAAAAAATTACTGCTACACTGCTTTGAGAATGTGGAAAGATGCCCGAAAGTTTGGTGAAGAAGACTTTTCAATGTACCTCTCTTGTGAAAAAGACAAGCACCGGCGTCGTCTTTATATAGCCACGGCGGGCCATTTACTTAACCCGGCGGGCCTCGAGCCGGTCTCCAAGTCTCCTTGCAGGTCAAAAACGATGAATGTCAATTAACATAATATTTGTTATTTTGCATTTCTATTGTTATTAACCTGAAATTATAGTGTGATCACGTCATTTTCAAATCCCTGCTTAGGAAGATGCCATGCTAGTCAGCCATTACCTTAGCATTAAGAAACACTCCCCATTACTATCTCTATGTTACCAAATTGTCTATGAGAAGGGGGTTGGACTGGACTCCCCTTTAAAGCAACATGCAATGCTCAAGACCCCATTGTTGAACATTTCTAGACCCAAGAATGGTCGAAATGTTATCAGGAGGCCTTGAGGTAGGCACCCAATACATGACGTGAATCTAGTAATCCACCCTCCTCCATTCATTTCAAAAATCCACACCACATAATTCATAAGTTTGACTCACCAAGCACATGCTAATAGTCCTACCTTGCAATTGTCTTTTCTTATGTGCTAGAATCCAATCAAGAAGTTAAATTTCATCAAGCTGCTTATGTTTAGGTTGATCAACATATACTTGACATGTCAATGCGTCTCCAACACACTTTGGAAACATTAAATTGCTTTTGTAACTTGGAAATAATCATTATACCGAAAAACCTTTGGAAACAAATTTTCATTTCCCCTTTGTTTCTTTAGCCCTTGCTTGTC
Source organism: Adiantum capillus-veneris (assembly GCF_014529385.1). Lineage (NCBI taxonomy): Eukaryota > Viridiplantae > Streptophyta > Polypodiopsida > Polypodiales > Pteridaceae > Adiantum > Adiantum capillus-veneris. The sequence continues at coordinate 38,839,915 of NC_140958.1, forward strand.
GCCCTGGCTTACCCTAGGGCTGACATTACTCCCCCCTTGGAGAAGCATTTTTGTCCTCAAAACCAAAAGTGGTTGTATCTTCATAGGAACACTAATGTTTTACATAGTGGCATCCTTTAGGATCAAGTTGTTTGTTATACCGGAACACGGTTCAGTAGGAGGTTCAATGAAATCAAGAATAACATCTTGATTTTTCACATTGCTCTTTTGCTTCACATTGCTTCACATTGTCTTCGGTCTTTAGCAGCTTCTGTTAACTGACGTTGACTTAGTTAACATTCCCCCCTTCCGATTTTAGTGCCCGTCCTCGAGCATTGTTGAAAAGTGTCCATGGAGTCTCTGGAAGGTTTTTGGTTGGTTATGGATGGGCTGATTGTCTTCATTTGTCATTGAATTAGTTGATCTTTTGCATCACTGCTAATAACATCTTGACATTGCTTCACATTTCTCTTTTGCAGATAGCCCCCCCTTCGGATCCCTATTTTCCCTCCTTTAGATCCCTACTGTGGCCGGTTTGCCAGCTTAACCAATATTCTAGAAGTTTCTCCCCTGGTACTTCCCCATATTAAATGTTCAGTTTAACATGAGAAAATCATTTAGGAGAATTAGATATTAGTTATTATGACAAAAACAAACTTCTTGAGTTCATAGAGCGTGTTGTATTACATGTGATAATGTCATTCACGGTAGACTAAATCTCTACACACATCTCTTAATGATGAAGAATATTTCTTCCTTTCAATATACTTTAGAAGTATTCCAGTCTTCACGAGCTCAACTTGAATGTGACAATGTCTATCCTTACCTGATCAATCATTGTGAAGTTATGCCATGTCCTGCATAGGCATTTTGATGTAGTTGGTAATGTTATGCTGTTATGCATATCCTAATTTACTGAGAGTTACCCATTATCTATTGTTGTTTGAATTTTCCTTAAAGCCTGGTGGTTCGAGTACCATACTTGAGTGAGGATCACTACAAGAGGTTGTGTGCTCTTGTGACGCTGTTAGCGACGGAAATACACTGGGTTTTTATAACCCCCGGCGTCGCTAAAACAGTAGCTAATAGCGTCGCTATAGGCGTCGCTATATGCATCGCTATATAGAGACGCTCATAGCGACGGTCATAGCGACGTTTACACAGAAGTCTATAGCGACGCTTATAGCGACGCTCTAGAGCCATAAATAGCGACGGTTATAGCGACGCCCGAGAGAAATTTTTTTTGGTGACAGGGCATTGAATGCCCTGCCACCCATCAACCATATTGTACTTGATTCACTTTTTAAAAAAAGTGCAAGGGTAGATAATAGACCCAAAATAGTCACCCACAAGACGCATTGTTTGCAAAATTGACAAGCGTAAAATTGACAATTGTACACATCATAGGCAAAATGAATTGATTGGAAAATGTAATAATGACAATTGTACAACATCATAGGCATAAAGAATTGATTGGCAAAATGAACTGCGGTGACAAATGTAATAATATACATGGTTCAAAAAGACGTATAAAATCCGTCTCATGATACATAAGCTATGAGAAACCCTAAACTAGTGCTATCTAGCTACGGCTAAACTGACGTCGTCTAGTCAGACGTCTCATCGCGTCCAAGCGGCGTACTGTCGGATTCTGCAAAAAAAGACAATAAGACAGCTTTCAGTAAGTATAAACATATAACGACATTTATAAAACAATACAAAAAATAGAAAAGAGTAAACCCTAATACTAACCATGCCGCAGCGAGAACTGAGAATGTCCATCAGGGCGTTTAAGCCCTTCCTGCCTGCGTAATCGCGCTCGTACGGTGTGGGATCACGTCCTGTCATCGACCACTGTCAAAACATACAAAGATTTCATTATGTTAGAATTAAAAAACTCATAAACCCTAAACTATTTGGTGAAATGTCTTCAGAAGATAGGGAAGAAGGTGGATCTTCAGGGCGGCAAGAGTCACTACATCCCCGACAATGACCATCTAGACAACCTCTAGTCATTCAACAGCAACTTCAAAGTTAGTAACAAGAGCAAGAACGGTCCAAAGGGCCAATTGCTGTCGTCAGATGTGGATGGAGATGAGGCAGCGTCACCGCCGGAAGTTAACTCTCACATCTTTAGTGATGAGAATGCCAACTCTTGCCGAGTTATGTGAAAAATTATGTGTTAAATCAGTTTTAAGGTTCTTATAATCCCTGCTAGTTTAGTTCTTTGTTTTTAATATAACATAATTTACGTTAGATTTAGATTTATGTTATATTAGATTAGACTTAGGTTTATTTAGGTTTACCCACACACACACACACACACACACAAGAAGAAGAGAGTTTTAATGTCGTAGGAAACTATCCCAAAAGACGTTAAAGATTAGGTTAGATGTAGACTTACGTTAAATTAGATTTAGGTTTATTTTTAGTTAGATTTACGTTTATTTAGATTTATGCTTATTTACGTTAGATCGAGTCCACGCAAGAATTACTTACGGTTTAGGGTTTAGAGTTAGACGAACAGTGAAAAGATCTACTGTGAAAAGATGTTGAGATGCTGTGAAGTGCTACAACTAGAGAAGAGGCAAAGGGGTTTTGTCCACTACATGCAGTATCATGTAGACGTGGGTCTGTAGATTTCTTGTACCCACAAATATAGGTATTGACCAATAAAGACGAGATTATAACCCGGTGGTTCTGATCTCCGTGCACCTCTAGACCGAGGTGTACGGGGATTGGACATGACTAGAGAATGTGAGGTAGAGAGAGAGAGAGAGAGAGAGAGAGAGAGAGAGAGAGAGAGAGATAAGACGAAGAATGCCAATAGAATATTAAATTTGTTGTCCAGGTTATAAGATTTTTATCCTCATTATGAGTAGTGACGAGGATGTGGGACCATCCAACCGAAACACCTATCTCTCAACGAGGGTCTTATGTCCTTGTAATCAATGCAAGCATGCTGTGCGACGGACAAGACGTGTTTCTTTGCAGCACGTTCGCGAATTTGGCGAGTTCGATCCATCTATTATAGATCGAGTTGTTGCCAATTATAACTCGTCGGACTCTGACGCTGGCCAACAAGCAGCAATCTTGCAACCCAATAGACGTGTTCGCAGGTGCTTTGGTCAAGCAGCATATGTGAGGCCACAAGATGTAGCCTCTAACAGCTCGGGGGATGATCATGCAGAGCACACTCCCAACGAGGCAATGTTTGAGCCCGAGATTGATGAAATGATCGAGACGATTATGGATTCAGAAAGGCTTATCTATGATGATATGAAAAGTGAAGCCGATACGCCATTGTATAATGGAGCACGTATGTCTAGATTGAAAGCACTCCTTGTTCTTCTCAACATGCACGCAAAGTTTGGATGGAGTGACACTAGCGTGTTTCAGGTGATCTATTACAATTAGTTTACTTTAATAAAACTCTAAATGTATAATGATCTGATAGATTTTTACACGACTGTATCGTATTTTTATGTTGTGTAGATTGCTTAAAGGGAACATACTACCAGCTGACAATGTGATGCCAGATTCCCCAGATGAAGCAAGAAAGATTTTGCGAAACTTGGGGATGGCTTACAATTCTATCCACGCTTGTCCTAATGACTGCATTCCTTTCAGAGGGGAATACATAGACATGGAGAAGTGTCCGAAATGTGATTCCGAAAGATATCGAGTAGATCTCCACGGGATAAAAATTCCACAAAAGGTTTTGCGACATTTTCCTCTGCTTCCTCGCATCAAGCATTTCTTCGAATGTAAGTCCATGGCCGCCCTAGCATCATGGCATGAGGAGAATAAATCTTCAGATGGTGTGCTACGAATTCCTGCAGATTGCGTAGCCTGGAAACATATAGATGGAACATGGTTGGATTTTGCCAGGGAAGCTCGAAATTTGCGCTTAGGCCTGGCTATGGATGGCGTAAATCGATTTGGTCAAAGATCAACATCTTACAGTGTATGGCCCGTTGTCATCGTCAACTACAACATTCCTCCGTGGTTGACTACGAAGAAGGGGCACCTATGGCTAAGCTTGATTGTGCCAGGGCGATATAAAGTGGAGAATATGGATGTGTATCTTCGTCCATTATTGGAAGAGCTACAACAATTGTGGATTGGCATAGAGGTGGTGGATATGAGCCGACACACAGGACGACGGAATGCTTTGATCAGAGGCATTCTAATGTGGACCATGCATGACTATCCCGGGCTAACAGAATGCTCAGGTGATCTATCGACACTCCTCACTCAGACAGTGTAAATCTTGTTTTTTCCCATAGTTGATCTATTATCATGTGTATACATGCAGGGCTTCAAACAAGCGGATACTGAGCATGTGTCACATGTGGACCTAGACTGAATGCACGTAGGGCGCCCTCACTGAAGAAGCAAATCTATGAAGGTCATCAAGCGTATCTTCCAAAGAATCATGTGTTACGCGATGGCTTTTTGGGAAGAGAGCCAGCAAGGATGTCTGCACAAGCATGGTTAGAGCAGAAGGAGATGTGCGATGACGGATTGCCTCCAGGGATGAAGAGACTATCTCTATGGTACGAGTTACCATACTGGCCCCGACTCATTATCAATCACTTGCTCGATCCAATGCACATATTCAAGAATGTGGGTAATCTACTATGGGACCATCTGACCGGCAAGAAAGATACTTTGGGAGCCAGAGTTGACCTTAGAAATGTGGATCGTATGGAGCAATATTGGCCGCAAACAGCATCTGATGGATCGATAAAACTCCCTAAAGCACCATGGATTTTCACAGGAGCCCAAGAACGCAAAGTAAAAGAGACCATTCGATCTTTGTGGACCCCCACTGGCGTAATGCACTCGCTCCGAACGTGTTTTACTAAAGAAGGAAAGCTTACCGGTTTGAAGTCACACGATTGGCATAAAATGTGTCAGGTACGTTCATAGTGGACTCTAATATCATTGCATAAAATGTGGACTTTAATATCATTGCTGCACATACTTTACAGTTTATTTTACCGGTTGCCATTGAGGGATGTTTGTCTCTCGACATCCATAACACAATCTACAAACTTGCAAAGCTGGTGCAATGGATCTCACAAAAGGAGATCAACGTAGACTCCATATCATTCGCCAAACTAAATGCTACGGAGCTTGTGTGCATGTTTGAGAAACATTTTCCTACTACCATGCTAACCATTCAGGTGCATCTTCTTGTTCACAATATAGTTGATGAGGTGGAAATTGCTAGCACAGTTCATTCTAGATGGATGATCTTCTTAGAACGTTTCATGAAACGCTTAAGGGATATGTGCGTCAAAAGGCACGTCCGGAGGGTAGCATGACAGAAGGTTGGTTGGTATCAGAGTCCCTAGTGTGCATTGGAGAGTGGCTAGATGGATTTGATAAAGCCCGGGACACGCTATGGCGAACCATAGATGATGAGCGCATATCTGGGATTGTCATGTGCAATCTCAGTGTTGAGAAGAATATGACGGAAGATCTAGAGGCTAAAATCAACCGATTTTGCATGCTTCACAATCCAATGATGCAAAAGTGGATTTCACAATATGAAGATGCAAAGCAAGAGCGACAAAGGGCACGAATCGAGTGGAGACGGGGAAGACGACCACCGATGCACTATCTGACGGGTCTGGAGAGCCTACCAACATTCATGAGCTTAAGATGGTTGCACAACCAATGGAAAAGCGCACAATAATGCGGTGACGAAGTGACTTAGGAAGAGTGGGAGTACTCTCGGGGTTGCGCGACCAAGGTAAGTTTGCAATGTAGGACTAGCTAGTGACTTTATTTCTAAACGTTTGAACGGCCACTCATAATCTTTGTTCGTTGTAGTATAAGTCATACACAGCAGCATGGTGTAAAGGTCGACATTTTAGGGTGGAACGGATCAACAAGAAGCGTTTTACTCAAGATTGTGGAATCATGGCAAAATTTGAACAGTTTAGTCGACGACGTTCCTCTGATGCAGATCTTGTGGTGGCGGAACTCACTTACTTCGGCACGCTACAAGAGATTTTGAGGATCGATTACAGAGGATTTTTTGTCGACTTGTTCGACGTGCAATGGTTCAAGATAATCATGGAGGGTTGCAACGCTACTGTGCGTACAGGAGAGTCTGGTTTTCTTGAGGTGGATTCTACTAAGAAATGGAGTGACCTAAGAGACACTTTCATACTACCCAAGCATTGTGAGCAAGTAAGCATGTAAATAGTTAACATCCCCCTTTTACAAGTTATGTGCTTGAAAGCTCTCATGTAAGTTATGTGGCTCTGGCAGGTAATATTTCATCCTTCAAAGTCTACATCAAACTGGTGGTACGTCATAGAAGTAGCCCCTCGTAGTGCAAGGACGTATGAAGGCTACCATGCGCCAATCACAATGGCATCAATGGAGGAGATCAGAGAAGATGCTCAATCAGAAGCCGCTGCGGTGGTGCCAGACGAGCATCAAGATGCTACTACTCTATATGGGGTGCATGTAGAGGAGCTACAAAATGAAACAGAGGATATGTGTTTAAACGGAGAGCTCTATATAGATATAGGAAGTTATGCTGAGTTATGCGAGGATGAGAGAGAGATCTCTTAAAGCCACAAATATTGTATTTGAACAATTTTGCTCCGTGTTGTAAAAGATCTGTCTCTCTAAGTACCTTCCATGGTGTATAACGCTCTTTTCTACTCGCGCTCACATCTTTTGATTGAAAATTCTGAGTTTTCGACTTGCCTCTTCTATCACTCAATTCATTGCGTCATTGTATTTATATGCATCATTACGTCATTGTATTTAATGGTCTTTGCGTCATTGTCTACTCTATTCATTCAATATTAAGTTTAAATATTCGTGTGTTTAATGTAGGTATGGATGATGAGGAGTTTCTTTCTTCTTTGTCACCGCAGCAGAGACAGTGGTACGTGGAGCGTCATCGCTCTGGCGCATCATCACGCGTTCCTACTCCATCCGCATCTCCCTCTCTTTCGGAGCATTCGGCGCGCTCCGAAGCTTCGGTGTCGACGAGACGATCTTCACACTTGTCTAGACACCGGCGCTCTAGTGGTGGCGGTGGCGGTTGTTGTGGGGGTTCCGCCGCTGATGCCTCCACACCGCCTCGTGTTCGACGAGGCTCTTTACCCTCCCCTTCTTTGCCCGCCCCCACACCAGCCACAGCATCGCCATCTACGCCAGGTTTTGCGCGGCTGACTGTTCCTAGCAGCTACACACCTCTACCTACTCCGCCAGGAGCGACCCTACTCGACACTCCTCGCTTCGGGGCCAAGACTCCGGTGGAGACACCTGACGTCCGTTACTTCATGATGAGTTTCCCATTCCAACACGGGATCAGCGCTTCAATGAAGACCTGATGAAGATACGAATGCGCGAATACTGCAAACACAAGCGTTCCGAAGTGCAAAAAGAAATCAAGCATGGGTGGAACAGGCCAGATTCGCTGGCCAAAGAAGATTGGAAGAATGCGAAGAAAGCAGCGCGCGAGAATCCCGACAAGTGGATGTAGCAAAAGGATGCAGCCAGAGCGCGAGTAGAGGCAGGGAGCTCGCACCACTTGGGGAGCGGTGGATGGGCATCATTTGAGGTTGATTTTGTAAGTGTTTTCGCATTGCTCTTTATGTTCGATAGTTTAGGGTTTATGAGTTTTTTAATTCTAACATAATGAAATCTTTGTATGTTTTGACAGTGGTCGATGACAGGACGTGATCCCACACCGTACGAGCGCGAGTACGCAGGTAGGAAGGGCTTAAACGCCCTGATGGACATTCTCAGTTCTCCCGGCGGCATGGTTAGTATTAGGGTTTACTCTTTTCTATTTTTTGTATTGTTTTATAAATGTCGTTATATGTTTATACTTACTGAAAGCTGTCTTATTGTCTTTTTTTGCAGAATCCGACAGTACGCCGCTTGGACGCAATGAGACGTCTGACTAGACGACGTCAGTTTAGCCGTAGCTAGATAGCATTAGTTTAGGGTTTCTCATAGCTTATGTATCATGAGACGGATTTTATACGTCTTTTTGAACCATGTATATTATTAAATTTTTCACCGTATTTTATTTTGCCAATCAATTCTTTATGCCTATGATGTTGTACAATTGTCATTATTACATTTTCCAATCAATTCATTTTGCCTATGATGTGTACAATTGTCAATTTTACGCTTGTCAATTTTGCAAACAATGCGTCTTGTGGGTGACTATTTTGGGTCTATTATCTACCCTTGCACTTTTTTAAAAAAGTGAATCAAGTACAATATGGTTGATGGGTGGCAGGGCATTCAATGCCCTGTCAACAAAAAAAATTTCTCTCGGGCGTCGCTATAACTGTCGCTATTTATGGCTCTGTAGTGTCGCTATGAGCGTCGCTATATAGCGACGCTTATAGCGACGCTCATAGCGACTCTCTCGTAGCGACGCTATTAGCGACGCCTTTAGCGACGCCGGGGGTTATAAAAACCCAGTGTATTTCCGTCTCTAACAGCGTCACAAGAGCACACAACCTCTTGTAGTGAATCGATCCTCAAAATCTCTTGTAGCGTGCCGAAGTAAGTGAGTTCCGCCACCACAGGATCTGCATCAGAGGAACGTCGGTGACTAGACTGTTCAAATTTTTCCATGATTCCACAATCTTGAGTAAAACGCTTTTTGTCGATCTGTTCCACCCTAAAATGTCGAACTTTACACCATGCTGCTATGTATGACTTATACTACAACGAACAAAGATTATGAGTGGCCGTTCAAACGTTTAAAAATAAAGTCACTAGCTAGTCGTACATTGCAAACTTACCTTGGTCGCGCAACCCCGAGAGTACTCCCACTCTTCCTCAGTCACTTCGTCACCGCATTGTTGTGCGCTTTTCAATTGTTTGTGCAACCATCTTAAGCTCATGAATGTTGGTAGGCTCTCCAGACCCGTCGAATAGTGCATTGATGGTCGTCTTCCCCGTCTCCACTCGATTCGTGCCCTTTGTCGCTCTTGCTTTGCATCCTCATATTGTGAAATCCACTTTTGCATCACTGGATTGTGAAGCATGCAAAATCGGTTGATTTTAGCCTCTAGATCTTCTGTCATCTTCTTCTCAACACCGAGATTGCACATGACAATCCCAGATATGCACTCATCATCTATGGTTCGCCATAGCGTGTCCCGGGCTTTTTCAAATCCGTCTAGCCACTCTCCAATGTACACTAGGGACTCTGATACCAACCAACCTTCTGCCATGCTACCCTCCGGACGTGCCTTTTGACGCACATATCCCTTAAGCGATTTCATGAAACGTTCTAAGAAGAACATCCATCTGGAATGAATTGTGCCAGCTATTTCCACCTCATCAACTATGTGAACAAGAAGATGCACCTGAATGGTTAGCATGGTAGTAGAAAAATGTTTCTCAAACATGCACACAAGCTATTTATGCCATCCATAGCCAGTCCTAAGCGCAAATTTCCAGCTTCCCTGGCAAAATCCGACCATGTTGCATCTATATGTTTCCAGGCTGCGCATTCTGCAGGAATTCGTAGCACACCATCCGAAGATTTATTCTCCTCATGCCATGATGCTAGGGCGGCCATGGACTTACATTCGAACAAATGCTTGATGCGAGGAAGCAGAGGAAAATGTCGCAAAACCTTTTGTGGAATTTTTATCCCGTGGAGATCTACTCGATATCTTTCGGAATCACATTTCGGACACTTCTCCATGTCTATGTATTCCCCTCTGAAAGGAATGCAGTCATTAGGACAAGCGTGGATAGAATTGTAAGCCATCCCCAAGTTTCGCAAAATCTTTCTTGCTTCATCTGGGGAATCTGGCATCACATTGTCAGCTGGTAGTATGTTCCCTTTAAGCAATCTACACAACATAAAAATACGATACAGTCGTGTAAAAATCTATCAGATCATTATACATTTAGAGTTTTATTAAAGTAAACTAATTGTAATAGATCACCTGAAACGCGCTAGTGTCACTCCATCCAAACTTTGCGTGCATGTTGAGAAGAACAAGGAGTGCTTTCAATCTAGACATACGTGCTCCATTATACAATGGCGTATCGGCTTCACTTTTCATATCATCATAGATAAGCCTTTCTGAATCCATGATCGTCTCGATCATTTCATCAATCTCGGGCTCAAACATTGCCTCGTTGGGAATGTGCTCTGCATGATCATCCCCCGAGCTGTCAGAGGCTACATCTTGTGGCCTCACATATGTTGCTTGACCAAAGCGCCTGCGAACACGTCTATTGGGTTGCAAGATTGCTGCTTGTTGGCCAGCGTCAGAGTCCGACGAGTTATAATTGGCAACAACTCGATCTATAATAGATGGATCGAACTCGCCAAATTTGCGAACGTGCTGCAAAGAATCATGTCCTGTCCGTCGCACAGCATGCTTGCATTGATTACAAGGACATAAGACCCTCGTTGAGAGATAGGTGTTTCGGTTGGACGGTCCCACATCCTCGTCACTACTCATAATGAGGATTAAAATCTTATAACCTGGACAAAAAATTTAATATTCTATTGGCATTCTTCGTCTTCTCTCTCTCTCTCTCTCTACCTCACATTCTCTAGTCATGTCCAATCCCCGCACACCTCGGTCTAGAGGTGCACGGAGATTAGAACCACCGGGTTATAATCTCGTCTTTATTGGTCAATACCTATATTTGTGGGTACAAGAAATCTACAGACCCACGTATACATGATACTGCATGTAGTGGAAAAAACCCCTTTGCCTCTTCTCTAGTTGTAGCACTTCACAGCATCTTAACATCTTTTCACAGTAGATCTTTTCACTGTTCGTCTAACTCTAAACCCTAAACCGTAAGTAATTCCTGCGTGGACTCGATCTAACGTAAATAAGCGTAAATCTAAATAAACGTAAATCTAACTAAAAATAAACCTAAATCTAATTTAACGTAAGTCTACATCTAACCTAATCTTTAACGTCTTTTGGGATAGTTTCCTACGACGTTAAAACTCTCTTCTTCTTGTGTGTGTGTGTGTGTGTGTGTGTGTGTGGGTAAACCTAAATAAACCTAAGTCTAATCTAATATAACATAAATCTAAATCTAATGTAAATTATGTTATATTAAAAACAAAGAACTAAACTAGCAGGGATTATAAGAACCTTAAAACTGATTTAACACATAATTTTTCACATAACTCGGCAAGAGTTGGCATTCTCATCACTAAAGATGTGAGAGTTAACTTCCGGCGGTGACCCTGCCTCATCTCCATCCACATCTGACGACAGCAATTGGCCCTTTGGACCGTTCTTGCTCTTGTTACTAACTTTGAAGTTGCTGTTGAATGACTAGAGGTTGTCTAGATGGTCATTGTCGGGGATGTAGTGACTCTTGCCACCCTGAAGATCCACCTTCTTCCCTCTCTTCTGAAGACATTTCACCAGTACTTTTGGATCGACGGAGCCCACCATGAGTGAAGGCAGCAATACCCTATATTCCATTGAGGGCTTTCTTCACCCGCTTCATGCAGGCATCGCAGTCTATGGAGACCTAAATCTAATCTAATATAACGTAAATCTAAATCTAGCATAAATAAACGTAAATCTAACTAAAAATAAACCTAAATCTAATTTAACATAAATCTACATCTAACCTAATCTTTAATGTCTTTTATGATAGTTTCCTACGACGTTATAACTCTCTTCTTCTTGTGTGTGTGCGCGTGTGTGGATGTGTGTGCCAATAAAAAGAGATAAATGGTATAACCTTTCTATCACCCATGCCAAGTATGATAGATTGGTTATGCCATTTCCCTCTTGAATAATAGGTCTTGAGTTCAACTCCTCGTCGGCTAGATCTTTAGGTCTTTTAATTTTAATTAGTTTCCTACGACGTTAAATTAGTTTCTCTCTCTTTCTCTCTCAATGTGTGTGCGTTTTTTTGTTTATGCATGTTTTCTCTCTCTTTTCCTCTCTCAATGTGTGGGTTTTTTGTTTATGCATGTTCTCTCTCTCTTTTCCTCTCTCAATGTGTGCGTTTTTTGTTTATGCATCCTCTCTCTCTCTTTTCCTCTCTCAATGTGTGTGTGCATTCTTTGTTTATGTATGTCTGTGTGCGTTTTTATTTATGTTTGTACTCTTTCTCTCTCTCTCTCTCTCTCTCTCTCTCTCTCTCTCTCTCTCTCTCTCTCTCTCTCTCTCTCTCTCTCTCTCTCAAAAACACTATGTGTGTGTGTGTGTGTGTGTGAGAGAGAGAGAGAGAGAGAGAGAGGGAGAGAGAAAGAGGGGAAGGGAACATGAGAGTGAGGAGAGGGAAGGATCATACCTGGCTCTCCTTACTCTCCTCATGTGTGTGTGTGTGTGTGTGTGTGTGTGTGGATAAGAAAGAGAGAGAGAGAGAGAGAGAGAGAGAGAGAGAGAGAGAGGGAGAGCGTTACCTGCTCCTTGCTTGAGGGCGCCCAAAAACTCAGATCTGAGATCTAAGTTTTTGGGCGCTCTCTATTATTTTTTTTAGCCCAGCCGGCGTCGCTATGAGCGTCGCAAATTTACTTGTAAATTTGCGACGCTCATAGCGACGCCGGGATTTTTTTTTTTTGAGCGTCGCTAATATGAATAGCCTCTTGTAGTGGATTTGATTAATACTTGCTCCTCTTTGAGTCCATGTTTTGATAATCCTTCCTCTAACCGGTTGTCATATGAGCTTCCAATAAGGGATTGATAGGTCTTATTCGTCAATGCAAGATGTTGATATCTATCAAAAGTTGAAGGATGTGACCAGGTGGCACCAATTTTGACTTAAATGCACCCAATTTATACTTGATTGCAATGAATTTCATATCTTTAGACTCATATAGATTCTAATTCCTTGAACATGTACCCAGACTAACTCTATTGGGCTTGGTTGCAGACAATTACACTTAGCTATGTCCAACTAGACAAAGTTCAACTCAAAAGATCCAATAGATGCCTCTAGATACATTCCTTCAAAGAGATCCACAATGATCTAGGTGTATCTAATTTGTGAGCATGTAGGTTATATCTCAAGTACTTCCTAGAAAACCCTTTGAAACCCATTGAAGGCCAATTCATAATACAAGGATAAGATTCCTTGCCCAAAAAGTTTCTTTTTATTGGTTGACGCCCTTTTGAAGAGCTAGGATTTATATCATCTCGACTAACAATATCATCATGAGTTATTTTGCCCATCTCAATGTATTCCAAATTGCCACATGTCTTCAAGATGCAATCATAGGTGGTGATTGCATGTGGAGAGATGCTCTTGCTTCCCATCTGCTCAAAACAACTCATAGCTTCTTGGCCCTACCACATGTTTCATACATATCAACCAAGGCAATGCCAAGCATAACGTTTTTTTTTTTCAACAGCCCTTGACCAACAATATCATCACTAGTTCTTCCGCTACAATCCACTACAATCATAATCATGTCTACTAAAATCTCCATCATCATCACTTCCTTGAATATTGCCATCCTCTGTATTTTGAAATTCACTTCTTCTATCATGTCTACCATCACCTGTGCTTTTGTGTCGGTCCTCTTCTTTTAACTTAGCCATGATCTTTAGGTTTTGTCTTTCACAAATTTTAAAATTTAGAGGTAAAGGGTCTGCGCAAAATTGCAAGAAGCCCAGTGATCCCGCCACGACGATGAGGCGTGCAAGGTGCGGCCACGCCTGCAATCTCCGATTGTGTAGAGAATGGACTACGCAAACCCTCCGGTACTACAGTTTGTGTGTGTGTGTGTGTATGAGTGTGTGTGTGTGTGTGTGTGTGTGTGAGAGAGAGAGAGAGAGAGAGAGAGAGAGAGAGAGAGAGAGAGAGAGAGAGAGAGAGAGAGAGAGAGAGAGAAATGCGACTCTGCACAGCGGCCAATGGCCTTCTACAAGCTCTCTAAGCAGGCGGACTGGGTGGATGCAGTAGCTATACTGGAAGATGGCTTGATGGGCACTGCGCATGGGGCAACCATGCCTCTTTTCCTCGGCAAGCTCATTCACTCAATCTACAGCTTTTCTGACTCTGATCGTATGGTCAATTTGTGTGCAGTATAATGCTTGAATTTCTCTGTGTGACAGTTATCTCTGATCACTCTGGCGGTGTGGCCAGTAATTGTGTTGGCTTGAGTATTTTGCACCTATGTGATGATTGGAATTGATGTTAGAAGCCAAGGAGCATACTCATGAATAGCGGAAGTGTCTTTCAAGGTTAGAACCTTTATTACGCTCGTGTTGCATCAAGGTTGCGTTCCCCTGCCTGCTTGTTCAAGGTACACATATATCTCTTGCAGGTTATTGCACAAATGAGGTTAATGAACTCTTTTGTTGGAGAGAAAAAAGTATTTCAATCCTATTCAGGTGCTTTGCGATCTATCAAGAAGTTGGGAATCAAAGCAGGCTTTGCTAAGAGGTTTGGAATAGGATTACTGTATGGAATGGCCTTCATGTTGCAATTATGCATCGTATGTTGTGTTTTCTTGAGTGACCTTTGCAGTATGCATGGACGGATGGAGGAGCTACCGGCAAAACATTAGTGTTTCCCTTGCAGTGCCTAATACTGATGTGGCCTTCACTGCTTGCCAAGCTCATTTGGGTGCTGTCGATTTTGAGTACAAGCAAGGTGAACAACTACTAAAGCTTTGGATTGAGTTTTCCATGTATATTTTGGCCATTATTTCAACAGATCAGGGGCTAAAAGATAGGTAAGCTTGTAGTTTCTTAACTCAAGTACCAAGAAAAGCTTATATGTATTGAATCATGAAACTTGGTCTGAACATCAAGATGCACATATGTATGAAGTAGCTAATGCATTGCTAAGTGTGTAAGCTATCGGTACTTTATAACTTGATGGTGCTTGCATCAATGATTGGAAAAGACGTGATGGTTACAGGCAATAGTGCTGCTAGTTGAGAGCAGGAGCTGTTCCAGTTGTAGGCTATAAGGATCCTCGAGGATGTCAAATGTGATTCTACATGGCACGTTTCTTCTCTATTACAGCTGTGGTCTAGTGCCTTGGTCTGCTAGTTTGTGTACAAAATTGTTTTGTGTGAGCAAGGTAAACACAAGTGCATGCACTTTGACACGCCATTGTTGGAAACCATTAGCAGCCATTTTGTGATTGCGAGCATCATTTGGGCACTCGGTTGACATGCCAAACTCTGGTATATTAGGTAACTCCCTCATACTCTCATTTATAAAACACACATCTATACATGCTTTATGTAATTGTATGAATGAAGATTGAATGCTCGTTGGCCATGTCTCTTTGAGTTGTGTGCATATATCGTTATGGTGGCTAAATATGTAGGTAACTGTACATGAAGGACATGGAATATATTGAAAGACATAATGGTCAATGGAGTTGCTGATTTTTTCAGGTGGAATTTGCAGCTTGCATTACGGGCCGATGTATGCAATGGGGAGAGTTCTTACAAATGTGTATTATTGCCTGATGAAGTCGTGTCTTGGCTGATGTATGGACTTATAGTGTATAACGACTATTTTTATAAGGCCAAATGCTTTGTAAGTTGATTGTGAACCGGGAATACTGATATCCGGCCATAGTTTTGTGTGGCTTTGTAGGGGTTTAGGTTACTTGTGAGTCATGTCTCTTGTTGTGGATTGTTCCAAGTGCTATGTTCCATGGTACTTGTTGTGGATTGTTCGAAGTGATGAGGATTGATTGATTATTTGAAAGATTGGGTATTTTAATAGGTTGTAGTATGAATACTTTCACCGAGAAGTAGGGGTGTTGAGGTAAGTTTGGGAGTGCTAGGAGGATTATTACTTTTCGTTTTGAAATTACTAGATAAATTACTATTTTATATCTTCGAGTTGCTAGAAATATTGCTAGTTTCATAACACATCTCAAACTAGTAAGTGAGCTTGAACTCTCTTGATTCATCTAGCAATTATCTTACCATATAGAAACGCAACTTACTATATGGTAAGAAGATTGCTACTTGAAGCATCTAGGAGTATTCTCACGCTTACTAGTTTGCACTTTTGCTAGATGTGTGTGTTGAAACTAGTAAGATATCTAGCAATTATATATTTTTTGCCATATGATAAGCTGTCCAAAGCCCCTTGTGAGTTTTTCAACCTTCAACAAACCTTAGATATGCCACATTCCTCTCTGGTACACACCAGTTTCTCTCCATCCATCAGTCCTTTTTTTACGTTGTGCACCAAACACACATACACACACCCAAAAACAACACAAAAAAAGAGGAAAAAAACCACGTTATATAAATTGTCTTCACAAGGCCAGGCTAAAATGAACATCAGTGTCTCGGGATGGTTGGCATCGGGCGCTATCCGAGGATGTATTGCATCGGTCGTTGAAGTACATCCTCAATGTTCACCTCTATTAAAAAAAAAACTAGTCGTATTGTACGTCTCCCATGTTGTGCTAGAATAGTTTTTCTCCTCCGATGGAGCCTCCATCACTATTGTGGTAGACATGGGCATCCAGCTAGCTCTCCCAAGCTTAATGGATTTGTTGGTCAATATACCTCTAGTATAGGTGGAATGTGAAGTCTACTGTGAAACTTGCTCCTCTAAATGCGGAGTTTGCTCTCAAGAAGTCAATGAATTTCCTCTGTGAATGTCTCCCATTGTCTCATCTCCTCAAAAAAAAAAACTCTCCTTGTGTCTGCGCAACTATAGCAAAAAAACCTGAGGAATCTTTGATCCCTACATCTCATGACTCTTCTCTAAATAAACAAAGAAAGTGGCCTCATATCTCATGGTATACTGGACAATGACATATGTGATGTAACTCTATGTTTTTCTCTATATGACATAGCTAGAAATCCTAGCCTTTGCTGATATTCCACCCTTCCCCTTTTGGTGTTGATTATGACAATTGTCGTGGAAAAACATTTCAACTCATAATTGTTGACTAGCCATAGTGATATTGTTTTCTGCTACTAAAAGAGAATGAAACCAGGCAACTTTGACTATACACGAGCAAATAATGAACCTATTATATAAATTTGGCAAATGGTTTCCAAGGCTAATGTGATCGATGGATATGGGTCTCATGTCAAAGATTTACTAAGCTTAATCAATAACTATTTGGGCCATGGGTCAAAAGATATGGAACTATTTGAATCATCATTCCAAGATTCCTTACAGATCAATTTGTTGAACATAGTTTCTCTTCAAATTTCAATTTCATCTTTAAGGACTTTCAAGTGTTAATACATACTTGCCTTAATCTAAAACAAAATCATCTTTATTGCTTTGCCTTTGAGAAGCCCTTTTGCAGATGGAGCTAGCTACAATGCTATCATATCAGGCAACCTTGAGGTATGGAATTTCACTACATTTCAATAATCTACATCTAGTAAGGTCATTTTTTGTTATCTTTGATAAGTGAGCTCTCTCTTTATGAATCTTTATACCCAAACAACATATATATAATACCCAAGATACTGCTTGCTCTACTTATTTTTCTATCTTCAGGACTCCAGATTTCCCACCACCTATTACAACAACTTTTACATGACAATCCCCTAGTTTAATATCGCTTTGATAAATCAATGCTCATTGTATTAAGCTAATGGATCAATTATTTTTAAATTCATGGTTTGTACTTATATTGATTGAAACTTCTACTAAGATGAATTGTCAAGAAGCTATGCTATTGCTTACATGAGCTCCATTGATTTGGGATGATCGTCAACATTTGGTACATACTCTCACATTCTAACCTACTTCACTTTTGTACCAGGTCATTGTTTTGTATGTTTTTATGCCTAGCCTAGTCCATTGGTCACGGACACATAGATTCATCAATTTAGGCAGTGTGTGGATACTCATCCTCGTGCAGATCTACGGATTTAGGCAGCACATTAATAAATTGGAGATTCATGATTCTTAACCAATATCATTGCAGATTCGCAAATTTAGGCAGCACAAGTGCCAATTCGTCAATTTAGGGAGCACGTTGAGTGTAGATTCGCCCGTTTAGGCAACACCGATCACAAAATCATGTTGCAGTGGCTAGACACCACTGTAGCTGGTATGATTTTGTTACCCGGGTATATAAAATGAAGGATATTTCGATGTGGATTTGACATGAGTACATGTTGGCATATGTTTAGATTTGGATGTGGAATGTAAGTATGATTATATCGCGATAGTGTTGAACTTGTGGTTGGTGCAAATTGATTATTGAATGATGAGTGTGACCAATGATATCCTGATTCATCAGGGTATGACATATACTGCTTATTCTAGTGGTATGGGACACTAGAATAGGTAGTATGTGGATGACGGCAGGCATAAGTAATGTTCTCTAATTTTATGGATTTTTATTTTTCTATGTGATAGTTTTAATACAGATTTATAATCATTGTTTTTGACAAGTATTGTTTGCAAATTTTTATCTTCGAAACTAAGAATTTCTTTTGAACGGAGAGGCATATTATGGAATTGATATTTTACTATTTTTGCAACTGACAGGTGGAAAAGACTGGACCGAGCTAGGCCTATGCGAATGGAAATATATATATTGTACATTTTATTCAAGTGCTCTTTTATGAGCTTTGGCCATTTATGACCGGCCGGCCAGTTTGTACTCAATTTGACTATTCAAGAAATCTATAAATGAAATACGTGCAAGAGGGAAATGGTCACTCTTGCACGTGGGGAGATTGCACCCAGTGCTTGTGTCTATTCTTATCTCCTCTCCTCTCTTCTCTCTCGCCGTGCCGATGTAGCACTCCACTCTAGGAGGTGCATCCGCACGTGCCCTCTTAGTATCTCCCGCTCTTTGCCTCTCTTTGTCGGGTGCAATCTCGATTATGGTTATGCGATTCGTCAGGTATGCAAATTCACAATTTTACTACTTGTAGCATGTCATTCTAGATATTTTGTAGGGCCACCGCATTCTCCGTTTGTAGCATAGGTTATAGATTATAGGCTAGGATAGGTTAGGTTTAGGTTATAGGTTGGGTTATAAGTTAGGTTAGGTTATAGCTAGCAGCAAATAGTAGAAAAAACACAAGCGGATTTTGAAAATGACTCGTGTACTTAAAAAAACACAAATGAACTTCGGTTAGGTTATGTTATAGGTTAGGTTTTTTAGGAAATAAGATGTAGCTAAATAGATAATTGAGTAGATTACTTAATGGAGAGAGACAGATTTACATACACGAGATTATAGAGTAGAGAGAGAGAGAGAGAGAGAGAGAGAGAGAGAGAGAGAGAGTACACACGATATACGTGGTTCACCCAATGTGGGCTACATCCACGGGAAAGCAGCCACTCAATGGCTTTAGTACTTCAAAACAAGAAGTAGTTTACAAAGGGATTATACCCTTAATGGAGCTCCCGCCTTGCTTCACTCTCACCACCTCACACTCACCTTGTTACATCAACTTCACACTATGAAATGTGTGTAGAAATGGCCTCCTTTTATAGGCCAAAAGGACTGCCCTCTCTCATGAGAGGCAGCCATGTGTAGACGCCCTTGTGTAGATAAGTCCAAATCGGACCCTCCAATCCGCCCATGTGTGGCCGTCCTTGAGAAAACAAGTCCTCTTTTGAATTCGGCCACCGGCCACCGGCCATTGACTTCCGACCACTGGCCACCGGCCAACCGACGGTTGTTTTCCGACCACTTTCTGGCCGCCATCCGGCCATAATATTCCGGCGAAAAGGAATATTTTGGCGAGGGAAAAAAAAAGTCTCGGGGGCTTCCGCTCCCGAAGCCCCTAAAGTTGCGCCTGATTTTTGGCCGTGAAAATTTTAGTTTCCGGCAAGTGATTTTCCTTCACGCACGATGGCTTTTCCTCATAATGGGGGCCTTACAAATGTGCACTTTTACCACAGAAAATTACAAAATCAGGCTCCATACTTAACAAGGTTAGGTTAGGTTAGGTTTAGGTTATAGGTTTCAAAAGCGTAATTGGACTTCAAAAATGCACATAGATCTCAAAAACACTAATATATAGTCACTGACCAATAAAGACGAGATTATTATTTTGTGGTCCTAATCTTCGTGCACCTCTAGATCGAGGTGTGCGGGGATCGAAGCTGGCTAGACAATGTGAGGTTGTTAGAGCTAGCGGCAAATAGTTGAAAAACGCAAACGAACTTTGGAAATGACTTGTGTACTTCAAAACGCAAACGGACATTGATAAACGAAGAGGAATGGAGTGTTGATTACTGGAGAGGAAGAGGACATGTCAAGGGGTTGCGACTGCCATGTACATTTTCACAACTTCCTTTTTGAGCTTCACATGATCACATTACTTTAATAACTTTAAGTCTGTTTCAATTTTGTAACTACAGTATCACAAATATGGAGCTTTGTGGTCGCATGGTGTTGACCGCTGGGTCAACAACACAACATAACTCAAGTTTCGTACCAAAGTCTTATCTTTTGCGAGTTATGAAATGCTGCGGATTATGGCTATAAACGCCATTTGTAATGAGAAGTTATTCTAGTTTCAGAATCCGGGGTGCAATGGCACTTCCAGATTGTAAATACAAAGCCATTTGACCCTTTCAACCCCATTTTTGGTTAAACCTAAGGTAGCCTTAGTATATAAGGTACCTAGGTCATTTTGTAAAGAAGACTTTTATCATAATCAAACTTTAGCTCTGCCGTCTACTGTGTGTGAGAGAGAGAAAGAGAGTGAGCGTGAGCTTCATCCTCCCGCTACGCCCGGCTCGCTCAACACATTGGAGATCCGACTGCACCATTGTTGTAGACTCGAGGAGAGCTACGCGACGACGCCAAGCATTCCACGCAAGACGAAGCGTACACGCCGACGCATCTACGAGCTATTTGTGGTCGTAAGTGTATCAAACGATGTCTGTTTAACTTAAAAATATAAAGTAAATTATCATTAAGGAAATAAATAAAATAATTATAAAGACAAAAGAATACACAGGGATGACAAATGAAGACACATGGACTCACCTGGACTCACATAGGAGGGGACAAAGTGGGACACATTGTCACATGAAAAGGAGAGGCTAGTCTTGACTAATCTTAATGAGGGGGGACTGTGTGGCCTTATCTTTTGATGATAATGACAAAGTGGTCAAGCTGATGGGTACCACAAGGGTACCAAAAACGCGGGTATGATTTTTTTATTTTTTTTTGGGAGAAAAAGTTGGACGTTTTCTTTTCTGCTATAAATAGAGCATCCATGCTCACACTTTAGACATAGAGATTGCCTCTATAGTGCTCATGAAGTGCTGCCACTTCTCTTAGAGAGAAGGCATCCACAAACCACTAAGAGAGCAAAAACTCTAGTGGACTAATAAGGTGCGTATTAATTAAGCATTCAATTAACTTTAGGAATGATGTATGTGTGCTATCTCTTACTCTAATCTCTCTAATAGATTAGTAAGATTCAATTAGCTATGTGTGTGTGTATGCTATCTCTTACTCTAATCTCTCTAATACATTAGTAAGATTCAATTAGCTATGTGTGTGTGTGTGCTATCTCTTACTCTAATCTCTCTACTAGATTAGTAAGATTTAATTAGTTTTAAGAAGGATATGTGCGTGTGTGTGCTATCTCTTACTCTAATCTCTCTAATAGATTAGTAAGATTCAATTAGCTATGTGTGTGTATGTGCTATCTCTTACTCTAATCTCTCTACTAGATTAGTAAGATTCAATTAGTTTTAAGAAGGATATGTGTGTGTGTGTGCTATATTTTACTCTAATCACTCTAATAGATAATAACATTCAATTAGTTTTAAGAAGGATATGTGTGTATGTGTGCTATCTCTTACTCTAATTTCTCTAATAGATTAGTAAGATTCAATTAGCTTTAAGAAGGATATGTGTGTGTGCGTGCTATCTCTTACTCTAATTTCCCTAATAGATTAGTAAGATTCAATTAACTTTAGAAAAGATGTGTGTGTATGTTTTCTCTTACTTTAATCTCTCTAAGTATACCTACTCTCTCTAGTTAGTACATCTTCACTATTAACTTATGTATAGTTAATTGAAAGTTAATACATAAGAGAACTCATCATATTCTTATTATACATGATGAAATTCTCATTCACCAATTTTATTGTCAATTAGATTAAGTAGAATTTTGAATAATACTAAAAATTGATTTAGTTGAAGTATAGAAATGGAAGTTAGAATTGGATTAGAAATGTCATGCATAAAAGTAATGCAGTCCTAAACTTTCACTCACAGTTTACACACTTAACTTTTTATTAATTACGATTAGCAAATATTTGATGTATAGAAATTAGATGTAGAACAACAACACTAAGTGTGAATCCCAGTTGGCGAGGGTTCAAATTACAGACTCTCTTTGGAAACAAGGAGATTACTAGGGAAATTGACCAATTTAAATTTTTAAGTGTATAACATAAGTGTAGTACAAAAAAAATGGCTCCAAAGCATGCTCGAACCCAAGGTGCTAATGATCATGAAGCTGGTACAAGTAACGGTGGAACTCCTGCGGAACATGTTATGTCTCCACCAATCGGACCAATCGCAGCTATGGTACAGGTCAGTATTGCAGTTCAAGTTATGCATCATTGCATATGCGAGACCATAGGAATATATTATTTACCTTACGAAAAGAAAACACGGACCGAAACCAAGGGGTTTAACCCCAAGAAATTCGGCATATGTTTGACAAGTAGGAAAGAATGTTTAGTTAAACTGGTTGCTATAGGAAAGAATGTTTGTCCAAAACCTTCGGTATGGTTTCTCTCAAGTCTCTCTACTTATTAGTGTTGGTATTATGTGGCAGTTACTGAGGCGTGAGATGACGCCCAGGATGGCACCGCTGATGCTGTGGTGGGAGTACACCCAGATTAGCCCAGCTGGATACTGCAGTTTTTTTTTGCCGTGGCGTGAGGAGGACGCCCAGATTGGAACCGTTGTTGCTGTGGCGGGAGTATGTCCAGATTAGCACAACGAGTACTTATCGAGCGGTATGGGACGCTCATGAGGACAAGGGTTTTTATAAATAATGTATATACCGATCGGACATAATAGCGCCAGTAGAGATTCTTAAGTGAACCTAATCCAAGGGTTGTTGGTTTAAAATTGGACGACTTCTTGTTTGACTATTGTTTGTAATACTGTTTGAAGCGCTGTTTTAACGAACCAGTATCATAAATAAAGTAAAGGAACATGTATGTTTAAACAGTGTGGTGGTAATTAGATAACAAAAGAAGGGTGAGTGTGGTGTGGAAAGTGGGAGAATGATACCCCGACGGTATCATTCTAAGGACGGGTGGACCCGATGAGTCGGGTAACTTTCCAACGCTAGAATTTTCTTTTAAGTCATAAATCTTAAAAGAGAAAAACCTTGGCGGTGTGCTTCTGAAACATGGGAAAAAAAGCGCACAGGTTGGTCACTCTAAGATTTATACTTTTAGGTATCCTTCACTAACGGTTCACGCCCGTGGCTACGTAGTAGCTAAGGCAATGTCCGTTGGTTTTTCTTTTTCAGGATTGGAGACCTATCAAAGGTTCTCCGCTCCTCTCAAAAAGAGGCAGGGACCTCACACTTTTCATTAATCCCTTGAGTGAATGCGAGTAGGTGGCGTTCTCCTTGCGTTTCATAGTGGTAGATCGCATCTTTTCTGTCTAGTTGAAGTCTTTCTAGATAAAGGTGTGGTTGCAGAGATGGGCAATTGGGAATTATAACTAGCTAGCCATGACTTGCAAGCTGGCTATCTGTACCTCAATGGGTAGAATGGCCTCTTTTCCATATACCAGATGGAAAGGGGTGAAACCTAGTGATGTTCGGCATGTCGTGCAGTAGGCCCAAATAGCAGCCATGAGATGTTTATTCAATCAATTGTGTGGTTATTCACTTCCTTTGTGATGATCTTACACATCATGCTGTTTACCTTTTCTACTAGACCATTGTAGTGTGGATAGTATGGGGTTGAGTGTCGACGTGTGATGCCTTACTTTTTCTTCAGTTCGCCCACCAAGTTGCCTCTTAAACCTGGCCCTCTATCATATATTATCTCCAGAGGTGTGCCAAAACGGCAACAAGTGTGCTCAAATATGAACTTTGCCACCTCTTGGGTTGTAATGCGTGTGGTGGCTGTTCCTTCCGCCCATCGGGTCATGTGTTGAATCAGAGGGAGAGAGTGCAAGTAGACAAAGAGAGATAAAGGAGAAGAGAGAGAGATCTCCATAACTGTAAACCCCAAAGTGTGTCTACTAATCACACAAGATGTGTTTATATAGAGGGGACCAGGGCGCTATATATAGAGATACTGTATATAGCTCAACACCCCCACTCAAATAAGGGTCCCTAACTGTGGATGAAAAACTACTTGGGGGACTCAAGGGAAAAACCCATAGCTGTATATATACACACCGTTTTATTAAATTGTTTTAAATGTATATATTTATAGTGTTCAAAGGAGCTACAGCACTGCTCTTTTACAATGTCCCCTTTTAGGGTCTTTAACAACCCTATATATACATTTAACTTTAGGGCAAATTCTTCAATATCTTTGAACATCTTCAATATGTTTGAGCCACTTCAATATCTTGGAACCGGTGTACACACTGCTTAGCATGCCTTTCATCATGTAAACAAAATCAACTCAAGAAACATATCAAGATGTGAAGGTTAGTAATAAATACATCACATTATCCTTAGAGACGGTTCGCGATGCCGCTCTAGAGACAACATAGAAACAAACATAATGCTGATGCAATCACATGTGTAGATGACATAGAAATAACGTAACATCAATGTAATCACATGTGCACAAATATATACAAAGCCGGCATGTAATAAACACATTGGGGCCCCCAAGATCTCAACTAACAGTTGTCATCATCATGGCTTTACGTACCATGGCATCACGGTGTTCACCATGGCATTAAGACGCTTAGAAAAAAATTGAAATAACAATCATCATGGCTTTACGTACCATGGAATCAGAGCTGCTTTCAACAAATAAAAACTATGAAATACCAATCATCATGGCTTTACGTACCATGGCATCACGGTATTCACCATGGCATAAGCGACGCTCAGAAAATATTTGAAATACCAATCATCATGGTTTTATGTACCATGGCATCAAAGACGTTTTCTTCAAATCAAATAGAAAATGTAAAATAGTAATCACCATCATGGCTTTACGTACCATGGAATTACAGAAGCTAGTTTTGTGCAAAACCCGCAAAACCTCAAGACAGTGATGAGTCAATAGATAACTGCTTTGTAAAATCACGTGAAATATTTTATGAAAAATCGTGATAGCATGTATCAAGTACCAAAGCCATGATCAATGGAGAAAATAAAAACACAACAATAATATCACCTTGAACCATGTATGAAGATAATAAAAACACATCATGTAACCTTACCCATAACATCATGGAGCTCGAGTTGGTGAGACAAGATGTATTAGATCTAATCTCTCCTCATAAGAAGCATCCGCAAGACGACTTCCATCTTAGTGTGGGAAACAACCTTAGAAAACTTGCTTTTAAAATCCTTATCTTGTCTAATCCATGAAAGTAGAGGGATGGAGGAGTGGTGCCCGACATGCCCAGGGGCTCGTCACATTCTGTGGCGTACCCGTCTCCAAGCTTGGAGTGGAGGAATGATCGACAGAGATAGTGCGATGTTGCAATGGATGCAAGATGCCCCCACGACAACAAATTAAAGCAGCTAAGCATGTTTGACGTGTTGATACCGGTCTGTGGACTAGAAGCATGTTTGACGTGTTAATACCAGTCTAAGGACTATAAGGATGATAATTATGCACTGAACCGTTCCAATCATACAATCAATTGCTTTATTTTAATGCGTCTATACTCTGATTAACCACCAATCGTACCATTAACACAAATTTTTGTTGCAACTTGTAACGTAGCTGAAGTAAGACCCCTTATAATCTACAGTTGGCTTTGCTAGTCTACGATAATTATACCATTTTTGCAATATTGAGAGTTTGCAAGTCGGTTTGATTTGACTGTGTCGCAAGGAGTTGCAGTGATGCAGTGTGCAGGTCTTGCAGGCCGACGATGCCTCCTACTAAGAAACTAAGCAGTGCAGCACTCAAGAGAGCTGCCGCCTGCTTGCAATTCTGCAAGGCTGTAGAAGGCAAGAGAGGAGGTGAGATGATATGGGACCAGAGGAATAGGGGTCAATATCACATGAAAGTAGCACGTGAGTTTGTAGCGGCGGCTCTGTGTATGCAAACTCTTCACAAATAATCACGTAGGGGAAGAGTTAGTGTACTGACTGCTGTCTACTTTATTTCGCACTAGCCCATAAAGCTCGAGAGAGAAAAGAAGCCATGCTCGTAGTGTTGAGTGCCTCGCTATATTTGTGAGCAGCAAATTTAGAGGCCGAAAAGATAGCGTTTGATTATGGTCCTCTGTGTTTAGCACAAGACATATAAAAAAGACGACGTTAAACCTTAAAAAAGCAGGCAGATTATCACGTCCAAACCTTCAACTAAAGTACTTCTACAACCTTTGGCGCATGAAATTCAGCTCCTAAACCACCTGTGTCTAGCGCCATCTGAGTACCTCACTGCCAATAACCCCAAGATAGGGTCGCTAGGAAGCTGGTGCTTTCTCTAATTCTGGCATCACTCAAGAGTTGATTAGATATGCGCTATACTCAAGTTCTGCTTCTGCCTCCTTTGCTCGCCTCTTTTGGTTTATTTTATTACAGGCAATATTATAAAGCTTTATAAGCATATATAGTCATCTCGGCCTGGGTCTACGGGCTGCTGGAAACTCCAGTTTATTATGCTCGCTGCTGTAAACTCTCAAAAGCATTAAATATATAGCGGTGATATAACACTGATTTGATTCAAGGAGCACTATATATCAAGCCTACACAAGCTGTTTATTTAAAAATCATTTATGTTCTTCTTCACACATAAGTTGTAGCCAGTCAAAATCTACCATAGATTGAAGATAAAGGAAATCTTGTAAATAACTACATCACTTGGTTGTAGAGATAGTAATCAATACAATTATCAAGAGTATAATAAATCAAAGAAAACGAGAATCGATACTTAGCTCTTGTACACACATATATCTTTGTCAAACTTTTCCATCCGTCCACTCTGACACAATGTTGAATTGGAGGGAGAGAGTGCAAGTATACAAAGAGAGACGAAGGAGAAGATAGAGAGAACTCCATAACTGTAAACCCCAAAGTGTGTCTACTGATCACGTGAGACGTGTTCATATAGAGGGGACCAGGGTGCTATATATAGAGATACTATATATAGCTCAACATCATGTAATCTACACCAACTAGAATGTACAATTTACTTGATTGGGCCCTTGGTAAAGGACCAATTGCATCTATTCTCCACTTCTCAAACGAGCCATATGAGATGATAGGAGTCTATGGCTCATAAGTTAGTGTTCGATCACTGTATACTTGACAAGCTCTGCACGTTTTAGACCAATGATGCACATCCCTGTTCAAACTAGGCCAAGAGAATCCTGCCTGTAGAATCTTCCTACTAGTAATATCTAGAGCAAAGTGGACACCGCAAACACCATCATGGCAACTTGAGATCACCTCCGTGATTTCACTGGAGATTGGCACTCGCCTGAGGATCTGATCTTTGCCCTTGCAGTGCAAGGTGTTGTTTATAAGGCGGTATCTTGTTGCCTTTTTGGACAAGCCATTGTTTATGGACCTTGGTATACCCTTTAGAACATTCACTCGTATCTAGGAAGTTGATGATATCAGGCATAGCATCGCTACCTTGCAAGAGGGGTAGCTTCAGTTTGATTGCTCCTACACAAACATCTTGTATTCTTTCCTTGGCTAGAGCGTCTGCTTCTTGACTTTTTGCCCTAGGCATATGAAATAGTTGCATCGCTTCAAAATTTTTTAAAATATCCTTAACTTGGTGTAATTGGCCAAGAAAAACCGAATTTTTACAAACCCAAGTGCCATTTATCTTCTTAATTTAGAGCATGGCATCGCCCAACACATTTAGGCATTGAACCCCTTTTAAAACATATTGTTCTACCAAAGAATTAGGGCCATGTACTCTGCTTCATTGTTGGAATGGGAGTGTAGCAGCTGCCCAATAGAGAACACCTTTTGCTTTTTCTTATTGAAAATGACGATTCCAATTGTAGCCTGGTCCACTGTTCTTTTGTAAGCTCCATCAAAGAAAAGAGAGTGAGCTCCTTCTAGTTTAGGAATTTCTACCATTGGTGTCATTCCTTTTCCTTCTGTGTGACCTTTATCTTCTTCTTATAGTGATGATGAGTAAGAATACCTGCTAGACTAGCTATGGTGGAGTTTTCCAATTGCATACTGTAATCGAACTCTTGTAATCTGACAAGCCACTTAGAAATTCTAGATGAGACATCCATGTGTTGCATCACATAAGAAAAGACCTCTTCTATTGTTAGAATTACAAAGAACCTGGGCAATAGATAGGAGCAAAACTTTGTAGTGGAAAACATCAATGCAAGCACCATGTGCTCTATCGTGGTGAATCCTTTTTCTGATGAGGTCATGACACGACTAGAGAAGTAGATAGGACGCATGAAAGAGATTTGGGGGTCCTTATGCATTAGTAGGTCTCCAAGTGTATCAATTCCTGGGGTCAACATAAAATGGCTCGTCCCATCTAGAGGGTTCAATGGTGGGAAGTGTAGCCAAGATCTATTTCACTTCGCTAAACTGTTGCTCATTTTCTTCACTCCATAAGAAATCTCTATGGGGGACTTGTTGTAAAGGGAGAACCACTTGTAAATCTCTATGGGGGACTTGTTGTTAACCTGGCCACCCAAGGTTTGCAGCCTAGCCAGGCCATCATAAACCTTGATCAAATGGACGGAGCGAGAACTGTAGATGCAAAAATCATCTATAAGAACCCGTCTTGACTTACCAAAGTATGACTGGAAGACAAAAGTTACATAGCATTGAAATGTGGCCGGAGTGTTGGTGAGGCCAAAAGGCATCACCTTGTAAGCAAAACATCCCCATGGTGTTATGAAAGGTGTCTTTTTTTCATCCTCTTTTGCAATGCTAATCTAGAAGTAGCCTGAGTATCCATCACATACTGTGTAGCACTCATGATCTGATACCTCGTTGAGAATCACTCTTGGAACAAGAGGAGAAAATGATCTCGTTTTTTTGCTGCATTGAGAGGTTTGTAGTCTACACAAACTCTCCACTTACTGTTCTTCTTTGGCGTAACCACCATTGGAGAGACCCACTATGAGTCCTCGACGGGGTAAAATGAAACCTGTCTTTAGTAGTACATTCCTTACCTCTTTGAGAAATGCCTCTTGTTGAACTACCCCGAGCCTTTTGAGGTTTTGAACTACAGGCTTACTTCCTTCCTTGAGTCTTATGAGTGATGCACCACTATGATGTTGTGATCTTGTATGTCATAACCATCAATGAAAAGTGTGGTGAAGTTACCCAGCATAGAGATGTATTCTTCTCTCTCTTCACTAGCTAACTCACTAGAGAGCATTCGATGTAACTTACTTGTATTCACCAAGGGTTGCATACCTGATGGTCCCTCTTGGTTTTCTAGTGGTGCTTTCAATTGTGTCAATCTCTTTGGATCTCTCAAGATGACTCCCATCACTTCGATGCTACCGTCGCTCTCCTCAGTTGTTGTCGTCTCTTCTCCTGAGGTGGTCAAAGATTCATTGATGAATTCATGTTTCGATGGCTCCAAGATCTGGTTGCATTGCTTCCTAGTCTTCGTGTCGTAGAATATAGACTTTCCCTTAGCATCCTTCATCTGAATCATTTTGGTACTCTAGTCCTGCTTAGCCTCAATAGCCATGAGCCATGGTCTTCCAAGAATGATAGAATAGCCCTCCCCTTTGTGTCGAATGACAAAAATGTCTACCTCTACTTATGTGTTGAATGCCTTCACCTTGTCTGCATTCACAATGTCTACGCATTTCACTTGGACATTATTTTCCATTTTAGCTCGGTAGGGTGCCGGGCTTCTTACCTCTAGGCCTAGATGGTGCATCATTTTCTCACTTATGACGCATTTCTGTGTGCCACCATCTATGTAGACGTTTGGGATATGTTCCCCCTTGATGTGGGCATCCCTGATAGGTAGGATGTCGCCAAGGTTCCTCCCAGAGATAGCCCCAGCTATCCTTGGTCTTGACTTTCTAGTACTTACCATCTTTGTCCGTTGTCTCCTCATCCTTGTTTCAAGATGGAGTAACTGGGGCCATGTTATTTTCAGACCCTGCATCAAAACATGTTGAACTAGGTCATATGGTTTAGCATACTCACCCAACGAAAAATCCAGGATGTCGATCTTCCACCGAGGCTTAGATGCATGCTTTCTAAACTTTCCTTTTACTTTCATCATATCCTCCCTTTGAGAGGTCTCTTCATGCCTAGGATGCTTCACTCCCATGGTATCCACTTTTTCTACTTTTCCTTTTTCTTTGTCCTTCTCTTTGACACACTCTTCTACTTTCGCTTCTCCCCTAGCTTCAAGACTGATGACTCTTACTACTTCATTTTCAGTAGGTGGTGGAGGCAGCAGTGGTGGTGGTTGTATGAGTGTTTGAAGGATTTGGAACGGTGGAATCGGCTCTGGTTGCCTTGGTGATGGTGGTCTCGACCTTGATGGAGAGATCTGTTTCTGCCATCATCCTCCTTTTAAGTTATTCCCTCTTAGATGAGGACATTAGTACATGCCATGGCTGTCCTCTCCACAATTGTAACAGTGGTATTCTTGACTCTATCTTCGTTGCCCTCTTCCTTGCTCTCGATTTCTGGAAGGTGCATGCACTTGCTGCACCAAATGTACTGAAAGATTCTCTAATTCGCAGGTGATTTGGTTGAGGGGTCTTGTTGATGTTCAACCAGTTTGTGTAGGCGATTCCTCGAGACGGCTGCTGCAGGTGTGGCTAGCTACGGGCCCTTACCGGTTCCTCTTTCTCGGTAGTTTTGGCTTGTAGATGCAACTTCTTATCTTTAAGGCAGGCTACTTCAACTTCTACCTCATAGTAGTAGTTAGATTTACGTTTATTTACGCTAGATTTTAATTTTCGTTATATTAGATTAGATTTAGGTCTCCATAGACTGCGATGCCTGCATGAAGCGGGTGAAGAAAGCCCTCAATGGAATATAGGGTATTGCTGCCTTCACTCATGGTGGGTCCGTCGATCCAAAAGTACTGGTGAAATGTCTTTAGAAGATAGGGAAGAAGGTGGATCTTCAGGGCGGCAAGAGTCACTACATCCCCGACAATGACCATCTAGACAACCTCTAGTCATTAAACAACAACTTCAAAGTTAGTAACAAGAGCAAGAACGGTCCAAAGGGCCAATTGCTATTGTCAGATGTGGATGGAGATGAGGCAGCGTCACCGCCGTAAGTTAACTCTCACATCTTTAGTGATGAGAATGCCAACTCTTGCCGAGTTATGTGAAAAATTATGTGTTAAATCAGTTTTAAGGTTCTTATAATCCCTGTTAGTTTAGTTCTTTGTTTTTAATATAACATAATTTACGTTAGATTTAGATTTATGTTATATTAGATTACACTTAGGTTTATTTAGGTTTACCCACACACACACACACACACACACACACACACACACACACACACAAGAAGAAGAGAGTTTTAACATCGTAGGAAACTATCCCAAAAGACGTTAAAGATTAGGTTAGATGTAGACTTACGTTAAATTAGATTTAGGTTTATTTTTAGTTAGATTTACGTTTATTTAGATTTACGCTTATTTACGTTAGATCGAGTCCACGCAAGAATTACTTACGGTTTAGGGTTTAGAGTTAGACGAACAGTGAAAAGATCTACTGTGAAAAGATGTTAAGATGCTGTGAAGTGCTACAGCTAGAGAAGAGGCAAAGGGGTTTTGTCCACTACATGCAGTATCATGTAGACGTGGGTCTGTAGATTTCTTGTACCCAGAAATATAGGTATTGACCAATAAAGACGAGATTATAACCCGGTGGTTCTGATCTCCGTGCACCTCTAGACCGAGGTGTGCGGGGATTCGACATGACTAGAGAATGTGAGGTAGAGAGAGAGAGAGAGAGAGATAAGACGAAGAATGCCAATAGAATATTAAATTTTTGTCCAGGTTATAAGATTTTTATCCTCATTATGAGTAGTGACGAGGATGTGGGACCGTCCAACCGAAACACCTATCTCTCAACGAGAGTCTTATGTCCTTGTAATCAATCCAAGCATGTTGTGCGACGGACAAGACGTGTTTCTTTGCAGCACGTTTGCGAATTTTGCGACTTCGATCCATCTATTATAGATCGAGTTGTTGCTAATTATTACTCATCGGACTCTGACGCTGGCCAACAAGCAGCAATCTTGCAACCCAATAGACGTGTTCGCAGGCGCTTTGGTCAAGCAGCATATGTGAGGCCACAAGATGTAGCCTCTGACAGCTCGGGGGATGATCATGCAGAGCACATTCCGAACGAGGCAATGTTTGAGCCCGAGATTGATGAAATGATCGAGACGATCATGGATTCAAAAAGGCTTATCTATGATGATATGAAAAGTGAAGCCGATACGCCATTGTATAATGGAGCACGTATGTCTAGATTGAAAGCACTCCTGGTTCTTCTCAACATGCAGGCAAAGTTTGGATGGAGTGACACTAGCGTCACAACGCTTTTCAGGTGATCTATTACAATTAGTTTACTTTAATAAAACTCTAAATGTATAATGATCTGATAGATTTCTACACGACTGTATCGTATTTTTATGTTGTGTAGATTGCTTAAAGAGAACATACTACCAGCTGACAATGTGATGCCAGATTCCCCAGATGAAGCAAGAAAGATTTTGCGAAACTTGGGGATGGATTACAATTCTATCCACGCTTGTCCTAATGACTGCATTCTTTTCAGAGGGGAATACATAGACATGGAGAAGTGTCCGAAATGTGATTCCGAAAGATATCGAGTAGATCTCCACGGGATAAAAATTCCACAAAAGGTTTTGCGACATTTTCCTCTGCTTCCTCGCATCAAGCATTTCTTCGAATGTAAGTCCATGGCCGCCCTAGCATCATGGCATGAGGAGAATAAATCTTCGGATGGTGTGCTACGAATTCCTGCAGATTGCGTAGCCTGGAAACATATAGATGGAACATGGTCGGAATTTGCCAGGGAAGCTCGAAATTTGCGCTTAGGCCTGGCTATGGATGGCGTAAATCGATTTGGTCAAAGATCAACATCTTACAGTGTATGGCCCGTTGTCATCGTCAACTACAACATTCCTCCGTGGTTGACTACGAAGAAGGGGCACCTATGGCTAAGCTTGATTGTGCCAGGGCGATATAAAGTGGAGAATATGGATGTGTATCTTCGTCCATTATTGGAAGAGCTACAACAATTGTGGATTGGCATAGAGGTGGTGGATATGAGCCGACACACAGGACGACGGAATGCTTTGATCAGAGGCATTCTAATGTGGACCATGCATGACTATCCCGGGCTAACAGAATGCTCAGGTGATCTATCGACACTCCTCACTCAGACACTGTAAATCTTGTTTTTTCCCATAGTTGATCTATTATCATGTGTATACATGCAGGGCTTCAAACAAGCGGATACAGAGCATGTGTCACATGTAGACCTAGACTGAATGCACGTAGGGTGCCCTCACTGAAGAAGCAAATCTACGAAGGTCATCAAGCGTATCTTCCAGAGAATCATGTGTTACGCGACGGCTTTTTGGGAAGAGAGCCACCAAGGATGTCGGCACAAGCATGGTTAGAGCAGAAGGAGATGTGCGATGACGGATTGCCTGCAGAGATGAAGAGACTATCTCTATGGTACGAGTTACCATATTGGCCCCGACTCATGATCAATCACTTGCTCGATCCAATGAACATATTCAAGAATGTGGGTAATCTACTATGGGACCATCTGACCGGCAAGAAAGATACTTTGGGAGCCAGAGTTAACCTTAGAAATGTGGATCGTATGGAGCAATATTGGCCGCAAACAGCGTCTGATGGATCGATAAAACTCCCTAAAGCACCATGGATTTTCACAGGAGCCCAAGAACGCAAAGTAAAAGAGACCATTCGATCTTTGCGGACCCCCACTGGCGTAATGCACTCGCTCCGAACGTGTTTACTAAAGAAGGAAAGCTTACCGGTTTGAAGTCACACGATTGGCATAAAATGTGTCAGGTACGTTCATAGTGGACTTTAATATCATTACATAAAATGTGGACTTTAATATCATTGCTGCACATACTTTACAGTTTATTTTACCGGTTGCCATTGAGGGATGTTTGTCTCTCGACATCCGTAACACAATATACAAACTTGCAAAGCTGGTGCAATGGATCTCACAAAAGGAGATCAACGTAGACTCCATACCATTCGCCAAACTAAATGCTGCGGAGCTTGTGTGCATGTTTGAGATACATTTTCCTACTACCATGCTAACCATTTAGGTGCATCTTATAGTTGATGAGGTGGAAATAGCTGGCACAGTTCATTCCAGATGGATGTTCTTCTTAGAACGTTTCATGAAAACGCTTAAGGGATATGTGCGTCAAAAGGCACGTCCGGAGGGTAGCCCCTCGTAGTGCAAAGACGTATGAAGGCTACCATGTGCCAATCACAATGGCATCAATGGAGGAGATCAGAGAAGATGCTCAATCAGAAGCCGCTGCGGTGGTGCTAGACGAGCATCAAGATGCTACTACTCTATATGGGGTGCATGCAGAGGAGCTACAAAATGAAACAGAGGATATGTGTTTAAACGGAGAGCTCTATATAGATATAGGAAGTTATGTTGAGTTATGCGAGGATGAGAGAGAGATCTCTTAAAGCCACAAATATTGTATTTGAACAATTTTGCTCCGTGTTGTAAAAGCTCTGGCTCTCTAAGTACTTTCCATGGTGTATAACGCTCTTTTCTACTCGCGCTCACATCTTTTGATTGAAAATTCTAAGTTTTCGACTTGCCTCTTCTATCACTCAATTCATTGCGTCATTGTATTTATATGCATCATTACGTCATTGTATTTAATGGTCTTTGCGTCAATTTAAATATTTGTGTGTTTAATGTAGGTATGGATGATGAGGAGTTTCTTTCTTCTTTGTCACCGCAGCAGAGACAGTGGTACGTGGAGCGTCATCGCTCTGGCGCATCATCGCGCGTTCCTACTCCATCTGCATCTCCCTCTCTTTCGGAGCATTCGGCGCGCTCTAAAGCTTCGGCGTCGACGAGACGATCTTCACACTCGGCTAGACACCGACGCTCTAGTGGTGGCGGTGGCGGTTTTTGTGGGGATTCCGCCGCCGATGCCTCCACACCGCCTCGTGTTCGACGAGGCTCTTTACCCTCCCCTTCTTTGCCCCCCCCCACACCAGCCACAGCATCGCCATCTACGCCAGGTTTTGCGCGGCAGGCTGTTCCTAGCCGCTACACACCTCTACCTACTCCGCCAGGAGCCACCCCACTCGACACTCCTCGCTTCGGGGCCCAGACGCCGGTGGAGACACCTGACGTCCGTACCCCCATCGACACGCCGCTAGAGACCCCTGCCGGGACACCCAGGTTGACGCGTCACCGGCTAGAGGGCTTGCCTTACTCCGTCGACTTCAACGGCGGCATCATCATGGATGATGATGGCAAGAAGGTGATCTCGCGCATGCGTGGTCTTTGCTCTCAGCTGTTTAGACACTACATACTAAACAAATGGAGTGAAGTACCAAGTGATTTAAAAAACAGAGTCATCAGCATACTTCATGATGAGTTTCCCGTTCCAACACGGGATCAACGCTTCAATGAAGACCTGATGAAGATTTGAATGCGCGAATACTGCAAACACAAGCGTTCCGAAGTGCAAAAAGCAATCAAGCATGGGTGGAACAGGCCAGATTGGCTGGCCAAAGAAGATTGGAAGAATGCGAAGAAAGCAGCGCGCGAGAATCCCGACAAGTGGAAGCAACAAAAGGATGCAGCCAGAGCGCGAGTAGAGGCAGGGAGCTTGCACCACTTGGGGAGCGGTGGATGGGCATCATTTGAGGCCGATTTTGTAAGTGTTTTCGCATTGCTCTTTATGTTCGATAGTTTAGGGTTTATGAGTTTTTTAATTCTAACATAATGAAATCTTTGTATGTTTTGACAGTGGTCAATGACAGGACGTGATCCCACACTGAATGAGCGTGAGTACGTAGGCAGGAAGGGCTTAAACGCCCTGGTGGACATTCTAAGTTCTCGCGGCGACATGGTTAGTATTAGGGTTTACTCTTTTCTATTTTTTGTATTGTTTTATAAATGTCGTTATATGTTTATACTTACTGAAAGCTGTCTTATTGTCTTCTTTTGCAGAATCCGATAGATACGCCGCTTGGACGCGATGAGACGTGTGACTAGACGACGTCAGTTTAGCCGTAGCTAGATAGCATTAGTTTAGGGTTTCTCATAGCTTATGTATCATGAGACGGATTTTATACGTCTTTTTGAACCATGTATATTATTACATTTGTCACCGCAATTCCTTTTGCCAATCAATTCTTTATGCCTATGATGTTGTACAATTGTCATTATTACATTTGCCAATCAATTCATTTTGCCTATGATGTGTACAATTGTCAATTTTACGCTTGTCAATTTTGCAAACAATGCATCTTGTGGGTGACTATTTTGGGTCTATTATCTACCCTTGCACTTTTTTTACAAAGTGAATCAAGTACAATATGGTTGATGGGTGGCAAGGCATTCAATGCCCTATCACCAAAAAAAAATTCTCTCGGGCGTTGCTATAACCGTCGCTATTTATGGCTCTGAAGCATCTCTATAGACTTCTGTGTAAACGTCGCTATAACCGTCGCTATGACCGTCTCTATATAGCGACGCTTATAGCGACGCATATAGTGACGCATATAGCGACGCTCTCGTAGCGACGCTATTAGCGACGCCGGGGGTTATAAAAACCCAGTGTATTTCCGTCGCTAACAGCGTCACAAGAGCACACAACCTCTTGTAGTGCTAGCATTGCAGGACCAAACAAATACACAATCTTCTATTGATAGAATATTTTTCTATCTGGGTGAAAGCATGTTAACATGTCACACTTTTCATGTCCCAGACAATGCTAACTAGCATAATTTTGACATATGCTAGCTAGTACAATAACATGAGCTACATCTACAAGATCTATGACGTATGATATATTGATAGAAAGCTCTTGAAACAAGGTATCCAAATGTACAAACTCTAAAAAAAATCAGAATATTTATAAAATATTTACCCACCGACGCCCAACTTTTTAAAGCTATGCTAACTTGAAAATGCTAAGAAGCACAAAAAGCGCGACACGTTAACATGATTTCACCCATCTACATATAGATATTTATGTACATTTGCTACCAAAACCTAAATGGAAAAGTGATTGGTCCGTTATCCATGATGCACATAGTGTAGAGTAATCACTTCTTTCCTTACTATGCTAGTGTTGACAAGCCGTCACATACACATGAGTCATCGCCCTTCATAGGCTCCACCTTCCCCTCATTGCTCAACAAATGGAGTGATGGCAACGGGTTTGACCACTCCTAGCCTTTTATCTAGCAGTAGTTGTAAGTAATTATCGTAATCAACTCGTTGTATGAATTTCACACCATTTAACTGCAACTCATCTTCAGCCCACTAGGTTTTACCTGTGGTAGATAGTTTCTTTAGGATGATTTGTACGGGGAGAGGAGGAAGGCCCTCTATCCGCCCTCCAAAATAGAGCGGATAGTAGACAAACCACTCCTCTCTAGGGCATCGGAACCTCCTTACCACCTCTGGCTTGGGATTGTCAAAGTGAATTGGCAGCACTCACATGCATGCCGCATATCGATAGGCAATTTTCCATTGCTTTGGTTTGGATGACCTTCTTTTTTGTAGCCTGGGCATGATTCTACTTTTCAAACTCAAAGCACTCGCATGGCCAGGTGTTTCTCCTTCCTTGGGGGTCATGTGATTTAGAATTGGCCGAGCCCTCCCTTTCATTTGGCACCAGAAGCCCCTTTGCGCCACTTAGGAGCAAAGGCTATACCTTTACTTCCAGATTCCTTGGGAAAGAGAGGCTTTACCAACCTCTTTCCTTCCTTAATATGGATGATCTCTTTGTGGTGGACATCAATGTAGGCGATTTCCGCTTCTCCTTTACCTTCGTTGACGGAACTCATGTGACGGCACTAAGAGAAGTCTGCAACCCTCCCTTTGATGGCTCTTGATCTGCAGTTAGAATTAGATATGACAGATGGATGACTTATTTCTTTGATGTTGACGATGGTGTATTCCGGTAGCAGCACTTCGATGAAGGTGGTCAGTGCTTCTTCGATTTCTCTCTCCTCCGTTCTCCAATTAGAGAATTCTTGTAGACACTCATCCATGGTCGATGACGTGCATCATCTTCAGTGTTTTAAATTGAAGGTTTTTGAGAAGCAATCCTTCGTGGAGGCACCACTTGACAAGCACAAGCGCAAAATGGACCCCAGCAGCCTCTATGCTAGAGCCGTGCACGCCTAGATCATCACGGGGGTTAACAGGTGGCACCACCTAGCTTTGAGAGGCTAGGACACAAACAACAGCGATTCAAATAACACTAATGCATCATACCATAGAGAGAGAGAGAGAGAGATGTAGACATAGACGATGAAAACCCCCTCCGGATGTGAGGTAAACTGGATTCAAAGTGATATTTACAGAAACCTTAGTTTTGGCAAGATGGCAATCGTGGTGATAGAGAGAGAGAGGGAGAGAGAGCCTACAGTGCATTCTCTAGGGAAAACTCCATATATATGAAGACCCTAACCCTACATGTGGCGACCCTTGGAGTTACTGTGTGTGCATGGCTTCCTTCTCAAGTGGTACCCCCTGATAGTGACCTCTCAATGTTCTTTTATAGGTGCATGATGCATTAGTTTAGGATAATATGATTAGGCTTGGGCCCTAATCATGAGAGACAAAGCAAGGAGCTGAGTCCCAAATGGTGGACCCTTGCTTTGTTTTAGGGGAATTTTAAAATGATATCTCGTAGGTGGGCCTTTGTGACAATCACCTAAAGAGAGGTGGAAATATACAAATGGTTGTTTTTTACAAGGTTTTGGATTGAAAACAAAGGAATAGAGTACTCTTCAAATGTTTACTATAGAGATGCGTCGTAGAAAAAATGCCGGTGAATCGTAGGCTTTGTTGATGCATTGGTGTAGCAAGTTCGTCACTTTCGTGGCCGACCGGGGCATGCCTTCGGTGTCATTTCTTGATGCATCATCACCATCACTTGATTTGATCGTCCTTTTTTCTTGTTTTGGGCGTCGATTGTCGAGCTCCTTATGGTTTTCTTCTTGTGCATGCATATGACATGCGTGTTCTTGTTTGAATGTGTGTGTGTGTGTGTGTGTGTATACATGCACTGTACGTGTGTGTATGGAAAGAGAGAGAGAGAGAGAGAGAGAGAGAGAGAGAGAGAGAGAGAGAGAGAGAGGAGAGTTCAACTGACCGAGAGAGAGTGAGAGAGTGTGTGTGTGTATGTGTGAGAGAGAGACGTCATTTATACAGAATGAGAGAGAGATGATGAGACAGTGAGAGATAGATAGGTGAGAGGGTGAGTGTGCATGGGCATGGGTGGGGAACGAGAGAGAGAGAGAAATATTTGCTACATGGAGGCCCCCGGGTTGACGAATGAGCGGGAGAGAGAGAGAGAGAGAGAGAGAGAGAGAGAGAGAGAGAGAGAGAGAGAGAGAGAGAGAGAGAGAGAGAGAGAGAGAGAGAGCTCGTTGGCCGCGCACGAGAAGGAGGGGGTGGCAATAATGGAGGAGAGAGGAGGGGATAATGGAGGAGAGGGAGAGGGTGATGCCAAGGGGGGACGGCCCACTGCATGTGCATGGAGGGGAGGTGGGGTGGCGGTGGCTGTAGCGGCTAAAATATTGTTTTATTTATTCTTTTGTTTGCATTATGAAGCTCCCTAGTTGGGGTTGGTTCCCGCGGTCGTAGATTCTCAAAGCCGACCATCAATGGTATTGATGATGTCCGAATGTTTATGAGCTATCTATTTACGAGGTTGCAACAAGCTATGGGCAACCCTACCTTGCAAGACAAATTTAACCAACAACTTTGTGCTATGGGATCTACCGACCTCTCCAAGGAGAGAGAGAGACTGAGTTTTCAACCGGATCAAAGCTAAGTTGAGGGACACTTTTCTAGAACATTACATTTGGGTGCTTAGCTCTCCACAATTTTTGCAAGTAGCTCAGCCATGCACGGAGACATTTAAAGGCAGCAACCTTGAATGCTAAATGCATGGATAAAGCACGGCTAAGTTAAGGTACACTTTTCCAAAAAGATACTTTTTTCTAGAACACTGTATTTTGGGTGCTTAGCGCCCCACAATAATTACTACAATTAGTTGAGCCATGCATTGAGACCTTTAGAGGCATCAGTCTTGCCTAAAAATTGCATGTTAGCGGGTACGCCGCGACGGACGATGGAGCACAACGAGAACACAGACCAACAAACTGTCAATCCGAGGACGTAGCTGACCCGACTAGGGCATGGAGGCAATCTCTGGGTTGTCAACCCTGAGCTAGACACGAACAACACTCTATAGTCACTAATCCTACCACAACACTACCATAAAGCAAAGAAACAGACAACGCATTGATAGCCGTTTTTCGGCTTTCCATAATTGCCATAGTAAGCTACCTCACCCTACCAAATTCACCCAAACACTATGGTTATCCCTACCATTTCACTGTAAATAGGCGTGTGTGAGTTAGGGCGGCTTTTCTCTTATCTTCTTAAAATCCTCAGCTAGCTAGTCACTGGGCTAGTTGAGTCAAAACATATATATATATATATATTATGGCCCATTTGTGTGTAAATATTGCATTATATATATGGCCTAAATATAGAGATTTTTATAATTATTCTGGTATTTTATTTAAATATTTATACTTAGGTGTGTGTTTTATTAAACCTGTGTATGCCTTCTTTCATCCTCTTACACCATAAGTATATTTTTTGCCAATATGTACATACTCTAACCTTATATTTTTCCTTTATAAAAATCACTCCCACATTTTCACCCTCACCCTCGTGAAAACAAAAAATTGATTTCTACTCATTGGTCACGTTTATTATATTATTTACTTCCATACCTTTTCCTGTTTCACCCAAAATAATTCAAAGAGGGACCATATCATATGATTCCAATATCTTTCCATATTTATAACTCCTCCATATTTTTATTATTATTTTTACTCATTATTCTAACACCATGTGCTCATTGAGCTAAAGTCCATGAATAGTCCATACACTAGTCCCACCATGTATATATTTCTTTATTCACCAATAATCCTCCTCCATGCATGGGTCAAGGGCAACTTGGATGCTTTGTATTATAATATGACAAAGGAGGGGCTCACTCTTGGATGCATTGTACAAATTCAACAAAAGAGGGGGCCACTAAAATACTTTTCCAGGCATAAAAAACAGGCTTTTTGGTGAGAATTTTGGCACCTATCTCCACTTCGAATTTGGAGCGGTGGTCAAAAACGAAAATGTAGCCCACGCTCTGAATAATCACCTCAAATTTTTTCATGATTTTTGCAGCTACCAGCGGTGAGCTATGATTTTTTGAGTGGACCCCGATCTGCCCACTTTTCTCACAAGTAGCTTTAAGTCTTCTCTCACCCTTCCACACACCTACTCACTCTTACACATCCCTCCCTCTCCTTCCCTCGCTCAAACCTGCAATTTCCATGGCTTCTCCCACCCTCTTCACCATTACCCTTCTCTCTCATCCCTATAGTTCTTTTATGAACCTCTACATACATACACCCTCTCCATGTCTCTCTCTATTGCTTCTATGTTACAATTTCATTTACCTCTCCTAAAAATATCTAAAATTCAGCATCTTAACCATGATAACTTCTGCAAATTGAGGAAATTTTTTCAACAAATCCTCTTTTCATCGTGGTGGTCAACCGTGGCGGCGGCGTAAAGAAGCAAAGAAGAAGAAGAAGACCAGCGGTCATTTTTTCCACAATCTACACAAGGGTGAGTTCAAGCTTCTTCAAAGCTTCACCATCTCAATGATTCTCTTTTAATTCACCCCTCTTCCTTCATCAAATCAACTCATCCTACCCATTGTAAATGTATCACTAACAATTCTAGTGATTATTACCACTAACAACTAACTTCTCTTGTAAAAATGCACCCACACTATCAACATATGGAGTAAGCAACCGCACAAGTAAAAAAAATTCACTCACTCCCATGGAAGTTTGTCTCCTTTCACCACATCAATAATTCTCTTACTTGAGCCCACATCCATGTGACTCAAGAGAAAAGAGAGACCCCATTCTCATTTGAAATTCATAAAAATTCATAATCCTTGATCTTTCCTAATAAAATTGATTAGGCTTAATCCTAATCAAGGCTTCTAAAACCTATAAATAGAACCCATTCCTCCTTGTAAAAGACATCACTATACCATTGCACATTAGATTGAGCGTACCATACGCCAATTCTATCTTGGTTGTAAAGAGAGAGTAAGCTTTCTATACACCATCACCTTGGTGCATAGAAAAGCTTGAGGTAGTTTGAGTGAGTGCGAGTAGAAGATATTCTTCCTACCATTGTTGTATCTACCCCAACATCAATGAATTGGTAGTTTTGGGTGCAATTCATGTCCAAAGGCTCACGCTTCTCCTCCAATTTGGCTTGGCAAACTCATTCAGCTTCATAAGGTGACTTGTTTCATTGAAGGTTGTTGTTTTGTTGCTTGTGATTCATTGGCTATTGTTTGGCTACCATTGTAAGAGGGTGGATGGTGGGAGGGATCCCATAACCCTAAGACAATGTGCTAGTGATTCTATAACCAAATCTTGTCACTTGATTCCGCAAGCTCTAAGTTCCTTTTTGTGCAAAAAATAAAGTTGAAGCTAAGTTGTACACCATCTCGCTCTCTCTCTCTCTCTCTCTCTCTCTCTCTCTCTCTCTCTCTCTCGTGTTTTAGTGTGTGAGAGTGTTCCATTGGTGTTAGGGTTAGTGTAAATTCCTTGCTTGTTTGTGGGTTGCTCTAATGATTCTCCTCTTTTGCGTCCTAGTTTGCTCTTAAACTAGGTGGTGCCCCTTGTGTAGTTGGGATTTGGTTGTGGGTTTGTTGTTTTGGTTTGTGTTGTGTTGTGCCCCAGCCCCATTGAGCAGCACGGGAGCCTTGAAGGGTGTCTAGAGGTTGCTCTTCTTGTTGCCCTCCCCGGACTGCCTCAGCATCCTACGAAACACTACAAGCTCGAAACAGTCTCAAATCATATTGGAATGACTCGAAATCGGAGGGTAAGACTCACAAGGACATATCCTATGTGGCCAAACACCTAAACCCTGAAAACCATAACCGTAAGACCTCTAATCGCTGTTGCGATAGACTCAAAACAACAATTTCCAAAGTGTCCGAAATTGATCTACAAAGACATCAACACGAAGAGCTTCTCGCCTTGATTCTAACGACTACTCGATCATTTAGAACGGATTTCGTTTGAGGTACTTACGACCAAATATAGCTCATAGAAGGCGGGCTCGCGATGTGGTCCTCGGCTTGCATTGCTTGCGTCGACGCGGAGAGCTCCTCGATACTAACACGCTCCTTCTCTCATATCTGCAATGTGATTAGTGTGCGCGACGGTGTGTGTGCGTGAAGCTCACTACTGTGTGCTACAGAACCCACGACTATATATTATGTGAGATAACGTAATGTGTCTTTTACAAAGCCTTAGGTTTTAGATTATATACGAAGCCTTCAAACCTAATGTCCGGCCAAATGACCTCAATTGTCCCTAGGCTTCTACAGAGCTTAATTACAAGAAACTAAGTTGGCTTTACTTATGATACAAGCATTCGCGGCCAAAATACAAGTGCCGATTTAAAATATGAGGTTCCCGTGAACATTACAAAAGTGGCCGTAATGGCTCAAAATAATAATAACGGGATATTCGATGACGTCCATGAACTCGTATCTTCATGTTGCAGCATCCATCTTCATCTTCATTACTTCATAACCATCTTCATGTGGAATCTTTAGAATCTTTGAGGAATCTCAATGGAATCTTTGTGGAAACGTTGTTGAAAGGGCGTCCTTTCAACACTCTTCCCCTCCAAATTCTTGTCGTCCCCGACAAGACCCTATGCCTTTGATGGCCTTGACGAGTTCTTGATGTCTTGGTGTTGGTTGAAGTTGTTGTGGCAGCCTCTTCTGCAGTTGGTCGCTTTGAGTGGAACTCTCCCCCTCCGATTGGTTGTTGTATCTTGAATTGCATGAGGTTGTATCGACTTATTGGTGCAACAGGTCGTTGTCATTGTAGCTCTAGTTTGCTTTTCCTGTGGTTGTTGTTTGGAAGTCGTACCTGTAAGTTGATTTGAAGCTTTGTCAAGCTGTTTTTTGGCCTCTCCCTTT
The DNA here is from genome assembly GCF_014529385.1 of Adiantum capillus-veneris. Taxonomy (NCBI): domain Eukaryota; kingdom Viridiplantae; phylum Streptophyta; class Polypodiopsida; order Polypodiales; family Pteridaceae; genus Adiantum; species Adiantum capillus-veneris. The sequence goes on from NC_140958.1 coordinate 38,884,322, forward strand.
TGACTTGTCAGTAGATTTGCAATTACACTACAAGAGGCTCTTCACATTAGCGACGCTCACACAGCGACGCTCAAAAAAAAAAATTCCCGGCGTCGCTATGAGCGTCGCTATAAGCGTCGCTATGAGCGTCGCAAATTTCTTTGTAAATTTGCGACGCTCATAGAGACGCTTATAGCGACGCTCATAGCGACGCCAGCTGGGGTAAAAAAAATAACCGAGCGCGCCCAAAAACTCAGATCTCAGATCTGAGTTTTTCGGCGCCCTCAAGCAAAGAGCAGGTAACGCTCTCCCTCACTCTCTCTCTCTCTCTCTCTCTCTCTTTTTCTTTTACACACACACACACACACACACACACACGAGGAGAGGAAGGAGAGCCAGGTATGCTCCTTCCCTCTCCTCATTCTCATGTTCCCTTCCCCTCTTTCTCTCTCCCTCTCTCTCTCTCTCACACACACACATACACACACACACATAGTGTTTTTGAGAGAGAGAGAGAGAGAGAGAGCGAGAGAGAGTGCAAAAACGCACACACATACATAAACAAAGAATGCACACACACATTGAGAGAGAAAAAGAGAGAGAGAACATGCATAAACAAAAAACGCACGCATTGAGAGAGGAAAAGAGAGAGAGAACATGCATAAACAAAAAACGCACACATTGAGAGAGGAAAAGAGAAAGAAAACATGCATACGATCCAAAAAAACGCACACACATTGAGAGAGAAAGAAAGAGAAACTAAGGGAGCGTCGTAGGAAACTAATTAAAATTAAAAGACCTAAAGATCTAGCCGACGAGGAGTTGAACTGAAGACCTATTATTCAAGAGAGAAATGGCATAATCAATCTATCATACTTGGCATGGGTGATAGAAAGGTTATACCATTTATCTCTTTTTATTGGCACACACATCCACACACGCGCACACACACAGGAAGAAGAGAGTTATAACGTCGTAGGAAACTATCTTAAAAGACGTTAAAGATTAGGTTATATGTAGACTTACATTAAATTAGATTTAGGTTTATTTTTAACTAGATTTACGTTTATTTAAGCTAGATTTAGATTTACGTTATATTAGATTAGATGCGGGTCTCCATAGACTGCGATGCCTGCATGAAGCGGGTGAAGAAAGCCCTCAATGGAATATAGGGTATTGCTGCCTTCACTCATGGTGGGCTCCGTCGATCCAAAAGTACTGGTGAAATGTCTTCAGAAGATAGGGAAGAAGGTGGATCTTCAGGGCGGCAAGAGTCACTACATCCCCGACACAATGACCATCTAGACAACCTCTAGTCATTAGACTTACGTTAAATTAGATTTAGCTTTATTTTTAGTTAGATTTACGTTTATTTAGATTTACGCTTATTTACGTTAGATCGAGTCCACGCAAGAATTACTTACGGTTTAGGGTTTAGAGTTAGACGAACAGTGAAAAGATCTACTGTGAAAAGATGTTAAGATGAAGTGAAGTGCTACAGCTAGAGAAGAGGCAAAGGGATTTTGTCCACTACATGCAGTATCATGTAGACGTGGGTGTCTAGATTTCTTGTACCCACAAATATAGGTATTGACCAATAAAGACGAGATTATAACCCGGTGGTTCTGATCTCCGTGCACCTCTAGACCGAGGTGTGCGGGGATTGGACATGACTAGAGAATGTGAGGTAAAGAGAGAGAGAGAGAGAGAGAGAGAGAGAGAGAAAGAGAGATAAGACGAAGAATGCCAATAGAATATTAAATTTGTTGTCCAGGTTATAAGTTTTTTATCCTCATTATGAGTAGCGACGAGGATGTGGGACCGTCCAACCGAAACACCTATCTCTCAACGAGGGTCTTATGTCCTTGTAATCAATGCAAGCATGCTGTGTGACGGACAAGACGTGTTTCTTTGCAGCACGTTCGCGAATTTGGCGAGTTCGATCCATCTATTATAGATCGAGTTGTTGCCAATTATAACTCGCCGGACTCTGACGCTGGCCAACAAGCAGCAATCTTGCAACCCAATAGACGTATTCGCAGGCGCTTTGGTCAAGCAGCATATGTGAGGCCACAAGATGTAGCCTCTGACAGCTCGGGGGATGATCATGCAGAGCACATTCCCAACGAGGCAATGTTTGAGCCCGAGATTGATGAAATGATCGAGACGATCATGGATTCAGAAAGGCTTATCTATGATGATATGAAAAGTGAAGCCGATACATCATTGTATAATGGAGCACGTATGTCTAGATTGAAAGTACTCCTGGTTCTTCTCAACATGCAGGCAAAGTTTGGATGGAGTGACACTAGCGTCACAGCGCTTTTCAGGTGATCTATTACAATTAGTTTACTTTAATAGAACTCATGGTGTATAATGATCTGATAGATTTTTACACGACTGTATCATATTTTTATGTTGTGTAGATTGCTGAAAGAGCACATTCTACCAGCTGACAATGTGATGCCAGATTCCCGAGATGAAGCAAGAAAGATTTTGCGAAACTTGGGGATGGATTACAATTCTATCCACGCTTGTCCTAATGACTGCATTCTTTTCAGAGGGGAATACACAGACATGGAGAAGTGTCCGAAATGTGATTCCGAAAGATATCGAGTAGATCTCCACGGGACAAAAATTCCACAAAAGGTTTTGCGACATTTTCCTTTGCTTCCTCGCATCAAGCATTTCTTCGAATGTAAGTCCATGGCCGCCCTAGCATCATGGCATGAGGAGAATAAATCTTCGGATGGTGTGCTACGAATTCCTGCAGATTGCGCAGCCTGGAAACATATAGATAGGAACATGGTCGGATTTTGCCAGGGAAGCTCGAAATTTGCGCTTAGGCCTGGCTATGGATGGCGTAAATCCATTTGGTCAAAGATCAACATCTTACAGTGTATGGCCCGTTGTCATCGTCAACTACAACATTCCCCCGTGGTTGACTACGAAGAAGGGGCACCTATGGCTAAGCTTGATTGTGCCAGGGCGATATAAAGTGGGGAATATGGATGTGTATCTTCGTCCACTATTGGAAGAGCTACAACAATTGTGGATTGGCATAGAGGTGGTGGATATGAGCCGACACACAGGACGACGGAATGCTTTGATCAGAGGTATTCTAATGTGGACCATGCATGACTATCCCGGGCTAACAGAATGCTCAGGTGATCTATTGACACTCCTCTCTCAGACACTGTAAATCTTGTTTTTCCCCATAGTTGATCTATTATCATGTGTATACATGCAGGGCTTCAAACAAGCGGATACAGAGCATGTGTCACATGTGGACCTAGACTGAATGCACGTAGGGCACCCTCACTGAAGAAGCAAATCTACGAAGGTCATCAAGCGTATCTTCCGGAGAATCATGTGTTACGCGACGGCTTTTTGGGAAGAGAGCCACCAAGGATGTCTGCACAAGCATGGTTAGAGCAGAAGGAGATGTGCGATGACGGATTGCCTCCAGGGATGAAGAGACTATCTCTATGGTACGAGTTACCATACTGGCCCCGACTCGTGATCAATCACTTGCTCGATCCAATGCACATATTCAAGAATGTGGGTAATCTACTATGGGACCATTTGACCGGCAAGAAAGATACTTTGGGAGCCAGAGTTGACCTTAGAAATGTGGATCGTATGGAGCAATATTGGCCGCAAACAGCGTCTGATGGATCGATAAAACTTCCTAAAGCACCATGGATTTTCACAGGAGCCCAAGAACGCAAAGTAAAAGAGGCCATTCGATCTTTGCGGACCCCCACTGGCGTAATGCACTGGAGGATTTTTTGTCGACTTGTTCGACGTGCAATGGTTCAAGATAATCATGGAGGGTCGAAACGCTACTGTGCGTAGAGGAGAGTCTGGTTTTCTTGAGGTGGATTCTACTAAGAAATGGACTGACCTAAGAGACACTTTCGTACTACCCGAGCATTGTGAACAAGTAAGTATATAAATAGTTAACATCCCCCTTTTACAAGTTATGTGGCTCTCATGTAAGTTATGTGGCTCTGGCAGGTAGTATTTCATCCTACAAAGTCTACATCAAACTGGTGGTACGTCATAGAGGTAGCCCCTCGTAGTGCAAGGATGTATGAAGGCTACCATGTGCCAATCACAACGACATCAATGGAGGAGATCAGAGAAGATGCTCAATCAGAAGCCGCTGCGGTGGTGCCAGACGAGCATCAAGATGCTACTACTCTATATGGGGTGCATGCAGAGGAGCTACAAAATGAAACAGAGGATATGTGTTTAAACGGAGAGCTCTATATAGATATAGGAAGTTATGCTGAGTTATGCGAGGATGAGAGAGAGATCTCTTAAAGCCACAAATATTGTATTTGAACAATTTTGCTCCGTGCTGTAAAAGCTCTAGCTCTCTAAGTAGCTTCCATGGTATGTAACGCTCTTTTCTACTCGCGCTCACATCTTTTGATTGAAAATTCTGAGTTTTCGACTTGCCTCTTCTATCACTCGATTCATTGCGTCATTGTATTTATATGCGTCATTACGTCATTGTATTTAATGGTCTTTGCGTCATTGTCTACTCTATTCATTCAATAAGGAGTTTAAATATTCGTGTGTTTAATGCAGGTATGGATGATGAGGAGTTTCTTTCTTCTTTGTCACCGCAGCAGAGACAGTGGTACGTGGAGCGTCATCGCTCTGGCGCATCATCGCGCGTTCCTACACCATCCGCATCTCCCTCTCTTTCGGAGCATTCGGCGCGCTCCGAAGCTTCGGCGTCGACGAGACGAGCGTCACACTCGTCTAGACACCGGCGCTCTAGTGGTGGCGGTGGCGGTTGTTGTGGGGATTCCGCCACCGATGCCTCCACACCGCCTTGTGTTCGACGAGGCTCTTTACCCTCCCCTTCTTTGCCCGCCCCCACACTAGCCACAGCATCGCCGTCTACGCCAGGTTTTGCACGGCTGACTGTTCCTAGAAGCTACACACCTCTACCTACTCCGCCAGGAGCCACCCCACTCGACACTCCTCGCTTCGGCGCCCAGATGCCGATGGAGACACCTGACGTCCGTACCCCCATCGACACGCCGCTAGAGACCCCTGCCGGGACACCCAGGTTCACGCGTCACCGGCCAGAGGGCTTGCCTTACTCCGTCGACATCAGCGGCGGCATCATCATGGATGATGACGGCAAGAAGGTGATCTCGCGCATGCGTGGTCTTTGCTCTCAGCTGTTTAGACACTATATACTAAACAAATGGAGTGAAGTACCAAGTGATTTAAAAAACAGAGTCATCAGCATACTTCATGATGAGTTTCCCGTTCCAACACGGGATCAGCGCTTCAATGAAGACCTGAGGAAGATTCGAATGCGTGAATACTGCAAACACAAGCGTTCCGAAGTGCAAAAAGCAATCAAGAATGGGTGGAATAGGCCAGATTGGCTGGCCAAAGAAGATTGGAAGAATGCGAAGAAAGCAGCGCGCGAGAATCCCGACAAGTGGAAGCAACAAAAGGATGCAGCCAGAGCGCGAGTAGAGGCAGGGAGCTCGCACCACTTGGGGAGCGGTGGATGGGCATCATTTGAGGCCGATTTTGTAAGTCTTTTCACATTGCTCTTTATGCATGTTCGATAGTTTAGGGTTTATGAGTTTTTTAGTTCTAACATAATGAAATCTTTGTATGTTTTGACAGTGGTCGATGACAGGACGTGATCCCACACCGTACGAGCGCGAGTACGCAGGCAGGAAGGGCTTAAACGCCCTGATGGACATTCTCAGTTCTCGCGGCGGCATGGTTAGTATTAGGGTTTACTCTTTTTTATTTTTTGTATTGTTTTATAAATGTCGTTATATGTTTATATTTACTGAAAACTGTCTTATTGTCTTTTTCTGCAGAATCCGAGAGATACGCCGCTTGGACGCGATGAGACGTCTGATTAGACGACGTCAGTTTAGCCATAGCTAGATAGCATTAGTTTAGGGTTTCTCATAGCTTATGTATCATGAGACGGATTTTATACGTCTTTTTGAACCATGTATATTATTACATTTGTCACCGCAATTCCTTTTGCCAATCAATTCTTTATGCCTATGATGTTGTACAATTGTCATTATTACATTTGCCAATCAATTCAGTTTGTCTATGATGTGTACAATTGTCAATTTTGCAAACAATGCGTCTTGTGGGTGACTATTTTGGGTCTATTATTTACCTTTGCACTTTTTTTAAAAAGTGAATCAAGTACAATATGGTTGATGGGTGGCAGGGCATTCAATGCCCTGCCACTAAAAAAATATTCTCTCAGGCGTCGCTATAAGCGTCGCTATTTATGGCTCTGTAGCGTCGCTATATGCGTCGCTATACTCTTCTGTGAGAGCGTCGCTATCTGCGTCGCTATAGGCGTCGCTATAAGAGTCGCTATATAGCGACGCTCATAGCGACGCCTATAGCGACGCCTATAGCGACGCAGATAGCGACGCTCTCGTAGCGACGCTTTTAGCGACGGTTATAGCGACGTCGGGGGTTATAAAAACCCAGTGTATTTCCGTCGCTAAGAGCGTCACAAGAGCACATAACCTCTTGTAGTGTTAGTAGTGTGGGGATATCGTGGTTCTTCTTGTTTTTGTTGTTTGTTATAAAAAATAAAAGAGTAAAAGTAAAATGTAGCGTATATACAAAATGAAGGTCTTAGATACCTGGATAAGACTAAAGGGAAACACCCAGTGGGAAAAAATGTCTTTAGTCATAATTAAATGCGAGGCTATATGTACTTAGGTTCTGATGTTATAGAGTTATGCTGAGTTAAAGTACATATGGCCATATGGCTACTAGTATGGACTTGATATACATGGATAAGTGTTAGTAGCTTGAACTCAGAGTCATTGTTGTTGAGCAAAGGCTCATAAAACGTGTTTTCGCTTGGTCATTGTCCTTTGTTTGTGTGAGTGCATGGGTGGAATAAAAAAGAGTGCCTAATGCATATGTCCAATGATGGGACATATATATGCTTGCACAGAGTTATGCATGTTAAACACGATGCGGTGCGAGAGAAGAGTATTGATGGGTTCTTCATGGAGTCAGTGTAGCGAGAAAAACATATAGCATGAGTGCTTCAAAAGTTTTCACTACTCACAAGAAGGGTTTTTGCTGTCGAGGTTTCTCCACTCTTGCTCACTTTGTCAAGTGCATGAGTGTTTTTGTTTTGGACTACTCCCCTTCTCCACCTTATATATTATATGGAATTTGACTCTTATGCTCACCTCTTCTAGCATGAGCGACATGACTTTATGTATGCTCAACTCTCTCGCTTGAGCTTATACCTATTAGCTAGACTCATAAACCACAGAAAATTAATAACTTGAAGCTTGGGTCTGACACTTTGCTCATTTAGTGGCTTAGCTGCCCGACTCTAGACTCTTATGCAATGTAAGTTTAATGGCGACTTGGACTTACCTGATCGCGGCCGGAAATCCAATTCCATATGCTTTTGATGTTTAGGCCTTTCTCGTTAGTTTCTGTTTGAGATGCTATGTTGTCCAATACATTGGCATATATCTTCTCTTCATTCCTTGGTAGCAAATTGTGGTTGCTTGATGAGACAGGTATTGATGTTGAAGCAATGGTTGATGAAGTCTTCTTCTTCTAGATAGTGTTCTTCAAAACTGTGACCTCCGCATTTACTGTTGCTTTCCTTTTGTTGTTAAGAGGCTGTAAAGGAGTTGTGTATCTTTCTTGTTGTTGAGCCTCAATCGCGGATTTTGGAACCCACATTGTTCTTGGGCCTTGTGTGATCTCCTTTTTCACTTTCCTTGTTTCTTCTTTGACTTGATGGTACTTTGTCTTTAATTTCCATATATGGCTGTTACTTTTGTAAAAGCCTTGCTCTTGTAGTAATTGACGAGGGATCCATCTATAGGTTGTAGTACTCTTGGGTGTAGCGTGTGGCTGCTCTTGATTTCTTGATGTTTCTTGCTTTTCCTGGGTGATTCCTTGATAAGCTACTACCTTAGGTAACCAGATTTAAAAGTTAGCCTCATAGAATCCTTGTTCTTCGAGTAACTTGACTGGAATGAATCTTTGGACTTGCTTGGAGGTGATCTTCACTTGACTTTGTTGGGTAGTCTGGTAGAATTCTGATTTCATTACCCAAACTTGTCATATGGTTTGTCCAGTGGAAGACCTTCTCTTTTGGTTTTTGTACCTGTCCTTTCTCTTGGTTGAGTTATGTGATTGACGTTGACGGCTTTGTTGATTCCTGACTGAGTGGTTGTCATGGGATGGATATCGCCAGGTTGTTATCTTGGGCTTGTTGACCCAAACATCTGAATGTCCTTTCTTGTAGCCTTGTGCAATAATTGACTCGCTTGATGTGATCTATCCTGTTACCTTTGCTTGTTGAGGCTGTTCCTGTGATTGTATCCAAATTGGATCATTAACTTTAATTTGTGCCTTGGATACTAGCACTTGGTTGACCTGTTTTGACTTCCTTTGGAGACTTTCGTGCGATGGAAACTTCGGTTGATAGACTTTTTGCTTGGGTTTTCATTGTTTTGTTGATGGTTTGGCTTTTGATGTAGAGGCTTTGTCTTGCACTTGCATTGGCTGGGCTAGAGACTGTGGGCTTACTTTAGCTTTGCCTTTTTCAATAGCCAAGAATCATTGAACTGTTGTAGGCTTGACCTCTGTTGAGCTTGTCGTGATGACCATTGTTAAGGATTCAGGCTCGTCTTCACAGACTTGTGCCCATGGCTTGGACAAAATCAAGTGTGTTCCCATTTGTCGAGAATCTACCACCAAGAATTTTTCTTTGACATTTTGTGAGTGTAGTTGGAGAGTAGCTTTTGCAATCCCCATACTTATAACATCTACTTCAAGTGAGAGATTTACCTTTATCTGAATATCATAAAGCTTTGGCTTACCTAGAAGTAACCACATGCCATATGACATGACATTAGTCATGGAATTTGTATCAATTTCTGCCATAAAATTCATCTTGACTCCGTCCTGTGCACTTAGCAAAAAGTTGATCTTCTTTGGTACTAGATTGCCTGTGTTCTCTTGAGTGACTTGAGCAATCTTTGGCCTGGACTCCCTGTCGTCTGAGGTTCCAGTGGTGAGAGATGCATCATGTGGTGGTGATTTGCATGTAGCACTTTGGATAGCTGTCATACCTCCCTCCGTTGTAGCAAGTGTAACAATACCACCCAATGATATTGTAGACATCATTGAGGTATTCACTTCTTGCCTATCTGACCCTTCATTATATGAATCACAAGCAGGATCACCCATAGAGTCATTTGTCTTGACTTTGAGTTCATCATACTCAGATTCTTCATCTGTCTCACACATAACCCTTAGCATGTAGTAGGGGACTATGTCATACCCATTCTCATCGCAAAATTTTGTTGGTGTGGTCTCATTAACATAGACATCCAAAGTAGCCAATATCTGAGTCCACTCTAGTGGTTCTAACACCTCTTCCGGAAAAGGTTCTCTTATGTAAGCATCATCTTCTAAGACCCTCTCTAAGGCATTCTCATTTCTCCCAAAGTCACTACACTCCGATGCTCCGCACATCCAGATTTCTTTCCTTCTGCCCATCCACGGATGGTCTGTTGATCCACTTTGTGTTGTTGAATAAAAATCTTCCACGGGTGTTCTAGTTACATCTTGGTAACTATGATTTCTCATATTTACACGTGTTGTGGTTTCATCATGTCTCAAGTATAGATAATCATAACCCCAATCTTGTACCATATTGAGTTGTCTCATGAATGGTCTTCCAAGGATGATTTCATAGTTATTTTTCTTGCCAAAGTCAACTATGGAAAAAGTATGTGCATACTCTATACCACAAGAAGACACCACTATCGCTTCTAGAAATCCCATGGGTCTTTCCACATGCCCATCCACTAACTTTAATTTTATTCTGGCTGTTCTAAAGGCGGGCCTACCCCATTTCTCCCATATTTGTTTTGTTGCTATTCCACTGTCAAGTATAGCTTTTGTTTCAATCCCATTGTACTGGACAGGAAAATTGGCATTACCATCTTCTCCTTCACAGTACTCTCCTACTTTGTTCAGAGGTACCGGTCTTACGTTTGATCTAGGCTTCTCAATCTCATCTAGCTCTTTTTCCAGGAACCTTAACGGGCTTTTGATCCCAATTTTTTCCAAGCATTTTCCTATATCCGTCCACATACTTGGCCTGATTTTCAAAAGTTCTGCCAATGTAATTGTGCACTTCACTGGCATGGATAGCAAGTCAGTCAAAATTTTTGTGTCCAATCTTTTTTCCTTCCTAGCCTTTGTGATGGAACTCTCACAATCTCAGACTTTGCCTCAAAATCTCCCATGTACTGTGGCAAAGTTCTTAACGATGCAGGTCTACTGTCTTCGGAGGCTATCGATCCTACGTCACCATGATATGACCTCGCATCAACACTCATTTGTGGTCTATCTAATGTGATTTCAAGAAATGGTGCTGGTCCAACATCCTCTTCTCTTTTTTGGGAATCTCGGACAGCCTTCCATAACTCCTCTGGCCACTGCTCCTCAACTATAGGAACATAAGGTGGGAAATCCCTCATTGATTCATCTGTTGTATTTTGGACTACCCTCAAGTCTTGCGACCTTGGTAGTGGTTCTTCCCTATGATCCACCTCTTCTCTAGGCAATTCGTCTACTTTAATGCTCTCATCTTTGTGCACTGGGGTGACTATCCTATCTTTCAATTCTGGTGGAGGTGGTTCTAGCAATGCTTGAGCAATTTCAATGAGATGCTTACACATTTCTAGCCTCTGCTTCTCTAGTTCAGGATAAGGATAAGTCATCCATCTTTGTTCTAAGGTCTTTCTATTTGCCAATCTAGCCTCATAAGCCTGTAAAATCGCGTCTAAAGGCTCATTCACTTTATCCACTAGGACAGATCCTCCTGAACTAGCACTCTTGGGTGCTTCAGCTGGTTTAAGGGTTCCAACTTCCCTTTGATTTGTCTGTTGCTCTTGAGTTGTTTCCAACTCAGCTGTAACAACCTTTTCTTCTCCTTTTTCCCTTTCTAGTCTCGCTTTCATTCTAGTCCTTCTTGCTCGTCTAGAGTTTCTACGGCTTTTGGAACTCTTACTAGTCTCTCCATCTGTAGGCTTCTGCTCTTGCACTTTTGCTTGTGCTCTTTTGACAACGTTTACTGGAGCAAATTGCTTACTTTCATCTTCTTTTTGTTTAAGCACCTGTTCTTTTGTAATTGTTTCTTTCTCTGTTGTTTTTGTCGTCTCTCCTATTGTTGCGGCATCGTCTCTCCTTTTATTTCTTGGATTCTTAGGACAATTCAAAATCATATGTGTGATTGCACACTCATTACAATATACATTTATCATGATATCATGGTGTGGACAATCCTTAATCAAGTGACCCCTACTACCACATCTGTCACATGGACGTATTGGTTGTTGTGGAAATACTTGATATTGACCTTGAAGTGGCCTCTGATCTAACACTTATCCTTGTGTTTGAAGCTCATGACTGACATATGCATTTCTAGCAGCTATGGGTCTTTCACTTAAGAACACTTGTTCTGCTACAAGATGATATCTAGGCGGTTGAGACATAACATGCTCAAACCCTGGTGGAGTCTGAGGTCTATAGTCATGACAATGTTGTGTCGGATGGTCCCCTCCACATGTCATGCACCTGCGTTGTTGAGGAACTCTATAGGTTGGTACTCTGTCAGAGTGGTTGATGCGTTGCATCACATTCTCTATGATTTGCTCCTCAACATCTACTTGGTTTTGTCCTAGATTCCCTCTTTGATCCTCAAGATCAGCGGTTTTCTTTTCCTCACTTGCATCTTTCATCTTCTTCTGACCCTCTTCATAGAATTTGCAATTGTCAACTAGGTCAACTGCCGCTTTGGTCACCTCTTCCAAGGTTTGGTATCTTTTCATGTATAGGTCCTTTTGGAGATTCTCATTCCTAAGCCCTCTAATGAAGCATAGGATCTGAAGTTCTGGCGTGGGTAACTCTTGGGTAGGACATCTAGCAACATATTTCTTGAAACGCAGTATTGCATGTTGCAATGTTTCTGTTTCGCCTTGTTTAAATTCCTGAATCTTAGGAAGGGTGTTATATTTTATGCCTCTCTTGGTGAATTCATGAACAAATTCATCCAAAATTTTCTCAATGGTTGTGAACTCTCTCCGGTTCAATAGTTCAAACCATGCTTGTGCATTGTCCTCCAATGTAAGTCCAAAACCCTCATACTGCGTGTGGAAGTCCTCTACTCGTTCTACTCGTAGGACTTGCTTGAAAGCCGAGACATGGGCGTATGGGTCTTCTATGCCATTGTACTTTCTGTTTACCCATTTTCTTAGCTGAGATGGTCTTATACTTTGGGGTGCAAAGTATGGAACCATACTCCTCTCTGGTATCGTTTCATCTCTCGTTATCGCGCTAGGGGGAAATCCAGGTGGTGGTCATCTCTTTAGAATTCTCTTAGAGGTTCCTGTGTTTGGTGGATGTATCTGAGGTCCTTCATTGACCAAATATCCACTCATCTCTAATTTGCTTCGCGGATTTGTGCTTTCTACAGCTCTATATTCTCGTCCATACTTGTCAACAAATAAAGATGTCCATTGTCGGTCGACCTCGTATGTATAGACATATAAGAGCTTGTACTCTGTCAGCTCATCTGGGTAAGGCTCTAAGCAACTGTAAAGGTTGAATTCATTTCCATTAATATACCTATATAGTCCTTCACTTTCATGGTTATACGTCCAAAATCTCTCCACAAAATTGGTCTTTATGTACTGTAGGTTTGGAAGATCTATTCTGGGCGGGTGCTCATCTATCCCTGCAATCCATGTGCTTGTATAAGCTGAGTCTGAGTCTGAGTCTGATGTAGACATGACTTCTAGGCTTAACAGATCTAGCTTGCTGTAGTAATACCTCTCTGAGTGTGTTCAAGTGTTTTGCTCAGGGAAATTCCAAAACTATGTCCAAAATCGTGAGCGTTTTCTCACAATTCTCTCAAATTGCGGTTTTAGACACCCCTGACTTCCGGATGCATTTTGAGGCCTTAAACAACGTTGGCAACCATTTTGGTCAATTTTCTCTAAGATCTGTAGTGCTTCTCTCAAGCTACGTTTTGATACAAAAAGTTTTGGAATCGGAGTCCGTATGTGAAAGTTATGACCAAAACGGTGAGATGTAATTTAGAAAGTTTCTCTATCTGATGTTTTTCCAAGTGGTCAGTTTGAGCCCAAAATTTTGATTTTTCTAGTGAATTCTTGAGTCTATCGCGATAGACTCACCAGAGTGTTACTGGGATATAGTTTTTCAACTCTTTTTATAGATTTGAGTTCCCCCTTCTCTTGAGATACTACTCACCAAGTTTCACCCAATTTATAATACTTTTCCTTTGTAACTTGCATCAAACAACATTTTCTTTTCTGATCTTATGAAGTAATCCTCTTAGATGCACTTACAATACTCCAAATTTACTCAAATTTTAACCATAGGCTCACAACAACATGTAGAACAAGGCCCTGAGGTCAGTTTTCAAAAATTTCAACTTTTGTGAAAAAACCCTTGTCTATCGTGATAGACTCAGCAGTTTCTTCAGTTCTGAAAATTTTCCAGATTTCTCTTCACCAGTGTGTTCCCTATGCTCTATACACCTTGCTCACCAATTTCCACTTGTTTTGGAGTTTTTCTTAGGTCTCTTAACTCCAACTCTAGAATTCTGAGTCTATCTGATCACTAGAAAATAGACTTAGGATGACTTCCCAATGTCCAAAATCCACCAAATTTTGTGTGTAACCTCTTGAGAGAATAAACAAGCTATGCTCCAGAGGGTTTTGAAAATTTCAACTTCTTTGGCCCTGGTTTGAGTCTATCGTGATAGACTCAGCAAGTACCCCTTTTTTAGATCAAACTTGAACTTTGACTATACCACTGTGTTCCAATACCTCTCCTTAGTCCTCCTACCAATTTTCAAGTGGTTTGGACTTTTACTTTGTCAGTTAGACCAGATCTGGTGTTTTCTACAAGCTGAATCCTCTGAAATGGTCTTAGACCCACTTTTTGATGTCCAAATGACTTCAAAATTTTTATGTGTCCTTGATAGCACCTTTCCAAGCTATGCCACAGAGGTTTTTGAAAAATTCGGTTTCTATCACTGGGTTCTTAGTCTATCGCGATAGACTCACCAAGTATGCCAAAATGACATTTTTTTTCAAATTTTCTCTTCACAGATGTGTTCCCTACCCTCTGTAGATCATGTATACCAAGTTTCACAAGGTTTGGAAATTTGGTCAAGTCCCTTTACCCAATTTGTCTCTGAAGTCTGACTCTAAACACTAGACTTGAGGTTTAGTGGTCTTCTTGATGTCCAATTTCAAATTTGAAATGATGGTTAAGGTCTAGGTGAGGAGTGGATTCAAGCTATCTAGTCACAATTTCCAAAAACTGTCCCACTCAAAATGTCATGAGTCTATCGCGATAGACACAGCAGATTGTGCAGGAAAAGTCAACTCAAAATTGTGACTTCACTGTTAGATTCCCCTTACTCTCTTGTGTCTATCCCTCAAATTTCATGCAATTTGGACACTTGGTTTGTGTTTTGGGCCATTTTTAGTGTTTTTGTCAGAACCTGAATCTCTATCTGGGCTTTAGATTCACTTCTAGTGATCCAAACACCTTGAAATTTGGTGTGTATGCTATGTAGGCTCTGCTTAAGCTATCCCTAGGGGGGATTTGCAAAATAAGGTCCACAGCTAATTATCCCCAACGTATCGCGATAGGCTCATAAAGTTTCCCAGTTTTGGTCTTTTTACAAAGTTCTCTTCACAACTAGTTTCCTTATCCTCTGTATAGTGAATACACAAAGTTCTGCAATGTTTGGGATATTGGTCAAGGTCTTTTTACCACTGTGTCTCTGAACTTAGACTCTAAACACCAGATTTGAGGTTTAGTGGTCAAGCAGGTGTCCAAGTACACTCAATTTTTGGGAGCAGCCTTGTATTGATGTGTTTTACCTGTGATATGAGGGGTTTTTCCTGATTGTGAGTCTATCTCCAATTCATCAGTCTATCGCGATAGACTGAGCAGAGAGCCACTGGAAAGTATTTTTTTCTCTGTTTTTGGATAGTTTGGTTCCCAATGCCCTTAGAAGCCTATCCCCAAAGTTTCATTCAATTTGGACTTCTTTTCCTTTGGATTCAAGCATTTCACAGTTCACTTCCTTACACTCGGAAAAAGCAAATTCCCACTTAGATACACAAGCACTGATGCAAATGCTTTGAAATTTCACATACAAGATCTAGAGCATATGCAAAACAAGGTCTTGAGGTCAAACTTCTTTTTTTTTTTTTTAAATGTAGATTTGGTTTCAGATTTTTGTTTTTTGGGTTTTTTAGGTTGGATTGGACCAAATCTGTGTTTTCCCCCTACCTTAAGGTCTCCAATGCAAAAACAAGCACTCAAATCGGCTTTCAAACGACCATTTTAGAGCACTTTTACCATAATCGGCACAATTCCGCCTTTTGTGTTTTCAAGCACATTTTCATGTCAAAATTGCTCTAGATCAAGATTAGATGTCCTACACTACCTAAAGTCCTACTTTGGATGGTTGAATGGTTGTTTTTTCTTTCTGGCAAGCAAACAGCCTCCTGCTTATCTTTTGCGCTTTTCTTTGCGTGTTTTTTTCTTTCAAGTTCCTCACAACCATAAGTCACAACCAAACACACTTACCATAAAACCTAATCTAAACACACAACAAAATAATATAACCATACCTCAACCTTATGGTGGACCACCTCGGCGAGACGCAGGCTCCCTGGCTATCCCTCAGTCAAGAGATCCGCTCTCTGACTTCCACTAAGAAGGCAAATGGTGACAACACTCTAGAAAACTCTGGAGAAACGCTATACTATCAAACACGAGTGATGCGGTCTACGCTAGTTTAGGCGCTTCGTCCCCGGCAACGGCGCCAATGTTAGCGGGTACGCCGCGACGGACGATGGAGCACAGCGAGAACACATACCAACAAACTGTCAATCCGAGGACGTAGCTGACCCGACTAGGGCATGGAGGCAATCTTTGGGTTGTCAACCCTGAGCTAGACATGAACAACACTCTCCAATCACTAATCCTACCACAACACTACCATAAAGCAAAGAAACAGACAACGCATCCTACGAAACACTACAAGCTCGAAACAGTCTCAAATCATATCGGAATGACTCGAAATCGGAGGGTAAGACTCACAAGGACATATCCTATGTGGCCAAACACCTAAACCCTGAAAACCATAACCGTAAGACCTCTAATCGCTGTGGCGATAGACTCAAAACAACAATTTCCAAAGTGTCCGAAACTAATCTACAAAGACATCAACACGAAGAGCTTCTTGCCCTAATTCTAACGACTACTCGATCATTTAGAACGGATTTCGTTTGAGGTACTTACGACCAAATATAGCTCGTAGAAGGCGGGCTCGCGATGTGGTCCTCGGCTTGCATTGCTTGCGTCGACGCGGAGAACTCCTCGATACTAACACGCTCCTTCTCTCATATCTGCAATGTGATTAGTGTGTGCGACGGTGTGTGTGCGTGAAGCTCACTACTGTGTGTTGCAGAACCCACGACTGTATATTATTTGAGATAACGTAATGTGTCTTTTATAAAGCCTTAGGTTTTAGCTTATATACCAAGCCTTCAAACCTAATGTCCGGCCAAATGACCTGAATTGTCCCTAGGCTTCTACAGAGCTTAATTACAAGAAACTGAGTTGGCTTTACTCATGATACAAGCATCTGCGGCCAAAATACAAGTGCCGATTTAAAATATGAGGTTCCCGTGAACATTACAAAAGTGGCCGTAATGGATCAAAATAATAATAACGGGATATTCGATGACGTCCATGAACTCGTATCTTCATGTTGCAGAATCCATCTTCATCTTCATTACTTCATCACCATCTTCATGTGGAATCTTTAGAATCTTTGAGGAATCTTAATGGAATCTTTGTGGAAACGTTGTTGAAAGGGCGTCCTTTCAACAGCATGGATAGATAAAATCAATATGATTGGATTGAATCAGAATGTCAAAGGATCAGAAAGAAAGCATATGGATTCTTCTTGAGGGATGGCTACTTATGGAAACATCTTGAAAGAATAGATGGGACTCCATTAGGAGTAGTATGTGATAAGACTACTCAGCTCAAAATTATCAAAGAGCTTCATGAAAGCCTATATGCTGGACATTGAGGTATACAGGCTACCTTTTTCAAAGAGATAGAAAGATATTGGTGGAAAGGCATGTATAAGGATGTAGCAGATTTTGTGGAGTCTTGTATCACATGCCAAATGTATTTCAATGCAGGCTATTGTGATGGATTTCATCCTACATACCCATTACTCATGCGCTATAAATGGGTTGTTGATCTAGTCACAATGCCTTTAGGACTTTGAGATACTTGGTACTTGCACGAGAAGACTCGACAAACCAAGTGGAAGGGCATGCATTACGGACAAAAAACTATAGAAGCTCTTTGTAAATTTTTGCTTGAAGATGTAATTTACCGCTATGGCTATGGGGAAAGATAGTTGTTGATAGAGGTGAGTTAGATGCAGATGAATCAAGGGATTTCTTTACAAGAACTAGTATCAAGGTAGCCCTGACTTGTGCTTATAATCCAGAGGGAAATGGGAAAAGCAAAAGAGGACATCCTCCTATTGTGAAATCTTTGGCTAAGGCATGAAAAGGAAGGATGCATGAATGGCCAAGGCTGCTACCATATGCTTTATGGGTTGACCATACAACTCATAGCTCAGTCATGAATCACTACATGCCTAATGATCGATGTATGGTCAGAAGCCAGTCATGCCAATTAAGGATGTAGTTCCTACTTGGAACATGTTACCTGGGGAAGATGGTGTAAGTAGATAAAGTCTACTTGCTTTGCGCATAAAGCACTTGGAGAGAATACAAGAAGACATACACATTGCAAAAGCTTGATTGAAGGATGCAAGACTGAAGAATAAAGATAGGTTTGACAAAAGACATAGGCTTTGACCAAAGCCTATTGAGGAGGGTGATTGGGTCCTAATGTATGACAGTAGTCTTGACAACCAGCACACCACACAAAGAAAATTTAGAAAAAGGCGGTTTGATCTCTATGTTGTCAAACATGTGCATGGAAATTCTACATATACTTTGAGGGAGCTCGATGGAACAAACCTTAACATTCCCATAGCAGGCAAAAGAATCAAGATGTTCAAGAGGAGACATGATAATGATCCTTTTGATTCACAACAAGATGATGATGAAGAACCTGACATTGCTATAGATGAGAATGAAGAAGTAGAGGATACTCTTCTAGACTTTGAAGAATATGAAATGACATCCAAATATTTGTGGATCTTAATGAAGATTAAACATACATAGGAAAAAATTTGGCACATGCTAGAGGATGTGCAAGTTCAGAGGGGGTGGATGTCATGTTGTGGCATGTATACATTGTGAAATAAAAACATTCACCTTACTTTTGACACTTCTCAATGCATGGAAAGAAAAACAATAATGTACATATTGTGATATATGATAAAGAGGTTGCTGCGATCGCTATCACGGGAATACCTATCTAGGGAATTGTGGCCCTGGATGTGGTGCCTTTGCGTTCTTTACCACATGATAATGTTGCTAATTTGTATTTACAATGTACATATTCCAAGTGTTTAATGGTGACAAACTCATCTCGCTTATAAAGAGTGATCCAAACAAAAACTGCCAAAAATAGCAGCTAATAGACATTGTTGCAGAATTACATGGAAAGTGACCCAAAATGGTATATTAATAAAAAATGATGCTTGTCTATGCTTTTTATGCTTATGCAAGTGATTCCACAAATTTAGGGATTTTTTTGACTCCTTCTGGGGACACTTTTATTAGAGGAATCTCAAAGCTCGAGCGAGATTCTCCGAGCAATCCATAAAACGAGCGAGATAAAGCAAGGCACATATACAAAACAAAAACCAAACATGATTTTTTAGGTGACTTCAAGCACAACAACAACAAAATTAATTGAAGGTTGCACCTATTTTTTATGGTAAATCAACAAGAAGTTTTTGACCGACAAAACCCTTTGAACAAGGTTTGGGTAGAGTGTTTTCTTTGATGGGCTAGAACACTTGGAACCATTATAATGGCATGTTGATATTCCTCTCCAATTTCAGCCCCCCAATCGAAGGATTAAACCATAAGCTTTACACTAAAAAGGTAAGGTTGTTGCCACTAAATTAATCTCATGCATAAGGAGAGTTTGGGAGCTCTTCACTTCTTCTTCTTCTCCTCTCTCTCACTCTACATCAAGTTATTATGGGTTGACGTACAATACCATGCTATGCCTTTTTAAGTTACTCTAGAGAAAACTGTGGGAACTTGAAAATAATTCTATTAATGAGGTCATTCTTTTGAGAACTCCACATCATGGTATATAAAGTTTGTGTTAAAGTATCATATGAAGCCTACCATCAAGGGGGTGGGAAAGTTAGTGGTGCTGCCAAAGATGGTGGTGACTTGTCAAGGGAGGTGGTAATGGTGGGGGATTATAAGGAGTGCTTTGATAAAAGAGTATTCAAGGTGGATAAATTTCAGAACACTTTCTTAGGACAACTTCTCTCCATGCAAGTTCTCTTTCACCCAACCATGTTGATAAACGAAAGAAACCTAGGTTTAGTATATTTCCATCTATAAATTCTAAGATTTATCTTCAAAATTCAAAGTAGAAGGTGAGAAAACCTACAAATTTTTTAGGAATTTAGTAGAAAAACCTTCTCTTAACTTTTCCATGTTTATATGAGCATTGCTCTAAGTTTGCAGACTGCTTGGGATTCCTAGTCTACTGACTTGTCCATCATGCCTCGACCCAGATTACTAACCCAATGTGCGATGCCCTTACATTGAAAGGATTTTTTGGAAACTTATAACTCTAACCATATTAATGGAGAGAGGCGTCTCTCAAAACTGCCACATGGCAGTAGGAGGTGGGCTCGTGTCTACGATTCTCTCTATTTTCTTCAGGAGCGTGTAGAGATACCAAACGTCGACTTTGATCTGAGCTTGCCCTCGATGAGATTGACACCCTCCTCCTCAGTTCGCCCCATGGTCCTCTATATCTGTGCTACGTGAGAATGGATAGGGATCATCTCTCTCTCTCTCTCTCTCTCTCTCTCTCTCTCTCTCTCTCTCTCTCTCTCTCTCCCTCCCCTTCCTTTTAATGGGGTGTAGTCATTGCCATTCGGCATAGAAGGAAATAGCAACGAAGAGGAAAGCGAAGAAAGAATCTCTGGCACGGAAAGAATAGTCTCTCTCTCTCTCTCTCTCTCTCTCTCTCTCTCTCTCTCTCTCTCTCTCTCTCTCTCTCTCTCTCCGTTGAAAATTTTCTTCTACTTACTATCTCATCGTGCTACCCAGTTGGGAAGACCTCCAACATCTACCTCTTAAGATGTGTCACAATTGCCTCGCACAAAGCTGGGTGTGGACACATGTGCATCAGCGATGCCAACACACCTTTAAAAATTTTGTGGGCATATCCTCGAGCAGCATGTTTCATGCATACCTCTCCAACCATGCAGACATGCGACTGACCAAAATCATCGTAAACTCCTTACTTCCATTCTCTTTGTCACTATCTAGATGTATATCATCCTTTTAATCTTGCTGCAGCTTTTGCTCTATAAAAATCACATTGGACCAGGGTTCCCAATTGTCAGAATTCCCCGACGCATCATGCACTATATTGATGTACGTCCGCCATGGAAGAATTTGACACATAATCCTTTGCACATGGACAATATCAAGGTAAGGACATATAGTCCTCAAGAAGTGTGATCTTGAGGAGTCTCCATGGAAGTCAAAATGCATGGGAGTTTTTGTCAAATACTAATGAGTTCCTTGCCTACCATATAAAGGAATTAAATAGATTGGTAGCTCTAGTTTCAGCCACGCATGCATTCACCTACGCCTGCAATATCATGACCAAACAAGATAAGTTTTCGAGCAATGTCAGCACCGTTCTTACGTTCGTTATTCAACAGAGTAGCCACGCTGCAATGTCGGTGTTGGGATGTGCTGGAGACGAACAACGATGCATAATAAATAACAATACAGGCTAGCTAATTAGGCGGGCTCTCCAAGATCGAAGGTGTTGAACGTTGCTCCTCGTCTCCAGGCTACGATCTTGGTAGCGTTAACTACTATGTGCGACCCGTAATTGTGGACAACACCCATCGCTCCTTTCACATGATAATGGACACGGCCGCCGGCCTTACGTGGTTGCAATGCCAGCCCTGCCACCCATGCTTGGAGCAGCTAGACCAGCCCATCTTTGACCCCGAGTGGACTCCACAAGTCTTCCCATAATCAGAGGTGACTCCCCTCTTTGCAATCTCCTGGGCGCTGCCTCCAATTGACTGTGTGTGTGTGTGTGTGTGTGTGTGTGTGTGTGAGAGAGAGAGAGAGAGAGAGAGAGAGAGAGAGAGAGAGAGGTGATCACCTTCCTCTCCTACCAAGCCATTGTTTCATGACCTACCAGGCAAGTTGTGTGTGTGTGTGTGTGTGTGTGTGTGTGTGTGTGTGTGTGTGAGAGAGAGAGAGAGAGAGAGAGAGAGAGAGAGAGAGAGAGAGAGAGAGGTGCTCGTCTCTTCTCTCCTACCAAGCCATTGTAGCTTGAGCGTGAGCTCGCCAGCCCACTTTGGCCAATATGCGTGCAGAAGTCGATGCAGGCAAGCTGAGTGAGTGAGAGAGAGAGATAGTTGTGGCTTGGAAAAAGTATGTGGTTGAGTGCAATCTCCAGGGCTTCAAGAGGGAGAAGAGGGATGTTGATGTGTTTAGAGCGTTGGCCTTGACTACTCCATCAAGCTTGCCATAGCTAAGAGTTGTCGTAGTAAGCAATGGAGATTCCGTCGATTAACCACCCTTGGACCAATGCAAATCTCATTCGAGTTGTTGTTATTGAGTGGATTCCAAAATTTCCTCCTTCACCATATTGTTGAGGTCTCTCAAGCTTGTTGGAAAGAGAGGGATGAGCAATATTGTTAGTCATGATTGATCACAGTTGATCAAGCTTGCAAAATGGTGTGGTCGATGGGGTGCAAAGGAAGACACGGCTTAGAGATGTGATGGGAGGAGCAGCAGACGCCAAGGTTGCAGAAGGAGGGAGGGCGGCAAGGGGAGGGATAATGGGGGAAATGGGGGGTGTCAAGGGCCATGATTGTACGAGGAGAGGGTAAGGTTAGTACAACATAGGGAAGGGGAGGCGGGGAGCTTTTGAGGCTGAGAGAGAGAGAGAGAGAGAGAGAGAGAGAGAGAGAGAGAGAGAGAGAGAGAGAGAGAGAGAGAGAGAGAGAGAGAGAGAGAGAGAGGAAGGGATAATGTAAGGAGGAGGAGAGAGTCTTTGTGTGTGTGTGTGTGTGAGAGAGAGAGAGAGAGAGAGAGAGAGAGAGAGAGAGCCTGGCAATGCTAGTGTGTCTATTTGAGGGGTCATAAATAAAGGTAGCGGGGGTTTCAAGGGAGAAGAAGAGGATTTGCTTCCTGAAAGGAAGCACGGATGGAGAATGAGTTTCTGAGTAATTTGAGAGGCATTACACACTCAAAAATTGCAGAGAGAGAGCGTAGGGAGAGCAGCGAGAAACTAGAGTAGTAGCAGTTGCCCATCGCCCAATAGGGCGAGACAAAGCAAAGAACGGAGAGCCGCCGCCCACCGCCTCTGAAAGCAACTGCAATTGCCAAAGAGAAGCGCACCTCAAAATCCTCCCCCCCACTTGAAACTCTACCAACTTTTGGCCTTCGCTCAAATGGCATCATCTTTAGATCCCCTTTTCTTAACAGTTTTCTTAAAATCGTGCACACATGCTCACACACTCGCTACACCTGTAGCAGCAGCCTAGACCTTTAGCTGCCATCATGCCTTCTTGTGTCCACAGTCCTTGCACATGTGACCATGTTCCGATCCTCTTCACTAGCAGACGGACAAGAGAGACGGAGACAGCCTGTCCGACCCCAGTTACCCAACACCTGCTATAGAAATTTCTTTTGTTGAATTTGCCAAGAGAAAATTTAAGAAAATTAAGCTTATTTTTTGGGGGCTTTACACTATTTTTCTTTATATTGAGGCAGAATTTCTCCCTTTCCGCTTACCCTCAACTGGCCTACTACTCGGTTCAACATACTAATAGGTTCATTATTATATTTGTTGCAATCTTGCCGAGATTCCAACGAATGTAGCATTATCCCTTTGCAAGTTGTCCAACCAAAAACTTAGCAAGCTGGACTAGAAGTCTCGCTGCTCCACACGCGCATCTTCAAGTCAACTAAGCTAACAATGTAGGAGGTTGCATATGTTGCACGGCATAGTGCAACACATTAATAAAAAAATATAACCAAGCCCTCCCAAAACCTGCTTGGCCACGCTGTCGTCAATGACTACGTGTCATTGACCCCATGCTATTTCTCCTACTAGAGTGCTATAGTAGATGACTCTACACCCTTCCTTTTGTTAGTCCCATCTTTTGTCTTTGCAAATGGCATCTCTTGGGATTCGTGTCGCACTATTTTTTTCAAAAATTGTTGGAACATACTAGCATTTTTTAAATTGAAATGGGAACGATATTAAGGTAAGCCACATTTTCCCAAACACCTAGGAATCAATGGAAAAAGGAGAGCATTGAAAATCTCCACATAAAATTTAGGATTTTTTGAGGGTTATTTTAATTTTCCAAATCTACCCGATTTCCTTCAAGGCAAGCCTCAAAACTAACCGAGAATTTTCAATTTTTTTGTGCTTTAAATATACACTAAAGACAGGTTTTCTATGGCGTTTTTGTTGAAAATTGATGCTAATTAATGTGTCCTTGATAGTGATATTGTTTCTCAATTTTTAGAGAGAGAGGGAGAGAGATCTAAACATCTTCTGTCACTTGGCATCGTTATTTTTGTAGGACAAATACACCAACTAATTTTACACAAATAGTTGGTGTATTTATCAAACCAAGCCCTGCCACCTGTTGTTTCTATCCATTGATAACCCTTTTTGTTGTGGTGCATGAATATATAACAAAAAATAAATATTCTGTTGACGATAAAATTTACTATATCGTGTACAAACACTTGCTCGGGTTTGTCCTTGCTTGGAAAAAATCGCTCGGTGCATAGTAACACTCCTTTTATTATTAACGTCTCCTTTACCCTACCTTTTTTTTGGGTGACGTCTCTCACATCTTTGGAAGTTCCTTGAGCATCCTTCTTGCGTTTATCATTGACAGAACGCGGTCCGCATATTTCTCTCATTCTCAACTGCGGCCTTCACCATATATGGTGTGTAGATTCTGCGATCTTATCTTATACGTCTTCTCGCAACAAGATATGGCTATGACTATTATCGTCAACGGCTTTCCTTCTGGCCAGTGTTCTGTTCCTCCTTTCCAAGGCCAAGGATTTCGAGGCTGGAAAGCAAAGATGTTGTTAATTCTTAAAGACGATGAACTCTTTGATGTTGTTCTTGGGAATCGTGTTTGTCCGCCTCAGCCTGTTGATACGGATAATGATAACGTGCTTATTACTGAAGGACCTATATTTGAAGATTGGAATGTTTCCTATACGGATTGGCAACGACGTGATAAAGCAGCTCGTCGGTATATTCTTTCTGCTCTTACTGATTCCCTTTTGCTTGATATGTATGAACTGCCTACTTCCCACGACGTATGGAAGTACCTTATTGCAAACTTTAAGAAGAAATCTGTTTTAGAAATACTTTATTTGAGAGGGTTTCTTAACAAGTTACAATATGAAGTTGGTACTGCGATGACGGACCTATTGAATCTTTCAAATCTATTATTAATCAACTTGCTGCTGAAGGACTCTTCTTATGATAACATTGTTACTATTCTCTCTAATAAAGATGATCTTGATTTCGACCAAGCCTGCATGTCTTTAATTGAATACTCTCAACGTTAAGAACGTCGTAATGTTGGTCACGATACAGCTATGATTTCACAAGAGGAGACTGAGTCACAATAGATGGAACATGCTTTTTATGCTCGAAGGCATCCATTTCAACAAGGAAACCGCAGAGGTGGCCGTCGCGGTAATATTTTCTCTCGTCTCAAATTTCCTAATAAGCAATGTTCTTACTGCAACAGAAATGGCCATACTGAAGAGGATTGTTGGGCACGTCAATATGATGAAGAACACAATATTACCACTAAACAACCACGTTTATCTAGAGACTCTTCTTCTTCTTCTTGTGAATATTATGGACAATCTGATCATCCCACTTATATGTGCTATAAGTGTCGATTCGATACAGATCGTAATAGAGCATATGCTACTGAACATGGGAACAACATTGTACCAGAAACAAGCTGCATCCTATGTTCAATTGCTCCAGACAGAATACTTCATGTACGTGATGGATCACTTTTTATTGTCGATTCTGGTGCTACAGGAAATATGACATATCATTCTAAGTGTCTCCATAACTATCATCCACTACCAGTTCAACGTGTTGTTTATCTTGCTGATGATACTACTTGTCAAGTAAAGGGTATTGGAGACTTATATCTTGGTACCTTATCTTCTTCCACTCGAATTTTGCGAGGAGTATTACATGTACCAGATGTTCAACATAATCTTCTTTCAGTTGCTAGACTTGTTGATCTTGGTCTGTTTATTGCATTTGATCATACCAAATGCTGAATTGAGAAAGATGGACAGACTATAGCCACTGCTTCTTGAAACGGTAATTTGTTTGAACTCTCTCTCAACGATGTTGTAGCAAATGTTGTCACTGCTCCAGGTGATCATGATTGCAAAGTATGGCATCACCGTTTTGTTCATGCTGATTCCTCAAAACTCCTTGATCTTCAACGCTGTGATCTTGTTCATGGCATGGATCTTAAAGCCCATCCCCATATGGGAATTTGTGAATTTTGTGCTCTTGGGAAACACAATCGTAAACCCTTTCCTCTTTCAAATACAACTCATTCTCATGACATCTTGGAACTTGTTCATACTGACATATATGGACCTCTACGTTCTTCGAGATCACAATATTGCTACTTCATTACTTTCATTGATGATTTCTCAAGGTATACAATTGTATTTCTACTTAGACCAAAATCTGAAGCCTTATTTGTTTTCAAACAATTCCACAAGGCTACGGAACTTCAAACTGGTCGTCGCCTTAAGAAGCTTCGTAGTGACAATGGAGGCAAATATGTTTCGCGAGAGTTTGTGAGTTACTGTGCTAACAATGGAATTCATCATGAACACACTATTCCATGTTCGCCTCAACAGAACGGCGTTGCTGAACGAAAGAATCGCACTATTCTCAATGTTGTAAGATGTATGCTAATTGATTCTGGCTTATCGCGTGTTTTCTGGGTTGAAGCTACTTTGGCAGCAGTATTTATTCAGAATCATCTTCCTACTACTGCACCCTCTGGTAAGATACCCATTACAACATGGACAGGTGACATTCCTTATGTATCTCATTTTCGAACCTTTGGATGCATTTCTTATATTCATGTTCCCAAAGAAACACGAACAAAGCTTGATGCTCCTGGTCTTAAAGTTATTTTTATTGGATATTGTGACACTTCCAAAGGCTACAAATTCTATGACCCTTCCTCCAAGAAAGTAATTGTGAATCATGATGCTACTTTTAATGAACAACTTATGGGAGGCTCATGGTACATGGATGATTCTGATGATACTAAATCATTGGCGCTTCAGGCTTTTCCATTTCTTTCAAGCGATGAAACTCTTCCTATAGAGCAACTTTCCTCTTCACAACCATGCATTCCGAATGTTGCCAATGATGATATTGATATTTTTGTTGATCTGTCTATTGATTTTGAACATGGCTCATGTCATGTTTATGATGATGATATTGCTGATAATGCTTTTTATACTTCTGAAGATCTCGTTACTTATGATGAGCTATCTCTTCACCACAAAAGGATCAATGGCAAGAGGCTATGGAAGCAGAGTACGATTCTCTTATCTCTAAAGGTACATGGATACTAACTGAATTACCTCCTAGTCGTACAACTATTAAATGTAAGTGGGTGTATAAGACAAAAGTAAAAGCAGATGGATCTTTTGACAAGTTCAAGGCACATTTAGTTGCAAAAGGTTACTCCCAAGTAGCTGGTGTTGATTATCAAGAGACTTTTTCACCACTTGTTCGCATAACAAGTGTTCGAGTTTTATTGGCATTTGCTGTTCAATTTGATTTAGAAGCTCATCAAATGGACGTGCGAACTGCTTTTCTTAATGGTGACTTGGAAGAGGAAATTTATATGGAACAACCAGAAGGGTTTGTTATTCCAGGTAAAGAAGACCTTGTTGATCAACTCCATAAGGCACTATATGGTCTCAAACAAGCTTTGCGAGCTTGGTATACAAAATTTGATATTTTTCTCACCTCTAAAGGATTCATCTCTTGCTCTTCAGACCCCAACCTATACATAAAACGCCAAGTAGCAGTTTTGTGATTCTTGCTTTTTATGTGGATGAGGATGATGATACCATCCTTGTTTCCAATGATATGGTGGATGTTGGAGAGATTCACTCGTGTCTTGGCATTCAAATCCAATGGAAACGTACAAAAGGTATTTTATTCCTTCGACAATCAAATTTTATTGCTGATACTATTCATAAATTTCATTCAATCAACAAACCTTGTCTTGCGAGCTCTACGAAGAACACTTCTGACAATGGCGGTCAACTTGTCACAAATCAATCTTATGCTAACTTGATTGGATGTCTTCAGTTTGTTGGCATGAACACTCGTCCTGATATTCTGTTTGTTGCTGCTAATTATCTTGGACAACATCTTGCATGTCCTTCTCTTAAGCATTGGTCTCCTGCAAAGCGTGTATTGAAATACTTTAAAGGCACTAAAAATTTTGTTTTAGTCTATCGACGACAACTCACATCGGATTCTATGCAATCTCTTTCTCTTTTGGGTTACACAGATGTAGATTGGGCAAGCTCACATTTATCTATGCGATCTACTAGTGGAAATTGATTCTTTATAAATGGTTGTCTCGTTTCTTGGACCAGCAAGAAACAACGTTGTGTTGCAGTTTCTACGACTGAGTCAGAATATGTTGCAGCATCACTTGCAGCTCGTGAGTTGATTTAGCTTCGACAAATACTGGTTGATATTGGTCACTCTCCTCTTTCTAGCACACCCTTGCGGTATGACAACCAAAGTGCTATTAGTCTTGCAAAAGACTATGTTCAACATAATAAGTCAAAGCACATTGCTGCCTATTATCATTATGTCAGGTATGAAGTACGCAAAGGAACCATTATGGTTGAACACTTTCCAAGTGACCAGATGATTGCAGACGTTTTGACCAAAGGCCTCAACGAATCACGTTTCATCCTCTTATGCTCGGAGCTTGGAGTTGCTTCAGGCCCACTCTTTCTAGATTAGCTTCTTTGCTATTGTAATAGCTTTGTACATATGAAATTGTAATCTTTTAGGTACCATGCACTATGCACACTCCACATTTGCACATTGTGATCTCTGAGTCACTTGAATATTTACTTTCACATCATCATCCCTGGTTCATATTTTCACATTGTATAGGGGCTTATGATTTTGCCTTGAACTCCCCAAGGGCTTTTCCATCCAAAGCTAGAGACCTTTGTTTGAGTGTGGGTGTTGGAGCTATATATGGCTCACTCTACTCAACTTGGTCTCAACTATATATTTGTATCTTGTCCTCAATATCGATGAGTCTTTGGGAGAGTATATGGTGTGTCTCTTGTCTCGTCTCTCTCTCTTTCTCTCTACATCTCAACAAGTAGTTCATGTGCTCGATCTGCAAGTCCTACCTTTTCAAATTGTGTGAGAAGTGCATCAGTAGACGTTGCCATGGGCTCGTTTGCAAAGAAGATGTGAAGAGAGCTTAGAGCTAGAGTTTTGTGAATGTAAGAAATGAAGTTAAAAAACTAGAAAGTTCCTTATATACCCAGAGTCACTTTTTAGAAAGCACTTAAATTAATGTCAAAACAAATGAAAAATTTAATTTAAACAAAGTCACAGGACAAAGCATTGAAAGACACCAACATTGAAAACATTTGTGTTCCACATCAAATAAATTGCACGTTTCAATCAAAAACTTAACCAAGTTGAGAATAATCAAGTATGTGTAGAAATGAGATTCAAAACACCGTATGTATTAATGTGGGAAAAATATCTTTCAGTTACAAGGTTTTTCAAAATTCATCGGGAAACGGAACCTTCTCACTCAGAAAGCTCTTCTCTTTTCTGGAGCGAACTTTTCATTGATTACAAAGAGATATTGCTTAGGTAAGGTATATCTGGGATCAAGATACTCGCAAAGGTGACTGAGATGCCAATCATTGTTCACTGTAATGTGGTGCACTACTTTGGCGTGAAGACATATTTGCAGGTCAACTGATTTTCTAGCAGCA
Organism: Adiantum capillus-veneris; assembly: GCF_014529385.1. Taxonomy (NCBI): domain Eukaryota; kingdom Viridiplantae; phylum Streptophyta; class Polypodiopsida; order Polypodiales; family Pteridaceae; genus Adiantum; species Adiantum capillus-veneris. The sequence goes on from NC_140958.1 coordinate 38,913,787, forward strand.
ACCTCAGAGTCTAGTGTCTCCCATTCTCCCATCATCAACTTCCATCTTCTATAGGTAAAGACCATCAACAAGATTTTCTTGCAATATTGTATCGGAACACCACACTGCCATCAACTACAAAGTAATTGATTCTATCTCCTTAGTGATTGAACACCTTAGTTTCTCATCCAGCTGCAAGAAACCCGTTGATCGCACTTCCCCCTTTGCAAGTCCACATTTTTGGTCTCCTTTGCACACTCTGAAGTCAAAATATAAACACAAACACATAACAATACATAAACCATGTTACCATGGATTTGTGGGAACCATATATGCACTTCATTGTTGCTTTCACATCCACCTCGATTCTCCTTTCGGTTGCTGCGATCAAGGCATTGTCTGGCTTAGGCCATTTCAAACTCTCCAAGGTTGACAAGTGAACCAGAGACACATTACCATATCCATTTTGCCTAGGTGTGGCATAAGTATGATTATTAAAAAAAATGTCACATGAGGTAAGCTCAAAGGATTGACAACCAGCATAGAGCAACTTGCCAAGCTTAGTGTGGATGGCCTCAAAAGTTCCTATGAATGACTCTATTGGCTTGCACTCTACAAATTAGATGGAAAAACATATGTAAATATGAACAAACATCAATGGAAATCTTACAGCCATCAAAAGCAACACACAAGGCAAAAATACTAAACAGATAACAGAAAAACTTGAAAGAGGAGTGAAAATTACAATTTGTAGAAAACCTCGATGGAGCCCCTGCTGTCTCTAGCGTCAGTTGTGAAGCAACATACACATGCTGCATCTTTGCAAGTCTCTTGCCGTATTCTCTTTGCTTGAACTCCATGATTCTTCCCTTCCAATGGTGTGCTCAAGAATCCATATGTCTCCTTGAGACCTTGTGTGCACCTATTGAGCGGGGTTGCATTGTCACCCACATCATTTGTTTTATCATCACCACCCAATATCCATTGTCATCTTGTACATTGCTGCATATAATGGAGCCAATGACACTCCAAGGTCATCCAATACCTGATGATGCCATGGGAAAGAGTGGCTGAACCTGCACACAAACACTAATGATTAGACATTGCACATCCATGTTCTCAACCGTATAAAGAGCAAGATTCTTGATGGTACACAAAGGTGAAGGATGCCACTTACTGCTATACTGCTCCACCTGCTTATTGGCTTAATGGGGAAGATAATGTTGCAAAGCTTGAGAGGGAAGTAGATCCTCTCTAGAGACTTTAATGAAGGAGCACGGAACCTGTTAAGGAGCGTTAGCAGCAAGCTAACACGGACATCATTTTTCAGAGTTCTCTTTGTAAAACATTTATTATTTTGATAAATCGGGAATATTGTAACTCCTATTTTCTCGGATAAACTTTGTAATTAATGTGTCGGGGCTATAATCTTCCAAATTGTATCAGCCAGTCATTTTCCAACTTTGGTAGAACTCTAGATTATTAGTTTTGACCACCCAAAAACCTTGGCTAAGGTATAAAAGCCAATTTTTTTGTAAGTTTTTTTGATAAGAAATACACAGCGTGAGCTAACAACGCTCACTTATCTCCTTCTCGCGCTTCCTACTCCCTCTCCGGTTGTAACATTGCAATTACGTTTGTTGCATTGCAACCGCACGTAAGAGCTCTACGCATTGACGTAAGTCATTCACAGTATTTTGTAGCTCAGGATAAGAAACCACTCTTGACCAGAGTCGAGCAAAATGGAAATACACAAGCAAAATGGAAAGCATGGAAGAGGATGGTAAGGACGTAATGCATGTTACATCCCATTACAACAAGTATACTCTCCAAGATCAAAAAATCATAGTTGAACAACCTGTTAGGGAACTACGTAAACAGGGCGAGTCTTAAGAAGGACCTCAAAACGCTAAAAGGATAGACTTGGCTGAACCAGGAGAAGAGCCTAGACATGCTTACATTGCGAATGACCTAACAGAAGAAGAAGAAAATCTTTTGTTGAGCCTATTAAAATAATACCAAGATATCTTCGCTTGGTCTTACAAGGATCTCAAGGGTGTTGATCTAGAAATCTGTCAACATACTATACCCATCAGAGATGACGCGAAACCAAGTAGACAAAGACCATACATGTATAACAAAACATTTTCCAGGAAGATCAAAGACGAGATTGAAAAACTCAAGGAATCCGAATTCATTTAGGAAACTGCACACACATATTGGGTGTCTCCAATTGTGGTACTACCAAAGAAGAATGGAAAATTATGAGTGTGTGTTAATCTCAAAAAGGTGAACGCAGCTACCATTAGAGACAACTTCCTCTTCCAATAACTGAGCATGTTTTAGAACGAGTTGCAGGAAAAGAAGCTTACAGCTTCTTTCACGGCTTTTCAGGATACAACAAACTTTTGGGTGACCCAAAATATCAGCATAAAACTACTTTTGCAACAGAATGGATATATTTGTCTATCGGGTTATGCCATTTGGGTTAACTAATGCTCCAGCCACGTTTCAAAGGTTGATGAGCCATGATTTTAAAGAGTATCTTAGAAAATTCTTAGAAGTATATATGGATGGTCTATGCGTACATTCATTGATCTGGGCTAATCATTTTTAACACCTCAAAAAGATATTCGAAAAATGTAGACTTTATAGGATTTGCTTAAATCCTGAAAAGTGCACATTCACGGCTAGACAAGTAAAAATGCTTGGACACATATAGTGTCTAAAAATGGCATAGATACTGATATTGAGAAGATTCATGTCATTGAAGATTTGCCTAGACCAACAATAGTCAAGCAAGTGCAAGCCTTCATGGGGCATTGTGGACATTACTGACGGTTCATCTACATGTACGCTATAATTGCAAAACCCATGTATAGCTTGATACGTACTTTAAATGGATTGAGGCCTGTGAAGAATCCTTCATGAAGCTTAAGAAAGCTCTCACCTCAGCTCCGATATTGAAAGAACCAGATTGGGATAAGGTATTCCACATACATGTAGATGCTTCTAATCTTGCTATCGGTTGTATACTAGCTCAACCAGAAGATGCAAAAATTGACTTTCCTATTTCTTTTGCTAGCTGTCAATTGAACATGGCATAAAAGAATTACACCACCACCAAAAGAGAAGGACTAGGAATGATCCATGCCGTTAAAAAGTATAGACATTACCTATTAGCCAACAAGTTTGTGTTCTTTGTGGACCACCAAGCTTTGTTGTATTTGGTTAACAAGCCATGAAACACAAGGAGAATAGTGATATGGTTCATCATTCTCCTCGAATTTGATTTCACTGTGGTTGTGAAAAAAGGCACTACACATCAACGAGTAGACCATTTGTCAAGGATTGTTTCAGGAGAATCAACTAAAGGGGTAGACGATGATTTACAATGTGCCTATTTGTTCTCGAAAGAAATGATATCTAAATGGTCGAAAAAAATTGTGTCATTAATGACAATAGCTCAAGTGGACTCACAAATACCACTTCCTATCACAATCGGATTAATCGAGCAATCAACTATGTATCAATTACTAGTGGGAAGGCTATACAAAAGAAATCAGGACGGAGTATTTCTCTTATGCATTAACCCTGAAGAAAAAGAACAATACCTAAGTTAAGCACATGTTACCATAGTAGGACTTCACTTTATGGAAGACCGAAGTATGCAACAAATCTTGAGACTTGGAGTATTTTGGCCGACTATGAGGAGAGATGTTAGATCTTTTGTAAAGGATTTCCCTCAATGTCCAAAACAAACACCCATTCCTCATGCAACATTGTTTCAAATGTCACATATTCCTAAGTGGAGTAATTATCTGGTTACTTACTTATCGAGCTGAACATTTCCTGAGGATATGAGTAAATGTCGTCAGAGAGCAATTTAAACTAAAGCAAGAGACTATGCTCTTATTGGGAACCAATTGTATCGGGGAGGTAAAGATCAACATTTGCATCTTTGTGAAAATGAGAACGAGTATATTCTGATTATAGAACAAGCACATGCTGGATTAGCTGAAGGTCTCTTTTCTAGGGAGACCACCGCAAGAGAAATATTGATGGCAGGAATATGTTTTCCAACACTTTTTGCAGAGGCTAAAGAATATGTTCAAAGGTGTGATGCTTGTCACCGAGCAAAAATGCCAACACAAGTAGATAGCATGCCCTTAAGACCAATGATAGGGGCTAGAGCTTTCGTAAAATGGGGTATAGATTTTGTTGGACCAATACAGCCACCTGCTTATAGAACCCAAGCTTAATATATCATTGTAGCTACAGACTATTTGACCAAGTGGGCTGAGGCTAAAGCAACTCAAAAGAATGATGCCAGAACCATTGTTGCATTCTTATACCAGTATGTATTCACAAGATATGGACTGCCAATAGAGATTGTAAGTGATCGGGGAACTCTTACCTCAATGAGATAATAGACTATTTGCTTAATGAGTTTATGGTCATCCATAGCAAATTAGCTCCCTATCACCAACAAGCAAACGGACAAGCTGAGCATACAAATAAAGTTCTTAGCTCGGTGCTGACTAAAGTGGTTAGTTCAAGAAGGACAGACTGGGAAATGAATCTCCATGCTGCTCTATGGGCTTATCGAGTTTTATTCAAAACAACTCTAAATGCTACACCCTTTAACCTTGTTTATGGTCTTGATGCCATACTTCCAATAGAGTTTCTATTGCCGACATTAAGGGTATCACAGAATCTTGAGTGGAGTGGACATGAATTGTCTGAAAGACTCGAAGATTTGGAAAAGCTAGACGAGCAAAGGTTAACTGTTGTAGCTCATATCTATGCACATAAGCAAAAACAAAAACAATTTTTTGATTCCCACTTAATCACAAAAATCTTCAAGAAAGGGGACTTAGTTCTAGTCTATTCCCTTAAGCAACACATTCCCAAGTTAAGAAAAAGGGAAACGAACCATTTATCATTGAAGATGTATCTCCAGGTGGAGCAGTAAAATTGTCCACCCTAGATGGTGAACCAATGGCTAATTGGATTAGTGGATGTCATTTAAAGAAATACAATTTGCCACTAACCAATGATTTGCTAGAAAGAATGCATGCAGCCAAACAAAGGAAGATCAAATGATAGCAGGTTATTGATGAAGCCCAAGAGGAATCTCGGCTTCGAGTACTCAAGCGGAAAGCTCCTCCCAAGAATCAACAGATACTAATTCCCATCAACACTTTGGAAATAGACGATCCACAATAGGAATTACCTAAAGACGTAGTTTCAACAGATGGTGACTGGTTAGATGGAATGGACATGCGCATCAAATTACAGCTTAACAATCATAGCACCAATGCTTTGGTCAACATAGGAGCTAGAGTAAATACAGTCGATTATCCCACATATAAGAAGGACACAAGTCAAGCATTGTCGGCAGGAATAGTGACAATCAAAGGATGCAACAAGAACCCAACTCCAACATTGGGAGTAGTCAACTTGAACATGATAGTACATCGACGTTCATGTCCTCATCAGTTTGTATGCTTACCAGATGAACACATGAATGAGACGATGATTCTTGGAATTCCCTGGATGCTTACATACAAAGCAATACCAGATTGGAATACGAATCAGCTAAAGCTATCATCAAAAGGAGGGAAACTCATTGTTCCAATTGCACCAAGCAAGGAGGAATGGAAAAGAAGTAATCACCAGACCAAACCACGAAGTAGTCAATCTTCTCCATCCAGTCGACAATCAAATGCTACATGTAGCATGCAAGGAGTAAGGAAAATTTGGGTACAAAAAGCACAGCTTAAAAATAAGCCGATTTAGATCTGGGTGCCTAAAACTTCACCCGATAAAAGAAAAGAAGGTTCCAAGGGTTATAACACAGAGACGAGCATCTCCAAAAAGGAAACCTAACATGGAAATGGTTTGGAAGAAAAAGGATCACTTATCTTCTCCACAACCCGCAAAACCAATCAAGCAATGGCGAGTTAAGTCTCAACAGACTCCACCACACCATGCAGCACCACACCGACCAAATTAACAATGGCGAGAAAAATCTCGACAAAAGTCAAAAGTGCTACAAACAGCTCAAGAAATCAGTGTGCTAAAGCATCCTGATGGTACAATCAAATAGAGAGCACACAAGCTACAAGATTTGCTCTTTGGAAAACATCACCTAGCAAACCTCGACATCGGAAACGAGCTCTTGCACAGCATATTGATTTGAATTGCATTGATATTCATATCATGGTAGAGCCAATCATGGCTATGCATAGACATGATTGTTCAACCCATGCACATCGTCGTCCCGGAGTACGCCATCTAGTAGGGGTAGAAGGGTATTAAATACTAAGTAATTAAGGACAATGTTTGAAGTGGGAGGAAAAAGTTTGATGTTAACGTGTGATTTTTTACAAAATTACCTAATAATATCCTTATAATTCATCATCAAGGGAAAATTCACTAATAATATCTTCCGGATGAATGGAAATAGTGTATATATTATCTGAAAATAAAAGAAAATAGTCCTTTTTGGATATTTTTCATTATTTTTATTGATAATGAGGCTTAACACTAGGTTGGTAATGGGACACTTTTATGTCCTGGGACACTTTTATGTCCTGTGAAGTGACCATTTTGCTTGAATTATGTCAAGAGTTTCAAAATGGATTTTGAGGTGCTATCTATCTAGAAAGTTGTCTCATGAGCTGAAAAAAACTTGACATTTTTTTGGAATATCAATTCCATCTTTAACATTGTCCTTGCACAACATTTCACAACCTAAACTGTGTGAAAAAACGGGTCCTGTTTTTGGCTTTTTTCAACTTTTTGCAACTATACCACTCTAGAATTCATGTTTGTGAGGTCTATAATTCTAGAGAACTATCTTTAGTAGTCCTCAACATGTCCTGATGCTTCTAGGGAGAAATAAATATTAAAGTTGTAAGTTATGACCAAATTACAAAAATTGTCAAATCCTGTTTTTTAGCCAATTTTAGCTCTTCTATGAATTTTTTGGTGGATTTCATGATATCCAAATTCATTTTTGATTTTCTATGTTGTATATTGTAACATAAAGCTAACATTCCTTGAGTTTTAGAGCACCTAATACCCTATTTTGCATAGTACACAACGATGGTTGATTTTTTCAATTATGGAAGAAAACGAAACATTCTAGTATATCAAGTATAGCTTTTTCAATATTTTTAGTTTCTTGTGAAAACTACATGAATTTTGTAGGTAGTAACCATATCTAGTCATAAGGATCAAATTTGGCTAGATATTGAATAGTTTCTATGGGATTCTACAACTCATAATGTTCAACCCAGTTTTTTCATGTCTGCTGTATTTAACACTTCATCTTTGTCCCCAAGATTCATCTTGCTAAGAGATGTATTATTCTTTTGACATGCTCCATGGATCCTTATGAACATAAAGGAAAATAGGAAACTAAGAAAACATGCACATATTATTTGTATTGAGCGTGGCTATAGAAACTTTGATGATAGGTTTGCAGAATGGTAAAAATTCAACTTTTTGTACCTATTTATTTTGGCAAAACAAAAAATAGTGAGTGAGAAGCAATCATATGTTTTGATCACCAACCCATTGAAGTTAACTAGGGAATTTATCTCAAGCCCTACAAAAATCCCTAATCTTATTTTTATGCAACAAAACGTAAGAAATGACTGTTTTGATGAAAATTCACTGGTCCATCAACTTTGGAGGCTTGGTGTGACCAAAAGATGAGAAATTTTACAAGTTTCTTATTTTTTCCATGTTTAGTAGGCCTTGAACTATAACCTCATGAAAGGATTTTACAAAATGAGTGGATCTACTATGGTTTTGGAGGTTTTTTTCAAAACCCTGAAAGGACACTTTTATGTCCTGTTAGGTTACCAACTTAGTGTTAAAATTAGCGAAATTAAACACAAAGCAATAAAGCTGTATTTTTCAAGGGATTTTCTTAGTTATTGGATTTTTACTCTACTCTTTAAAATTATATTGCTATTTTCTTTGATTTTATAAAATAAACAGGTCAAAAATTAATAATAAATAGCATGGAAGCTCAGATGGAAAAATGGAGACACGATGGTGATAAAAAGGACAAGGCGGACAAGCACAAAAAGTTTCAATGAAATCAAAAGATGGATGCAGGAAGCCTAAATTAGGCGGCCAGGCCTACTTCTGCAAAATTCTTGCAGAATGAGCTACAGGAATCCGATGAGAGAAATTTTTGAGTCTAACATAGATTTCACGGCCTAGTAGGACTAACGTGGAAATCTAGGGAAATTTGGTTCGAAAGTCCGGGTATAGATATCCAAGGTAGGCTAAAACCACCTCATTTCCACTTGGAGCCTTTGCAGAGAGAGATTTCGGCCTCTTTCGCGCGACTTTTTTGGAGCCCACAATTGACCATTTTCAGTGCCGTCTCACACGAGACATGAGGGGTAAGTTATTTACTCAACAAAGATCCATTTTGTACGGTCGATAGATAGTCTAAAGCCCTAGAAAAAACCTTAGAAATCGAGCAGTGCACAAAGACCTACGACCTAAAACTGACCATAGCGGCCTGCCAGCTTGACCAAATCGGATGGGATTTGAACCATAGCATGACCTAACATAATAGAACCTTTCTATACCATTAGATGACCATTAGCACGCGCCGAGGGGGTCCCCAGTAGAAACGTTCGGCTTGTTTATGAGGTCCATATACAATGTATATGATTGGTTTGGTGAAATCCATCAAGCAAAGCCCTCAAAAAGCAAAAATTGGCTCGAAGATAACAAAGCATCAAATTCGACATACGGGATCAAACTGACTCCAAATGAGCCAAAATTGGACATATTGCTTCATGACTATGTTGCGGACAAGTCCAAAGCCTCAAAGTTGATTGACCAACCCAACAAGAAGTGTAGTCACAAAAAACGGTGATTTCAGAGTCGACAGAGCACAAAGTGATGCCGGCATGACCAAACTTCACGAAATTCAATTTAGGACTTGTATTAGGTGTATTGAACATGTCTAGGTCAAAATTGGTAGTTTTTGCAAAGTTTTTATTGTTGATGTAAATAATCACGATTATTTACTTTTGTATCAGTTTTTCTTGGAAATTATCAAATCATCTAACCTATCATGTGTACATACCTATTACATGCCAAAAATCAAGTATGAGCCAAAATGACCACCCATGTTCATTCGTGCCCTTCAAATACTCCAGACCGTAAGGACCCAAAGGTATTGAGTTGGGCCGAATTTTGCATTGAAATGGTTGGTGATGGTTATTCTACTCACCTTGCAATGATGGTGTCCATCTAGAATACACTTTTGTAGTGCTGCTGAATTGAAGTGCTCTTCTCTGCAGCATCACACCATCATTGCTCGTACTAGCTATGTATTTGATATCTCCATCAAGTCTTGTGGTGTATGTATATACATTTTCTGGTGGATTCCTCTTATATCCCTTTACCCCTCTAGTTTGGGATATATCCCAGGTAGAGAAACCTTCCCCTTATGGCCATGCAATGGTTCCTAGCAATGTTCTCCAACTTTTTTTATTGGATTTGGAGTACCTAGCGCTCCACTATCACATCATTATATAAACTTAAGTTACTGGGAGCTAGGGCACCTAATGCCCCACATACACCTCACAATTTTGTATTCAGCTTCCATCCTCAAAGGGCCTCGTGCCCTGGATAGAGATATGATTGAGGCCTTGTCTTTGTGTATTCTCAAGCGTTAAGTTCCATGTAGGAAATATCTACATAATCCACCCAGGTTTGTATGCGTAATCCATCCTCATTGGGCCTCGTGCCCACATATATATATATATTATTGAGACCTTGTCAATGTTCATTTTGAGGCGCTAAGCGTCCCATAATCACGTCATGATAAAGGATTCAAAATCCATACTTGAAGGGCTACGTGGTCCAAATACTCCAGACATGGGTGTTCGTGCATTTCTTGGTAGCCACATTGATGGATACTTCACATTCATGGAGAGTAGTGAAGCATTTATTGATGAGATTCCAAACATAATAAAAGCACAAGAAGTAGGGCCAAGCAAAATAAAAGCATTAGAACATTGATTGTGGGATATGGAGAAACACTAACAGTTAACAATTACAATTACAATTGGGATGTATAAGCTGAAAAGTTGTGTTAGTAACTAACAAGGCAATTTAGAACGCAAGCATACTTTCAATTTTTTTCTCTTCTTTGTTTTTAGTGTGACTTTGTAATGTGAACCAAGGTGATAATGTGCTTGCCATATCAATAAGTGGATGTTGGGTGTGGAAATGCTCTCTTATTTCTTCTGATCATGATATTGTAATGGCAACCAATGATGTAATGTGTTGATCAAAGATGGAAACCACAATAAGAATTGGATGGAGTGTTGACGAGGCATGTTTGGTGCCAAGGTGGTACGTTGATTTGGCTCCATTTGGATCACCGTAGCTTCAAAAGTCGCCATGATAAAAAAGGTTGCAAAAATTAGAAAAGTATTTGCATTACTGTCATTGGCGACAAGCAAGGAGTGGTTCCTTTGGTGAATTAAGCACATGAACTTCATGTTTCGAGTCTCTTCAAGACTCAGGAGACATGTTTAGTTTCATATTGGTTGGACACCTGAAACCCTCATATGTTGGTCAAAGAGGGACACATGCAATGCAAATTTTTAGAGGGAGTAGAGTGTCATTGTGTCTGCCTATAAGGAGAGTCAATATTGGAAAGTGGTGTTGGATCCGGTCTAAACATGGGATGATAAACACACACCAATGATCTAGCTCTATTTAGCTCCAATAGTCCGTGACGATATAAAAATTTAGCAAATTTCAAAAAATGGACATTCCTCTCATTGGCGAGCGAGGAGTGGTTCCCTTGGCAAACAAATCACATGGATTACATGTTTCGAGACTGTTGATCGAGAGGCATGTTCAATGTCATGCATGTTGGTCGGATGCCTAGAATCCTTAGCAAAAATAGGGATATGCAGTGTGTTTCAGAGGGAGTAGAGTAAGGCTGTGTCGGCCTGTAAGAAAAGGAAATCTTGGAAAGTGGTCTTGAATATCTTATAAACATGAGATGATCAACACAAAGCAATGATCTTGCTCTATTTGGATCTCTATAGCTCCAAGAGCCAACGGCGATAGAAAAATACAGCAGATTTCAGTGAAAATGGGCTTTTCTCTCATTGCCAATCAAGGAATGGTTTCCTTGGAAAACAAAGAACATGGATTGCATGTTTCTAGAGTGTTGAGGAGGCATGTTTAGTGTCAATTTGTTCTACAAGGAAGGAGATCAAAGAGACGGAGATTACGATTCATGATCTCAAGAAAATGAAACTAAAACCATGAAATCAGCACAATCAAACAAACGGGCGGTAAATCAAGAGCGACTCATAGAGGAGGTGCTAAAGAGGATTAGCCCATTTTGTAAGCCGCAGGCTAAGAAACTAAAGTGATGTGTCACCAGACAAAAATGGACAAATCACGTGACTGAAGAGTGCTACTACAATAAGGGTACTGTGCGAGAATGACAATATGCTCCCCAAGCACAAGTAGCACCACCTCAAATACCACCAATGCCTAGATATATGGTAGGCAATTTGTCAGGACCAGTTTAGGTTGAGAGACCACGGCCAATATTGGGACAACAACCACCATTCTCAGGAGCAAGATCAATAGGTGTGAGGTATACGCCCACTATGGAAGAACCTGAAGAACAAGCCTTAATGCATGTACCATTAGGCAAAATTTGGACTCACAAAGGGGCGCCTTTAAGGAGTTTGACTTTACCTCTCTCTACCAAAATGGGCGCATGGATAAAGTTTTACAAACATACTCCAAAGTTGGTGGAGGTTTGACAGTTAGAATGTCCTCTTCAAGCTCTACCTACTAATATATAGCACGGCATGAGATTCCTCATATTTTAGAAGATTCTTTTTTTGTTTCACTTAGATTCCGACAGAGTTGTCACATCATAGGTGAATCAAGAAAGAATCTTCTAAAATATGAGGAATCTCATGGCGTGCTATATATCAGTAGTCAATAGATCTTGAAGAGGACGTTCTAACTGTCAAACCTCTGCCAACGTTGGAGTTTGTTTGCAAAACTTTATCCATGCGCCCGTTTTGGTAGAGAGAGGTAAAGTCAAACTCCTTAAAGGGCCCCTTTGTGAGTCCAAATTTTGCCTAATGCTTTCTATTACAAAGACCCAAGTGGAAATATGACTTGTCATGCATACTACCCACTAGAAGAGATGAGAGCCCCACAACCATGGAGCATGATTGACAATGTTGGGCCACCAACAACGGCACATGCTGTAGGAGAAAGTAGATATAGTTTGGATGAGAGAACATTGTTGTTAATAGCCAATGGGGGCTGCAATGGACAGAGACTTGCTTACCAACATAGGGGACTTCAAGGAGCTCCACGACAATAGTTGGGACCATGCTATAAGTGTGGATGCAACCACCTCATGAAAGATAGTCCTCATACGGAAATTGTCCGAGTCAATGCTTATTGTCTAGATTACTCCATCAATGAGTTGATCGCCGATTGTCCCAAAAAATCCAAACAAAGTGGTTAAAACAACTTTAAACATCTAAGAGGTGATCCCTTCAAGCAGTGGTTTAGAAAATGAAATAGTCTTACCTATACAGATTATCACATGAGCTCAAGCTCAAAAAGAGAAAGGGGAACTTGTAATCAAAGAACCAAGATTGAAAGAACCTAACATCGAACCAAACACGTTGACGTGTTGTTGCACGTACATAGTATGAAATAAAAACATTCACCTCACTTTTGAAAATTCTCGATGCATGGAAATAAAAACAATATTGTACATATTATGATATATGCTAAAGCAGCTCCTACAATCGCTATCATGCAATTTTGTTTGACAATGTACATATTCGAAGTGTTTCATGGTGGCACACTCATCTCGCCTATAAAGACTGATGCGGGGAGAAACTACCAAAAATAGCAGCTAAAAGGAGTCGTTGTAGAATTGCATGGAAAGTGCTCAAAATGGTATATTGATAAAATATGATGCTTATCAATTCTTTTTATGATTATGCGACTGATCTCATAAATTGAGGGATTTTCTTGATTCCATTTGGGACGTTTCACATCAAAAATGGTATTTTCAGGGTCAAAAATGACCTGATTGTCCAAAGTGAAAAAATGGCCTAAAAATTGACACATCGGCTGAAAATTCCATGGGTAAGAGAGAGGACTGCCTTTTAAAGGAAAACCAATAATTTTGCTCTACGGTGTAATTGCTTCCATGGTGGCTCAATCTTTGTGTAGGGCAGTCCCGCCTCTTCGTAATCTTGTATCTGAGCTAGTGAGGGAGTGAATTATGGTTTCCCCTTATCAAAATGGTGTGTGGGTTTCACTTTAGAAGCTCTTAAATCTTTGCAAATTTAGACAATGTTCGCCATGAAGGTGGAAGCTCGCGTATTCCTTTCAGCTCTTTGATGTTACGACTATGTAATTGGGGGCGAGGCTACATGATACCATGAAAGAGGTTTGGGTTTTGATTGAGATTTGTGCTTGTATGAGAATCAAGATTTCATGGCTGAAACTTTATTGTTTTTAAATGGTATTTTTAAGTGAAATTGAATTTGGTTTGGTGATCCTCTTATCATAATCTCAACTACGAAAACAAGCAATTTCCAAGCACGATAGGAAAGAGGGTTTGTGACTTTGTTATCACGAACGCTCTTGGATTATCAATCACCCTTATAAAGAGGTTTGGTGATTCTCCATAAATGCTTTTTTTAGAAAGTGTTTATGACTCTCTCATCACAAGAACTCTCATAGCCAGAGGTTTTGCACCTTCCCAGCTAGACCGCACACATTCTGACATTTCCGGTGAACCCGACTTGAAGTTGCTGGGGTGGGAGTTTGTGAATTTATCTAGAAAATTTGTTAGCCATGGATGAAAATTAGGAGACACATGGGATGCACTTTGATGCTGCAGCCATGCAGATGTTTCAAGCATTTCCATGTACATGCAGCAACAACAAGCAATGGAAAGAAGCCAAATTTCAACCACAAAGGCACTATAGTCCATTGTGAAGAGAATTGACCAGTTTGATGGGGCAAGGACATCAAAAAGTATCTACGAGGCACATGAAGGAAATGGAGTTGATCCTAGTGTGTGAGGAAGGCAGGGTTCAAGAGCTAGTTTCTGCTTCCATCAATTTGTAGCTATCATTGGCGTATCGCTTTTTGACGATGAATGGCCCTTCCCATCTTGGCTGAAACTTCTTATCTTTCCTAGTGTCGAATCTATTGTCATGTCTCAATACTAACATGCCCTTCTTTAGACCCTTTTCATTAATCCCTTGAGTGAATGCGAGTAGGCGTCGTTCTCCTTGAGTTTCATAGTGGTTGATTGCATCTTCTCTGTCTAGTTGAAGCCTTTCTAGATCCAAGGTGTGGTTGTAGATATGGGCAATTGGGCATTGTAACTGGCTAGCCATGACTCGCAAGCTGGCTATCTATACCTCAATGGGTAGAATGGCCTCTTTTCCATATACCAAATGGAAAGGGGTGAAACCTAGTGATGTTCGGCATGTCGTGCAGTAGGCCCAAAGAGCAGCCATGAGATGTTTATCCCAATCACTTGTGTGGTTATTCACTTCCTTTGTGATGATCTCAGAGATAAGGTTGTTTACCTTTTCTACTAGACCATTGCAGTGTGGATAGTATGGGTTTGAGTGTCGACGTGCGATGCCTTACTTTTTCTTCAGTTCACCCAACAAGTTGCCTCGAAAACTTGGCCCTCTATCATATATTATCTCCAGAGGTGTGCCAAAACGGCAACAAGTGTGCTCAAATATGAACTCGCCACCTCTTGGGTTGTAATGCGTGTGGTGGCTTCTCCTTCTGCCCATCAGGTCATGTGTTGAATTGGAGGGAGAGAGTGCAAGTAGACAAAGAGAGACAAAGGAGAAGAGAGAGAGATCTCCATAACTGTAAACCCCAAAGTGTGTCTACTAATCACACGAGATGTGTTTGTATAGAGGGGACCAGGGCGCTATATATAGAGATACTATATATAGCTCAACACCCCCACTCAAATAAGGGTCCCTAATTGTGGATGAAAAAACACTTGGGGGACTCAAGGGAAAAACCCATAGCTCTATATATACACACTGTTTTATTAAAATGTTTTAAATATATATATTTACAGTGTTCAAAGGAGCTACATCACTCTTTTTTTACAATGTGCCCTTTCAAGGGTCTTTAACAACCCTATATATACATTTAAATTGATGCAAATTCTTCAATATCTTTGAACATCTTCAATATGTTTGAGCCGCTTCAATGTCTTGGAACCCATGTACACACTGTTTAATGTGCCTTTCATCCTGTAAACAAAATCAACTCAAGAAACATATCGCGACGTGAAGGTTATAAATAAATACATCACATTATCCTAGAGACGGTTCCCGGCGCCACTCTAGAGACAACATAGAAACAAACATAATGCCGATGCAATCACATGTGTAGATGACATAGAAATAAAAGTAATCACATGTGCACAAATATATACAAAGCCGGCATGTAATAAACACATTGGGGCCCCCAAGATCTCAACTAACAGTTGTCATCATCATGGATTTACGTACGATGGCATCACAATGTTCACCATGGCATTAAGACGCTTAGAAAAATAATTTAAATAACAATCATCATGGCTTTACGTACCATTGCATCAGAGATGCTTTCAACAAATAAAAACTATGAAATATCAATCATCATGGCTTTACGTACCATGACATCACGATATTCACTATGGCATAAGAGACGCTCAGAAAAGATTTGAAATACCAATCATCATGGTTTTGCGTACCATGGCATCAAAGACGTTTTCTTCAAATCAAATAGAAACTATAAAATAGTAATCATCATCATGGCTTTACGTACCATGGCATTACAGAAGCTAGTTTTGTGCAAAATCTGCAAAACCTCAAGACAGTGAGACGAGTCAATAGATAACTGCTTTGTAAAATCACGTGAAATATTTTATGAAAAATTGTGACAGCATGTATCAAGTACCAAATCCATGATCAATGGAGAAACTAAAAAAACAAAAAATAATATCACCTTGAACCATGTATGAAGATAATAAAAATGCATTAAGTAACCTTACCCATGACATCATGGAGCTTGAGTCGGTGAGACAAGGTGTATTAGATCTAAACTCTCCTCGTAAGAAGCATCCGCAAGACGACTTCCATCTTAGTGTGGGAAACAACCGTTAAAAACTTTCTTTTAAAATCCTTATCTTGTCTAGTCCATGAAAGTAGAGGGGATGGAGGAGTAGTGCCCGACATGCCTAGGGGCTCTTCACATTCTGTCCCGTACCCATTGTGAAGGATTTTGGGGTGGCCTCTATAACACCTCCATACTCACAAGATATATGAGGAAAAGTAAAGTAGCTCTCACAAGAGGATAGGGTCCAATCTCCACTCACAAACACACTCACCCTTGCATGCACAAAACCCAGCCTACACTCGACTAGCTTCCCTCTATACTTTCATAGCCCTAGCTATGATCAATTGCAGTCAAGGAAGCAAAAAAGGCACTAAATTTTGGTAAAAAAAACCAATGAAAACAAAGAAAAATCTCTGAACTTTTGTTCATAAACACCATACCCTCACACCATCTCAGTAGACCTTGCATATGCAAGAAGGGGCTCCATAGTCGCTCCCAACCATGTACACAAACCCATCAAAAACCATGTCAATCATGAGTTATACAAAAAATCATGATGATCATCCAAAAAACTCAGAAAAAACCATGGAAAACATGGGGAAACAACCTCCCATTCACAACAATAACAAGGGGCTTTCACTGCCAAACCTGAGTAGCAGGCACACGCGTACAAGAGAGCTTCGCTTCACGCAGCTTCCATCACCAAAAACAGAGAAGAGGGGTGAAAGTGCAGAGGTCACCACCCATGTTCATGGCCTTCTTGATGAGAGACACACTCTCCAATCAAGACTCCAGGCCCTCGCACACACACACGGGCACCTCCACTACAAAACCCCCACGCACCACCGCAGACTGCAGCAAGAGAGGCTTTCTTCTTCACAGCTGAAAACTCCCACTCACTCAAGACCCCAAGATGATAAAATTTCAGTTTTTCTTCATATTTTTAACTCACTAACTCACACTTTTAAGTCTCGACACTTCTATGTACAAAAACAACAAAACTATGTACCCCGCACAACTGGCCCGCATGCGTAGAGACAGCTGGCACACACCGCCTTTGTACACTTTGTACAAGCATGCTTTATTTACATCTTAGGCCCCCAAAAGCATTAAAAAATATATCTCAAAGACTTTGGGGTGGTCTGCACCATTTCGCCAAAACACGTCACACCGTCTCCAAGCTTGGAGTGGAGGAATGATCGACAAAGATAGTGTGACGTTGGCGGAGCGACTCACACACCCATGAAGTGCATGTAAACACTACCTAGATCAACATAATGTCAATCGATGACACAGATGACACGATAGGCACACAAAGGAAATCTCTTTAGCTTGTCAGGCTCAGACCATCCTACGCATACAACACTCTGGAAGGCCAACTAAACCACAATCAAGAACCTCACTGCTCCCAACTACACCACCTAGCCACATACACACATACAGAAGGTAACTCACCTAATCATGCCAGATTCGTACGAAACTTAAGGAACACCATCCCCTCACTAGGATACACGTGTCCCTAAGCTTCTACACTCAAAACCCTCACTCTAAATCCATCTGCGGAAAACGCGTAGGATGACAGAGCTGAATTTTGAAAGTGCCCGAAACTGAAATTTATGAGTACCTATGCGTATCTTATGTCGCCACAATTCTATAGACTGCTAGCACGCAGAAAACAGACATCGTTTGATACACTTACGGCCACAAATAGCTCGTAGAAGTTATGATGAAAACAAACAAAAGACAGCAGCAGTGTAGTGTACACAGGGACAGACAGACATACAACATCATACAGTTCTCCCTGCTATCAACCAAGAAGTGGATTGTTTCTTCATGGTAGAGTATGGCAATTGAGATTATGAAGGTATATAATTATGTTTTTTTTTTTTGATTATCATGTTGAATTGGTTGCACGAGTATGTTCTTTTGGCTATTTTGTAGGCGATGCAGAAATCAATGTGTGAAACAGGATCTGTGCAAAGTGTCATGATAGAAATCTAACATTTACGGATCGCTTAGCGATCACGTTCTTATATTATTCTCGCAGGTATACTTGGTACGAAAATCGTGCAGGCTTTTCGAGGAAAAGAAGGATAAAAGCATGACGGGTGGTGCATTTGGGGATCATTCACCGATCTCTTCTTCTGCGAGTGCGAGTGCGAGTGCGAGTGAGAGTGAGAGTGAGAGTGAGAGTGCGAGTGCGAGTGCGAGTGAGACGCTGCATGCAAGCGAGCTGAAGCTCGGGGGTGGTCGGGAGGTTCGAGCTCCGTACAACAGAGTGCACCCATATATTTTTCTCCTCTGTTGTATCAAAACTCTACAAAGATTCATCAATACAAAGATCTCTTTCTCTATCTTTTGCTATTGATCTCTATTATTCGGTTTCCGTGACACCAAAGTTTTGATAATGATTAAAGTCCCCTCTTGCAAAATGACCTAGGTAACTTATATAATAAGGCTACCTTAGTTTTAACCAAAAATGGGGTTGAAAGGGTCAAATGGCTTTGTATTTACAATCTGGAAGTGCCATTGCACCCCGGCTTCTGAAACTAGAATAACTACTCATTACAAACGACGTTTATAGCCATAATCTGCAGCATTTCATAACTCGTAAAAGATGAATTTTGTACGAAACTTGAGTTATGTTGTGTTGTTGACCCAGCGATCAACACTCCCCCCTTCCGCGTTCATGTCATCCCCGACATGACCTAATTGTCGATGGCGATGTGGTCTTTGCTGTCGTTTTGGCTTCATCTGTTGCACTGCTTGTAACTTTGTCTTACCACGACAAGAACTATGATCCATTAGAGCGGACATCTATCATCATAACCATTCATCTTTTGAGATCCTTTGATTACTTTTATGTCTACTCTTCTTCATTGGGAACTTCTTTGTTCCTGTGCAATCATGTTGTTAGTGTTGTCTGCAGCTTTGTTATTGTAGTCCATTCTTCGACTCGCCATTGAGGAGAAGTATGCTATGATCTGAAATTGGTGCTCCAATTCATTTGTCAATTGATTTGAGTAGAATTTCCTTATTGTTGATGTAAGGAATATGTACAAGAGGGTGGTGATAGGTGTCTTTAGATTAGGGTCTGAAACCTGGATGACCAAAGGTGCCTTTGGTATACGCTCTTATTGGAGTTGAGCAGTTGAACGTGAAGTACATGTTCATGAAAGGTGAGTGCTTGGGTGAAACACGGAAAGAGTGCCTGATGTAAGTGCCAATTATGGGACACTCTATATGCATATGAGAAATTTGTCACCAAAAGCATGCAATGTGAAAGAAGGAGATGATGGGTGTTTCGAGGAATAAATGTAGCACATGTGACATCAAAAGATGTCTCAATAGCTTCCACCTTTCCAAGAAGGGTTATCGATGTAGAAGTTTCTCCACTCGTATCTCACTGTTCTCAGTACGTGAGTGTCTTTTGGACCTTCTCCTTCAGTTCACAAGACTTAAGTACTTAGACTTCGACTCTTTTGCTCACCTATACCAGCAAGAGAGATACAACGTAAATATGCTCAACTCTTCCAGCTTGAGCAGTACCTAGAATAGCTAAGACTCTTAGACCACAGAGAATATTACTTGAAGCTTTGGGACTAATACCTCACTAATTTTGTGGCTTAGCTACTCGACTCTGACTTTTATGACTTGTCGGTTGCCTGTTGACACAGCTTTGTGACAAGTTCTTCGACTGTTGTAGTGGCTGCTGAGACATACTTCGTGAAGTTTCATCGTTTCCCTGTACCTTCTTCTCTTTGTAGTGCTCAGGCCTCTAGTCAGTCTTTTCTTCATGTGGGTTATGGATTTTTTTTTTTAAATTTCTTAATAATAAACAAAGAAAATCTTAAAACAACTCAACAAAAGAAAAATCATTCAAATAGAAATCTAAATGCTATGTACAGTATACACATGTCCCTAGGGGCTCATATATGGATTTTGTCCCCATACTCCTTTGTAACACTACTATGAGGGCATATACTTTTAATTTCGTCAAAAAATTATCACAATAAAACGCAAAAATTCAATGCATCTCACAAAACATTGCCCTCTAATAGTCATAATGTTAGGTCCGCATTCAGAATTCCTCCCCCCTTCCTATTTGGAGTCATCCTTTACGACAAGGTATCGCAAAGGGTATGTGTTGTGCTTGGGCAATTAAAAGTTGTGCCTATGCAGGCCTTGTAATGTAGCCCTATTATGCATACACAGTCAATGCATGGAAAAGATTTATGTTGTGCAAGATGTGGGTATAAGCAATTTGCTTATTGGTATTTGTTGGCGAGGCTTCCTAGTCTAAGCAATCTAATGGTCTTTGAAGCTTCTGTATCGTTGCTTGATTGAAGCAACTTGCTCTCATCTAACTGTACTGTAATCGTAGGAAGAATTGTAAGAATTCAAGCGGCGATGCACTGACAGCAGTTTTGTTGTTCTTCTTTGGGACTTATTTCTTTGCGATTCTTGGTTGTTTTGTCGCTGACTCTCGTTTGGGAACCCATACTTGCCCGTGATTTGTTTGTGTTTGAAGAGACTTCTTTGGGATCCACCTTTTTGTTGTGTGAGTCAACAGTGGTCTTTGCTTCAGCCCTTGTACGCTTGGTTGGTGAAGGGATTCACACTTTGAAAGTTAATACTGTGGTTGTTTTGGAATCCAAATGAATTCCTGATTTTTTTGTGCTTGAATCAACTTCTTTGGAGCCCAAACCTGAGTTGTGAAAGCTTGCAACTTTGTGATATTCTTACCCGTTCGTGCGCGCACGCTTTCCTTGTTTTTGTTTTGGTGTTGGATCTTGTGATTTGTCATTAGAGATCTTTGTCTTCTTGATCCATATCTGTTTTTGGCCGATCTGGCTTTTTGGTATCCAGATTTGTCGAGCTTTTTGGCTTTGACTTGTTGTCCTGTTCTTTTGACCTATCATGGTTGTTGCTGAAGGGGTTGGTGATAGTGATGGCCTGAGATGATGATAGGGGATGTTGTAAGATTCATTACTATCGCTACTATCCTCAGCAAGGTTGACTTCTTGTACTTTCCCTTGATTTTTTGGCTGGTAGTGGAAAGTTACTGTTTGTTTGCTCATGGGTTGTAGTTTCTTGGAGGACTTTTCTAGCCCATTGATTAGAGCATTGTTGGCTCGTTGCTCTGGTCGTATTTCTCCTAGCTGAGTTTTTGCATCCTTATTAGGAGCCATGTATGAGGATGCTTGTGGTGGCTGTGTCTTCACCGAGGACCTTGGAACCCACTTTTGATGCACTTTATTCGTGTAGCGATGACATTGATTCCCGGGTCGTTGATCTTCTTGAAGCTCAAAGTGTTCTACAGAGTCATAGAACTCGTCGTCTTTTTCATCTTTTGATTCTCCACATTTCTTTGTTTGCTCCTTATGTCGAGATCTTGTTGATGTCTGGTTCTCTTCGTTTTCCTGGATTACACTCACTGCAAAATAAGGAACGACATCATAGCCATTTTCATCACAAAACTTTTTTGTGGGAGCATCCTCCATGGCGCACACGTCCAGAGTAGCCAAGATGTGTTCCCACCCAAAAGGCTCTAACTCTTCTTCAGGAAATGGTTCTCCGATATAGTCCATATCCTCTACAACCCGCTCTAGGATACATTCCTCGCGTTTCAAGCTACCACATTGTGAAGCTCCACACATCCAAAGGTCTTTAGACTTACCTAACCAAGCTGGAAATTTTGATCCTGCTACTGTGGCGGAATCAAACTCCTCAACCGGTGTTCTCGTCACATCCCTATAGCTATGGTCCCTCAAGTTTATCTTTGTTATGGCTTCCATATGTCTCAGGTATATATGGTCATAACCCCAATCTTGGACCATTTTCAATTGTCGCATGAATGGTCTTCCCAGAATGATGTCATAGTTTTTCTTCTTGCCAAAGTCAACAACAGCAAAAGTGTGTTCATATTCAATGCCACAAGAAGTAACAAGTACTTTTTCTAGCAGTCCTAGGGGATTTTCCTTGTATCCGTTTGCAAGCTGCATGGTCATTCGTGTGGATATTAAGGCAGGTTTTTCCCATTTTTTCCAAACCTCTTTGGTTGCAATGGCCACACCAGTTCCACTGTCAAGGATTGCCATGGTTTTTACATTATTGAATTCCATAGGAAGGGTGGTGTTTCCATCTTCTCCCTCGTAATACTCGCCCACCTTGTTTAATGGCACTGGCCTAGTATTTAGTTGAGGCATTTCAAGCTCTTTGATGCCTTCCTCGATTTGAGTCATTGGGGTTTTTACACCAAATTTCTCTAGACATTTACCCACATTAGCCCACATGTTTGGTCTTATTCTGAGCAATTCGGCTAACATTATTGTACAGGTGACTGGGGTAGATATAATATCTACTAGCCCCTTTGAATCGATGGCCTTGTTGGGAGACAGTCTCTGTGATGGGACTGCAACCACATGTGACTTGGTCTCGTACTCTCCCATGTAGTACGGTAGTGTTCTTAGAGAATGGGGTTGACTATCCATAGATTGTACAGATCCTTTGTCGCCCCAATATGATCGCACGTCTAGATTCATTTGAGATCCAGTCTCAAATTCCTCTATTGGTGGTAGAAACACTCCTCGTTCTTCATGAGTCTTGTCTACTCGTCTTCTTAGGTCATCGGCTTCATTGGCCTCTCTGACTTGTTTCCACAATTCGTCAAGACCATCTGTTGGAATTAGGGTTGCAGAGAAACACACATAGCTTGGAGAAGACGAAGGAAACTCAAGGCACATGATAGAGAGTGTATTACTTAGTGTGCAATGGAAAGATAGATAGCCTTAGAGTGATGGGTGTATATAAAATTCTCAGGGGAAAAAAACTCCTAAAGAGGGAAAAAATGCCCCGGCGGTCGTAGTGTGTTCACACACATCACTACCACATGTATATGGTAACAAATCTCCCTTGGAGTGATGCGGTGAACGAGAGCTGGCACATGAGTAAAGGGAAGTGCCATGCCCTGAGGATAGGATCAGTCCACAAAGGGGAGTAAGCCCAAAGCTTTGCGGAAAGCTTCAAGCTTCTCACGAGACAATGCCTTTGTGAAAAGATCTGCAAGGTTGTCCTGTGTTGGCACATAAGCCAAGCTGATCTCTCCTGCTGAGAGCCTCTCCCTGACATAGTGGTAATGCACCTCAATGTGATTTGGGCAAGCATGAAAAACTGGGTTCCTCGCAACTGCCAATGCGCTCTGACTGTCAGTGTAGATAGTGTTGGCAGTGTCTTGTCCAACACCCAAATCAGCCATAAGGCGTCTGAGCCATACACACTCAACCGTAGCTGTGAAGACTGCCCTGTACTCAGCCTCACAACTCGAAGTGGCCACAGTAGGTTGCTTCTTGCTCAACCATGATATACATGAACTGCCAAGCATGAAACAAAAACCACTTGTGGACACTCGCGTGTCAAAACAACCAGCCCAATTTGAGTCCGAAAAAGCATGTAAGTCTGGCGGCAATGATCCCCCCTTGGGATAAAACAAGCCAAGATGTAAAGTGCCACTAAAGTAGCGAAAAATCCTCTTGACAGCCTGCCAATGCTTAGACCCTCGGCTATGCATAAATCTGCTGACATGTGAGACTGCAAACTGAATATCCGGCCTCGTGTTGCATACATAAATGAGGCAGCCAGCAACAGTTTGGTAAAGAGTGACATCAACAGGATCGCCAGCATCATGTAGACTTAACTTCAAACATGTTTCCATGGGAGTGGCAAGAGGTTTGCAATCCTCAAGTCCAAACTTACATAGGAATGTCTCTATGTAACTTTTCTGACACAAGGCAATACCACCATCACACTGCTTAAACTGTATACCCAAGTAATGATGCAACAGCCCCAAATCTTTCATGTTGAAATTAGCATTCAAATCAGCCTTAAATTCAGCAATATTTCTCTCATTTGGTCCAGTGATCAGCAAATCATCAACATAAAGAACCACGATGAGAAATACATCACCCTCACGCTTTACATACAATGTGCTTTCTGTTGGACTGTTACGAAAGCCTTGTTTGACCAAATGAGTGTCAGCTTTCTCATACCAAGCACGAGGAGATTGCTTCAACCCATACAAAGCCTTGTTACATTTGCACACTTTGTCCTCTTGTCCTTTTATGACAAAACCGCGAGGCTGCGTTACATAAACTTCCTCAAATATATCACCATTCAAGAAAGCAGTAACAATGTCTGATTGATGTACATCCCAACCAAAATGAGCTGCCAATGCACATAGAAAACGCACAGTATTCATACGACAAGTGGGAGCAAAAGTCTCTTCATAATCTATGCCTTTTTGCTGTGCATAACCCTTTGCAACAAGTCGAGCCTTATGGCGATCAATCTCACCATCCGGCTTGCGTTTCAACTTGTAAACCCACTTCGTACCAATGGCCTTTTTGCCATGAGGCAAATCACATAAAATCCATGTGTCATTTTCTATAAGTGCATCATATTCTGATTGCATGGCAGCCATCCAATTTTATGAATTCTGTGCTTCATCAAAAGACAGGGGCTCATCAACATCATGTAAGCTAGACACAGCCAAAGTATAACAATCTGATGCATAAGATGAATGGCGAGAGCCTGAACGAGTATGACTAGTCAAAGGTGCATCCAATTTACTCTCACACAAAGTGTGCACCAGCCATTTTGGCATACCTCTAGCCTGCTCATTTTCAGCCCTTTCCTCATCAAGTACATCATGTACATCTGCATCAGTAATAGGCTCATCTATAACATTTTCAGAAACCCCCATAGGCTGTACATTTGCCTCATTGGAACTTACATTCGTATTTCAACCACTGAAAAGAGGCAACAAAGTGTCATAAATGTCCTGTGAGCTTACATTACTGTCTCTAGTACATGACAGCAAGGGCCGAACAGAATCTTCCACAAACACTACATCCCGTGAAACCAAAATACATTTTGTTTGCGGATGATACAACCTGTATCCTTTGCTTTCAGCACTATAACCAACAAAAATACATTTGACAGCCTTATCATCCAATCTTTTGCGCTGCACTTGTGGCACCAAAGCATATGCCAAACAGCCAAAAACACGCATGTGCTCAATAGAAGGTTTTCTATCATGCCATGCTTCATATGTAGTAATAGACTGCAAAGCTTTTGTAGGACACCTGTTTAGTACATAAGTGGCACACATGATGGCCTCATGCCAAAAGAATGTGGTAAAGCTTGACTTTTGACCATACATCGTGCCATTTCCGTCAGTGACCTATTTTTCCTCTCAGCAACACCATTTTGCTGAGGTGTATAAGGCACTGTACATTGGTGTTTTATCCCACGACTAGCCAGAAATGCATTAAATTCATGAGACATATACTCCCCCCCTCAATCGGAACGGAGGGTGCCCATAGTACATTTCAAGACATTTTCAGCCATAGCAAGAAATTGTTTGAAGCACATAAAAACTTCGGGCTTCGCTTTAAGCGGAAATACCCATGCATGCCTGGAGTAATAATCAATGAAAGTCACGAAGTACAGGTAATTTCCCAAGGACGGAGTTTGCATGGGCCCACAAACATCACTATGCACAAGCTACAACCTGCATGTGGCCCGAACTGAACCATCCTTTGGAAATTTAGAACGCTGCATCTTACCCAAAATATAGCCTTCACAAACATGTTTGACAGGTGCTTCAAGAGGCGGCAAAGAAGCAACCATATCAGATTTCTGCAAACGCAGCAAACTGGCAAAATTCAAATGACCAAAACGTGCATGCCAAAGTTTTGCATCTGAAATAGCCCTTGAATCTACAATAGCATTTGCAAAATTTTCTCCACACTTGTTATACAAAGTGAGCTTATACATCCCACGGCACAAAAGGCTAGATGCAACAATTTCATCACCAAAATTGAGATCATGAACTGTACATCTGTCATCCACAAATTTGACTACAAGTCCAAGTCTAGCAAGTGCGGATACAGACAAGAGATTCTTCTTGATCCCAGGTACATAAAGTGCATCAACAAGTGTGAAGGAACTGCCATTAGCAGCAGTGAGCACAATCTTTCCAACTCCCTGAACTAGATAAGAGGCGTTGTTGGCACAAGTGACTGAATTCTCATGAGGGACAGACTCGAGAGAGGTAAACAATTCACGATGTGAGGTAATGTGCTTTGTAGCACCACTATCGAAATACCACACATGTGAATCTGCAGCAACTGACAAGCATGCATCATGGACAGCAGGATTGTAAGTGCACTCTGCACTAAAATCCCATTCTACATCAACATCAGCAACACAGTCTCCTTTCACAGAAGACTCAACAATGGTTGCATTTGTAGTGGAACGAGCATTTGCAGTGGAACCACCCTCTTTCTTCTTAGCCTCTTTGGCCTTCAACTTAGGACACGACTTTTTCAAGTGATCATTGGCTTTACAATAATGGCAACGCATCTTCTTTTTGCCCTTATCACCAGAATTGCCAGACGAAGTACTGCCAGCAGAAGCATTAGGAACATAATTTTTTCCACTCGCAGCAGAACCATAAGAAGTGGCTGCATTACTGTTACCACCCTTTCTTTGAGAAGCAATAAAGGCCTGTTCAACTGCACGCTGTCTAGTCCTGTTTTTTCTAGAAAGTGACTCTTGCAACAGCAATGTGCATAATGCATCAAACTTGACAACTTCTGGATTTCCTTGGGTCATCAGTCTCCAAGTACTAGCAAAAGTCTGGTAGGAATCTGGTAAGGCATCAAGAACAGTCTGCACAAGGGAACTGTCTGAAATGACTTCACCTGCAGAAATAAGCTGCTCATTGATATCCTTGATACTAGCAAGGAAAGTGTCCATATCATCTTCCTCATGCATAATCTTCGACTCCAACTCTTTACGCAGCAAAGAAATTTTAGCCTCATTGCGGTTTGCATAAAGACCTGCTAGAATATCCCAAGCCTGTTTTGCAGATTTTGCTGAACGGATGTGAGGAACAATGGTGCGATTCACACACAACGCAATCAATGCATGAGACTGCGCATCCTTAACATCCCAATGAGCTTGTTCTGCCGTAGGCAAAACAACTCTAACAGTTGCAATCCTTGCAGCAGGACCTGCAACATCCTCAGAACCAGGACGTACATCAATGCCCTGCACAATGTTCCAGAAACCCTTTGACACAAGAACATGTTGCATCATATAAGCCCACATAGGGTAGTTGTCCCCATCCAACCTGTCCTCAGTAGCAAACATCTTGAACACATCTGTGTTGTTGTTGTCAGCCATGGTAAATGCTGCACTTGATGTGAAAACTGCTCGAAAATAGGGGAAATGGAGCGGGAACAACCTGTGCTATATAGCACAAACTGTAGAAGACTATAAGGCACCTGTTATGCAGAAAATGGCACTGACAGAAATTCTGCACAAAATGACGAAATAGCCTGTGTAGTACTGCCTGTAATGGAAACGGAGGCCGAAATGAGCCCAAATCAAAATTTTGAGCACACTAAGCTCTTTGAGCTTGCCCAAAAATTTTGTCGACCTGCGAACGCTCGCCAAAGCTCACTGAAATCGGAGAAAGTGAACAGGTGTGTGCTGGAGCAGCTGGCGACTAAGCCTGGGAGGACGTGACCTGCTCTGATACCAATTGTTGGAATTAGGGTTGCAGAGAAACACACACAGCTTGGAGAAGACGAAGGAAACTCAAGGCACACGATAGAGAGTGTATTACTTAGTGTGCAATGGAAAGATAGATAGCCCTAGAGTGATGGGCCTATATACAATGCTCGGGGGAAGAAACCTCCTAAAGAGGGAAAAAATGCCCCGGCGGTCCTAGTGTGTTCACACACATCACTACCACATGTATATGGGAACACCATCTATCTCTTTACAATCCTCAGGTATAACTTGGTGAAATCCCTCGAAAGAGTTATCCGTGGTATTCAGTACTGTCCTTGGTTCTAATGCTGGGTCTTTGAGGTTTGGTCTGTGCTCATGACTAGAATCGGGATCTTTTAGTTCCTGGTTTGGTGGGATTACTTGTGTAGGCATGCCACGGATCACATCCTCAGGTTTTGCAATTGGTGGTTCTAGTAAAGCTTGGGTTGTTTGAATCATTTTCTTGCACATTTCAAACCTTTGCTTTTCTAGTTGCGCATAGGGATATCTCATCCACCTGTGTTCTTGGGTTTGGTTGTTTTTGAGCCTCACATCATAGGCTTTCAAGAGGGCATCTAATGTCTCATTAACCTTCTCTGCCAACACAAATCCTCCTGAACTAGCACTTCTCGGTTTCTCATCTGTGGATGGTTCTTCTAGAGGTTTAACCATCTGTGTAAGAGAAGGTGCCTCCTGTTCCTCATGTTGTTTTATCTTCTCCTCAGCTTCGGTAAGCTTCTCAGCTAGGGATTTTTGCTCTCGTTCCCTGCGTGCTTTTATCCTAGTCTTTCTAGCTTTCCAACTATTTTGTTTGCTCTTGGTTTTCTAACTAGATGCGTCTGTCTTTGGTCCATCATCTGTCTTTGGACTTGTGTCACTTTTAGTGTTCTTTGTCTCTGGATTCTTATCAGCTTTCTTTTGAGCTTGTGCTCTCATAACCACTTGAACTAGTACAACATTTTCATTTTCTGAGCTAGTAGGGAGCAATCGGGGATCAAGTGAGTGATGCCACACTCAAGACAATAAGAATTTACTTCAGTGATCTCCGTATGAGGAAATGTTTTGACCAAGTGGTTGTCACAACTTTTGTGACAATTTGTCTGTGGTTGAGGAGATTCTTTTAGCATTTCCTCTTCGCTATAAGCAAGCTTTGACCTAGATAAGCCGCTATTTGCAATGAATCACAATGTCCTTTCGTCCATTTCATACCTTCTTTCTTTCAACTGAAACCTAGGAGGTGGAGGTTGTACCAGCCTCACCACTCCATGTGTTTCTCTCACATTTTGTTGCTCCGAAGGGTAGTACTCACTTTGGTTGCTATACCACATTGTAGCTGGTACTGGAATTGGTTTATTTGATGTTTCCATCATTGGCATGTATCTCATGTCTACCGGCATTCTAGCACCTAGCAGCGGGGGTTGTTGTCCTAAGACAAGCTGTGGGCTTAAAACTCCTACTGGTCTTGGCGCATTCCCCGTAATGTATCTAGGTGGAGTAGGTGCTTCTGGAACAGGTTGTACATACCTCTCCCTAGCATTTTCCATGCTATAATAGCACTCTTCCTCCATATGGTTCGTCCATTTTCTCTCAATTTCACACCACTTCGGCTCTCCCGAATCAGACCTTACAAGAGGAATCAACCTCTCGACCAAGTCGTCGATAAGCTTTTCTTGATCAATAGGTGCCGTTGGCTTGGCAATGGACTCACTTATCTGTGAAACACTGTGCTGAGAGGATGTGTCATCTCCTTGACTCTTTAAGTCCTTTTCTTTGTATGCCTCACAATTATCCACTAGATAAAGAGCTTCTTTGATCAACTTGTTTAGCGTCATCCTCCTTATCATATGTAGATCATTCTGAAGGCGCGCATGTCTCATTCTCTAGATAAAGATCAGCATCAGTCATGCTTGCGTAGGTAATTCCGCTCTTGGACAGAGCTTAACATATCTCTTGAGCCATAATGATGCTTTGCATACTGATTCATTCTCTTTCTGTTTGAATCTATGGATTTGCAAGACCGTGTTGTGAGCAATGCCTTTTGGCGAGAGTTCTTCAATAAACTCCTCAAACAGCTCATCTAGGGTCTCAAAATCCCATTTTTCCACCGTGTCGAACCATGTAGCTGCATCATCTTCTAGAGTCAATCCAAATCCTGCAAACTGTGTCGCAAAATCTGAAACTTCCTCTGCTCTAATCACTCTTCTAAAAGCCACTACGTGATCTCTCGGATCTTTATCTCCGGAGTATTTTTTGTTTACCCATTTTTGAACTTGGGATGGTCTAACTCGTCAATTGTCTACAAGTCTAACTAGAGACTCTCCCAATCCTTATCTCGTTATCGCTCTTGAAGGGAATCTTGGTGGCTCTCTTATTGGAATTCCTATAGGAATTCTCATGTTTGGTGGAGGCATTTGTGGTCCTTCATTGACCAAATATCCACCTCTTTCTAGTACAGTCTATGGATTTGTGCTTTCTTCAACTCTGTATTCTCGTCCATACTTGTCGACAACTATAGATCTCCATTGACAATCGACTCCGTATGTGTAGACATATAAGAGCTTGTAATCCGTTATCTCTTCTAGGTATGGATCTGAGCACCTATAAAGATTGACCTCATTGTCATCAATGTATCTATATAGTCCTTCACTCTCATGACCAATCATCCAAACTCCCTCAACAAGATGGATCTTTATCAATTGCAAGTTTGGAAGATCCATTCTGGGAGGATATTCCTCTATCGTCGGGATCTCCAAGCTTGTGTAAGCTGCGTTTGAATCTAGGGTAGACATGATTTTTGGGCTTAAGAGCTTTTGCTTGGTTCAAGTAGACTTAGTCCACTGTGTTCAAGTTCTTTGGTTAGGGAAAAGTCGAAACTATGTCCAAAACCGCAACTGTTTCGTCACAATTCTCGCAAATTGTCGCTTTCAGACACCCCTGACTTCCGGATGCATTTTGAGGCCTTAAACGACGTTTTTTTCAAAGTTGAACTAAACGGTTACCGTATTATGGACTATAAGGAGGCTAATTATGCGCTTAACCGTTCCAATCATACAATCAATTGCTTTATGTTAATGCCTCTATACTCTGATTAACCACCAATCGTACCATTAACACAGATTTTTGTTGCAACTTGTAACGTAGCTGAAGTAAGACCCCTTATAATCTAGTGCTGGTTTTGCTAGTCTACGATGCTTATACCATCTTTGCAATATTGAGAGTTTGTAAGTCAAGGCTTGCTTTGACTGTGTCGCAAGGAGTTGCAGCGATGCAGTGTGCAGGTCTTATAGGCCGACGATGCCTCCTACTAAGAAACTAAGAAGTGTAGGCCTCAAGAGAGCTCCCGCCTGCTTGCAATTCTGCAAGGCTGCATAAGGCAAGAGACAAGGTGAGATGAGATAGGATCAGAGGAATAGGGGTCAATATCACATGAAAGTAGCACATGAATTTGCAGTGGCGGCTCTGTGTATGCAAACTCTTCACAAATAATCATGCAGGGGAAGAGTTAGTGTACTGAGTGCCAGTAAAGCTTGAGAGAGAAAAGAAGCCGTGCTCGTAGTGTTGAGTGCCTCGCTATATTTGTGAGAAGCAAATTTGGAGGCCAAAAATATAGTGTTTGATTATGGTCCTCTATATTTAGCACAACACGTATCAAAAAGACGACGCTAAACCTTAAAAAAAGCAGATTGATTATCACGTCCAAACCTTCAACTAAAGTACTTCTACAACATCTGGCGCATGAAATTCACCTCCTAAACCACCTATGTCTAGCACCATTTGAGTACCTCACTGCTAATAACCCCAAGATAGGGTTGCTAGGAAGTCGGTGATTTCTCTAATTCTGGCATCACTCAAAAGTTGATTAGGGATGCACTATACTCAAGTTCTGCTTTTTCCACCCTTTGCTCTCCTCTTTTGGTTTATTTTATTACAGGAAATATTATGAAGCTTTGTAAGCATATATAGTCATCTCGGCTTGGGTCTACATGCTGCTGGAAACTCTAGTTTATTATGCTCGTTGCTATAAACTCTTAAAAGCATTAAGTATATGATGGCGGGAAAAAGAGCAGTGCAATCGGGTGGCCTCTGTACTCGTGCACACTCCACAAACCACGCCTCATGCAAACAAGAAAAGAACAAAACAAAGGGGGAACCACCCTAAATTAAGAGGTTTAGGGACCTCACACATAGTGCACATAGGCAAGTGAGACTTCTGGCATTATGATGGCATCAAAACATATGGCAAAACACATAGAAACGAAGCTTAGGGACCTTGTGTAGCATATATATACACAAGACATCAGCTTAACAGTACAACGGCATCTGATCATACATAACAAGGATATAGAGAAGCAAGCCAAGGATGGCATAACCCCTTGTCAAAAACAATCAACCCAGCAAGTAGGTATGATCCTACTAGCAACACATCAATACCTTAGAGAATGATGGCGAGGATGGTGGCCATGGAGCATGAGAGAAGACTCCTTATTTAGGTTTTAGGGCTAGTAATGTAGCATACTAGAGGGAGAGAGAGAGAGAGAGGGAGAGAGAGTAGAGCTCCTATCCATAGCTCCTCATTGTGAGCAATGTCGTCATAGCTTCATTGCTTGGTGAAGTGGGTGAAGTGTTGTTTTTGAGTGAGAGAAGGCCTCCTTATATAGGTTTCTGAGAGGGTTTAGGATTAGGGATAAACATGCTTAAATCCGCTGATTGGGGTTACTTTTTGCTTAGGGTGGTCAATAGATTGAGGTCACCTGATATGTCACCATCAAGATATTCTCTAGAGTGATGTGAGAGGGGAGGGTGAATGCTGATTTTTCTGATTGTGACACATGGGGATAAGGCCTTGACCAGCATTTAAGAGCAGGTAAGGTGGTTGTTGAAACTGGAGGTTCTGCACATGTCAGGGGGGGACCAGCTGGGTCCTCCTGAATATCAAATTCTCAAAAAATCCTCAACCATGGCTTCTTTTGACATGTGTTCTTTGAAAAAATCAGCATGTCTCTTTTCAACTCAAAAGTCTTTATCCCTGTTGACTCACCTTCACCATAAGATTTTCCCCTTTTTTCCTCCTGTAACTGCATTGTTGATGCCCAATCACTGCTTCTAGTAACAGTGAACTGTTACCTACCAAATACTTATGGTGCAGTAAAAAATATTTACCATGGGTAAAAAAAGTTACTGTAGGTAAAAAGTGATTTGTATTTACCATGTAGGTGGAAAATATTTAGTGTAGGTAAAAAATATTTACTGTGGTAAAAAATATTTACTCTCGGTAAAAAAGTGAAAACGGAGTATGCTGTGCTGTGAGTCCACACGAACATCCTCGTGTAAATTTCACTAGAAATTCACACCTAGAATGGGCTATTCTATAAGATATAGGTTGTAGGCATGCATAAGAGCTCGTTCCCACGTATCTTCTGTCCATGGCACTTTTTACTCTTTGGTGCTTGTGAAGTAGATTTTTCTTCTCTTTCGAGATCCCTTGGACTAGAGTATCCTCATCTCCCCAACAACTGACTGTGCCTTTATTGCATCTTCAGAAGGGGTCCTAAAAACCATGCATCAGTATATAGCGATGATATAACACTAATTTGCTTTGACGAGCACTATATATCAAGACTACACAGGCTGTTGATTTCAAAATCGTTTATGTTCTTCTCACATAAGTTGTAGGCAGTCAAAAGCTACAATAGATTGAAGATAAAGGAAATCTTGTATATAACTACATCACTTTGTCGCAGAGATAGTAATCAAAACAATTATCAAGCATATAATAAATCAAAGAAAAAGAGAATCGATACTTAGCTCTTGTACACACATATATCTTCGTCAAACTTTTCCATCCGTCCACTCTCACACCATGTTGAATCGCAGGGAGAGAAGGCAAGTAGACAAAGAGAGACGAAAGAGAAGAAAGAGAGAACTCCAGAACTGCAAACCCCAAAGTGTGTCTACTGATCACGCGAAATGTGTTTAGATAGAGGGGACTAGGGTGATATATATAGCTCAACATCATGTAATCTACCCCAACTAGAATGTACAATTTACTTGATTGGGCCCTTGCTAAAGGACCAATTGCATCTATTCTCCACTTCTCAAACGAGCCATATGAGATGATAGGAGTCTATGGCTTATAAGTTAGTGTTCGATCATTGTATACTTGACAAGCTCTGCAAGTTTGATACCAATGATGCACATCCCTGTTCAAACTGGGCCAAGAGAATTGTGCCTGTAGAATCTTCCCACTAGTAATATCTAGAGCAAAGTGGACACCGCAAACACCATCATGGCAACTTGACATCACCTCCCTGATTTCACTGGAGATTGGCACTCACCTGAGGATCTGATCTTTTCCCTTGCAGTACAAGGTGTTGTTTATAAGGAAATATCTTGTTGCCTTGTTGGACAATCCATTGCTTATGGCCCTTGGTATACCCTTCAGAACATTCACCCGTATCTAGGAAGTTGATGATATCAGGCATAGCATCGCTACCTTGAAAGAGGGGTAGCTTTAGTTTGATTGCTCCTACACAAAGATCTTGTATTCTTTCCTTGGCTAGAGCGTATGCTTCTTGATTTTTTTCCCTAGGGATATGAAATAGTTGCATTGCTTAAAATTTCTTAAAATATCCTTAACTTTGTGTAATTGGCCAAGAAAAACCGAATTTTTACAAACCCAAGTGCCATTTATCTTCTTAATTAAGAGCATGGCATCGCCCAACACATTTAGGCATTGAACCCCTTTTAAAACACATTGTTCTACCGAAGAATTAGGGCCACGTATTCTGCTTCATTGTTGGAGTGGGAGTGTAGCAGCTGCCCAATAGAGAACACCTTTTTCTTTTGCTTATTGAAAATGATGATGCCAGTTGCAGCGTGGTCCACTGTTCTTTTGTAAGCTCCATCAAAGAAAAGAGAGTGAGCTCCTTCTAGTTTAGGAATTTCTACCATTGGTGTCACTCCTTTTCCTTCTTGTGACCTTTATCTTCTTCTTATAGTGACAATGAGTAAGAATACCTGCTAGACTAGCTATGGTGGAGATTTCCAATTTCATACTCTAATCGAACTCTTGTAATCTGACAAGCCACTTAGAAATTCTAGATGAGACATCCATGTGCTGCATCACATACAAAAAGACCTCTTCCACTGTTAGAATTACAAAGGACCTGGGCAATAGATAGGAGCAAAACTTTGTAGTGGAAAACATAAATGCAAGCACCATGTGATCTACCGTGGTGAATCCTTTTATTGATGAGGTCGTGACACGACTAGAGAAGTAGATAGGACGCATGAAAGAGGTTTGGGGGTCCTTATGAATTAGTAGGGCTCCAAGTGTATCACTTCCTACACTAGGTCAACATAAAATGGCTCGTCCCATCTAGAGGGTTCAATGGTGGGAAGTGTAGCCAGGATCTATTTCACTTTGCTAAACTGTTGCTCATTTTCTTCACTCCATAATAAATCTCTATGGGGGACTTGTTGTGAAGGGAAAACCACTTAAGAGAGCAGATGAATGAACCTACTCAAATACCTTACCTTCTGAAGGAAAGAGACCAACTGCTTATCTGTTGTGGGTGATGAAAAAGATACTAAATCTTGAACCTTGCTTGGATCACCCTCAATTCTTTTTGTTGAAATAACATGGCCGCAAAGAGTGACCTTGCTTTCACCAATGTGACACTTATCTATGTTAACCTGGCCACCCAAGGTTTGTAGCCTAGCCAGGCCATCATAAACCTTGATCAAATGGATGGAGCGAGAACTATAGATGCAAAAATCATCTATGAAAACCCGTGTTGACTTACCAAAGTATGACTAGAAGACAAAAGTTACATAGCGTTGAGATGTGTCCAGAGTGTTGGTGAGGCCAAAAGGCATCACCTTGTAAGAAAAACATCCCCATGGTGTTATGAAAGTTGTCTTTTTTTGGTCCTCTTTTGCAATGCTAATCTAAAAGTAGTCTCAGTATCCATCACATCCAGTAAGTCTCTCCACT
This sequence comes from Adiantum capillus-veneris, assembly GCF_014529385.1. Classification (NCBI taxonomy): domain Eukaryota; kingdom Viridiplantae; phylum Streptophyta; class Polypodiopsida; order Polypodiales; family Pteridaceae; genus Adiantum; species Adiantum capillus-veneris. The sequence goes on from NC_140958.1 coordinate 38,949,599, forward strand.
TACTGTTCTTCTTTGGCGTAACCACCATTGGAGAGACCCACTATGAGTCCTCCACGGGGTAAAATGAAACCTGCCTATAGTAGTAAATTCCTTACCTCTTTAAGCAATGCCTCTTGTTGAACTACCCCAAGCCTTTTGAGGTTTTGCACTACAGGCTTACTTCCTTCCTTGAGTCTTATGCAGTGATGCACCACTGTGATGTTGTGATCTTGTATGTCATAACCATCAATGAAAAGTGTGGTGAAGTTACCCAGCATAGAGATGTATTCTTCTCTCTCTTCACTAGATAACTCACTAGAGAGCATCCATGTAACTTACTTGTGCTCACCAAGGGTTGCATACCTGATGGTGGTCACTCTTGGTTTTCTAGTGGTGCTTTCAATTGTGTCAATCTCTTTGGATATCTCAGCATGACTCCCATCACTTCGATGCTATTGTCACTCTCCTCAGTTGTTGTCATCTCTTCTCTTGATGTGGTCGAAGAGTCATTGATGAACTCATCTTTCAATGACTCCAAGATCTGGTTGCATTGCTTACTAGTCTTCGTGTCGTAGAATATGGACTTTCCCTTAGCATCCTTCATCTGGATCATTTTGGTACTCCAGTCCTGCTTAGCCTCAATAGATATGAGCCATGGTCTTCGAAGAATGATAGAATAGGCCTCCCATTTGTGTGGAATGACAAAAATGTCTACCTCTATTTATGTGTTGAATGCCTTCACCTTGTCTGCATTCACAATGCCTACGCATTTCACTTTGACATTATTTTCCATTTTAGCTCGTTAGGGTGCCGGGCTACTTACCTCTAGGCCTAGATGGTGCATCATTTTCTCATTTATGATGCATTTCTGTGCGCCACCATCTATCTAGATGTTTGGGATATGTTGCCCCTTGATGTGGGCATCCATGATAGGTAGGATGTCGCCAAGGTTCCTCCCAGAGATAGCCCCAGCTGTCCTTGGTCTTGACTTTCTAGTACTTACCATCTTCGTCCATTGTCTCCTCATCCTTTTTGCAAGATGGAGTAATTGGGGCCATGTTAATTTCAGACCCTGCATCAAAACATCTTGAAATAGGTCATATGGTTTAGCATACTCACCCAACGAAAAATCCACGATGTCGATCTTCCACCGAGGCTTAGACGCATGCTTTCTAAACTCTCCTTTTTCTTTCATCTTCTCCTCCCTTTGAGAGGCCTCCTTATGCCTAGGACGCTTCACTCCCATGGTATGCACTTTTTCTACTTTTTCTTTTTCTTTGTACTTCTCTTTGACACACTCTTCTACCTTCGCTTTTCCCTTAGCTTCGAGACTGATGACTCTTACTGCTTGGTTTTCAGTAGGTGGTGGAGGCAGCGGTGGTGATGGTTGTATGGGTGTTTGAAGGATTTGGACTAGCGGAATCAGCTCTAGTTGCCTGGGCGGTGGTGGTCTCGCCCTTGATGGTGGAGAGATCTGTTTCTGCCATCCTCCTCTTTTAAAGTTATTCCCTCTAAGATGAGGACATTAGTACATGCCATGGCTCTATCTTCGTTTCCCTCTTCCTTGCTCTCGATTTTTGGAGGGTGCATGTACTTGCTGCACCAGATGTACTAAAAGATTCTCTAACTGGCCGGTGATTTGGTTGAGCACGTCTTGTTGATCTTCAACCGGCTCCTGTGGGTGATTGCTCTAGACGGCTGTTGCAGGTGCGGCTAGCTACGGGCCCTTACCGGTTCCTCTTCCTCGGTAGTATTGGCTTGTAGATGCGACTTCTTATCTTTAAGGCAGGCTACTTCAACTGCTACCTCATAGTAGCACGAAACGTTCCCTTTATCTTCTCTTTAAGAATTGGCCATAAGCTAGCCACAAACCGGTCTTTCATTAGAAAATTGGGTGCCCCTTCACCCTCCCTCAGCGATGCAACTATTGTCCCCATAGATCCACAAAATTTTATTTGTATGTTGCATACTCAGCCATACTTCCTTGCTTTAACTCCATCAACAATTGCCATAGTTTCTCGGATGTGGTGCCTTATCCAAAGCACCTTAGGAATGCTACTCTTAGCAGATCCCACCTCTCTTAAGTGGCTTGCACCAAGGCGTTGTACCATGATTTTGCCTCCACTTTCATTAGTAGTGAAAAAATACGTAGACGTAAAGCATCGTCATTCCTTCCAGAGACAACACATGCTATTTCAAGATTATCTAGAAAATGTAAAGCATCTTTCCCCGCTTTACCTGTGAAGGTTGGGAAAGAAAAATTTTCCACTACAAAACATGATTTTCAAACATGCGTAGCGGCTTTCTCACAGGGCTGGGTGGATAGATCACAATAGGATGAAAATGGAAACACTAAAAGAGTGATGGTGATTCAACACAGGGAGGATAAAGGGGTTTGGGGAGCTAAGGGTCTCTCCTAGCATCGCAACACCAAACAGATACACAATCTTCTATTGATAGAATATTTTTCTATCTGTGTGAAAGCATGTTAACATGTCACACTTTTTCATGTCCCAGACAATGCTAACTAGCACAATTTTGACATATGTTAACTAGTACAATAACATGAGCTACATCTACAAGATCTATGACGTATGATATATCGATAGAAAGCTCTTGAAACAAGGAATCCAAATGTACAGCCTCCAAAAAATTTTGATAATATTTGTAAAAAATTTAGCCGACGCCCAACTTTTTGAAGATGTGCTAACTTGAAAATGCTAACTAACACAAAAAGCACGACACGTTAACATGCTTTCACCCATCTACATATATATTTATGTATATTTGCTACAAAAACCTAAATGGAAAAGCGATTGGTCCGTTATCCATGATGCACATACTGTAGAGTACTCACTTATATCCTTACTATGCCAGTGTTGACAAGCCGGCACATCCACATGGGTCATCACCCTTCATAGGCTCCACCTTCCTCTCATTGCTCAACAAATGGATTTTGAATTGGAGGAAGAGAGAACGCAGGTAGACGAGAAGAGAGAGAGACGACTCCATCATATGCAATCCCCAAAGTGTGTCCAATGACTACACGAGATGAGTTTATATAGAGGGGACCAGGGTGCTATATATAGAGATACTATATATAGCTCAACACCCCCACTCAAATGAAGGTCCCTAACTGTGGATGAAAAAACCCTTGGGGGATCAAGGGAAAAACACACAGCTCTATATATACCCACTGTTATATTAAAATATTTCAAATTTACATTTACACTGTTCAAAGGAGCTACATCACTCCTGTTTTACAATGTTCCCTTTCAAGGGTCTTCTTATAATCCAAGATATAGACAATTGAGCTACTGCAAATTCTTTCATAGAGCAACTTCAATATCCTTGAGCCCTCGTACATACTGCTTGATGTGATTTAAATTCTGTAAACAAAATCAACTGAAGAAACATATCGAAATGTGAAGGTTAGAAATAATCACATCACATTGTCCTTAGAGACGGTTCGCGACGCCGCTCTAGAGATGACAGACAAACAAATAATGATGCAATGGGTACATATAACAAGAATGCAGACATGTACGCACATCACACAAGCCAATACAAAAATGGTATGAAACACTAGTGCTGTATAATCACAACTGCCAAATCCTTGACGACGACGAGGGTACAATAAGAGGATAACAACCATAGCACCAATGATGACGATGGTGCAACAAGACGATAACAACAATAGTACTAATCAAGAGGACGATAACATACTCCCAAGTACGTATAAACTTTGTCACATTTCTCATCATTGATGCCGAGAACATCTACACTTGAAATATGACGAAATAAACATAATACCAAAGACCATATTAGGTATTTTGGTAAAAATCTCACATTATGGGAATCTCCAAATCGACTAAATTCATGTAATTTGGGAATTTTCCACTTAAAGTGGAAAAATTTGAGGTGTGTGGTTAGTAAATAAAGTGAAAATCTCATAGGATTGTGGTGTTGATAAACACCAAAAGTCAAGAGGATGTACAACACATGGATTTGAATAATAACTACGAATTATATAAAACAAAGGAAGATACAAAAAAGATTTTGTTTACAAATTGATTAGTATAGTCACAATAGAAGCTCCACATAATTCTACTCCACATTTGATACCATATCTGAACTTTGATCCAAGTGTAGTTGATGTGCACGAGTGAGGCCTTCTTTGGATTTTAGAGCATGCCTTTCTGGAATATTTATTCTAGAAAATGGTCCTTCTTTGTTGGGTCTCCAGGACCAAACAATTGCATCTACAGTTTCCCACACTTGTGGGTCCTTATAGTTGACAGCCCAATAACCCTTCCAACAATTACTGTAAGCTTCAGTATCTGTCATCCCACTTTTTCTCGTGCAAGGTGCCCAATATTGAATCAAGAGTTTTCTGTAGTTTGGTGATGTAGGCTCATTATCAATGTCAGATAAAGCCATTGCAAGCCACACTGGATAGATTTCTGTGTCACTTGGAACTAGCATAAGAAAGTCACCTTGGTGCATAGTAGACATAGGGTCAAACTCTTCCCTTGGCCTATCTCGTTGAGGCCCACAAAAATTATCGTTCAACTCTTCAAGGACTAGGAATCTTTCTGCTCCTTGTTGCAAATTCATTGTAGTGCTTTGTAGGTGAGAATATTCTTGAGTTTTTGGCCAAAACATTTCATACAAGACTCCCTCTGATATGATTGCTTTTCCAATATCTTCAATTATCTTACTCCAATAATCTATCACGGGTCTATAATATTGCGGAATACTTGAACCATTCCCTAAATTTTTCCAAAATTTTATATAGTTCTTTAGCCCCAAAATGACTTCTTCGTGGGCCTTGACATACTCCGCCATTGGTACTAGAGGTGGATCTCCATGTGGTAACATTGGCTTGCCTTCTGTGTCTGTTTTCCAAAGGTGAATACTTCCACTCCAACGTGATACACCTACATGTGCCTTATATTGCATCATTGGTGTCTCATCCTGCATAAAGAACCTGAATTGAAGCGGTTTGGAATGTCCAACAAGTATGTCTTTTCCATCACAAAGATATCCATCAAAATATTGCTTGAAATCGGGGATCTTTGTGAGAAAAAATGGAGTTGGAGATGAAGATGAGCTGTTTCGTCATGTATCCATCAAATGGGGCAAAGTATAGGTTTGTGTAACTCTCAACTTCTCTGAAAACCTACTAAACATGGCGTCTATGTCCTCATGTGTATGCCCAACCATTAAAAATCCCAGCTGGATGGTTTTGAAAACACCCCTTGCAACAAGCATTGACAAATAGGCAAATAAGTATCGATTTTTGTTTTCCCCTGCACAATTATCCAATTGTAGCAACAAGTTCTCTGGCAACCTGTGAAATGTTGACCTCAATTCCTCTTCTGCAATTTCTGACGACTACACAATGGGCTCTTTTCCATCACTCAAGTTATGGTAGTCCAAGGCATCCCTTGAGTTCAAAGCATGTAGTAGTGAAAAATTTCTCCTTGGAAGTCCATTTGTTACTAGATCACCAAGAGGATGCTTATCTATCCTCTCTAGGTTATGTAAACAATTAGCAATTGAGCCAATTGTAAGATTTGGATCAGCTGGCCACAAACCATTCAAGACAAAGTGTCCGTAATGACCTTCTCCATGTCCATGAGTGATCATGCCAATCAATGCCACTTGCAGATTATATCCTGAATCCACACCCTTAGGAACAATGCGTAATCTAGGAATGGCAGTCTTCTTTTGATCCATCTTATCATGGATTATGCATACATATTTTTGTGGTTGAGTTTTTGAATACGTGCGCCATGCATAATATAGGCTTCTGCAACTCTTTTATTGTGCCACGTGAACTTCTCTCTCCCTCAAGAGAAGAGCTCTCTCTTCAAGAGAAGGTTTAGATTCTAACCTTGCCTTGATTGAGCTACAAATATTGCACTTAGAGAAATCACTCGTCTTTGTTAAAGTGACATGTGGGTACTCTTTGTTCCAAATTCTACCAAAAGAAGATTGGGATAGCTTATTCTCATAGCCCATTTGGTCAAGTGTCGTGTTGATTTCACATAAAATATCCACTTGTTTGTATGTTGATGGAATCACCAATTGAGTCTCTCTTGAGCCATCTAGCAGTGTTCTACTTCTATGTGGCATCTTCTCAGAGTTGTTTTCCACAAACTCATTTAGTAGTGCTCTTGATAAACTAGTATGTTGAAGTCCCCTTCTCAATGTACATGTGTTCCCATGTACATATTGGCGCACACCATTTTCAAAGTTCTCCTTATATCAATAAAATGATGTCTTTGGTATTCCATGTAGCTCATACCATGCTCTACAACAAACAATAGAGCCATTTAGCCTGAATTGGTATCATGACTTCTCATCTTTCTGATAACATATAGAAAGAACATCATAAACATAATTACTGCGTGATTTTTGAGACTCTCCCCAAAATTGTTGTCGTAACCTTGTCACCATATCACGATCTGCAAACTGGCAACATTTTTGTGCACAACAATCAATGCATGATACCCTTTGAATTGATTTGTTTGAAAGGTAAAAAGTGGAAGCTGGTGCTGCTTTTGATTTTTGAGTCCTGTTCATGAAAGTGTATCGTCTCTTCCTTGACAACTGGACAACATTACTCCCATCAAGTTTTTTTCCAGCATTGTCATCGTTAGATACATGCTCATATGTAGCATGCATGCCATCAACAGGAGCAAAGCGTTGTAATGGGCTCCCATTCAACATTGTTGTCTGCTTGATGGGCCACTTTAGCAAAGTGATGCTACCCACTTCAACCACATCATCAATGCTTGTATTTTCTCTTTCAATACCCACACCCACACAATCATGACCAAGTTCCTGAAAGTTGACATAATCATGTGGAAATACATATAAGATGGTCCATTCATTCATGGTTTGCATCATTGTGTCATCTTTTAAAAGGAACCTCTGATTTCTCCAAGACTCTCGAATCACTGCTTCAATTTCTGGGCTTGTCATAGGTATTGCATCTATAACTAGAGGATCAGAATGATCATGTTCTTCATCACCATTGTAGCTTTCCTGTGGATCAATTATGTTACCATTTAATACAAAAGATTGCAAAAGAAGATTTGACCATCGAACAACACTCCATAATGAGCCTTGGAGAGATGAAGTATCCATTGTAGGAAAAGGTAGGACCACATCCTTCAAGCATTCCTCCACTAGTATGGAGACATTTCCTTGCCCTATCTTTGTACCACCACAAGTGGAACCTGGATCTGTTCTACACACACAACCAATACCAACAATTTCATTGTCAAGTATCATATGTACTTTCTCCCTAGATTCGAAGTCCATCCTCTAAGTGAAAAAAATTACATTGTTGAATCCATAGTTATAGAAAAATACTCTTCAAACAAAAAATCATGCTACAACATGATAAAGGTTTTCATAGGTTGGACAAGTGGTGAACCTTGAGACCAAATCATCCTTGCTATATTAATGGAAGCAAGGTTGGAAATTATGGTGGATCTTGAAACCAAAGCATCCTTGCTATATTAGAGCATAGGTTGGGCAAGTGGTGGACCTAGTTGTTATACCCACTGCCACCTATCAACTATTATAGGACTATGATTTCCAATGTCCAAATATCCCTTGAGTCTTTTAAGGTTGAACACGTGGTGGACCTTGAAACAAAAATCCCCTTTCTATATCAGAGCATAGCTTGGACAAGTGGTGGACCTAGTTATAATTCCCAATATCCAAGGTAAAATACCTTAGGACCTTGCTACCTTGCTTGCCAATGTTTACGTAGCCCCTCATTTCTTTAATGGAAGAAAGGTTGGACAAGTGGTGGACCTTGAAACCAAACCTCTTTGCTATATTAGAGCATAGGTTGGACCTAGTTCTAATACCCACTGCCACCTATCAACTACTATAGGACTGTGCTTTCCAATGTCCAAGTATCCCTTGAGTCTTTCAAGGTTGAACACGTGGTGGACCTTGAAACGAAAATTCCCTTTCTATATCAGAGCATAGCTTGGACAAGTGGTGGACCTAGTTATAATTCCCAATATCCAAGGTGAAATAACTTAGGACCTTGCTACCTTGCTTGACAATGTTTACGTAGCCCCTCATTTCTTTAATGGAAGCAAGGTTGGACAAGTGGTGGACCTTGAAACCAAAGCCTCTTTGCTATATGAGAGCATAGGTTGGACCTATTTGTAATACGCACTGCCACCTATCAACTACTATAGGACTATGCTTTCCAATGTCCAAGTATCCCTGGAGTCTTGCAAGGTTGAACACGTGGTGGACCTTGAAACAAAAATCCCCTTTCTATATCAAAGCATAGCTTGGACAAGTGGTGGACCTAGTTATAATGCCCAATATCCAAGGTGAAATACCTTAGGACCTTGCTACCTTGCTTGCCAATGTTTACATAGCCCTTCATTTCTTTAATGGAAGCAAGGTTGGACAAGTGGTGGACCTTGAAACCAAAGCCTCTTTGCTATATGAGAGAATAGTTTGGACCTAGTTGTAATACCCACTGCCACCGATCAACTACTATAGGACTATGCTTTACAATGTCCAAGTATCCCTTGAGTCTTGCAAGGTTGAACACGTGGTGTACCTTGAAACGAAAATCCCCTTTCTATATCAAAGCATAGCTTGGAGAAGTGGTGTACCTAGTTATAATGCCCCTCCTTTCTTTAATGGAAGCAAGGTTGGAAAAGTAGTGAATCTTGAAACCCAAACCCTTTGGCTATATATAGAGGATAGCTTGGACAAGTTGTGGGCTTAGTTGTAGTATCCAATGTCCAAGGTCCAAGGTGAACTATGTAAAGACCTTACTTCCAAAAACAAAGTCGTACAAGTGGTTCTCCTTGAAACCAAAACCTCCTTAGTGTATTAGAACATAGCTCGGAGAAGTGGTGGACTTAGTTGTAATGGTGAATGTCCAAAGAAAACTATTATAGGACCTTGCTTCCCAAATCAAGTTTGGACAAGTGGTGGATCTTGAAACCAAAACCCCCTTAGTCTATTAGAGCATAGCTTAGATAAGTGGTGGACCTAGCTGTCATGGAAAATATTCAATGTGAACTGCTACAGGACCTTGCTATTAAATGTCTAAGTAGAGCTAGCTTCTTTAATGGAATCAAGGTTGGGAAAGTGGTGCATCTTGAAACCAAAAGCCCTTTATTGTATTAGAGCATAGCTTGGACAAGTGAGGGACCTAGTTTTAATGTGTGATGTCCAAAGGAAAGTATTACAAGACCTTGATTTCCAATATTTGAATTGGTCAAGTGGTTAAAACTAAGTATAAAACTTTGACCATTTTCTTCTCGAATTGCCAAAAAGCTAGTTTTAGACACCCCTAAATGAAAATGGTTTAGGGTGGCCTTAAACAACGTTTTTTCAAACACTTCAACAAAAGGGTTACCGAAGAGTAATGAAAATTTATTATGGCTTGTAGTGCTTGAGTATGTGAAAAGAAGCCTAGGTTTTCCACGAGGAAAAAGGTGACAAAAAAGAAGTGCTATCTCTTATGAAATAATAAGAACATTGGAAACTTAGGATTGACCATGTGGCCTAAACTTTGGCAAGTGAAGTGGTGGCCAAGTTTTGTGGCACAGTGTGCACTTGGTCCTATATGTGTTGACCACTTGGCTAAATCTAGGACCATAAGGCCAAACCTTTGGCACCTTTAATATAGTATGGGACATAATCTAGAACTGCTATAGTAAATTAGTAGTATAGTTAATATGTTGATATTTATATTATATTTAAGTATATGCTAAATATAATTTATGTTCAAAATTTCACTAATGAAGAATGTTCCCATTTAGCACTCGAGATGCTTAGCACTCCAGATGCGGGGTCTTAGGGCAATGCCACAATGGGGTGCATCTGGCGAGGCAGCGCTTCCACGTGAGGTTTGGGGGTAGCGCTCTTGATGGGGATGTGGAATATAGCGCTCTCAATGGCGGGGCTTGGGAGGCTGATTTTGGGATATTGTTCCGGGCCGGGTCCGGGGCAGCGCCCCAGCGGGGTCAAGGGGCGGCATGTTTTGCATATTTTCAACCATGATTCCGTTAATTTTGGCCATGTGAATTGGTTAATGTTTTATACTGCTTTTGTTTTTTTTAATCCTATGATAAAACATGGACTTGTAGAATACGTGGCATTCTAATAAACCCTATCAAGATTAAGCACAGAGAGAGCGCACGAGCAACGCACACAAAGAAAGCAGGCGAGTAGCAAACACACAGAAAGCGCACATGGATCGCACACAGTTGGAGTATACGTGCGCAACGAGGAGAAAAGCCGGCATCGTACACAACGCACAGGTGGAGCGCACAGGATTGATAGTTCGCGCATAAGATAAAGAAACAGCATCGTACGCAACGCTTTCCAGAAGGGCAGGATCGGGCATAATTTCTTCTCAGGAGACATTGCACACCTCACGAATAGAGAAAAAACAGGTATTTCTATCTCTCTCACTCTCTGTCTTTCTCCATATATAGAAGATGGTTCTCTGTAACTCTTTCTTGCACACACACTCTCTCGTCAAAAGACAGAGATACTTAGTTTAAAAGTATTCCCGCACACATACACATATTCCCCCACATCGTCTTCCTCTCTTCCACATACATAACCATAGTGAAATCTGTTATCTTGTTGTCTCTCTCTTGAAAATACATGCACATATTGCCACTCATCATCTTCCTCTCTTCCACATACATAACCACAGTGAAATCTGTTATCTTGTTGTCTCTCTCTTGAAAATACGTGCACATATTCCCATACATCGTCTTCCTCTCTTCCACATACATAAACACAGTGAAATCTGTTATCTTTCTCTCTCCTCTCTCTAGAAAATAGGTATTTCTCTCTCTATCTATCTATCTATCTATCTCTGTATCTTGCTATCTCTCTCTTGAAAATACATGCTCATGTATGTGTGTGTCTGTGTTATCTATGTGTATGTATGTATATTTGTGTTATTTCATTGTAATACTCATACATAATGCAGATACAAAATTACACTTAATTATGATATGCAAACATACTATATATACATACATAAATAACATTGTAATACTAGTAAACTTGAATGGAAGACTTACTTGCATGATCGGTTAAAGTCGATTCTTGTAGCGAGTTCTGGATGTATGCTGAGCTGAAACAAATACGTAATGGAAATAAATGGTTGAAACTAGGACATGTAGACCAAAAATACGTGTATTTCTTTGGATGAATATATACACTTTTTGGTGACCCTTACCACAAGTGGTGGACCTTGAGACCAGTGGACTATAAGGACCTCCAAAAAATACCTTGTACACTCAATCCTTCTTGGTATCTAGGTTGGACAAGTGGTGGACCTTGTTCAAATTCTCTAACCACTCTCTCTAACATGGTGACATAATTTAGGTGTGATAAATTCATATCTATGCAAACTAATATCAGTTTAGGCTTGTTAATTTGAATTTGTTTGAATTTATATACAATATAATGATTTGAGGTTTGCATATTTGAATTTAGGTGGGATAATGATATCTTTTTGTGGTAAACTTGAATTTAAAATCATTGGAATATTTCAAATTTAAGTGGTAAAATTTAAATTTTATAACAAAGTTTGAATTTTAAAATTTGGGCGGGATATTTTAAAATTTAGGCGATAAGATTTTGAATTTTAAATTTAGGCGGGAAGGTTTTGAATTTATAGCGAGATCTCCCTTACATAAGAGAGTATAGGTTGGACAAGTGGTGGACCTTAAAGCCAGAGCATCCATGCTACTGGACATGATAGGTAGGGAATCTAGTTGAATATTGTATGTATAATATTAATGTAATAGATCTAGCTTGGACAAGTGGTGGACCTTGGAACAAAACCCCATGTAAAACATATCATGCACATTCCAAGTGGTGAGAAAAAATATCATTTAAGATATAGCTTGATAGGTTGGACAAGTGGTGGACCTTAACACCCAAACCTTCTTAATATAAAGACATAGAGTGGAAAAGTGGTAAATCTTGAGACCAAACCACTCATGCTATGAAGGATAATAGGTTGGACAAGTGGTGGACCTTGAATTTAAACGCCCCATGTACAAAATATAGTGGGTTTAAGGTATTTCCATGGAGCCTAGCATCTTGGAGACATGGTGCAGCTTGCTTCTCTTCATGTTTCAATGGAGCCTATCTTGGACAAATGGTGGAGCATTCTTCTCTCCATGTTTCAATGGAGCCTAGCTTAGACAAGTGGTGAACATTTTCTTCTCTCTATGTGTCAATAGAGTTAGTTTGGACAAGTGGTGGACCTTGGAGCCAAACCCCCATGTAAAACCTATCACGGTCACTCCAAGTGGTGAGAAAGAATAACCTTTAAGATATAGCCTTATAGGTTGGACAAGTGGTGGACCTTAACACCAGATATTCTTAATATAATAACATAGAGTGGAAAAGTGGTGAATCTTGAGACCAAACCACTCATGCTACTAGCGATAATAGCTTGGACAAGTGGTGGACCTTGAAAGTAAAACCCTATCTACGAAATATCGTGGGTTTAAGGTATTTTGATGGAGCCTAGCATCTTGGAGACATGGTGAAACTTGCTTCTCTTTATATTTCAATGGAGCCTATCTTGGACAAATGGTGGAGCATCCTTCTCTCCATGTTTCAATGGACCCGAGCTTGGACAAATGGTGGACCTTTGCTTCTCTCTATGTTTTAATAGGGTTAGCTTGGACAAGTGGTGGACCCTGGAACCAAACCCCCATGTAAAACCTATTATGGTCACTCCAGTGGGTGAGAAAGAATAACCTTTAAGATATAGCCTTATAGGTTGGACAAGTGGTGGACCTTAACACCCAGATATTATTAATATAATGACATAGAGTGAAAAAGTGGTGAATCTTGAGACCAAACCACTCATGCTACTAGCGATAATAGCTTGGACAAGTGGTGACCCTTGAAAGTAAAACCCCCATCTACGAAATATCGTGGGTTTAAGGTATTTTGACGGATCCTAGCATGTTGGAGACATGGTGCATCTTGCTTCTCTCCATGTTTCAATGGAGCCTATCTTGGACAAATGGTGGAGCATCCTTGTCTCCATGTTTTAATGGACCCTAGCTTGGACAAGTGGTGGAACTTTTCTTCTCTCTATGTTTCAATAGAGTTAGCTTGGACAAGTGGTGGACCTTGGAACCAAAACCCCATGTAAAACCTATCATGGTCACTCCAAGTGGTAAGAAAGAATAACCTTTAAGATGTAGCCTTATAGGTTGGACAAGTGGTGGACCTTAACACCCAGTATTCTTAATATAATGACATAGAGTGGAAAAGTGGTGAATCTTGAGACCAAACCACTCATGCAAATAGCAATAATAGCTTGGACAAGTGGTGGACCTTGAATGTAAACCCCTCATCTACGAAATATCGTGGGTTTAAGGTATTTTGATGGAGCCTAGCATCTTGGAGACATGGTGCAGCTTGCTTCTCGTCATGTTTCAATGGAACCTATCTTGGACAAATGGTGGAGTATCCCTCTCTCCATGTTTCAATGGACCCTAGCTTGCACAAGTGGTGGACCTTTTCTTCTCTCTATATTTCTATAGAGTAAGCTTGGACAAGTGATAGACCTTGGAACCAAACCCCCATGTAAAACCTATCATGGTCACTCCAAGTGGTGAGAAAGAATAACCTTTAAGATATAGCCTTATAGGTTGGACAAGTGGTGGACCTTAACACCTAGATATTCTTAATATAATGACATAGAGTGGAAAAGTGGCGAATCTTGAGAGAAAACCACTCATGCTACTAGCAATAATAGGTTGGACAAGTGGTGGACCTTGAATGTAAACCCCTCAAGTATAAAATATCATGGGTTTAAGGTATTTCGATGGAGCCTAGCATCTTAGAGACTTTGTGTAGCTTGCTTCTCTTCATGTTTCAATGGAGCCTATCTTGGACAAATGGTGGAGCATCCTTCTCTCCATGTTTCAATGGACCCTAGCTTGCACAAGTGGTGGACCTTTGCTTCTCTCTATGTTTCAATAGAGTTATCCTGGACAAGTGGTGGACCTTGGAACCAAACCCCAATGTAAAACCTATCATGGTCACTCGAAGTGGTGAGAAAGAACAACCTTTAAGATATAGCCTTATAGGTTGGACAAGTGGTGGACCTTAACACCCAAATATTCTTAATATAATGACATAGAGTGAAGAAGTGGTTAATCTTGAGACAAAACCACTCATGCTACTAGTGATAATAGCTTGGAAAAGTGGTGTACTTTGAACGTTATCCCCCCATGTTTCAATAGAGTTAGCTTTGACAAATGGTGGAGCATACTTCTCTCCATGTTTCAATGGAGCCTAGCTTGGACAAGTGGTGGACCTTTGCTTCTCTCTATGAGAAGAATAGAGTTAGCTTCGATAAGTGGTGGACCTTGGAACCAAACCCCCATGTAAAACATATCATGGTCATTCCAAGTGGTGACAATGAATACCCTTTAAGATATACCCTTATAGGTTGGACAACTGGTCGACCTTAACACCCTCATCTTCTTCATATAATGACATAGAGTGGAAAAGTGGTGAATCTTGAGACCAAACCACTCATGCTACTAGGGATAATAGCTTGGAAAAGTGGTTGACCTTGAATTTAAACCCCACATGTAAAAAATATCGTGGGTTTAAGGTATTTCAATGGATCCTAGCATCTTGGAGACATGGTGTAGCTTGCTTCTCTTCATGTTTCAGTGAAGCCTGTCTTCGACAAATGGTGAATCATCCTTCTCTCCATGTTTCAATGGAGCCTAGCTTGGACAAGTGGTGGACCTTGGAACGAAACCCCCATGTAAAACATATCATGGTCATTCCAACTGGTGAGAAAGAATACCCTTTAAGATATAGCCTTATAGGTTGGACAAGTGGTTGACCTTAAAACCCAGATCTTTTTAATATAATGACATAGAGTGGAAAAGTGGTGAATCTTGAGACCAAACCACTCATGCTACTAAGGATAATGGTTGGACAAGTAGTGGACCTTGAATGTAAATCCCCCATGTAAGAAATATCGTGGGTTTAAGGTAATTCAATGGAGCCTAGCATCTTGGAGACATGGTGCAGCTTGCTTCTCTTCATGTTTCAATGAAGCCTATCTTGGACAAATGGTGGAGCATCCTTCTCTACATGTTTCAATGGAGCCTAGGTTGGACAAGTGGTGGACCTTTTCTTCTCTCTATCTTTCAATAGAGTTAGCTAGGACAAGTGGTGGACCTTGGAACCAAACCCCCATGTAAAACCTATCATGGTCAGAAAAATAACCTTTAAGATATAGTCTTATAGGCTGAACAAGTGGTGGACCTTAACACCCAAATATTCTTAACATAATGACATAGAGTGGAAACGTGGTGAATCTTGAGAACAGACCATTCATGCTACTCGCAATAATAGGTTGGACAAGTGGTGGACCTTGAATGTAAACTCCCCATGGGTTTAAGGTATTTCCATAGAGGCTAGCATCTTGAGGACATGGTGCATCTTGCTTGTCTTCATGTTTCAATGGAGTCTATCTTGGACAAATGGTGGAGCATCCTTCTCTCCGTGTTTCAATGGACCCTAGCTTGGACAAGTGGTGGACCTTTGCTTCTCTCTATGTTTCAATAGAGTTAGCTTGGAGAAATGGTGGACCTTGGAACCAAACCCCCATGTAAAACCTATCATGGTCACTCAATCCAAGTGGTGAGAACGAATAACCCTTAAGATATAGCCTTATAGGTTGAACAAGTGGTGGACCTTAACACCCAGATATTCTTAATATAATGACATAGAGGAAAAAAGTTGTGAATCTTAACACTAGGTTGGTAACCTATCAGGACATAAAAGTGTCCTTTCAGGGTTTTGAAAAAAACCTCCAAAACCATAGTAGATCCACTCATTTTGTAAATTCCTTTCATGAGGTTATAGTTCAAGGCCTACTAAACATGGAAAAAATAAGAAACTTGTAAAATTTCTCATCTTTTGGTCACACCAAGCCTCCAAAGTTGATGGACCAGTGAATTTTCATCAAAAGAGTCATTTCTTACGTTTTGTTGCATAAAAATAACATTACGGATTTTTGTAGGACTTGAGATAAATTCCCTAATTAACTTCAATGGGTTGGTGATCAGAACATATGATTGCTTCTCACTCACTATTTTTTGTTTTGCCAAAATAAATAGGTACAAAAAAGTTGAATTTTTACCATTCTGCAAACCTATCATCAAAGTTTCTATAGCCACGCTCAATACAGATAATATATGCATGTTTTCTTAGTTCCCTATTGTCCTTTATGTTCATAAGGAGCCATGGAGCATGTCAAAAGAATAATACATCTCTTACCAAGGGGAATCTTGGGGATAAAGATGAAGTGTTAAATACAACAAACATGAAAAAACTGGGTTGAACATTATGAGTTGTAGAATCCCATATAAACTATTAAATATCTAACCAAATTTGATCCTTATGACTAGATATGGTTACTACCTACAAAATGCATGTAGTTGTCACAAGAAACTAACAATATTGAAAAGCTATACTTGATATACTAGAATGTTTCGTTTTCTTCCATAATTGAAAAAATCAATCATCGTTGTGTACTATGCAAAATAGGGTATTAGGTGCCCCAAAACTCAAGGAATGTTAGCTTTATGTTACAATATGCGACATAGAAAATAAAAAATGAATTTGGATATCATGAAATCCACCAAAAAAATCATAGAAGATCTAAACTTGGCTAAAAAACAGGATTTGACAATTTTTGTAATTTGGTCATAACTTACAACTTTAATATTTATTTCTCCCTAGAAGCATCAGGACATGTTGAGTACTACTAAAGATAGTTCTCTAGCATTATAGACCTCACAAACATGAATTCTAGAGTGGTATAGTTGCAAAAAGTTGAAAAAAGCCAAAAACAGGACCCGTTTTTTCCCACAGTTTAGGTTGTGAAATGTTGTGCAAGGACAATGTTAAAGATGGAATTGATATTCCAAAAAAATGTCGAGTTTTTTTAGCTCATGAGACAACTTTCTAGATAGATAGAACCTCAAAATCCATTTTGAAACTCTTGACATAATTCAAGGAAAATGGTCACCTTACAGGACATAAAAGTGTCCTAGGACATAAAAATGTCCCATTACCAACCTAGTGTTAAGACCAAACCACTCATGCTACTACCGTTAATTGGTTGGAAAAGTGGTGGACCTTGAATGTAAACCCCCCATTTTTCAATAGAGTTAGGTTCGACAAATGGTGAAGCATCCTTCTCTCCATGTTTCAATGGAGCCTATCTTGGACAAGTGGTGGACCTTTGCTTCTCTCTATGAGAAGAATAGAGTTAGCTTCGATAAGTGGTGGACCTTAGAACCAAACCCCCATGTATAAAATATAATGGACATTTCAAGTGGTGAGAAAGAATACCCTTTAAGATATACCCTTATAGGTTGGACAAGTGGTCGACCTTAACACCCAGATCTTCTTAATATAATGACATAAAGTGGAAAAGTGGTGAATCTTGAGACCAAACCACCCATGCTACTAGGGATAATAGCTTGGACAAGTGGTTGACCTTGACTTTAAACCCAACAAGTAAAATATATCGTGGGTTTAAGGTATTTCAATGGATCCTAGCATCTTGGAGACATGGTGCAGCTTGCTTCTTTTCATGTTTCAGTGAAGCCTATCTTCGACCAATGGGGTCTCCATGTTTTAATGGAGCCTAGCTTCGACAAGTGGTGGACCTTTGCTTCTCTCTATGTTTCCATACAGTTAGCTTGGACAAGTGGTGTACCTTGGAACCAAATCCCCATGTAAAACATATCATGGTCATTCCAAGTGGTGAGAAATAATACCCTTTAAGATCTAGCCTTATAGGTTGCACAAGTGGTCGACCTTAAAACCTAGATCTTCTTAATATAACGACAGAGTGGGAAAGTTATGAATCTTCAGACCAAACCACTCATGCTACTAAGGATAATAGGTTGGACAAGTGGTGGACCTTAAAAGTAAACCCCCCATGTACGAAATATCATGGGTTTAAGGTATTTCAATGGAGCCTAGCATCTTGGAGACATGGTGCAGCTTGCTTCTCTTCATGTTTCAATAGAGCCTATCTTGGACAAATGGTGGAGCATCCTTCTCTCCATGTTTCAATGGACCCTAGCTTGGACAAGTGGTGGACCTTTGCTTCTCTCTATGTTTCAATAGAGTTAGCTTGGACAAGTGGTGGACCTTGGAACCAAACCCCCATGTAAAACCTATCATGGTCACTCCAAGTGGCGAGAAAGAATACCCTTTAAGATATAGCCTTATAGGTTGGACAAGTGGTGAACCTAAATGCATTTTTGGCGAGCACTTTCAAGTGCCGGTAAGCTCTCTTGAGAGCATTGTTTTCGTATTGATCAAGTTTCCGGATTGCAAATCTTTTGGCGTTTGCTTATGCGCAATCACTCCGTTGATGTACGTTGAGTGTGGATTGCCATTTTATTGTAAAATGTGGAGCCATTTTGGCATTTCCACTCATTGGCCTTGAGTAGTGTTATGGTTTATGATAGAGATTGTACTTGAGTTTTTTGCTCAGTTTTGAGGGGAAATTCTGTCAGATTTTTCGCTATGTGTCAATAGAGTTAGCTTGGACAAGTGGTGGATCTTGGAACCAAACCCCCGTGTATAACCTATCATGGTCACTCCAAGTGGCGAGAAAGAATACCCTTTAAGATATAGCCTTATAAGGTTGGACAAGTGCTGGACCTTAACACCAAGATCTTCTTAATATAATGACATAGAGTGGAAAAGTGGTGAATCTTGAGACCAAACCACTGATGTAAATAGCAATAATAGCTTGGACAAGTGGTGGACCTTGAATGTAAACCCCTCATCTAAGAAATATCGTGGGTTTAAGGTATTTCGATGAAGCCTAGCATCTTGGAGACATGGTGCAGCTTGCTTCTCATCATATTTCAATGGAGCCTATCTTGGACAAATGGTGGAGTATCCCTCTCTCCATGTTTCAATGAAGCCTAGCTTGGACAAGTGGTGGACCTTTGATTCTCTCTATGTTGGAATAGAGTTAGATTGGACAAGTGGTAGACCTTGGAACGTAACCAAACCCCCATGTAAAACCTATCATTGTCACTCCAAGTGGTGAGAAAGAATAACCTTTAAGATATAGCCTTATAGGTTGGACAAGTGGTGGACCTTAACACCTAGATATTTTTAATATAATGACATAGAGTGAAAAAGTGGTGAATGTTGAGAGCACACCACTCATGCTACTAGAAATAATAGGTTGGACAAGTGGTGGACCCTGAATGTAAACCCCCTATGTACAAAATATCATGGTTTTAAGGTATTTCAATGAAGCCTAGCATCTTGGAGACATCGTGCAGCTTGCTTCTCTTCACTTTTTAATGGAGACTATCCTGGACAAATGGTGGAGCATCATTCTCTCCATGTTTCAATGGACCCTAGCTTGGACAAGTGGTGGACCTTGGAACCAAACCCCAATGTAAAACCTATCATAGTCACTCCAAGTGGTTAGAAAGAAAAACCTTTAAGATGTAGCGTTATAGGTTGGACAAGTGGTGGACCTTAACACCCAGATATTCTTAATATAATGACATAGAGTGAGAAAGTGGTAATTATTGTGACAAAACCACTCATGCTACTAGTGATAACAGCTTAGACAAGTGGTAGACCTTGAACATAAACCCCCCATGTTTCAATAGAGTTAGCTTCGACAAATGGTGGAGCATCCTTCTCTCCATGTTTCAATGGAGCGTAGCTTGGACAAGTGGTGGACCTTTTCTTCTTTCTATGAGAAAAATACATTTAGCTTCGATAAGTGGTGGACCTTGGAACCAAACCCCCATGTATAACCTATCATGGTCACTCCAAGTGGTGAGAAAGAATACCCTTTAAGATATAGCCTTCTAAGGTTGGACAAGTGGTGGACCTTAACACCCACATCTTCTTAATATAATGACATAGAGTGGAAAAGTGGTGAATCTTGATACCAAACCACTCATGCTACTAGCGATAATAGGTTGGACAAGTGGTGGACCTTCAATGTAAACCCCCCATGTACAAAATATCGTGGGTTTAAGGTATTTCAATGAAGCCTAGCATCTTGGAGACATGGTGCAGCTTGCTTCTCTTCATGTTTCAATGGATCCTATCTTGGATAAATGGTGGAGCATCCTTCTCTCCATGTTTCAATGGACCTTAGCTTGGAGAAGTGGTGGACGTTTTCTTCTCTCTATGTTTCCATAGAGTTAGCTTGGACAAGTGGTGGACCTTGGAACCAAACCCCCATGTAAAACATATCAAGGTCATTCCAACTGGTGAGAAAGAATACCCTTTAAGCTATAGCCTTATAGGTTGGACAAGTGGTGGACCTTAACACCCAGATCTTCTTCATATAATGACATAGAGTGGAAAAGTGGTGAATCGTGAGACCAAACCACTCATGCTACTAGGGATAATATCTTGGACAAGTGGTTGACCTTGAATTTAAACCCCACATGTACAAAATATCGTGGGTTTAAGGTATTTCAATGGATCCTAGCATCTTGGAGACATGGTGCAGCTTCCTTCTCTTCATGTTTCAATGAAGCCTATCTTCGACAAATGGTGGATCATCCTTCTCTCCATGTTTCAATGGAGCCTAGCTTAGACAAGTTGTGGACCTTTGATTCTCTCTATGTTTCAATAGAGTTAGCTTGGACAAGTGGTGAACCTCGGAACCAAACCCCCATATAAAACATATCATGGTCATTCCTAGTGGTGAGAAAGAATACCGTTTAAAATATAGACTTATAGATTGGACAAGTGCTCGACCTTAAAACCCAGATCTTCTTAATATAATGACATAGAGTGGAAAAGTGGTGAATCTTGAAACCAAACCACTCATGCTACTAAGGATTATAGGTTAGACAAATGGTGGATCTTGAATGTAAACCCGCCATGTACGAAATATCATGGGGTTAAGGTATTTCAATGGAGCTTAGCATCTTGGAGACATGGTGCAGCTTGCTTCTCTTCATGTTTCAATGGATCCTATCTTGGATAAATGGTGGAGCATCCTTCTCTCCATGTTTCAATGGACCTTAGCTTGGAGAAGTGGTGGACCTTTGCTTCTCTCTATGTTTCCATAGAGTTAGCTTTGACAAGTGGTGGACCTTGGAACCAAAACCCCATGTAAAACCTATCATGGTCATTCCAAGTGGTGAGAAAGAATACCCTTTAAGATATAGCCTTATAGGTTGGACAAGTGGTGGAGCTTAACACACAGATCTTCTTAATATAATGACATAGAGTGAAAAAGTGGTAAATCTTGAGACCAAACCACTCATGCTACTAGCGATAATAGGTTGGAAAAGTTGTGGAACTTGAATTTAAACCCCCCATGTACGAAATATCATGGGTTTAAGATATTTCAATGGAGCCTAGCATCTTGGAGACATGGTGCAACTTGCTTCTCTTCATGTTTCAATCGAACCTGGCTTGGACAAATGATGGAGCATTCTTCTCTCCATGTTTCAATGGAGCCTAGCTTGTACAAGTGGTGGACCTTTTCTTCTCTCTATCTTTCAATAGAGTTAGCTTGGACAAGTGGTGGACCTTGGAACCAAACCCCCATGTAAAACATATCATGGTCACTCCAAGTGGTTAGAAAGAATAACCTTTAAGATATAGTCTTATAGGTTGGACAAGTGGTGGACCTTAACACCGAGATCTTCTTAATATAATGACATAGAGCGGAAAAGTGGTGAATCTTGAGACCAAACCACTCATGCTACTAGGGATAATAGTTTGGACAAGTGGTGGACCTTGAATTTAAACCCCACATATACAAAATATCGTGGGTTTAAGGTATTTCAATGGAGCCTAGCATCTCGGAGACATGGTGCAGCTTGCTTCTCTTCATGTTTCGATGGAGCCTATTTCGGACAAATGGTGGAGTATCCTTCTCTCCATGTTTCAATGGACCTTAGATTGGACAAGTGGTGGACGTTTGCTTCTCTCTATGTTTCAATAGAGTTAGCCTATATTAGAAAATTAGTAGACCTCCAATCTCTCCATGTTGTCTAGAGCTGAGCTTGGACAAGTGGTGGACCTACTTCTCCCTTCCCTTAGTTTACTAGCTTAAAAGATCACTATGTATACTTGCCTAGATCTAGCTTGAACAAGTGGTGGACCTTGTATTCACACAAACTTAATCCATTACAAAAAAGTATATGTTAAAATAACATTTGGCTTTTTTTTGTTTCAGGAAAGATGGCTCCAAAAAACAGGTTGCAAGGGTTGCTGTCTCAGTTGACTATACTTGCAATGATCTTAGGAAATGGTATTTGGACATACATGGTATAGAGGGTGCACAATTTCATAAGGTGAATCTATTTATTGCCAAAAAGGAGAATGACAGCTTGTTTGAAGATGTTGGACAAGTTGTGGAAGCATCTGTCTCTGTAGTCAATAGTCATCCGGAGGTGGAATGCATTGACATTCTAGTTCCAATGAATTGAGAATTTCAACTATCTCTAGGAGCATATGCATTGGAGCGCATCTCTAGAAACAAAGAAGAGACAATGTTTTCTCGAGGATGGAAGTTTGCAGAATCAAATCCAAATATCATAGCAGATCAACTTCAAAGCTCCATCATTGCAGAATCAAATCCAAATATCATAGCAGATCACCTTCAAATCTCCATAATTGCCACACTACAACGAAAAAAGGTGAAAGCTTCACGACCACCATCCACAAAGAAGCAAGCAAAAGTGCAGAAAGTTGCAGCCAAGCAAACTAGTTCCATTTTGGATGTAGACAAGGCATCTTTGGCATCCTCATCAACAGAGTGTTCAATGTCAAAGATGAGAATTGTGGATCCAGATGTTTTAGAAGCTAAGGCCATGAAAGGACAAGAAAAAAGATACAGGTGGAATGACTAAGTACATAAACTATTTTCCTTTCCAATATAGGGAATTTGATATCCCTATTCAAAATTGTTGGCTTGCTCCTGATCACTATAATGCACTTATTATGGATAAAAAACACGCTGAAAGTGTGTTATTTGGATTTTCACGGAGTACGACCAAGCCTGCAGCATGTGCATATTTGATGCCTGTTCGAAATGCAAAGTCAAAGAAGGGGACTCCTTTGGCAGTAGAAGAGGTAGAATAGCAAAAACTTAAAGATTATCATTATTGGATTCTTGATGGGCACCATTCAATCTATGTTGCAAAAGTTTTGCTTCACAATGAACAAAACAACAAAGAGATATTTGAAAGACTGATTAGAGTGTATAAATTTAGAAAGGTTCACATTGTTGTGAATGCTCCTCCATTTGTTGCAACTGCTATATCTGCCATTGCAAATGAGGAGGCTCAGGCATTGTATGTCAAGCAACCTTACAGCCAAATATTGAGACATTTACGGAGTCAATGGATCTTCTCAGGATGACCACCAAAGGCAGCAATTGGAATTGTAGAGGGACATGCATCTCATGCCGGATGGGATGTAAGTTATTTTCTTTGTCTTTTTTATAGTGTTTAATTAACAAATCTTGCTCAATAGTTTAATTATTTCTCTATTTCTTTTTAGTCTTTTCTTCGATTGGCAAGAATGAGTGCATCAGCAAGTTGGATTGCTAAACAGGCACACATGGTCACGTACTCTGATTTAATTTATGATTGGTGGATAGAAATCATTGAAAGGCTAGAAGAGGAGAATAAGAAACCCCCAACAACTGTATTTAGATACCTTTGTGGCCTTGAGGAATCAGAGGTAAAGACTATTCAAGAAGAGATTAGAGATGAGAAGATTTTACTATCAAAGAGTGCAAAGGATGGTGATGCAACTGACATGTATGATCGAATCAAACAGTTGAAGCAAGACAAATTGATTTAAGATGCACTTGTTGAAGGTTTCAACAATTTGAATGAGTCTTCACCATGTAAAGAATGGGAGGAGGTGGTCAAAATGTATAACATCAATGATGTTGTTTATAAAACACTTTTAATGCTATGCGAGGAATGGATCGGATCTAGTTTGACAAGGAAAAAAGAAAATGGCTTTTCCAGATGGAGCAATAAAATACATGCAATGGGAAATTCACCTTCAAAAGGAGAAAATTGAGCCTAGAGATTTGCCATGGTCAATCTATGTGGTGAGCCTACAAATGGAAGGCAATCTCTACTTGATGCGCCACTTAAATAATAAAGTGCCTATTGGCTTATGTGTTTTAGATATGACAAAAAGCATTGGAGGCAATTGGAAGTGGAGTGAGGAGACATTTAACAATGCTATGGATGGGATCTTGGCTATTGCTGGAGGGTCAACAGATCCTGGATTTGTCTTTCTTGAATTTGTGGATTTCACTAACTTCACAAAATTGCAATGTGCCTTTCACGCCATGGGAGATAATCTGAGCTAGCTACCATTGTTGTGGTGCATTGCATCACTTTCCATCAGCTCCTTGCAAAGGAGCAATTCAATTCCTAACAGTTATTTCCTTCTTGGGACAAGGAAATGCATTTGAAGACCTGAGAAGAAGATCATAGGAACATCCCATGCCAACTGATTGTTCTCTTCTTCAAGTAGGAGATAATGTTATGTCAGATTTGCAATATTTGGAGGCCAAAAAAAGAGCTTTGGTCAAGAGCTACATTCATACATATTGTTTTGAAGACCCCAAGCTTGTTGATGTTTGTGGTGATGACTCCTTGGTTGCACAAGAAGGAATACAGCAGAAAAAAGAAGTTATATGCTTAGTTGATAGTGTGGAGGAGGCAAAAAACGTGGAGACCATGCTGCTAGACTTTGTTAAGTCTCATGAAGATATAGAAAAATGGGTTGGACTTCAACAATCCACTTTGCAATCAGACGACACTGTGCCTATTCCAGAGGAGTGCTCTCCACGAAGAGAAGAAGAAGAACAACAACAACATCCTCTGTCAATGGAGGAATTTTTGGAAATGGAGACACGTATGTTTTGAGTTTCTTGTGCATGTTAGTGTTTCTTGTTATTGATTTGATACTCTTACTGTTAGATTTTGCTTTATATAGTATTGATTGAGTTTGTTTTTTTTATCTCAAGCATTCAAGGTTTGAATGTAAATAGTAAATTACTTGAGTTTTTGAATGGTGGATCTTTAGACTTAAACTATAACATTTAATACTCACAAATACTTAATTACTTAAGAGCTTGAACTCAATAAGTTTTGGACCTTTTATCAATACCCCCTTGATATGATACATTAGATCCTAGCATGGTTAAATGGTGATGCTTCATAAATTGAACCTAGCTTAGACAGGTGCTGGAGCCTAAATTTAAACTAACCTTGCTAGAAGGGAGCTTATGTTTGGACTTTGAGAACTAGCATAAGTAATCAATTAGAGCATAGATTAGACATGTGGTGGTGGCCTTAGAGACCAAAATCGTAATGAGCTTGGAAAGGTATTTAAGTACTGCAATTTACTTAGTTTTAGTACTCACTAAAGGCATAGCTTGACAGAAGGTGGACCTTACATGGATCCTAATTTCAAGAGGTGTGGTAGACCTTCAAACCAAGCTCATATAGCTTGGACATGTGGTGGGCCTTGCATGGAGACTAGTTTAGACAAGTGTGGTACACCTTGTAACCAACACCCATTTGTTATATTAGCTTGGACAAGTGGTGGACCTTGCTTTTATGTTTCAATGGAGCATATTTTGGACAGGTGGTAGACCTTGTTTCTCTCCATGCTTCAGTGGAGAGAAACATTAGCTTGGACAAGTGGTGGACCTTTCTTTTATGTTTTAAAGGAGCATATTTTGGACAAGTGGTAGACATTGTTTCTCTCCATGGTTCAATGGAACCCACCTTAGACAAGTGAAGTACCTTGAAACCAAACCCCCATAATACAACCTACTAAATAGGTTGGAAAATTGGTGGGATATGAAACCATCCATGATAGAGCATAGTATAGGTGAAAATGCAATGGTCCTTATATCAATTACCCATGCATAGCTTGGACAAGTGGTGGACCTTGATTCTCTCTATGTTTCAATGGATCCTATCTTGGACTAGAGATATATCTTACTTATTTCCATGCTTCAATGGATTGTAGCTTGGATAAGGAGTAAACCTTCAAACAAAACTCCACAGCATAGCATATATTAACAGTTCATGGGTTCTATATAGATTTTCTTGCCTATTTTGGAGAGTTGTTAGACCTTTCTTCTCCATGATTCAATGGATCTGAGGTTGGACAAGCGGAGCTGGAGAAGTGGTCAACCTTAAAATGAAACCTCGCATGCTACAACCCATCATAGATCGTATATGTAGTGGACCTTGAAACTCTTTTATGTCCCTAGCTTAGAGAATCATTGCACTCTTGATTATCTCCATACATGAAGGCAAGGTTGGACAAGTGGTGGACCTTCAAACCAGAATCTCTATGCAATAATAGGCAAGTGGTGGAGCTTGTTTTCTGCATGTTCCAATGGATCCTAGCTTAGACAAACAATGGAGCTTGCTTCTCTCCATGTTTCAATGGATCCTAGCTTAGAAAAGTGGTGGAGCTTTGCTTCTCTCCATGTTCCAATGGACCATAGCTTAGACAAGTGGTAGACTTTGAAAAACACCCCCCGTATACAACATATTATGGGGTTTTCATGTTTCAATGGCACCTAGCTTGGACAAATGGTAGAGCTTGCTTCTCTTTATGTTTCAATGGATCCAATCTTAGCCAAGTGGTGGACCTTGAAACAAGAACCCCCCCCCCCCCCCCCCCCCCCATGTACAACGTACTATGGGTTTTGAAAGTACTGGGATAAAATAATAGCTTTGATAAGTGGTGGACCTTGCTTCTCTCCATGCTTCAATGGAGCCGAGGTTGGACACATGTTGGAGAGAATATGGTTGCCCATGAAATAATACCATGCATGCTATAATCAATCATATGTTGTACACATGGTGGACCTTGAAATTTTTTTATATGCCTAACTTGGACAAGTGGAGGACCCTTGATTACCTCTAGATATCAACAACAAGCCAAGTTTGGACAAGTGTAGTACCACCAAACTAGAATCTCTATGCTACAATAGAGTATAGGTAGGACACGTGGTGAACCTTGATATCAAACCATCCATGCTACTAGAGATGATAGGTTTCACATGTGGTGGAACCTTGTATCAATGTTCTATGTGTAGTTTTTGACTAGTGATAGACCTTGAAACTAATCCCTCTAGGCTACAAGAAAAAAGAGATGGATGAGGAGACTAGACTAATTTTGTTGCATCAACGCATCCCATGTTACCACATATACTATAGGGTTCTTCGATAAGTGTTGGATCTTGTGTCAATGCTCCATATCTAGCTTGGACAAGTGGTGGACCTTGGTTCTCTCTATGCTTCAAATGGGCAATAGATTGGAGACACAGTGCCCTTTTTTTTTCAATGATTTTATTTTTTGGAAACCTTGGAGTCACCATGTAAGAGTCACTCTAAGTCTTACATACAATGGACCTATTGGACTATAAAATAATGATATCTTTCTTTGATCTTGTCATTATTTTATGCATAATATTTTCTTCTTTTTGCAGACACAAAGGAGTTAAGTGATATAAAAACTAGATTTATTTCACACTATGATTGGCTTGGTTTGGGACACCAACTTTTCCTATTCCCAAAGATGTAATTTTTCATATTAACGGTGTGGATTTTGCAGTGCGACTTTCATGTATTCAAGGAGCTGGTTATGGGCTATTTGTGCATACTACCCTGGAAAGTGGTTTGACTATTCTAAACTATGGAGGGCATAAGTATAGATTTCAAGACTGGAAAAAGATATGAAAAATATTTCCAAGAGCTTATAAATATTCTCTTCTAGAGGATCCAAACATAGAAGAACAGGAAGATCAATCATACATTATTGGTTGTGTAGAAGAAGGAAACGTGTCTGGCTATATAAATAGTTCTCATAGTACAAATGTCTGTCCCAACGTACGCTATACATTTGATCCAACTTTACCACCTTGGTATAAATGCACCTCTTCAAACATCAAGTCAGAAGAATATGGCCATGTATGCATTGAGACTATTTGTCAAGTTGAAGAAGGAGAAGAGTTGTTTGCTTACTATAACTTTACTTGACATTGTAAAGTATTGTACATGGATGGAAATCTCAAGTACATGCATCATTTTCATTTTTCATGGATGAAATCTCAAGTGAATATAACATTTGATTATTGTTTAGTTTATGCTCAACGAGAATCTAGAGTGCTCTTATGCTTTGTGTGTTGTCTAACTTACCTTGGCCATAGAATCTTCATTCTAGTCTAGATTTGTGATAAATCTTACCAAAATTTAATCAATGTCTAGGTTGGACAAGTGGTGGGGCTTCAAACATTACTGTCTTAAACAAGTGGAGTTATCTTACTTGAATAAGTAGTGTCCTTTGAATCCAAATCTAAGCCAAATCTCTAATTGTTTGCTTGTAGTCTAGGTTGGACATTTGGTGGACCTTGTATCCATGTTTCCTCAACAATTTGTGGCTTTTAGTTTTCACTTTAAGTACTCATCTTTAATAAAGTGTAGGATGGAAAATGTTGAGTTAGTAGATTGTATTTTAGACAAGTGGTGTTTTGTGTACGAATGCTGAAAATGGTTGCAAGGATTCTAACAACGACTTTACCTTAAATAAATTTCTTACTAGGAGTTCTACATATAAATATGGTGAATAAAATTCTAGTGGTTTTGAGATACCATTTGTGTGTGTGTTTTCTTAGATTCACAAACTGGGATGGATAATGCTCCTATGGTTCAGTCAACAACTATAGAATCCATAGATTCTATGGTTTCTGAAGTGCCCAAGATGGATGATATTTCTATACTAGAGTCTAGTGTTGTGCAACTTGAGCAAGCTTCCAATAATGAGAACCAAGAAATCGATGCTTCAAAAATGCAACATACATCAAAAGAGACTGAAAAGTACACTTACGAGCTATTGCCAATTGCTACTATATCATGTAGTGTAGATGTTGAGAAATCCATGCTTACAATTATATTGGATTTAAATGGTCTATTGTTGAAACGTTCCCCTCAACCATCCTCACACCACAACTCAGTGAAAATGGATTCAAAAAGATATATTATACTCAGGCCAGGTTGCATCCAATTCTTGAAGACTATTTTACAGTGGTTTAATGTTGCAATTTGGTCGACAACTACAAGGAATAAAGTGTATCAAATCCTTGCAGCACTAAACAACTTAGCTGAGGATACATTGCCTTTCTTTGCAATTTGGTCGCAAGATGTTTGCTACACCGCTCAAACTCAAAAATTGTTTAGACCCGACAATCCAATCGTTGAGGCAATGTTCAAGCCTCTAGCCAAAATTGCCATGGGTTTTGAATGTGATCCATAAAGAACAATTCTTATTGATGACTCTCCTTACAAGGGATGTATTTCACCACCAACAAATAATTGCATTTTTCCACCACAATTTGATGCTAAGAAGATGGTTGACAATATGCTCTTGGAGGAGCTACTGCCATACTTGATTCAGCTTGATGAGAGAAGGGATGTGCATGATTTAATTGCTTCTAATCGTTATGGACAACCTATAGTGACATATGATAGTGAATACAAACAAATCATGGAGTATTGGAAGCAAAAAAATGATGTTTGGTTAGCTAAGGTGTTCTTTACAAGAACAATACCACCTGCAAAAGGTGACAAAGATGAAACTATCATTGAAGACGCAAGTGACACAAGCCACCGCAATGAAATGAGAAGAGCCCAAATACAAGAGATCTTGGCAAAGGAGCGTACACCCATTGAAAGCATGAAGGCATCACAATTGACCACTTTAGCTAGGCAATCGGGTTGTAACACAAAAAGAGTTTTGAAGGCAACCACAACAAAGGCTTATATAAATAAGGTACTAGTGACATGTCATATATTCTTGATACACATGCTTGAACACTCATGTGCATGGTATCTAACAAATCTTTCTTTTTATTCCTTCCTGCATGATCTTACAAAGGATACTACTAGATGGAGCTCAATCAATAGAGATTTTGATATTTTTACTCAAAATAATGAAGCAGTCACCTACATTTTTTTTTAATCAATTTCTTGAGAGACTTTCTTTTAATTTGTAATAATCAAATGAAATGAAAAGTATCCTTCTTATTAAGATTTCTGATCTTTTTCTTGTTCAAAACGTTCAATTGTGATTTATAGTTTTGTTAGCATGAGATTGTGCTTTTTTAGTTTGAAAAAAACTATCAAAGATCCAAGTCTTTTTGGCTTTACTTAAGTTATTAATTGTGAAAGATCCAAGTCTTTTTGCTTTACTTAAGTTATTGATTGTCTATGTAATAGTCCTTAAAACAATATCGGATGGCTTTCTTGCTCCCATGTCTCACATTGGTCTTTAGGTAAGACAAGTGGTGACCTTGAAAGTATGGTCTCATATCTCGATCAAGTGAAGAGACATGAAGCTTAAATATCACTACTATGTATCTAGTGTTAAACTCCATCCTCGAGACAAAGATACTAGAGTGCCAAATTGCAGTCTAGTTTAAGTGAAAATCCATTTGAGCTAAGGTAAAACTTATGGTGCCTCATTTTTCTAGGATTCTACCCCATCAAGGAAGTTAGAATCTAGCACAAACCAGTTAAGACTCTTTTGCAGCCTAGATAGGACAATTCATGGAACTTAAGAAACTTATTATTGAGTTAGAGTCTAGTTTAGATAAGCAAAAGATCTTCAAACCAGCACTTGACTTTCTTACTATTCAATATTCAAAGTCCCTTGAGGCTAACAAATTACGTACCTACTTGTAACCTAACTAATGAGTAATTATATAGATCTAAGCAAGTATATATAATGAGTCTTCAAACTAATAAACCAAGGGAAGAGAGTAGCAAGGTCCACTACTTGTCCAAGCTCAGCTCTAGACAACATAGAAAGATGCTAGTTCTACTAATTGTCTAATTATAGGCATGGAGAAATGATAGAAGGTTGACCACTTGTCCAACCTATCATCTCTAGTAAGATGGGAGGTTTGGCCTTAAGATTCACCATGTAACCAACCTACATCATTGTATTATGAAGACTAGAAAAGCAAAGCTCCACCACTTGTCCAAGCTAGTTCTAAAATCCACATGGAGATAAGCAAGCTCCACCATTTGTCGAATCTCTCTTCCATTAAAACATGAAAAAACTCAGCTATGTTGTACAAGGGGGACGTTTTTCCATGGTCCACCACTTGTCCAAGCTAGGATCGATAACAACATGGAAATAAACAAAGCTCCACCACTTGTCCAACCTTTAGAGTTGCAAAGTGTATGGGTTGTCTAAACTAGGTATGGGAAAATAATTGAAGGTCCACCACTTGAAACATGGAGCGAAGCAAGCTCCACCATGTCTCCAATATGCTAGACTCCATTGAAACACCCTAAACCCATGATATTTTGTACATAGGGGATGTACATTCAAGGTCCACCACTTGTCCAACCTAGTATCCCTACTAGCTTGATAGGTTTGGTCTCAAGATTCACCACTTGTCCACTCTATGTCACTGTATTTAAAAGGATTCGGTGTTAAGGTCCACCACTTGTCCAACCTATAAGGTTATATTTTAAATGGTTTTTTTTCTCACAACTTGAACTACCCATGATATGTTTTACACGGGAGTTTTGTTTCAATGTCCACCACTTGTCCAAGCTAACTCTATTGAAACATAGAGAGAACCAAAGGTCCACCACTTGTCCAAGCTAGGCTATATTGAAACATGGAGAGAAGGATGCTCCACCATTTCTCCAAGATAGGCTTCATTGAAACATGGAGAGAAGAAAGCTCCACCATGTCTCCAAGCTAGGATCCATTTAAATACCCTAAACCCATTTTATTTTGTACATGGGGGGGTTTATTTCAAGGCCCACCACTTGTCTAACCTATTATCCCTAGTAGCATGAGTGGTTTGGTCTCAAGATACACCACTTGTACACTCTATGTCATTATATTAAGAAGAACTATGTATTAAGGTACACAACTTGTCCAACCTATAAGGTTATATCTTAAATGGTATCCTTTCTCACCACTTGAAATGCCCATGATATTTTTTACATGGGGGTTTTATATTAAGGTTGACCACTTGTCCAAGATAAATCTATTCAAACATAGAGAGAAGCAAAGGTCCACCACTTGTCCAAGCTAACTCTATTCAAACATAGAGAGAAGCAAAGGTTCACCACTTGTCAAAGCTAGGTTCCGTTGAAACATGGAGAGAAGTAACCTCCATCATTTTTCCAAGATAGGTTCCATTCAAACATGGAAAGAATCAAGATCTACCATGTCTCCAAGATGCTAGGCTCCATTGAAACACCCTAAAACCATGATATTTTTTACATGGGGTGTTTACATTCAAGGTTTACCACTTATCTAACATATTATACCTAGTAGCATGAGTGGTTTGGTCTTAAGAGTCACGACTTATCAACTCTATGTCATTATAGTAAGAAGAACTGGGTGTTAAGGTCCACCACTTTTCCAACCTATAAGGGTATATCTTAAATGGTATCCTTCACCACTTGTCAAGGTCCATCACCACTTTTCCAACCTATAAGGTTATATCTTGAATGATATTTTTTCTCGTGACTTGTAATGCCCATGCTATGTTTTACAAAGGGGTTTTGCTCCAAGATCCACCACTTATCCAAGCTAACTCTATTGAAACATAGAGAGAAGCAAAGGTCCACCACTTGTCCAAGATAGGCTCCATTGAAACATGGAAAGAAGGATGCTCCACCATTTCTCCAAGATAGGTTCCATTGAAACATTGAGAGAAGCAATCTCCACCATGTCTCCAAGCTAGGCTCCATTGAAATACCCTAAACCCATAATTTTGTACATGAGGGGTTTACATTCAAGGTCCACCACTTGTCCAACCTATTATCCCTAGTAGGTTTGGTCTCATGATTCACCACTTGTCCACTCTATGTCATTATATTAAGAGGAATAGGGTGTTAAGGTCCACCACTTGTCCAACCTATAAGGTTATATTTTAAATGGTATCCTTTATCACCACTTGAAATGCCCATGATATGTTTTACATGGGGGTTTCATTCCAAGGTCCACCACTTGTCCAAGCTAACTCTATTAAAATATATAGAGAAAGAAAGGTCCACCACTTGTCCAAGCTAGGCTCATTGAAACATGGAGAGAAGGAACCTCCACTGTTTCTCCTAGATAGGCTCCATTGAAACATGGACAGAAGTAAGCTCCACCATGTCTCCAAGTTGCTAGGCTCCATTGAAATACCCAATACCCATGATATTTTGTACATGGGGGGTTTACATTCAAGGTCCACCACTTGTCCAACCTATTATCCCTAGTAGGTTTGGTCTCATGATTCACCACTTGTCCACTCTTTGTCATTATATTAAGAGGAATTGGGTGTTAAGGTCCACCACTTGTCCAACCTATAAGGTTATATTTTAAATGGTATCCTTTATCACCACTTGAAATGCCCATGATATGTTTTACATGGGGGTTTCATTCCAAGGTCCACCACTTGTCCAAGCTAACTCTATTAAAACATATAGAGAAAGAAAGGTCCACCACTTGTCCAAGCTAGGCTCATTGAAACATGGAGAGAAGGAACCTCCACTGTTTCTCCTAGATAGGCTCCATTGAAACATGGAGAGAAGTAAGCTCCTCCATGTCTCCAAGTTGCTAGGCTCCATTGAAATACCCAATACCCATGATATTTTGTACATGGGGGGTTTACATTCAAGGTCCGCCACTTGTCCAACCTATTATCCCTAGTAGGTTTTGTTTCATGATTCACCACTTGTCCACTCTATGTCATTATATTAAGAGGAATTGGGTGTTAAGGTGCACCACTTGTCCAACCTATAATGTTGTAGCTTGAATGGTATTTTTTATCACCACTTGTAATGCCTATGATATGATTTACATGGGGGTTTTGTTCCAAGGTCCACCACTTGTCCAAGCTAACTCTATTGAAACATAGAGAGAAACAAAGGTCCATGCCACCATGTTTCCAAGCTAGGCTGCATTGAAAGATGGACCTCAATACCAAATTATTTCTAGTAGAATGAGTGATATTTTGCACATTGGGGGTTTACATTCAAGGTCCACCACTTGTCCAACCTATTATCCCTAGTAGCATGAAGTGGTTTGGTCTCAGGATTCACCACTTGTCCACTCTATATCATTATATTAAGAAAAATTGGGTTTCCATATCTAAATGGATCTTTGCTTGGATAAGTGGTAGACCTTGAGACCTGAATACCCATTCTACACTAGAGCATTGGTTAAGCCTTATGCACTTCAAGCATACCTTTAACAACAAGTATTAGTTATTAGTTGACTTAAGTCTAGTTGAACTCCATGGTATTGAGACTAAGAGAGAGTGTAGCATAAAAAAGAGTCAGGATTTTAATTT
This sequence comes from Adiantum capillus-veneris, assembly GCF_014529385.1. Lineage (NCBI taxonomy): Eukaryota > Viridiplantae > Streptophyta > Polypodiopsida > Polypodiales > Pteridaceae > Adiantum > Adiantum capillus-veneris. Next base: position 38,984,073 of record NC_140958.1, read on the forward strand.
GAATTTCTTTCTATTAATGAGTAGATCATAGATGGATTTTGGTATCTAATAAAACCTTAGGGTAGACAATGTAAAACTCATGTCTATTGTTGTGTTTGCATTAAGTGTTCTTGTTCTTTAATTTCAGAATCATTACAGAAAAATGGATTGGCTATATGCTGGCATAAATTGAAGAAAACTATTGAATTATCCATCCAACCTTCTGCAAGACCTTGTCCAAGGAATGAATCACCTCCTTATCACCTACCACTTGCTTTCAAGGACATAAAAAGAGTACTTATCTTGGATCTAGAGGGGTTCCTTCTCAAGACAATTGAAATGAAACATGGAGATTCTATGCCAGCTTGGGCTCAACACATGCGACTTGTGGAGGATAAAGATGACGTTTATCATGTGGTTCGGCCAGACGCACAAAGTTTTTTGGATTTTTGTGCTGAATACTTTGAGCTATGGATATGGAGTTTCTATAACTTAACAAGGGTGCAACGCATCACACAAAAATGTTTTCCTGAGCAGTATACCAAGTTCAAGGTGTTTATGAATAACAAAAATTGCCAAAATCCAAATATCATGTTAGGATTTACAAGGGTTTATCACAAAAATTTGAGTGATATTTGGAAGATATTTGAGGATTTGGATGCAAACAATACCTTAATTTTTTATGACACTCCATATAGGGTGATGTGGAACATGCCAGGGACATATCTTATATTTCCAAAGATGTGGAGGCAAACTTCCAAGAAACTTCAAAACTTCTTGCAGAGAACCATAATTCCATGGTTGGTAGGATGGTTGTATGCAAGAGATAAGAGAGTATATACATACAACACAATTGCAAATCCGTATAGTGATTCTGAGACAAATTATGTCCTTGGTGTGTACTTGTCAACACGAAAGCATTGAATAAATATGGCCATAAGATTATTTTTTTATTCTAGTGTGTATCTTTCAACATTTGTATAATTTGATATAGTCTTTAAAAAAAAAAAACAAAGGTGTGTCAATTTTATGAACACTTCAATGGAGTGCACCCTACTCTAACGGGACTTCAATGTACTATTGGAGTGCATCCTATTTAAGGGGACTCTGATGTATTGCTAGAGTGAACGCAAATTTTTGGGGACCTATTTTTTATTTGATTGGGGCCTATGTTGGGTCATATAGTAATAGAAATTCATTTTTTGTCAATTCATATTGAGGTTGCATTTATTTGTAACTATGAGAGAATTGCTGTTTGATGTCAAAATAAAACTTGTAAGTGTGGATTAGAGAATTCATGGACTTTAAATATGTGAGAGGGATCTTTTTCTTGGGCACAAATGTTTGCTTCAAGAATTTTGTCATTACATACTTTATGTGAAAGAGTTTTAGAACCTAAAAGACTTTGAAAAGAAAACTATGGAATCTAAGTGCATGTATTCTTGAATGGCTTGAAAGTTGATGTATACATGCATGTCGCCTTGATGAAGATTTAGATCTGACAAGATGCAAAGCTAGAATTCTTGGACGTTACCTTTGTTAATTTGGTAATAACATATTTAAATTTCTTTTCTTATGGGTGGAAAATATATTACTATGTGCATTTGGAACCTAATTGCTTGACCTTCAAACCAAGATTCCTATGTTATTTTTTCATATACTTTTTTGTAATGAATTAAGATTGTGGATACAAGGTCCACCACTTGTTCAAGATAGATCTAAGAAAGTATATATACTGAGTCTTCAAACTAGTAAACCAAGGGAAGAGAGAAGCAGGGTCTGTCACTTGTCCAAGATCATCTCTAGACAACATAGAGAGATGTTAGGTCTACTAATAGTCCAATATAGTCATAGAAAAATGATAGAAGGTTGATCCACTTGTGCAACCTATCATCTCTAGTAAAATGGGAGGTTTGGCCTTAAGATTCACCATGTAAGCAACCTATACTTCATTGTATTATGAAGAGTAGAAAAGCAAAGCTCCACCACTTGTCTAAGGTAGTTCCAAAATCAACATGGAGAGAAGCAAGATTCACCATTTGTCCAAGATAGGTTCCATTAAAACATGAAAAACTTCATATATGTTGTACATGGAAGCTTTTTTCCAAGGTCCACCACTTGTCCAAGCTAGGATCCATTAAAACATGGATAGAAACAAGGCTCCACCCCTTGTCCAACCTTTATAGCTGCAAAGTGTACCGGTTGTCTAAACTAGGCATGGGAAAATAATAGAAGGTCCACCACTTATCCAATATATTATCTCTAATAGCATGGGAGGTTTGGTCTCAAGATTTAGGAATTGGTTGACGTGTATTTCATTGTATTATGATGAATTTGGTTTTAAAGTCAACTACTTATCCAAGCTATAAGTTTATATCTTGAATGGTATTCCTTCCCATCACTTAGAAAACCAATGATATGTTGTACATGGGGGGGTTTGTTACAAGGTCCACCACTTGTCCAAGCTAGTTTCATTGAAACATGGATGAAGGCAAGCTCCATCATTTGTGAAAGCTAGACTCCATTGAAATCTAGAAAATCCATGCTATGTTGTACATGGGTTTTTTGTTTTAAGGTCCAACACTTGTCCAAGATAAGATCCATTGAAACATGGAGAGGAGAAACACTCCACCACTTGTCTAAGCTAGGAAACATTGATAGTAGTTGGTTTAGTTTAAAGATCCACCACGTGTCTAAGCTAACTCTATTGAAACATAGAGAGAAGAAAAGGTCCACCAATTGTCCAAGCTAGGCTCCATTGAAACATGGACAAAAGCAAGCTCCACCATTTCTCCAAGATAGGCTCCATTGAAACATGGAGAGAATCAAAGGTCTACCATTTCTGCAAGCCAGGCTCCAGTTGTCCAACCTATAAGGTTATATCTTAAATGGTAATCTTTCTAATCACTTGGAATACCCATGATATGTTTTACATGGGGGTTTTGTTCCAACGTCACCACTTGTCGAAGCTAAATCTATTGAGACATAGAGAGAAGCAAAGGTCCACCACTTGTCCAAGATAGTCTCCATTGAAACAACGAGAGAAGCAAGCTCCATCATTTCTCCAAGATAGGCTAGCTTGGATAAGTGCACATTGAAACCAACCTTCCTATGAGCCAATAGAGCATATGCTACATATTTTATGTATGCCCCATGCGTCAAATAAGAAGTTATAGATTAGAAGTGGACCTTGCTTAAATGTCACATGCAATAAATTAAGGAAAAATATCCAAGTGGATTGTATTCCTCAATGGATCCTTGCTTTCACAAGTTGTGAACCTTGAGTCACTTTTACATTAACTTAGACAAGTGGTGGACCTAGAAACCAAGCTCTCCATGTTGAGATAAGTTGTAGGTAGGACAGTAGAACATAGACAACGATAATGGATGCAATATACTCGTCTCCTAATAATCCAATTGATTGAAACCATGGTATTTTACCTGTTTTCATTGTGTATTGTATGTGCATAAAGTGGCATGAGACCTTAAGAAAACTCAAATTTTTGACAAAATCTCTATATTTTGTACATGATATATTGAAAGTTGTCCAACTTGGGAATTGGGATTTTCCCACTTTACCTAATATGGTCTTAATGGTCAATACGAGGCACTGAGCTCTCTAACGAAATAAAACATAATACCAATGGTAGGTACGAGGCACCGAGCTCTCAAGTACACAAACATAATACCAATGATGAGTACACATACAAAGTCTCGGTCGCATCCATCATCTATCACATCATCGAGGAAAGTATTAGTAGAATCAAGATGTAAAATCAAGATGTAAAATAATCGATTGACCAAATATAAGTGAAAAACTCCACCAGTGATGATGCAGCAACCATATAATCAAGACAAGCTTACTCATGAATAAACCAAATATGACATTCCTCATCACCATTGAAGTCAAAGCCATGGAAGCTAGGCGTTATTCTTGTGACAGTAGAGACCACTAATGATGGGATTGTCAACTCAAGACAACTGGACGTAAATCTCTTAAGTCGGCATGGGCACCCATCATAGCCGCAAGTCAAAGCCACAACAAAACTATGGGCGATGGTAATCAAGTGCTTCTCGATGGCCATTAGCCCTGATGCATTGTATTTTCTTAAAATAACATCAAAGTAAACGATAGGATTCTATTTCAAATATAACAAAGTAATAATAATAGGGTTATTAGTGCTTTTAAGAGGGATTTTACAAATGACAAACATGGCAAAAACGTCACCCGACTTTGGCTTTGATGCATGCGCCAACTCAGTTGGCTGAGAAAGTCTTGCTTCAGGTGTCCATGAAATAGCATCAAGCATAGCTGGCTACACCTTGCTTGGAATAGGCATTAGCACTGCCTCCGTCCTGCACCGAACCCAACTTCAATTCACTTGTCCATGAGAAAACCTCTGCATGGAGATTGTTTGGACAAACGCAAGCAGGTGAGAAGTAGAGAATTATATTTTGAATGTATCTATATGTTGAGAATTATAAAGCTAAATCAAATTAAAAAGAGTCTGAACGTAGCATGACCAGCGCCATCGCTATTTACAAGCTGGTCTACAAGCTTTTTCATAGTCTAAGTCTAAGACTCGGTGATTGAGAAATATTTGAGTCTTGATGACTGAGGACGACTTGATGCGAAATTTACGGGGTAGCGCGAAAAGTAGATAGCACCAAATCGGTCTATTAAAATAATGTTATATAATCTTAAAATAGCATGCCAGCTAGAATTGGTTGGAGTTCCTTGCTCGTCACACCCCCGGTCGGCCATAGCCGTGATTGCAGAGACAGGATGGTTCGTCGTGATTGTAAAGGCAGCACTATCTGCAGCTTTGTTTCCTGAACTAGCGAGCAGACAGGAGGTGCTAATGCCTTAAGGCATTAAGAGAAAGATTCTCATCATGCATCCGCGACCTGTGGCAGCCTCCTCTCTCCGCATGTTAATCATATTTTGAATTTCTTTTCGTACACACACACGTCCTGCTTTTGCCGCCACCTTGGCTCTCTGTTACCTGCTCTCAACAGCTCACCTATTCTGGTCTTAAGCTTGGCCATTCTTCTTTTAACACCACCTCTACAAACACTCGACTGCAACCCATCTCTCGTCACACTTAAACTGTGCTAATTTGGGCAGGGGCATGCGTGGCATCAGCCTTGGACGCTCACGCTCGTTATTAATATTAAATTAACGATGTACTTTCTTTAAAAAGCATGCAAGTTAAAATTGCATACGCAGTTTTCCTCTTCACAACCATCCATTCCAAATGTTGCCAATGATGATATTGATATTTTTGTTGATCTGCCTATTGATTTTGAACATGGCTCATGTCATGTTTATGATGACGATATTGCTGATAATGCTTTTTCTACTTCGGAAGATCCTGTTACTTATGATGAAGCTATATCTTCACCACAAAAGGATCAATGGAAAGAGGCTATGGAAGCAGAGTACGATTCTCTTATCTCTAAAGGTACATAGATACTAACTGAATTACCTCCTGGTCGTACAGCTATTAAATGTAAGTGGGTGTATAAGACAAAAGTAAAAGCAGATGGATCTTTTGATAAGTTCAAGGCGCGTTTAGTTGCAAAAGGTTACTCCCAAGTAGCTGGTGTTGATTATCAAGAGACTTTTTCACCAGTTGTTCGCATAACAAGTGTTCGAGTTTTATTGGCATTTGCTGTTCAATTTGATTTAGAAGCTCATCAAATGGATGTGCGAACTGCTTTTCTTAATGGTGACTTGGAAGAGGAAATTTATATGGAACAACTAGCAGGGTTTGTTATTCCAGGTAAAGAAGACCTTGTTGCTCAACTCCATAAGGAACTATATGGTCTCAAACAAGCTTCGCGAGCCTGGTATACAAAATTTGATCTTTTTCTCACCTCTAAAGGATTCATCTCTTGCTTGTCAGACCCCAACATATACATAAAACGCCAAGGTAGCAGTTTTGTGATTCTTGCTGTTTATGTGGATGATACCATCCTTGTTTCCAATGATTTGGGATTTCTTCAGCAAGTGAAAAAGTTATTGTCTTCTGCATTTGATATGGTGGATCTTGGAGAGATTCACTCTTGTCTTGGCATTCAAATCCAACGGAACCGTACAAAAGGTATTTTATTCCTTCGACAGTCAAAGTTTATTGCAAATACTATTCAAAAATTTGGTATGGAATCTGCACATTCAGCGAACACACCTTGTCTTGCGAGCTCTACGAAGAACACTTCTGACAATGGCGGTCAACTTGTCACAAATCAACCTTATGCTAACTTGATTGGATGTCTTCAGTTTGTTGGCATGAACACTTGTCCTGATATTCTGTTTGCTGCTAATTATCTTGGACAACATCTTGCATGTCCTTCTCTTAAGCATTGGTCTGCTGCAAAGCGTGTATTGAAATACTTGAAAGGCACTACAGATTTTGGTTTAGTCTATCGACGACAACTCACATCGGATTCTATGCAATCTCTTTCTCTTTTGGGTTACACAGATGCAGACTAGGCATGCTCACATTTATCTATGCGATCTACTAGTAGAAATTGCTTCTTTATAAATGGTTGTCTCGTTTCTTGGACCAGCAAGAAACAACGTTGTCTTGCAGTTTCTATGACTGAGTCACAATATGTTGCGGCATCACTTGCAGCTCGTGAGTTGATTTGGCTTTGACAAATGCTGGTTGATATTGGTCACTGTCCTCTTTCTAGCACACTCTTGCGGTGTGACAACCAAAGTGCTATTAGTCTTGCAAAAGACTATGTTCAACATAATAAGTCAAAGCACATTGCTGTCCATTATCATTATGTCAGGTATGAAGTACGCAAAGGAACCATTATGGTTGAACACTGTCCAAGTGACCAGATGATTGCAGACATTTTGACCAAAGGCCTCTATGAGTCACGTTTCATCCTCTTGCGCTCGGAGCTTGGAGTTGCTTCGGCCTCACTCTTTCCAGATTAGCTTCTTTGCTATTGTAATAGCTTTGTACATATGACATTGTAATCTTTTAGGTACCCTGCACTATGCACACTCCACATTTGCACATTGTGATATCTAAGTCACTTGAATATTTGTACATAGATGCACAATTCACTTTCACATCATCACCGCTGGTTCATATTTTCACATTGTATAGGGGCTTGGGTTTTTCCCTTGAACTCCCCAAGGGTTTTTTCATCCAATGCTAGAGATCTTTGTTTGAGTGGGGGTGTTGGAGCTATATATGGCTCACTCTACTGAACTTGGTCTCACCTATATATTTGTATCTTGTCCTCAATATGAATCAGTCTTTGGGAGCGTATATGGTGTGTCTCTTGTCTCGTCTCTCTCTCTTTCTCTCTACATCTCAACATGAGGAAGTTTATGTAACGCAGCCTCGCGGTTTTTTCATAAAAGGACAAGAGGACAAAGTGTGCAAATGTAACAACGCTTTGTATGGGTTGAAGCAATCTCCTCATGCTTGGTATGAGAAAGCTGACACTCATTTGGTCAAACAAGGCTTTCGTAACAGTCCAACAGAAAGCACATTGTATGTAAAGCGTGAGGGTGATATACTTCTCATTGTGGTTCTTTATATTGATGATTTGTTGATCACTGGACCAAATGAGAGACATATTGCTGAATTTAAGGCTGATTTGAATGCTACTTTCAAGATGAAAGAGTTGGGGTTGTTGCATCATTATTTGGGTATACAGTTTAAGCAGTGTGATGGTGGTATTGCCTTGTGTCAGAAAAGTTACATAGAGACATTGCTATGTAAGTTTGGACTTGAGGATTGCAAACCTATTGCCACTCCCATGGAAACAGGTTTGAAGTTGAATCTACATGATGCTGGTGATCCTACTGATGTCACTCTTTACCAAACTGTTGTTGGCTGCCTCATTTATGTATGCAACACGAGGCCGGATATTCAGTTTGCAGTCTCACAGGTCAGCAGATTTATGCATAGCCCAGGGTCTAAGCATTGGCAAGTTGTCAAGAGAATTTTCCGCTACCTTAGTGGCACTTTACATCTTGGCTTGTTTTATCCCAAGGGGGGATCATTGCCGCCAGACTTACATGCTTTTTCGGACTCAGATTCGACTGGTTGTTTTGACACGCGAGTGTCCACAAGTGGTTTTTGTTTCATGCTTGGCAGTTCATGTATATCATGGTTGAGCAAGAAGCAACCTACTGTGGCCACTTCGAGTTGTGAGGCTGAGTACAGGACAGTCTTCACAGCTGCGGTTGAGTGTGTATGCTTCAGACGCCTTATGGCTGGCTTGGGTGTTGGACAGGACACTGCCAACACTATCTACACTGACAGTCAGAGCGCATTGGCAGTTGCGAGTAACCCAGTTTTTCATGCTCGGACAAAGCACATTGAGGTGCATTACCACTATGTCAGGGAGAGGCTCTCAGCAGGAGAGATCATCTTGGCTTATGTGCCAACACAGGACAACCTTGTAGATCTTTTCACAAAGGCTTTGTCTCATGAGAAGCTTGAAGCTTTCCGCAAAGCTTTGGGCTTACTCCCCTTTGTGGACTGATCCTGTCCTCAAGGCATGGCACTTCCCTTTACTCATGTGCCAGCTCTCGTTCACCGCATCACTCCAGGGGGGATTTGTTACCATATACATATGGTAGTGATGTGTGTGAACACACTAGGACCGCCAGGGCATTTTTTCCCTCTTTAGGAGGTTTTTTCCCCCATGCATTGTATATATGCCCATCACTCTAGGGCTATCTATCTTTCCATTGCACACTAAGTAACACACTCTCTATTGTGTGCCTTGATCTTCATTCGTCTTCTCCAAGCTGTGTGTGTTTCTCTGCAACCCTAATTCCAACACACTCGTATCTCACTGTGCTCAGTACGTGAGTGTCTTTTGGACCTTCTCCTTGACTTCACCAGACTTAAGTACTTAGACTTTGACTCTTTTTCTCACCTATACCAGCATGAGCGACACAACGTAAATATGCTCAACTCTTCCAGCTTGAGCAGTACCTAGAATAGCTAAGACGCTTAGACCACAAAGAATATTACTTGAAGCTTTGGGACTAACACCTCACTCATTTTTTGTCTTAGCTACTCGACTTTGACTTTTATGACTTGTCGGTTGCATGTTGACACTGCTTTGTGACAAGTTCTTTGGCTGTTGTAGTGGCTGCTGAGACATACTTCGTGAAGTTTCATCGTTTCCCTGTACCTTCTTCTCTTTGTAGTGCTCAGGCCTCTCCTCAGTCTTTTCTTCATGTCGATTATGGAATTTTTTTTTCTTAATAATAAACAAAAAAAATCTTAAAACAACTCAACAAAAGAAAATTCATCCAAATAGAAATCTAAATGCTATGTACACTATACACATGTCCCTAGGGGCTCATATATTGATTTTGTCCCCGTACTTCTCTGTAACACTACTATGAGGGCATATATATACTCTAAATTTCGTCAAAAAATTATCACAATAAAACGCAAAAATTCAATGCATCTCACAAAACATTGCCCTCTAATAGTCATAATGTTAGGTCCGCATTCAGAATGCCTCCCCCCTTCCTATTTGGAGTCATCCTTTACGACAAGGTATCGCCAAGGGTATGTGTTGTGCTTGGGCAATTAAAAGTTGTGCCTATGCAGGCCTTGTAATGTAGCCCTATTATGCATACATAGTCAATGCATGGAAAAGATTTATGTTGTGCATAATGTGGGTATAAGCAATTTTCTTATTGGCATTTGTTGGCGAGGCTTCCTATTCTAAGCAATGTAATGGTCTTTGAAGCTCCTGTATCATTGCTTGATTGAAGCGACTTGCTCTCTTCTAACTGTACTGTAATCGTAGGAAGAATTGTAAGAATTCAAGCGGCAATGCACTGACAACAGTTTTTTTGTTCTTCTTTGGGACCCATTTATTTGTTATTATTGGCTGTTTTGTTGCTGACACTCGTTTGGGAACCCATACTTGCCCGTTCTTCGTTTGTGTTTGAAGAGACTTCTTTGGGATCCACCTTTTTGTTGTGTGAGTCGACAGTGGTCTTTTCTTCAGCCCTTGTACGCTTGGTTGGGGACGAGATTCAAGCTTTGAAAATTAATACTATGGTTGTTTGGGAATCCAAATGAATTCCTGACTTTTTTGTGCTTGAATCAACTTCTTTGGAGCCCAAACTTGAGTTGTGAAAGCTTGCGACTTTGTGATATTCTTACCCATTCGTGCACGCTTTCCTTGCTTTTGTTTTGGTGTTGGATCTTGTGATTTGTCATTAGAGATCTTTGTCTTCTTGATCCATATCTGTTTTTGGCCGATCTGGCTTTTTCGTATCCAGTTTTGTCGAGATTTTTGGCTCTGACTTGTTGTCCTCTTCTTTTGACCTGTCATGGTTGTTGCTGAAGGGGTTGGTGATAGTGATGGTCTGAGTTGATGATAGGAGAAGTCGTAAGATTCATCACTATCGCTACTATCCTCAGCAAGGTTGACTTCTTGTACTTTCCCTTGATTTTTTGGCTGGTAGTGGAAAGTTATTGTCTGTTTGCTTGTGGGTGATAGTTTCTTGGAGGACTTTTCTAGCCCATTGATTAGAGCATTTTTGTCTCGTTGCTCTGGTCGTATTCCTCCTAGCTGAGTCTTTGCATCCTTACTAGGAGCCATGTATGAGGATGCTTGTGGTGGCTGTGTCTTCACCAAGGACTTTGGAATCCACTTTTGATGCACTTTATTCATGTAGCGATGACATTGATTCCTGGGTCGTTGATCTTTTTGAAGCTCGAAGTGTTCGACAGAGTCATAGAACTCGTCGTCTTCTTCATCTTTTGATTCTCCACATTTCTTTGTTTGCTCACTATTTCGAGAGGTTGTTGATGTCTGGATCTCTTTTTTTTCCTGGATTACACTCACTGCAAAATAAGGAACGACATCATAGCCATTTTCATCACAAAACTTTGTTGTGGGAGCATCCTCCACGGCGCACACGTCCAGAGTAGCCAAGATGTGTTCCCATCCAAAAGGCTCTAACTCTTCTTCAGAAAAGGTTCAGGGATATAGTCCATCTCCTCTATAACCCGCTCTAGGATACATTCCTCATGTTTCAAGCCACCACATTGTGAAACTCCACACATCCACAGTTCTTTAGGCTTACCTAACCAAGCTGGAAGTTATGATCTTGATACTGTGGCGGAATCAAACTCCTCAACCGGTTTTCTCGTCACATCCCTATAGCTATGGTCCCTCAAGTTTATCTTTGTTATGGTTTCCATATGTCTCAGGTATATATGGTCATAACACCAATCTTGGACCATTTTCAATTGTCGCATGAATGGTCTTCTCAGAATGATGTCATAGTTGTTCTTCTTGCCAAAGTCAACAACAGCAAAAGTGTGTTCATATTCAATGCCACATGAAGTAACAAGTACTTTTTCTAGCAGTCCTAGGGGCTTTTCCTAGTGTTTGTCTGCAAGTTGTGTTGAGAGAGAAGGAGAGAGCACAGAAGTAGAACCCCAAAGTGTGTAGAATACACACATGAGATGATGTATATATAGAGGGGACCTGGGTTCCATATATAGAGAAGCCATATATTGAGTAGCTTCACATATAAGCTCAACACCTGAGAGAGAAGGAGAGAGCACAGAAGTAGAACCCCAAAGTTTGTAGAATACACACATGAGATGATGTATATATAGAGGGGACCTGGGTGCCATATATAGAGAAGCCATATATTGAGTAGCTTCACATATAAGCTCAACACCCCCGCTCAAATAAGGGTCCCTAACTGTGGATGAAAAAACCCTTGGGGGATCAAGGGAAAAACCCACAGCTCTATATACACCGACCGTTATATTATAAAAATCATTGAATATACAAATGTTTACGAGGAGCTACATCACTCCTTTTACAATGAATGTTTTATGAGGAGTTACATTACTCCTATCCTATCAAATACAATAATGAATACAAAGGTTCAATAAAGAGGTGTAAAAGCTATCGATTAGCTTGTAATCAAAAGTGTCTCCGTGAATCTGCTGTGTAGCTTGTCATCAATATCGCATCACCAAACATGTCTTCATGTTGTCATCAATATGGAATCACCAAACATATCTTCATAAATCTTTTATTGTCACCAAGTTTGTCTTCATAAAATCAATTCTTTGATCAATCCTACATAGATCATAGACTCCAAAAAAAAACATGTCATGAAAATTATTAGCATCGTTAATGAAATAATGACGTTCACAATGCCATAAGAGATGGTTCGCGACACCACTCTTTTGACGACATATATACGCACGACAACGTATGGTACATAAAGTATAAACGTAAAAGTACAAAATGTGTGATTACGTGATGCAAATGATATGTGTATATACTACATAAAACAACATTTATCAATGTAGTGATCAATGAATACCATCAAAGTATTAACAAAATATCATCATTATATCAATAAAAATGAATAAATGATCATGGTATCAACGAAGAGCATCATGATATCACCAAAAATAATCATTGTATCAACGAAACAACATCATGGCATCACCGAGAATAACCATGGTATCAACGAAACATCATCATGGCATCACCGAGAATAACCATGGTATCAACGAAACAACATCATGGTATCACCGAGAATAACCATGGTATCAACAAAACATCATCATGGTATCAACAAAAATCACCATGGAATCAACGAAATATCATCATGGAATCACCGAGAATAACCATGGTATCAATGACATATCATCATGGTATCAACGAAAATCACCATGACCAAAGTATTAACAAAACATCATCATGGTACCATCAAAATCACTATGGTATCAATGAGAAATTATCAATAAAACGACGTAAACTATATCTCTAAAAGAATAATTATACGAGAATCAATGAACGAGTATATCATATAACAAAAGATCATGTACCAACAGTAGCTCGATAGAATTTGGACGATCATCAACGGCTCGACTGAATCGGAACGATGTGTAACTGGCTTCTGCAGCAAAGTTACGTCAGTAACAAATATATGATTGATGAAGAAAAATATAATTGAGAAGTTTTCAATTATGAGAAAAATCAAAAGCAAAAAGTAAAATTTTGATTTTCAAACATATTCGTAGTCCGAGACGATAACCCAAAATCGGTGCAGAATTTAAAGAAACTTTCTTCTGCAAAGTTATAGACCACATCGATTCCAATCCCCATCGCGGGTAGTTTCTTCTGCAAAGTTGTAGAACACATCGATTCCGGTCTCTCACGCGGGTAGTTTCTGCAAAATTGTTTTCAATAAGCAGAAAAATCAAAAACAAAAAGCGAAAATTGCTTTTTAGGTATGTACGCAGTCCGCGAACGATAACTCAAAATCAGTGCAGAATTTGAAAACACTTCCTTCTGCAAAGTTGTAGACCACATCGATTCCGGTCTGTTGCAAGGGTAGTTTCTACAAAATCGTTTTCAATTAGCAGAAAAATAAAAAACAATAAGCGGAAGTTGCTTTTCAGGTATGTACGCAGTCCGCGAACGATAACTCAAAATCGGTGCAGAATTTGAAAACACTTCCTTCTGCAAAGTTGTAGACCACATCGATTCCGGTCTCTCTAATCGGGTAGTTTCTGCAAAATCGTTTTCCATAAGCAGAAAAATAAAAAACAAAAAGCAAAAATTGCTTTTTAGGTATGTACGCAGTCCGCGAACGATAACTCAAAATCGGTGCAGAATTTGAAAACACTTCCTTCTGCAAAGTTGTAGACCACATCGATTCCGGTCTCTTTCGGAGGTATTTTCTGCAAAATCGTTTTCAATTAGCAGAAAAATCAAAAACAAAAAGCGGAAGTTGCTTTTCAGGTATGTACGCAGTCCGCGAACGATAACTCAAAATCAGTGCAGAATTTGAAAAAACTTCCTTCTGCAAAGTTGTAGACCACATCGATTCCGATCCCTTCAGCGGGTAGTTTCTGCAAAATCGATTTTGATCAGGAGAAAAATGGAAAACAAAAACGTACTGCTCTGATACCATGTTGAGAGAGAAGGAGAGAGCACAGAAGTAGAACCCCAAAGTGTGTAGAATACACACATGAGATGATGTATATATAGAGGGGACCTGGGTGCCATATATAGAGAAGCCATATATTGAGTAGCTTCACATATAAGCTCAACAAGCTGCAGGGTCATTCATGTGGATATCAAGGCAGGTTTTCCCCATTTTTTTCAAACCTCTTTGGTTGCAATGGCCACACCAGCTCCACTGTCAAGGATTGCCATGGTTTTTACACCATTGAATTCCACAGGAAGGGTGGTGTTTCCATCTTCCCCCTCGTAATACTCGCCTACCTTGTTTAATGTCACTGGCTTAGTATTTATTTGAGGCATTTCAAGCTCTTTGATGCCTTCCTCGATTTGAGTCATTGGGGTTTTTACACCAAATTTCTCTAGACATTTACCCACATTAGCCCACATGTTTGGTCTTATTCTGAGAAACTCGGCTAACATTATTGTATAGGTGACTGGGGTAGATAGAATATCTACTAGACCTTTTGAATCGATGGCCTTGTTGGGAGACAGTCTCTTTGATGGGACTGCAACCACATCTGACTTGGTCTCGTACTCTCCCATGTAGGACGGTAGTGTTCTTAGCGAATGGGGTTGACTATCCATAGATTGTAGAGATCCTTTCTTGCCCTAATACGATTGCACGTCTAGATTCATTTGAGATCCAGTCTCAAATTCCTCTATTGGTGGTAGAAACACTCCTCGTTCATCACTAGTCTTGTCTACTCGTCTTCTTAGGTCATCGGGTTCATTGACCTCTCTGACTTGTTTCCACAATTCGTCAAGACCATCTACCTCTTTACAATCCTCAGGTATAGCTTGGTGAAATCCCTTGGATGAGTTATCCGTGGTATTCAGTACTATCCTTGGTTCTAATGCTGGGTCTTTGAGGTTTGGTCTGAGCTCATGACTAGAATCTGGATCTTTTAGTTCCTGGTTTGGTGGGATTACTTGTGTAGGCATGACACGGATCACATCCTCAGGTTTTGCAACTGGTGGTTCTACTAAAGCTTGGACTGTTTAAATCATTTTCTGGAACATTTCAAACCTTTGCTTTTCTAGTTCCGCATAGGGATATGTCATCCACCTCTGTTCTTGGGTTTGATTGTTTTTGAGCCTCACATCATAGGCTTTCAAGAGGGCATCTAATGTGTCATTAACCTTCTCTGCCAACACACATCCTCCTGAACTAGCACTTCTCGGTTTCTCATCCGTGGATGGTTCTTCTAGAGGTTTAAACATCTGTGTAAGAGAAGGTTCCTCCTTTTCCTCATGTTGTTTTATCTTCTCCTGAGCTTCGGTAAGCTTCTCAGCTAGGGATTTTTTCTCTTGTTCCCTGCGTGCTTTCATCCTAGTCTTTCTAGCTTTCCAACTATTTCGTGCTCTTGGTTTTCTGACTAGGTGCGTCTTTCTTTGGTCCATCATCTGTGTTTGGACTCTTGACACTTTCGGTGTTCTTTGTCTTTGGATTCTCATCAGCTTTCTTTTGAGCTTGTGCTCTCGTAACTACTTGAACTGCTACAACAATTTCATTTTCTGAGCTACTAGGTAGCTGAACAATCCCTAATACATTTGTCGTGATTTTCTTAATTTGGTTTGGGTTTTTTGGGCAATCGGGGATCAAGTGAGTGATGCCATACTCAAGACAATAGGCATTTACTTCAGTGATCTCCGTATGAGGACATTGTTTGACCAAGTGGTTGTCACGACTTTTGTGACAATCTGTCTCTGGTTGAGGAGATTCTTTTAGCATTTCCTCTTGGCTATAAGCAAGCTTTGACCTAGATAAGCCGCTATTTGCAATGAATCGCAATGTCCTTTCATCCATTTCATAACTTGTTTCTTTCGAATGAAACCTAGGAGGTGGAGGTTGTACCGGCCTCACCACTCCGTGTGTTTCTCTCACATTTTGTTGCTCCGAAGGGTAGTACTCACTTTGGTTGCTATACCACATTGTAGCTGGTACTGGCGTTGGTTTATTTGATGCTTCCATCATTGGCATGTATCTCATGTCTACCGACATTCTAGCACCTGGCAGTGGAGGTTGTTGCCCTAAGACAAGCTGTGGCCTTAAAACTCCTATTGGTCCTGGTGCATTCCCCGTAATGTATTTAGGTGGAGTAGGTGCTTCTGGAATAGGTTGTACATACCTCTCCCTAGCATTTTCCATGCTATAATAGCACTCTTCCCCCGTATGGTTCATCCATTTTCTCTCAATTTCACACCACTTTGGCTCTCCCGAATCAGACCTTACAAGAGGAATCAACCTCTTGACCAAGTCGTCGATAAGCTTTTCTTGATCAATAGGTGCCGTTGGCTTGGCAATGGACTCACTTATCTGTGAAACACTGTGCTGAGACGATGTGTCATCTCCTTGACTCTTTAAGTCCTTTTCTTTGTATGCCTCACAGTTATCCACTAGATAAAGAGCTTCTTTGATCAACTCGTTTAGCGTCATCCTCCTTATCATATGCAGATCCTTCTGAAGGCCCTCATCTCTCATTCCCTGGATAAAGATCAGCATCATTCATGCTTGCGTAGATAATTCCGCTCTCGGACAGAGCTTAACATATCTCTTGAGCCGTAATGATGCTTTGCCTACTGATTCATTCTCTTTCTGTTTGAATCTTTGGATTTGCGAGAACATGTTGTGAGCAATTCCTTTTGGCGAGAATTCTTCAATAAACTCCTCAAACAGCTCATCTAGGGTCTCAAAATCCCATTTTTCCACTGAGTCGAACCATGTAGCTGCATCATCTTCTAGAGTCAATCCAAATCCCGCAAACTGTGTCGCATAATCTGAAACTTCCTCTGCTCTAATCACTCTTCTAAAGCCGCTACGTGATCTCTCGGATCTTTATCTCAGGAGTATTTTTTGTTTACCCATTTCTGAACTTGGGATGGTCTAACTCGTCGATTGTCTACAAGTCTAACCAGAGACTCTCCCAATCCTTCACTCATTATCGCTCTTGAAGGGAATCCTGGTGGCTCTCTTCTTGGAACTCCTATAGGAATTCTCGTGTTTGGTGGAGGCATTTGTGGTCCTTCATTGACCAAATATCCACCTCTTTCTAGTACAGTCTGTGGATTTGTGCTTTCTACAACTGTGTATTCTCGTCCATACTTGTCGACAACCATAGATCTCCATTGACAGTCGACTCCGTATGTGTAGACATATAAGAGCTTGTAATCCGTTATCTCTTCTAGGTATGGATCTGAGCACCTATAAAGATTGACCTCATTGTCGTCAATGTATCTATATAGTCCTTCACTCTCATGACCAATCATCCAAACTCTCTCAACAAGATGGGTCTTTATCAATTACAAGTTTGGAAGATCCATTGTGGGAGGATATTCCTCTATTGTCGGAATCTCCAAGCTTGTGTAAGCTACATTTGAATCTAGGGTAGATATGATTTCTGGGCTTAAGAGCTTTTGCTTGGTTCAAGTAGACTTAGTCCACTGTGTTCAAGGGCTTTGGTTAACGAAAAGTCGAAACTATGTCCAAAACCGCAACCGTTTCGTCACAATTCTCGCAAATTGTCGCTTTTAGACACCCCTAACTTGCGGATGTATTTTGAGGCCTCAAACGACGTTTTTTTCAAAATTGAACTAAATGGTTGCCGTGGGCATACAGTTAGTTCAAGTTTTGCTCTAAGATCTGTAGAGCCGCTCTCAAGCTACGTTTTGATATAAAAACTTTTCTGATCCGATACTGTTTGTGAATTTGGTCCAGAGACTCCCCTTAAGTCTAGCAACACAATGGTATGCTTAGAATTTTATTTGGACCTAAAAATGGCCTTGAGACATCCTACGCGTAGGATGTCTTTTTGCTTAGAATGACTTGAAATTTTCACCCCAGCTTCTCCTTGATGTGCTCATCACAATGGTGTGCTCATAGGTTGGTTTGGAGTCCTAAATCAAGCTGGAGACATCCTACACGTAGGATGTCTAACTGCTCAGATTTTGTCCAAACTTGATCCCAAGATTCTCCTAGTCTTCACCAACACAGTGGTATGCTTAGAATTGAATTTGGATGCCAATAGGTCAAGATTTGGGCTGCATAAGCTTCTAGTGCACTCCAAGAGTAGGATGTCTGACAATTCTTGTCTTTGCTTGGTAAATAGGTCAAACAAGGTCCAAATCACTTTTGACAAAAGTTCTGGAATCCTTGAGACACTTAGAACCCCCTATATGGCCAAAGTAGAATTTTGACCACTTTATGACCCTGGAGACATCCTACGAGTAGGATGTCTTTTTGCTCTGTTTCAGCTCAAACTTGCACTGTAGCTTCCCCTTGATGTGCTAAGCTCAAAGCTATTTTTACTTTTTGATTCTGAAACCTATAGGTTGGTCAAATGATCAAGAATCTGTTCCAAAAGCCTGATGTCTGTTCTGATGAATTCCCAAGTCAAATCAACTCCAAATTGGACCAAAATTGATTAGGAGGCTTATCTAAGGCTATATGACACCATGATATGTCCTCAGTTTGAATTTGGCCTCTAAATCATGCCTTAGACATCCTACGCGTAGGATGTCTAACTGCTCAGAATTGCCCCAAATTTGAACCACATACTCTCCTTAAGGTGCTGATCACTGTGGTATGCTCATAATTTATTTTAGAGTCCAAAATCACACGCGTAGGATGTCTTTTTGGCCTGTTTGACCCCAGACTTGTCCCACAGCTTCCCCTTGATGTCAGTAACCCAATGCTATGCTTAGATTTTAATTTGGATGTCAAAAGACCCCAAAACTAGCTATGCTTGCCTTTTTCAGTCAAAAATGCTAAAGTCTGCTTAAAACCCAATTTTCTCACCCAAATGAGATGAAATTTATCACATGCACTCAATACAACATTTAGAACATGCCTATAGATTCATCCTATGGTTTGGTCTCAAAAATTATGCCTTGGGCACAATTTGGGTAGGATGTCTAGCAGTTCTTCTCTTTTGGCTTTGATCTGTCAAAATTTGGTCAAATTTTCACTTTCCAGGTGAAAAGAGGGTAAAACTACCTTCTAAACACAATGGTAACCTCAGATTTTCAAAAAAGTGCCCAGATCACCCTGTAGACATCCTACGCTTAGGATGTCTACTGCTGATTTTTTCAGACTGAAGTGTCCCTGATGCTCTTTTATGCTCTCAGCAAGTGCAAGTATGCTTCACAGTTGCAAAAACATGCAAAAATCACTCAATTTAAGCCTTTTCTGAAATTTTACGTTTTCTGACTTCGCCTTTTGGCTTTTGGTGAACAAAATTAGGGAAAAACACCCAAGTCAATATGTTACTAGGGTAAAACCTACCCTCTGAACCCACTGGTGCAATTAGAATTTTCAAATTTGGTCTCCAGAACCCCCTTGAGACATCCTACGCGTAGGATGTCTATGTTTACAGAATTGCAGGTTTTCTTCACAGAACCCTTGCAAATGCTCTTTTATATGCGCAACATCAGTCAGTCATACAAAAATATCCACAAAAGCTTGTTTAATGCATTTTTACCCTCAAAAGCACACTTTTCCGTGATTTCAAATGCAATCAAGCACTTTAGCAAATAATTCAGTGATGAATAGCTCTAGATCATAATCGGATCACTTACCTAAAGCTACTCCTACAAATCATATGGGGTTTTGCTTCTATGAGTAGAAAAACGCTTCGCCGCCACACACGGACTAGTAAACGCATTTATCACCTCACAAATCACTCGACCACTAACAACTACTCTAATCCACATATCCTAACTAAACCTATCTAGTCGCAGACCCTCGGCAAGACACACGCTTCCTGGCTATCCACTTGATCGGGGAATATCCTCTTCCGAATCCACTTAAGAAAAACGCTTTCTTTAGCTGAAACTAAATCAAGCAACCATCACACGAGTGTTAGTAGGAAACCTAATTAGGTCCTTGTGTCCCCGGCAATGGCGCCAATGTTGGACAGGTGACTCACACACCCATGAAGTGCATGCAAACACTACCTAGATCAACATAATGTCAATCGATGACACGATAGGCACACGGAGGAAATATCTTTAGCTTGTCAGGCTGAGAAAATCCTACACATACAACACTCAGGAAGGTCAACTAAACCACAATCAAGAACCTCACTGCTCTCAGCTACACCACCTAGCCACATACACACATACGAAAGGTAACTCACCTAATCATGCCAGATTCATACGAAACTTAAGGAACACCATTCCCTCACTAGGATACACCTGTCCCTAAACTTCTACACTCAAAACCCTCACTCTAAACCCATATGCGGAAAATGCGTAGGATGAGAGAGCAGAATTTTGAAAGTGCCCGAAACTGAAATTTATGAGTACCTATGCGTAGCTTATGTCGCCATGATTCTATAGACTACTAGCATGCAGAAAACAAACATCGTTTGATACACTTACGGCCACAAATAGCTCGTAGATGCGTCGGTGTCTGCGCTTCGTCTCGCGTGGAATGCTTGGCGTTGTCGCGTAGCTCTACTCGAGCCTATAGCAATGGTGCACTCGGATCTCCAATGTGTTGAGCGAGCCGGGCGTAGCGAGAGGATAAAGCTTACGCTCACTCTCTTTCTCTCTCACACACAGTAGACGGCAGCGCTAAAGTTTTGATTATGATAAAAGTCTTTCTTACAAAATGACCTAGGTACCTTATATACTAAGGCTACCTTGGGTTTGACCAAAAAATGGGGTTGAAAGGGTCAAATGGCTTTGTATTTACAATCTGGAAGTGCCATTGCACCCCGGCTTCTGAAACTAGAATAAATACTCATTACAAATGAAGTTTATAGCCATAATCCGCAGCATTTCATAACTCGCAAAAGATAAGACTTTGGTACAAAACTTGAGTTATGTTGTGTTGTTGACCCGGCGGTCAACAGTGGGCTTGTAGATATGGATTCTTTCAAGAATCTGGAAAATCACCAAAGAGTACTTGAAAGAAACCTCTCTGCACTCAGTACAAATGTTACCAATCTTACAGAGTTACTTGTGAAATTTTTGAATTCACAAACAACTCAAGGAGACACAAGTGGCACGGTTCAAGGGAACCAAGCTCGCATGACTCAAGGAGTCCAAGAGAAAAGTGCTACAGAAGATGCATAAGGTAGCAATGCATTACTTAAGAATATCACCATTCCTGAGTTTCACGGGGAAGAGTGTGATCGCAACAAGGATGCGGTCAATACGTTCTTACACAGATGGAGTGATATTTATAGATTGAGACACACCCCGGATATAAAGAAGGCTGTGGAAACAAGTCTATCTCTTAAAGGAAAGACCTATAAGTGGTGGATGACATTTCCAATAGATGCTCATCCTCCGTCTTGGGCTGCGTTTCAAGCTTCTTTCTCCAAAGAGTTTTTGGAGTCCAATGAAGAAGATAAGAATTGGTTAGCATGGGATGCATTCCGCATGTCTGGCCTCTCTCTCATACAGTGCCTTTCAAAGTATCGGGAAATCATATTAAAACTAGAAGGTCTAGATGAATTCCAAAAAGATACGGGGTTTTAATAGGGTCTTGACAAAGACTATCGTCTTCATGTGAAGAGCCAACATCCAAAAACTTTGGAAGAAGACATTAGTCATGCACAAAGATATGATGATGACCAAGAGAGGAAAGGAAATGTTCCCTACTCTAAGAATACTTTTGCTAAGAGAAATGTGGCTAAGATCCAAAGGCGAGGTAGATCTCCCACACTTTTCAAGAGGAATAAGAGACAATCTACCTCTCCACGCCCGCAAGAGGCTAGGAATCCTAAGCACTCACCAGATACTCCGCGTGGGTCTCTCAGCAGTGTTGATTTTGAGCGTGCAAAGAAACACAATTTGTGTTTTCGATGTCTTTCGGACCAACATAACAAGAAAGATTGTCCTGTTTTGCAAGGCAAATAAAAGTCCATGCACATGGTGCACCGCCTCACATTAGATTCATCTCCTAAATATTATGCTGTAGAGGTTCTTCATATGGAAGAAAAGCACAAGTGTTGTGTGCTTGCTTCAATGTGGCAGCCCACCTTTTCTCCCCATAATTTGATTCGCATGCATGGCACTATTAACAGGGACAACGTGTTCATGTTTTAGTGGATGATGGTGCAGCTCATAACTTCTTGAACTATAAGCTAGAAAAGAAATTGAAGCTTACACAGACTCAGTGCTCTCACAAGTATGTGGTGGAGCAGATGTCTGGGAATGATAAAGAAGTATGGGACACGGTAGTTCAAAGGGTTGATCTTATTGTTCAAGATCGTACAATGACCCCTGACTTCCAAGTTATAAACATGGACCGTGCTGATGTAGTTTTAGGATGGGAGTGGCTGCATGGTTTAGGAAACACATTGCACACTAGTTATGAACACAATGCCTTATCCTTTAACACTAGGTTGGTAATGGGACACTTTTATGTCCTGGGACACTTTTATGTCCTGTTAAGTGACCATTTTCCTTGAATTATGTCAAGAGTTTCAAAATGGATATTAAGGTGCTATCTGTCTAGAAAGTTGTCTCATGAGCTGAAAAAAACTCGACATTTTTTTGGAATATCAATTCCATCTTTAACCTTGTCCTTGCACAACAATTCATAACCCAAACTGTGTGAAAAAACGGGTCCTGTTTTTGGCTTTTTTCAACTTTTTGCAGCTATACCACTCTAGAATTCATGTTTGTGAGGTCTATAATGCTAGAGAACTATCTTTAGTAGTCCTTAACATGTCCTGATGCTTCTAGGGAGAAATAAATGTTAAAGTTGTAAGTTATGACCAAATTACAAAAGTTGTCAAATCCTGTTTTTTAGCCAATTTTAGCTCTTCTATGATTTTTTTGGTGGCTTTCATGATATCCAAATGGAGTTTTGATTTTCTATGTCGCATATTGTAACATAAAGCTAATATTCCTTGAGTTTTGGGGCACCTAATACCCTATTTTTCATAGTAGACAACGATGGTTGATTTTTTCAATTATAGAAGAAAACAAAACATTCTAGTATATCAAGTATAGCTTTTTCAATATTGTTAGTTTCTTGTGACAACTACATGGATTTTGTAGGTAGTAACCATATCTAGTCATAAGGATCAAATTTGGCTAGAT
This sequence comes from Adiantum capillus-veneris, assembly GCF_014529385.1. NCBI lineage: Eukaryota > Viridiplantae > Streptophyta > Polypodiopsida > Polypodiales > Pteridaceae > Adiantum > Adiantum capillus-veneris. The sequence continues at coordinate 39,007,131 of NC_140958.1, forward strand.
ATTGAATAGTTTCTATGGGATTCTACAACTCATAATGTTGAACCCAGTTTTTTCATGTTTGTTGTATTTAGCACTTCATCTTTGTCCCCAAGATTCCCCTTGATAAGAGATGTATTATTGTTTTGACATGCTCCATGGCTCTTTATGAACCTAAAGCACAATAGGGAACTAATAAAACATGCATATATTATTTGTATTGAGCGTGGCTATAGAAACTTTGATGATAGGTTTGCAGAATGGTAAAAATTCAACTTTTTTATACCTATTTCTTTTGGCAAAACAAAAAATAGTGAGTGAGAAGCAATCATATGTTCTGATCACCAACCCATTGAAGTTAACTAGGGAATTTATCTCAAGTCCTCCAAAAATCCCTAATCTTATTTTTATGCAACAAAACGTAAGAAATGACTGTTTTGATGAAAATGTACCGGTCCATTAACTTTGGACGCTTGGTGTGACCAAAAGATGAGAAATTTTACAAGTTTCTTATTTTTTCCATGTGTAGTAGGCCTTGAACTATAACCTCATGAAAGGATTTTACAAAATGAGTGGATCTACTATGGTTTTGGAGGTTTTTTTCAAAACCCTGAAAGGACACTTTTATGTCCTGTTAGGTTACCAACCTAGTGTTAAGGCCAATGGTAAACATGTGCTTTTGCTTAGTGAGAAAAGTATACCATCTGCACCTCTTATATGTACAATAATTTTCTTTCTATTTTGCAGAAAGCAAATTTAATAGATGAAGTCTTTTTGTGTTACTGCTTGTTTCTAAGTCTTGTGAATTCTCAAGAGCAAAGTGCGGTGAATTCTAGTAATGGCATGCAAAGTGCAATGAATTCTAGTAATGGTATGCAAGTAATGAATTCTAGTAATGGTATGCAAAGTGCAGTCAATTCTACTGATAAAGTGTTAACAAATCTAACGAGCAAAGTGCTCTCAATTTTAATTCTATAGAGCAAAGTGAAACTCTTGTAAAACAAACATTACAGGAATTACAAGATTCTCCATCCCAGCATAACTCTAGTTTACTTTCTCCTTTTGCATGGAAAAATCTAACTCACTTACTCACAGAGTTAGTGATGTGTTCTCAAGTGATTTACCACCGAGTTTACCCCCTACACCTGATGTGCAGCATGGCATAGATGTCTTACCAGGCACTAAACCGGTGAGTAAACCACCTTATCGTATGAGTGCTAAAGAAGCTAAGGAGGTTAAGAGTCAGTTGGCTGACTACCGCACTCGTGGTTTCGATAGACCTAGCACTTCGCCTTAGGCATCACCAATTCTATTGGTAAAAAAGAAAGATGGTACTATGGACATGTGCGTAGATTATCACAGATTAAATGTGATAACCATCAAGAACAAGTATCCTCTGCCTCGAGTGGATAGTATTAGTTTTATGATTATAATACTCTTGATTGGTGCTATGGTTGCTATCATCTTATTGCATCCGCACATTTAGTGTTTCATTCTTGTCATTAGAGATTTGGCAGTTGTGACTATGAAACACTAATGTTTCATAGCATTTGTGAGCCAGTTTATGTTTATGTGTGTACATGTATTACATTCTTGTTATATGCACACATGGAGTTATTATTTGTTTCTCTGTTGTCTCTAGAGCGGCATTGTGAACCACCTCTAAGAACAATTTGACGTGGTTATTTCTAGCCTTCATGTTTCGATATGTTTCTTGAGTTGCTATGTTTATAGGATAAAAATCAAATCAAGTAGCATATATAATGAGGGATCAACAATGCTAAAGCTGCTCCACCAGAGAATCCATAGTAGCAAAAAAAAGACACAGAGCCGAAATTGGAGAAGACAGCAGAAGATACTCAAAAACCAGAGAAGAAATAAAGACCGGCACCTGAAGAGACAGCAAGGTCTGAGCCCACAACCTCTACTTCCACTCAGTCAGAGACTGCCAAGGTATCAAAGGCTCAGGATACCCAAGAAGAAGACCGACCATCTACCTCTACACAAGAACCACCAGTAAGTAAAACGCAGCAGGAAGCCACACATGAGGCTGTAGGCACATCTCAGCTGGCAAGACGGGAGGAGTGGCAGTCAAACGACGAAGTAATAGTACATGTCAATGAATATGCACGGCAGATGCAAGAAATGACGGAGAGACTCTGCTCAGTAGCACTAAATCGTAGTACCAAGGCCAAAGAACGTGAGATGGTGATCACTGATCTTCGAAGGTAAGTGCAAGAACTAAAGGCAGAAGTGGAACAAAATCAGTTAGCCAAAGGAAGGAAACAAAAAGAAATTGAGAAGTAAGGTGATCTACTCACCAAACTATCTGATGCCTGCAAAGCAAAATATGAGCAGCTGACAAAAGTTACGAATGAACTTCTTACGACATCTCTGGCAGCTCAGAAAATTCAGGTACAATTAGATGTTTCCAATGCTTCTCTCCAGTACTCGGAGCAGCGGATCAATGATCATGCTATTTTCTTACGGCAAATCAGAGAAAATCCAGCCGTGGCCTTGATCAAAGGAACTGATGAAGTGTACAAGGCACTTGAAAAGAAAAACAAAAACCTAGAATTGGAATTAAAACTAGAACAATCACAGCGTAGGGACCTGGCATTCATGCGGGTTCAGAGAGAGGAGGAGCTTCTAGAGGAGATAGCAGAACTCAAGCGGATTAATCAACTCCTCAGAGATGGAGAACTAGATAGGCAGGAAGGGGCAAGCACTTCACAACTGCCATAGATAGACATACCCTCGGTCTCATTTGCAGAGTTTGAGACATAGTCAACAACAGAGCCGAGTGGTGATGATGATTTTTAGATTAACATCACAGATTAAGACACAATGCCAATGGTCCAGCTGTCAAAAGCTGAAGAAGACGCACTGAAGGAGAAGATCACCCTAGAGGCGGATGAGCAGTGGAAAGCCGCAATGGATTGGGAGTTGAGAGTTTTACACTCTGTCAACGTCACTCAACTCACTCCCAATCAGATCAACGCTCAATGGCATCAACAATCCTTGCCGTACCCTCTCATCAAAGTAGATTTATTACAGGTGAAAGAGAGACTGTACAAAGATATGCAAGAAGATGGTGCAGATAAAGAGCACCCAAAGTGGAGGTTAAGCTGGTTGAACAATAATCCGAGATACCTGATTCTGTTCACAAGAGCACCTCCAACCCTTCAAAGAGATCCAACATTTTGTCATGTACCCAGAGTAAGGACATGGCAAGTGCATGAAGCACTACAAAAGAAGAGGCCAACTTGGCTTAACTTCCCCAGGCTGCCAGCTCGAGAGAGAGGTCAAGCGACAGAGGAATACATGGTGAAAACACTTATGGGTGCCATGCCTTTCTTCAAGAGTCTTCCAGATCTCTCATGTGCCATGTTATGTAAGTTCTGCATAATCTGCTTACATGTATACAAGATTTTAATGAGTCTGAGCAAACAGGAGCCCCATGGCTATCATTCTTGGAAGGAAACAAAGGCTTATGTTACGATCTGAGTGGGAAACCTTCAGAAGAAGTCGTCTACGGATTCTATGCCAGATGTATGTTCTTGCCCTTGAATAATATGCTAGCCTTTAAAGAATCTTTCTACACTGGATTTTTCACCTGGTGAATGAAGATATTTGCACCGGTGATCAGTAACCTAACATCCAGGTTTGTAGGCTACTCAGTGGTGGAGTTGAAGAATCAAGTAACAATGTAATTTTTTCAAGTGCCGGACAAAGAACAAAGAATCAGATACCAAAAGGCACTGGACACGCTTAAAGACCGCCTCACCGGCCGTCAACCCGAAGACTATTTCAACCCATAAAGCTATGTCAAGGGACGACACGAGTGAGGAGGGGGGGAACATGTTCGCAGCAAGCTTACACGGACATCATTTTTTGGAGTTCTCTTTGTAAAACATTTATTATTTTGATAAATCGAGAATATTGTAACTCCTATTTTCTCGGATAAACTTTGTAATTAATGATCCAGGGCTACAAGCTTCCAGATTGTATCAGCCAGTCATTTCTCAGCTTTGGTAGAACTCCAGATTATTAGTTTTGACCACCCAAAAACCTTGGCCAACGTATAAAAGCCAATTTTTCTAACTTTTTTATAAGTTTTTTTGGATAAAAAGTACACAGCGTGAGCTAACGGCACTCACTTCTCTCCTTCTTGCGCTTCCTACTCGCTCTTCGATTGTCACATTGCGATTGCGTTTGTTGCATTGCAACCGCAGGTAAGAACTCTACGCATTGACGTAAGCCATTTATAGTATTTTGTAGCTTTTGGCATCGTCGATCCATGGTCTAATTTCATCATAACTAGGAATTTACACTTTTAAATAAAAAATTAAGCATAGATGGGGTATTGGGGCATCATTGCTAAGCATTTAGATACATTCTAGGTGGAAAACGACTAGGTCAAAAATCCACTGTTGTTAATAATCGTGATTTTGAAACTTGAACTAACGTGATGTTTGAGACCATAAGCATGTGTGCTTAGTTCTTATAAACTTGTCCTAGAAGTTTCGTTGCGTTTGGATGTGATTTGCTTGCCGATGAGCAATTGGCTTTTGGTGATTTCAGTCACTTGAGTGGAGCCTGAGTTAGATGCGAGTTGTTAGTTTTTTTTCAAGAGATTGACGACCTCTTTCAGCCTGCATGCACTAGTCGAGTCATTTTCGTCCACATGGGTTGACAAATTGATCGTGGTTCTCGCTAATACTACAATAAGATAGGATGGTGAGGTTAGACATGCATCCCACAAGGAAAGAAAGAGGGATGATCTAGCAGAAGGATATGTTGTAGACTTTATCTTTATCTAGAGGGGTTTAGTGAAGCCCATGGAGAAATAGATAACTTCAACTTTATCTAGAGGTGTTTAGTGAAGACCATGGAGAAATGGAGAACTTCAACTTGAGGAGAATGCAGCACTCAAGAATGCAGTAAGCTTGAGGAGGGAAAGGAGGTCCAAAATTCTTCTACAGAGCTTTTGGGAGGGAAAATTGAAAGTAAGGAAAGAGAAACAAGGTAAGTGAAGAGAAGTGAGAGATGGTACAATAGAGCGAGAGGGAGGGAATGATTAGCACGTTTGTGGAGAGACCCCCTTTGAGAAGAGAGGGTGAGAAACTGGCAGCCAATAGAGAGAGAAGGGATTGGTCTTTACTCAACTATTTAGAGAAATGTTTAGTTTTTTGAATTTAAAATCTATTTTATCTTTATATTTTACAAGAGAGTATAAGTTTGACCGCTTACTTTTAGGGTCTGCCATACCCACCATTTCAATCCACATGGGATCCACCCATTTGTCCCTTCCATAATCTCCTTTTTAATCCTATGGCAAATAAAGCGGCCCCCTTAGACTCCATTCCCTTCCTAATGACAGGGTTCCCTAAAGCAAGCTTGATGGTCAAGACGTGTGCATCATTAACTCGAGCACTTTAGTTTGGCGCGGTTCACTAAATATGTTTTTCATAATTGAATCCTTTGGAGATACAGTAGATACAGCTCAAAGATTTTTGATGGGCAGCTACCTAATGATTAAGCTATAACATTGATGATAGGGTATAAGCCTTATTTTATTTTTCATATTTTTACCAGTTACGTGAGTTTGATGATGGCAAAGAGCTTAAGGTACCTAAAGCATATGCAGATTAAAGTGCAGTTGGCATAGATCGGAGGCTGTGAAGGTTCTGAGAGGATGGACGTCATGCACCTCCGCCACCATGCTAAGAAAGATACCAAAAAGATGCACGTTGAGCTTAATTGAAGCTTACCTGATTAATGATCAGTGTTCAGGGCCTAGTAACAAGCTATTTATATGATTAATGTATGTCAGATGCGACTTTAAAGGGCCAATAGATGCCTTGATGATGCTAAAAAGGAGTATTCTTGAAGGGATCATATATGGGAGTGTATGATCTAGAATTGTAGTGCTTGAAGTTCTCTATTGGACTGTCTTTACGGCTCGTTGATTGGAGCTACGATGAAGAACTTATGGCACTTTGAAGTTTAAGTTGATGCAGATCTGTACCAGATTGGGCAAGTGTAGCTAAGGATACATAAATAAAATGAATGCATGGGCCTGAACTGCTCACTTTGTGGAGCACATTGGTCCTTTTATATCATCAATTGGAGCTCTGGTTGTCGAGAGATTAGCAGATTAAGTTTCACCAGGGGCCAGTTTTGTACTGATTTGGTCGCCTCAGTCAAAGTGCCATTTGAGAATTTATGGGCTTCAACCATGTTCTGGAATATCATACAATTAGTGGAGTAGTAAGTGCTGGATGAGATGTCAACTAAAAGGGGGCCCTGTCATGCATTGGAGACTGTTGATAGCGGGATATGCCTAGCAATGCCTTAATTGACATGTATACCAAATGTGATGTAGTTCAGAAAGCACAAGAAGCAGATGCAAAGTTGAGGGTATCTCTCAAGATGAAATCACCTATACTAGCATCTTGAAGCATGTGGCATTATACGAGATGATGATATGGGCAAACAAAATTTACAATAATATTGTCATTCGGCTAGGGGCTGTTGAAAAATAATCATTGCTTTGGTCGATGTGTATACCTAACGTGGTGCCCATTAGGAGGCGATTTGATTAATTTGACCACCAAGGGCCATTAACCCAAAGGGTCGCCCAAGGCGGTAGGTCCATTGGCCGCCCAAAATATGGCAACAAGGCCGCCCTTAACAACTAAAAAGGAAAGGGCTTTAATGCAAATGAAAAAAAAAATCAAGGTGAAAAATGGTGTGTAGGTAGAAACCAAGGCGTAGAGATGGAAAGAAGGGCCCGTAGCGGCCAAACGGGAGCGTAGACAAGTGCATGATTGAAGGGAAAAATGTTGAAGATCTCCTCATGTAGCAGTTTGGTACCACTCGCGCCGAGTTTGGTGAAGGCAACAAGGCCCTTGCCATGCCGCCGTGGCAAGCAAGAGATGAGTTTTTTTTAAAGCCAAAAATAGGAGAGCTTTTGGGGGAAGAAAAACGTGGGCAGAAGAAGTATCAACGAGCAACACAAGGAAGAAAGGATATAGCGTAAGAAGAAGCAAGGCAAGGAAGGAATCGAAGAATGAGCAAGCAAGGCTCTTTATCTTGTCCTTGGTTAACAAAGGAAGGAGGCAATCTCTGCTTGCGACATCAAGGAGGAGCCATCTCTGTCGCTCTCGACATCAAGGAGGAGTTATTGTGGCATGAGAGGGAAGGAGAAATATGGGTGAAGCACGAAAGCCGAGTATGAGCATGAAGAGGGATTAAGCCAGAGGGACTGAGGAATGAAGGGAGTGGGATCTCTCTCTCTCCCTATCTAGGGCTGCTTGAAGGCTATTATCTCTCCACTAAATCCTCTCTCTTGGCTTGAAAAAGAGGAAGATTTTCTCTCTCTCTCTACTCTCTCAGTTAGGAGAATCCTAGAGCGCAAACAAAGGGGCAATTTTATAGTGATCTTGAGGGCAATCAAAGCACGACAATTGGAGCAGAAGTTTGAAACTTATTATTGGTAATTGAGGCAGTAGGAAAGAGAAATCTCTTGAGGGCTATTGAAGAAGAGGAAGATTCTCTGTCTCTCTCTACTCTCTCAGTTAGGAGAATCCCCAAGATCAAACAAAGGAGAAATTTTGCAGTGATCTTGAGGGTAATCAAAGCACGACAATCAAAGCAAAAGTCTAAAACTTATTATTGGTAATTGAGGCAGTAGGAAAGAGAAATCTCTTGAGGGCTATTGAAGTAGGTAAAGTGACATGAAAAAATTTCCTTCACTGTCATTAGTCCAAAGATTGATTAATCATCTTATCGAGCCCCATTGTTGTTAATGGACCACTTAATCTGCAAAGGGAGCTTAAACTTCTATTTACGAGTTGATTCAAGTGTTGGTGTAGCTAAGAGCCCGCCTTGGCTACAATTTACATTGTACTGAAAGCTTGAATTGAATTATTGAAGACTACGGTGATTGCCAAATCCATATGCATATTTTTTTCTTGTTCTCTCTCACACCTCTCACAGCCAGAGGCTCGACGCCTTCCCGGCTCATGTTTTGAACACATAAACCCCTACAATGTTGAAAATCTGGTACATGTAATACACCTTGCAAATTTTTAGTGAAAGAAGATAAGATACCAAGATATAAATCTCCAATACCCTTTACTTGACAAGTCATATCATCAGCAATATAAACAACACGTTGGAAATTTGGGAAGAGAGAAAATATCACTACGACGGCCACCTCTTTGGTTTTCTCGGTGAAATGAATGCCTTCAAGCATAAAAAGCATGTTCCCTCTATTGTGACTCAGTCTCCTCTTGTTAATTCATAGTTGTACCATGACTAGCATTGTGATGTTCATTGACGTTGAGAGTATTCAATTAAAGACAAGCACGCTAGGTCATAATCAAGACCATCTTTATTAAAGATAATGGTAACAATGTTATCATAAGAAGAGTCCTGCATCGTGTCAAAGAGAAGTGTAATAGGTTGTTTTTTGTGGAGCAGGATCACCGGTGTCAAGAAGTGCGTAGTGCGACTAGGAAAGCACCGGGCCTCTGACTATGAGGATTCATAGAAAAATCAAGAAAAACGTAGACAATTTGGAGCCAAAAACACACTAAAAAAGAACAAAATTGTAGCCACATGAAATATTCACTTCAAAAAAGAACCAAGATTAACTCAAAACTCTTGTGTGTGTGAAGATTAAGTTTAGCCTCGCTTCCAATTGCACAAATGGAGTACTCTTTCGACCTGTTTAAAACCCTTGGCACTTTGATTCTTCATTGTGACCATTTCATAGAAGCTTCACAACTTCATTAGAGAAGCCCAAGTAGTTATTTGAAGAGGGAAAACCCTAATTGAAGGCCTCAGAGCCTCAACCATGTAGTGGAAGAAGCACCCTGTCTTCAAATGGTTGTATGTCCTTAATTATATGCCCAAGTGAGCTCATTCTTGGCTCTAAAACATCTCCCTCAGATTGAGCAACGAGGGCACTGTTGTTGGCATGGAATTCTGAGATGTTTTTAGGCTATTTGTGACTATTTTATGGCCATTTTTAGCCCAAAAATATCGCTTTTTGTTCGTAAAAGCCTAAATGGGTAGTGGAAAAATCCCATTGGACTCAAATTTCATGTTGAACCTCATTTTTACACTTGGTAAGCACTTTGGACACGTCTTTTATGCCCGCACATGAAACTTGCTATTTTTAGCCAACATCGCCCGCATTGAACTTTCCAGGCAAAACAAGCGTGTCAATTTGAAACACTTGACATTTGTACATTCTTAAATAGAATTAGGCATGCTTTAATTTTTTAAAATATGCCATGGTGCCACGTCCCTTGCTTGGTAAGGTATTACACGCATGCAACCATGGCATCCGTTTCCATATATATCACACTATGTACATTGTAGCATGTAATAGGACTAATTTTTGAAGTTCTTAAAGTCCAAAAGAATGTAGTAGACCATATCTTTCGTTTAACACGATTTGAAAGATTGTTGAATAGTCTATTAGATAGAGTTTATCTCAATGAGTTTAAGATATTTAAAGAGAAAATATATTCTCTTCTTTTTAAATAATACACTAAAGATATATTTCATAAAGATTAATGAATAACAGATAGTCTGTCTATGAACATTATAATAAAAACTAGTTAAAATTGAAATTTTTATTAATATCAATGATTTCTATTTATGTATTTTAGCTTCAAATGCATCGGTAGAGTTAAAATAAGTTGAAAAAGTATTGGAGATCCAAAAATAGAGTTTTTATGAGTTGCTTCCTAAAAGTTGCGTTTTTAGCCAAATAAAGACGTTTTTCGTAATTTTGTCCATGGTCCCTTGAAGAACAGACACGTTCCCGTCGTTTTGAGTACCTGGAAGATTATATTCTGAGTTCATATCACAAATTTATGACAGTAACAAATTGTCAACAGCAGTAGGGAAGCTTACAAGCAGCAACAAGTTAGCTTACAAACAAATATACACAGGTAATATCTCTTTTATTTCATCCAATCAAGAATTAATTATACTCTTTTATGATGGTACAAAATGATGTTTTGAATTTGATTATCATGTTGATTTGGTTGCACGAGTATGTTCTTTTGGCTATTTTGTAGACAATGCAGGAATCAATGTGTGAAACAAGATATGTGCAAGGTGTCTTGATATTGGGATTGTGATCGTGTTGCGATTCTGATTATGATGGTTATTGCCATCATGAGATTGAGAGTGTGATTGTGACTGAGATTGAGAGTGAGAGTGTGATTGAGATTAAGATTGTGCATAAGATTAAGATTGAGATTGAGAGTGAGCGTGAGAGTGTGATTGAGATAGCTCGGGGGTGGTCGGGAGGTTATGAAACGATCTATGCTCCTCTTGTAACTATTATGCATACAGACTCTTTATTTCATCTATTTACTCTGCATACTCTGTATATTCCTTGTTCATCAATGTATTCCACTCTCTCGTGTCCTGTCCCAAGTGGTATCAGAGCAGTTTCGATTCTGTGACATCAATGAAAGAATATGAGAACCGAGTGAAGAAAGAAGAAGATGAAAGTGGAGTCAAATGATCAAAGAAAAAGAAGCAGAAAAAGAATCGATGATGATGGTGAGGACGTCGATGCAGGAGAAGTGACAACCAAATAACTCTTGAAGAAGGCTAAGCTCAATGTATTTGATGGCATAAAAAAGATATGCAAAGATTTAAAAGTATGAATTAGAGAAGTCGAAGATCTGGATATACTTTAAACATGGTGAACAAGACTACTAGACGTTCAAATGCTCGAGCAAAGTGATCGATAAGGAAATATGTACCAAGATGGCTCAACTGGAGACAGGTAAGTCATCTAGCCCTTCTTTGTGATGCTTTCTATCTTTGGTACGTCATTTGAAAGCTTTTGCGATCAATTTTATACGTAAAAACAAAACCTAAAACTAAATTTCTTAATTTATTCTGGTAGTACACATTACTTCTTGTCCTTTAAATTGACTGAGAAATCGAATTGAGAAATCAACAGACTTGTGGACTTAACTAGTGGTAATAAAAGTTTCACGAAAGAACTAGTTGAAAATTTATTTTTTGCTCTCTGAACAGTCGGAAGCATAAAGATGATTTATATTTCATTAACGTAGGTATACATAGTGCAATTATTAATATCAATTAGATGACTGAAAATCATGTTTTTATTGCTTGTGAAGAAAGAAAAATCTCTCTAAAATCATTGGATGAGGATAGTCACACTCTTCTTGGGGAAGAAAGAGAGTCTAAATCTAGTTTTGGCCATTAAATTGATAAGGTGACTTAGACAAGAGTGTGAGACTTTTATAACTTTTGACAAATGAGCTAAAAATAAACCTAAGGAAAAAAAAAGTATATGCAGAAAATCTTTTAGATGAACTCAAGGATGTTTTCTTTGATGAACTTCCATATGCCTTCTCGTAGATCACTAGACCGTGGGATAGGTCTATATCTAGAATCCGAATCGAACTCTTGATCTCCTTATATATAAACTTTAAAAACTAAAACTCAAACTTGATAGCTTCTTGAGGAAAGGGTTAATCAGGCCTAGTATATCTACTTGGGATAGCCCTGTTCTTTTTTAGAGGAAGAAGGATGGGACTTTTAGACTATGTATTGACTACATGGATCTTAATAAACGAACCTTTGAGAATAAATATCTCCTTCCGCACATCGATGAGCTGATGAGTCAACTTATCGATGCACAAGTATTTTTCAAAGTTTGACCTTCGATCTAGATACGACCAGATCAGAATTAATGAAGGAGATAGTTTTAAAACTGCATTTGAAACATTGAAAGAAAGGGTGACTAAAAAATATCTGTTGAAAATTTCAAAACTTGGAAAATCTTTCGTGGTAACATGTCATGCAAGGGGGGAACAAATGGGATGTGTCTTATGTCAAGAGACGAGAGTTGTGGCATGTGAATTTAGGAAGTTGACAAGACATGAAGTAAATAATGAGTTTCTCCTCTAGCATTATATCTCTTAGCTCTCATCGCGTCCAAGCGGCGTATCTGTCGGATTCTGCAAAAAAAGACAATAAGACAGCTTTCAGTAAGTATAACATTTATAAAACAATACAAAAAATAGAAAAGAGTAAACCCTAATACTAACCATGCCGCCGCGAGAACTGAGAATGTCCATCAGGGCGTTTAAGCCCTTCCTGCCTGCGTACTCACGCTCGTACGGTGTGGGATCACGTCCTATCATCGACCACTGTCAAAACATACAAAGATTTCACTATGTTAGAATTAAAAAACTCATAAACCCTAAACTATCGAACATAAAGAGCAATGCGAAAACACTTACAAAATCGGCCTCAAATGATGCCCATCCACCGCTCCCCAAGTGGTGCGAGCTCCCTGTCTCTACTCGTGCTCTGGCTGCATCCTTTTGTTGCTTCCACTTGTCGGGATTCTCGCGCGTTGCTTTCTTCGCATTCTTCCAATCTTCTTTGGCCAGCCAATCTGGCCTGTTCCACCCATGCTTGATTGCTTTTTGCACTTCGGAACGCTTGTGTTTGCAGTATTCGCGTATTCGAATCTTCATCAGGTCTTCATTGAAGCGCTGATCCCGTGTTGGAACGGGAAACTCATCATGAAGTATGCTAATATCTCTGTCTTTTAAATCACTTGGTACTTCACTCCATTTGTTTAGTATGTAGTGTCTAAACAGCTGAGAGCAAAGACCACGCATGCGCGAGATCACCTTCTTGCCGTCATCATCCATGATGATGCCGCCGCTGAAGTCGATGGAGTAAGGCAAGCCCTCTGGCCGATGACGCGTGAACCTGGGTGTCCCGGCAGGGGTCTCTAGCGGCATGTCGATGGGGGTACGGACGTCAGGTGTCTCCACCGGCGTCTGGGCCCCGAAGCGAGGAGTGTCGAGTGGGGTTGCTCCTGGCGGAGTAGGTAGAGGTGTGTAGCTGCTAGGAACAGTCAGCCGCGCAAAACCTGGCGTAGATGGCGATGATGTGGCTGGTGTGGGGGCGGGCAAAGAAGGGGAGCGTAAAGAGCCTCTTCGAACACGAGGCGGTGTGGAGGCATCGGCGGCGGAATCCCCACGACAACCGCCACCGCCAACACTAGAGCACCGGTGTCTAGACGAGTGTGAAGATTGTCTCATCGACACCGAAGCTTTGGAGCGCGCCGAATGCTCCGAAAGAGAGGGAGATGCGGATGGATTAGGAACGCGCGATGATGCGCCAGAGCAATGACGCTCCACGTACCACTGTCTCTGCTGCGGTGACAAAGAATAAATAAACTCCTCATCATCCATACCTACATTAAACACACGAATATTTAAACTTAATATTGAATGAATAGAGTAGACAATGACACAAAGACCATTAAATACAATGACGTAATGGCGCATATAAATACAATGACGCAATGAATTGAGTGATAGAAGAGGCAAGTCGAAAACTCAGAATTTTCAATCAAAAGATGTGAGCGCGAGTAGAAAAGAGCGTTATACGCCATGGAAGGTACTTAGAGAGCCAGAGCTTTTACAACACGGAGAAAAATTGTTCAAATACAATATTTGTGGCTTTAAGAGATCTCTCTCTCATCCTCGCATAACTCAGCATAACTTCCTATATCTATATAGAGCTCTCCGTTTAAACACATATCCTCTGTTTCATTTTGTAGATCCTCTGCATACACCCCATATAGAGTAGTAGCATCTTGATGCTTGTCTGGCACCACCGCAGCGGCTTCTGATTGAGCATCTTCTCTGATCTCCTCCATTGATGCCGTTGTGATTGGCACATGGTAGCCTTCATACGTCCTTGCACTACGAGAGGCTACCTCTATGACGTACCACCAGTTTGATGTAGACTTTGTAGGATGAAATATTACCTGCCAGAGCCACATAACTTACATGAGAGCTTTCAAGCACATAACTTGTAAAAGGGGGATGTTAACTATTTACATACTTACTTGTTCACAATGCTCGGGTAGTACGAAAGTGTCTCTTAGGTCAGTCCATTTCTTAGTAGAATCCACCTCAAGAAAACCAGACTCTCCTCTACGCACAATAGCGTTGCGACCCTCCATGATTATCTTGAACCATTGCACGTCGAACAAGTCGACAGAAAATCCTGTGTAATCGATCCTCAAAATCTCTTGTAGCGTGCCGAAGTAAGTGAGTTCCGCCACCACAGGATCTGCATCAGAGGAACGTCGTCGACTAGACTGTTCAAATTTTGCCATGATTCCACAATCTTGAGTAAAACGCTTTTTGTCGATCCGTTCCACCCTAAAATGTCGACCTTTACACCATGCTGCTGTGTATGACTTATACTACAACGAACAAAGATTATGAGTGCCCATTCAAACGTTTAGAAATAAAGTCACTATCTAGTCGTACATTGCAAACTTACCTTGGTCGCGCAACCCCGAGAGTACTCCCACTCTGTCTTAGTCACTTCGTCACCGCATTGTTGTGCGCTTTTCAATTGGTTGTGCAACCATCTTAACCTCATGAAGGTTGGTAGGCTCTCCAGAACCATCGCATAGTGCATCGGTGGTCGTCTTCCCCGTCTCCACTCGATTCGTGCCCTTTGTCGCTCTTGCTTTGCATCCTCATATTGTGAAATCCACTTTTGCATCACTGGATTGTGAAGCATGCAAAATCGGTTGATTTTAGCCTCTAGATCTTTCGTCATGTTCTTCTCAACACCGAGATTGCACATGACAATCCCAGATATGCGCTCATCATCTATGGTTTGCCATAGCCTGTCCCGGGCTTTATCAAATCCGTCTAGCCACTCTCCAATGTACACTAGGGACTCTGATACCAACCAACCTTCTGCCATGCTACCCTCCGGACGTGCCTTTTGACGCACATATCCCTTAAGCGTTTTCATGAAACGTTCTAAGAAGAACATCCATCTGGAATGAACTGTGCCAGCTATTTCCACCTCATCAACTATGTGAACAAGAAGATGCACCTGAATGATTAGCATGGTAGTAGGAAAATGTTTCTCAAACATGCACACAAGCTCCACAGCATTTAGTTTGGCGAATGGTATGGAGTCTACGTTGATCTCCTTTTGTGAGATCCATTGCACCAGCTTTGCAAGTTTGTAGATTGTGTTACGGACGTCGAGAGACAAACATCCCTCAATGGCAACCGGTAAAATAAACTGTAAAGTATGTGCAACAATGATATTAAAGTCCACATTTTATGCAATGATATTAAAGTCCACTATGAACGTACCTGACACATTTTATGCCAATCGTGTGACATTTTATGAACGTTCGGAGCGAGTGCATTACGCCAGTGGGGGTCCGCAAAGATCGAATGGTCTCTTTTACTTTGCGTTCTTGGGCTCCTGTGAAAATCCATGGTGCTTTAGGGAGTTTTATTGATCCATCAGACACTGTTTGCGGCCAATATTGCTCCATACGATCCACATTTCTAAGGTCAACTCTGGTTCCCAAAGTATCTTTCTTGCCGGTCAGATGGTCCCATAGTAGATTACCCACATTCTTGAATATGTGCATTGGATCGAGCAAGTGATTGATCATGAGTCGGGGCCAGTATGGTAACTCGTACCATAGAGATAGTCTCTTCATCCCTAGAGGCAATCCGTCATCGCACATCTCCTTCTGCTCTAACCATGCTTGTGCAGACATCCTTGGTGGCTCTCTTCCCAAAAAGCCGTCGCGTAACACATGATTCTCTGGAAGATACGCTTGATGACCTTCGTAGATTTGCTTCTTCAGTGAGGGCGCCCTACGTGCATTCAGTCTAGGTCTACATGTGACACATGCTCTGTATCCGCTTATTTGAAGCCCTGCATGTATACATATGATAATAGATCAACTATGGGAAAAAACAAGATTTACACTGTCTGAGTGAGGAGTGTCAATAGATCACCTGAGCATTCTGTTAGCCCGGGATAGTCATGCATGGTCCACATTAGAATGCCTCTGATCAAAGCATTCCGTCGTCCTGTGTGTCGGCTCATATCCACCACCTCTATGCCAATCCACAATTGTTGTAGCTCTTCCAATAGTGGACGAAGATACACATCCATATTCTTCACTTTATATCGCCCTGGCACAATCAAGCTTAGCCATAGGTGCCCCTTCTTCGTAGTCAACCACGGGGGAATGTTGTAGTTGACGATGACAACGGGCCATACACTGTAAGATGTTGATCTTTGACCAAATGGATTTACGCCATCCATAGCCAGGCCTAAGTGCAAATTTCGAGCTTCCCTGGCAAAATCCGACCATGTTCCATCTATATGTTTCCAGACTGCGCAATCTGCAGGAATTCGTAGCACACCATCCGAAGATTTATTCTCCTCATGCCATGATGCTAGGGCGGCCATGGACTTACATTCGAAGAAATGCTTGATGCGAGGAAGTAGAGGAAAATGCCGCAAAACCTTTTGTGGAATTTTTGTCCCGTGGAGATCTACTCGATATCTTTCGGAATCACATTTCGGACACTTCTCCATGTCTATGTATTCCCCTCTGAAAAGAATGCAGTCATTAGGACAAGCGTGGATAGAATTGTAATCCATCCCCAAGTTTCACAAAATCTTTCTTGCTTCATCTCGGGAATCTGGCATCACATTGTCAGCTGGTAGTATGTGCTCTTTAAGCAATCTACACAACATAAAAATACGATACAGTCGTGTAAAAATCTATCAGATCATTATACATTTAGAGTTTTATTAAAGTAAACTAATTGTAATAGATCACCTGAAAAGCATTGTGACGCTAGTGTCACTCCATCCAAACTTTGCCTGCTTGTTAAGAAGAACCAGGAGTGCTTTCAATCTAGACATACGTGCTCCATTATACAATGGCGTATCGGCTTCACTTTTCATATCATCATAGATAAGCCTTTCTGAATCCATGATCGTCTCGATCATTTCATCAATCTCGGGCTCAAACATTGCCTCGTTGGGAATGTGCTCTGCATGATCATCCCCCGAGCTGTCAGAGGCTACATCTTGTGGCCTCACATATGCTGCTTGACCAAAGCGCCTGCGAACACGTCTATTGGGTTGCAAGATTGCTGCTTGTTGGCCAGCATCAGAGTCCGACGAGTTATAATTGGCAACAACTCGATCTATAATAGATGGATCGAACTTGCCAAATTCGTGAACGTGCTGCAAAGAAACCTGTCTTGTCCATCGCACAGCATGCTTGCATTGATTACAAGGACATAAGACCCTCATTGAGAGATAGGTGTTTCAGTTGGACGGTCCCACATCCTCGTCACTACTCATAATGAGGATAAAAATCTTATAACCTGGACAAAAAATTTAATATTCTATTGGCATTCTTCGTCTTATCTGTCTCTCTCTCTCTCTCTCTAGAGGTGCACGGAGATCAGAACCACCGGGTTATAATCTCATCTTTATTGGTCAATACCTATATTTGTGGGTACAAGAAATCTACAGACCCACGTCTACATGATACTGCATGTAGTGGACAAAACCCCTTTGCCTCTTCTCTAGCTGTAGGACTTCACAGCATCTTAACATCTTTTCACAGTAGATCTTTTCACTGTTCGTCTAACTCTAAACCCTAAACCGTAAGTAATTCTTGCGTGGACTCGATCTAACGTAAATAAGCGTAAATCTAAATAAACGTAAATCTAACTAAAAATAAACCTAAATCTAATTTAACGTAAGTCTACATCTAACCTAATCTTTAACGTCTTTTGGGATAGTTTCCTACGACGTTAAAACTCTCTTCTTCTTGTGTGTGTGTGTGTGTGTGTGTGTGTGGGTAAACCTAAATAAACCTAAGGCTAATCTAATATAACATAAATCTAAATCTAACGTAAATTATGTTATATTAAAAACAAAGAACTAAACTAGCAGGGATTATAAGAACCTTAAAACTGATTTAACACATAATTTTTCACATAACTCGGCAAGAGTTGGCATTCTCATCACTAAAGATGTGAGAGTTAACTTCCGGCGGTGACGCTGCCTCATCTCCATCCACATCTGGCAACAGCAATTGGCCCTTTGTATCGTTCTTCCTCTTGTTACTAACTTTGAAGTTGCTGTTGAATGACTATAGGTTGTCTAGATGGTCATTGTCGGGGATGTAGTGACTCTTGCCGCCCTGAAGATCCACCTTCTTCCCTATCTTCTGAAGACATTTCACCAATACTTTTGGATTGACGGAGCCCACCATGAGTGAAGGCAGCAATACCCTATATTCCATTGAGGGCTTTCTTCACCCGCTTCATGCAGGCATCGCAGTCTATGGAGACCTAAATCTAATCTAATATAATGTAAATCTAAATCTAGTGTAAATAAACGTAAATCTAACTAAAAATAAACCTAAAACTAATCTAATTTAACTTAAATAAACCTAAATCTAATTTAACGTAAATCTACATCTAACCTAATCTTTAATGTCTTTTATGATAGTTTCCTACGACGTTATAACTCTCTTCTTCTTGTGTGTGTGCGCGTGTGTGGATGTGTGTGCCAATAAAAAGAGATAAATGGTATAACCTTTCTATCACCCATGCCAAGTATGATAGATTGGTTATGCCATTTCCCTTTTGAATAATAGGTCTTGAGTTCAACTCCTCGTCGGCTAGATCTTTAGGTCTTTTAATTTTAATTAGTTTCCTACGACGTTAAATTAGTTTCTCTCTCTTTCTCTCTCAATGTGTGTGCGTTTTTTTGTTTATGCATGTTTTCTCTCTCTTTTCCTCTCTCAATGTGTGCGTTTTTTGTTTATGCATGTTCTCTCTCTCTTTTCCTCTCTCAATGTGTGCGTTTTTTGTTTATGCATGCTCTCTCTCTCTTTTCCTCTCTCAATGTGTGTGTACATTCTTTGTTTATGTATGTGTGTGCGTTTTTGTGTGTGTGCATTCTTTGTTTATGTGTGTGTGCGTTTTTGTTTATATTTGTACTCTTTCTCTCTCTCTCTCTCTCTCTCTCTCTCTCTCTCTCTCTCTCTCTCTCAAAAACACTATGTGTATGTGTGTGTGCATTTTTGTTTATGTTTGTACTCTTTGTATCTCTCTCTCTCTCTCTCTCTCTCTCTCTCTCTCTCTCTCAAAAACACTATGTGTGTGTGTGTGTGTGTGTGTGAGAGAGAGAGAGAGAGGGAGAGAGAAAGAGGGGAAGGGAACATGAGAGTGAGGAGAGGGAAGGAGCATACTTGGCTCTCCTTCCTCTCCTCGTGTGTGTGTGTGTGTGTGTGTGTGTGTGTGTATGTGTGTGTGTGTGGAGAAGAAAGAGAGAGAGAGAGAGAGAGAGAGAGAGGGAGAGCGTTACCTGCTCCTTGGTTGAGGGCGCTGAAAAACTCAGATCTGAGATCTGAGTTTTTGGGCGCTCTCTGTTATTTTTTTTAGCCCAGCCGGCGTCGCTATGAGCGTCGCAAATTTACTTGTAAATTTGCGACGCTCATAGCGACGCCGGGAAATATTTTTTTTGAGCGTCGCTGTGTTAGCGTCGCTAATATGAATAGCCTCTTGTAGTGCCATACCATACATGCTTGAGTTATCATATTGTGGTGACATCTCAAAAGCAATATATCCATCATAATGTAATAGAGGTGTATCCGAAAAAGCGCCTTTAGTCTTTGGCCCAATAAAATAGTGCCACCATTGATTGCTAAGGTCTTGTGCTCTCACATATGAAATCCTTTTTCTCATCAACCAAAGCTTGGTTGTTCTTGAAATTCTACCTTGCATTGAATGGGAAACAAATGTGCAACAAAAAGTATTGCATGTTAGAACCTTATAGAAGTGCAAAGATTTTATGGGTTGACATGATGGACCTTTTTTTGAGGCTAATGGAAATCTTCCTTTTTACTCTGACATGTAGGCCAAGTTCTTTTTCTTGTGGCCTGGTGATAGCAGTCGACGTCGAGGGAGCCTAGACGAGTAGCCAACTTCTGTTAACTCTTTCCGGGCTTGCAAGGTATAACTTTAATGTACTTGTAAGATATGCGGGCGTACACACACACACACAAACACACACACACACACACAGAGAACTATACCTATGGAATCGATCATAGACATTGTCTACTTGCCTAGGCCTCTACTTGTCTGCTCTCTCACTATCTCCCTCTTCTCTCATTAATCTTCTTCCTCTTCTTCTTCTGTCTAATATGGTATTATGACAACAATAACCTACAATGATCAATACTAGACATTGTCTACTTGCCTAGGTCTCTACTTGTCTGCTCTCTCACTATCTCCCTCTTCTCTCATTAATCTTCTTCCTCTTATTCTTCTGTCTAATATGGTATTATGACAACAATGATCCTGTCATACCTGCAAGGAGCAATCCCACCATGCCTTTTGCGAATAATATTCCCTTGCTTATAGCACAATGAGACTCATCATTGCTCCTCCTTGCTGCCCTGCAAACGAGACTACCAAGCCTCTTATGGATCCTCTACTAATATGGCGAGGTATCCCAATTTTGCCTTGCTACCATACAACAACTCCGAGATCTCATATGTATGAGCCATACGTCCTCCCAACACTAAAGCTCGTTTAAGGCTTTTTAAAATTGAAGTCCTTGATGAAGGCCACGTCACAACTAGATCATGAAGCTGATCTCAATGTACACTCTCTAATTGGTCAAACATTTATAGGACACGTTCTTTTGGTTGCGCTGTAACTGTAGTAGTAGTTGCATGTGATTAACTTATCAATAGCAAAAAATATGCTGCATGCATGAGACACTTCTTAAGAAGCTACACACAATTAGCTTGTCAATGGCGATGATTATTTTGCAACTACATGAGATTAACATGTCAATATGATGAACATGTCAATGGCGATGATTCTTTTGCTGCATCTAGTTGTACGTACTTCTTTGGCAAAAAAGCAATCGCATGTGATTAACATGGCTGGCTTAAAAGCATGAATTAATATAGTGCTTGACATTGGACAATGCTTTGGTTGGCATGCATGTAAACTGAGTTATAGAGAGCTTCCGATCAGAAGGTAGCTCTATGACGTGAAGGCCCCTCAAAACGCTTGAGCTCTATCGACTGCAATACATAATATCTCCTTGAAACCTTAAATTTCTGAGTATCTTAAGCTACGGTACATTCTGAGTATCCTTGGTCCGTGGGGTGCATAAGTCCTGGCTTGTCAGGCGAAGCCGTTTCATCTCCTGCGTGACATACTTGGGTAGCCCCTGATCTGGTCGTAGGTTCTTGATGAGGAGGCAAATCTTTACAGCACGGATGAACGAGAACCACATGGCTAGTGGGCCAAGTGACGCTCACAGAAGCATGCTTTGTGCAGATGCGAGCCTTGGCCTCCCCGAAACAAGTGACAAGATGAGATTCCTCTACCGGCGCTAGGCTGTATATCAGTTCTGCCCTCAGGTTGCCCTCAGTTTGCAGCTGATATGATATAGAATTAGCTTGTGAGGCAGAATTATCCCGGCTTGTGCAGCAGCCACCATCAACTTGCGCTTGCACCAATAGCTCCAAGTATTCCCCTTTCACGATTATCTTCTCAGAGACTCTTTTTCTCTTTGTCGAGTGGTCGTGTGGCGATTGCTCATGCGAATGAAGCTCCACAAGCTCGCCAAGTTTTGGCTCCAATTATGCCGCGATGATAATCGTGTTTGCTCTTTAAAGCTCAGCAACTTGAAACCTCTCGCAACCAGTCCGCGCCGGTGCGGAACTGGTTCGAGCAGGTTCAACACCAATGCAAATGTTGTTTAATTAAAGAACTACCTATAAAGCGCATAAGCTTTTGAAACCTCTCGAAACCGGTCAGCGCCGACGTGGCCTGGTTTCAGCACGTTCCACATGATTTTCTATCTACATAGTCAACTCAACAAATTTGGTTAGTTTTTAGATTTCCCTCACATATACCTTGCCCCCACATATACCTTGCCCCCCTCTATCTTGTGTGGCCTCATTTGCACCCTCGACATCTCAACACGTGCATCCAGAATTTCCTCCACCTCTCCAATATCTTGTAATTCTATGTCTAACAATCTCATCGTGAATTCTCTCTACGATAGATGGAGAGAGGTAGAAAGAGAAAAATGAAGCTTGAGAGAGAGAGAGAGAGCGAGAGAGATTCTTAAGAGAGAGAGCGATGTGGGCATCTAGGTGGATTCTAGCCTTCAAAGATTTTTCTTCAATCATATAGACATACTCTCACAATATACAAAGTAGTTTTTTGGTTCCTTTTTTGATAAATTTGGATCTAGAAATCTATACAAAGCTAGATAATCACCACATTATGGCTTTGGTGAAACTCGTCTAAACCTATCCGCACGGGCAGTGACCGGTTCCAAGATGGGGCGGGCGCCACAGTTAAGTGACAACGGATTTGGGCGGTGCAGCGACGAAGCCGGGTACTGTTGTGGCAATTTTTCTTTTGTTTCGTTATAAAATTTCCTTCTTGGTTAAATTGGGTCACATTTATATGAAAAAAAAAAGCCCCTTAGCATGTTGGAGAAGCCAGACAGAACTTTAACACTCCTACATGTTGGAGTAGATTCAAAAAGCCCTCTTGTGGCTTTGATTCAAAACAATCCAAACTTTCTTGACCACTCCCTGCTAGCTAGTAAAGTTGATGATTATGCAATTGCAGGGAGAGCATTTGTAATAAATGGCCCATAGTTCCCTATACCTACCTTTGTTGTTCTACCTTTCATTCATACATTCCAATAGACTGAATCTAGGCATGACAATGTGTAAACACATTGGTCTTTCATATGTGCAAGTCTATAGATACTTTGTCAAGTATAACTATTTATTTCACAAACATCTTGAATGTTCTTGCACACTTACAAATCTTGAATATTCTTGCACATCTTGAATGTTCTTGCACACTTACAAATATTGAATAGTGCCTATGCATAGGAAATGCAAGAGTAGATGAGTGCATCTACAGACACCTTCTCCACACTATTGTTGTAAACTACCTAGTGGTGTTTGGCCTTAGAGAATATGGCATATCCTCTAGTCAATGCAATCAAAGAGATGACATCATTAGTATAAAGCTCTCATCAAGAGCTATATATGCTCTCTAAATTAAATGACTTTGGGCATATTTGTTTTTTTTTTTTTAAATAGGCAATGGATGGCAAGTGAACACTAGTAGTTCTTAGAATGTGGGGATGTAGGATATAGCCAGCAAAGGGAGCGTCAATAAGCTCTTTGTTGAAAAATTCAAGAAGAAACAAGGCCAACCTTCTGTCTACATGATATTAGATGAGAAATTTGATAGATAATAAATTCTTCTCAAAATATTTTTCCCTTTTACGGCGTTGCAGAGTAATTTTACACAATCTACTTCTACTCAGATTTAAAGAAAACATTTATTACCAAGATCCCTAAATTGAGCTACATGATGTGTGGCCAATATAGACATGGACAGTTGTGTCTTTGCTATTTTTAGTGAATGCTACTTGAGGGTATTTTAGAAGATGACAATATCTTTCACAACAATTGGGATACCTCGCCATAGTAGAGGATCCACAAGAGGCTTTTGAAAATGGTATGTAATTTCTCCATACGGTCTCTTTTCCCTTTTCACTTTTGAAAATGTCTCTAATTCACAAATAATTTTATTGAGATATTCCCTCATTTTTTTCATCGCTCGAAAAAACTCGCTCGCCATCTTGTAAGACTCAATAAAAACATAGTTAAAATTGAAATTTTTATTAATATCAATGATTTATATTTATGTGTTTTAGCTTGAAATGCATGGGTTCAGTTAAAATAAGTTGAAAAAGTAGTGGAGATCCAAAAATAATTTATGAGTCGTGACCTAAAAGTTGCATTTTCAGCCAAATAAAGACGTTTTTTGTAATTTTGTCTACCTTGCCTTGTAGACCAGACTTGTTCCCGGTTGTTTTGAGTACCTAGAAGCTTATAATCTGTGTTCGTATCACAAAGTTATGACAGAAACAAATTGTCAGCAGCAGCAGCAGCAGGGCAACTTACAAGAAGCAGCAGGTTAGCTTACAAACAAATATACACAGGTAATATCTCTTTTGTTTCATCGAATCAAGAAGTAATTATACTCTTTTATGATGGTACAAAATGATGTTTTGAATTCGATTATCATGTTGATTTGGTTGCAGGAGTATGTTCTTTTGGCTATTTTGTAGACGATGGAGAAATCAATGTGTGAAACAAGATATGTGCAAGGTGTCATAGTATTGTGATTGTCATCGTGTTGTGATTCTGATTATGATGGTTATTGCCATCATGAGATTAAGAGTGTGATTGTGATTGTGATTGAGATTGAGAGTGAGAGTGTGATTGAGATTGAGATTGTGCACAAGATTAAGATTGAGAGTGAGAGTGTGATTGAGATAGCTCGGGGGTGGTCAGGAGGTTATGAAACGAGCTATGCTCCTCTTGCAACTATTATGCATACAGACTCTTTATTTCATCTATTTACTCTGCATACTCTATAGATTTCTTGTTCATCAATGTATTCCACCCTCCCGTGTTGCGTCACATAGCATTTGGTCCCGCATTAAAAACATAAAGAGTGAGGTAGATATTTTTATTTTCACATTATGCACATGCCACCACGGCAAGGCCTCCACCACCTCTAAAACCTGCACATCCTCCAGCATGTGCCACACATATATTTTTGCAGCATGTTCTATCTTCATTTAAGTCCACATACATGTCAATCTCATCATTGCTTTCAACGAAATCTAACGCATCATCCTCTCGTTCTTCATCCACATCCATACCATTTTCATCAGAACCATCATTGGGACTTTCTTGTGAATCAAGGGGATAACTTGATTCTTTTCCATGCGATGGGAATCTTCAATTTTGCCCCATCTAGTTCATGCAAGGTATAAGTTGCATTCCCATGTACATGATGTACCACATAAGTACCAAATCATCTCTTTAGAAGCTTTCTTATTGTTGAATATTGGTGTCAAGGCTGTTGTCATACACCAATACCTAATCACCTTCCTCAATAGCTTTAGGTTTGAGCCTATGCCTCTTATCAAATTTGTCTCAATATCTTGATGCTTTCTTTCTAATTGTATGCACAAAGCAAGAAGTTCTTCCCAACTCATTCCATCTTCCCAAGGCAGTACATTCCATGTGGAAATTACATCCTCGATTGGCATTATAGGTTTTCGACCATATATCAACTCAACAGGCATTTAGCTAGTAACTCAGCTATGAGTTGTATGTCAGCCCATAAAGCATAAGGCAATAACCTAGGCCACTCTCCCATTTTATCTTTGCAAGCCTTAGCCAAAGCTTTGATGATAGGAGGATGCCCACACTTTGATTTACCATTTCCGTAGGATTGTATGCAGTAGTGAGAGCAAGTTTAATGCCCAACCTAAAGAAAAACTCCCTTTCTTTCACTATAAGAGGAAAACTCCATAACCGCTAGCATTGCCGCGGATTAACAAAGGAAAATAGAAAGAGAAAATATTATGTGTGCGGCAATAACAGTGGCAAAGGACGCGGTAGTGGTTTGAAAACAATATACGCGGTAATAGTAGCAGTTATATAGCCGCGATTATTACTGCAAATATTACCGTGCATATTACCATGTATATTACCTCACATATTACCTCACATGTTATCGTGCATATTACCGCCATACAGATATTCAAAAATAAAGATGATCATCTGGTCCATCCAATTTGGATGGCCTAGATGAGCATATTTATTGTTGATCTGTATAAAGTTATCTGGTTTATGACTGCCTTCTTCAAGCACATAGTTCACATCAACAAATATTGGTCCCTTCTTCTTAATACTATTCTATCACAAGGAGCTCTATTTATTGTAGGGGCTTTGTATACTCATCTTCAACACTGAACAGTGAGTCAAATCAACCAATGATTTGGAAGGTGATATAGTTGATGATTGACTTAAGAACCTTTGTGCATGATCATAGTTCTAGTACTAGGAGCACACTAATAACCTTTAAGATAAGCATCCTATTTGAAACTTTGTAGCATTTCCATTGCCATGTTTGTGCTACCGTCCATTTGGCATTCTCAATGATCATGCATTCTGCTTATTATAACATCTATGATAGGTAGATATAGATAGATAAATAGATTTGATTATCATTCATGAAGGTCAAATATGACCTATGGGACCAAAAAAAAAACGTTACAAAGCTCCTTTTGAATAAAGGTAGATGGGTTTTTTTAATTCATGATGACGTGTGTGTGTGTATAGCCAGGGTTTTAAAAATACCTCTTGAATGCACGTGCTATATGTATTTTTGAAAGGTGGACCCCCCTGGGTGTTGGATACATCTCAGTTAAGGAGTAAGGGTGTAGCAAGGTGTGATAAAGGGAAGATAAGATGAAATGAACAAAACCTAAGAAGGGGTAGGTGAGGAGGGAGCCGGTTTGGGAGTTCAAAACTTTTGGATAATGGCTTTACCATCTTGATAAACTGACCATTTCCCTATTGAGTGTGCTTCTCACATCTTTTGGAGTTCTTCCTTCTTCTGTTTGAGTTAGGTGGATGTTAGATCTTCTACAAACCAAAATTTGGTGTCCTTGAGAAGCCGCAATTGCTCAAGTAGTTTGAATTGATTTGCCTTGGTCTTGAAAATAAGGATCGCATGGTTGGTACCATGTTCGTGTGTAAAAGAGGTGATTATGGTTGAGCCCATTGTACCATGTGGGCTGTTGTTTGGATGTGAGAAAAGGAATTGTGGAACATTGAAGGCGATATCCTCTTGGCATTGCCATTCACCTAGTGTGGACGCTACAAGATCTTCAGCCTTACCAAAGGTTGAAGATCCATTCACCTAGTGTGGACGCTACAAGATCTTCAACCTTACCAAAGGTTGTAGTGTGGACGCTACAGGATCTTCAACCTTACCAAAAGTGATACCTTGCACTTGGGTTTCGACCTCCTTTGTGAGGGTGGTGTCTACTTCCACCTTTGTGTTATTGAGCTTTAGGTCCCCCTTCTATTTCCAGTCACTTGGAATCCTACGAATGCAAACATTGAGGGTGATATCCTACATTTGGGTTTTGACCTTCTTTGTGAAGGTGGTCTCTACTTCCACCTTTGTGTTATTGAGCTTAATTTCCATCTCTTCCTTTTTGTGGTTCTCCACTATGGTGACTTGAGCCTCATTGGCCATGAGTCTATGATTCAGCTCCTCATTCTCGTTGAGAAGCTTCTTGACTTCATTTTGAAGACCTATATGTTAGGCTATTTGTCTTTGGTGGTGTTTCCACGACCCCGGAGAATGTGTACTTGCCTTGAGATGAGGCTCAAGTGGCCATGATGGGCACATGCTTCCTATGAAGAGACTCAAAGCATCACTGCTCGAGAGAGTGCTAAATAGAGGTAAATCTTTACACTCTCTCTAGTCCCTCTATCTATCTCTACGCTCTATGCATCCTTTGTTTCCCTATCTACACCCTCTGTACTCCCTCTATCTACTCTATCCACATCTCTCTCTAAAACCTAATCTCTTCCTAAATCCTAACCTTATCTATCTACATTCTCTACGTATCCTCCCTTTCTACCTGAGCTTTACACCATCTCTATCTACTCTATCCACACCTCTTTGATCTCTTTCTAAATCCTAATCTTATCTATTTACTCTATACCTAATCTCTATATCTACCCTCAGACTCTCTACCTTCTAAACGTAGAGAGAGTGCTACATAGAAATAAATATCTACACTCTCTCTACTCCCTCTATCTATCTCTACACTCTATGTATCCTCTATCTCTCTATCTACATTCTAACCACTCTCTACTCTCCCTCTACATCCTAACCTCTATCCACACATCTCTCTCTCTCTCTACTTAATCTCTATCTCTACACGTTCTCACGTACTCTCTACCTAATCTACTTAAAACCTCTATCTACTCTATCCACACCTCTCTCTACACCCTAATCTCTTTCTAATCCTAATCTTATCTATTAAATCTCTATATTTACCCTCTCTGTACTCTCTCTATCCCCTAATCTTAACTCTCTCTATTTCTACTCTCTACGTATTCTCCCCCTCTACTTAATCTCTATCTACACTATGTATCCTCCCTCTCTACCTAGTCTACCTAAACTCTACACCATCTCTATCTACTCTATCCACACCTCTCTGATCTCTTCCTAAATCCTAATCTTATCTATTCACTTTATGCTTAATCTCTATATCTACCCTCAGACTCTCTACCTTCTAAACATAGAGAGAGCCCTTAAATAGAGGTAAATCTCTACACTCTCTCTAGTCCATCTATCTATCTCTACACTCTATGTATCCTCTGGCTCTCTATCTACTCCCTCTATCTACATCCTAACATCTCTCTATTCTCCCTCTACATCCCTATCTCTCTCTCTCTCTCTCTCTCTCTCTCTCTCTCTCTCTCTCTCTAATCTCTACCTCTACACCTTCTCTACGTATTCTCTACCTAATCTACTTAATCTCTAAATCCTCTCTAGCTACTTTATCCACACCTCTCTCTACACCCTAATATTTTTCTAAATACCAACCTTATCTATCTAATCTCTATATCTTTTCTCTACTCTCTCTCTATCCCCTAATCTTAACTCTCTCTATTGCTACTCTCTACGTATTCCCCCCTAACTACCTAATCTACATAATCTTTACCCCCACTCTATCTAGTCTATGTATGTACACCTCTCTACACTTTGATCTCTTTATAAACCCTAACCTTATCTATCTACTCTCTACCTAATGTTTATCTCTACCTTCTCTCTACTCTCTCTATCTCCTAGTCTTGACTCTCTCTCCGTATAATCTCTATCTCTGTACCCTTTATCTACTCTCTTTCCCTCTCTACACCCTCTATCCTTGTTTCTCTCCCTACTTCTTCTCTATCTCCACTCTCTCTACACCCTCTATCCCTCTTTTCCTCTCTCTAATATTTCTTCTTCTCTCTCTCTCATCGAATCTACACTATTTTAACACTTATCCTCTCTCTGATTTCTCGTCTCTCATCCTTTTTCTTCCCTCTCTTTTCTCCTCTTATCACTCTTCTCTCTCTCTCTCTCTCTCTCTCTCTCTCTCTCTCTCTTCCACTCTCTAATTTCACATACACTAAATTGAATATTTCTCTCTCTAATTTCTGTTTAAACTCTTTTTCTACTGTAAAATTTATCATATTCTACCATTTTTTTTCTAATGTTTAATACCTATGTTTTTTTTTCCCTTTTTGTCTCTATGTTTATTTCTCTAATTTGACATACACATCTTCCACACATGAATTCACTCTAAATTAACACTAATTAAAAACTCAACATACAAGAAGTTTAATGTGTAGGTGTGATGTTTAATTTGACTTTTTCTCTCTCTACTTAAACATCTATTTAATACTAATCATAAAATCTATGTTAATCTCTACTTTAAAATTAATTACCATTAACCATTAAATTTACACTAATCCTCTTTCTCCCTCTCTTTTCCTCTCTCCTTTTTCTCTCTCCCTAATTACACACCAAGCAAGTAAGCAAGTATCTACGAACTAATTACACGCCTACAACAATCAATCAAACAAGCAAACTGAGGTCAATCGAGAAAGAAAGAAGCACCTACACCAAACATGAAAGAGGTACAAATACTTTGAATCTAACTTTTTTAATGTGCATGTGTTTGTTTTTGTGTGTGTGTATGTTTAAGACAATGGGGAGGGGGGATTTTGTAGAAGCTTACCTCTTGTGTTTCTCTAGCATTTGATTCTTCTTACGGTCCTTTTATGTAGAGCCCTCTTGCGGTCATCCCTCCCCTCTCCAACAATCGTCAAGTGATGGAGCACTCCACCAAAGATTGAATGTGCAATTGTGTGTGTGTGTGTGTGTGTGTGTGTG
Source organism: Adiantum capillus-veneris (assembly GCF_014529385.1). NCBI lineage: Eukaryota > Viridiplantae > Streptophyta > Polypodiopsida > Polypodiales > Pteridaceae > Adiantum > Adiantum capillus-veneris. Next base: position 39,036,917 of record NC_140958.1, read on the forward strand.
TGTGTGACGGAGAGAAAGTAAGTGAAAGAGATAGAGAGAGAGCGAGAGAGAGAGAGAGAGAGAGAGAGAGAGAGAGATTGGATTATGTCCATGGAGGTCAGATATGACCCATGGGACCGAAGAAGAAAAACATTACAACAATTGCTTTGAATGAAGCGTAAGTACATATTAGTTAAGGAGTGAGGGTCCATCGAGAGAGAAAAAGGGACAAGGGATAAAAATTCAGGAGGGTTGGGTGAGGGGGAAGCTGTTTTGGGAGTTCAAAACTCTTTGATGATGTCTTTACCACCTCGGTACACTGCCCATTTACCTTGTTTGCGGGCGTCGTGCATTTTCTTGAGCTCATTGGCTTTGGCCTTGAGATGATTCGGAGTTAATTCTTCAAAAATCCAAAAAAAATTTCCCTTGAGAAGATGAGACTATTGCAGTAACTTCCACCGGTCTTCCTTGTCCTTGAAAGTGAGGATAAAATGCTCGGGTGGTACCTCTCTATGTGTGTCATTGACCCACAAGACGGTCTCTAGCTTGATATTTAGTGGTTGGAGAATATCGTTAAGCTTGAAACTTGCTTCTATAAGAGTGTCCTCATATGTGCACCATGGTGAGTGGAGCCCCCCAATCCTGTCCTTGAGGCCCAAGGATTCTTGTAGCCGATTTTCTTGTAGATCTTCTTGAATATCGTTGTCAATCCTTTTGCGTGTTGCCTCCTCGACTTCTTTCTGGGATGCCTTGACAGAATCAGTGTGAACGAGGTTTCAACCTCGTGTACTTTTGCAAGTATAACCTCACTCTCCACTTCTTTCGTTTCTTCAAGCTTGCAGAGGCGTTCCTTGAGTTGAGTGTTCTCCTCAATGGGGTCTTGAATCTGAGCCTCAAGGGCTACAATCCTCCCCTCTTGACGGGCCACCGTGTCCTTCTTTGGAGCAGCTACCACGACAAGAAAGGTCTTGCGGGTGCGGGATATTAGCGTGGATGTCATCCTATTGCCGAGGTGGGATGGCACCCTTAAATTTGTGTTTATTTTAGTGGAGAGAGAGAGAGAGAGAGAGAGAGCGAGAGAGAGAGAGAGAGAGAGAGAGAGAGATGAGCTTTAAGAGGGAGTGAAGGAGAGAGAGGGATGTGAGCTTTGGGAGGTGAGAGAGACAGAGAGAGAGGTGAGCTTTGAGAGGGAGAAAAGGAGAGAGAGGGATGTGAGCTTTGGGAGGGAGTGAAGGAGAGAATATGGCTATAGGTGCGATGGCGGTAGGAGTAGAAGAGCAAGGTATGCTGCAAAAAACGTGGCATACCGCGCTCTCTTTCTTTTTGAAAAATTTTGAGGTAATATAAGAGATAATATACACCGTAATATACGTGGTAATATGCGGTAGTATTTGTGGTAATATACGCGGTAATACTCATGGTAATGTACACGGTAATACTTACAGTAATATACGTAGTAATATTTATTCTACAAAATAAATCCTTCTCGCACCCTGCTCTCTTCTTTGGCCTCCCCATTTTGCTCTCTCTCTCTCTACAAAATGCGGTAAAGGGACGTGGTAAACGCTTTGCAAGTTTTATAGTGTTTGTGAGCATCCAACTCACCCCTATCCGTTGTTATTTTCCCAACACAGCCATAATGGCTAATTACATCATCCAAGAGGAACTTACATATCCCTTCTATGCTTTTTGTTCTTAGAGCCCAACCTTCAACTATGTATCTCATTTTCCATAAGCCCAATGGAATTGTAGTGAGATCTACTACCCACTTATAGTGCATGGCCAATGGGTAAGTAGGGTGCAACCCATCACAATGACGTACTTTTGAATACATTTGATAGGCTTCACAAGACTCCACACAGTGAGATACATCTTGAAACATACCTTTCCACCAATACCTCTCTTTAATTTTACTAAAGGTGGCCCATACACCTCTATGTCTAGCACAAAGACGCTCATGAAACTTTTTTATAAGCTCATTTTGAGCGTCCTTATCATTCATGATTCTCAACGGCATTCCATTTTTTGTTTTGGATGCTTCCATAAGTACCCATCTTTTGAAAAGTATCCATAAGCCTTTCTCCGTATTCTTTTGAACTATTGGTTAGTTCACCCTACTTGCCTTGCCAAAGTGCTTGAATAGCATCCAATGAGCAACCAATTACCTTGATATAGGTCCTCTATAAATGAATCAAGTGCATTTGACAGACAAACATGATCACCCTTGGCATGAGAGATTCTATAGAGTTGTGTGCCTACATCATCGCCCTCGACAACCATGTATTCTTCATTTTCATACCTTGCTCTTGAAAGCATATCTGCAAAACTAGATTATCTTTCCATGCAATATGCTTAAATTTTGGATTTAAGGACTTTATGTAGGCAATCCATCTCAGCATAGCAATGTCGGGATTTGAGCATCTTGTGATCATTCCAAGAAGGGGAAGACAATCAATATCCACTACTACATTTGATCCTATCAAATAATCTTTGTCACATTTCAAAGTTGTGACTACTCTCCATAACTCTCTTTTTACCCGTGGATAGTTAAGTTGATGAGCACTTAGGACCTTTGCTCCAAATATCACCACATATCGCTTGCCATCATCATCATCTTGTTCAATTGCCCATCCAATTCCTGTGAGGCTAGTATCCATTGTCACAATTACATATCTTCAACGTTCATAGTTCACTTTCCTCAAAGTTGGAGACATAAGTAGAAACTTATTTAATTTTCTCATGGCATGAGTATGCATTTCTTCCCATTGAATCTTTTGGTTCTTTCTCAAAAGCTAATACAAAGGTTTTGCCACATGCACATAATGTGGAATCCAGATAACATAGGACACACATGCACCCAAGAACCTTTGAACCTCAGTTACATTAATACATGCCTCTTTCATTCTTTGAATCACATCAATCTTTGCTAGACAAGGCCTTCTACCATATGGTATGGCACATATGTCCCGCAATAAGAACTTCGCTCACACCAAACACTGACTTTTGGCCAGACAAGGTAAGGTTCACCTCTTTCAACCTTGATAAGATATTATCACAAGAATTGATGTAGTTTTCCAAATACTTTTGGCACCCCCTCAAGTCTAGAGCCACATCAATATCACTTACATCACATCCTTTGATTGGCCCATCATTGAGGAAAGGCATTGTAATTTGTGGTATGAAGTCACATAGGACTTTGTTCATACCATTCATCATTTGTGCAACTGAATTAGTTGTTCCCTGAGGTAAGGTGCACATCCTCACCAAATCCAAAGGTGTCCTCACGGTAGTCAGGTCTCTTCTTTGCATTGCTAGTTAAAATTGATCATACCTTGAATACAAATCCCCCATAGAATATATTGTCATTCCTACAAATGCCTTTGCAAATTCATCTACAATTGGCCATTTACCCACATTTCTAATTGTAACCTTGTTGAGAGGTTGCATATCCTGGATAAAGCGTAAAGAACCATTTTTCTTTACGACTGTGAACCACCTGTTTGAAATGGAGCACAAGGAGGCTTCAAAATACCCATCTTGATCTTTTCATTAAGCAACTCAATGATTTTTGGCAAATGGGCCTTTGGAATCAAAATAGGCCTCAAGTTCCAAGGTACATGAGGGATAGTGTAGATCACCATATGAGAAACAATGGATGGATCAACACACCCTATCTCATGCGGCTCAAATGAAAAAGCCTTTCCATGTTTGGCAAACATTCCTTCACAGTATACTCTTTCCACATCTGCCAAACCATCCTTGCCGCCAATCTTTAACTCCTTCAAAGAATCCTTTGTGAACTTATGTCCAATCTTGTTGGGTCACAAAGGCTAGGTTACAAAGTAGCTTCTACCATCTTATTTTGGAGTCTTTTGGTAGAGGTAATGCCATTGGTTTCACTTTCTTTGCCACAGACTTGTACTTGGTCTCCACTCCTGCATCAACATCTTGAGCATTTTTTAAATCCTCAATGACTTTGTATATTTCCATTGAGAATACTTTCACGGCCTCACTTTCCATATGCAAATTCCAATCCACTAAAGACTCCAAGTCTCGCATAGTATCCACAAACGAGCACTCATCAAGCACATTTGTAGTGCATTCATCATCTTCTAGAAAACCATTCATCTTCAAACCTCTTTGTACATTATTTACATGTTTTCGTTCACCCCGCTTTAAGTCCTCCCACTTTGTAAAAGTGAAAGATCCATAGTCTGTTAGTCCTATGAAACCTATAGAAAATGTCTCCTTTTGCATATACATCATGGGAGAACCTTTCTCTTCTTGTACCATTGGAGTCCCGCTCTACAATGGTACATGGCCAAAACCCCTCATATCCCTATAGTCCTTGAATTCTTTACTTGCCTTTGGCAAGGGTTTCTCTCTAAGGCTTTCATGGTTCCATTCATGTTCCACACAAACAGTAAGGAGTTTTGCTGCACGCTTTCCATCCCTGCTCCTTATCCTAGCATAAGATGACCCATCATCCATCACCTTGGTTTCCATGCAACGGATAAGAGGGTATGTATAAATCTCTTGTACAAAGAAATTATGGTCATCTTTCACATCCCCTATAATCACGTTTACTTTTTTACATGCTCCGTACAACTCCCCTCATGAGTTGTTTGTTGAATAAATCATCCATCCATGATTTATATCAATTGGACATTTTCCTTTTGATAAAGACTCTTTGACATAAGATTAATTTTTGACCCATGATCTATCAACGCAATGTAAGGCTCTTCTAAGTCTCCAACTTTTACCAAGGTCTCAATAGTTTCTCTTCCCCAGTGACTCTTGAAGTAGTAGCTCTTGTGAGTGGTCTTGACTTCATCTTCATTATCCAAGCAGCAAACGTGTTTTACTCCTCCCTTAGATTGTAGCATTGGACAATAGTTTCATCACCTTGCTCGCCATAGACCTGTACTCCTTGTGCATTTAAAGTCTCTCCTTCACCCTCTACATGGATAGAGTCAGTAAGAGACTGTCACTTCCTCTTTATGATGTCAAGTATTTCTTCATGAAACTCCCTCTTTGCTATTCCAAGGACCTCACCCAACGTAAAATCCACCTTACTATTTAAGATCCTCTTTTAAAAAAACTTTGGAGATCGATTCTTGCCTCTATATCAGATTGGAGTTTGTAGGCTGGACCCTTTGCGTTAATAGTTTTTGTTGCATCCTTCTTCTTTTATTTAGAGGCTTCTTACATAGGCACTTCGGGGACATGCATCTGTTGCGAGGAAGGTGATCTAAGAGGCACTGTCATTTCTACCTCCACTCCTCCTAGCCCGCTTTGAAGGCCCTTCATCCCCATTCTTGCGCCTGGATTTCTCTTCAATGATGGCCTCATTCGATTGAAATTTTGGAAATGTACACATGCACTATCAAAGAATCTACAGGGTCGTTCCAACCTGTTTTTAGACGAATGCAGTCTCCAGCTTCATGTAAAACCTCTGTAGTCATTTTCCCTTCATGGAAGATTCTATAGCGCATGTCCATAGCTCTCCAATACCATTAGATTCCTCTTCTCCAACCTTGAGTGGTCCTTTTCTCTTAAGAGGATCCATCTTCAACCCATAGGCAGCTAGCTGCCTCAACCATTGAGATGGCAGGGCTAGTAGCCATGTCCTCAACTAGCTTCTTCATCCCACCTTTGCCAGAGTTCATCCCCAAGAGCTTATCTGTTTCACCTAAGTGAATTTTTCCATTTTTAAAGAAAACAAGCTCCTTTGTCAAAGCGTCTTTAAAACTTTCACAATCCCTCCTTGCATGGTCAGTACTATCACACCATATGCATCTATTGACAAAGACTTCTCTATTTTGAGGTCGTTTCCCTACACATTGACTTGATGGTTGCCCCTTTTCTTCTAGCCTTGCAAGCTTTAACTTTATCTCTTGCATTCCCTTGACAATATCATCTAGAATCCACTTGTCACTCTTTGGAACCACAATCACAGGCTTTATAGGACTCTGAGGAAGACTTCCACTACAAGAGGTTGTGTGCTCTTGTGACGCTGTTAGCGACGGAAATACACTGGGTTTTTATAACCCCCGGCGTCGCTAACACCGTCGCTACGAGCGTCGCTACGAGAGCGTCGCTATATGCGTCGCTATGAGTGCCTCTATATAGCGACGGTCATAGCGACGGTTATAGCGACGGTTACACAGAAGACTATAGCAACGCTCATAGCGACGCTACAGAGCCATAAATAGCGACGGTTATAGCGACACCCGAGATAAATTTTTTTTGGTGACAGGGCATTGAATGCCCTGCCACCCATCAACCATATTGTACTTGATTCACTTTTTAAAAAAAGTGCAAGGGTAGATAATAGACCCAAAATAGTCACCCACAAGACGCATTGTTTGCAAAATTGACAATTGTACACATCATAGGCAAAATGAATTGATTGGCAAATGTAATAATGACAATTGTACAACATCATAGGCATAAAGAATTGATTGGCAAAAGGAACTGCGGTGACAAATGTAATAATATACATGGTTCAAAAAGACGTATAAAATCCGTCTCATGATACATAAGCTATGAGAAACCCTAAACTAATGCTATCTAGCTACGGCTAAACTGATGTCGTCTAGTGAGACGTCTCATCGCGTCCAAGCGGCATATCTGTCGGATTCTGCAAAAAAAGACAATAAGACAGCTTTCAGTAAGTATAAACATATAACGACATTTATAAAACAACACAAAAAATAGAAAAGAGTAAACCCTAATACTAACCATGCCGCCGCGAGAACTGAGAATGTCCATCAGGGCGTTTAAGCCCTTCTTGCCTGCGTACTCGCGCTCGTACGGTGTGGGATCACGTCCTGTCATCGACCACTGTCAAAACATACAAAGATTTCATTATGTTAGAATTAAAAAACTCATAAACCCTAAACTATCGAACGTAAAGAGCAATGCAAAAACACTTACAAAATCGGCCTCAAATGATGCCCATCCACCGCTCCCCAAGTGGTGCGAGCTCCCTGCCTCTACTCGCGCTCTGGCTGCATCCTTTTGTTGCTTCCACTTGTCGGGATTCTCGCGCGCTGCTTTCTTCGCATTCTTCCAATCTTATTTGGCCAGCCAATCTGGCCTGTTCCACCCATTCTTGATTGGTTTTTGCACTTCGGAACGCTTGTGTTTGCAGTATTCGCGCATTCGAATCTTCATCAGGTCTTCATTGAAGCGCTGATCCCGTGTTGGAACGGGAAACCCATCATGAGGTATGCTGATGACTCTGTTTTTTAAATCACTTGGTACTTCACTCCATTTGTTTAGTATGTAGTGTCTAAACAGCTGAGAGCAAAGACCACGCATGCACGAGATCACCTTCTTGCCGTCATCATCCATGATGATGCCGCCGCTGAAGTCGACGGAGTAAGGCAAGCCCTCTGGCCGGTGACGCGTGAACCTGGGTGTCCCGGCAGGGGTCTCTAGCGGCGTGTCGATTGGGGTACGGACGTCAGGTGTCTCCACCGGCGTCTGGGCCCCGAAGCGAGGAGTGTCGAGTGGGGTGGCTCCTGGCGGAGTAGGTAGAGGTGTGTAGCTGCTAGGAACAGTCAGCCGTGCAAAACCTGGCGTAGATGGCGATGTTGTGGCTGGTGTGGGGGCGGGAAAAGAAGGGGAGGGTAAAGAGCCTCGTCGAACACGAGGCGGTGTGGAGGCATCGGTGGCGGAATCCCCACAACAACCGCCACCGCCACCACTAGAGCGCCGGTGTCTAGACGAGTGTGAAGCTTGTCTCGTCGACGCCGGAGCTTCGGAGCGCGCCGAATGCTCCGAAATAGAGGGAGATGCGGATGGAGTAGGAACGCACGATGATGCGCTAGAGCGATGACGCTCCACGTACCACTGTCTCTGCTGCGGTGACAAAGAAGAAAGAAACTCCTCATCATCCATACCTGCATTAAACACACGAATATTTAAACTTAATATTGAATGAATAGAGTAGACAATGACGCAAAGACCATTAAATACAATGACGTAATGACGCATATAAATACAATGACGCAATGAATTGAGTGATAGAAGAGGCAAGTCGAAAACTCAGAATTTTCAATCAAAAGATGTGAGCGCGAGTAGAAAAGAGCGTTATACACCATGGAAGGTACTTAGAGAGCCAGAGCTTTTACAACATGGAGCAAAATTGTTCAAATACAATATTTGTGGCTTTAAGAGATCTCTCTCTCATCCTCGCATAACTCAGCATAACTTCCTATATCTATATAGAGCTCTCCGTTTAAACACATATCCTCTGTTTCATTTTGTAGCTCCTCTGCATGCACCCCATATAGAGTAGTAGCATCTTGATGCTCGTCTGGCACCACCGCAGCGGCTTCTGATTGAGCATCTTCTCTGATATCCTCCATTGATGCCGTTGTGATTGGCACATGGTAGCCTTCATACGTCCTTGCACTACGAGGGGCTACCTCTATGACGTACCACCGGTTTGATGTAGACTTTGTAGGATGAAATATGACCTGCCAGAGCCACATAACTTACATGAGAACTTTCAAGCACATAACTTGTAAAAGGGGGATGTTAACTATTTACATACTTACTTGTTCACAATGCTCGAGTAGTAGGAAAGTGTCTCTTAGGTCAGTCCATTTCTTAGTAGAATCCACTCAAGAAAACCAGACTCTCCTCTACGCACAATAGCGTTGCGACCCTCCATGATTATCTTGAACCATTGCACGTCGAACAAGTCGACAAAAAATCCTCTGTAGTCAATCCTCAAAATCTCTTGTAGCGTGCCGAAGTAAGTGAGTTCCGCCACCACAGGATCTGCATCAGAGGAACGTCGTCGACTAGACTGTTCAAATTTTGCCATGATTCCACAATCTTGAGTAAAACGCTTTTTGTCGATTCGTTCCACCCTAAAATGTCGACCTTTACACCATGCTACTGTGTATGACTTATACTACAACGAACAAAGATTATGAGTGGCCGGTTTAGGGTTTATAAATAAAGTCACTTGCTAGTCGTACATTGCAAACTTACCTTGGTCGCACAACCCCGAGAGTACTCCCACTCTTCCTCAGTCACTTCGTCACCGCATTGTTGTGCGCTTTTGAATTGGTTGTGCAACCATCTTAACCTCATGAAGGTTGGTAGGCTCTCCAGAACCGTCGGATAGTGCATCGGTGGTCGTCTTCCCCGTCTCCACTCGATTCGTGCCCTTTGTCGCTCTTGCTTTGCATCCTCATATTGTGAAATCCACTTTTGCATCACTGGATTGTGAAGCATGCAAAATCGGTTGATTTTAGCCTCTAGATCTTCCGTCATTTTCTTCTCAAGACCCAGATTGCACATGACAATCCCAAATATGCGCTCATCATCTATGGTTCATCATAGTGTGTCCCGGGCTTTATCATATCCGTCTAGCCACTCTCCAATGTACACTAGGGACTCTGATACCAACCAACCTTCTGCCATGCTACCCTCCGGACGTGCCTTTTGACGCACATATCCCTTAAGCGTTTTCATGAAACGTTCTAAGAAGAACATCCATCTGGAATGAACTGTGCCAGCTATTTCCACCTCATCAACTATGTGAACAAGAAGATGCACCTGAATGGTTAGCATGGTAGTAGGAAAATGTTTCTCAAACATGCACACAAGCTCCGCAGCATTTAGTTTGGAGAATGGTATGGAGTCTACGTTGATCTCCTTTTGTGAGATCCATTGCACCAGCTTTGCAAGTTTTTAGATTGTGTTACGGATGTCGAGAGACAAACATCCCTCAATGGCAACCGGTAAAATAAACTGTAAAGTATGTGCAGCAATGATATTGAAGTCCACATTTTATGCAATGATATTAAAGTCCACTATGAACGTACCAGACACATTTTATGCCAATCGTGTGACTTCAAACCGGTAAGCTTTCCTTCTTTAGTAAAACACGTTCGGAGCGAGTGCATTACGCCAGTGGGGGTCTGCAAAGATCGAATGGTCTCTTTTACTTTGCGTTCTTGGGCTCCTGTGAAAATCCATGGTGCTTTAGGGAGTTTAATCGATCCATCAGATGCTGTTTGCGGCCAATATTACTCCATACGATCCACATTTCTAAGGTCAACTCTGGCTCCCAAAGTATCTTTCTTGCCGGTCAGATGGTCCCATAGTAGATTACCCACATTCTTGAATATGTGCATTGGATCGAGAAAGTGATTGATCATGAGTCGGGGCCAGTATGGTAACTCGTACCATAGAGATAGTCTCTTCATCCCTGGAGGCAATCCGTCATCGCACATCTCCTTCTGCTCTAACCATGCTTGTGCAGACATCCTTGGTGGCTCTCTTCCCCAAAAGCCGTCGCGTAACACATGATTCTCTAGAAGATACGCTTGATGACCTTCGTAGATTTGCTTCTTCAGTGAGGGCGCCCTACGTGCATTCAGTCTAGGTCCACATGTGACACATGCTCTGTATCCGCTTGTTTGAAGCCCTACATGTATACACATGATAATAGATCAACTATGGGAAAAAACAAGATTTACAGTGTCTGAGTGAGAAGTGTCAATAGATCACCTGAGCATTCTGCTAGCCAGGGATAGTCATGCATGGTCCACATTAGAATGCCTCTGATCAAAGCATTCCGTCGTCCTGTGTGTCGGCTCATATCCACCACCTCTATGCCAATCCACAATTGTTGTAGCTCTTCCAATAGTGGACGAAGATACACATCCATATTCCCCACTTTATATCGCCCTGGCACAATCAAGCTTAGCCATAGGTGCCCCTTCTTCGTAGTCAACCACGGGGGAATGTTGTAGTTGACGATGAGAACGGGCCATACACTGTAAGATGTTGATCTTTGACCAAATGGATTTATATTAAGAATATCTGGGTGTTAAGGTCCACCACTTGTCCAACCTATAAGGCTATATCTTAAAGGGTATTCTTTCTCACCACTTGGAGTGACCATGATAGGTTTTACATGGGGGTTTGGTTCCAAGGTCCACCACTTGTTCAAGCTAACTCTATTGAAACATAGAGAGAAGCAAAGGTCCACCACTTGTCCAAGCTAGGGTCCATTGAAACATGGAGAGAAGGATGCTCCACCATTTGTCCAAGATAGGCTCTATTGAAACATGAAGAGAAGCAAGCTACACCATGTCTCCAAGATGCTAGGCTCCATTGAAATACCTTAAACCCATGATATTTCGTACATGGGGGGTTTACATTTAAGGTCCACCACTTGTCCAACCTATTATCCTTAGTAGCATGAGTGGTTTGGTCTGAAGATTCATCACTTTCCCACTTTGTCATTATATTAAGAAGATCTAGGTTTTAAGGTCGACCACTTGTCCAACCTATAAGGCTAGATCTTAAAGGGTATTATTTCTCACCACTTGGAATGACCATGATATGTTTTACATGGCGATTTGGTTCCAAGGTCCACCACTTGTCCAAGCTAACTGTATGGAAACATAGAGAGAAGCAAAGGTCCACCACTTGTCGAAGCTAGGCTCCATTAAAACATGGAGACCCCATTGGTCGAAGATAGGCTTCATTGAAACATGAAAAGAAGCAAGCTGCACCATGTCTCCAAGATGCTAGGATCCATTGAAATACCTTAAACCCACGATATATTTTACATGTGGGGTTTAAAGTCAAGGTGAACCACTTGTCCAAGCTATTATCCCTAGTAGCATGGGTGGTTTGGTCTCAAGATTCACCACTTTTCCACTTTATGTCATTATACTAAGAAGATCTGGGTGTTAAGGTCGACCACTTGTCCAACCTATAAGGGTATATCTTAAAGCGTATTCTTTCTCACCACTTGAAATGTCCATTATATTTTTTACATGGGGATTTGGTTCCAAGGTCCACCACTTATCGAAGCTAACTCTATTCTTCTCATAGAGAGAAGCAAAGGTCCACCACTTGTCCAAGATAGGCTCCATTGAAACATGGAGAGAAGGATGCTTCACCATTTATCAAACCTAACTCTATTGAAAAATGGGGGGTTTATATTCAAGGTCCACCACTTGTCCAACCTATTAACCGTAGTAGCATGAGTGGTTTGGTCTTAAGATTCACCACTTTTTCACTCTATGTCATTATATTAAAAATATCTGGGTGTTAAGGTCCACCACTTGCTCAACCTATAAGGCTATATCTTAAGGGTTATTTTTTTTCACCACTTGGAGTGACCATGATAGGTTTTACATGGGGGTTTGGTTCCAAGGTCCACCATTTGTCCAAGCTAACTCTATTGAAACATAGAGAGAAGCAAAGGTCCACCACTTGTCCAAGCTAGGGTCCATTGAAACACGGAGAGAAGGATGCTCCACCATTTGTCCAAGATAGAATCCATTGAAACATGAAGACAAGCAAGATGCACCATCTCCTCAAGATGCTAGCCTCTATGGAAATACCTTAAACCCATGTTATTTTGTACATGGGGAGTTTACATTCAAGGTCCACCACTTGTCCAACCTATTATTGCTAGTAGCATGAGTGGTCTGTTCTCAAGATTCACCACGTTTCCACTCTATGTCATTATGTTAAGAATATCTGGGTGTTAAGGTCCACCACTTGTCCAACCTATAAGACTATATCTTAAAGGTTATTTTTTCTTACCATGATAGGTTTTACATGGGGGTTTGGTTCCAAGGTCCACCACTTGTCCAAGCTAACTCTATTGAAAGATAGAGAGAAGAAAAGGGCCACCACTTGTTCATCACTTTTTCACTCTATGTCATTATATTAAAAATATTTGGGTGTTAAGGTCCACCACTTGTTCAACCTATAAGGCTATATCTTAAAGGTTGTTCTTTCTCACCACTTCGAGTGACCATGATAGGTTTTACATTGGGGTTTGGTTCCAAGGTCCACCACTTGTCCAAGATAACTCTATTGAAACATAGAGAGAAGAAAAGGTCCACCACTTGTGCAAGCTAGGGTCCATTGAAACATGGAGAGAAGGATGCTCCACCATTTGTCCAAGATAGGCTCCATTGAAACATGAAGAGAAGCAAGATGCACGATGTCTCTAAGATGCTAGGCTCCATCGAAATACCTTAAACCCATGATATTTTATACTTGAGGGGTTTACATTCAAGGTCCACCACTTGTCCAACCTATTATTGCTAGTAGCATGAGTGTTTTGCTCTCAAGATTCACCACTTTTTCACTCTATATCATTATATTAAGAATATCTGGGTGTTAAGGTCCACCACTTGTCCAACCTATAAGGCTATATCTTAAAGGTTATTCTTTCTCGCCACTTGGAGTGACCATGATAGGTTTTACATGGGGGTTTGGTTCCAAGGTCTACCACTTGTCCAAGCTTACTCTATTGAAATATAGAGAGAAGAAAAGGTCCACCACTTGTCCAAGCTAGGGTCCATTGAAACATGGAGAGAAGGATGCTCTACCATTTGTCCAAGATAGGTTCCATTGAAACATGACGAGAAGCAAGCTGCACCATGTCTCCAAGATGCTAGGCTCCATCAAAATACCTTAGACCCACGATATTTCTTGGATGAGGGGTTTACATTCACGGTCCACCACTTGTCCAAGGTATTATTGCTATTTGCATGAGTGGTTTGGTCTCAAGATTCACCACTTTTCCACTCTATGTCATTATATTAAGAATATCTGGGTGTTAAGGTCCACCACTTGTCCAACCTATAAGGCTACATCTTAAATGTTATTCTTTCTTACCACTTGGAGTGACAATGATAGGTTTTACATGGGGTTTTGGTTCCAAGGTCCACCACTTGTCCAAGCTAGGGTCCATTGAAACATGGAGAGAAGGATGCTCCACCATTTGTCCAAGATAGGCTCCATTGAAACATGGAGAGAAGCAAGATGCACCATGTCTTCAACATGCTAGGATCTGTCAAAATACCTTAAACCCACGATATTTTGTAGATTGGGGTTTTACTTTCAAGGGTCACCACTTGTCCAAGCTATTATCGCTAGTAGCATGAGTGGTTTGGTCTCAAGATTCACCACTTTTCCACTCTATGTCATTATATTAATAATATCTCGGTGTTAAGGTCCACCACTTGTCCAACCTATAAGGCTATATCTTAAAGGTTATTCTTTCTCACCAATTGGAGTGACCATAATAGGTTTTACATGGGGGTTTGGTTCCAGGGTCCACCACTTGTCCAAGCTAACCCTATTAAAACATAGAGAGAAGCAAAGGTCCACCACTTGTCCAAGCTAGGGTCCATTGAAACATGGAGAGAAGGATGCTCCACCATTTGTCCAAGATAGGCTCCATTGAAATATAAAGAGAAGCAAGTTGCACCATGTCTCCAAGATGCTAGGCTCCATCAAAATACCTTAAATCCGCGATATTTAGTAGATTGGGGGTTTACTTTCAAGGTCCAACACTTGTCCAAGCTATTCTCGCTAGTAGCATGAGTGGTTTGGTCTCAAGATTCACCACTTTTCCACTCTATGTTATTATATTAAGAATATCTGGTGTTAAGGTCCACCATTTGTCCAACCTATAAGGCTATATCTTAGAGGCTATTCTTTCTCACCACTTGGAGTGACCATGATAGGTTTTACATGGGGGTTTGGTTCCAAGGTCCACCACTTGTCCAAGCTAACTCTATTGACACATAGAGAGAAGCAAATGTTCACCACTTGTCTAAGCTAGGCTCCATTGAAACATGGAGAGAAGAATGCTCCACCATTTGGCCAAGATAGGCTCCATTGAAACATGAAGAGAAGCAAGCTACACCATGTCTCCAAGATGCTAGGCTCCCTGGAAATACCTTAAACCCACTATATTTTGTACATGGGGGGTTTAAATTCAAGGTCCACCACTTGTCCAACCTATTATCCTTAGTAGCATGAGTGGTTTGGTCTCAAGATTCACCACTTTTCCACTCTATGTCTTTATATTAAGAAGGTTTGGGTGTTAAGGTCCACCACTTGTCCAACCTATCAAGCTATATCTTAAATGATATTTTTTCTCACCACTTGGAATGTGCATGATATGTTTTACATGGGGTTTTGTTCCAAGGTCCACCACTTGTCCAAGTTAGATCCATTACATATATATTATACATACAATATTCAACTAGATTCCCTACCTATCATGTCCAGTAGCATGGATGCTCTGGCTTTAAGGTCCACCACTTGTCCAACCTATACTCTCTTATGTAAGGGAGATGTCGCTATAAATTCAAAACCTTCCCGCCTAAATTTAAAATTCAAAATCTTATCGCCTAAATTTAAAATATCCGTTCCAAATTTTAAATATCCCGCCTAAATTTTAAAATATCCCGCCCAAATTTTAAAATTCAAACTTTGTTATAAAATTTAAATTTTACCACTTAAATTTGAAATATTCCACGTGAAATTGATTATAAATTCAAGTTTACCACAAAAGGATATCATTATCCCACCTAAATTCAAATATGCAAACCTCAAATCATTATATTGTACATAAATTCAAACAAATTGAAATTAACAAGCCTAAACTGATATTAGTTTGCATAGATATGAATTTATCACACCTAACTTATGTCACCATGTTAGAGAGAGTGGTTAGAGAATTTGAACAAGGTCCACCACTTGTCCAACCTAGATACCAAGAAGGATTGAGTGTACAAGGTATTGTTTGGAGGTCCTTATAGTCCACTGGTCTCAAGGTCCACCACTTGTGGTAAGGGTCACCAAAAAGTGTATATATTCATCCAAAGAAATACACGTATTTTTGGTCTACATGTCCTAGTTTCAACCATTTATGTCCATTAGGTGTATCACTAAACAACACTACTTTTATTGAGAAACAGAGGAAAATCAGCTCAGCATACATCCAAAACTCGCTACAAGAATCGACTTTAACAGATCATGCAAGTAAGTCTTCCATTCAAGTTTACTAGTATTACAATGTTATTTATGTATGTATATATAGTATGTTTGCATATCATAATTAAGTGTAATTGTGTATCTGCATTATGTATGAGTATTACAATGAAATAACACAAATATACATACATACACATAGATAACACAGACACACACATACATGAGCATGTATTTTCAAGAGAGAGATAGCAAGATACAGAGATAGATAGATAGAGAGAGAGAGAGAGAGAAATACCTGTTTTCTAGAGAGAGGAGAGAGAAAGATAACAGATTTCACTGTGTTTATGTATGTTGAAGAGAGGAAGAGGATGTATGGGAATATGTGCACGTATTTTCAAGAGAGAGACAACAAGATAACAGATTTCACTGTGGTTATGTATATGGAAGAGAGGAAGACGATGAGTGGCAATATGTGCATGTATTTTCAAGAGAGAGACAACAAGATAACAGATTTCACTATGGTTATGTATGTGGAAGAGAGGAAGACGATGTGGGGGAATATGTGTATGTGTGCGGGAATACTTTTAAACTAAGTATCTCTCTCTTTTGACGAGAGAGTGTGTGTACAAGAAAGAGTTACAGAGAACCATCTTCTATATATGGAGAAAGACAGAGAGTGAGAGAGATAGAAATACCTGTTTTTTCTCTATTCGTGAGGTGTGCAATGTCTCCTGAGAAGAAATTATGCCCGATCCTGCCCTTCTGGAAAGCGTTGCATACGATGCTGTTTCTTTATCTTATGCGCGAACTATCAATCCTGTGCGCTCCACCTGTGCGTTGTGTACGATGCTGGCTTTGCTCCTCTATGTGCGCGTATACTCCAACTATGTGCGATCCGTGTGCGCTTTCTGTGTGTTTGCTGCTCGCCTGCTTTCTTTGTGTGCGTTGCTCGTGCGCTCTCTCTATGCTTAATCTTGATAGGGTTTATTAGAATGCCACGTATTCTACAAGTCCATGTTTTATCATAGGATTAAAAAAAACAAAAGCAGTATAAAACATTAACCAATTCACACGGCCAAAATTAACGGAATCATGGTTGAAAATATGCAAAAGATGCCGCCCCTTGACCCCGCCGGGGCACTGCCCCGGACCCGGCCCGGAACAAGAGCGCTATATTCCACATCCCCATCAAGAGCGCTACCCCCAAACCTCACGTGGAAGCGTTGCCTTGCCAGATGCACCCCATTGTGGCATTGCCCTAAGACCCCGCATCTGGAGTGCTAAATGGGAACATTCTTCATTAGTGAAATTTAGAACATAAATTATATTTATCATATACTTAAATATAATATAAATATCAACATATTAACTATGCTACTAATTTACTATAGCAGTTCTAGATTATGTCCCATACTATATTTAAGGTGCCAAAGGTTTGGCCTTATGGTCCTAGATTTAGCAAAGTGGTCAACACATATAGGACCAAGTGCACACTTTGCCACAAAACTTGGCCACCACTTCACTTGCCAAAGTTTAGGCCACATGGTCAATCCTAAGTTTCCAATGTTCTTATTATTTCATAAGAGACAACAATTCTTTTTTGTCACCTTTTTCCTCGTGGAAAACCTAGGCTTCTTTTCACATACTCAAGCACTACAAGCCATAATAAATTTTCATTACTCTTCGGCAACCCTTTTGTTCAAGTCTTTGAAAAAACGTTGTTTAAGGACACCCTAAACCATTTTCACCTAAGTCCACCACTTCTCCAAGCTATGTTCTAATACACTAAGGAGGTTTTGGTTTCAAGGAGAACCACTTGTACGACTTTGTTTTTGGAAGTAAGGTCTTTACATAGTTCACCTTGGACCTTGGACACTGGATACTACAACTAAGCCCACCACTTGTCCAAGCTATCCTCTATATATAGCCAAAGGGTTTGGGTTTCAAGATTCACTACTTTTCCAACCTTGCTTCCATTAAAGAAAGGAGGGGCATTATAACTAGGTACACCACTTCTCCAAGCTATGCTTTGATATAGAAAGGGGATTTTCGTTTCAAGGTACACCACGTGTTCAACCTTGCAAGACTCAAGGGATACTTGGACATTGGAAAGCATAGTCCTATAGTAGTTAATCGGTGGCAGTGGGTATTACTACTAGGTCCAACCTATGCTCTCATATAGCAAAGAGGCTTTGGTTTCAAGGTCCACCACTTGTCCAACCTTGCTTCCATTAAAGAAATGAAGGGCTATGTAAACATTGGCATGCAAGGTATCAAGGTCCTAAGGTATTTCACCTTGGATATTGGGCATTATAACTAGGTCCACCACTTGTCCAAGCTATGCTCTGATATAGAAAGGGGATTTTTGTTTCAAGGTCCACCACGTGTTCAACCTTGCAAGACTCAAGGGATACTTGGACATTCGAAAGCATAGTCCTATAGTAGTTGATATGTGGCAGTGCGTATTACAAATAGGTCCAACCTATGCTCTCATATAGCAAAGAGGCTTTGGTTTCAAGGTCCACCACTTGTCCAACCTTGCTTCCATTAAAGAAATGAGGGGCTACGTAAAAATTTTCAAGCAAGGTAGCAAGGTCCTAAGGTATTTCACCTTGGATATTGGGAATTATAACTAGGTCCACCACTTGTCCAAGCTATGCTCTGATATAGAAAGGGGATTTTCGTTTCAAGGTCCACCACGTGTTCAACCTTGAAAGACTCAAGGGATACTTGGACATTGGAAAGCATAGTCCTATAGTAGTTGATAGGTGGCAGTGGGTATTAGAAATAGGTCCAAACTATGCTCTAATATAGCAAAGAGTTTTGTTTTCAAGGTCCACCACTTGTCCAACCTTTCTTCCATTAAAGAAATGAGGGGCTACGTAAACATTGGCAAGCAAGGTAGCAAGGTCCTAAGGTATTTTACCT
Source organism: Adiantum capillus-veneris (assembly GCF_014529385.1). Classification (NCBI taxonomy): domain Eukaryota; kingdom Viridiplantae; phylum Streptophyta; class Polypodiopsida; order Polypodiales; family Pteridaceae; genus Adiantum; species Adiantum capillus-veneris. Next base: position 39,055,619 of record NC_140958.1, read on the forward strand.
TGGATATTGGGAATTATAACTAGGTCCACCACTTGTCCAAGCTATGCTCTGATATAGAAAGGGGATTTTTGTTTCAAGGTCCACCACGTGTTCAACCTTAAAAGACTCAAGGGATACTTGGACATTGGAAATCATAGTCCTATAATAGTTGATAGGTGGCAGTGGGTATTACAACTAGGTCCACCACTTGCCCAACCTATGCTCTAATATAGCAAGGATGCTTTGGTTTCAAGATCCACCATAATTTCCAACCTTGCTTCCATTAATATAGCAACGATGATTTGGTCTCAAGGTTCACCACTTGTCCTACCTTTTCCTACAATGGATACTTCATCTCTCCAAGGCTCATTATGGAGTGTTGTTCGATGGTCAAAGCTTCTTTTGCAATCTTTTGTATTAAATGAGAACATAATTGATCCACAGGAAAGCTACAATGGTGATGAAGAACATGATCATTCTGATCCTCTAGTTATAGATGCAATACCTATGACAAGCCTAGAATTTGAAGCAATGATTCGAGAGTCTTGGAGAAATCAGAGGTTCCTTTTAAAAGATGACACAATGATGCAAACCATGAATGAAGGGACCATCTTATATGTATTTCCACATGATTATGTCAACTTTCAGGAACTTGGTCATGATTGTGTGGGTGTTGGTATTGAAAGAGAAAATACAAGCATTGATGATGTGGTTGAAGTGGGTAGCATCACTTTGCTAAAGTGGCCCATCAAGCAGACCACAATGTTGAATGGGAGCCCATTACAACGCTTTGTTCCTGTTGATGGCATGCATGCTACATATGAGGATGTATCTAACGATGAAAATGTTGGAAAAAAACTTGATGGGAGTAATGTTGTCCAGTTGTCAAGGAAGAGACGATACACTTTCATGAACAGGACTCAAAAATCAAAAGCAGCACCAGCTTCCACTTTTTACCTTTCAAACAAATCAATTCAAAGGGTATCATGCATTGATTGTTGTGCACAAAAATGTTGCCAGTTTGCAGATCGTGATATGGTGACAAGGTTACGACAACAATTTTGGGGAGAGTCTCAAAAATCACGCAGTAATTATGTTTATGATGTTCTTTCTATATGTTATCAGAAAGATGAGAAGTCACGATACCAATTCAGGCTAAATGGCTCTATTGTTTGTTGTAGAGCATGGTATGAGCTACATGGAATACCAAAGACATCATTTTATCGATACAAGGAGAACTTTGAAAATGGTGTGCGCCAATATGTAAATGGGAACACATGTACATTGAGAAGGGGACTTCAACATACTAGTTTATCAAGAGCACTACTAAATGAGTTTGTGGAAAACAACTCTGAGAAGATGCCACATAGAAGTAGAACACTGCTAGATGGCTCAAGAGAGACTCAATTGGTGATTCCATCAACATGCAAACAAGTGGATATTTTATGTGAAATCAACACGACACTTGACCAAATGGGCTATGAGAATAAGCTATCCCAATCTTCTTTTGGTAGAATTTGGAACAAAGAGTACCCACATGTCACTTTAACAAAGACGAGTAGTTCTCTAAGTGAAATATTTGTAGCTTAATCAAGGCAAGGTTAGAATCTAAACCTTCTCTTGAAGAGAGAGCTCTTCTCTTGAGGGAGAGAGAAGTTCACGTGGCACAACAAAAGAGTTGCAGAAGCCTATATTATGCATGGCGCACATATTCAAAAACTCAACCACAAAAATATGTATGCATAATCCATGATAAGATGGATCAAAAGAAGACTGCCATTCCTAGATTACGCATTGTTCCTAAGGGTGTGGATTCAGGATATAATCTGCAGGTGGCATTGATTGGCATGATCACTCATGGACATGGAGAAGGTCATTACGGACACTTTGTCTTGAATGGTTTGTGGCCAGCTGATCCAAATCTTACAATTGGCTCAATTGCTAATTGTTTACATAACCTAGAGAGGATAGATAAGCATCCTCTTGGTGATCTAGTAACAAATGGACTTCCAAGGAGCAATTTTTCACTACTACATGCTTTGAACTCAAGGGATGCCTTGGACTACCATAACTTGAGTGATGGAAAAGAGCCCATTGTGTAGTCGTCGGAAATTGCAGAAGAGGACTTGAGGTCAACATTTTGCAGGTTGCCAGAGAACTTGTTGCTACAATTGGATAATTGTGTAGGGGAAAACAAAATCGATACTTATTTGCCTATTTGTCAATGCTTGTTGCAAGGGGTGTTTTCAAAACCATCTAGCTGGGATTTTTAATGGTTGGGCATACACATGAGGACATAGACGCCATGTTTAGTAGGTTTTCAGAGAAGTTGAGAGTTACACAAACCTATACTTTTCCCCATTTGATGGATACATTACGAAACAGCTCATCTTCATCTCCAGCTCCATTTTTTCTCACAAAGATCCCCGATTTCAAGCAATATTGTGATGGCTATCTTTGTGATGGAAAAGACATACTTGTTGGACATTCCAAACCGCTTCAATTCAGGTTCTTTATGCAGGATGAGACACCAATGATGCAATATAAGGCACATGTAGGTGTATCACGTTGGAGTGGAAGTATTCACCTTTGGAAAACAGACACAGAAGGCAAGCCAATGTTACCACATGGAGATCCACCTCTAGTACCAATGGCGGAGTATGTCAAGGCCCATGAAAAAGTCATTTTGGGGCTAAAGAACTATATAAAATTTTGGAAAAATTTAGGGAATGGTTCAAGTATTCTGCAATATTATAGACCCGTGATAGATTATTGGAGTAAGGTAATTGAAGAGATTGGAAAAGCAATCATATCAGAGGGAGTCTTGTATGAAATGTTTTGGTCAAAAACTCAAGAATATTCTCACCTACAAAGCACTACAATGAATTTGCAACAAGGAGCAAAAAGATTCCTAGGCCTTGAAGAGTTGAACGATCATTTTTGTGGGCCTCAACGAGATAGGCCGAAGGAAGAGTTTGACCCTATGTCTACTATGCACCAAGGTGACTTTCTTATGCTAGTTCCGAGTGACACAGAAATCTATCCAGTGTGGCTTGCAATGGCTTTATCTCACATTGATAACGAGCCTACATCACCAAACTACAGAAAAATCTTGATTCAATATTGGGCACCTTGCGTGAGAAAAAGTGGGATGACAGATACTGAAGCTTACAGGAATTTTTGGAAGGGTTATTGGGCTGTCAACTATGAGGACCCACAAGTGTGGGAAACTGTAGATGCAATTGTTTGGTCCTGGAGACCCAACAAAGAAGGACCATTTTCTAGAATAAATATTCCAGAAAGGCATGCTCTAAAATCCAAAGAAGGCCTCACTCGTGCACATCAACCACACTTGGATCAAAGTTCAGATATGGTATCAAATGTGGAGCTTCTATTGTGACTATACTAATCAATTTGTAAACAAAATCTTTTTTGTATCTTCCTTTGTTTTATATAATTCGTAGTTATTATTCAAATCCATGTGTTGTACATCCTCTTGACTTTTGGTGTTTATCAACACCACAATCCTATGAGATTTTCACTTTATTTACTAACCACACACCTCAATTTTTTCCACTTTAAGTGAAAAATTCCCAAATTACATGAATTTAGTCGATTTGGAGATTCCCATAATGTGAGATTTTTACCAAAATACCTAATATGGTCTTTGGTATTATGTTTATTTTGTCATATTTCAAGTGCAGATGTTCTCGGCATCAATGATGAGAAATGTGACAAAGTTTATACGTACTTGGGAGTATGTTATCGTCCTCTTGATTAGTACTATTGTTGTTATCGTCTTGTTGCACCATCGTCATCATTGGTGCTATGGTTGTTATCGTCTTATTGTACCCTCGTCGTCATCAAGGATTTGGCAGTTGTGATTATACAGCACTAGTGTTTCATACCATTTTTGTATTGGCTTGTGTGATGTGCGTACATGTCTGCATTCTTGTTATATGTACCCATTGCATCATTATTTGTTTGTCTGTCGTCTCTAGAGCGGCGTCGCGAACCGTCTCTAAGGACAATGTGATGTGATTATTTCTAACCTACACATTTCGATATGTTTCTTCAGTTGATGTTGTTTACAGAATTTAAATCACATCAAGCAGTATGTACGAGGGCTCAAGGATATTGAAGTTGCTCTATGAAAGAATTTGTAGTAGCTCAATTGTCTATATCTTGGATTATAAGAAGACCCTTGAAAGAGAACATTGTAAAACAGGAGTGATGTAGCTCCTTTGAACATTGTAAATGTAAATTTGAAATATTTTAATATAACAGTGGGTATATATAGAGTTGCGTGTTTTTCCCTTGATCCCCCAAGGGTTTTTTCATCCATATGTAGGGACCTTCATTTGAGTGGGGGTGTTGAGCTATATATAGTATCTCTATATATAGCACCCTGGTCCCCTCTATATAAACTCATCTCGTGTAGTCATTGGACACACTTTGGGGATTGCATATGATGGAGTCGTCTCTCTCTCTTCTCGTCTACCTGCGTTCTCTCTTCCTCCAATTCAAAATCCATTTGTTGAGCAATGAGGGGAAGGTGGAGCCTATGAAGGGTGATGACCCATGTGGATGTGCCGGCTTGTCAACACTGGCATAGTAAGGATATAAGTGAGTACTCTACAGTATGTGCATCATGGATAACGGACCAATCGCTTTTCCATTTAGGTTTTTGTAGCAAATATACATAAATATATATGTAGATGGGTGAAAGCATGTTAACGTGTTGCGCTTTTTGTGTTAGTTAGCATTTTCAAGTTAGCACATCTTCAAAAAGTTGGGCGTCGGCTAAATTTTTTACAAATATTATCAAAATTTTTTGGAGGATGTACATTTGGATTCCTTGTTTTAAGAGCTTTCTATCGATATATCATACGTCATAGATCTTGTAGATGTAGCTCATGTTATTGTACTAGTTAGCCTATGTCAAAATTGTGCTAGTTAGCATTGTCTGGGACATGAAAAAGTGTGACATGTTAACATGCTTTCACACAGATAGAAAAATATTCTATCAATAGAAGATTGTGTATCTGTTTGGTGTTGCGATGCTAGGAGAGACCCTTAGCTCCCCAAACCCCTTTATCCTCCCCGTGTTGAATCACCATCACTCTTTTAGTGTTTCCATTTTCATCCTATTGTGATCTATCCACCCAGCCCTGTGAGAAAGCCGCTACGCATGTTTGAAAATCATGTTTTGTAGTGGAAAATGTTTCTTTCCCAACCTTCACAGGTAAAGCGGGGAAAGATGCTTTAGCTTTTCTAGATAATCTTGAAATAGCATGTGTTTTCTCTGGAAGGAATGACGATGCTTTGCGTCTACGTATTTTTTCACTGCTAATGAAAGTGGAGGCAAAATCATGGTACAACGCCTTGGTGCAAGCCACTTAAGAGAGGTGGGATCTGCTAAGAGTAGCATTCCTAAGGTGCTTTGGATAAGGCACCACATCCAAGAAACTATGGCAATTGTTGATGGAGTTAAAGCAAGGAAGTATGGCTGAGTATGCAACATACAAATAAAAGTTTGTGGATCTATGGGGACAATAGTTGCATCGTTGAGGGAGGGTGAAGGGGCACCCAATTTTCTAATGAAATACCGGTTTGTGGCTAGCTTATGGCCAATTCTTAAAGAGAAGATAAAGGGAACGTTTCGTGCTACTATGAGGTAGCAGTTGAAGTAGCCTGCCTTAAAGATAAGAAGTTGCATCTACAAGCCAGAACTACCGAGGAAGAGGAACCGGTAAGGGCCCGTAGCTAGCCGCACCTGCAGCAACCGTCTAGAGCAATCACCCACAGGAGCCGGTTGAAGATCAACAAGACGTGCTCAACCAAATCACCGGCCAGTTAGAGAATCTTTTAGTACATCTGGTGCAGCAAGTACATGCACCCTCCAGAAATCGAGAGCAAGGAAGAGGGCAACGAAGATAGAGCCATGGCATGTACTAATGTCCTCATCTTAGAGGGAATAACTTCAAAAGAGGAGGATGGCAGAAACAGATCTCTCCACCATCAAGGGCGAGACCACCACCGCCCAGGCAACTAGAGCTGATTTTGCTAGTCCAAATCCTTCAAACACCCATACAACCATCACCACCGCTGCCTCCACCACCTACTGAAAACCAAGCAGTAAGAGTCATCAGTCTTGAAGCTAAGGGAAAAGCGAAGGTAGAAGAGTGTGTCAAACAGAAGTACAAAGAAAAAGAAAAAGTAGAAAAAGTGGATACCATGGGAGTGAAGCGTCCTAGGAATAAGGAGGCCTCTCAAAGGGAGGAGAAGATGAAAGAAAAAGGAGAGTTTAGAAAGCATGCGTCTAAGCCTCGGTGGAAGATCGACATCGTGGATTTTTCGTTGGGTGAGTATGCTAAACCATATGACCTATTTCAAGATGTTTTGATGCAGGGTATGAAATTAACATGGCCCCAATTACTCCATCTTGCAACAAGGATGAGGAGACAACGGACGAAGATGGTAAGTACTAGAAAGTCAAGACCAAGGAGAGTTGGGGCTATCTCTGGGAGGAACCTTGGCGACATCCTACCTATCATGGATGCCCACATCAAGGGGCAACATATCCCAAACATCTAGATAGATGGTGGCGCACAGAAATGCATCATAAATGAGAAAATGATGCACCATCTAGGCCTAGAGGTAAGTAGCCCGGCACCCTAACGAGCTAAAATGGCAAATAATGTCAAAGTGAAATGCGTAGGCATTGTGAATGCAGACAAGGTGAAGGCATTCAACACATAAATAGAGGTAGACATTTTTGTCATTCCACACAAAGGGGAGGGCTATTCTATCATTCTTCGAAGACCATGGCTCATGTCTATTGAGGCTAAGCAGGGCTGGAGTACCAAAATGATCCAGATGAAGGATGCTAAGGGAAAGTCCATATTCTACGACACAAAGACTAGTAAGCAATGCAACCAGATCTTGGAGTCATTGAAAGATGAGTTCATCAATGACTCTTCGATCACATCAAGAGAAGAGATGACAAAAACTGAGGAGAGTGACAATAGCATCGAAGTGATGGGAGTCATGTTGAGATATCCAAAGAGATTGACACAATTGAAAGCACCACTAGAAAACCAAGAGTGACCACCATCAGGTATGCAACCCTTGGTGAGCACAAGTAAGTTACATGGATGCTCTCTAGTGAGTTATCTAGTGAAGAGAGAGAAGAATACATCTCTATGCTGGGTAACTTCACCACACTTTTCATTGATGGTTATGACATACAAGATCACAACATCACAGTGGTGCATCACTGCATAAGACTCAAGGAAGGAAGTAAGCCTGTAGTGCAAAACCTCAAAAGGCTCGGGGTAGTTCAACAAGAGGCATTGCTTAAAGAGGTAAGGAATTTACTACTATAGGCAGGTTTCATTTTACCCCGTGGAGGACTCATAGTGGGTCTCTCCAATGGTGGTTACGCCAAAGAAGAACAGTAAGTGGAGAGTTTGTGTAGACTACAAACCTCTCAATGTAGCAACAAAACAAGATCATTTTCCCCTCTTATTCCAAGAGTGATTCTCAACGAGGTAGCAGATCATGAGTGCTACACAGTATGTGATGGATACTGAGACTACTTTTAGATTAGCATTGCAAAAGAGGACCAAAAAAAGACAACTTTCATAACACCATGGGGATGTTTTGCTTACAAGGTGATGCCTTTTGGCCTCACCAACACTCTGGACACATCTCAACGCTATGTAACTTTTGTCTTCTAGTCATACTTTGGTAAGTCAACACGGGTTTTCATAGATGATTTTTGCATCTATAGTTCTCGCTCCATCCATTTGAATAAGGTTTATGATGGCCTGGCTAGGCTACAAACCTTGGGTGGCCAGGTTAACATAGATAAGTGTCACATTGGTGAAAGCAAGGTCACTCTTTGCGGCCATGTTATTTCAACAAAAGGAGTTGAGGGTGATCCAAGCAAGGTTCAAGATTTAGTATCTTTTTCATCACCCACAACAGATAAGCAGTTGGTCTCTTTCCTTCAGAAGGTAAGGTATTTGAGTAGGTTCATTCATCTACTCTCTTAAGTGGTTTTCCCTTTACAAAAAGTCCCCCATAGAGATTTATTATGGAGTGAAGAAAATGAGCAACAGTTTAGCAAAGTGAAATAGATCCTGGCTACACTTCCCACCATTGAACCCTCTAGATGGGACGAGCCATTTTATGTTGACCTAGTGTAGGAAGTGATACACTTGGAGCCCTACTAATTCATAAGGACCCCCAAACCTCTTTCATGCGTCCTATCTACTTCTCTAGTCGTGTCACGACTTCATCAAAAAAAGGATTCACCACGGTAGATCACATGGTGCTTGCATTGATGTTTTCCACTACAAAGTTTTGCTCCTATCTATTGCCCAGGTCCTTTGTAATTCTAACAGTGGAAGAGGTCTTTTTGTATGTGATGCAGCACATGGATGTCTCATCTAGAATTTCTAAGTGGCTTGTCAGATTACAAGAGTTCGATTAGAGTATGAAATTGGAAATCTCCACCATAGCTAGTCTAGCAGGTATTCTTACTCATTGTCACTATAAGAAGAAGATAAAGGTCACAAGAAGGAAAAGGAGTGACACCAATGGTAGAAATTCCTAAACTAGAAGGAGCTCACTCTCTTTTCTTTGATGGAGCTTACAAAAGAACAGTGGACAAGGCTGCAACTGGCATCATCATTTTCAATAAGCAAAAGAAAAAGGTGTTCTCTATTGGGCAGTTGCTACACTCCCACTCCAACAATGAAGCGGATACGTGGCCCTAATTCTTCGGTAGAACAATGTGTTTTAAAAGGGGTTCAATGCCTAAATGTGTTGGGCGATGCCATGCTCTTAATTAAGAAGATAAATGGCACTTGGGTTTGTAAAAATTCGGTTTTTCTTGGCCAATTACACAAAGTTAAGGATATTTTAAGAAATTTTAAGCAATGCAACTATTTCATATCCCTAGGGAAAAAAATCAAGAAGCATACGCTCTAGCCAAGGAAAGAATACAAGATCTTTGTGTAGGAGAAATCAAACTGAAGCTACCCCTCTTTCAAGGTAGCAATGCTATGCCTCATATCATCAACTTCCTAGATACGGGTGAATGTTCTGAAGGGTATACCAAGGGCCATAAGAAATGGATTTTCCAACAAGGCAACAAGATATTGCCTTATAAAAAACACCTTGTACTGCAAGGGCAAAGATCAGATCCTCAGGTGAGTGCCAATCTCTAGTGAAATTAGGGAGGTGATGTCAAGCTGCCATGATGGTGTTTGCGGTGTCCACTTTGCTCTAGATATTACTAGTGGGAAGATTCTACAGGCACAATTCTCTTGGCCCAGTTTGAACAGGGATGTGCATCATTGGTATCAAACGTGCAGAGCTTGTCAAGTATACAATGATCAAACACTTACTTATGAGACATAGACTCCTATCATCTCATATGGCTCATTTGAGAAGTGGAGAATAGATGCAATTGGTCCTTTACCAAGGGCCCAATCAAGTAAATTGTACATTCTAGTTGGGGTAGATTACATGATGTTGAGCTATATATAGCACCCTAGTCCCCTCTATCTAAACACATTTGGTGTGATCAGTAGACACACTTTGGGGTTTGCAGTTATGGAGTTCTCTCTATCTTCTCTTTCGTCTCTCTTTGTCTACTTGCCTTCTCTCCTTGCGATTCAAAATGGTGTGAGAGTGGACGGATAGAAAAGTTTGACGAAGATATATGTGTGTACAAGAGCTAAGTATCGATTCTCTTTTTCTTTGATTTATTATATTCTTGATAATTGTTTTGATTACTATCTCTGCGACCAAGTGATGTAGTTATTTACAAGATTTCCTTTATCTTCAATCTATTGTAGCTTTTGACTGCCTACAACTTATGTGAGAAGAACATAAACGATTTTGAAATCAACAGCCTGTGTAGTCTTGATATATAGTGCTCGTCAAAGCAAATTAGTGTTATATCATCGCTATATACTTAATGCTTTTAAGAGTTTACAGCAATGAGCATAATAAACTAGAGTTTCCAGCAGCATGTAGACCCAGGCCGAGATGACTATATATGCTTATAAAGCTTCATAATATTTCCTGTAATAAAATAAACCAAACGAGGAGAGCAAAGGGCGGAAGAAGCAGAACTTGAGTATAGTGCATCCCTAATCAACTCTTGAGTGATGCCAGAATTAGAGAAATCACCGACTTCCTAGTGACCCTATCTTGGGGTTATTAGCAGTGAGGTACTTAAATGGTGCTAGACACAGGCGGTTTAGGAGGTGAATTTCATGCGCCAGATGTTGTAGAAGTACTTTAGTTGAAGGTTTGGACGTGATAATCTGTTTGTTTTTTTAAGGTTTAGCGTCGTCTTTTTGATACGTGTTGTGCTAAATATAGAGGACCATAATCAAACACTATATTTTTGGCCTCCAAATTTGCTTGTCACAAATATAGCGAGGCACTCAACACTACGAGCACGGCTTCTTTTCTCTCTCGAGCTTTACTGGCACTCAGTACACTAACTCTTCACCTGCATGATTATTTGTGAAGAGTTTGCATACACAGAGCCACAACTGCAAATTCATGTGCTACTTTCATGTGATATTGACCCCTATTCCTCTCGTCCTATCTCATCTCACCTTGTCTCTTGCCTTATGTAGCCTTGCAGAATTGCAAGCAGGCGGGAGCTCTCTTGAGGCCTACACTTCTTAGTTTCTTAGTAGGAGGCATCGTCGGCCTATAAGACCTGCACACTGCATCGTTGCAACTCCTTGCGACACAGTCAAAGCAAGCCTTGACTTACAAACTCTCAATATTGCAAAGATGGTATAAGCATCGTAGACTAGCAAAGCCAGCACTAGATTATAAGGGGTCTTACTTCAGCTAGGTTACAAGTTGCAACAAAAATCTGTGTTAATGGTACGATTGGTGGTTAATCAGAGTATAGAGGCATTAACATAAATCAAATGATTGTATGATTGGAACGGTTAAGCGCATAATTAGCCTCCTTATAGTCCATAACACGCTAACCGTTTAGTTCAACTTTGAAAAAAACGTCGTTTAAGGCCTCAAAATGCATCCGGAAGTCAGGGGTGTCTGAAAGCGACAATTTGCGAGAATTGTGACGAAACAGTTGCGGTTTTGGACATAGTTTCGACTTTTCCCTAACCAAAGAATTTGAACACAGTGGACTAAGTCTACTTGAACCAAGCAAAAGCTCTTAAGCCCAAAAATCATGTCTACCCTAGATTCAAACGCAGCTTACACAAGCTTGGAGATCCCGACGATAGAGGAATATCCTCCCACAATGGATCTTCCAAACTTGCAATTGATAAAGATCCATCTTGTTGAGAGAGTTTGGATGATTGTTCATGAGAGTGAAGAACTATATAGATACATTGACGACAATGAGGTCAATCTTTATAGGTGCTCAGATCCATACCTAGAAGAGATAACGGATTACAAGCTCTTATATGTCTACACATACGGAGTCGATTGTCAATGGAGATCTATAGTTGTCGACAAGTATGGACGAGAATACAGAGTTGAAGAAAGCACAAATCCACAGACTGTACTAGAAAGAGGTGGATATTTGGTCAATGAAGGACCACAAATGCCTCCACCCAACATGAGAATTCCTATAGGAATTCCAAGAAGAGAGCCACCAAGATTCCCTTCAAGAGCGATAACGAGATAAGGATTGGGAGAGTCTCTGGTTAGACTTGTAGACAATTGACGAGTTAGACCATCCCAAGTTCAGAAATGGGTAAACAAAAAATACTCCGGAGATAAAGATCCGAGAGATCACGTAGTGGCTTTTAGAAGAGTGATTAGAGGAGAGGAAGTTTCAGATTTTGCAACACAGTTTGCGGGATTTGGATTGACTCTAGAAGATGATGCAGCTACATGGTTCAACACGATGGAAAAATGGGATTTTGAGACCCTAGATGAGCTGTTTGAGGAGTTTGTTGAAGAACTCTCGCCAAAAGGCATTGCTCACAGCACGGTCTTGCAAATCCATAGATTCAAACAGAAAGAGAATGAATCAGTATGCAAAGCATCATTATTGCTCAAGAGATATATTAATCTCTGTCCGAGAGCGGAATTACCTACGCAAGCACGACTGATGCTGATCTTTATCTAGAGAATGAGACATGCGGGCCTTCAGAAGGATCTACATATGATAAGGAGGATGACGCTAAACGAGTTGATCAAAGAAGCTCTTTATCTAGTGGATAATTGTGATGCATACAAAGAAAAGGACTTAAAGAGTCAAGGAGATGACACATCCTCTCAGCACAGTGTTTCACAGATAAGTGAGTCCATTGCCAAGCCAAAGGCACCTATTGATCAAGAAAAGCTTATCGACGACTTGGTCGAGAGGTTGATTCCTCTTCTAGGTCTGATTCGGGAGAGCCAAAGTGGTGTGAAATTGAGAGAAAATGGACGAACCATATGGAGGAAGAGTGCTATTATAGCATGGAAAATGCTAGGGAGAGGTATGTACAACCTGTTCCAGAAGCACCTACTCCACCTAGATACATTACGGGGAATGCGCCAAGACCAGTAGGAGTTTTAAGCCCACAGCTTGTCTTAGGACAATAACCCCCGCTGCTAGGTGCTAGAATGCCTGTAGACACGAGATACATGCCAATGATGGAAACATCAAATAAACCAATTCTAGTACCAGCTACAATGTGGTATAGCAACCAAAGTGAGTACTACCCTTCGGAGCAACAAAATGTGAGAGAAACACATGGAGTGGTGAGGCTGGTACAACCTCCACCTCCTGGGTTTCAGTTGAAAGAAAGAAGGTATGAAATGGACGAAAGGACATTGCGATTCATTGCAAATAGCGGCTTATCTAGGTCAAAGCTTGCTTATAGCGAAGAGGGAATGCTAAAAGAATCTCCTCAACCACAGACGAATTGTCACAAAAGTCGTGACAACCACTTGGTCAAACAATTTCCTCATTCGGAGATCAATGAAGTAAATGCTTATTGTCCTGAGTGTGGCATCACTCACTTGATCCCCGATTGCCCGAAAAAACCAAACCAAATCAGGAAAATCATGACAAATGTCTTAGGGATTGTTCAGCTCCCTAGTAGCTCAGAAAATGAAAATGTTGTACCAGTTCAAGTGGTTATGAGAGCACAAGCTCAAAAGAAAGCTGATAAGAATCCAGAGACAAAGAACACTAAAAGTGACACAAGTCCAAAGACAGATGATGGACCAAAGACAGACGCATCTAGTCAGAAAACCAAGAGCAAACAAAATAGTTGGAAAGCTAGAAAGACTAGGATAAAATCACGCAGGGAACGAGAGCAAAAATCCCTAGCTGAGAAGCTTACCGAAGCTGAGGAGAAGATAAAACAACATGAGGAACAAGAGGCACCTTCTCTTACACAGATGGTTAAACCTCTAGAAGAACCATCCACAGATGAGAAACCGAGAAGTTCTACTTCAAGAGGATCTGTGTTGGCAGAGAAGGTTAATGAGACATTAGATGCTCTCTTGAAAGCCTATGATGTGAGGCTCAAAAACAACCGAACCCAAGAACACAGGTAGATGACATATCCCTATGCGCAACTAGAAAAGCAAAGGTTTGAAATGTGCAAGAAAATGATTCAAACAACCCAAGCTTTACTAGAACCACCAGTTGCAAAACCTGAGGATGTGATCCGTGTCATGCCTACACAAGTAATCCCACCAAACCAGGAACTAAAAGAGCCCGATTCTAGTCATGAGCACAGACCAAACCTCAAAGACCCAACATTAGAACCAAGGAGAGTACTGAATACCACGGATAACTCTTCCGAGGGATTTCACCAAGCTATACCTGAGGATTATAAAGAGATAGATGGTGTTCCCATATACATGTGGTAGTAATGTGTGTGAACACACTAGGACCGCCGGGGCATTTTTTCCCTCTTTAGGAGGTTTTTTCCCCCGAGCATTGTATATACGCCCATCACTCTAGGGCTATCTATCTTTCCATTGCACACTAAGTAATACACTCTCTATCGTGTGCCTTGAGTTTCCTTCGTCTTCTCCAAGCTGTGTGTGTTTCTCTTCAACTCTAATTCCAACAATTAGTATCAGAGTAGGTCACGTCCTCCCGGGCTTAGTCGCCAGCTGCTCCAGCACACACCTGTTCACTTTCTGCGATTTCAGTGAGCTTTGGCGAGCGTTCGCAGGTCAATAAACTTTTTGGGGAAGCTCAAAGAGCTTGGTGTGCTCAAAATTTTGATTTGGGCTCATTTCGGCCTCCGTTTCCATTACAGGCAGTACTGCACAGGCTATTTCATCATTTTGTGCAGAATTTCTGTGAGTGCCGTTTTTTGCATAACAGGTGCCTTATAGTCTTCTACGGTTTGTGCTATATAGCACAGGTTGTTCCCGCTCCATTTCTCCTATTTTCGAGCAGTTTTCACATCACGTGCAGCATTTACCATGGCTGACAACAACAACACAGATGTGTTCAAGATGTTTGCTACTAAGGACAGGTTGGATGGGGATAACTACCCTATGTGGGCTTATATGATGCAACATGTTCTTGTGTCAAAGGGTGTCTGGAACATTGTGCAGGGCATTGATGTATGTCCTGGTTCTGAGGATGTTGTAGGTCCTACTGCAAGGATTGCAGCTGTTAGAGTTGTTTTGCCTACGGCAGAACAAGCTCGTTGGGATGTTAAGTATGCGCAGGCTCATGCATTGATTGCGTTGTCTATGAATCGCACCATTGTTCCTCACATCCGTTCAGCAAAATCTGCAAAACAGGCTTGGGATATTCTAGCAGGTCTTTATGCAAGCCGCAATGAGGCTAAAATTTCTTTGCTACGTAAAGCGCTGGAGTCGAAGATTATGCATGAGGAAGATGATATGGACACTTTTCTTGCTAGTTTCAAGGATATCAATGAGCAGCTTATTTCTGCACGTGAAGTCATTTCAGACAGTTCGCTTGTGCAGACTGTTCTTGATGCCTTACCAGATTCCTACCAGACTTTTGCTAGTACTTGGAGACTGATGACCCAAGGAAATCCAGAAGTTGTCAAGTTTGATGCATTATGCACATTGCTGTTGCAAGAGTCACTTTCTAGAAATAAGAGGACTAGACAGCGTGCAGTTGAACAGGCCTTTATTGCTTCTCAAAGAAAGGGTGGTAACAGTAATGCAGCCACTTCTTATGGTTCTGCTGCGAGTGGCAAAAATTATGTTCCTAATGCTTCTGCTGGCAGTACTTCGTCTGGCAATTCTGTTGATAAGGGCAAAAAGAAGATGCGTTGCCATTATTGTAAAGCCAATGATCACTTGATCAAGTCGTGTCCTAAGTTGAAGGCCAAAGAGGCTAAGAAGAAAGAGGGTGGTTCCACTGAAAATTCTCGTTCCACTACAAATGAAACCATTGTTGAGTCTTCTGTGAAAGGAGACTGTGTTGCTGATGTTGATGTAGAATGGGATTTTAGCGCAGAGTGCACTTACAATCCTGCTGTCCATGATGCATGCTTGTCTGTTGCTACAGATTCACATGTGTGGTATTTCAATAGTGGTGCTACAAAGCACATTACCTCACATCGTTAATTGTTTACCTCTCTCAAGTCTGTCCCTCATGGGAATTCAGACACTTGTGCCAACAACGCCTCTTATCCAGTTCAGGGAGTTGGAAAGATTGTGCTCACTGCTGCTAATGGCAGTTCCTTCACACTTGTTGATGCACTTTATGTACCTGGGATCAAGAAGAATCTCTTGTCTGTATCCGCACTTGCTAGACTTGGACTTGTAGTCAAATTTGTGGATGACAGATGTACAGTTCATGATCTCAGTTTTGGTGATGAAATTGTTGCATCTAGCCTTTTGTGCCGTGGGCTGTATAATCTCACTTTGTATGAAAAGTGTGGACAAAATTTTGCAAATGCTGTTGCAGATTCAAGGGCTATTTCAGATGCAAAACTTTGGCATGCACGTTTTGGTCATTTGAATTTTGCCAGTTTGCTGCGTTTGCAGAAATCTGATATGGTTGCTTCTTTGCCGCCTCTTGAAGCACCTGTCAAACATGTTTGTGAAGGCTGTATTTTGGGTAAGATGCCGCATTCTAAATTTCCAAAGGATGGTTCAGTTCGGGCCACATGCAGGTTGCAGCTTGTGCATAGTGATGTTTGTGGGCCCATGCAAACTCCGTCCTTGGGAAATTACCTGTACTTCGTGACTTTCATTGATGATTACTCCAGGCATGCATGGGTATTTCCGCTTAAAGCGAAGCCCAAAATTTTTATGTGCTTCAAACAATTTCTCGCTATGGCTGAAAATGTCTTGAAATGTACTATGGGCACCCTCCGTTCCGATCGAGGGGGGGAGTATATGTCTCATGAATTTAATGCATTTCTGGCTAGTCGTGGGATAAAACACCAATGTACAGTGCCTTATACACCTCAGCAAAATGGTGTTGCTGAGAGGAAAAATAGGTCACTGACGGAAATGGCACGATGTATGGTCAAAAGTCAAGCTTTACCACATTCTTTTTGGCATGAGGCCATCATGTGTGCCACTTATGTACTAAACAGGTGTCCTACAAAAGCTTTGCAGTCTATTACTCCATATGAAGCATGGCATGATAGAAAACCTTCTATTGAGCACATGCGTGTTTTTGGCTGTTTGGCATATGCTTTGGTGCCACAAGTGCATCGCAGAAAATTGGATGATAAGGCTGTCAAATGTATTTTTGTTGGTTATAGTGCTGAAAGCAAAGGATACAGGTTGTATCATCCGCAAACAAAACGTATTATGGTTTCACGGGATGTAGTGTTTGTGGAAGATTCTGTTCAGCCCTTGCTGTCATGTACTAGAGACAGTAATCTAAGCTCACTGGACATTTATGACACTTTGTTGCCTCTTTTCAGTGGTGGAAATACGAATGTAAGTTCCAATGAGGCAAATGTACAGCCTATGGGGGTTTTTGAAAATGTTATAGATCAGCCTATTACTGATGCAGTGTACATGATGTACTTGATGAAGAAAGGGCTGAAAATGAGCAGGCTAGAGGTATGCCAAAATGGCTGGTGCACACTTTGCGTGACAGTAAATTGGATGCACCTTTGAATAGTCGTACTCGTTCAGGCTCTCACCATGCATCTTATGCATCAGATTGTTATACTTTGGCTGTGTCTAGCTTACATGATGTTGATGAGCCCCTGTCTTTTGATGAAGCACAGAATTCATAAAACTGGATGGCTGTCATGCAATCAGAATATGATGCACTTATAGAAAATGACACATGGATTTTATGTGATTTGCCTCCTGGCAAAAAGGCCATTGGTACGAAGTGGGTTTACAAGTTGAAACGCAAGCCGGATGGTGAGATTGATCGCCATAAGGCTCGACTTGTTGCAAAGGGTTATGCACAGCAAAAAGGCATAGATTATGAAGAGACTTTTGCTCCCACTTGTCGTATGACTAATGTGCATTTTCTATGTGCATTGGCAGCTCATTTTGGTTGGGATGTACATCAATCAGACATTGTTACTGCTTTCTTGAATGGTGACATATTTGAGGAAGTTTATGTAACGCAGCCTCGCGGTTTTGTCAATAAAGGACAAGAGGACAAAGTGTGCAAATGTAACAAGGCTTTGTATGGGTTGAAGCAATCTCCTCGTGCTTGGTATGAGAAAGCTGACACTCATTTGGTCAAACAAGGATTTCGTAACAGTCCAACAGAAAGCACATTGTATGTAAAGCGTGAGGGTGATGTATTTCTCATCGTGGTTCTTTATGTTGATGATTTGCTGATCACTGGACCAAATGAGAGACATATTGCTGAATTTAAGGCTGATTTGAATGCTACTTTCAAAATGAAAGATTTGGGGCTGTTGCATCATTACTTGGGTATACAGTTTAAGCAGTGTGATGGTGGTATTGCCTTGTGTCAGGAAAGTTACATAGAGACATTCCTATGTAAGTTTGGACTTGAGGATTGCAAACCTATTGCCACTCCCATGGAAACAGGTTTGAAGTTAAGTCTACATGATGCTGGCGATCCTGCTGATGTCACTCTTTACCAAATTGTTGTTGGCTGCCTCATTTATGTATGCAACACGAGGCCGGATATTCAGTTTGCCGTCTCACAGGTCAGCAGATTTATGCATAGCCGAGGGTCTAAGCATTGGCAAGCTGTCAAGAGGATTCCCGCTACTTTAGTGGCACTTTACATCTTGGCTTGTTTTATCCCAAGGGGGGATCATTGCCGCCAGACTTACATGCTTTTTCGGACTCAGATTGGGCTGGTTGTTTTGACACGCGAGTGTCCACAAGTGGTTTTTGTTTCATGCTTGGCAGTTCATGTATATCATGGTTGAGCAAGAAGCAACCTACTGTGGCCACTTCGAGTTGTGAGGCTGAGTACAGGGGAGTCTTCACAGCTACGGTTGAGTGTGTATGGCTCAAACTCCTTATGGCTGATTTGGGTGTTGGACAGAACACTGCCAACACTATCTACACTGACAGTCAGAGCGCATTGGCAGTTGCGAGGAACCCAGTTTTTCATGCTTGCACAAATCACATTGAGGTGCATTACCACTATGTCAGGGAGAGGCTCTCAGCAGGAGAGATCAGCTTGGCTTATGTGCCAACACAGGACAACCTTGCAGATCTTTTCACAAAGGCATTGTCTCGTGAGAAGCTTGAAGCTTTCCACAAAGCTTTGGGCTTACTCTCCTTTGTGGACTGATCCTGTCGTCACGGCATGGCACTTCCCTTTACTCATGTGCCAGCTCTCGTTCACCGCATCACTCCAGGGGGGATTTGTTACCATATACATGTGGTAGTGATGTGTGTGAACACACTAGGACCGTCGGGGCATTTTTTCCCTCTTTAGGAGGTTTTTTCCCCTGAGCATTGTATATACGCCCATCACTCTAGGGCTATCTATCTTTCCATTGCACACTAAGTAATACACTCTCTATCGTGTGCCTTGAGTTTCCTTCGTCTTCTCCAAGCTGTGTGTGTTTCTCTGCAACCCTAATTCCAACAGATGGTCTTGACGAATTGTGGAAACAAGTCAGAGAGGCCAATGAAACTGATGACCTAAGAAGACAAGTAGACAAGACTCGTGAAGAACGAGGAGTGTTTCTACCACCAATAGAGGAATTTGAGACTGGATCTCAAATGAATCTAGATGTGCGATCATATTGGGGCGACAAAGGATCTGTACAATCTATGGATAGTCAACCCCATTCTCTAAGAACACTACCGTACTACATGGGAGAGTACGAGACCAAGTCACATGTGGTTGCAATCCCATCACAGAGACTGTCTCCCAACAAGGCCATCGATTCAAAGGGGATAGTAGATATTATATCTACCCCAGTCACCTGTACAATAATGTTAGCCGAATTTCTCAGAATAAGACCAAACATGTGGGCTAATGTGGGTAAATGTCTAGAGAAATTTGGTGTAAAAACCCCAATGACTCAAATCGAGGAAGGCATCAAAGAGCTTGAAATGCCTCAACTAAATACTAGGCCAGTGCCATGAAACAAGGTAGGCGAGTATTACGAGGGAGAAGATGGAAACACCACCCTTCCTATGGAATTCAATAATGTAAAAACCATGGCAATCCTTGACAATGGAACTGGTCTGGCCATTGCAACCAAAGAGGTTTGGAAAAAATGGGGAAAACCTGCCTTGATATCCACACGAATGACCATGCAGCTTGCAGACGGATACAAGGAAAATCCCCTAGGACTGATAGAAAAAGTACTTGTTACTTCTTGTGGCATTGAATATGAACACACTTTTGCTGTTGTTGACTTTGGCAAGAAGAAAAACTATGACATCATTCTGGGAAGACCATTCATGCAACAATTGAAAATGGTCCAAGATTGGGGTTATGACCATATATACCTGAGACATATGGAAACCATAACAAAGATAAACTTGAGGGACCATAGCTATAGGGATGTGACGAGAACACCGGTTGAGGAGTTTGATTCCGCCACAGTAGCAGGATCAGAACTTCCAGCTTGGTTAGGTAAGCCTAAAGACCTTTGGATGTGTGGAGCTTCACAATGTGGTAGCTTGAAAAATGAGGAATGTATCCTAGAGCGGGTTATAGAGGATATGGACTATATCCGAGAACCATTTCCTGAAGAAGAGTTAGAGCCTTTTGGGTGGGAACACATCTTGTCTACTCTGGACGTGTGCGCCTTTGAGGATGCTCCCACAAAAAAGTTTTGTGATGAAAATGGCTATGATGTCGTTCCTTATTTTGCAGTGAGTGTAATCCAGGAAAACGAAGAGAACCAGACATCAACAAGATCTCGACATAAGGAGCAAACAAAGAAATGTGGAGAATCAAAAGATGAAAAAGACGACGAGTTCTATGACTCTGTAGAACACTTTGAGCTTCAAGAAGATCAACGACCCGGGAATCAATGTCATCGCTACACGAATAAAGTGCATCAAAAGTGGGTTCCAAGGTCCTCGGTGAAGACACAACCACCACAAGCATCCTCATACATGGCTCCTAATAAGGATGCAAAAACTCAGCTAGGAGGAATACGACCAGAGCAACGAGCCAACAATGCTCTAATCAATGGGCTAGAAAAGTCCTCCAAGAAACTACAACCCATGAGCAAACAGACAGTAACTTTCCACTACCAGCCAAAAAATCAAGGGAAAGTACAAGAAGTCAACCTTGCTGAGGATAGTAGCGATAGTGATGAATCTTACGACATCCCCTATCATCAACTCAGGCCATCACTATCACCAACCCCTTTAGCAACAACCATGACAGGTCAAAAGAACAGGACAACAAGTCAAAGCCAAAAAGCTCGACAAATCTGGATACCAAAAAGCCAGATCGGCCAAAAAAAGATATGGATCAAGAAGACAAAGATCTCTAATGACAAATCACAAGATCCAACACCAAAACAAAAACAAGGAAAGCGTGCATGAACGGGTAAGAATATCACAAAGTTGCAAGCTTTCACAACTCAGGTTTGGGCTCCAAAGAAGTTGATTCAAGCACAAAAAAATCAGGAATTCATTTGGATTCCAAAACAACCACAGTATCAACTTTCAAAGTGTGAATCCCTTCACCAACCAAGCGTACAAGGGCTGAAGCAAAGACCACTGTTGACTCACACAACAAAAAGGTGGATCCCAAAGAAGTCTCTTCAAACACAAACAAATCACGGGCAAGTATGGGTTCCCAAACGAGAGTCAGCGACAAAACAACCAAGAATCGCAAAGAAATGGGTCCCAAAGAAGAACAACAAAACTGCTGTCAGTGCATCTTACAATTCTTCCTACGATTACAGTACAGTTAGAAGAGAGCAAGTTGCTTCAATCAAGCAACGATACAGAAGCTTCAAAGACCATTAGATTGCTTAGACTAGGAAGCCTCGCCAACAAATACCAATAAGCAAATTGCTTATACCCACATCTTGCACAAAATAAATATTTTCCATGCATTGACTGTGTATGCATAATAGGGATACATTACAAGGCTTGCATAGGCACAACTTTTAATTGCCCAAGCACAACACATACCCTTTGCGATACCTTGTCGTAAAGGATGACTCCAAATAGGAAGGGGGGAGGCATTCTGAATGCGGACCTAACATTATGACTATTAGAGGGCAATGTTTTGTGAGATGCATTGAATTTTTGCGTTTTATTGTGATAATTTTTTGACGAAATTAAAAGTATATGCCCTCATAGTAGTGTTACAGAGGAGTATGGGGACAAAATCCATATATGAGCCCCTAGGGACATGTGTATACTGTACATAGCATTTAGATTTCTATTTGAATGATTTTTCTTTTGTTGAGTTGTTTTAAAATTTTCTTTGTATATTATTAAGAAATTTAAAAAAAAAATCCATAACCCACATGAAGAAAAGACTGACTAGAGGCCTAAGCATTACAAAGAGAAGAAGGTACAGGGAAACGATGAAACTTCACGAAGTATGTCTCAGCAGCCACTACAACAGCCGAAGAACTTGTCACAAAGCTGTGTCAACAGGCAACTGACAAGTCATAAAAGTCCGAGTCGAGTAGCTAAGCCACAAAATTAGTGAGGTATTAGTCCCAAAGCTTCAAGTAATATTCTCTGTAGTCTAAGCGTCTTAGCTATTCTAGGTACTGCTCAATCTGGAAGAGTTGAGCATATTTACATTGTATCTCTCTTGCTGGTATAGGTGAGCAAAAGAGTCGAAGTCTAAGTACTTAAGTCTTGTGAACTGAAGGAGAAGGTCCAAAAGACACTCACGTACTGAGAACAGTGAGATACGAGTGGAGAAACTTCTACATCGATAACCCTTCTTGGAAAGGTGGAAGCTATTGAGACATCTTTTGATGTCACATGTGCTACATTTATTCCTCGAAACAGCCATCATCTCCTTCTTTCACATTGCATGCTTTTGGTGACAAATTTCTCATATGCATATAGAGTGTCCCATAATTGGCACTTGCATCAGGCACTCTTTCCGTGTTTCACCCAAGCACTCACCTTTCATGAACATGTACTTCACGTTCAAGTGCTCAACTCCAATAAGAGCGTATACCAAAGGCACCTTTGGTCATCCAGGTTTCAGACCCTAATCTAAAGACACCTATCACCACCCTCTTGTACATATTCCTTACATCAACAATAAGGAAATTCTACTCAAATCAATTGACAAATGAATTGGAGCACCAATTTCAGATCATAGCATACTTCTCCTCAATGGCGAGTCGAAGAATGGACTACAATAACAAAGCTGCAGACAACACTAACAACATGATTGCACAGGAACAAAGAAGTTCCCAATGAAGAAGAGTAGACATAAAAGTAATCAGAGGATCTCAAAAGATGAATGGTTATGATGATAGATGTCCGCTCTAATAGATCATAGTTCTTGTTGTGGTAAGACAAAGTTACAAGCAGTGCAACAGATGAAGCCAAAACGATAGCAAAGACCACATCGCCATCGACAATCAGGTCATGTCGGGGATGACATGAACTCGGAAGAGGGGAGTGTTGACCACTGGGTCAACAACACAACATAACTCAAGTTTCGTACAAAATTCATCTTTTGCGAGTTATGAAATGCTGCGGATTATGGCTATAAACGTCGTTTGTAATGAGTAGTTATTCTAGTTTCAGAAGCCGGGGTGCAATGGCACTTCCAGATTGTAAATACAAAGCCATTTGACCCTTTCAACCCCATTTTTGGTTAAACCTAAGGTAGCCTTATTATATAAGCTACATAGGTCATTTTGTAAGAGGGGACTTTAATCATTATCAAAACTTTAGCGCTGTCGTCTACTGTGTGTGAGAGAGAAAGAGAGTGAGCGTGAGCATTATCCTCTCGCTACGTCCGGCTCTCTCAACACATTGGAGATCTGACTGCACCATTGTTGTAGGCTCGAGGAGAGCTACGCGACAACGCCAAGCATTGCACGCGAGAAGAAGCGCACACGCCGACGCATCTACGAGCTATTTGTGGCCGTAAGTGTATCAAACGATGTCTGTTTTTTGCGTGCTAGCAGTCTATAGAATCGTGGCGACATAAGATACGCATAGGTACTCATAAGATTCAGTTTCGGGCACTTTCAAAATTCAGCTCTGTCATCCTACGTGTTTTTCACAGATGGGTTTAGAGTGAGGGTTTTGAGTATAGAAGCTTAGGGACACGTGTATCCTGGTGAGGGGATGGTGTTCCTTAAGTTTCGTACGAATCTGGCATGATTAGGTGAGTTACCTTTCGTATGTGTGTATGTGGCTAGGTGGTGTAGTTGAGAGCAGTGAGGTTCTTGATTGTGGTTTAGTTGGCCTTCCAGAGTGTTGTATGCGTAGGATGGTCTGATCCTGACAAGCTAAAGAGATTTCCTTCATGTGCCTATCGTGTCATCTGTGTCATCGATTGACATTATGTTGATCTAGGTAGTGTTTACATGCACTTCATGGGTGTGTGAGTCGCTCCGCCAACATCACACTATCTTTGTCGATCATTCCTCCACTCCAAGCTTGGAGACGGTGTGACGTGTTTTGGCAAAATGGTGCAGACCACCCCAAAGTCTTTGAGATATGTTTTTTAATGCTTTTGGGGGCCTAATATGTAAATAAAGCATGCTTGTACAAAGTGTACAAAGGCGGTGTGTGCCAGCTGTCTCTACGCATGCGGGCCAGTTGTGCGGGGTACATAGTTTTGTTGTTTTTGTACATAGAAGTGTCAAGACATAAAAGTGTGAGTTAGTAAGTTAAAAATATGAAGAAAAACTGAAATTTTATCAGCTTGGGGTCTTGAGTGAGTGGGAGTTTTCAGCTGTGAAGAAGAAAGCCTCTCTTGCTGCAGTCTGCGGTGGTGCGTGGGGGTTGTGTAGTGGAGGTGCCCGTGTGTGTGTGCGAGGGCCCGGAGTCTTGATTGGAGAGTGTGTCTCTCATCAAGAAGGCCATGAACATGGGTGGTGACCTCTGCACTTTCACCCCTCTTCTCTCTTTTTGGTGATGGAAGCTGCGTGAAGCGAAGCTCTCTTGTACACGTGTGCCTGCTACTCAGGTTTGGCAGTGAAGGCCCCTTGTTATTGTTGTGAATGGGAGGTTGTTTCCCCATGTTTTCCATGGTTTTTTCTGAGTTTTTTGGATGAGCATCATGAGTTTTTGTATAACTCATGATTGGCATGGTTTTTGATGGGTTTGTGTACATGGTTGGGAGCGACTATGGATCCCCCTTCTTGCATATGCAAGGTCTGCTGAGATGGTGTGAGGGTATGGTGTTCATGAACAAAAGTTCAAATATTTTTCTTTGTTTTCATTGGTTTGTTTTACCAAAATTTAGTGCCTTTTTTGCTTCCTTGACTGAAATTGATCGTAGCTAGGGCTATGAAAGTATAGAGGGAAGCTAGTCGAGTGTAGGCGGGGTTTTGTGCATGCAAGGGTGAGTGTGTTTGTGAGTGGAGATTGGACCCTATCCTCTTGTGAGAGCTACTTTACTTTTCCTCATATATCTTGTGAGTATGGAGGTGTTATAGAGGCCACCCCAAAATCCTTCACAACGGGTACGCGACAGAATGTGAAGAGCCCCTAGGCATGTCGGGCACTACTCCTCCATCCCCTCTACTTTCATGGACTAGACAAGATAAGGATTTTAAAAGAAAGTTTTTAACGGTTGTTTCCCACACTAAGATGGAAGTCATCTTGAGGATGCTTCTTACGAGGAGAGTTTAGATCTAATACACCTTGTCTCACCGGCTGAAGCTCCATGATGCCATGGGTAAGGTTACTTGATGCATTTTTATTATCTTCATACATGGTTCAAGGTGATATTATTTTTTGTGTTTTTAGTTTATCCATTGATCATGGATTTGGTACTTGATGCATGCTGTCACAATTTTTCATAAAATATTTCACGTGATTTTACAAAGCAGTTATCTATTGACTCGTCTCACTGTCTTGAGGTTTTGCAAATTTTGCACAAAACTAGCTTCTGTAATGCCATGGTACGTAAAGCCATGATGATGATTACTATTTTATAGTTTCTATTTGATTTGAAGAAAAAGTCTTTGATGCCATGGTACGTAAAACCATGATGATTGGTATTTCAAATCTTTTCTGAGCGTCTCTTATGCCATAGTGAATATCGTGATGTCATGGTACGTAAAGCCATGATGATTGATATTTCATAGTTTTTATTTGTTGAAAGCATTTCTGATGCAATGGTACATAAAGCCATGATGATTGTTATTTAAATTATTTTTCTAAGCGTCTTAATGCCATGGTGAACACTATGATTCCATCGTACGTAAATCCATGATGATGACAACTGTTAGTTGAGATCTTGGGGGGCCCAATGTGTTTATTACATGCCCGCTTTGTATATATTTGTGCACATGTGATTACTTTTATTTCTATGTCATCTACACATGTGATTGCATCGGCATTATGTTTGTTTCTATGTTGTCTCTAGAGTGGCGCCGTGAACCGTCTCTAGGATAATGTGATGTATTTATTTATAACCTTCACGTCGCGATATGTTTCTTGAGTTGATTTTGTTTACAGGATGAAAGGCACATTAAGCAGTGTGTACATGGGTTCCAAGACATTGAAGTGGCTCAAACATATTGAAGATGTTCAAAGATATTGAAGAATTTGCATCAATTTAAATGTATAGATAGGGTTGTTAAAGACCCTTGAAAGGGCACATTGTAAAAAAAGAGTGATGTAGCTCCTTTGAACACTGTAAATATATATATTTAAAACATTTTAATAAAACAGTGTGTATATATAGAGCTATGGGTTTTTTCCTTGAGTCCCCCAAGTGTTTTTTCATCCACAATTAGGGACCCTTATTTGAGTGGGGGTGTTGAGCTATATATAGTATCTCTATATATAACGCCCTGGTCCCCTCTATACAAACACATCTCGTGTGATTAGTAGACACACTTTGGGGTTTACAGTTATGGAGATCTCTCTCTCTTCTCCTTTGTCTCTCTTTGTCTACTTGCACTCTCTCTCTCCAATTCAACACATGACCTGATGGGCAGAAGGAGAAGCCACCACACGCATTACAACCCAAGAGGTGGCGAGTTTGTATTTGAGCACACTTGTTGCCGTTTTGGCACACCTCGGGAGATAATATATGATAGAGGGCCAAGTTTTCAAGGCAACTTGTTCGGCGAATTGAAGAAAAAGTAAGGCATCACACGTCGACACTCAAACCCATACTATCCACACTGAAATGGTCTAGTAGAAAAGGTAAACAACTTTATCTCTGAGATCATCACAAAGGAATTGAATAACCACACAAGTGATTGGGATAAACATCTCATGGCTGCTCTTTGGGCCTACTGCACGACATGCCGAACATCACTAGGTTTCACCCCTTTCCATATGGTATATGGAAAAGAGGTCATTCTACCCATTGAGGTATAGATAGCCAGCTTGCGAGTCATGGCTAGCCAGTTACAATGCCCAATTGCCCATATCTGCAACCACACCTTGGATCTAGAAAGGCTTCAACTAGATAGAGAAGATGCGATCAACCACTATGAAACGTAAGGAGAACGACGCCTACTCGCATTCACTCAAGGGATTAATGAAAAGGGTCTAAAGAAGGGCATGTTAGTATTGAGACATGACAATAGATTCGACACTAGGAAAGATAAGAAGTTTCATCCAAGATGGGAATGGCCATTCATCGTCAAAAAGCGATACGCCAATGATAGCTACAAATTGATGGAAGCAGAAACTAGCTCTTGAACCCTGCCTTCCTCACACACTAGGATCAACTCCATTTCCTTCATGTGCCTCGTAGATACTTTTTGATGTCCTTGCCCCATCAAACTGGTCAATTCTCTTCACAATGGACTATAGTGCCTTTGTGGTTGAAATTTGGCTTCTTTCCATTGCTTGTTGTTGCTGCATGTACATGGAAATGCTTGAAACATCTGCATGGCTGCCTGCATGGCTGCAGCATCAAATTGCATCCCATGTGTCTCCTGATTTTCATCCATGGCTAACAAATTTTCTAGATAAATTCACAAACTCCCACCCCAGCAACTTCAAGTCGGGCTCACCGGAAATGTCAGAATGTGTGCGGTCTAGCTGGGAAGGTGCAAAACCTCTGGCTATGAGAGTTCTTGTGATGAGAGAGTCATAAACACTTTCTAAAAAAAGCATTTATGGAGAATCACCAAACCTCTTTATAAGGGTGATTGATAATCCAAGAGCGTTCGTGATAACAAAGTCACAAACCCTCTTTCCTATCGTGCTTGGAAATTGCTTGTTTTCGTAGTTGAGATTATGATAAGAGGATCACCAAACCAAATTCAATTTCACTTAAAAATACCATTTAAAAACAATAAAGTTTCAGCCATGAAAGCTTGATTCTCATACAAGCACAAATCTCAATCAAAACCCAAACCTCTTTCATGGTATCATGTAGCCTCGCCCCCAATTACACAGTCGTAACATCAAAGAGCTGAAAGGAATACGCGAGCTTCCACCTTCATGGCGAACATTTTCTAAATTTGCAAAGATTTAAGAGCTTCTAAAGTGAAACCCACACACCATTTTGATAAGGGGAAACCATAATTCACTCCCTCATTACCTCAGATACAAGATTACAAAGAGGCGGGACTGCCCTACACAAAGATTGAGCCACCATGGAAGCAATTACACCGTAGAGAAAAATTAATGGTTTTCCTTTAAAAGGCAGTCCTCTCTCTTACCCATGGAATTTTCAGCCGATGTGTCAATTTTTAGGCCATTTTTTCACTTTGGACAATCAGGTCATTTTTGACCCAGAAAATATCATTTTTGATGTGAAAAGTCCCAAATGGAGTCAAGAAAATCCCTCAATTTATGACATCAGTTGCATAATCATAAAAAGAATTGATAAGCATCATATTTTATCAATATACCATTTTGAGTCACTTTCCATGCAATTCTACAATGACTCCTTTTAGCTTCTATTTTTGGTAGTTTCTCCCCGCATCAGTCTTTATAGGCGAGATGAGTGTGCCACCATGAAACACTTCGAATATGTACATTGTCAAACAAAATTAGAAATATTATCAAGTGGTAAAGCATGCAAAGGCACCACATCAAGGGCTACAATTCCCCGGATAGGTATGCACATGATAGCTATTGTAGGAGCTGCTTTAGCATATATCATAATATGTACAATATTGTTTTTATTTCCATGCATCGAGAATTTTCAAAAGTGAGGTGAATGTTTTTATTTCATACTATGTACGTGCAACAACACGTCAACGTGTTTGGTTCGATGTTAGGTTCTTTCAATCTTGGTTCTTTGATTACAAGTTTCCCTTTCTCTTTTTGAGCTTGAGCTCATGTGATAATCTGTATAGGTAAGACTAATTCACTTTCTAAACCACTGCTTGAAGGGATCACCTCTTAGATGTTTAAAGTTGTTTTAACCACTTTGTTTGGATTTTTTGGGACAATCGGCGATCAACTCATTGATGTAGTAATCTAGACAATAAGCATTGACTCGGACAATTTCCGTATGAGGACTATCTTTCATGAGGTGGTTGCATCCACACTTATAGCATGGTCCCAACTATTGTCATGGAGCTCCTTGAAGTCCCCTATGTTGGTAAGAAAGTCTCTGTCCATTGCAGCCCCCATTGGCTATTAACAACAATGTTCTCTCATCCAAACTATATCTACTTTCTCCTACAGCATGTGCCGTTGTTGGTGGCCCAACATTGTCAATCATGCTCCATGGTTGTGGGGCTCTCATCTCTTCTAGTGGGTATTATGCATGACAAGTCATATTTCCACTTGGGTCTTTGTAATAGAAAGCATTAGGCAAAATTTGGACTCACAAAGGGGCCATTTAAGGAGTTTGATTTTACCTCTCTCTACAAAAACGGGCGCATGGATAAAGTTTTGCAAACAAACTCCAAAGTTGGCGGAGGTTTGACAGTTAGAACGTCCTCTTCAAGATCTATCGACTACTGATATATAGCAGGCCATGAGATTCCTCATATTTTAGAAGATTCTTTCTTGATTCACCTATGATGTGACAACTCTGTCGGAATCTAAGTGAAACAAAAAATGAATCTTCTAAAATAGGAGGAATCTCATGGCGTGCTATATATCAGTAGGTAGAGCTTGAAGAGGACATTCTAACTGTCAAACCTCCACCAACTTTGGAGTTTGTTTGTAAAAATTTATCCATGCGCCCATTTTGGTAGAGAGAGGTAAAGTCAAACTCCTTAAAGGCGCCCCTTTGTGAGTCCAAATTTTGCCTAATGGTACATACATTAAGGCTTGTTCTTCAGGTTCTTCCACAGTGGGTGTATACCTCACACCTATCGATCTTGCTCCTGGGAATGGTGGTTGTTGTCCCAATATTGTCCGTGGTCTCTCAACCCAAACTGGTCCTGACAAATTGCCTACCATATATCTAGGCATTGGTGGTATTTGAGGTGGTGCTACTTGTGCTTGGGGAGCATATTGTCATTCTCACACAGTACCCTTATTGTAGTAGCACTCTTCAGTCACGTGATTTGTGCATTTTTGTCTGGTGACACATCACTTTAGTTTCTTAGCCTACGGCTTACAAAATGGGCTAATCCTCTTTAGCACCTCCTCTATGAGTCGCTCTTGATTTACCGCCCGTTTGTATGATTGTGTTGATTTCATGGTTTTAGTTTCATTTTCTTGATATCATGAATCGTAATCTCCGTCTCTTTGATCTCCTTCCTTGTAGAACAACTTGACACTAAACATGCCTCCTCAACACTCTAGAAACATGCAATCCATGTTCTTTGTTTTCCAAGGAAACCATTCCTTGATTGGCAATGAGAGAAAATCCCATTTTCACTGAAATCTGCTGTATTTTTCTATCGCCGTTGACTCTTGGAGCTATAGAGATCCAAATAGAGCAAGATCATTGATTTGTGTTGATCATCTCATGTTTATAAGATATTCAAGACCACTTTCCAAGATTGCTTTTTCTTACAGGCCGACACAGCCTTACTATACTCCCTCTGAAACACACTGCATATCCCTATTTTTGCTAAGGATTCTAGGCATCCGACCAACATGCATGACATTGAACATGACTCTCGATCAACAGTCTCGAAACATGTAATCCATGTGATTTGTTTGCCAAGGGAGCCACTCCTCGCTCGCCAATGAGAGGAATGTCCATTTTTTGAAATTTGCTAAATTTTTATATCGTCACGGACTATTGGAGCTACGATCATCCAAATAGAGCTAGATCATTGGTGTGTGTTTATCATCCCATGTTTAGACCAGATCCAACACCACTTTCCAGTATTGACTCTCCTTATAGGTAGACACAATGACACTCTACTCCCTCTAAAAATTTGCATTGCATGTGTCCCTCTTTGACCAACATATGAGGGTTTCAGGTGTCCAACCAATATGAAACTAAACATGTCTCCCGAGTCTTGAAGAGACTCGAAACATGCAGTTCATGTGCTTAATTCACCAAAGGAACCACTCCTTGCTTGTCCCCAATGACAGTAATGCAAATACTTTTCTAATTTTTGCAACCTTTTTTATCATGGCGACTTTTGAAGCTATGGTGATCCAAATGGAGCCAAATCAACGTACCACCTTGGCACCAAACATGCCTCGTCAACACTCCATCCAATTCTTATTGTGGTTTCCATCTTTGATCAACACATTACATCATTGGTTGCCATTACAATATCATGATCAGAAGAAATAAGAGAGCATTTCCACACCCAACGTCCACTTATTGATATGGCAAGCACATTATCACCTTGGTTCACATTACAAAGTCACACTAAAAACAAAGAAGAGAAAAAAATTGAAAGTATGCTTGCGTTCTAAATTGCCTTGTTAGTTACTAACACAACTTTTCAGCTTATACATCCCAATTGTAATTGTAATTGTTAACTGTTAGTGTTTCTCCATATCCCACAATCAATGTTCTAATGCTTTTATTTTGCTTGGCCCTACTTCTTGTGCTTTTATTATGTTTGGAATCTCATCAATAAATGCTTCACTACTCTCCATGAATGTGAAGTATCCATCAATGTGGCTACCAAGAAATGCACGAACACCCATGTCTAGAGTATTTGGGCCACGTAGCCCTTCAAGTATGGATTATGAATCCTTTATCATGACGTGATTATGGGACGCTTAGCGCCTCAAAATGAACATTGACAAGGTCTCAATAATATATATATATGTGGGAACGAGTCCCAATGAGGATGGATTACGCATACAAACCTAGGTGGATTATGTAGATATTGCCTACATGGAACTTAACGCTTGAGAATACACAAAGACAAGGCCTCAATCATATCTCTATCCGGGGCATGAGGCCCTTTGAGGATGGAAGCTGAATACAAAATTGTGAGGTGTATGTGGGGCATTAGGTGCCCTAGTTCCCAGTAACTTAAGTTTATATAATGATGTGATAGTGGAGCGCTAGGTACTCCAAATCCAATAAAAAAAGTTGGAGAACATTGCTAGGAGCCATTGCATGGCCATAAGGGGAAGGTTTCTCTACCTGGGATATATCCCAAACTAGAGGGGTAAAGGGATATAAGAGGAATCCACCAGAAAATGTATATACATACACCACAAGACTTGATGGAGATATCAAATACATAGTACGAGCAATGACGGTGTGATGCTGCAGAGAAGAGCACTTCAATTCAGCAGCACTACAAAAGTGTATTCTAGATGGACACCATCATTGCAAGGTGAGTAGAATAACCATCGCCAACCATTTCAATGCAAAATTCGGCCCAACTCAATACCTTTGGGCCCTTACGGTCTGGAGTATTTGAAGGGCACGAATGAACATGGGTGGTCATTTTGGCTCATAATTGATTTTTGGCATGTAATAGGTATGTACACATGATAGGTTAGATGATTTGATAATTTCCAAGAAAAACTGATGCAAAAGTAAATAATCGTGATTATTTACAACAACAATAAAAACTTTGCAAAACCTACCAATTTTGACCTAGACATGTTCAATACACCTAATACAAGTCCTAAATTGAATTTCGTGAAGTTTGGTCATGCCGGCATCACTTTGTGCTCTGTCGACTTTGAAATCACTGCTTTTTGTGACTACACTTCTTGTTGGGTTGGTCGATCAACTTTGAGGCTTTGGACTTGTCCGCAACATAGTCATGAAGCAATATGTCCAATTCTGGCTCACTTGGAGTCAGTTTGATCCCGTATGTCGAATTTGATGCTTTGTTATCTTCGAGCCAATTTCTGCTTTTTGAGGGCTTTGCTTGATGGATTTCACCAAACCAATCATATACATTGTATATGGACCTCATAAACAAGCCGAACTTTTCTACTAGGGACCCCCTCGGCCCGTGCTGAATGGTCATCTAATGGTATAGAAAGGTTCTATTATGTTAGGTCATGCTATAGTTCAAATCCCATCCGATTTGGTCAAGCTGGCAGGCCGCTATGGTCAGTTTTAGGTCGTAGGTCTTTGTGCACTGCTCGATTTCTAAGGTTTTTTCTAGGGCTTTAGACTATCTATCGACCGTACAAAATGGATCTTTGTTGATTAAATAACTTACCCCTCATGTCTCGTGTGAGACGGCACTGAAAATGGTCAATTGTGGGCTCCAAAAAAGTCGCGCGAAAGAGGCCGAAATCTCTCTCTGCAAAGGCTCCAAGTGGAAATGAGGTGGTTTTAGCCTACCTTGGATATCTATACCCGGAATTCCGAACCAAATTTCCCTAGATTTCCACATTAGTCCTACTAGGCCGTGAAATCTATGTTAGACTCAAAAATTTCTCTGATCGGATTCCTGTAGCTCATTCTGCAAGAATTTTGCAGAAGTAGGCCTGGCCGCCTAATTTAGGCTTCCCACATCCATCTTTTGATTTCATTGAAATTTTTTGTGCTTGTCCGCCTTGTCTTTTTTATCACCATCGTGTCTCAATTTTTCCATCTGAGCTTCCATGCTATTTATTATTACTTTTTGACCTGTTTATTTTATAAAATCAAAGAAAATAGCAATATGATTTTAAAAAGTAGAGTAAAAATCCAATAACTAAGAAAATCCCTTGAAAAATACATCTTTATTGCTTTTTGTTGAATGTCGCTAATTTTAAGCCTCATTATCAATAAAAATAATGAAAAATATCCAAAAAAGGACTATTTTTTACGATTTTCAGATAGTATATACACTATTTCCATTCATCCGGAAGATATTATCAGTGAATTTTCCCTTGATGATGAATTATAAGGATATTATTAGGTAATTTTGTAAAAAATCACACATTAACATCAAACTTTTTCCTCCCACTTCAAACATTGTCCTTAATTACTTAGTATTTAATACCCTTCTACCCCTACTAGATGGCATACTCTGGGACGACGATGTGCATGGGTTGAACAGTCATGTCTATGCATAGCCATGATTGGCTCTACCATGATATGAATATCAATGCAATTCAAATCAATATGTTGTGCAAGAGCTCGTTTCCGATGTCGAGGTTTCCTAGGTGATGTTTTCCAAAGAGCAAATCTTGTAGCTTGTGTGCTCTCTATTTGATTGTACCATCAGGATGCTTTAGCACACTGATTTCTTGAGCTGTTTGTAGCACTTTTGACTTTTGTCGAGATTTTTCTCGCCATTGGTAATTTGGTCGGTGTGGTGCTGCATGGTGTGGTGGAGTCTGTTGAGACTTAACTCGCCATTGCTTGATTGGTTTTGCGGGTTGTGGAGAAGATAAGTGATCCTTTTTCTTCCAAACCATCTCCATGTTAGGTTCCCTTTTTGGAGATGCTCGTCTCTGTGTTTTAACCCTTGGAACCTTCTTTTCTTTTGTCGGGTGAAGTTTTAGGCACCCAGATCTGAATCGGCTTATTTTTAAGCTGTGCTTTTTGTACCCAAATTTTCCTTGCTCCTTGCGTGTTACATGTAGCATTTGATTGTCGACTGGATGGAGAAGATTGACTACTTCGTGGTTTGGTCTGGTGATTACTTCTTTTCCATTCCTCCTTGCTTGGTGCAATTGGAACAATGAGTTGCCTTCCTTTTGATGATAGCTTTAGTTGATTCGTATTCCAATCTGGTATTGCTTTGTATGTAAGCATCCAGGGAATTCCAAGAATCATCGTCTCATTCATGTGTTCATCTGGTAAGCATACAAACTGATGAGGACATGAACGTCGATGTACTATCATGTTCAAGTTGACTACTCCCAATGTTGGAGTTGGGTTCTTGTTGCATCCTTTGATTGTCACTATTCCTGCCGACAATGCTTGACTTGTGTCCTTCTTATATGTGGGATAATTGACTGCATTTACTCTAGCTCCTATGTTGACCAAAGCATTGGTGCTATGATTGTTAAGCTGTACTTTGATGCCCATGTCCATTCCATCTAACCAGTCACCATCTGTTGAAACTACGTCTTTAGGTAATTCCTATTGTGGATCGTCTATTTCCAAAGTGTTGATGGGAATTAGTATCTGTTGATTCTTGGGAGGAGCTTTCCGCTTGAGTACTCGAAGCCGAGATTCCTCTTGGGCTTCATCAATAACCTGCGATCATTTGATCTTCCTTTGTTTGGCTGCATGCATTCTTTCTAGCAAATCATTGGTTAGTGGAAAATTGTATTTCTTTAAATGACATCCACTAATCCAATTAGCCATTGGTTTACCATCTAGGGTGGACAATTTTACTGCTCCACGTGGAGATACATCTTCAATGATAAATGGTTCGTTTCCCTTTTTCTTAACTTGGGAATGTGTTGCTTAAGGGAATAGACTAGAACTAAGTCCCCTTTCTTGAAGATTTTTGTGATTAAGTGGGAATCAAAAAACTGTTTTTGTTTTTGCTTCTGTGCATAGATATGAGCTACAACAGTTAGCCTTTGCTCGTCTAGCTTTTCCAAATCTTCGAGTCTTTCAGACAATTCATGTCCACTCCACTCAAGATTCTGTGCTACCCTTAATGTCGGCAATAGAAACTCTATTGGAAGTATGGCATCAAGACCATAAACAAGGTTAAAGGGTGTAGCATTTAGAGTTGTTTTGAATAAAAATTGATAAGCCCATAGAGCAGCATGGAGATTCATTTCCCAGTCTGTCCTTCTTGAACTAACCACTTTAGTCAGCACCGAGCTAAGAACTTTATTTGTATGCTCAGCTTGTCCATTTGCTTGTTGGTGATAGGGAGCTAATTTGCTATGGATGACCATAAACTCATTAAGCAAATAGTCTATTATCTCATTGAGGTAAGAGTTCCCCGATCACTTACAATCTCTATTGGCAGTCCATATCTTGTGAATACATACTGGTATAAGAATGCAACAATGGTTCTGGCATCATTCTTTTGATTTGCTTTAGCCTCAGCCCACTTGGTCAAATAGTCTGTAGCTACAATGATATATTAATCTTGGGTTCTATAAGCAGGTGGCTGTATTGGTCCAACAAAATCTATACCCCATTTTACGAAAGCTCTAGACCCTATCATTGGTCTTAAGGGCATGCTATCTACTTGTGTTGGCATTTTTGCTCGGTGACAAGCATCACACCTTTGAACATATTCTTTAGCCTCTGCAAAAAGTGTTGGAAAACATATTCCTGCCATCAATATTTCTCTTGCGGTGGTCTCCCTAGAAAAGAGACCTTCAGCTAATCCAGCATGTCCTTGTTCTATAATCAGAATATACTCGTTCTCATTTTCACAAAGACACAAATGTTGATCTTTACCTCCCCGATACAATTGGTTCCCAATAAGAGCATAGTCTCTTGCTTCAGTTTAAATTGCTCTCTGACGGCATTTACTCATATCCTCAGGAAATGTTCGGCTCGATAAGTAAGTAACCAGATAATTACTCCACTTAGGAATAGGTGACATTTGAAACAATGTTACATGAGGAATGGGTGTTTGTTTTTGACATTGAGGGCAATCCTTTACAAAAGATCTAACATCTCTCCTCATAGTCGGCCAAAATACTCCAAGTCTCAAGATTTGTTGCATACTTCGGTCTTCCATAAAGTGAAGATCTACTATGGTAACATGTGCTTGACTTTGTTCTTTTTCTTCAGGGTTAATGCATAAGAGAAATACTCCGTCCTGATTTCTTTTGTATAGCCTTCCCACTAGTAATTGATACATAGCTGATTGCTCGATTAATCCGATTGTGATAGGAAGTGGTATTTGTGAGTCCACTTGAGCTATTGTCATTAATGACACAATTGTTTTCGACCATTTAGATATCATTTCTTTCGTGAACAAATAGGCACATCGTAAATCATCGTCTACCCCTTTAGGTGATTCTCCTGAAACAATCCTTGACAAATGATCTACTCGTTGATGTGTAGTGCCTTTTTTTACAACCACAGTGAAATCAAATTCGAGGAGAATGATGAACCATATCACTATTCTCCTTGTGTTTCATGACTTGTTAACCAAATACAACAAAGCTTGGTGGTCCACAAAGAACACAAACTTGTTGGCTAATAGGTAATGTCTATACTTTTTAACGGCATGGATCATTCCTAGTCCTTCTCTTTTGGTGGTGGTGTAATTCTTTTATGCCATGTTCAATTGCCGGCTAGCAAAAGAAATAGGAAAGTCAATTTTTGCATCTTCTGGTTGAGCTAGTATACAACCGATAGCAAGATTAGAAGCATCTACATGTATGTGGAATACCTTATCCCAATCTGGTGCTTTCAATATCGAAGCTGAGGTGAGAGCTTTCTTAAGCTTCATGAAGGATTCTTCACAGGCCTCAATCCATTTAAAGTACGTATCAAGCTATACATGGTTTTTGCAATTATAGCGTACATGTAGATGAACCGTCGGTAATGTCCACAATGCTCCATGAAGGCTTGCACTTGCTTGACTATTGTTGGTCTAGGAAAATCTTCAATGACATGAATCTTCTCAATATCAGTATCTATGCCATTTTTTGACACTATATATGTCCAAGAATTTTTACTTGTCTAGCCATGAATGTGCACTTTTCAGGATTTAAGAAAATCCTATAAAGTCTACATTTTTCGTATATCTTTTTGAGCTGTTAAAAATGATCAGCCCAGATCAATGAATGTATGCATAGACCATCCATATATACTTCTAAGAATTTTCTAAGATACTCTTTAAAATCATGGCTCATCAACCTTTGAAACGTGGCTGGAGCATTAGTTAACCCAAATGGCCTAACCCGATAGACAAATATATCCATTCTGTTGCAAAAGCAGTTTTATGCTGATATTTTGGGTCACCCAAAAGTTGGTTGTATCCTGAAAAGCCGTCTAAGAAGCTATAAGCTTCTTTTCCTGCAACTCGTTCTAAAACATGCTCAGTTATTGGAAGAGGAAGTTGTCTCTAATGGTAGCTGCGTTCACCTTTTTGAGATTAACACACACTCGTAATTTTCCATTCTTCTTTGGTAGTACCACAATTGGAGACACCCAATATGTGTGTTCAGTTTCCTAAATGAATTCGGCTTCCTTGAGTTTTTCAATCTCGTCTTTGATCTTCCTGGCAAATGTTTTGTTATACGTGTATGGTCTTTGTCTACTTGGTTTTGCGTGATCTCTGATGGGTATAGTATGTTGACAGATTTCTAGATCAACACCCTTGAGATCCTTGTAAGACCAAGCGAAGATATCTTGGTATTCTTTTAATAGGCTCAGCAAAAGATTTTCTTCTTCTTCTGTTAGGTCATTCGCAATGTAAGCATGTCTAGGCTCTTCTCCTGGTTCAGCCAAGTCTATCCTTTTAACGTTTTGAGGTCCTTCATAAGACTCGCCCTGTTTACGTAGTTCCCTAACAGGTTGTTCAACTATGATTTTTTGATCTTGGAGAGTATACTTGTTGTAATGGGATGGAACATGCATTACATCCTTACCATCCTCTTCCATGCTTTCCATTTCGCTTGTGTATTTCCATTTTGCTCGACTCTGGTCATGAGTGGTTTCTTATCCTGAGCTATGAAATACTGTGAATGGCTTACGTCAATGCGTAGAACTCTTACGTGCGGTTGCAATGCAACAAACGCAATTGCAATGTTACAACCGGAGAGGGAGTAGGAAGCGCGAGAAGGAGATAAGTGAGCGACGTTAGCTCACGCTGTGTATTTCTTATCAAAAAAACGTATAAAAAACTTACAAAAAAATTGGCTTTTATACCTTAGCCAAGGTTTTTGGGTGGTCAAAACTAATAATCTAGAGTTCTACCAAAGTTGGGAAATGACTGGCTGATACAATTTGGAAGATTGTAGCCCCGACACATTAATTACAAAGTTTATCCGAGAAAATAGGAGTTACAATATTCTCGATTATCAAAATAATAAATGTTTTACAAAGAGAACTCTGAAAAATGATGTCCGTGTTAGCTTGCTGCTAACGCTCCTTAACAGGTTCCGTGCTCCTTCATTAAAGTCTCTAGAGAGGATCTACTTCCCTCTCAAGCTTTGCAACATTATCTTCCCCATTAAGCCAATAAGTAGGTGGAGCAGTATAGCAGTAAGTGGCATCCTTCACCTTTGTGTACCATCAAGAATCTTGCTCTTTATATGGTTGAGAACATGGATGTGCAATGTCTAATCATTAGTGTTTGTGTGCAGGTTCAGCCACTCTTTCCCATGGCATCATCAGGTATTGGATGACCTAGGAGTGTCATTGGCTCCATTATATGCAGCAATGTACAAGATGACAATGGATATTGGGTGGTGATGATAAAATAAATGATGTGGGTGACAATGCAACCCCTCAAGAGGTGCACACAAGGTCTCAAGGAGACATATGGATTCTTGAGCACACCATTGGAACGGAAGAATCATGGAGTTCAAGCAAACAGAAGACGGCAAGAGGCTTGCAAAGATGCAGCATGTGTATGTTGCTTCACAACTGACGCTAGAGACAGCAGGGGCTCCATCGAGGTTTTCTACAAATTGTAATTTTCACTCCTCTTTCAAGTTTTTCCGTTATTTGTTTAGTATTTTTGCCTTGTGTGTTGCTTTTGATGGCTGTAATATTTCCATTGATGTTTGTTCATATTTACATATGTTTTTCCATCTAATTTGTAGAGTGCGAGCCAATAGAGTCATTCATAGGAACTTTTGAGGCCATCCACACTAAGCTTGGCAAGTTGCTCTATGCTGGTTGTCAATCCTTTGAGCTGACCTCATCTGACATTTTTTTTAATAATCATACTTATGCCACACCTAGGCAAAATGGATATGGTAATCTGTCTCTGGTTCACTTGTCAACCTTGGAGAGTTTGAAATGGCCTGAGCCAAATAATGCCTTGATCGCAGCAACCGAAAGGAGAATCGAGGTGGATGTGCAAGCAACAATGAAGTGCATATATGGTTCCCACAAATCCATGGTAACATGGTTTATGTATTGTTATGTGTTTGTGTTTATATTTTGACTTCAGAGTGTGCAAAGGAGACCAAAAATGTGGACTTGCAAAGGGGGAAGTGCGATCAACGGGTTTCTTGCAGCAGGATGAGAAACTAAGGTGTTCAATCACTAAGGAGATAGAATCAATTACTTTGTAGTTGATGACAGTGTGGTGTTCCGATACAATATTGCAAGCAAAGCTTGTTGATGGTCTTTACCTATAGAAGATGGAAGTTGATGATGGGAGAATGGGAGACACTAGACTCTGAGGTTGCTGCTAGAAAATCAGTTGACCTGCAAATATGTCTTCACGCCGATGTAGTGCACCACATTACAGTGAACAATGATTGGCATCTCAGTCACCTTTGCGAGTATCTTGATCCCAGATATACCTTACCTAAGCAATATCTCTTTGTAATCAATGAAAAGTTCGCTCCAGAAAAGAGAAGAGCTTTCTGAGTGAGAAGGTTCCGTTTCCCGATGAATTTTGAAAAAGCTTGTAACTGAAAGAGATTTTTCCCACATTAATACATACGGTGTTTTGAATCTCATTTCTACACATACTTGATTATTCTCAACTTGGTTAAGTTTTTGATTGAAACGTGAAATTTATTTGATGTGGAACACAAATGTTTTCAATGTTGGTGTCTTTCAATGCTTTGTCCTGTGACTTTGTTTAAAATTAAAGCTTTCAGTTATTTTGACATTAATTTAAGTGCTTTCTAAAAAGTGACTCTGGGTATATAAGAAACTTTCTAGTTTTTTAACTTCATTTCTTACATTCACAAAACTCTAGCTCTAAGCTCTCTTCACATCTTCTTTGCAAACGAGCCCATGGCAACGTCTACTGATGCACTTCTCACACAATTTGAAAAGGTAGGACTTGCAGATCGAGCACATGAACTACTTGTTGAGATGTAGAGAGAAAGAGAGAGAGACGAGACAAGAGACACACCATATACGCTCCCAAAGACTCATTGATATTGAGGACAAGATACAAATATATAGTTGAGACCAAGTTGAGTAGAGTGAGCCATATATAGCTCCAACACCCACACTCAAACAAAGGTCTCTAGCTTTGGATGAAAAAACCCTTGGGGAGTTCAAGGCAAAATCCTAAGCCCCTATACAATGTGAAAATATGAACCAAGGATATTCAAGTGACTCAGAGATCACAATGTGCAAATGTGGAGTGTGCATAGTGCATGGTACCTAAAAGATTACAATGTCATATGTACAAAGCTATTACAATAGCAAAGAAGCTAATCTAGAAAGAGTGGGGCTGAAGCAGCTCCAAGCTCCGAGCATAAGAGGATGAAACGTGATTCGTTGAGGCCTTTGGTCAAAATGTCTGCAATCATCTGGTCACTTGGAAAGTGTTCAACCATAATGGTTCCTTTGCGTACTTCATACCTGACATAATGATAATGGACAGCAATGTGCTTTGACTTATTATGTTGAACATAGTCTTTTGCAAGACTAATAGCACTTTGGTTGTCATACCGCAAGGGTGTGCTAGAAAGAGGAGAGTGACCAATATCAACCAGTATTTGTCGAAGCTAAATCAACTCACGAGCTGCAAGTGATGCTGCAACATATTCTGACTCAGTCGTAGAAACTGCAACACAACGTTGTTTCTTGCTGGTCTAAGAAATGAGACAACCATTTATAAAGAATCAATTTCCACTAGTAGATCACATAGATAAATGTGAGCTTGCCCAATCTACATCTGTGTAACCCAAAAGAGAAAGAGAATCCGATGTGAGTTGTCGTCGATAGACTAAAACAAAATCTGTAGTGCCTTTAAAGTATTTCAATACACGCTTTGCAGGAGACCAATGCTTAAGAGAAGGACATGCAAGATGTTGTCCAAGATAATTAGCAGCAACAAACAGAATATCAGGACAAGTGTTCATGCCAACAAACTGAAGACATCCAATCAAGTTAGCATAAGATTGATTTATGACAAGTTGACCGCCATTGTCAAAAGTGTTCTTCGTAGAGCTCGCAAGACAAGGTGTGTTGACTGAATGGAATTTATGAATAGTATCAGCAATAAAATTTGACTGTCGAAGGAATAAAATACCTTTTGTACGTTTCCATTGGATTTGAATG
Source organism: Adiantum capillus-veneris (assembly GCF_014529385.1). Lineage (NCBI taxonomy): Eukaryota > Viridiplantae > Streptophyta > Polypodiopsida > Polypodiales > Pteridaceae > Adiantum > Adiantum capillus-veneris. The sequence continues at coordinate 39,097,578 of NC_140958.1, forward strand.
CCAAGACACGAGTGAATCTCTCCAACATCCACCATATCATTGGAAACAAGGATGGTATCATCATCCTCATCCACATAAAGAGGAAGAATCACAAAAGTGCTACCTGGCGTTTTATGTATAAGTTGGGTTCTGAAGAGCAAGAGATGAATCCTTTAGAGGTGAGAAAAATATCAAATTTTGTATACCAAGCTCACGAAGCTTGTTTGAGACCATATAGTGCCTTATGGAGTTGATCAACAAGGTCTTCTTTACCTGGAATAACAAACCCTTCTGGTTGTTCCATATAAATTTCCTCTTCCAAGTCACCATTAAGAAAAGCAGTTCGCACGTCCATTTGATGAGCTTCTAAATCAAATTGAACAGCAAATGCCAATAAAACTCGAACACTTGTAATGCGAACAACTGGTGAAAAAGTCTCTTGATAATCAACACCAGCTACTTGGGAGTAACCTTTTGCAACTAAATGTACCTTGAACTTGTCAAAAGATCCATCTGCTTTTACTTTTGTCTTATACACCCACTTATATTTAATAGTTGTACGACTAGGAGGTAATTCAGTTAGTATCCATGTACCTTTAGAGATAAGAGAATCGTACTCTGCTTCCATAGCCTCTTTCCATTGATCCTTTTGTGGTGAAGAGATAGCTCATTATAAGTAACGAGATCTTCAGAAGTATAAAAATCATTATCAGCAATATCATCATCATAAACATGACATGAGCCATGTTCAAAATCAATAGACAGATCAACAAAAATATCAATATCATCATTGGCAACATTCGGAATGCATGGTTGTGAAGAGGAAAGTTGCTCTATAGGAAGAATTTCATCGCTTGAAAGAAATGGAAAAGCCTGAAGCGCCAATGATTTAGTATCATCAGAATCATCCATGGACCATGAGCCTCCCATAAGTTGTTCGTTAAAAGTAGCATCATGATTCACAATTACTTTCTTGGAGGAAGGGTCATAGAATTTGTAGCCTTTGGAAGTGTCACAATATCCAATAAAAATAACTTTAAGACCAAGAGCCTCAAGCTTTGTTCGTGTTTCTTTGGGAACATGAATATAAGCAACACATCCAAAGGTTCAAAAATGAGATACATAAGGAATGTCACTTGTCCATGTTGTAATGGGTATCTTACCAGAGGGTGTAGTAGTAGGAAGATGATTCTGAATAAATACTGCTGCCAAAGTAGCTTCAGCCCAGAAAACACGTGATAAGCCAAAATCAATTAGCATACATCTTACAACATTGAGAATAGTGCGATTCTTTCGTTCAGCAACGCCGTTCTGTTGAGGCGAACATGGAATAGTGTGTTCATGATGAATTCCACTGTCAACACAGTAACTCACAAACTCTCGAGAAACATATTTGCCTCCATTGTCACTACGAAGCTTCTTAAGGCGACGACCAGTTTGAAGTTCCGTAGCCTTGTGGAATTGTTTGAAAACAAATAAGGCTTCAGATTTTTGTCTAAGTAGAAATACAGTCGTATACCTTGAGAAATCATCAATGAAAGTAATGAAGTAGCGATATTGTGATCTCGAAGAAGGTAGAGGTCCACATATGTCAGTATGAACAAGTTCCAATATGTCATGAGAATGAGTTGTATTTGAAAGAGGAAAGGGTTTACGATTGTGTTTCCCAAGAGCACAAAATTCACAAATTCCCATATGGGGATGGGCTTTAAGATCCATGCCATGAACAAGATCACACCGTTGAAGATCAAGGAGTTTTGAGAAATCAGCATGAACAAAACGGTGATGCCATACTTTGCAATCATGATCACCTGGAGAAGTGACAACATTTGCTACAACATCGTTGAGAGAGAGTTCAAACAAATTACCGTTTCGAGAAGCACTGGCTATAGTCTGTCCATCTTTCTCAATTCGGCATTTGGTATGATCAAATGCAATAAACAGACCAAGATCAACAAGTCTAGCAACTGAAAGAAGATTACGTTGAAGATATGGTACATGTAATACTCCTCGCAAAATTCGAGTGGAAGAAGATAAGGTACCAAGATATAAGTCTCCAATACCCTTTACTTGACAAGTAGTATCATAAGCAAGACAAACAACACGAAGAAACCTACTTGAGATTAACTCTCTTTTTCTCCACCTCCCAAAGCTCATAAGTATTTTACTTTTCTAATTAAGAAACCATTTTTAGATTTAGGATTTAAGTAGAGCAGGACGTGTATGTCGCAATTCAATTTTGGACTAACTACAATTTTATATGTCTGCTCAAAGCACATCTTTTGCACATCATATTATAATGTAAGTTGGCTTAATAGTAACTAATGATCTCCTTAGGTTGAGTCTCAATTCTAGTTTTCATCGGATCTCATTTGGTTAGTGTTCGGTAAAGAGCTGCCATGCCACACGAAAATTGAAAGGATCGCCAATTGAACCTCATATGATTTGCTATGGTTTTAAAAGTAGCAATTGCACCAGTCCTAAGCCTTAATGAGACCCCATTGATAGCACCCAATAAGCTATAACCACCACCATTTGTAGAAAAAACTCTTGAACTTCTATTGGAAAGAGATGGTCGTGCTAAGAAGTTGTAAACCAACCAAACCGGAGACAATGATCATCAAACGCTGACACTCAAGTTAATTTCTAGTAACGTAGTACTGGAATATAGATACCAGCATGAGCTTGAATTTGGTTCCATGTGGTAAGGAAGGTAAATGAGAAGCTAGACCTCCTTTTACAACAAAAATCTAGCTACAGTGAGACCCAATCATTGGAGTTGTGGTTTATATGGATGCATTGGCCAATTTTTGGGGAGTGACACTTGATCTGCTAGCTTGTCACACCACAAAGGCATCAATTTGTGCAAGGCAAGATTGCTTCTACTTGGTGATGCAAAGCCAAATCAAGTGACAATTATATCCGAGATTCTGACTATTACTATAAGAAGATTAGTGGAGTTGTGGAATCCCGTACATTTAGTGCCATTGTTGAGGACAAGGAAACTTAAACTAGAGAAAACCATGTGCATAGATTTATTATCTGGAGCTTCATTTAGATCACTCTAGAGTAGTCACCTTAAGTTTATTTTTGGCGCATAGTTGGTGATTGGTTTTGCTTGTTGTCTCAAAATTATTTGGAGTATTGGGATACTTTCCGAGTACCTCCTTAGGGTAGTTAGATTGGATTTGGACCAATGTGTATGCTTGAAGCTCGTGGGTAAGTCTGGGCAAGTATTAATTTGTGTTGTTTTTGTCATTTTCCACATCTTGTATATTTTCCAGTTTCTTATAGGAGAAGGGTAAGTAGAATACATCCATTACAGACGTGAACCACCCCTAGATCTACTTCTAGTCCATTTAAGAGAATTGTTGAAGCTGGTAGCTCCAAGGACCATACATAACTTCCGCTTTATGACTTTATGCTTGAGAGAGGTGTGAAACAATGTTGGAAGTCACATACACTACTAAAATTTCAAAATCCCAAAATTTGCACATCTATTAAATTGTATTATTTCTGGGTTTTTGACATTGCAAAATACTCCACTTTGATATCGAAAGTAGTTAGATGCGATAGTATTTAGAAGCTGTTAGTGTCGGGTAGAGTAAGGGAAATGACCAGCCACCAGACCACCATCGAGTCTTTTCGATCCTTTCCTGGTGCAACCTAGTTTATGGATTTGGTCAAGTTTATAGACATCCATCACTTTGGATTCAGGGAAAGAATATATGTCCACCTTTAATCCCATTTGTTGAGATTTGGTGTCAAAATCGGGATTATATACAAAATTAGTGAAAAATCATTTTACAACATGCAAAAGAAGTAAAATTTAAGAGATAGAATCAAGGTTTGCCTTTTTTTTGCAATACCTCCACCAAGCAGTGGAGGTGATAATGAATTAGCACTAGAAAAAAGTACATATAAAGCTCATGTAGCTACACTATCATGAGCACCATAGGACGAGACATATCAGACAAAGCGGCCAAAAAGAATTACAAGTGTTCGGCTAATAGGGGATCCACTCTACCATCATCAAAGAGTTACACATTATCATAACCAAGCTAATCAGGGAGCCACTCAATCCATAAAAAAACTGAATAAGCACGAATCATAACATCGCAATACGGGGAGAGCTGAAAGCTACATTACCATCGAAGGGGGCATCAACGCATAGAAAGTGTCCCACCCAGATGGATCCACAACCGAGCAAGGAAAGCCAGCACTTTCGGTCCAAGTTATTGAGGGAGCCTTGCACTTTCATAGGGATGTTTGACAAACCCTCCAAGATAAGCATATCTGCCACCGCTGCCAATCGTGTCATTGAGCCAGACACCAAGTAGCAGGAACCTTGAACCAGGGTAGAAATTTCCTCATAGAGAAGGGCGTTGTTTCCAATTCCTTGAATATTAAAAATAGAGTAGGGTGATGTGACATCCCCAGAAGGAGGGCAAGAGCTGACGTGGGTCCCCCCTGGAGACATCCCCGACCTCGTATGCACAGTTCCCAGCTCCAAAGGATGCAAATCCGCCACTCTCAGTGTCTTTTCCTCTCTAAGGACAATGTGTGTAGTTGTGGTACTTGCAAATCAATGATAGAGTGTGTGAGATATCAAATGTTTTGATCCCTTCCCTTTTATAGCTTCATCTACAACTATGAGATTTTACTTTGTTTTCTTATTTATATTAGGAACAAACATTTCAATTAAGAAACTTAGCTGATGATCGAGCGAGTAACCATGATATTTATCAATAATTATTAGTTGTTTAACTATGCTTAATGAATTTTTACTAAAATGAAATTAGGGGCAGACAAACTTACTACAATTACTTGATCCATAGTAAGTGATAAATTACTAGATGAAACACCCTTTTCTATATAGGAGTTTATAAACTACCAGATGAGGATGCCAAAGAGCTAGCTACTATATAGGAGTTCATAACTACTAGATGAACTTACTAGATAAGGACGTCCGAGACAGGTTTCTATATAGGAGTTTATGACTTACTATATGAACTTACTAGATCAACACGTCCAAGAGAAAGTTACTATATAGGAGTTTGTGATTTGCTAGATGAATTAGAAAATTGCTAGCTTACTTGCTAGATTAAATGTGAAAACTCCTACTTGTAACTAGGAATTATTGAGCATGTACTCTAACTTGCTATCTAGAAACACGTCCAAAGCTCCTTGTGAGAGATAGTGTGAACTGAGTGCTGTGTGAGTAGTGTGTGTACAATTGAGGCTTGTGTAATCTCCTATATGGGTGATGGTGTACTGCTGAGTGAGCGGTTTTGGGTTGCTTATGGATGAATGTGTGTAGTCGGGATACTTGAGGACGAGTTGTACAGTGCAAGGTCAGTCGAAGGTGTGCCTGTGTGTGTGATTCTGTGTGGGTAGGGGTGTGGACTATTACCTTGGGCTATAGAGAGGCATAGTACTTGTGTGCTGGGTGTTTTTCCATTTCCTCCATCCCAACGACTTCGGCACTATGTCTACTTCATGGAGCACTTGGCTTGTGGTGATCGTCAACTACATTACTCCACCATGGGAGACAACCAAGAAGGGCAATGTACTTCTTTCCTTGCTTGTGCTAGGGAAGTACAAAGTGTCAAATATTGAACTTTACCTCGAGCCCCTCATCGAGGAGTTATTAAGAGAACTTCCTGTTGTCCATGTCTCACTTGCAAAGGGAGGGAGAGAGGCCATTGTGAGGGGAATCCTTATGTGGACTATGCACGACTATATATCCTGGGCTTGAAGACATTTTTGGTAACCCATTTCATCTATCTCTCTTTCCATCTTTCCCTCTCTCCCTTTAGTTCACTTTAGTTCACTCATCTCTTCAACCATATAATATGTATGCAGGGTTGTCCACATCGGGGCACAATGCATGTCCTACTTGCCAGCCATCATTGGTGACAGAGAGGTGCAATTCCTTGTGCAAGGTAACTTATCTAAACAACCACCGTTTCTTACCCCAAGGACATAACAAGCACAAGGCTCCAACAAATGAGAAGACTTCTCTAAAGCTCACGATGGAAAATCGGGCAACCATTTGGGAAGAACACTAAAACAACAATCCAGCTCCGTGTCCTCCACCAAAAGTTATGTGAATGTATTTCATATTTCTAAGGCTTCCATATTGGAAGGAATTAAAAATACAACACCTCTTGGATCCCATGCACATATTGAAGAATGTAGCCCAAACACTATGGGACCACATTATTGGCAAGAAGGACTCTTTGGGTGCGAGGGAGGATTTGAGGCTTTTAAAATGTCTCCCCACCTCTGCTACTCCACAGGGTGTCCCAAATGGAAACATTATTCTTCCTAAAGCACCATGGATGCTAGCCAAAGAAGAATTGGACAAGGTGAAGGGTACTGTTGCCTCTATTCACACACCAACAAGATACATGAGGTAGCTAAAGGGAGCTTTCACATAAGCGAAGAAGGGCGGAAGCGTTCATTTGTATGGGTTGAAGTCCCATGATTGGCACAGATGCTTCAGCTAATCTTCATACTCCCTATTCTATCTATAGTTTGTGTGTATGACTATCACTCACTTTCCCTTTCTCTGATTTACATTGTAGTTCATTCTGTCGGTGATCATGTGTATATGTCGGGACAAGAAAGTTAGGGAGGCTATTTTCAAACTAGGAGAGCTAGTAAGGTACACCACAAGACTCCACTCAACTACATCTTTTTTATGTACACAATCGTTTCAGCTAGCACTTAGTGTATCCTTGTGTGTTTTCTTGCAGATTTATAAGATCCAAGAAAATCAAAATAGATGCTATGCCTGCTGCTCAAACACTTGCGATAGAAACTATGTGTGCCATTGAAGATGCATTTCCTCGATCTGTCCCTCTTAGTCAAATTCACCTCTTGGTTTAGGTGGTGGAGGAGATCGTCATATGTGGAGTAGTGCACACACGATGGATGTTCTTCTTAGAGAGGTTTTGAAAGGCTCTCAAAGACTTTGTGTGGCTATGGTCTCAACCAGAGGCATGTATGGCCGAAGGGTGGATCGTTCAAGATGCATTTTTTTACATATCAGAGTATTTGGCACAAGTTGATCCTTCAATGCCTCGCATGTGGTCAGATGAGGAAGATGCAACGATGACTTCACACTTGCCAAGTGGAAAGAGGAAACTACTTAACATGGATATGAATCTTTTTCGAGTGGTCGTTAACCTTTGCATTCCAATGCAAATATTATGACCAAGTGAGTGGACTTGTGGACAGTGGCAAAGGCAAGGCGTTTGCAAGACAGGGAAGCATGGAAACAAGCACATGGAGGAAGGAGGGCACCCTCAATGCCTAGACACCTTGCATGTTTTACAAATCTCATTAGTGCATAATGGATTCATGAGAGAATGACCAAGGAAAAAGCGCGCGGAGAAGACATCACCAGCAAAGAATGGGAGTATGCACGAGGCTACGTACCAAAGATAGAGTACTCATATACCTAAATCTTATTGTAACACTATTTCTTGAAATTATTATTAACATGTATTTGATAAATTAATATATTTTTCTGTTTTGTAGTGCCTTTCCTTTAACGCTATGTGGTCAAAGGGTCGTCACTTTCGTACACGCCACATCTACGAGCATAGAACCACCATGGATTGTGCCATCATGGGTAACTTTGACACAGATGATCATGAAGCCAGGTACTGCGGAACTATTGAAAGGATACTAAAGGTTAATTGTAGAACCTTTCATACCTTCATCTTCAAGTGCAAGTGGTTTGCACATGTGTCTAGATGACATGAGAATGGCCTCTACATGGTGGACTCTACTGTGCATCACACAGGGAGGTATGACAATTTAGTTTTACCGTGCAATTGTGAGCAGGTAAGTGACATGTACCTTTTTTATTCTTATTTGCTTGTAGCATCAGTTATACCAATGTTACTCACTTTGAGCTTCTAGTTTATAGGTATCTATATCCCAGCAATCCACCAACCAAAACTTTGGTTGGTCATTTTCGTAACACCTCGAGGGAGAACCATTTTTTCCACTAATGAATTGGAGACTATCTTTGACCCTCTTCCACCTCCGACTTTGGATTAGGTGGAAACAAAAGAGAGGGAGGTCGATGAATCAAGTCCGGCGGCAGCAAGTCTTAGTGAGGATGATTGTCATGATGATGAAGAAGATGAGATGGAGGATTACGAACTCGAAGATGATGAAGGCAATGCATCCACAAAACGACAATTCGGTTTCTATCTTTGTTGATTTAGGAGCCATGGGCTTAGAATTGGATGATGCTTCACGTAGAGATCTTTTGGAAGATGATTCATAAACATTTTGCAGTTATGATCTTTTTTGGTTGTGTAATCCATTCATCTCTCTCTCTCCCCCCTCTTCCTCTCTTTAGATTTGAGAATACACTACAAGAGGTCACTTGAATTCCGGTGTCACTGGCGAACGCCGGCATATGTGTGTGTATTTATGGAGGGAGCTAAGGTTTTTTTTAAAATTTCAGTTTCAAATTTCTAATGCCTCTTCCAGCACGTATTCTGATGCGGATTCCAACACCCCTTCCAATGACTGTCCCGACGGCTGTACCGATAGCTGTACCATTGATACCTGCAAAAACCGAAACCGCGGGCTTTCTCTACGGATTTCTCTTAGTCCTTGCGCCACATCTCAATCTCTCCTCTTCACCATCTCTCACAGAACTGCAGCAATACACGCCGTCGGAGGTGATAATCTTGCCTATGGGTTAACCCATAATACTAAGGTAAGATTGTTTTAATGTTCACTTGTAGACTTAGGGTTTACGGTTTAACTTTGTGTTTATGTGAGTGTTTTTGCAGGTTCCAGGACTTTTACAACAACTTTCATTCCTCAAATAGGACGAATGTGAGTGCTCAAACGTTTAAATGCATATTAAGTTTATTTAAATTACTTTGTATAAGAAAATAAAATTTCATGCTTTAAACTTTCAATGCTTTAAAAAAAATTAGGATTTGTTATGTGAAATTTTATTTTAAATTATGGAAAAAATTTGTTTAAGTTTATGAAAAGATATTGTTTTGAAGAAAATTTTTATTGAATTATGTCGTTTTTTAAATTATGTAGTTGATGGGGTTTATGTTTTAGGTTAAGTTTAGGCTATAAGTTAAGTTAGATTAGGCTAGGTTACGTTAAGTTTAGCTACATTGTTATGCTAGGTTATACGTTAGGTTAGGTTAGGTTATCTTATATGCTAGGTTAGATTAAGTTAAGCTACGTTAGGTTAAGTTATATTAGGTTAGGTTAGGTTAAGCTACGTTAAGTTATGTTAGGTTATCTTATATGCTAGGTTAGGTTAAGTTAATCTACGTTAAGTTATGTTACATTAGGTTAGGTAAAGCTACATTAGGTTAAGTTAGGTTAAGCTACATTCGACAATACGGCAAGCTATACAGCTTACCAACAACGCATATTAGAAACAACACAATGGCAATCTGTTCGTCAATATGGCAAGCCATAAAGCTTACCCACAACACATATGCGATGTGGGCAAGCTCTATGGCTTTCTGTATTGCCAACGGATCTCCATTGTGTTGTTTATATGTTCGCTAGCAGTTTTCAAGTCTTAAAATAGCACCATGGCGAGCCGTTTGGCAATACGTCAAGCCATAGATCTTGCTTACAATGCATATGAATTATGCGCAAGCTTTATGGCTTGTCATATTGACAAAACGGCTCGCCATGGTGTTGTCTGTATGTTTGCGAGCGATTTTCAAGCGCAAAAATTACCTCGTGCCCCTAAAAACAACAAAATGGCGATCCGTTTGGCAATACCGCAAGCCATGAAGCTTGCCCACAAGGCGTATGCATTGTGGGCAAGCTGTATAGCTTGCCATATTGCCAACGGCTCGCCATTGTGCTGTCGATATGTCTACAAGCGATTTTCAGGCCATAAAATCGCTTCGCAACTCTAAACACAATACAATGGTGAGCCGTTTGCCAAATTGGCAAGCCATAGAGATTATCAAATCGCACATGCATTGTGGGCAAGCTGTATGGCTTATCATTTTGGTAAACGTCTCCCCATTGTGTTTTTTTTATGTTAGGCTAGGTTAGGTTAGGTTTAGGATGTTAGGTGAGATTACAGGTTAGGTTAGAGCTATCGACGGCAAAATAGTCGAGAAAATAGAAACGGACTTCGAATATGACTCGTGTACTTCTAAATATGCAAACGGACTTCAGTTAGTTTAGGTTATAGGTTAGATAGATGTTATAAGTTAGGTTACATTAAGTTAAGTTAGGTATAGGTTTTACATTAGGCTAGATTATAGGTTAGGCATAACAATTACAGGTTAGGTTAGAGCTAGCGTCAAATTAAGGTAGAAAAAACGCAATCGAACTTCGAAGATGACTCGTGTACTTTTAAAAACACAAACGGACTTCGGTTTCTCTAGGTTATAGGCTAGGTAGATGAGATTGGATTATAGGTTAGGCATAACGATGATAGGTTAGGTTAGAGCTAGAGTCAAATTAATAGTAGTAAAAATACAATCGGACTTCGAAGATGACTCGTGTACTTCTAAAAACGCAAACGGACTTCAATTAGGCTAGGTAGATGTTATAAGTTAGGTTACATTAAGTTAAGTTAGGTATAGGTTTTAGTTAGGTTAGATTACAGGTTAGGCATAACGATTATAGGTGAGGTTAGAGCTATTGTCAAATTAATAGTAGAAAAATCTATTGCAAGATGAGATTATTACCCTGTGGTCCTAATCTATATGCACCTCTAGACCGAGGTGTACGGGGATCGGGCGTGGCTAGAGAATGTGAGGTTGTTAAAGCTTGTCATGTACTTAGTAGTGTGTAGTTATAACAACTAGAGTGTTTTAATTATTTGTTGCATCATTGGTAGATAAGGTATGGACGATAGGATGGCATGTCTTTGGGCGCATTGCAAGCATCAGATCTTTCAAAAGCGAAAAATCTGCTACCAACACATACGCAATCACGGTCTCTTTCTGATAAAGCAAATACAAGACCTAAGTTATCGATCTCATGGTCTAGAGATTAAAGGTCAAAGTATGCAAGTAGATATTGCTCCAACTTCATCCTAGAGAAGAAGATTTTCAAATGATCAACCATCGACTGTGTCCTCCCAACCAGTAACTGAAGCGGCATTTCACGAAGTAGAGATGGAGCAGATGTTGGACGCATTCTTTGACATGGATTCCAACATAGAAGGTGACAACATTGAACTCAATATTGTGGACCAACCTCAGCCATCCCGTTCATATCGACGGCATGATAGCAACGATGAGGAGTGCGAGATGATGCAAAGTCTTGTATGCATGCCGCTCTACATTTGTGCAAAAATCTCAGTTCTCGGTAACGCATTGACAATGCTTAATTTTCAGTGTGTCTACAGTTGGTCTGACGCCTCTGTCACAAAGTTTTTCAGGTAAACATATTTATCCTAAGCACGGTAAAGTGCAAATTACAATTGATATAAAGTGATCAAAGGGCTTACTTGTTCATGTAACATCAGGTTACTGAATGAGCAAATCTTGCCAGAAGGGAATCATATGTCCCTACTCGTCCAGCCACTAAAAAGCTTCTTACTAATTTGGACTTGGATTATCAGAAAATACATGCATGTTATAATGATTATATACTTTTTTACAATAAGTATGCAAACCTGGAACAGTGTCCCAATTGTGGATCAAACACGTACAGGGAGGACACAGAAGGAAAATTTATCCCTGCAAAGGTCCTTCGACACTTTCCTATCACTCCTAGAATAAGAGCATGTTTATGTGCAAGTCCATAGGCACTCTGATGACATGGCACTCAAATAATATATTGACAGATGATGTTATGCGGGTACCTGCTGACTCTCGTGCATGGAAGCACAAAGAGGAAAGTTGGCCTACATTTAAGAACAAGCCTCGATGTATCCGCCTTGGTCTTGCAATGGACAGAGTAAACCCATTCGCATTACAGAGTTTGTCATGGAGCATGTGGCCTATTTGTCTAGTTAATTATAACCTTCCACCATGGCTCGCTATCAAGAAGGGCGATATGTTGTTGTCATTGATCGTCCCAGGAAAGTACAAAGCAAAGAACACGGACGTCTATCTGGCACCACTTATAGAAGAGCTCCAAATCTTGTGGACAGGAATCGATGTGGTTGATATGTCCCAACCAATCGGACGACGGAATGTACATGTGCAAGGCATTCTCATGTGGATCATGCACGATTGGCCAGGGTTCGGTAAGTGCTCAGGTAAGTGCCTTTAAAACCCTCACATGCATGTGATTCATGGCTATGTCAACGCTTTTAAATATTAATATGTGATGTTTCAGGCTTGAGTTATTCGGGCAATCATGCATGTCCAAAATGTGGTCCTCCACTTGCCTTCCGTAACTCTGAGCATTTAAGCAAGACAACTTACGAGGCGCATGGTAGATTTTTGCCTGAAGGACATGAGCTACGTGGACCAAACATATGCAAACGTGACATGCATCCACTGAAAGCAAGCAATTGGAAAAACATGTGACTGGAGAGGGGAGATTGGATGCCACCTAAAATGAAAAGACTTTCTATTTTTCGTGATCTCCCGTACTAGAGTAACCTGCTGATTAATCATTTGATCGATCCAATGCACTTCTTCGAGAATGTGGGGGAAATCATCTGGAAGACCATCATTGGAAAAAGGGAGAGCAAGGCCCAAAGAGATGACCTACAGGCTGTGGGTCAAATGCCAGAAATGTGGCCTTGACTTAAACCCAATGAAAACTAGTCTAAACCAAAAGAACTGAACCTAGAGATGAGGTGTCAAATAGTGAAGCTGATGCGGACAGCAACAAAGAAGTAGAGTTCGATGACGAAGATGCATAAGTACAGATTGAGATAGACATCTTTGGTGCATCAGATATCATAGAGGATAAGAGATTAACTAATGACTTTTGCTAGGAAACCTTTTGTAAAGCTCTTTTTATGAGTCTAAAATACACTTTAGATTTTGGTCATTTATGTAGCAGTTTCGTTGATTTGTTTCATTTGTGTAGCAGTTTTGTTGATTTGTTATTTGTATTGATTAACCATTGCTTACGTAAACTAACGTATTTTGTGGGTGTTGTTTGTGTATGATTAGCCATGGACGATGACGATGAGCCATACTCTCCTAGTTTTAGTTTTCCAGTCACTCCGGCCGGCATGTCACCCAAGCAGATGGGCGCGTTTTTGTCTTAGTTAACACCAAAGTAGGTTAGAATGGCACAGAACCTTTGGTGTGCCGGTACCTCTAGACCTACTACGGCCAACCCTACGCCCGGGACTAGTGTGGTCCCTACACTGAGCGGCCCCACACCTCACTCTAGTGTGTCCCTACGCCTAGGACTCGTGCGCCCTCTATACCGACGGATGGTTCATCCTCGAGATGACATAGCCGTCATTCTAGAGGCTGTGGTTGCTGTGGTAGTGGTTCTATCGATACGTCCACACCACCGAGAGAGCTTCCACCACTCTCTTCACTAGATAGTTCACCAATGGGCACACCACGTACACCTTGGGAATCACACGAGAATGATCCTATGAAGGTGTACAGGAGCAGGGATGGGGCTGTTGTGGAAGATAGGGTGGGAAAGGAAATACGACAGAGGATTCGATAGCTCTGTATGATTCAGTTTGGTCACACTGTGATGGAGATTTGGAAAAATCTCGATCTTGAGAGAAAGAATAACATTGTCCATGACATTCAGAGAGAGTACATGCCGGCAAAGGGGTACGATCAGGTCTCGAACTCCTCGATTTTGAGCGTGGCAAGGTCCACAATGTCACACCGTCGGTCAGAGGCCAGAGACACGTTCAATGACGACAGTCCCAAGCCGACATGGTTGGACAAAGAGGAGTGGACGGGGATTGCAGGAGAGACACAAGACAATCCCAATCTAGATTTCAGCAGCAAAGAGATGCGGCCAGAGCACATTTGGAGTCTGCTAGAGCGTCACATCTTGGGAGGTGGAGGCTACGATACGCTTCGACATGAATTTGTAATTATTATACGTATGCTTTAAATTATCTATAATATATATGTTATTCAAAGATTTAACTAATGATTAAACCATAATATTGCAGTAAGTTGCCTTGAAGCGTCTTCCGATATGCCAAGAGGAGAAGTATGTGTACAATCATGGACTTGTGGCCCTTTTGACCCAGTTTGCAGGAGGAGGGAGAGGACGTCGATTGGGAGGCATTACCATGAGGGCTTCTCACTCAATGATTATTTTCATATGTATAGTTTTGTAGTACTTATGTTTATGTTTTATGGTTATAGTATAGTTTTGTAGTACTTATGTTTATGGTATGGTTAAGGTTTGACAGTCAACTTACGATTATGGTTTTGCTATGATGGTGTGACAATCAACTCATGGTTATGGTTTTGGATATGGTTATGGTTATGGTTGTGCAAGGTTATGGTTATGGTTATGGTTATGGTTATGGTTGTGCAAGGTTGTGGTTATGGTTTTGGTTCAGGTGATGCTTATGGTTTTGCTATGATGGTATAGCAATCATGATATAGCTATGGTTTTGCTATGGTTATGGTTGTGCAAGGTTATGGTCATGGTTTTTGTTCAGGTGATGGTTATGGTTTTGCTATGATGGTATAGCAATCGTGTGATGGTTATGGTTATGGTTATAATATGACAAGCAAGTCATGATAATGGTTATGCTATGGAAAACAGGTTATGTTTATGGTTTTAGAGTTTTTGAATCATGTTTTAATTATGTTAACAAGTTATGTTATTCTTACAATTTTGCTAATTGCCATACACTCTCTGATAGGCCTAATCTGATGCGTGTCACACCGATGGTCATACCGACGCTACGATACTAGCATCTCTTCCGAGGCTTATTCAACGCTTTTTAGTTTAAAATTAGCACTATTTTGTCGTTACTGCGCCGACTTCTACATGACGTCTTGTAGTGATATGCTCAATTATGTTAATCAATTGACAATGATTATTTTAGTTGTAACCAAGTGTAATCTTATATCCCCTGCTTCCTTCTTCTCCCTCTTTCTCCTTCTCTCTCTCTCTCTCTCTCTCTCTCTCTCTCTCTCTCTCTCTCTCTCTCTCTCTCTCTCTCTCTCTCTTCTTTTTTAAATTTAAAAATTATATATAGTATTCTTTAATTTTTATTGAGAAGAGAAAAACACCAAAATTTGAAGAGGGAGGGGAAGGGGGGTTAAGCCAGAATTTGAAAGTTTAGGCGCTAACTTTGACTGTCGGATATAACAACGGTAATATGCATGTTAATAACAGTGAAAAAAATCGCGATAATATTTTAAACCCAAAAAAAAACCACCCTCCGCTCTCTTGTTTCTCTACTTGAATTTGCACCTTCTCTCTACAAAACGTGGTCGGTAAAACAACGCGGTAAACACTTGGAGGTTTTCATAGTGAAATAGCAACAAATAGGTGGCAGTCTAAATTTGTAGCAGCCTAAAATATTTACGATAGCCGGCTACTAAGGTTTCTCCATGAGCAAAGAGTTGAAAAATATTCAAATATAGTGCAAAACTAAGAGAGGGGCGGGGGGGGGGGGGGTTGTTGAACCGAAGGGAGAGAGCGCAGGTAGACGAGAAGAGAGAGAGAGAGAGAGAGAGAGAGAGAGAGAGAGAGAGAGAGAGAGAGAGAGAGAGAGAGAGAGAGAGAACACATAAATAGAACCCCAGAGTGTGTAGAAAACACACATGAGATTATGTATATATAGAGGGGACCTGGGTGGCATATATAGAGAAGCCATATATTGAGTAGCTTCACATATAAGCTCAACACCCCCACTCAAATAAGGGTCCCTAACTGTGGATGAAAAAACCCTTGGGGGATCAAGGAAAAAACCCACAGCTCTATATAGACCCACCGTTATATTATAAAAATGATTGAATGTACAAATGTTCATGAGGAGCTACATCACTCCTTTTACAATGAATATTTTATGAGGAGCTACATCACTCCTTTTACAATGAAAGTTTTATGAGGAGTTACGTTACTCCTATCCTATCAAATACAATAATGAATACAAAGGTTCAATAAAGAGGTTTAAAGGCTATCGATTATCTCGTAATCAGAAGTGTCTCCGTGAATCTGTTGTGTAGCTTGTCATCAATATGGCATCACCAAACATGTCTTCATAAATCTTTTATTGTCACCAAGTTTGTCTTCATGAAACCAATTCTTTAATCAATCCTACATAGATCATAGACTCAAAAAACATAGTCATGAAAATTATTAGCATCATTAGTAAAATAATTACATTCACAATGCCATAAGATCATGTACCAACAGTAGCTCGATAGAATTTGGACGATCATGAATGGCTCGACTAAATTGGAACGATATGTAACTCGCTTCTGCAGCAAAGTTACATCAATAACAATATATGATTGATGAAGAAAAAATATAAGTGAGAAGTTTTCAATTATAAGGAAAATCAAAAGCAAAAAGTAAAATTTTACTTTTCAAACATATTCGCAGTCCGAAACGATAACCCAAAATCGGTGCAGAATTTTGAGAAACTTTCTTCTGCAAAGTTGTACACCACATCGATTTCGATGGCTCAAGCGAATAGTTTTTGTAAAATTGTTTTCAATTAGCAGAAAAATCAAAGAACAAAAAACAAAAGTTGCTTTTTAGGCATGTACGTAGTCCGCAAACGATAACTCAAAATCGGTGTAGCATTTGAAAAAATTTTCTTCTGCAAAGTTATAGACCACATCAATTTCAGTGCCTCAGGGGGCTGTTTCTACAAAATCGTTCTCAATTAGGAGAAAAATCAAAAACAAAAAATGAAAGTTGCTTTTCAGACATGTACGTTGTCCGCCAACAATAACGCAAAATTGGTGCAGAATTTGAAACAATTTTCTCCTGCAAAGTTTTAGACCATATCGATTTCGGTGCCTCTTCCGAGTACTTTCTGCAAAATAGTTTTTAATCAGGAAAAAAACTCAAAAACAAAAATCAAAATTGCTTTTCAAGAATGTACGCAATCCGTGAACGATAACTCAAAATCGGTGCAGAATTTGAAAAAACTTTCTTCTGCAAAGTTGTAGACCACATTGATTTCGGTTCCTCGCGTGAGTAGTTTTTGCTAAATCATTTTCAATCAAGAGAAAAATAAAAAACAAAAAATAAAATAAAAACTGTAAAATAGTAATCATCATCATGGCTTTACGTACCATGGCATCATGGTATTCACCATGGGATAAGAGACACTCAGAAAAGATTTGGAAAAAAAATCATCATGGCTTTACGTACCATGGCATCAGATATGCTTTCTTCAAATCAAATAAAAATTGTAAAATAGTAATCGCCATCATGGCTTTATGTACCATGGCATCAGAGACGCTAGTTTTGTGCAAAATCTGCAAAACCTCAAGACAATGACTAGTCAGTAGATAATGGCTTGGTAAAAGCTCCAGCAATCTCTACATTGATGATTCCAATGAAAACCATCAACACGTTAGTATAATACCATTATAAAATGATCATCAAATTACATGAAGTATTTTATGACAAATCGATCATGACGAGATCAATAGCATGCATCAAGAACCAAAGCCATGATTTGCATGAAATGGTGTGACCCTGCTATGATTGAGGTAGAAACAAATTACATGCCCAATCTATTGATCAAAGCTTGTTCAAAGATGTGTAGGGTTTTGAATGAATATAAAAACAACAACAAAGAACGATCAAAATGATGCAAAAACTATTGCCAAACTGTGAATCACTCAGCTGCTGAGACATGCAAAAACTATTGCCAAACTACAAATCACTCAGCTGCTATGACATGCAGAAACCATTAGAGTGTATGATCTCTTAGTTAATATGAGCATCGCAAAGCAGTGAAATAAACACAACCTAGTAAAAAAAACCTTTTCTGAACTAGCCTTGGAAAGTGCATGATGATTAACTCGGGGTGACGAGGCTCATGCAGCACCTGGCTAAAGCTCTATCACTCACATAATGTAGAATTACAAGCTGCAAGCAGAAACCTGGCCCGCCACAGCCTGGCAAGTGTCCCCATACATAGGGAGTCCTGAGTTCGCAACCGCGCCTTGTATGTCCTAAGTTTTGGAGCATATTTCAGGCTGGTCACCATCTACCACCTTTAGTAAGCCATAACAACTGCCATTGCTTTTGGTCATATATGCGCACTATTTCTCCTTGCTGCTGCAAACTTGTGCCGCTATGCAGGCAGTCCAATTCACTCTCAAGAAGGTTAATAGAGTGATTATAGAGTCATTATAGCCCCTGCAATGCAGCGCTGGGACTCATTATCTGGTTTTGCCAGACGTAGTGTGTATGTGTTGCTGCAGGATGCGATTGGGGCCGGTTTGTACTGAGAGATATCGTTGCAATTGCTACAAACGCTAATCATATCACTACTACACGTCAAATAAAGCATTCTAACGCAGTCAAATAAAAGCAGTCAACGCTGCTTTTTTTTTGGTTGCCTATTTTCAGTCGGCCTATGTATTTTGGGCTGCTTTTTTGCGTGTCTGTGAGGCGAGCTAAAATTGAGGCTGGGACTTGTCGCCGTTGTGAGACACAAGGGCTAAGGTTTTGCAGCCCCATCTCCTGCACTCGAGCTGGTCCCTGCCTGGATAGCTTCTAAGCCTGCCTACCCCTTACTGTCTTCACATGCTCGCCTTGTGTTTTAATATGCACTGGCACTAATTAGTAGACCCTCGCGGCTTCTCATCATTAAAATAGAACCACAGTTTAAAAAGCACCAGGCTCATGCGGACGATAGCGATGATGCTTACAATAGCATCAAATTTAAAAAAATTTATACGTACCAGCTAATAAAATCGCTACTGCAGACGCTGCTGCGACAACGATACACCTTCTCGAAATCCTTTATCTTCTAGGCTTATGCCGAGACCCTGCATTGTGTGTCTTTCTCTTGACGCACGCCTATGACTTTACATAGAGAATATACATGAGAGAATTCCCGAGAAGGTCTGGGGCTTCAACAACCTCTTGCAACCGCTTGCACACAAAATTGCAGAGAGCTTCTTGATTCTCACGTAGTTCAAACAGAATATTGAACGATAATTTATACAAGTATATACTTATCTTCGTGATTTGTTGAGACCTAACATCTCCTCTTCATGGTCGTGCGCTCCACAGCTCTGATATCATGTTGAACCGAAGGGAGAGAGCGCAGGTAGACGAGAGAGAGAGAGAGAGAGAGAGAGAGAGAGAGAGAGAGAGAGAGAGAGAGAGAGAGAGAGAGAGAGAGAGAGAGAGAGAGAGAGAGAGCAGAAATAGAACCCCAAAGTGTGTAGAGTACATACATGAGATGATGTATATATAGAGGGAGCTTGGGTGCCATATATAGAGAAGCCATATATTGAGTAGCTTCACATAAGCTCAACAAGGGTTTCTTGCAAGATCGAGTGTTGATGCAGAGGAAGGCCTACAGACAACATGCTAGCAATTTTAGACCAGTGTTTAGGGAGAAAAATCCACACAAGCTTACAGAATTCCTTTTGGCAATGGAAAGGCTACGAGGTTTCTTTTCCCGGCTAGAAAGAAACACAAGGAAGAACAAGCTCAAGAGTTATCTAATGTCAAGCTTGATGGTAGGTACCTCTTACTTAGCATCACCTTTTTAAATTTAATCGCCATCTTTAGGAGGTATAGGGCCAATTTATTTAATCTCTCAAGTGAAGAAATGAGTGACTTACAACAACTCTTGGTTGTGTGTGTTTTGATCAAATTCCTCTCATTAACTCGCTCAATTTATCATCGTTTAAAAAAGTTCGCTCAAAATTTGGGATTCATCCCTTGAAGAACGTCATTGAGTTGATGTGTGGTTAATAATAAAACTTGGTCACTATTATATACAAGCTAGTTGTTCTTTTTGGAAAACTGTTTGGACACAATTTATTTTTAATCTTGCAATTTTGTTGTCAAGTAGGAAAAGTGTATGTTGAAGAAACGGAATTTATTTCCAGCATAGCACCCTTGTCCCTTGGACAACCAGATGTTCATGTTAGCTATCAGAGGGCCTTGTTTCTCCCCTACATTGATCACACTTGCACTCCTATTTACAGAGGCAACTTGGCAGTAAGGTATCTTGGAGGGATGAAATAAAGTATCCCTTGTATCTCTTGCAAACCATCTCACCTTGACATCTATTGTTGTTGTGTACATGCCATAATTAAGGCATAGAGCTGAGGTCATGACATTGAGGAGATCAATCATTGATATATTGATTGTCGATGCTATGCTTTACTTGTGTTCACATTTCAACTTGTTTATCTTAGTCTTTTGTTTTTTTGTTGAGGTTTTGCAGATCTTTCAGGTATTTTGCTAACTTCCGTTGTTTTCCATTTAGAACTCTAGCCCTTCAAACATTGTAGGATCGGACATTCTGGTCTTATAATTTTTAGTTCTTTTCACCATATCTTTTATGCCAAGGACCTTACAGCTTGCGTGGTGATTCGAGGAAAATGTACATCTACGTTGGTTACTAATTTTCAACGTTAAATATAGCTTTTGGTACTGCTTCTAGTGTGAGCCTCAGAAAGGCTAGCACCATTATTTGAGTTGAAGGCAACTCTGCCATGGATAATGGAGCATTGATGTAGCAATCTAATGATAGTACTCCATGAAAAATCAAGCATCACTTCTTATCGTGTGATCATCTTTATTTATCATTTATTGCCCCCCCTAAAGTTAGTGCTTTGCCTTGTTTAACACTACCCTTGGATATATTGAGCTTTTATGCTAGTCTACTCGAACTACGGATTTAAAAGAGCCAAGGGTACTTTAGTGCAGCTATTGTAGTGTCATAATAGTCCATATTTAGCACTCTTGGGCTAACTCGTTTATGTATTATTTTGCACTTTTCATAACCTTTCATAATATTTCAAGATTCGTCCTATTTTTAATACAGAAAAGGCTTGACCTAACTTCTGTATGTATTTATAGACAATGACATCTATAATAAAATAAGATAGGAGCTTTTTGGTCAATAATGAATTACATTAATAGCTTGTTGCCGAAATCACAAACCATGGATGATAGGATTCATGATTTATAAATTGTTATAGATGCATATGATAAAGTATTACCAAGTTACATCTAAACGTTTTGGTATTTCTTAATGAAATCATGGTAATTACTAAGCGTTCTTAATGTCATGACCACTTCATTTTATGTGCATTATTAATGACTAAAAAAAAATTATTCAGCTAATATGTTGCTCAATGATCACATGTCATCAATTTGATTGCATAGTAGCATCATCATGGGACCTTATGCTCCTTGTGCATCTAATTCTATACTTGATTATATGCTTGCTGCCTCATCATTGGTAGAGTTGGCCACTTACGTTTGGTCAAACGATAGTTTTACATCATGAATTTACCAATTTTTTTCTTGACAATTTGATAGATTACCTCTCATTAATGAGGGATGTGACAAAGGTTATGCAAACTTGAGACCCTAGTGTCTTGTTCTATGGCAGAGAGCTAGACGGTCCATAAATGTGACCAATTATATGTGTACTTGAGATCTCGGTACCCACTTGCCATTGGTCTTATGTTTGTTTTGTCATTGGTATTTCATGGTGCTATAGTTTTTATCCTCTTACTGCACCCTCGGTTTAATTAGTGCAGTGGATGTTGTTGAGTGGTGCTATGGTTGTTATCATCTTATTGCATTCTTGTCTTTGCGCCAAATCTTATTTGAGTGTCATGGTAGTCCAAGTGCTGGTCATCCAGGTATCCGTAAGATGTATGCCTTAGTTTGATGGCAATTTTATTGGTTGGGCTTACATCATGATGTTCAAGAGTACGTGCTTAACTGCCAACATTGCCAAGGTAATAAGGCAAAGCTCCTCAAGGTACGTGGCCTTTTATAGCCTTTAGAGATTCCACAAGGTAAGTGGGAGAGTATCTCTATGGATTTTGTAGTAGGACTACCTACTACAAATTGTGTCCATGATGCCATTTGGGTAATTGTAGACCGTCTCACAAAGATGGGTCGATTTATTCCCACTATGACTACGGTTGAGACACCGGAATTAGCACGGCTATTTGTAGAGCATATATATAAACTCTACGATCTTCCAGCTAGTATGATTAGTGACAGAGATCGAAAGGTCGATAATCACTTCTAGAGAGCTGTGCTCCAAAAGTTGGAAACAATACTTAATCTAAGTACGATTGATCATCTAGATATAGATGGTCAAACAGAAAGAGTTAATCAAGTGCTAGAGGATATGCTACGAGCATACGTTAGTAAGAAGCAAAAAAATTGGGAAGACTACTTACCTATATTGGAATTTGCTTATAATAGTTCAAAGCATGTGACTACAGGGCTTAGTCCATTTATGCTTTTGTATGGATTTCAACCTAGATCACTCGTTATGGTGGGGTTGGCTAAGGAGAAGATACAACAAGCGAAGGATTTTCTCCAAGACCATTTTGACATGCTTCGAGTTGCTCAACAGAATGCTAAGCACGCTCAAGATTGATATAAGAAGTACGCAGATGAGCATCGACGTCTTGCTACTTTCAAAGATGGACACAAGGTTTTCCTCAAAGTTCCAGAGCATTCAGAAAGTCTGAAGACGAGAAAAGTTACTAAAATTTTACCACGCTATTGTGGACCGTTTACCATTCTCAAATGTATAGGTCAAGTGGCATATAAGTTAGCTCTTCCACAGCACTCACGAGTTCATCCTGTTTTTCATGTAAGCTGTTTATGAAAACAGCTAGGACAAAATGATAATGTCATTGACACAGGTGTGTTGGTTGACCTGATCGCACCGCCAAGCATTCCTCATGAGCCCAAAAATATTTTGGATTCTCATGAGCTTCACACCAGACATCATGTTAGACGACAGGTGTTGGTAAAATGGCTAGATAGACCTGAAGAAGGTTCTACATGGAAGAATGTCTCCACACTTAAGAAATGTTTTCCTACGTTCTTTTTCGAGGACAAAAATGATTCTCCAAGGGGGGGGTAATGTAAGGACATGGGTCCTATGGGCAAGGCCACCGGCATGGCCGGACAGTGTGTACGCTAGGGGGAGGCTATAAGATAGCATGGTTGGGTGGAGAGTAGCACATGCACTACCACCGCCCTTTCACTAACCTATAACCTAACCTAACCGAAGTCCGTTTGCGTTTTTAGAAGTACACGAGTCATATTCAAAGTACATTTGTATTTTCTTGACTATTATGCCATTGATAGCTCTAACCTAACTATAATCTCACCTAATATATACCCTAAACCTAACCTAACGTAACCTAACATAAAAAAAACACAATCGTGAGGTGTTTAGCAAAACAACAAGCCATACAGCTTGCCCACAATGCATATGCGATGTGGCCAAGCTCTATGGCTTGCCAATTTGGAAAATGGCTCACCATTGTTTTGTTTTTAGAGTTGCAATGCGATTTTATGGCATGAAAACCGCTCGCAGACATATAGAAAACATGATGGCAAGCCATAGAGGTTGCCCACAATGCATACACCTTGTGGGCCAGATTTATGGGTTGGAATATTTCCAAACGGATCGCCATTGTGTTGCTTTTCGGTACACGAGGTAATTTTAACGCTTGAAAATCGCTCGCAAACATATAGACAACACCATGGTGAGCCGTTTGGAAATACGACAAGCCATAAAGCTTGCCCACAATCATATGCATTGTAAGCAAGATCTATGGCTTGCCGTATTGTCAAACGGCTCGCCATGCCCGGGGGATTCACTATACTTAGGACCACGTGCTATATCACGTGCGTTCAGGCTCTTTTTCTAAAATCCCTATTCAGTGAATTTTCTAGGAAATATAATGAACCTTTCTCTTTTAAATTCTGTAAATTTTTTTGAGATTTGTAAAAAACATATCCTTAGGTAAATTTATGTATGTAAGTCTTAAGGGATGAACTCACGTGATAGGTTACATACTATGGAAGGTGAACCCCCCGGGTCGCCATGGTGCTATTTTAGGACTTGAAACCGCTCGCAGACATATAAACAACACAATGGCGAGCCATTGGCAATACGGAAAGCCATAGAGCTTGCCCACAATGCATATGTGTTGTGGGTAAGCTTTATGGCTTGCCTTATTGATGAACGGATTTCCATTGTGTTGTTTTCAATATGTACTGTGTGTAAGCTTTATAGCTTGCCGTATTGTCGAACGTAGCTTAACCTAGCTTAACCTAACCTAACATAACCTAGCGTAACTAAACCTAATGTAGATTAACTTAACTTAACCTGACATATAAGATAACCTAATGTAACTTAACGTAGTTTAATTTGACATAACCTAATTTAACTTAACCTAACGTAGGTTAACTTAATCTAACCTAACGTATAAGATAACGTAACCTAATCTAACATATAACCTAACATAGCAACGTAGCTTAACTTAACATAACCTAATCTAATCTAACTTAACTTATAATCTAAACTTAACCTAAAACATAAACCCCATCAACTACATAATTTGAAAACGACATAATTCAATAAAATATTTCTTCAAAACAAGATTTTTTCATAAACTCAAACAAATTTTTTTCATAATTCAAAATGAAATTTCACATAACAAATCCTAATTTCTTTTAAATCATTGAAAGTTTAAAGCATGAAATTTCTTTTCTTAATATACAAAGTAATTTAAATAAACTTAATATGCATTTAAAGGTTTGAGCACTCACATTCGTCCTTTTTGAGCAATGAAAGTCTGGAGCCTGCAAAAACGCACACACAAACACAAAGTTAAACCCTAAACCCTAAATCTACAAGTAAACATGAAAACAATCTTACCTTAGTGTTATGCTCTAACCCACAAGCAAGATTAGTACCTCCGATGGTGTGTATCGTAGCAGATCAGTGAGAGATGGTGAAGAGGAGAGCTTGAGATGTGGCGGAAGAACTAAGAGAAATGCGCAGAGAAAGACCGCAGTTTTGGTTTTGGCAGGCACCAACGGTATAGCTATTGGTACAGCCATCAGTATAGTCATCGGAAGGGGCGTCGAAATGCGCATTCGTGTTGCCTCGGAATACATGCCGGAAGAGGCGTCGGAAATTTGAAAGTGAAATTTTTAAAAAAAACTTAGCGTCCTTCGTAAATACACACACATATACCGACGCTCGCCACTGACGCCGGTAATGTGGCACCAGAATTCAAGTGTCCTCTTTTAGTGACTTGTGACGCGACATGGGAGAGCGAAATACATTGATAATGAAAAGCACAAACTACACAAAATAAATAAATGAAGTAAAGAGTATGTATGGATAATAATTACAAGGAGAGCATAGCTCGTTTTATAACCTCTCGACCACCCTCGAGCTATCTCAATTTCACTCTCAATCACACTCTCACTCTCACTCTCACTCTCAATCTCAATCTCAATCACACTCTCACTCTCAATCTCAATCACACTCTCAATCTCAATCTCTTGATGGTAACAATCATCATAATCGAAATTGGAACACGATCACAATCTCAATATCATGACACCTAGCACAGATCCTATTTCACACACTGGTTTCTGTATCGTCTACAAAATAGTAAAAAGAACATACTCGTGCAATCAAATCAACATGATAATCAAATTCAAAATATCACTTCGTATCATCATAAAAGAGTGCAATCACTTCTTGATTGGATTAAACAAAAGAGATATTACCTGTGTATATTTGTTTGTAAGCTAACCTGTTTTGCTGCTTGTAGGTTGTCATGTTGTTGCTACCAATCTATTTCTATCATAACGTTGTTAACCAAACTCCGAATACAGGCTTCCAAGTACTCAAAATGACAGGAATATGTGTGGTCTACAAGTCCACGTAGACAGAATTGCAAAAAAACGGCTTTTTTTGGCTGAAAATACAACTTTTAGATTGCAACTCATAAAAACCTTATTTTTGGGTCTCCACTACTTTTTCAGCTTATTTTAAGCCTACCCATGCATTTTAAGCAAAAACACATAAACATTGATATTACTAAAAATCACAATTTTAACTACGTTTTTACTATATTCTTCATAGATAGACTATCTGTTATGCGTGAATCTTTTATCAAATATGTCTTTAGTGTATTATTTGAAAAAAGAGAGAATATATTTTCTTTTTTAATATCTTAAACTCATTCATGTAAGCTCTATCTAATAGACTATTCAACAATCTTTCAAATCGTGCTAAACAAAAGATATGGCCTACTACATTATTTTTTACTTTAAGAACTTTAAAAATTAGTCCTATTACACTGCAACTTAGTGAAACGAAATTGAATGGCTCTTAATATGAAAATTTGTACTTGAAAGCTCAAAAAAAAGAATTGTGTACACTAGCTCGAATGAAAACATTTTCCCTTTAGACCAAGCTATGAGCTAGCATGTATACAATGTTTAATCTAAATAATTTGGAATGGCTCTAATTAGCCAAAATTTGCAATATTGCAATGATGACCCCTCCTTGGATCAATGAGATCACACTCTTGCCGGCACACCCTTCAAAATAATTCAAATCATTAGTGTTGAAGCATTTGAACATCCAATACAAGCACTAAAAGCATGCTCAATCACAAGTCTAAAATTTTAATGCACATTCCCAACCAAGCATCTTTGAATCATTCAATGGTGGCTTGCATAAAAAAGAATTCATTTTATTTTGCAAAGCACTAAAGTGTAATGCCCAATTGCCAAATAGATGCACACAAATTTTAGAAATTTGCTCTCATGTAGCACAAGTCAAGAAAAGAGCGAGAGTATAATAGTCATAAAGTGCAACTAGTGATTAGTGGGAATTTGTCAAAGCATTAAGCTCATAAACTCAAAATGATGGCTCACAAAGTTGAAAACCATGGATCGCCACTTTGTGCAAATGAAGAAATTTGCAGAGGATAGGCATGCGCATGTTAGGAGGACATATTCTAGTCTGTCAGACAGGGATGTAAAGATATGAAGGATCAATAGTGCATCTAGAATTGGCATGGTCTCTCCAGAAAAGGCCAAGAAAGAGTTTCAAGAGCACGAGAATCATAAGAAGCGCCTCCTACAAATGTTCACCAACTACAATGAGCTTTTGAGGCTTCTCAAGGTGGAGCATGCCAGGCGCGTCGAGGCCAAAAACAAGACATATTAGCTCGCGTCTCAACTCAAGCGGCAGACTGTGACATAAAGCTGAGAATGTCATCAAGCACACCCCCATTATGTTTAATGAGTCCCACTTTTTGAACTCTAGATTAGCACCTCATGATAATGCTAACTATGAGACCAACCCAAACAAAATATTGCAAGCACCTTTATCTCCTTCCCACGTGAGCTCTTATCGTAGGCATTCCCCTTTTGCAAGCTCTGTGCCATCAACCCCTAGGCACCATTCGAAAAGCTTCAATGGAAACATTGGGAAAGCCAGTAATTCAAGAAGTGGCTCCCGTGTGCCGACGAGCGGCCAAAACCACCAAATCATATCTAAGCATCTCTCTTATGGTCTTTCTGTTGACCAACCCTCAATGTTTCACCACCACATTGACGGCATTCGACATCGGATCTCATTGCCTACAATCACAACAAGGAATTTCAGGAAATTGAGTATGCATTGGTTGAAGAGGGGAGGTCCAAAGGGTTCGGCGATGTGGATCTTTACACAAAGAAGAATATTGTTGGTAAAGAGGAGACATGTTTGGAGTATAGGCATGTGCATTTTGATTTCAACAAAGCAAGAAATGCAGAAAGTTGTTAATTTGGATGTAGTAAGCAAGCAGCCAAATCCAAGGCAGGAGAACTCACAGCCCTGGCAGATCAGAAGTATCCTCATTTACCACTGATTAGCATGGCTTGGCATCTGTAAGAGGACACGCTGCCGCTCCGCTTTCTATGTGCCATATTCGACAGCAAGGAAAAAGGGCGTGCAGGTTGCGAACTTGGCTTGCAGTGATGTGCAGCCTGTTTGGCGAGAGCTACAGCCAAGAATGGCAGCGCTTGTGTGTGCGTGTCGTTAGCGAGCATGGTCTCGCATGTAGGCGACAAACCCGCTCCAAGCCAGAGGCGAGGGCAGGTGTGGACAAAAATCAGCACGTGTGTGTGTGTGTGTGTGTGTTGTGTTGCACCATTGATGACATTGGCAGCATGTGTGTGTGTTTGAATCAAGCCAAGAAAGTGGGTTTGTGTGTGTCTGAGATGTTTTCACTAGCACCAAGCAAGGTCAACGCGTGCCACAGAGGAGTCGGCAAGCATTGAATAATTTTTCATTTTATTTTTTTTGGACTAAGGGGTGATTCGCACTCTCACAAGAGCAAGAAAGGGAGAAAGAGATTCATGGACATATCTGCTTATAAATGAAAATTGCTCATAAAAAACAAACAAAAGATTCCTTTTGTAACCTCAAGCCCAATTCTTTTTTGGTGACTTCGAATCGACTAGGACTAATTTTCTTTCTTTGAAACCACTCATTGTGTGCATACAATATGCAATAAAAATTTAGACCAATCCTTCATCAATTTGTGCTCTATCGATCCCTTTTTTATTCACATTGCTCCCAATCAAGGATTACTTTGGTATGCACACTAGATTAGGAAAATTGCAAGCATAAATGTTGCTCTCAATCCATTGATTGTGTAATACACATAATTCAAACGAGTGATCAAGATTTCTTGGCCCAATTCAATTCCAATCTCCCAACCATCGTGAATTCGAATTGCTCATATCTCAAAGCCCTAATCATCCAAACCCTATCGGATTTGTCATTTTTGGTTTTTATGGCTACACATATGTGATTATGGCAATTGCAAATGAATAAAGCTTCAATTTTTTAACCATTTCCATTGGTGTACACAGGCTTGTTTGAGCCAAACTACATTGAAAGACAAAGAGAAGCAAGTTTAAGAAATTTCCCAAGCTAAGGTCCATTAAAACATGAAAACCCCATCATGGTTTTACTATACATAGGGTTTTGGTTCCAAGGTCTACCACGTGTCCAAGGTGGGATCCATTGAAGCATGGAGAGAGCAAATCTTAATGACATCTTTAAGCTAGGGTACATAGATAATATGTGGTTTATTCTAAAGGTCCACTGACCTATAGATGACATGTGTATGCGTTCTGTAAGTTGGACATGGGGAAATAATAGAAAGCCACCACTTGTCCAGCCTACTATATATTAAACTCGAGGAAGATAAGCACCAGTAAACAAGCGCACGCACACACACACACACACACACATACGACTCCAAAATTTGCAAGCCTCAAAGTGTGTGTAAAGAACACATTGAGTACATATATATAATGGAGACTCCTAGCTATATATAGCATAGGGGTTGGTATATATAGCTCCAGCATTTCCACTCAAATAGGATTTCCTAGCTGTGAATGAAAAAACCCTTGGGGTACAAGGGGAAAATCCACAACACCATATATATGCATTGTTATATTAATTACTATCAAACTTTACAAAATTCATTTTCCAGGGGATACATCACTCCATAATATACAATGTGCGCTTTCAAGCGTCTTTAGAAATTTAATAACCTTCTATACACAATTGAATTAATAAAAACTCTTCAATATCTTTGAGCAGATTCAATATCTTTGAGCACTTGTACTTTTATCCTATAGACAATATCAACTCACAAAACATAACAAAATGTGAAATCTAGAAATAATTATGTCACACTGTCCTTAGAGAGGGTTTGTGATGCCACTCTAGAGACGAAGGAGAAACAAATAATGATGCCATATACGTACATATAGCAAGAAGAAGACTAGGGTGAAACGAGAGGATGACAATCATAGCACCAATAACGACGAGGGTGCAATATGATGATAAAAACCATAGCAGCATTGACGACAAGTGTGCAATGAGACAATAACAACCATAGAGCCAATAATGATGATGGGGTGGCAATGAGACAATAACAACCATAGATTTAATTATGACGAGGGTGCAATAAGAGGATAAAAACTATAGCACCATTGAGGTCGAGGGTGCAATGAGACGATAAAAACCATAATTCCATGAAATATTGAGGCATAAAGAAGGGTGCAATATGACAATAATAATCTTAGCACGGAGCTCGACACCTCCCAAGTATGCATAAACTTTTACAGTGATGGGAGGTAGTCTATCACATCATCAAGAAAAGTATTAGTAAAGTCATGATGTAGAATTATGAAAAGAATTAGTAAATTCATGATGTTGAACACTCAAGTATACTTAAGCTTGATGACAAGACAATACAAAAACATCAAGAGAAAGTTTGACAAAATTGAGCACCGAGATCTCATGGAATGTGTTGGAGCACCAAGCTTTCAAGAATTCTTAACCATTTGGATTGATTTCATTATGAACATGGAGTTGCCTTGCATTATTAGGAACCATGTCCATGGATGATAACAAACTAAAGACTTGTAATCCCTAATAGGAAAGAGTAGTTGACATTCATAAGACTACAGAATAACAAGAAACATTGATTTTTTACATTTTTTTTTCAACCCTTGTACCCCAAGGGTTTTTTGCATCCACTGTTAGGGACTCCTATTCGAGTGGCGTGTTGGAACTATACATCCTATGCTATATATAGCTAAGAGTCCCCATGATATATGTGTACTTAGGGTGTGCTCTACATACACTTTGGGGTTTGCAGATCTGGAATCATCTCACTCTCTCTCTCTCTCCCTTTGTCTCTCTCATCTCTCGTCTTCGTCTTTCCCCCGAGTTCAACATGGTATCAGATTTGCGAAGAGCACGCCCACAAAAGATAAGGTTTTGGGTGGTATTATCATTCTTAAAGATGCAAGAAGAAAGATATGTATTGTAGTTTTTAGTTATTGTGTTGTTTCTTATTCAACAATCTCAACACCTTTCTGTATTGCTAATTGCTAATAACAAGTGACGTGATTTTGGAGTGAGCAAGGCAGTGTGACACTACAAAGGCTAGGCCTAAAGGCATTCTATTTCTCACGCAAAGAAAGGCATTCAATTTCTCATGTAGTGATATTGTCAATAAACGTCTTGCTTGTAGGATTGAAGAGTTGCAAGTCCAAGCAACAATGTTTGTGTGTGTAAAAGCCTTACATTTGATTGAAATTTTTGTTGGAGATATATATGACTCACTCTACTCAACTTGGTCTCACCTATATATCTGTATATTGTCCTAAATATGAATCAGTCTTTGGGAGCGTACATGGTGTGTCTCTTGTCTCTTATCTCTCTATATCTCAACATGGTATCAGAGCGGTAACGATCCCACGATGATTCAATTCATACAAAACAGAGTATGTGTATGCGATTCATATGTAAGATTCAGAATTGCTAAAAAAAATATTTTTGAGGATTGATTCTTGTTAAATGTGATTGTTTTGTGTTAAGAAGAATATGATTAGTGATTTGTGTGGCATCTATTTCTAATCAATATGGTGAATTGTTGATGAAGTTTTCTTGCTGGATGTTTATTGAGTATCCTTCTTGCATTTTTCATTGGCAGAACACTGTTATCATATTTCTCTCATTCTCAATTTCAGCCTCCACCATGTATGGTGTGAAAATTCTGGATCTTATCTTATACGTCTTCTTACAACCAGATGTGGCAATGACTATTCTTGTCAATGGTTTTCCTTCTGGCCAATGTTTTGTTCCTCCTTTCCAAGGCCAAGGATTTTTAGGTTGGAAAGAAAAGATGTTGTTAATTATTGAAGGCAATGAACTCTCTGATAATGTCCTTGGAAATCGTGTATGTTTGCCTCAGTCTATTGATACGGATCATGAAAACATACTTATCACTAAAGGACCTATATTTGAAGAGTGGTATGTTGTGTATACAAATTGGCAACGATGTGATAAAGCAGCTCGTCGGTATATTCTTTATGCTCTTACTGATTCCCTTTTTTAGATGTGTATGAACTGCCTACTTTCCATGACGTATGGAAGTACCTTATTGCAAACTTTCAGAAGAAATTTGCCACATAAATACTTTATTTGAGATGATTTCTTAACAAGTTACAATAGGAAGTTGATCTTTCCATGACAGGACATATCAAGTCTTTCAAATCCATTATTAATCAACTTGTTGTCGGTGTCGTGTCATGACACGTACATAATGTGAAAATAAAACTATCTAGCTTACTATTTATGTTTTTAATGTGTGGGACCAAATGCTACTATGTTTTAACCCATTAAATCATGCCTAATTTTATTTGTACAAATGTATTTTTAGTGTGTGTTCGGCTTCAAATCGTCTACGCCTTGCTTGATTTTGCTATGAATCCTCACAGTCAGTGGCCCGATGATTTCCTAGTCCCACTACACACTTCTTGACACATTTTTTGTGAACCCAATGTGAAGTAGGCTAGGATGAGGGTTCAAAAGCTTCATCGAAGGCCTCAAAACAAAGATTCAAATCTATGGAGCAACAAGAGCAGCAAAGGGTTTGGTTTGATCCAATCACAATGCAAATGTTTCAAGCTTTTGTGACGTTTATGTAGCAGCAACAAGCTGCGAAAAGGAGGGAAATTTCCTCAACTACAGCACTTCAATCTTTGGTGAATAAAATAGACCAATTTAAAGGTAAATATATAACAAAGTATCTTTGTGGATATGTAAAGGAGATGGAGCTTCATCGAGTGCCTAAAGCAGAGGTGGTGCAAAGTTTTGAACTAGCTGTGGTTCTCGACTTCAAAGAGCATGTTAGGGGAATTAGAAATGAGCATGGGGAAACTTGGGAAGATTTCAAATTGTCCTTAAAACAAGATTATTTCATGGAGGGCTCCGAAAGGATAACAAAGAGGACTTTTTTTTTTATTAGGCCAAAAGAGGATCTTTTGCCTACCAAGTTGCTAAGGGAATTTAAACACCACTATGATCAACCTTCAAGGACTGAAAAGGCTACCTTAAACTCGGAGAAGACATAGCTCTTTTTGCAAGCTGATATCAGGTAAAGAGATTCAAGAGAAGCTAGAGTTACTGCTTGAGGATAAAGATGTTGAACAAGGATAAAAGACCCATTGGAATGAGGTTGAAGACGTCATTTTGCTGCTAGCTAAGCGACAACGATGAAGAGACAAGATGAAAATCAACCCTACGCAAGTCCGAACACTACAAGAGGCTATTCATATTAGCGACGCTCACACAGCGACGCTGGGAAAAAAAATTCCCGGCGTCGCTATGAGCGTCGCAAATTTACAAAGAAATTTGCGACGCTCATAGCGACGCCGACTAGGCTAAAAAAATAACAGAGCGCGCCCAAAAACTCAGATCTCAGATCTGAGTTTTTCGGCGCCCTCAAGCAAGGAGCAGGTAACGCTCTCCCTCTCTCTCTCTCTCTCTCTCTCTCTCTCTCTCTCTCTCTTTTTCTTCTCCACACACACACACACACGAGGAGAGGAAGGAGAGCCAGGTATGCTCCTTCCCTCTCCTCATTCTCATGTTCCCTTCCCCTCTTTCTCTCTCTCTCTCTCACACACACATACACACACACACATAGTGTTTTAGAGAGAGAGAGAGAGAGAGAGAGAGAGAGAGAGAGAGAGAGAGAGACAAACATAAACAAAAACGCACACACACATACATAAACAAAGAATGCACACACACATTGAGAGAGGAAAAGAGAGAGAGAGCATGCATAAACAAAAAACGCACGCATTGAGAGAGGAAAAGAGAGAGAGAACATGCATAAACAAAAAACGCACACATTGAGAGAGGAAAAGAGAGAGAAAACATGCATACGATCCAAAAAAACGCACACACATTGAGAGTGAAAGAGAGAGAAACTAATTTAACGTCGTAGGAAACTAATTAAAATGAAAAGACCTAAAGATCTAGCCGACGAGGAGTTGAACTCAAGACCTATTATTCAAGAGGGAAATGGCATAGTCAATCTATCATACTTGGCATGGGTGATAGAAAGGTTATACCATTTATCTCTTTTTATTGGCACACACATCCACACACGCGCACACACACAAGAAGAAGAGAGTTATAACGTCGTAGGAAACTATCCTAAAAGACGTTAAAGATTAGGTTAGATGTAGACTTACGTTAAATTAGATTTAGGTTTATTTAAGTTAAATTAGATTAGTTTTAGGTTTAATTTTAATTAGATTTACGTTATATTAGATTAGATTTAGGTCTCCATAGACTGCGATGCCTACATGAAGCGGGTGAAGAAAGCCCTCAATGGAATATAGGGTATTGCTGCCTTCACTCATGGTGGGCTCCGTCGATCCAAAAGTACTGGTGAAATGTCTTCAGAAGATAGGGAAGAAGGTGGATCTTCAGGGCGGCAAGAGTCACTACATCCCCGACACAATGACCATCTAGACAACCTCTAGTCATTCAACAGCAACTTCAAAGTTAGTAACAAGAGCAAGAACGGTCTAAAGGGCCAATTGCTGTCGTCAGATGTGGATGGAGATGAGGCAGCGTCACCGCCGGAAGTTAACTCTCACATCTTTAGTGATGAGAATGCCAACTCTTGCCGAGTTATGTGAAAAATTATGTGTTAAATCAGTTTTAAGGTTCTTATAATCCCTGTTAGTTTAGTTCTTTGTTTTTAATATAACATAATTTACGTTAGATTTAGATTTATGTTATATTAGATTAGACTTAGGTTTATTTAGGTTTACCCACACACACACACACACACACAAGAAGAAGAGAGTTTTAACGTCGTAGGAAACTATCCCAAAAGACGTTAAAGATTAGGTTAGATGTAGACTTACTTTAAATTAGATTTAGGTTTATTTTTAGTTAGATTTATGTTTATTTAGATTTACTCTTATTTACGTTAGATCGAGTCCACGCAAGAATTACTTACGGTTTAGGGTTTAGAGTTAGACGAACAATGAAAAGATCAGTGTGAAAAGATGTTAAGATGCTGTGAAGTGCTACAGCTAGAGAAGAGGCAAAGGGGTTTTGTCCACTACATGCAATATCATGTAGACGTGGGTCTGTAGATTTCTTGTACCCACAAATATAGGTATTGACCAATAAAGAAGAGATTACAACCTGGTGGTTCTGATCTCCGTGCACCTCTAGACCGAGGTGTGCGGGGATTGGACATGACTAGAGAATGTGAGGTAAAGAGAGAGAGAGAGAGAGAGAGAGAGAGAGAGAGAGAGAGAGAGATAAGACGAAGAATGCCAATAGAATATTAAATTTGTTGTCCAGGTTATAAGATTTTTATCCTCATTATGAGTAGTGACGAGGATGTGGGACCGTCCAACCGAAACACCTATCTCTCAACGAGGGTCTTATGTCCTTGTAATCAATGCAAGCATGCTGTGCGACGGACAAGACGTGTTTCTTTGCAGCACGTTCGCGAATTTGGCGAGTTCGATCCATCTATTATAGATCGAGTTGTTGCCAATTATAACTCGTCAGACTCTGACGCTGGCCAACAAGCAGCAATCTTGCAACCCAATAGACGTGTTCGCAGGCGCTTTGGTCAAGCAGCATATGTGAGGCCACAAGATGTAGCCTCTGACAGCTCGGGGGATTCTACAACTCATAATCTTGTGGACAACTAGATATTGAATAGTTTCTATGGGATTCTACAACTCATAATCTTGAACCTAGTTGTTTCATGTTTGCTGTATTTAGCACTTCATCTTTGTCCACAAGATTCCCCTTGGTAAGAGATGTATTATTCTTTTGACATGCTCCATGTCTCCTTATGAACATAAAGGACAATAGGGAACTAAGAAAACATGCAGATATTATTTGTATTGAGCGTGGCTATAGAAACTTTGATGATAGGTTTGTATAATGGTAAAAATTCAACTTTTTTGTACCTATTTATTTTGGCAAAAAAAAAATAGTGAGTGAGAAGCAATCATATGTTCTGATCACCAACCCATTGAAGTTAACTAGGGAATTTATCTCAAGTCCTACAAAAATCCCTAATCTTATTTTTATGCAACAAAATGTAAGAAATTACTGTTTTGATGAAAATGTATTGGTCCATCAAC
Source organism: Adiantum capillus-veneris (assembly GCF_014529385.1). Taxonomy (NCBI): domain Eukaryota; kingdom Viridiplantae; phylum Streptophyta; class Polypodiopsida; order Polypodiales; family Pteridaceae; genus Adiantum; species Adiantum capillus-veneris. The sequence goes on from NC_140958.1 coordinate 39,133,521, forward strand.
TTTGGAGGCTTGGTGTGACCAAAAGATGAGAAATTTTACAAGTTTATTATTTTTTCCATGTGTAGTAGGCCTTGAACTATAACCTCATGAAAGGATTTTACAAAATGAGTGGATCTACTATGGTTTTGGAGGTTTTTTTCAAAACCTTGAAAGGACACTTTTATGTCCTGTTAGGTTACCAACCTAGTGTTAAAGAGCACATACTACCAGCTGACAATGTGATGCCAGATTCCTGAGATGAAGCAAGAAAGATTTTGCGAAACTTGGGGATGGATTACAATTCTATCCACGCTTGTCCTAATGACTGCATTCTTTTCAGAGGGGAATACATAGACATGGAGAAGTGTTCGAAATGTGATTCCGAAAGATATCGAGTAGATCTCCACGGGACAAAAATTCCACAAAAGGTTTTGCGACATTTTCCTCTGCTTCCTCGCATCAAGCATTTCTTCGAATGTAAGTCCATGGCCGCCCTAGCATCATGGCATGAGGAGAATAAATCTTCGGATGGTGTGCTACGAATTCCTGCAGATTACGCAGCACATAGAGCGGAAACGTGATGAATCTTGAGACCAAACCACTCATGCTACTAAGGATAAGAGGTTGGACAAGTGGTGGACCTTGAATGTAAACCCTCCATGTACGAAACATCGTGCGTTTAAGGTATTTTAATGGAGCCTAGCATATTGGAGACATGGTGCAGCTTGCTTCTCTTTACGTTTCAATGGAGCCTATCTTGGATAAATGGTGGAGCATCCTTCTCTCCATGTTTCAATGGAGCCCAGCTTCGACAAGTGGTGGACCTTTGCTTCTCTCTATGTTTCAATAGAGTTAGCTTGGACAAGTGGTGGACCTTGGAATCAAACCCCCGTGTAAAATCTATCATGGTAACTCCAAGTGGCGAGACAGAATACCCTTATAGGTTGGACAAGTGGTGGACCTTAACACCAAGATCTTCTTAACGTAATGACAAAGAGTGGAAATGTGGTGAATCTTGAGACCAAACCACTCATGCTACTAGAGATAATATGTTGGACAAGTGGTGGACCTTGAATGTAAACTCCCCATGTACGAAATATTGTGGGTTTAAGGTATTTCAATGGATCCTAGCATCTTGGAGACATGGTGCAACTTGCTTCTCTTCATGTTTCAATGGAGCCTATCTTGGACAAATGGTGGAGCATCCTTCTCTCCATGTTTCAATGGACCCTAGCTTGGACAAGTGGTGGGCCTTTACTTCTCTCTATATTTCAATAGAGTTAGCTTGGACAAGTGGTGGATCTTGGAACCAAACCCCCATGTAAAACCTATCATGGTCACTCCAAGTGGCGAGAAAGAATACCGTTTAAGATATAGCCTTATAGGTTGGACAAGAGGTGCACCTTAACACCCAAATATTCTTAATATAATGACATAGAGTGGCAAAGTGGCGAATCTTGAGACCAAACCACTCATACTACTAAGGATAATAGGTTGGCCAAGTGGTGGAACTTGAAAGTAAATCCCCCATGTATAAAATATCATGGGTTTAAGGTATTTCAGTGGAGCCTATCATCTTGGATACATGGTGTAGCTTGCTTCTCTTCATGTTTCAATGAAGCCTATCTTGGAACAATGGTGGAGCATCCTTCTCTCCATGTTTCAATGGACCCTAGCTTGGACAAGTGGTGGACCTTTGCCTGTCGCTATGTGTCAATAGAGTTAGCTTGGACAAGTGGTGGATCGTTGAACTAAACCCCCGTGTATAGCCTATCATGGTCACTCCAAGTGGCGAGAAAGAATACCCTTTAAGATATAGCGTTATAAGGTTGGACAAGTGTTGGACCTTAACACCAAGATCTTCTTAATATAATGACATAGAGTGGAAAAGTGGTGAATCTTGAGACCAAACCACTGATGTAAATAGCAATAATAGCTTGGACAAGTGGTGGACCTTGAATGTAAACCCCTCATCTACGAAATATCATGGGTTTAAGGTATTCGATGAAGCCTAGCATCTTGGAGACATGGTGCAACTTGCTTATCGTCATATTTCAATGGAGCCTATCTTGGACAAATGGTGGGGTATCCCTCTCTCCATGTTTCAATGAAGCCTAGCTTGGACAAGTGTTGGACCTTTGATTCTCTCTATGTTGCAATAGAGTTAGATTGGACAAGTGGTAGACCTAGGAACCAAACCCCCATGTAAAACCTATCATTGTCACTGCAAGTGGTGAGAAAGAATAACCTTTAAGATATAGCCTTATAGGTTGGACAAGTGGTGGTCCTTAACACCTAGATATTTTTAATATAATGACATAGAGTGAAAAAGTGGTGAATGTTGAGAGCACACCACTCATGCTACTAGAAATAATAGGTTGGACAAGTGGTGTACCTTGAATGTAAACCCCCCATGTACAAAATATCATGGTTTTAAGGTATTTCGATGGAGCCTAGCATCTTGGAGACATCGTGCAACTTGCTTCTCTTCACTTTTTAATGGAGCCTATCCTGGACAAACGGTGGAGCATCATTCTCTCCATTGTTCAATGGACCCTAGCTTGGACAAGTGGTGGACCTTGGAACCAAACCCCAATGTAAAACCTATCATAGTCACTGCAAGTGGTGAGAAAGAAAAACCTTTAAGATATAGCGTTATAGGTTGGACAAGTGGTGGACCTTAACACCCAGATATTCTTAATATAATGACATAGAGTGAGAAAGTGGTAATTCTTGTGAAAAAACCACTCATGCTACTAGTGATAATAGCTTAGACAAGTGGTGGACCTTGAACGTAAACCCCCCATGTTTCAATAGAGTTAGCTTCGAAAAATGGTGGAGCATCCTTCTCTCCATGTTTTAATGGAGCCTAGCTTGGACAAGTGGTGGACCTTTTCTTCTCTCTATGAAAAGAATACAGTTAGCTTCGATAAGTGGTGGACCTTGGAACCAAACCCCCATGTATAACCTATCATAGTCACTCCAAGTGGTGAGAAAGAATACCCTTCAAGATATAGCCTTATAAGGTTGGACAAGTGGTGGACCTTAACACCCACATCTTCTTAATATAATGACATAGAGTGGAAAAGTGGTGAATCTTGAGACCAAACTACTCATTCTACTAGCGATAATAGGTTGGACAAGTGGTGGACCTTGAATGTAAACCCCCCATGTACAAAATATCGTGGGTTTAAGGTATTTCAATGAAGCCTAGCATCTTGGAGACATGGTGCAGCTTGCTTCTCTTTATGTTTCAATGGATCCTATCTTGGATAAATGGTGGAGCATCCTTCTCTCCATGTTTCAATGGACCTTAGCTTGAAGAAGTGGTGGACCTTTCCTTCTCTCTATGTTTTCATAGAGTTAGCTTGGACAAGTGGTGGACCTTGGAACCAAACCCCCATGTAAAATATATCACGGTCATTCCAACTGGTGAGAAAGAATACCCTTTAAGCTATAGCCTTATAGGTTGGACAAGTGGTGGACCTTAACACCCAGATCTTCTTAATATAATGACATAGAGTGGAAAAGTGGTGAATCGTGAGACCAAACCACTCATGCTACTAGGGATAATATCTTGGACAAGTGGTTGACCTTGAATTTAAACCCCACATGTATAAAATATCGTGGGTTTAAGGTATTTCAATTGATCCTACATCTTGGAGACATGGTGCAGCTTCCTTCTCTTCATGTTTCAATGAAGCCTATCTTCGACAAATGGTGGATCACCCTTCTCTCCATGTTTCAATGGAGCCTAGCTTAGACAAGTGGTGGACCTTTGATTCTCTCTATGTTTCAATAGAGTTAGCTTGGACAAGTGGTGGACCTTGGAACCAAACCCCCATATAAAACATATCATGGTCATTCCAAGTGGTGAGAAAGAATACCGTTTAAAATATAGACCTATAGGTTAGACAAGTGCTCGACCTTAAAACCCAGATCTTCTTGATATAATGACATAGAGTGGAAAAGTGGTGAATCTTGAAACCAAACAACTCTTGCTACTAAGGATTATAGGTTGGACAAGTGGTGGACCTTGAATGTAAACCCGCCATGTAAGAAATATCATGGGGTTAAGGTATTTCAATGGAGCCTAGCATCTTGGAGACATGGTGCAGCTTGCCTTTCTTCATGTTTCAATGGATCCTATCTTGGATAAATGGTGGACCATCCTTCTCTCCATGTTTCAATGGACCTTAGCTTGGAGAAGTGGTGGACCTTTGCTTCTCTCTATGTTTCCATAGAGTTAGCTTGGACAAGTGGTGGACCTTGGAACCAAACCCCCATGTAAAACCTATCATGGTCATTCCAAGTGGTGAGAAAGAATACCCTTTAAGATATAGCCTTCTAGGTTGGACAATTGGTGGAGCTTAACACCCAGATCTTCTTAATATAATGACATAGAGTGGAAAAGTGGTAAATCTTGAGACCAAACCACTCATGCTACTAGCGATAATAGGTTGGAAAAGTGGTGGAACTTGAATTTAAACCCCCCATGTATGAAATATCATGGGTTTAAGATATTTCAATGGAGCCTAGCATCTTGGAGACATGGTGCAACTTGCTTCTCTTCATGTTTCAATCGAACCTGGGTTGGACAAATGGTGGCGCATTCTTCTCTCCATGTTTCAATGGAGCCTAGCTTGGACAAGTGGTGGACCTTTTCTTCTCTCTATCTTTCAATAGAGTTAGCTTGGACAAGTGGTGGACCTTGGAACCAAATCCCCATGTAAAACATATCATGGTCACTCCAAGTGGTCAGAAAGAATAACCTTTAAGATATAGTCTTATAGGTTGGACAAGTGGTGGACCTTAACACCGAGATCTTCTTAATATAATGACATAGAGCAGAAAAGTGGTGAATCTTGATACCAAACCACTCATGCTACTAGGGATAATAGTTTGGACAAGTGGTGGACCTTGAATTTAAACCCCACATATACAAAATATCGTGGGTTTAAGGTATTTCAATGGAGCCTAACATCTCGGAGACATGGTGCAGCTTGCTTCTCTTTATGTTTCAATGGAGCCTATTTTGGACAAATGGTGGAGTATCCTTCTCTCCATGTTTCAATGGACCTTAGATTGGACAAGTGGTGGAGGTTTGCTTCTCTCTATGTTTCAATAGAGTTAGCCTATATTAGAAAATTAGTAGACCTCGAATCTCTCCATGTTGTCTAGAGCTGAGCTTGGACAAGTGGTGGACCTACTTCTCCCTTCCCTTAGTTTACTAGCTTAAAAGATCACTATGTATACTTGCCTAGATCTAGCTTGAACAAGTGGTGGACCTTGTATTCACACAAACTTAATCCATTACAAAAAAATATATGTTAAAATAACATTTGGTTTTTTTTTGTTTCAGGAAAGATGGCTCCAAAAAAACAGGTTGCAAGGGTTGCTGTCTCAATTGACTATACTTGCAATGATCTTAGGAAATGGTATTTGGACATACATGGTATAGAGGGTGCAAAATTTCATAAGGTGCATCTATTTATTGCCAAAAAGGAGAATGACAGCTTGTTTGAAGATGTTGGACAAGTTGTGGAAGCATCTGTCTCTGTAGTCAATAGTCATCCGGAGGTGGAATGCATTGACATTCTAGTTCCAATGAATCTAGAATTTCAACTATCTCTAGGAGCATATGCATTGGAGCGCATCTCTAGAAACAAAGAAGAGACAATGTTTTCTCGAGGATGGAAGTTTGCAGAATCAAATCCAAATATCATAGCAGATCAACTTCAAAGCTCCATCATTACAGAATCAAATCCAAATATCACAGCAGATCAACTTCAAAGCTCCATAATTGCCACACTACAACGAAAAAAGGTGAAAGCATCACGACCACCATCCACAAAGAAGCAAGCAAAAGTGCAGAAAGTTGTAGCTAAGCAAACTAGTTCCATTTTGGATGTAGACAAGGCATCTTTGGCATCCTCATCAACAGAGGGTTCAATGTCAAAGATGAGAATTGTGGATCCAGATGTTTTAGAAGCTGAGGCCATGAAAGGACAAGAAAAAGATACAGGTGGAATGACTAAGTACATAAAATATTTTCCTTTCCAATATAGGGAATTTGATATCCCTATTCAAAATTGTTGGCTTGCTCCTGATCACTATAATGCACGTATTATGGATAAAAAACACGCTGAAAGTGTGTTATTTGGATTTTCACGGAGTACGACCAAGCCTGCAGTATGTGCATATTTGATGCCTGTTCTAAATGCAAAGTCAAAGAAGGGGACTCCTTTGGCAATAGAAGAGGTAGAATAGCAAAAAATTAAAGATTATCATTATTGGATTCTTGATGGGCAGCATTCAATCTATGTTGCAAAAGTTTTGCTTCACAATGAACAAAACAACAAAGAGATATTTGAAAGACTGATTAGAGTGTATAAATTTAGAAAGGCTCGCATTGTTGTGAATGCTCCTCCATTTGTTGCAACTGCTATATCTGCCATTGCAAATGAGGAGGCTCAGGCATTGTATGTCAAGCAACCTTACAGCCAAATATTGAGACATTTACGGAGTCAATGGATCTTCTCAGGATGACCACCAAAGGCAGCAATTCGAATTGTAGAGGGACATGCATCTCATGCCGGATGGGATGTAAGTTATTTTCTTTGTCTTTTTGATAGTGTTTAATTAACAAATCTTGCTCAATAGTTTAATTATTTCTCTTTTTCTTTTTAGTCTTTTCTTCGATTGGCAAGAATGAGTGCATCAGCAAGTTGGATTGCTAAACAGGCACACATGGTCACGTACTCTGATTTAATTTATGATTGGTGGATAGAAATCATTGAAAGGCTAGAAGAGGAGAATAAGAAACCCCCAACAACTGTATTTAGATACCTTTGTGTCCTTGAGGAATCAGAGGTAACGACTATTCAAGAAGAGATTAGAGATGAGAAGATTTTATTGTCAAAGAGTGCAAAGGATGGTGATGCAACTGACATGTATGATCGAATCAAGCAGTTGAAGCAAGACAAATTGATTTAAGATGCACTTGTTGAAGGCTTCAACAATTTGAATGAGTCTTCACCATGTAAAGACTGGGAGGAGGTGGTCAAAATGTATAACATCAATGATGTTGTTTATAAACACTTTTAATGCTATGCGAGGAATGGATCAGATCTAGTTTGACAAGGAAAAAAGAAAATGGTTTTTCCAGATGGAGCAATAAAATACATGCAATGGGCAATTCACCTTCAAAAGGAGAAAATTGAGCCTAGAGATTTGCCATGGTCAATCTATGTGGTGAGCCTACAAATGGAAGGCAATCTCTACTTGATGCGCCACTTAAATAATAAAGTGCCTATTGGCTTATGTGTTTTAGATATGACAAAAAACATTGGAGGTAATTGGAAGTGGAGTGAGGAGACATTTAACAATGCTTTGGATGGGATCTTGGCTATTGCTGGAGGGTCAACAGATCCTGGATTTGTCTTTCTTGCATTTGTGGATTTCACTAACTTCACAAAATTGCAATGTGCCTTTCACGACATGGGAGATAATCTGAGCTACCATTGTTGTGGTGCATTGCATCACTTTCCATCAGCTCCTTGCAAAGGAGCAATTCAATTCCTAACAGTTATTTCCTTCTTGGGACAAGGCAATGCATTTGAAGACTTGAGAAGAAGATCAGAGGAACATCCCATGCCAACTGATTGTTCTCTTCTTCAAGTAGGAGATAACGTTATGTCAAATTTGCAATATTTGGAGGCCAAAAAAAGAGCTTTGGTCAAGAACTACATTCATACATATTGTTTTGAAGACCCCAAGCTTGTTGATGTTTGTGGTGATGACTCCTTCGTTGCACAAGAAGGAATACAACAGAAAAAAGAAGTTATATGCTTAGTTGATAGTGTGGAGGAGGCAAAAAAACGTGGAGACCATGCTGCTAGACTTTGTTAAGTCTCATGAAGATATAGAAAAATGGGTTGGACTTCAACAATCCACTTCGCAATCAGACGACACTGTTCCTATTACGGAGGAGTGCTCTCCACGAAGAGAAGAAGAAAAACAACAACAACATCCTCTGTCAATGGAGGACTTTTTGGAAATGGAGACACGTATGTTTTGAGTTTCTTGTGCATGTTAGTGTTTCTTGTTACTGATTTGATACTCTTAATGTTAGATTTTGCTTTATATAGTATTGATTGAGTTTGTTTTTTTTATCTCAAGCATTCAAGGTTTGAATGTAAATAGTAAATTACTTGAGTTTTTGAATGGTGGATCTTTAGACTAAAACTATAACTTTTAATACTCACAAGGACTTAATTACTTAAGAGCTTGAACTCAATAAGTTTTGAACCTTTTATCAATACCCCCTTGATATGATACATTAGATCCTAGCATGGTTAAATGGTGATGCTTCATAAATTGAACCTAGCTTAGACAGGTGCTGGAGCCTAAATTTAAACTAACCTTGCTAGAAGGGAGCTTATGTTTGGACTTTGAGAACTAGCATAAGTAATTAATTAGAGCATAGATTAGACATGTGGTGGTGGCCTTAAAGACCAAAATCGTAATGAGCTTGGAAAGGTATTTAAGTACTGCAATTTACTTAGTTTTAGTACTCACTAAAGGCATAGGGTGGACCTTACATGGATCCTAATTTCAAGAGGTGTGGTAGACCTTCAAACCAAGCTCATATAGCTTGGACATGTTTTGGGCCTTGCATGGAGACTAGTTTAGACAAGTGTGGTACACCCATTTGTTATATTAGCTTGGACAAGGGGTGGACCTTGCTTTTATGTTTCAATGGAGCTTATTTTGGACAGGTGGTAGAGCTTGTTTCTCTCCATGCTTCAGTGGAGAGAAACATTAGCTTGGACAAGTGGTGGACCTTTCTTTTATGTTTTAAAGGAGCATATTTTGGACAAGTGGTAGACATTGTTTCTCTCCATGGTTCAATGGAACCCACCTTAGACAAGTGAAGTACCTTGAAACCAAACCCCCATAATACAACCTACTAAATAGGTTGGAAAATTGGTGGGATATGAAACCATCCATGATAGAGCATAGTATAGGTGAAAACGCAGTGGTCCTTATATCAATTACCCATGCATAGCTTGGACAAGTGGTGGACCTTGATTCTCTCTATGTTTCAATGGATCCTATCTTGGACTAGAGATATATCTTACTTATTTCCATGCTTCAATGGATTGTAGCTTGGATAAGGAGTAAACCTTCAAACAAAACTCCACAGCATCGCATATATTAACAGTTCATGGGTTCTATATAGATTTTCTTGCCTATTTTGGAGAGTTTTTAGACCTTTCTTCTCCATGATTCAATGGATCTGAGGTTGGACAAGCGGAGCTGGAGAAGTGGTCAACCTTAAAATGAAACCTCGCATGCTACAACCCATCATAGATCGTATATGTAGTGGACCTTGAAACTCTTTTATGTCCCTAGCTTAGAGAATCATTGCACTCTTGATTATCTTCATACATGAAGGCAAGGTTGGACAAGTGGTGGACCTTCAAACCAGAATCTCGATGCAATAATAGGAAAGTGGTGGAGCTTGTTTTCTCCATGTTCCAATGCATCCTAGCTTAGACAAACAATGGAGCTTGCTTCTCTCCATGTTTCAATGGATCCTAGCTTAGAAAAGTGGTGGAGCTTTGCTTCTCTCCATGTTCCAATGGACCATAGCTTAGACAAGTGGTAGACCTTGAAAAACACCCCCCGTATACAACATATTATGGGGTTTTCATGTCTCAATGGCACCTAGCTTGGACAAATGGTAGAGCTTGCTTCTCTTTATGTTTCAATGGATCCAATATTAGCCAAGTGGTGGACCTTCAAACAAGAACCCCCCCCCCCCATGTACAACGTACTATGGGTTTTGAAAGTACTGGGAGAAAATAATAGCTTTGATAAGTGGTGGACCTTGCTTCTCTCCATGCTTCAATGGAGCCGAGGTTGGACACATGTTGGAGAGAAGATGGTTGCCGATGAAATAATACCATGCATGCTATAATCAATCATATGTTCTACACATGGTGGACCTTGCAATTGTTTTATATGCCTAACTTGGACAAGTGGAGGACCCTTGATTACCTCCAGATATCAACAACAAGCCAAGTTTGGACAAGTGTAGTACCACCAAACCAGAATCTCTATGCTACAATAGAGTATAGGTAGGACACGTGGTGAACCTTGATATCAAACTATCCATGCTACTAGAGATGATAGGTTTCACATGTGGTGGAACCTTGTATCAATGTTCTATGTGTAGTTTTTGACTAGTGATAGACCTTGAAACTAATCCCTCTAGGCTACAAGAAAAAAGAGATGGATGAGGAGGCTAGACTACTTTTGTTGCATCAACGCATCCCATGTTACCACATATACTATAGGGTTCTTCGATAAGTGTTGGATCTTGTGTCAATGCTCCATGTCTAGCTTGGACAAGTGGTGGACCTTGGTTCTCTCTATGCTTCAAATGGGCAATAGATTGGAGACACAGTGCCCTTTTTTTTTCAATGATTTTATTTTTTGGAAACCTTGGAGGCACCATGTAAGAGTCACTCTAAGTCTTCCATACAATGGACCTATTGGACTATAAAATAATGATATCTTTTTTTGATCTTGTCATTATTTTATGCATAATATTTTCTTCTTTTTGTAGACACAAAGGAGTTAAGTGATATAAAAACTAGATGTATTTCACACTATGATTGGCATGGTTTGGGACACCAAATTTTCCTATTCCCAAAGATGTAATTTTTCATATTAACGGTGTGGATTTTGAAGTGCGACTTTCATGTATTCAAGGAGCTGGTTATGGGCTGTTTGTGCATACTACCCTGGAAAGTGGTTTGACTATTCTAAACTATGGAGGGCATAAGTATAGATTTCAAGACTGGAAAAAGATATGCAAAATATTTCCAAGAGCTTATAAATATTCTCTTCTAGAGGATCCAAACATAGAAGAAGAGGAAGATCAATCATACATTATTGGTTGTGTAGAAGAAGGAAACATGTCTGGCTATATAAATAGTTCTCATAGTACAAATGTCTGTCCCAACGTACGCTATACATTTGATCCAAATTTACCACCTTGGCATAAATGCACCTCTTCAAACATCAAGTCAGAAGAATATGGCCATGTATGCATTGAGACTATTTGTCAAGTTGAAGAAGGAGAAGAGTTGTTTGCTTACTATAACTTTACTTGACATTGTAAAGTATTGTAGATGGATGGAAATCTCAAGTACATGCATCATTTTCATTTTTCATGGATGAAATCTCAAGTGAATATAACATTTGATTATTGTTTAGTTTATGCTCAACGAGAATCTAGAGTGCTCTTATGCTTTGTGTGTTGTCTAACTTACCTTGGTCATAGAATCTTCATTCTAGTCTAGATTTGTCATAAATCTTACCAAAATTAAATCAATGTCTAGGTTGGACAAGTGGTGGGGCTTCAAACATTACTGTCTTAAACAAGTGGAGTTATCTTACTTGAATAAGTGGTGGCCTTTGAATCCAAATCTAAGCCAAATCTCTAATTGTTTGCTTGTAGTCTAGGTTGGACATTTGGTGGACCTTGTATCCATGTTTCCTCAACAATTTGTGGCTTTTAGTTTTCACTTTAAGTGCTCATCTTTAATAAAGTGTAGGATGGAAAATGTTGAGTTAGTAGATTGTATTTTAGACAAGTGGTGTTTTGTGTACGAATGCTGAAAATGGTTGCAAGGATTCTAACAACGACTGTACCTTAAATAAATTTCTTACTAGGAGTTCTACATATAAATATGGTGAATAAAATTCTAGTGGTTTTGAGATACCATTTGTGTGTGTGTTTTCTTAGATTCAAAAACTGGGATGGATAATGCTCCTATGGTTCAGTCAACAACTATAGAATCCATAGATTCTATGGTTTCTGAAGTGCCCAAGATGGATGATATTTCTATACTAGAGTCTAGTGTTGTGCAACTTGAGCAAGCTTCCAATAATGAGAACCAAGAAATCAATGCTTCAAAAATGCAACATACATCAAAAGAGACTGAAAAGTCCACTCACGAGCTATTGCCAATTGCTACTACGTCATGTAGTGTAGATGTTGAGAAATCCATGCTTACAATTATATTGGATTTAAATGGTCTATTGTTGAAACGTTCCCCTCAACCATCCTCACACCACAACTCAGTGAAAATGGATTCAAAAAGATATATTATACTCAGGCCAGGTTGCATCCAATTCTTGAAGACTATTTTACAGTGGTTTAATGTTGCAATTTGGTCGACAGCTACTAGGAATAATGTGTATCAAATCCTTGCAGCACTAAACAACTTAGCTGAGGATACATTTCCTTTCTTTGAAATTTGGTCTCAAGATGTTTGCTACACCGCTCAAACTCAAAAATTGTTTACACCCGACAATCCAAACGTTGAGGCAATGTTCAAGCCTCTAGCCAAAATTGCCATGGGGTTTGAATGTGATCCACAAAGAACAATTCTTATTGATGACTCTCCTTACAAGGGATGTATTTCACCACCAACAAACAATTGCATTTTTCCACCACAATTTGATGCTGAGAAGATGGTTGACAATATGCTCTTGGAGGAGCCACTGCCATACTTGATTCAGCTTGATGAGAGAAGGGATTTGCGTGATTTAATTGCTTCTAATCGTTATGGACAACCTATAGTGACAAATGATAGTGAATACAAACAAATCATGGAGTATTGGAAGCAGAAAAATGATGTTTGGTTAGCTAAGGTGTTCTTTACAAGAAGAATACCACCTACAAAAGGTGACAGAGATGAAACTATCATTGAAGACGCAAGTGACACAAGCCACCGCAATGAAATGAGAAGAGCCCAAATACAAGAGATCTTGGCAAAGGAGCGTACACCCATTGAAAGCATGAAGGCATCACAATTGACCACTTTAGCTAGGCAATCGGGTTGTAACACAAAAAGAGTTTTGAAGGCAACCACAACAAAGGCTTATATAAATAAGGTGAAAGCTGAGAACAATCTTCTAAGGCTGGATAGAAACCAACCCTAAGGTACTAGTGACATGTCATATATTCTTGATACACATGCTTGAACACTCATGTGCATGGTATCTAACAAATCTTTCTTTTTATTCCTTCCTGCATGATCTTACAAAGGATACTACTAGATAGAGCTCAATCAATAGAGATTTTGATATTTTTGCTCAAAATAATGAAGCAGTCACCTACATTTTTTGTTTATCAATTTCTTGAGAGACTTTCTTTTAATTTGTAATAATCAAATGAAATGAAAAGTATCCTTCTTATTAAGATTTCTGATCTTTTTCTTGTTCAAAACTTTCAATTGTGATTTATAGTTTTGTTAGCATGAGATTGTGCTTTTTTAGTTTGAAAAAAACTATCAAAGATCCAAGTCTTTTTGGCTTTACTTAAGCTATTAATTGTGAAAGATCCAAGTCTTTTTTCTTTACTTTAGTTATTGATTGTCTATGTAATAGTCCTTAAAACAATATCGGATGGCTTTCTTGCTCCCATGTCTCACATTGGTCTTTAGGTAAGACAAGTGGTGACCTTGAAAGTATGGTCTCATATCTCGATCAAGTGAAGAGACATGAAGCTTAAATATCACTACTATGTATCTAGTGTTAAACGCCATCCTCGAGACAAAGATACTAGAGTGCCAAATTGCAGTCTAGTTTAAGTGAAAATCCATTTGAGCTAAGGTAAAACTTATAGTGCCTCATTTTTCTAGGATTCTACCCCATCAAGGAAGTTAGAATCTAGCACAAACCAGTTAAGACTCTTTTGCAGCCTAGATAGGACAGTTCATGGAACTTAAGAAACTTATTATTGAGTTAGAGTTTAGTTTAGATAAGCAAAAAATCTTCAAACCAGCACTTGACTTTCTTACTATTCAATATTCAAAGTCCCTTGAGGCTAACAAATTACGTACCTACTTGTAACCTAACTAATGAGTAATTATATAGATCTAAGCCAGTATATATAATGAGTCTTCAAACTAATAAACCAAGGGAAGAGAGTAGCAAGGTCCACTACTTGTCCAAGATCAGCTCTAGACAACATAGAAAGATGCTAGTTCTACTAATTGTCTAATTATAGGCATGGAGAAATGATAGAAGGTCGACCACTTGTCCAACCTATCATCTCTAGTAAGATGGGAGGTTTGGCTTTAAGATTCACCATGTAACCAACCTACATCATTGTATTATGAAGACTAGAAAAGCAAAGCTCCACCACTTGTCCAAGCTAGTTCTAAAATCCACATGGAGATAAGCAAGCTCCACCATTTGTCAAATCTCTCTTCCATTAAAACATGAAAAAACTCATCTATGTTGTACAAGGGGGACGTTTTTCCAAGGTCCACCACTTGTCCAAGCTAGGATCCATTAAAACATGGAAATAAACAAAGCTCCACCACTCGTCCAACCTTTAGAGTTGCAAAGTGTATGGGTTGTCTAAACTAGGTATGAGAAAATAATTGAAGGTCCACCACTTGAAACATGGAGCGAAGCAAGCTCCACCATGTCTCCAATATGCTAGACTCCATTGAAACACCCTAAACCCATGATATTTTGTACATAGGGGATGTACATTCAAGGTCCACCACTTGTCCAACCTAGTATCCCTACTAGCTTGATAGGTTTGGTCTCAAGATTCACCACTTGTCCACTCTATGTCACTGTATTTAAAAGGATTCGGTGTTAAGGTCCACCACTTGTCCAACCTATAAGGTTATATTTTAAATGGTTTTTTTTTCTCACAACTTGAACTACCCATGATATGTTTTACATGGGAGTTTTGTTTCAATGTCCACCACTTGTCCAAGCTAACTCTATTGAAACATAGAGAGAACCAAAGGTCCACCACTTGTCCAAGCTAGGCTATATTGAAACATGGAGAGAAGAATGCTCCACCATTTCTCCAAGATAGGCTTCATTGAAACATGGAGAGAAGCAAGCTCCACCATGTCTCCAAGCTAGGATCCATTTAAATACCCTAAACCCATTTTATTTTGTACATGGGGGGGTTTATTTCAAGGCCCACCACTTGTCTAACCTATTATCCCTAGTAGCACGAGTGGTTTGGTCTCAAGATACACCACTTGTACACTCTATGTCATTATATTAAGAAGAACTATGTATTAAGGTACACAACTTGTCCAACCTATAAGCTAACTGGTTTCATTCCAAGGTCCACCACTTGTCCAAGCTAACTCTATTAAAACATATAGAGAAAGAAAGGTCCACCACTTGTCTAAGCTAGGCTCATTGAAACATGGAGAGAAGGAACCTGCACTGTTTGTCCTAGATAGGCTCCATTGAAACATGGAGAGAAGTAAGCTCCTCCATGTCTCCAAGTTTCTAGGCTCCATTGAAATACCCAATACCCATGATATTTTGTACATGGTGGGTTTACATTCAAGGTCCACCACTTGTCCAACCTATTATCCCTAGTAGGTTTGGTCTCATGATTCACCACTTGTCCACTCTATGTCATTATATTAAGAGGAATTGGGTGTTAAGGTGCACCACTTGTTCAACCTATAATGTTATAGCTTGAATGGTATTTTTTATCACCACTTGTAATGCCTATGACATGATTTACATGGGGGTTTTGTTCCAAGGTCCACCACTTGTCCAAGCTAACTCTATTGAAACATAGAGAGAAACAAAGGTCAACCACGTTTCCAAGCTAGGCTGCATTGAAAGATGGACCTTAATACCAAATTATTTCTAGTAGAATGAGTGATATTTTGTACATGGGGGGTTTACATTCAAGGTCCACCACTTGTCCAACCTATTATCCCTAGTAGCATGAGTGGTTTGGTCTCAGGATTCACCACTTGTCCACTCTATATCATTATATTAAGAAAAATTGGGTTTCCATATGTAAATGGATCTTTGCTTGGATAAGTGGTAGACCTTGAGACCTAAATACCCATTCTACACTAGAGCATTGGTTAAGCCTTATGCACTTCAAGCATACCTTTAACAACAAGTATTAGTTATAAGTTGACTTAAGTCTAGTTGAAGTCCATGGTATTGAGACTAAGAGAGAGAGTGTAGCATAAAAAAGAGTCAGGATTTTAATTTGAATTTCTTTCTATTAATGAGTAGATCATAGATGGATTTTGGTATCTAATAAAACCTTAGGGTAGACAATGTAAAACTCATGTCTATTGTTGTGTTTGCATTAAGTGTTCTTGTTATTTAATTTCAGAATCATTACAGAAAAATGGACTGGCTATATGCTGACATAAATTGAAGAAAACTATTGAATTATCCATCCAACCTTCTCCAAGACCTTGTCCAAGGAATGAATCACCTCCTTATCACCTACCACTTGCTTTCAAGGACATCAAAAGAGTACTTATCTTGGATCTAGAGGGGTTACTTCTCAAGATAATTGAAATGAAACATGGAGATTCTATGCCAGCTTGGGCTCAACACATGCGACTTGTGGAGGATAAAGATGACGTTTATCATGTGGTGCGACCAGACGCAGAAAGTTTTTTGGATTTTTGTGCTGAATACTTTGAGCTATGGATATGGAGTTGCTATAACTTAACAAGGGTGCAACGCATCACACAAAAATGTTTTCCTGAGCAGTATACCTAGTTCAAGGTGTTTATGAGTAACAAAAATTACCAAAATCCAAATATCATGTTAGGATTTACAAGGGTTTATCACAAAAATTTGAGTGATATTTGAGGATTTGGATGCAAACAATACCTTAATTTTTGATGACACTCCATATAGGGTGATGTGGAACATGCTAGGGACATATCTTATATTTCCAAAGATGTGGAGGCAAACTTCCGAGCAACTTCAAAACTTCTTGCAGAGAACCATAATTCCATGGTTGGTAGGATGGGTGTATGCAAGAGATAAGAGAGTCTATACATACAACACAATTGCAAATCAGTATAGTGATTTTGAGACAAATTATGTCCTTCGTGTGTACTTGTCAATACGAAAGCATTGAATAAATATGGCCATAAGATTCTTTTTTTATTCTAGTGTGTATCTTTCAACATTTGTATAATTTGATATAGTCTTTAAAAAAAAAAACAAAGGTGTGTCAATTTTATGAACACTTCAATGGAGTGCACCCTACTCTAACGGGACTTCAATGTACTATTGGAGTGCATCCTATTTAAGGGGACTTTGATGTATTACTAGAGTGCACCCAAATTTTTGGGGACTCATTTTTTATTTGATTGGGGCCTATGTTGGGTCATATAGTAAAAGAAATTCATTTTTTGTCAATTCATATCGAGGTTGCATTTATTTGTAACTATGAGAGAATTGATGTTTGATGTCAAAATAAAACTTGTAAGTGTGGATTAGAGAGTTCATGGACTTTAAATATGTGAGAGGGATCTTTTTCTTGGGCACAAATGTTTTCTTCAAGAATTTTGTCATTACATACTTTATGTGAAAGAGTTTTAGAACCTAAAAGACTTTGAAAAGAAAACTATGTGCATGTATTCTTGAATGGATTGAAAGTTGATGTATACATGCATGTCGCCTTGATGAAGATTTAGATCTGACAAGATGCAAAGCTAGAATTCTTGGACGTTACCTTTGTTAATTTGGTAATAACATATTTAACTTTCTTTTCTTATGGGTGGAAAATATATTACTATGTGCATTTGGAACCTAATTGCTTGACCTTCAAACCAAGATTCCTATGTTATTTTTTCATATACTTTTTTGTAATGAATTAAGATTGTGGATACAAGGTCCACCACTTGTTCAAGATAGATCTAAGAAAGTATATATACTGAGTCTTCAAACTAGTAAACGAAGGGAAGAGAGAAGCAGGGTCTGTCACTTGTCCAAGCTCATCTCTAGACAACATAGAGAGATGTTAGGTCTACTAATAGTCCAATATAGTCATGGAGAAATGATAGAAGGTTGATCTACTTGTACAACCTATCATCTCTAGTAAAATGGGAGGTTTGGCCTTAAGATTCACCATGTAACCAACCTATACTTCATTGTATTATGAAGAGTAGAAAAGCAAAGCTCCACCACTTGTCTAAGGTAGTTCCAAAATCAACATGGAGAGAAGCAAGATTCACCATTGGACTCCATTAAAACATTAAAAACCTTATATATGTTGTACATGGAAGCTTTTTTCCAAGGTCCACCACTTGTCCAAGCTAGGATCCATTAAAACATGGATAGAAACAAGGCTCCACCACTCGTCCAACCTTTATAGCTGCAAAGTGTACCGGTTGTCTAAACTAGGCATGGGAAAATAATAGAAGGTCCACCACTTATCCAATATATTATCTCTAATAGCATGGGAGGTTTGGTCTGAAGATTTAAGAATTGGCTGACCTATATTTCATTGTATTATGATGAATTTGGTTTTAAAGTCAACTACTTATCCAAGCTATAAGCTTATATCTTGAATGGTATTCCTTCCCATCACTTAGAAAACTAATGATATGTTGTACATGGGGGGGTTTGTTACAAGGTCCACCACTTGTCCAAGCTAGTTTCATTGAAACATGGATGAAGGCAAGCTCCATCATTTGTGAAAGCTAGACTCCGTTGAAATCTAGAAAATCCATGCTAGGCTCCATTGAAACATGGACAAAAGCAAGCTCCACCATTTCTCCAAGATAGGCTCCATTGAAACATGGAGAGAATCAAAGGTCCACCATTTCTCCAAGCAAGGCTCCGGATGTCCAACCTATAAGGTTATATCTTAAATGGTAATCTTTCTAATCACTTGGAATACCCATGATATGTTTTACATGGGGGTTTTGTTCCAACGTCACCACTTGTCGAAGCTAAATCTATTGAGACATAGAGAGAAGCAAATGTCCACCACTTTTCCAAGCTAGTCTCCATTGAAACAACGAGAGAAGCAAGCTCCATCATTCTCCAAGATAGGCTAGCCTAGATAAGTGCACGTTGAAACCAACCTTCCTATGAGGCAATAGAGCATATGCTACATATTTTATGTATGCCCCATGCATCAAATAAGAAGTTATAGATTAGAAGTGGACCTTGCTTAAATGTCACATGTAATAAATTAAGGAAAAATAGCCAAGTGGATTGTATTCCTCAATGGATCCTTGCTTTCACAAGTTGTGAACCTTGAGTCACTTTTACATTAACTTGGACAAGTGGTGGACCTAGAAACCAAGCTCTCCATGTTGAGATAAGTTGTAGGTAGGACAGTAGAACATAGACAACGATAATAGATACAATATACTCGTCTCCTAATAATCCAATTGATTGAAACCATGGTATTTTAGCTGTTTTCATTGTGTATTGTATATGCATAAAGTGGCATGAGACCTTAAGAAAACTCAAATTTTTTACAAAATCTCTATATTTTGTACATGATATATTGAAAGTTGTCCAACTTGGGAATTGGGATTTTCCCACTTTACCTAATATGGTCTTAATGGTCAATATGTTATCGGACTGCAAACAATTCGCTTGAGCCATCGGAATCGATGTGGTGTACAACTTTGAAGAAGAAAGTTTCTCTAAATTATACACCGATTTTGGGTTATCGTTCTCTGACTGCGAATATGTTTGAAAAGCAACTTTTGTTTTTTGTTTTTGTTATTTTTATCCTAATTGAAGACGAGTTTGCTGAAACTATTCGTTTGGGACATCAGAATTGATGTGGTATACAAGTTTGTAGAAGAAAGTTTCTTGTTCTCGGACTGCGAATATTTTTGAAAAAAAAATATTTACTTTTTGATTTTGATTTTCCTCATAATCGAAAACTTCTCAATTATATTTTCTCTTCATTGATCATATATTTGTTCCTGACGTAACTTCTGCAAAAACCAGTTACATATCATTCCGATTCAGTCGAGCCGTTGATGATTGTCTAAATTCTATCGAGCTATTGTTGGTACATGATCTTTTACTGTATGATATACTCATTTATTGATTCTCGTATAATTATTCTTCTAGAGATATAGTTTACATCGTTTTATTAATAATCTCTTGTTGATACCATAGTGATTTTGATGGTATCACGATGATGTTTTGTTAGTACTTTGGTCATGGTGATTTTTGTTGATACCATGGTGATATTTCGTTGATACCATGGTTATTCTCGGTGATGCCATGATGATATTTCGTTGATTCCATGGTTATTCTCGGTGATACCATGATGTTGTTTCGTTGATACCATGGTTATTCTCGGTGATACCATGATGTTGTTTTGTTGATACCCTGGTTATTCTCGGTGATACCATGATGTTCTTTCGTTGATACAATGCTTATTCTCGGTGATATCATGATGTTCTTTTGTTGATAGCATGGCTATTATCGGTGACACCATGATGTTGTTTTATTGATACCATGGTTATTCTCGGTGATACCATGATGTTGTTTCGTTGGTACAATGATTATTCTCAGTGATATCATGATGTTGTTTCATTGATACCGTGGTTATTCTCGGTGATACCATGACGTTGTTTCATTCACACAATGATTATTCTATGATGCTTTTCGTTGATACCATGATGCTTTATTAATTTTTATTGATACAATGATGATATTTTGTTAGTACTTTGATGATACTTATGGATACCACAACGTTGATAAATGTCGTTTTATGTAGTATATACACATGTCATTTGCATAATGTAATCACACATCTTGTACTTTTACGTTGTGAGTGGGATGGAAACACACACAGCGCCTCTATAACGACCCGACACACACTCTTGGGAAGATACACACACACACTATGGGGCACCACTCGGCTTACACAACACACCTGGCCGAGACAGGGAACACACCTCTGGAGTGAGAGGAGAGAGACTATCCACTTGCCCACTCCACACAGACACACACACACACACACACCCAAAAAACTCAGCTCAAAAGAGGAGAATTTCTGATGTTTAGATACAATTGAGCTTGGGCCAACACCAATGGGGCAAATAGCTCACACAATATGGGTAAAATAAGCAAGATACAATCACAAACTGGAGCAGAAACTTCGCTCATAGGAGAAACTTACACAGAAAAACAGCAGGAAAAGAGTGAGGAATTTGGCAAAATGGACAGGGCCATCGCGTCCGAAACGGCCCAAAACCCCAGTCTACAATGTCAAAGTGCTCAAATCCGACCTCGAATGAGCAGTTTACGGCCAAAACAGACTCCAAAATGAGCAAAAACACACCTGCGGCTGTTCCTCCTCTCTTCTCCACGTTTTTTCTGGTCTTCTCTATGTTTTTTCAGTTCCCACACTTAGATTTATTAGTTGGGAACCCTTGGCCTTTTAGATGACCTCAAACGCACCCCGAACAGGCCAAAAACTGACCTCGCAGTGCATAGTTGTCACCTTTTTGCATCATTCGCACACCTGGCACTCAGCTTTTTTCCAATAATGCACCTCGCCACCACGTGAAGTGGCCCCAAAAAAAGGTCCTCATGATGACCTTTCTGCATAATTCTCACAAGAAAACACCCACGTTGTGTCCGTCCTCATCCGCGTGCAAATATTGACCTCGTTCGCCCTCCTAACGCCACTAGATGCCATCTGACGCACCTGCTGACCTCACGTCGTCGGCGCGCGGGTAGCTTCCTCGAGAAGTTTTACGCGCTACCAACTCCTCCTTATTGTAGAAAAAACACACTAGTATTGATAATAGTGAAAATCGCTGCACTATGTACATGCTGTCCTACCTGTACACATGTGGGCCCCACATAACCACCTGGCTCTAGAAAATGGGCAATCCTTTATTCGATGCACCATGCATGGGTATGTACATATGTGCAATCTCTTGCTCCAAAAAACTCCTGACATAAATTGCCCACCCCCTAGCCTGCTAGAGCATTCATGCTCAGCAGCAGCACTAGTAGATGCTCATTCCACCTGGATCCCACACAAAAACACTTTGCATTCCCTGCCTCAAAAACATAATCAAGCTTCCACCTGGTTCCCAAGGAAAACGTGTAGAGATGCCATATATCAAACTTGCATCAAGGAAACAATCAATTATTTTGGCATAGATCGACATGTGCAAATATATCTCCTTCTCCATAGCTGAAAGGTCTCCACTGATCATTTGTGTCATTAATTCCTGCTTCTTTGACAACTCAACCTTGGTTTGCATCAGCCCTTCAATCACTTCATAAGGCCCTTCACTTTCATCTTCAACCTCATTCGCAAATGCAACTAAACCAAACTCCTGTATTCTTTGTCCATCAAAAGAAATGCAACATCAGCATCCTCATCACTGTTGGTAGTGCTATCACTGTCCTCATCTGTCACCGTGGAAGAGTCTTCATCACTAGACTCATCCTCATCTTCATAAAGCTCCTCTAATCGTTTCCTTGTGTCCATGTTATAAAGCTTCTTGGTACCTGTCTTTCCATAGAGGCTAATTGTACCATGTCGCCAATCTTGAACAGCTCCCACTGCACGTAACCATGGTCTGCCCAGTATAATAGGATATGCTCCCAACCCTGCTGGCATCACATGAAAATCAACCACTACCTTTGCATCATATGCCTCCACTTCTAAGCTCTTTACAACACCTAAGCATTTTACTTTTTGATGGTTTGCCAATCTGATCCGAAAACCTGACACCCCAGCCACTGTGAGACCCATCTTCTCAACACATGAGTGTGTTATGACGCATATTTGGGCTCCGCCATCCACATAACCTTGTCCCAAATTTTTCCTTTTATTCTACTATTGGACAAATGTCTGGTATCTCATCCATTGCCAACACCTTTACTGAACCTCTCTCTGGCTCTTTCTCCATTGGGTTAACCATCCTCTTCCACTGTCTCTTTAGCTTAGGCACCATCTCTATAAGCTGCCCAAAAGTAACATCTGCCTCCACTCTCCAACATATATTCTCCCAAAGACCAGCCAAGAACCTGTCCTTCTTCATCATGTCAGGCGGGGGTACCTATGGTGCTAAAGCCTTGCACATTCTCTCCCATGCCAATGAAAACTTACATATGTACGCATCTACTGGCTCACCTTCCTTTTGCACCAAAGCCTGTACTTCTTGCCACACCTTGTCAGGATCTTCTATCTTCACAAACTCCACTTCCAACCCATGTCGTAGATTGACCCAACTCAACCTTACAGGTGGATCAGCCACACGCAACTCCTCTTCAAATGCTTTAGACCAAACTCGTGCATCACTCTTCAAACAAATTTGGAGAAGGCGTAACATTTGCATAGGGTCATGAATCTGGTTGCTAATGCAGGCAACCTCCATCTTTTCCAAAACTTCTTCCACATTTTCATCACTTCTTCCATGAAACTCGGGATAAGAGAAAGCCATGGCTACCCAAATTATGATGCTTTGAGAACCCCTTCGAACACACGTGCAAGAACCCAAAACTTTTCACTACCCAATCCCCAGAAACTTCAATGGAGCTCAACTTTAGATAAGGACAAACACATGCACATCAAATGAGTTTTCATAGTTAATCATCGGAATGACAACAGGAAAAGGACATTCCAGGATCTCTCTCAATCGTCTTGGCCCAAACATAAAGACTATGCGTTGCTGGAAAAAGATCTTCCTGGACACATGAACATTAATCTGAATTCTTTGAGTTAAATGAAAAGGAGTGAACTGAGGGCCATTTTGATCATCCATTAAAGCCAACCATGAAGCTCCCAAGAAGGCACACCTGACTCAACCTCTGATTTTGCCAAAATTTCAGCAGCATAACAGCATAAATGGCTCAAAATACCAAAAAACCAGCCATCATAACTTGGGAAAATTTCGACAGAGTTTCCCCAGAAGTAGAGCAGTAGGAACCCAAAATATAGACTGTCTATGTATGCATAAACTGTCAACAATAGAACCCGAGCATCAAGTAGGACTCACTAGTACATAGCCTATGGCGAGGTCACAAAAAGGGTGCTCCAGCTACCTGTATCACCGAAAGGATCTCCACATTTGAGAATCCCCCCGCTCAATAAAAACCTCGCGCTATCGACCCTCACATAAAGGCTAATGCAAATCGCATATAGTCAAGTCTCAGAAATGACTATCTTCCAGACCAAGTCTCAGAAATGGCTGGGACTGCCAAATACAACCAAGTATGGCTCCACAAATGCGTACAATGGCAGTTTCCACAAGTCACGTACAATCCAGCAGACAATGCGCTCAAATAGGCGCCAAGTGATGCATTCCCACAACAACTGCAAGTGACATCACTGCTAGTATATCACTGTACTCCAGCTACCTATACCTGTGTGAATCACCTGTACCTGTACCTGTCCCTGTAACCTGTAACCTGTAACCTGTAATCTGCAACCCGCAACCTGTAATCCCGAAGCTCGAAGCTCGAAGCAGAAGGTACTCGAAGAAGATCCTCCGTGGGGGCGCCAAAAGAATGTGAGCGGGATGGAAACACACACAGAGCCTCTATAACGACTCGACACACACTCTTGGGAAGATACACACACACACTATGGGGCACCACTCGGCTTACACAACACACCTGGCCGAGACAGGGAACACACCTCTCGAGTGAGAGGAGAGAGACTATCCACTTGCCCACTCCACACAGACACACACACACACACACACACACCCAAAAAACTCAGCTCAAAAGAGGAGAATTTCTGATGTTTAGATACAATTGAGCTTGGGCCAACACCAATGGGGCAAATAGCTCACACAATATGGGTAAAATAAGCCAGATACAGTCACAAACTGGAGCAGAAACTTCGCTCATAGGAGAAACTTACACAGAAAAACAGCAGGAAAAGAGTGAGGAATTTGGCAAAATGGACAGCTCCATCGCGTCCGGAACGGCCCAAAACCCCAGTCTACAATGTCAAAGTGCTCAAATCCGACCTCGGATAAGCAGTTTACGGCCAAAACAGGCTCCAAAATGAGCAAAAACACACCTGCGGCTGTTCCTCCTCTCCTCTCCACGTTTTTTCTGGTCTTCTCTCTGTTTTTTCAGTTCCCACACTTGGATTTATTAGCTGGGCACCCTTGGCCTTTTAGATGACCTCAAACGGACCCCGAACAGGCCAAAAACTGACCTCGCAGTGCATAGTTGTCACCTTTTTGCATCATTCGCACACCTGGCACTCAGCTTTTTTCCAATAATGCACCTCGCCACCACGTGAAGTGGCCCCAAAAAAAGGTCCTCATGATGACCTTTCTGCATAATTCTCACAAGAAAACACCCACGTTGTGTCCGTCCTCATCCGCGTGCAAATATTGACCTCGTTCGCCCTCCTGACGCCACTAGATGCCATCTGACGCACCTGCTGACCTCACGTCGTCGGCCCGCGGATAGCTTCCTCAAGAAGTTTTATGCGCTACCAACTCCTTCTTATTGTAGCAAAAACACACTAGTATTGATAATAGTGAAAATCGCTGCACTATGTACATGCTATCCTACCTGTACACATGTGGGCGCCACATAACCACCTGGCTCTAGAAAATGGGCAATCCTTTATTCGATGCACCATGCATGGGTATGTACATATGCGCAATCTCTTGCTCCAAAAAACTCCTGACAACATTGACGAAGGAAATTTGGAATGGCGGCCTCTACACCAAAACAAAATCCATTGCGCCATAAGGGAAATGAGATAAGGGCACCACTTAGTCTTGGAAGCGTGGGTTAGGACCGCTACACAAAGAGAGAGAGAGAGAGAGAGAGAGAGAGAGAGAGAGAGAGAGAGAGAGAGAGAGAGAGAGAGATATCACTATGAATGAAGCATTAACCTTAGTGTGTGTACAAGGAATGGATGACTTCAAGCACTCCCAACACAAATAGTCATGTAGATTACCAAACAACCACTCACGGATTAGCCAAGATCACATCAAGCACTCTCACACACATATAAAAGATTTCTCTTAATTAACATAAGTAAGAGGAGGAGAGGTTACTAGCATGAAACAATTTGCACTCTAGAATGTGCAAGAATAGAGTGAATGAATGAGCTTATGGGCTCATGGTGAGGGATACAAAGACTCAATGGGGCTGAGGGAGGCTTGAAATTACAAAGGGGAAGGCCTCTTTATATAGGAAAGAGAGTGATTAGGAGTGAGGTTAAGATCCAAGTGTAATTTGTACAAATGAAGCTTGATTAGGGACATTCAACCAATGAAGAAGCTCCTTCCAAGTGATTTGTTGACCAATTAGCTCCATCATCACTTGTGTTGTCTTCACTCCTTCCTCCATAGCTTGAGTCCAAGAGCTTCCTTATTTTAAAATGTAAAGAATCTACATAAAATCAATACATATCTAGTAATAATAGAAAGGGGTTGAATGAGAACTTATGAATCACAACAAGATTAAGCATGACTTGAGAGGTGATTAGAAGAGGAATTTTGATGGGTTTTTTCATCTTGAGAGAGAGGAGGAAGGAGAGCAGGGTGAGAAGACTAATGGCTGATTTTTAGAGAAAGTCTCAATGTGGAAAAGGAAGGGTGTGTGTGTGTAAAGGTAGAGGGGGTGGTCTCCACCACAGTTTAAAAAACTGGCGTCCGCCATTTTGGCCATATCTCCTAGACCGTAGATGCAAAAATTATTAAAAAAATATGGCCAGAATCTCCAGCTCATCAACTACAACTTTGATGAAGACAACTTTTCTTGGATCGGAGTGGAAGTAATTTTTAAAAATTCAGCAAAATCATGTGTCTGGTTCCTTCCTTTACCAAGTCTTCCACTTGGGTCCCATTTGTTTGAATCATCATATAGCTCCAAAGCCATGATGATATGAGCCACTCATGACCCTTGAATCATGGGTGCATGGCTCCACAACCACATCATATCTTTTCTTTTCACATTTACATATTTTCCCTTCCCTTTACCACTAGGTTCTCCCTCTACCTTTCACCTCCGGTGAACTAGTCAAGAAAAAATTCCTATCAAATCATTTTTTTTTAATTTTTCCAAGAGGTTGTTCTCACTCTTTCTTTTATTGTAAACCTCTAGAAGCAAGGAAAACCAACAAAATATGATTAAAAAAAATTTGTGATAGGCTCGGATCATAGCCCCCCCAAACCTGGCTAGGGGTATTTATGCCTCTAGCCTACTTTCTTTGATCTTGAGCTGATCTTATCGTGATGTGATAAGGCTTTAGACGCCATCCATTTGTCCTGGTCTTGTGCACTTTACCATCAATGTCTTGAAGTCTGTAAGAGCCATTTTTGAACTTTTTGGTGACCAAGAACGGGCCTTCCCATCGGAAAAGAAACTTTCCATCCTTACGAGTGTCGAAGCGATTGTCATATCGAAGCACCAAAGATCCCTTTTTGATGTCTTTGGATGCTAGCTTTTTCTTGAAATTTTCTCTGCGCTTCTCTGCTTCTTGAGAATAGTGGTTGATGGCTTCTTCACGATCCAATTGCAGCCTCTCTAGATCCATGATCCTTTGATGTACTTTCTCCTTTTGAGAGCCTACCTGGCTACCCAATATTCGAAGACTTGTTAACTTCACTTCAATGGGCAAAAGCGCCTCCTTTCCATAAACCAAATGAAAGGGTGTGTACCCTAATGTGGTTTTGAAGGAGGTTCTATAGGCCCATAGAGCTCCATTCAGGTGTTTGTCCCAATCTTGGCGCCTGGCATGTACCTGTTTGGTGAGAATTTTGCAAATGATTCCATTTACCTTTTCCACCAAACCATTGCACTAAGGGTAGTAAAGAGTAGAGTGTTGATGCTGAATATTTAGCTTCTTCATAAGTTCTCCTACCAAGTCTGCTCTAAACCCTGGTCCTCTATCAGATAGTATTTCAAGAGGGGTCAAAGATGAACTGACTCACATCCTTAGCAGTAATTCTATTGGTCGGCATAGCCTCAGCCCATCTAGTCATGTAGTCTACTCCCATGATGATGTACTCTTTACCTGACTGAGTGCGTGGTAGAGGACCTATGGCATCAATTCCCCACTTCTCAAAGGGCCCATATACCTTTATTGGGTTCTGAGGTTCAGCTATGAGCCGTCGTGGTCCTGCTTTCTGACATTCATCACATGTTTGACACCAGTATTTGACATCACGATGAAGACGTGGCCAAGTAAACCTAGCTTGTAGAACCTTTCTACTAGTGACGTCGTGTGCAAAGTGTCCTCCGCACATATCATCGTGACAAGCTTTTAAAATTTCTTCAATTTCACTCTTCAAAGGCACTCTCCTAAGCACACCATCCTTACCAAGACAATACAAGTCATCGTTTACTATGCGATACCTGGTAGCCTTCCTAGCTAACCATCGCCTTTCCCCTGCATTCAAGTGTTTAGGAGCCTCTCCTTGCTCCAGAATGTGCATAATATCTTCCAAGTCCTCCTTGCCTTGCTGAAGTGGAAGTTTGATGGCCACTGCTCCCACTATTGACTCATTTAACTTTGATGATGCTAGGTGGTCTGCATCCTTGTTCTGGTCTCTTGGCACATGATGTACTTGTGCCTCCCTAAATCTCCTCATAAGAGCTTTTGCTTCTCTCATTTTAGTAGAGAGGCGGGCATTTTTGCAAGCTCATGTACCTTGCATTTGCCTTACCAAAATCATGGAGTCACCAAAAGCGTTTAATCTCTTAATTGAATTATCGAGGCACCAACAAAGGCCATGAATTAGAGCATGATATTCCGCTTCATTGTTGGAGTGGACATCTTCTAGAGTGATCCCTTCACCATGGATCCTCTCTCCCAATGGAGATAAGACCACGATGCCTGCAGCTGCCTTATCCTTGGTTCTCTTGTATGCTCCATCAAAGTAGAGGCTATAAGCATTGACCAAAGCCTCTGGAGCTGGAGGTGGTGGAAGTTCCTTTCTCTTCAAATGGAAAACTTTTTCATAGCACTTGTTTGTTAAAATGTCGGCTAAGCATGCTCGAGTTGTTCTTTCAACCTGTATTGTATAATCAAACTCTTGAAGTCGCACCACCCACTTTGCTATTTTGTCAGAGATTTCCATATGTTGTAGTGCATAGGGAAACATATCCTCCACAGTGATAATTACAAACCTCTTCGGCAGCAAGTATGGCCGAAATTTGGTTACCGCAAACATGAGAGCTAACACTAGCTGTTTCATCAGGGTGTAGGCCTTCTCTGTGTTTTCCATGAGGCGGCTAGCAAAATACACAGGCCTCATAAAGGATGTTTTTGGATCTTTTTGTAGGAGGGCAGCACCAATGGCTTCTTCTCCCACACTAGGGTTTACAAAGAATGTTTCTTCCCAACAAGGTTGGAGGATTACAGGGAGTGACCCTAATATTTTTTTAATCTCTCTAAAATGCCCATCACTTTCTTCACTCCAAACAAGCGTCTCTTGACGAGTCAGCTGTTGTAGAGAAAATATCACTTGGGAGAGTAAGTGTATGAATCTACTCAAATATCTTAGCTTTTGCAAGAAAGAGATTAATTGCTTGATGGAAGTTGGGGAAGGTAGATTTAGCAATGTTTCTATCTTTTCAGGATCTACCTCGATTCCATCAATGGACACTACATGCCCTAATAGTGTAACCTTGCTTTCCCCAATGTGACATTTGTCCTTGTTTAGTTGTCCACCCAGCTTAGCTAAACGAGTAAATCCTTCATCAATCTTGCTGAGATGCATACTTTTGGAGCTGTAAATACAAAAGTCATCTATGAAAACCCTTATGGACTTACCAAAGTAAGGTTGGAAGACCATGTTCATGAATCGTTGAAAGGTGGCTGGAGCGTTGGTGAGACCAAAAGGCATGACTCGAAATGCAAAACATCCCCATGGTATGATGAAAGTAGTCTTTTTCTGGTCCTCCTCTGCAATGCGTATTTGAAAGTAGCCAGAGTAGCCATCACACACTGTGTATCTCTCATGGCCTGCTACTTCATTTAGAATCTCATCTTGAAATGGGAGAGGGAAGTGGTCCCTCTTTGTTGCAACATTTAGTGGCTTGTAATCCACGCACACTCGCCATTTACCATTCTTCTTTGGCCTCACCACTACTGGGGAGACCCATTCTGAATCTTCTACTGGGTATATGAATCCTGCTTCTAAGAGTCTCTTTACCTCAGACAACAGTGCATTTTGTTGCACAACTCCTAATCTTCTTAGTTTTTGTACTACTGGCTTGCTCCCTTCTTTTAGATGGATTTGATGCTTCACTGCAGTGACACCTATAATGTGAGTGTAATCAGAAATAAACAATGATGCATGCTTCTTGAGAACATTTACATAACCCTCCTTTTCTTCTTCCTTTATATCCTTGGATAAAATCTCCTCTAGGCTGGCATCCCACACATTCTCCATTTGGATCCTTGGGTTGTCTTCTGATGAGGTAGTTTCCTTTATGGTGACGCCCATGACTTCGAGAGTGCTATCACTCTCTTCACTTGAACTCTCTTCCTCGTCCATGGATGAGGAGCATCCACTTGAGCTCCACTCATCAGCTGACGTCTCTACTTCAAGGTTCTCTTGTCGCCCATTCTTTAGGTTATATACCACCTTCTGACTATGGCCACCCATGCGAGGCCTCAACTCCAAGTCTCCTGTTGCCCAATCTTGCCTAGCTCCTATACCCATGAGCCAAGGTCGTCCTAAAATAAGGGGGTATCCTTCTCCCTTTACTCGCATCACATAAGCATCAAACTCTGTAGTGATTCCAAAAATAGAAACTCTCAAAGCGGTTTTCTTCTTTGGTGGTTGATTCAAAACTTCCCAATTGTCATTCTTCGTGATGCTATCATACTCTAACTTTATTGCTTCCTTCCATTTTTGATCATCCTGTTGGAGCTATATATGGCTCACTCTACTCAACTTGGTCTCACCTATATATTTGTATCTTGTCCTCAATATGAATCAGTCTTTGGGAGCGTATATGGTGTGTCTCTTGTCTCGTCTCTCTCTCTTTCTCTCTACATCTCAACATGGTATCAGAGCAGTAACGATCACGCGCCGATTCAATTCATGGTGACAAAACAGTATGTGTATGCGATTTGCATGTAAGATTCAAAAATTGCTACAAATTTTATTTTTGAGCATTGATTCTTGTAAACTGTGGTTGTTTTGTGTTAAGAAGGATATGATTAGTGTTTTGTGTGGCGTTTATTGCTAATCAATCTAATTGTTGATAACGTTTTCTTGTTGATGACACCCTGAAATTCATCTCAATTTTTCTTGTTGTTCTGCTCAAAATTTGGAGAAATGGGAAAAGCGCAATGGAGCATAGCGCAATGGCACTTTTCATCCAAAACTTGTTTGTCTCCTCGAGCTCTTCGATTTGAGTTCTAGGTTTGCGTCAATTGGACTTCGCAGCAGAAAGTTATGTTGGTTTTATTGCAATTCAGCTTGACGCGACTTTCTTT
Organism: Adiantum capillus-veneris; assembly: GCF_014529385.1. Classification (NCBI taxonomy): domain Eukaryota; kingdom Viridiplantae; phylum Streptophyta; class Polypodiopsida; order Polypodiales; family Pteridaceae; genus Adiantum; species Adiantum capillus-veneris. The sequence continues at coordinate 39,164,782 of NC_140958.1, forward strand.
GTCCTACTTCTTCGTGAAGCGTCCGCGATCTTTTTTCTTATTTTGGCGTTAACTTTTTCGAGAAGATTTAGCTTTTTGCTATTCGTATTGTGGCGGTCAATCTTGCGTCTCACGCCACTCTATTTTGAGGACTCTTTTATTATTAACGTCTCCTTTACCCTGCCTTTTTTGGGTGACGTCTCTCACATCTTTGGACATTCCTTGAGCATCCTTCTTACGTTTATCGTTGACAGAACGCAGTCCTCATATCTCTCTCATTCTCAATTGCGGCCTTCACCATATATGGTGTGCAAATTCTGCGATCTTATCTTATACGTCTTCTCGCAACAAGATATGGCTATGAATATTCTCGTCAACGGCTTTCCTTCTGGCCAGCGTTCTGTTCCTCCTTTCCAAGGTCAAGGTTTTTCAGGCTGGAAAGCAAAGATGTTGTTAATTCTTGAAGGCGATGAACTCTCCGATGTTGTTCTTGGAAATCGTGTTTGTCCGTCTCAGCCTGTTGATACGGATAATGATAACGTGCTTATCACTGAAGGACCTATATTTGAAGATTTGAATGTTGCTTATATGGATTGGCAACGACGTGATAAAGCAGCTCATCGGTATATTCTTTCTGCTCTTACTGATTCCCTTTTGCTTGATATGTATGAACTGCCTACTTCCCACGACGTATGGAAGTACCTTATTGCAAACTTTCAGAAGAAATCTGTCACAGAAATACTTTATTTGAGAGGGTTGACGGGACATATTGAATCTTTCAAATCTATTATTAATCAACTTGCTGCTGCCGGTGATCCTGTTCCACAAAAGCAACTGATTACACTTCTCCTTGATACGGTGATGGACTCTTCTTATGATAACATTGTTACTATTCTCTCTAATAAAGATGGTCTTGATTTCGACCAAGCCTGCATGTCTTTAATTGAATACTCTCAACGTCAAGAACGTCGTAATGATGGTCATGATAAAGCTATGATTTCACAAGAGGAGACTGAGTCACAACAGATGGAACGGGCTTTTTATGCTCGAAGGCGTCCATTTCAATGAGGAAACCGCAGAGGTGGCCGTCGCGGTAATATTTTCTCTCGTCTCAAATTTCCTAATAAGCAATGTTCTTACTGCAACAGAAATGGCCATCCTGAAGATGATTGTTGGGCACGTCAATATGATGAAGAACACAATATTACCACAAAACAACCACGTTTATCTAGAGACTCTTCTTCTTCTTGTTGTGAATATTGTGGACGATCTGATCATCCCACTCATATGTGCTATAAGCGTCGATTCGACACAGATCAAAATAGAGCATATGCTACTGAACATCAAAACAACATTGTACAAGAAACAAGCTGCGTCCTATGTTCAGTTGCTCCAGACAGGATACTTTCAACACCCCCACTCAAATAGGAGTTCCTAGCTGTGGATGAAAAATCTTTGGGGGTACAAGGGAAAAACCCACAACACCATATACATGCATTGTTATATTAACAGTTAACAAAGTTTACAAAATTCATTTTTTAGGAGCTACATCACTCCATAATATACAATATGTGCTTTCAAGAATCTTTGGAAGTGCAATAACCCTATATATACAATTGAATTGATGCAAATTCTTCATCTTTGAGCAGCTTTCATATCTTTGAGGCCCTCTACACATTGCTTGACATAGCTTTTCTCATGTAAACAATATCAACTCAAGAAACATAACGATACGTGAAGGGTAGAAAAAACCACATCGCATTGTCCTTAGAGATAGTTTGTGATGCCACTCTAGAGATGACATAGAAACAAGCGTAATATCAATGCAATCACATTTGTAGAAGACATAGAGACAAATTTAATATGAGTGTAGTCACATGGGCACACCTATATACAAAGTCGGCATGTAATTAACATATTGGGGGCCCCAAGATCTCAATTGACAACAATCATCATCATGGATTTCTGTACCATGGCATTAGAGACCCTTAGAAAATATTTGAAATGGAAATAATCATCATGGCTTTACTTACCATGGCATCATAAATGCTTTCAACAAGAAGTATCAATAATTATCATGGATTTACATACCATGGCACTTGAGACGCTCAAAAAAACTATGAAATAGCAATCATCATACATTTACGTATCGTGGCATTAGAGACGCTTTCTTCAAATCAAATAAAAACTATAAAATAGTAATCACCATCGTGACTTTAAATAATACCATGCAATCAAGGACGCTAATTTTGTGCAAAATCTACAAAACCTCAAGACAATGACTAGTTAGTAGATAACGCTTGATAAATCTTTTCATCTCTCGAACCATGAATAAAGACGCATCATGTAACTTCATTCTGCACCAGCGAGTCATGCTAAATCTGAGGGAAAACGCAACCTACACTTGATCGTCACTCTAAAAATAACATTATATTTTCTTTTAAAAAATCAACTTAAAAATATCTTTTTTGCACAAAACTCCATGATGCAAGGCAACAAGCTTGCTATAGCAGTCATATATATTAGCATAAACGTTCATATATATTAGCATATATGGTAAGCATGATGCAAGGCAATAATATGTCTCTAGCAGTCATATATATTAGCCACCTCAAGCTCTATAGAGGGTCGACCAAAACCACCAGCATTCATGTATATTAGCATATATGGTAAGCTTGTGGTGGGACAAGCAAGATTCATATAGTCTTCAAAACATCATAGTCAATAGACATTTTTTACATCATAATATTCTCGCGAGTGAATAACATGAATCCAAATAAACAAGAAAAACTTAATCATACAACGATATGAAAGAACAACACTTAATGATATGAAGGAACAACACTCATCTTTTCATATGCAAGGATGATGACTAATGAGCATACTTTTCAATAAGGCCAAGGATGGGATTGTCTCCTTTTCCTTCATAGGAGCTTTGATACCATGTTGATATGGAGGGAGAGAGTTTAGGTAGACGAGAGGAGAGAAAGAGGACACCATCATATGCAATCCCCAAAGTGTAAGTAGAGCACACACTGAGTACACATATATAGTGGCGACTCCTAGCTATATATGACATAGGGGTTAGTATATATAGCTCCAAAAAGGTGGCCTACCTTTAACATGAGAGATTTCCCCAATTTTTCTTAGATTTAGAACTTAGCCTTGTGCTCACACTCTTCAACCATAGCCTCCTCAAATTAGGATTAAGTGCTAGGAGTTGACCATTGGTGCTATAGGATTTTTGCTTTAGGATTCCCATGTAAAAGGTTGTGCTCTTCCATGCCTTGAGCTAAGAGGAAATCCCATTTGTGGATGTGACACCTCTTCTTCTACTTGTTTCTCTCAGGTTGATCTCCACCTCTTTGCCATTACTTCTTGTGCACCTTTTCTGTTAATGTGTCTCATCCGTCTCTCTGCTCTTTCCCTCTTGTTAGCCATAAGATCTCAAGAGCTTCTTCATGCAAATGAATCACATGAAGATTTTTCTCCCCATCTCATCGTTCATGATGATTTGATTCTTGGCCTTGTGGAGCTTGATGCACATAGCCTAGCTAGAGGGGGGAATGGTGCTTGAAGAGGTTGCATACTTGCATCATTAAGCTGCTTTTCTCCTCTCTTGTGACCTATTTCATGAAGGGTATATATCCCACATATCTCCCTTAGGAAACGGGAAATCATTTAGGTGAGTAATGGATGTCAGCATCATAATGGTAGCACATGCCATATTTCCCATGACCTCTTTCTCTTTCTATGTTACTCTCATTAGATTACCTCTCACCATAATGCTCATTTGGATCTCCTCCATTTTCTATGGTACCCATCACAACATACAAGTGAAATTCCTTTTGTATCTCATATTTGAACCCTTGAATATATTGCTTATATTTAGGTTCGCAAAGCGACATGAAAAAATATATGATGCTCTTATATATTAAAGTTTTTTTAATTGGATATTTGTACACTTCCAAAGGCTACAAATTCTATGACCCTTCCTTTAAGAAAGAGTCGTAAATTCTGATGCTACTTTTTATGAATAGCTTATGGGAGGCTCATGGTCCATGGATGATCCTGATGATACTAAATATTTCCTCAAGCTTTTCCATTTCTTTTAGATGATGGAGCATTTTCCTAAGGTGGCGCTTTCATCTTCACAACCATCAATTTTGAATGCTACCAAATGATGATGTTGACATTTTTGTTGATTTGCCTATTGATTTCAAAATATGTTTCTTCTCATGTTTATTATGATAATATTGTTGATAATGTTTTATCTATTTTGAAAATTGTGTCGTGCTTATAGTAAGGTTATCTCTTCTCCACAAAAGCACCAATGGCAAGACTATGGAAGAAAAGTACAATTCTTGTATCTCTAAAGGTACAATGATACTGATTTAATTTCCTTGTGGTTGTACAAAGATCAAGGAGATGAATGTTTTGGAAAATTCAAGGTATGTTTAGTTGCCAAAGGTTATTACTAAGTCATTCAAATTGATTATCAAAGGACCTTTCCACTAGTTGTTTGCAATGAAAGTGTTGGAGTCTTATTGAAATTTGCTATTTAATTTGATTTAGAGACTTACCAAATGGAAGTGCGGGTTGATTTTTTTAATGGTGATTGAATGGAGAAAATTTAAATGCAGCAACCATAGAGGGTTTCTTTGAAAACAACACATTCAGTCAATACTCCTTGTCTTGTAAGTTTTACAAAAACATTTTTTTAAGTTGCAATCAGGTTGCTACATTGTGGTAACGATCAAATGCCTTTAATTTTTTACATAAACACTCAACCTAGTATTTCATTTGTTGCTAATTATCTTAAGAAATATATTGCACATTCTTCTCTTAAGAATTGGTTTCCAACAAAATGTGTTGAGATTTTTAAAAGGTCCTCTAGATTTTGGTTTGGTCTATGAACGTCCAATGACACCAAACTCTTTGCAATCTCTCTCTCATTTGGGTTACATTCATGTAAATTGGGCAAACTGGCATTTATCTATTCCATCTACTAGTAAAAATGTCTTCTTCATTAAATTTTTCTTGTTTATTAGACCAACAAGAAACAATTTTGTGTTGCAATTTCTACCGCTATGTCCGAATATGTTACCGCATCATTTGCAGCTCATGAGCTAATTTGGCTTCAAAAAATGCTGGTTAATACTAGTCATTCTCCTTTTTCTAGCATGCCCTTGTGGTGGGATAATTAAAGTGCTCTTTGTCGTGCAAAGGACTAAATTCAACACAACAAGTCAAATATTTTTGTGCACGATCATTATGTCCGATATGAATTACACAAAAAAACTATGACAAATCGAACATTTTCCAAGTGACAAGATGATTGCAGATATTCTTACCAAAGGCCTCTATGAGTCACGCCTTATTCTCTTGTGTTCAGAGCTTGTAGTTTCTACAATATCATTCTTTCTATATTACATTCTATATTGATCATGTAGCTTTGTACATAAGACACTCTAATTCTATAGGTACACTCCACACATGGACATTGTGACCTCTTAGTCACTTGTGTATTTGTACATAGATACACAATACACTTTTACATATATTTTTTTGGTTTATATTTTCACATTTGTATAGGAGCTTGGGTTTTTCCCTTGTACTCCCAAAGTGTTTTTTTCATCCAAAGCAAGAGACCTTTGTTTGAGTAGGGGCATTGGAGCTATATATGGCTCACTCTGCTCAAATTGGTCTCACATATATATATGTATTCAATACGAACGACACTTTGGGAGCATCCATGGTGTGTCTCTTGTCTTGTCTCTTTATCTCTACACCTCAACAAGAATCTAAGAGGGAACCTATCCAAGAAGGGTAGATTTGGATTCATCTAACTCTAGTGAGTGAAACTCAAGCTGACCTCTAATATGCTGTATATAATACGACCTATTTTGCAATTATTTTCCATATCTTTTGTATGGAGCAAACTTTGATCATGTTAGGGTTGTTACACAATCCACGGTTGTATTCTGATTGTGTTTGTAACATTTCAATTTTGACCCCGACACCTTTTGGGAGCCAGCTTGGAGGGTGCTAATGTCAAAATTCCAAAAATATTGTACGTAGGAAATGTAGTCCTTAGCATGAGAAAAAGTATTCCCTTTTTGAGTTTTTTCAAATTCCTTCATTTTGATGCTCATTTGAGTCCATATTTTTAAAAAAAGTGAGAAAATGTTGTTTTTACGTTGGTTTTGTAGAAACTACCAGCTTGAAGGGAATTTTTCGGCCAATCCAAGCAGGATATGGATATTTTTCATCATATGACTATTGAAGATCTTAAGAATATGGAAAAGTTCACATGAGACAACCATGATCAAATTGGAACCATTTGGGAGCTATGGGCGTTGAGAAATGGCTGCAAATTCTAGGACTAATTTATGCGTGGGATATTTCTAGGGCTGGTTTTGTGTTCGTGTGTAGGACGCCTCTTTTAGAGCCTATTTTTTACCGCATTGTTAAAGATAGGAGTTCGATGACAAAATTAGTCACTTTTTTGCTACCTATTCAAGGAAGACAGTCCATAATCATAGAGAGGGTGTACGACTCTGATTATGATTGATAATGCGATTGTGATTGAGACTGAGAGTATATTTGAGAGTGAGAGTGTGATTGTAATTGAGAGTGTGTACAAGATTGAGAATGATATTGAGAGTGAGATAGCTCGGGGATGGTCGAGAGGTTTGACAAAAGCTACTCTCTTCCTCTAGTCATTTCTACATCAATAAAAAGTTCCTATTTCATATATCTATTGTGCTTACTCTATATTTTCTTATTCATCAATCTATTTCTCTCTCCCATGTGGCATCACATTGTAGGTGATCCAAAATTAATTGGGTCATTAATATCATCCTTATGCATCGGTGAGCAAATGGAAAAGATCTCAATTTCTACTCAATTTGAGGGCCTTCCTCACCTCCTCAATCTATTGCTTGGAAAATTCACACTTACATTCAAGCCACTATTTATGTGCAACTTTAGAAGCCAACCCTAGTTTCAAGCGCTTCTCACATTTTTTCTTCAATTTAAATATTCTTTTTGAAGACATCCTAGGCCTTGGCATTCACCAAATCCATGTCTTTATGAAGATTTCCAATAGCTTTCAAGGAGAGTCTTTAAAAAGATGAACCCTTATAAGAGAATCTTCTTACACCCTTGGGGTCAAAGACCTTCTCCTTTTTTGGTTTTTTTTTTTCATACTTAAGAGTGGTCATAGAGGCATTGAGATGTTAGTACCTTCATATCCAGACGTGGTGGCAGCTAGTTGGCTTGGTGAGAATTGTAGAAACGATCAAGAAAGAAGGCAGTTCTAGCATAGTGGAGGTTGGTGTACATGAATCCTAGCATATTTCAAGGTTCCACCTCCCACAAGTCCCTTAGCACCTACTTCTCAAATGTACTCAATCATGTTCTATCTTTTCTCTTCTCCACCACATTGAAGTCTCCCACCAATAGTCATTCCCCTTTAGTGAGGATATCTTATAGGTGCACCCATAGTGTGCCCATTTTAATTGCAAAGTTGATGCGGTGGCATTCTACGAATAGATTCACTGACGCAACATTTAGGGTGTCTGCCTGCTGATGCAAAGGCTTGGAGGCACATTGAAGATACCTGGCCCCATTAAGAGTGAACCACGAAATTTGTGTTTGGGCATGGCAATGGATGGAGTCAATCCATTTGGCTTGGGAATCTTGTCATGGAGCACTTGGGCTGTGTGCCTTGTCAATTACAACCTCCTGCCGTGGCATGCCATCAAGAAGGGTCATTTGATATTAGGCTTGATTGTGCCTAGTAGGTTCAAGGCAAAAAACATGGATGTTTATCTAGCACCACTAGTTGACGAGCTTTAGGAGTTATGGCATGGGATCGACATAGCAGATGCGGTTGAACCAGCACGACAACAACATGCAAGGATCCATGGACTTCTTATGTGGACTATGCATGATTGGCCAGGATATGATGAAGCTTCTCCTAATGGTGGATGATTTACAAAATTCTCGCTATTTGCAAGCACTTTTTGTAGTACTAAATCATGCTTTAATATATGCAGGGCGTACAACTTCGGGATACAATGCATGTCCAATTTGCGGGCTATCTTTGGATGTGCGCTATTTTGCCTCGCTTCAAAAGGCAATTTATCAAGGCCACCATCGCTATCTTCTAGATGGCCATCACTTGCGCGAAGGTCAGCTTGGTCGCGTCGGATGTCGTCCTATGCATGTACAAGAGTGGCGTCACCGATGGGAGCAACAAGAGGGGAAACCTGTTCCAGGAATGAGACGTTTGTCATTTCTCCATACGTTGTCGTACTGGGGTGATCTACTAGTTAACCATTTGCTGGATCCAATGCATATATTCAAGAATGTGCGAGAGCTTCTCTAGAAGAAAATCATGGGAATGAAAGACAATTGACCTTCACGAGATGATTTGCAGTGAGTTTGGAAAGATGCCAGAGTTGTGGCCTTTCACCAATGCAGCGAGCCAAACAAAGCTTCCAAGAGCGCCATGGGTATTTCTAAAAAGCGAGGAACGACAGATATACGAGGAAGCTAATAGGTATACGAGGGATGACACAAATGAGGCAGATATGAAACTTGTAGATGAAGATGCAATGGATGAAGACAATCCGCCAGAACGAGTTGGGGCTGAGTTATGTCTGTAGTTAGAGATAGACGATGATAGGGTGCAAGATCTTATCGATGATGCCTCACTAGTCGAGACCTATAAGTGTTTGTGTGAAGATGTTGATTTAAAATTAAGCTCTTTCTTAATTTAAACAAAGGTGTTGTGACGCTTTCTTTTACTTTCTTTGTGCAGGACTTTAGTATGGCAGACCAGTCACCAATCCCGCTTCTATGAGTGCGGATGCATTTATGGGTTATCACACGGATGATGCCCACTCAGATGGTAGATGCGTCTCAGCATTGGATAGCCAGAGGTACAGGTACCACGCCTCCGGGCTTCACACCTGAGGATCCGACGCCTATGGGGGGGGGACGCCTATGGGGGGATGGGGGGGGGGGGGGGGGGGGGGGACGCCTATGGGTACGACGCCTACGAGGTCTACCATCACGGCCGCTTTGAAACCTAGGGGTACCGCAGAGGTGGGTACGTCGGCATCTCCGCAGCACACGCACACTCGCCGATATCGGCGATCCTCAGGTGGAGGTGGTGGTTGTTGTGGAGGAGGGTCCACAGATGCTTCGACCCCTCCTCGCTCACGGACCCCGCCCTACCAAGACACACCTCTCGACACACCTCTTAGCACACCTTGGACACCTTGGGGGGCCCACGATCCTAGTGCCTCCAAGGTCTATATTGTGCGGGTAGATGGACAGGTTGACATGGATAGAATCGGGACTGAGATGAGATAGCGGGTTCGCCAGCTCGCCAAGCTGCAGTTTTCTACCACCATTATGATGTCTTTGCCTGATCTCGCAGTAAAATCAATTATATAGTGGAGACCATCATGAGAGAGTATCAGCCTGCTCCGGGTTCAGAGGAGCTTCCAAGGAGGTGGATCACGAATGTTGCATGGGACACCGTGAAACATCAAGATGCAGCTCCTCGGGCTTTCAAGTAGGGCTCACCGAAGCCTTCGAGCATCTCACACGAGACGTGGCAGCAGATCAGGGAGGATGAGCACACAACGGACACGAGGTTTAGATACCAGCGTCAGGCCGCGGAGGTACGTAGGACGACCACGGGCACATCTCATGTTGGCAGCGGAGGCTTCGACACCTTTCGCTATGAGTTTGTGAGTTTCTAATCCAATCCTAGCTATGGCGTTTTAAAAAAAAAGCGATGAATCATGTATTCTTAATTACTTTGGTTTTTGTATAAATGCATAATCTTGCAATGCATCGAGCCCCGACACGCCAGGAGGAGACAGATGGATATCGAAGAGGCATTTATGAAGTATTGAATGATCTTGCTACGCGCAGGAGAGCGTGTAGATTGGGAGGCCTTAGAGTCTCACTTATCGATTGAGGTGAGATGTTTGATCAAGACAAATAATATGTGTGAGTTGACTTAATTAATTAATTATATGTGAAGTAATATCATACTAATTTTGTGACTGGTCCCTTTATGTGCAGGTTGGGATGTGCGAGTCATCAGTGGATTTCTATATATATTTTTTGAGACATAGACACATCTCTGTGTTTCTTTCTTGTATAGACATGGTTATGGTTATTGTTTATTGTTTATGGACGTTATGGTTATGGTTATGGTTTTAAATTGGTTATGGTTTTGCACAAAGTTCGTTATACATGAAGCTCGTTATGGTTATAGTTTTTCACAAAGTTCGTTTCATTTCTTCCATCAAGTTGTGCCTTAAAACTCATGTGAGATCCTACATGGATATCATGTAGGAGGCGTATACATATGTTTTTTTTTTTTAAGTTTATGTTAAAACGAAGGGAACTCTTCCGAAATTTATGCGGGAGAACGGTTGAGTTTGGTGCTGCTCGCTTTCTTGGACAGAGGACAGGCAATCTGGCTGTGGCTGTGTCCATCTTTTCACTGGGCATAGTCCAGGTTGCCTGTCCTCTGCCCAAGAAATTGTTTTTTTGATATGGTCGTCGAAATACGCGTCGATACAGGCGTCGAAATACGCATCGAAAATAGGTTCCTTTCGACACAGATATCGACGCATATTTCAACGATATCATAGGGACAAATATTTCGACGCAGTTTTGGACGGCTCGCGTCGAAATCTGCATCAAAGGCACCTATTTTTGTTGTAGTGTTTGCATAAGGGTTATTTGTATTATCATGATTTCTTATATGTGTTTGTAAATTTCTCTATAGAATATCAACTTTTGTGCGAATGCCAAAACATTCTTTTATATAGTCTTGTTTTAAACTAAAGATATACGATAGTGAAAGAATATTTTAAGGACATAACTAGAAATCATATTGATTGTAGAGTTGTGTAGCCTAGAAGTAGAAATCCTCTTAAAGTTTTGGTTAAGTAAAATATATCCAATAAAAGATGTCTCTTTGATTGACTTCGATGTTATGTATGCCAAAAATCCCTCCTTCCAACTCTAACGACATAATTAATTTTGATAAGGGGAGAATGTAATAGGACTATTTTTTTAAGTTCTTAACACTAGGTTGGTAACCTAACAGGACATAAAAGTGTCCTTTCAGGGTTTTGAAAAAAACCTCCAAAACCATAGTAGATCCACTCATTTTGTAAAATCCTTTCATGAGGTTATAGTTCAAGGGCTACTACACATGGAAAAAATAAGAAACTTGTAAAATTTCTCGTCTTTTGGTCACATCAAGCCTCCAAAGTTGATGGACCAGTACATTTTCATCAAAGCAGTCATTTCTTACGTTTTGTTGCATAAAAATAAGATTAGAGATTTTTGTAGGACTTGAGATAAATTCCCTAGTTAACTTCAACGGGTTGGTGATCAGAACATACTACTGCTTCTCACTCACTATTTTTTGTTTTGCCAAAAGAAATAGGTACAAAAAAGTTGAATTTTTACCATTCTACAAACCTATCATCAAAGTTTCTATAGCCACTCACTACAAATAATATATGCATGTTCTCTTAGTTCCCTATTGTCCTTTAGGCTCATAAGGAGCCATGGAGCATGTCAAAAGAATAATACATCTCTTACCAAGGGGGATCTTGGGGACAAAGATGAAGTGCTAAATACAACAAACATGAAAAAACTGGGTTCAACATTATGAGTTGTAGAATCCCATAGAAACTATTCAATATCTAGCCAAATTTGATTCTTATGACTATATATGGTTACTACCTACAAAATGCATGTAGTTGTCACAAGAAACTAACAATATTGAAAAAGCTATACTTGATATACTAGAATGTTTCGTTTTCTTCTATAATTGAAGAAATCAACCATCGTTGTGTACTATGAAAAATAGGGTATTAGGTGCCCCAAAACTCAAGGCATATTACCTTTATGCTACAATATGTGACATAGCAAATCAAAACTACATTTGGATATCATGAAAGCCACCAAAAAAATCATAGAAGAGCTAAAATTGGCTAAAAAACTGGATTTGACCATTTTTGTAATTTGGTCATAACTTACAACTTTAACATTTATTTCTCCCTCTAGAAGCATCAGGACATGTTGAGGACTACTAAAGATAGTTTCCTAGCATTATAGACCTCACAAACATGAATTCTAGAGTGGTATAGTTGCAAAAAGTTGGAAAAAGCCAAAAACAGGACCCGTTTTTTCACATAGTTTAGGTTGTGAAATGATGTGCAAGGACAAGGTTAAAGATGGAATTGATATTCCAAAAAACTGACGAGTTTTTTTCAGCTCATGAGACAAATTTCTAGACAGATAGCACCTCAAAATCCATTTTGAAACTCTTGACATAATTCAAGGAAAATGGTCACTTAACAGGACATAAAAGTGTCCTAGGACATAAAAGTGTCCCATTACCAACCTAGTGTTAAAGCTAGAAAGAATGCAATAGGTTGGTTCTTTTGTGAACTATGGTTTAAAAGTTTATGAGATAGAGAGTATTAGTTGTACACAAATGAGATATCAAGGGATATAATATATTCTCTTCACAATACATTAACACTAGGTTGGTAACCTAACAGGACATAAAAGTGTCCTTTCAGGGTTTTGAAAAAAAACCTCCAAAACCATAGTAGATCCACTCATTTTGTAAAATCCTTTCATGAGGTTATAGTTCAAGGCCTACTACACATGGAAAAAATAAGAGACTTGTAAAATTTCTCATCTTTTGGTCACCAGGCCTCCAAAGTTGATGGACCAGTACATTTTTATCAAAACAGTCATTTCTTACGTTTTTTTGTATAAAAATAAGATTAGGGATTTTTGTAGGACTTGAGATAAATTCCCTAGTTAACTTCAATGGGTTGGTGATCAAAAAATATGATTGCTTCTCACTCACTATTTTTTGTTTTGCCAAAAGAAATAGGTACAAAAAAGTTGAATTTTTACCATTCTGCAAACCTATCATCAAAGTTTCTATAGCCACGCTGAATACAAATAATATATGCATGTTCTCTTAGTTCGCTATTGTCCTTTAGGCTCATAAGGAGCCATGGAGCATGTCAAAAGAATAATACATCTCTTACCAAGGGGGATCTTGGGGACAAAGATGAAGTGCTAAATACAGCAAACATGAAAAAACTGGGTTCAACATTATGAGTTGTAGAATCCCATAGAAACTATTCAATATCTAGCCAAATTTGATCCTTATGACTATATATGGTTACTACCTACAAAATGCATGTAGTTGTCACAAGAAACTAACAATATTGAAAAAGCTATACTTGATATACTAGAATGTTTCGTTTTCTTCTATAATAGAAAAAATCAACCATCGTTGTGTACTATGCAAAATAGGATATTAGGTGCCCCAAAACTCAAGGAATATTAGCTTTATGTTACAATATGGGACATAGAAAATCAAAACCACATTTGGATATCATGAAAGCCACCAAAAAAATCATAGAAGAGCTAAAATTGGCTAAAAAACAGGATTTGATAATTTTTGTAATTTGGTCATAACTTACAACTTTAACATTTATTTCTCCCTCTAGAAGCATCAGGACATGTTGAGGACTACTACAGATAGTTCTCTAGCATTATAGACCTCACAAACATGAATTCTAGAGTGGTATAGTTGCAAAAGGGTGAAAAAAGCCAAAACAGGACCCGTTTTTTCACACAGTTTAGGTTGTGAAATGTTGTGCAAGGACAAGGTTAAAGATGGAATTGATATTCCAAAAAAATGGCAAGTTTTTTTCAGCTCATGAGACAACTTTCTAGATAGATAGCACCTCAAAATCCATTTTGAAACTCTTGACATAATTCAAGGAAAATGGTCACTTAACAGGACATAAAAGTGTCCCAGGACGTAAAAGTGTCCCATTACCAACCTAGTGTTAAAGATGTATTTAGTAAAAATTATTGAATAAAAGATCACTTGGTTGTAGATTGTAAAGTAAACACGTAGTCAAAATTGTTGATTTCATCAATATCAATTTTTTATTTTCATGTGTTCTAGCTTAAAATACATGGACAATCTCAAAGTAAGTTTAAAAAGTTGTGGAGACCCAAAAATAGAGGTTTTAGGAGTCACAACCTAAAAATTATGCTTCCAACCTAAGAAAGACGTTTTTCACAATTCTGTCTACATTGTCTTGTAGACCATACCTGTTCCTATCATTTTGAGTACTGAGAAACCTGTATTCTAAGTTTGCATGACAAAAATATGACAGAAACAAATTTCCAGTAGCAGCAGGGTAGCCTACAGGTAGCAACAAGTGAGCTTACAAAAAAATATACACAGGTAATATCTCTTTTGTTTCATTTAATCAAGAAGTGATTGCGCTCTATTATGACGGTACAAAATGATGTTTTGAATTTGATTATTATGTTGATTTAGTTGCACGAGTATGTTCTTTGGCCATTTTGTAGATGATGCAAAAACCAACGTGTAAAAGAAGATTTGTACAAGGTGTCATGATATTTGGATTGTGATCGTGTTGCAATTTCAATTATGATGATTGTTACCATCAAGAGATTGAGATTGAGAGTGTGATTATGAATGAGAGTGAGAGTGTGATTCAGAATGAGAGTGAGAGTGTGATTGAGATTGAAATTGTGATTGTGGTTGAGAGTGAGAGTGTGATTAAGATTGAGGTTGAGATAGCTCGGGGGTGGTCGGGAGGTTATGAAACAAGCTATGTTCCTCTTGTAATGACTATCTTACATCCATACACATTTCTTTATTTCATCTATTTATTCTGTGTACTGTGTCTTTTTCATTGTCAATGTATTGCGCTCTCCTCTATTGTGTCACATCCAAATTGCAACATGATCACAATCTCAATATCATGACACCTTCCACAGATCTCGTTTCACTTTGTATAGTAGATATCACATTTCAACATCTTCAAAATAGATAAAAGAATATACTCGTGCAACAAATTTCACATGATAATTTAAAAAAACATAATTTTGTACCATCATAAAAGAGTACAATCACATCTTGATTGGATCGAATAAAAGAGATATTACATGTGTATATTTCTTTGTAAGCTAACATGTTGTTGCTTGTAGTCTACCATGTTTCTACTGGGAGTTTGTTTCTACCATAACTTTGTCATACAAACTTAGAATATAGGCTTCTAGGTACTCAAGACAACGGGAACAGATTTGATCTGCAAGGCTTCGTAGTGACAATTGTGAAAAACCTCTTATTTTGACTAGAAACGCATTTTTGAGATCCCAACTCATAAAAAGATTATATTTAGATCCCACAATGTTTTTAAATTATTTTAATCTTGTCCATGTAATAGAAGTTAAAAACCATGAAAATAAAACATTGATATTGATAAAAATATCAATTTTAACTACATTTTTAATGTAATGTTTACAGGTAGACTATCAATTATCTATTGATGTTTATTAAATATGTATTTAGTGTATTATCTCAAAATAACAGAATATGTTTTCTCTCTCAACATATTAAACTTATTTACATAAAGCTAATACTCTCTATCTAATAGACTATTCAACAACCTTTTATTAAATTGTGTTCAACGAAAGATATGGTCTATTATATTCTTTTTTTACTTTAAAAATTTTCATAAATAAATCCTATTACAGGAGTGAGCTCATCGATCAAGAGAAAAACTAGGTGGGGAGTGTCACTGGACCGTGATCGGAGTGTGCGGTCGGGCGTCGCTAAGTGGGATATGTTTACGATGTTGGAGCTATATATATGGCTCACTCTACTGAACTTGGTCTCACCTATATATTTGTATCTTGTCCTCAATATGAATCAGTCTTTGGGAGCATATATGATGTGTCTCTTGTCTCGTCTCTCTCTCTTTCTCTCTACATCTCAACATGGTATCAGAGCGGTAATGATCACGCGTCGATTCAATTCATGGTGACAACAGTATGTGTATGCGATTCGCATGTAAGATTCAAAATTGTTACAAATTTTATTTTTTGAGCGTTGATTCTTGTTAACTGTGGTTGTTTTGTGTTAAGAAGAATATGATTAGTGTTTTATGTAGCGTTTATTTCTAATCAATCTAATCGTTGATTACGTTTTCTTGTTAATGATACCCTGAACTTCATCTCAATTTTTCTTGCTGTTCTGCTCAAAATTTGGAGAAAGAGGAAAAGCAATTCTGCTGTTCTGCTCAAAATTTGTTCATCTCCTCGAGCTCTTCGATTTGAGTTCTGCTCAAAATTTTTCTTGCTGTTCTGCTCAAAATTTGTTCATCTCCTCGAGCTCTTCGATTTGAGTTCTAGGTTTGCATCAATCGGAGTTCGCAGCAAAAAGTTATGCTGTTTTTACTGCAATTGAGCTTGACGCAGCTTTCTTCGTCCTACTTCTTCGTGAAGCGTCCGCAATCGTTTTTCTTATTTTGGCGTTAACTTTTTTGAGAAGATTTATCTTTTTGCTATTCGTATTGTGGCCGTCAATCTTGCGTCTCACGCCACTCTATTTTGAGGACTCGTTTATTATTAACGTCTTCTTTACCCTGCCTTTTTTGGGTGACGTCTCTCACATCTTTGGACGTTCCTTGAACATTCTTCTTACGTTTATCATTGACAGGACGCAGTACTCATATCTCTCTCATTCTCAATTGCGGCCTTCATCATATATGGTGTGCAGATTTTGCGATCTTATCTTATACGTCTTCTCGCAACAAGATATGGCTATGAATATACTCGTCAACGGATTTCCTTCTGGCCAGCGTTCTGTTCCTCCTTTCCAAGGTCAAGGATTTCCAGGCTGGAAAGCAAAGATGTTGTTAATTCTTGAAGGCGATGAACTCTCCGATGATGTTCTTAGAAATCGTGTTTGTCCGCCTCAGCCTGTTGATACGGATAATGATAACGTTCTTATCACTGAAGGACCTTTATTTGAAGATTGGAATGTTGCCTATACGGATTGGCAACGACGTGATAAAGCAGCTCGTCGGTATACTCTTTTTGCTCTTACTGATTCCCTTTTCCTTGATATGTATGAAATGCCTACTTCCCACAACGTCTGGAAGTACCTTATTGCAAACTTTCAGAAGAAATCTGTTACATAAATACTTTATTTGAGAGGGTTGCTTAACAAGTTACAATATGAAGTTGGTACTGCCATGACGGGACATATTGAATCTTTCAAATCTATTATTAATCAACTTGCTGCTGCCGGTGATCCTGTTCCACAAAAGCAACTGATACGGTGAAGGACTCTTCTTATGATAACATTGTTACTATTCTCTCTAATAAAGATGGTCTTGATTTCGACCAAGCTTGCATGTCTTTAATTGAATACTCTCAACGTCAAGAACGTCGGAATTCTGGTCACGATACAGCTATGATTTCAGAAGAGGAGACTGAGTCACAACCGATGGAACGTGCTTTTTATGCTCGAGAGCGTCCATTTCAAGGAGGAAACCGCAGAAGTGGCCGTCGCGGTAATATTTTCTCTCGTCTCAAATTTCCTAATAAGCAATGTTCTTACTGCAACAGAAATGGCCATACTGAAGATGATTGTTGGGCACGTCAATATGATGAAGAACACAATATTACCACAAAACAACCACGTTTATCTAGAGACTCTTCTTCTTCTTCTTGTGAATATTGTGGACGATCTGATCATCCCACTCATATGTGCTATAAGCGCCGATTCGACACAGATCGTAATAGAGCATATGCTACTGAACATCGAAACAACATTGTATCAGAAACAAGCTGCGTCCTATGTTCAGAAAGAATACTTCATGTAAGGATGGATCACTTTTTATTGTCGATTCTGGTCCTACAGGAAATATGACATATCAATCTAAGTGGCTCCATAACTATCATCCACTGCCAGTTCAACGTGTTGTTTATCTTGCTGATGATACTACTTGTCAAGTAAAGGGTATTGGAGACTTATATCTTGGTACCTTATCTTCTTCCATTCGAATTTTGCGAGGAGTATTACATGTACCAGATCTTCAACGTAATCTTCTTTCAGTTGCTAGACTTGTTGATCTTGGTCTGTTTGTTGGATTTGATCATACCAAATGCCGAATTGAGAAAGATGGACAGACTATAGCCACTACTCCTCGAAACGGTAATTTGTTTGAACTCTCTCTCAACGATGCTGTAGCAAATATTTTCACTGCTCTAGGTGATCATGATTGCAAAGTATGGCATCACCATTTTGTTCATGCGGATTTCTCAAAACTCCTTGATCTTCAACGTCATGATCTCGTTCATGGCATGTGTCTTGAAGCCCATCCCCATATGGAAATTTGTGAATTTTGTGCTCTTGGGAAACAAAATCGTAAACCCTTTCCTCTTTCAAATACAACTCATTCTCATGACATATTGGATCTTGTTCATACTGATATATGTGGACCTCTACCTTCTTCGAGATCACAATATTGCTACTTCATTACTTTCATTGATGATTTCTCAAGGTATACGACTGTATTTCTACTTAGACAAAAATCTGAAGCCTTATCTATTTTCAAACAATTCCACAAGGCTGCGGAACTTCAAACTGGTCGTCGCCTAAAGAAGCTTCGTAGTGACAATGGAGGAGAATATGTTTCTCGAGAGTTTGTGAGTTACTGTGCTGACAGTGGAATTCATCATGAACACACTATTCCATATTCGCCTCAACAGAATTGTGTTGCTGAACGAAAGAATCGCACTATTCTCAATGCTGTAAGATGTATGCTGATTCATTCTGGCTTATCTCGTGTTTTCTGGGCTGAAGCTACTTTGACAGCAGCATTTATTCAGAATCATCTTCCTACTACTGCACCCTCTGGTAAGGAACCCATCACAGCATGGATAGGTGACATTCCTTCTGTATCTCATTATCGAACCGTTGGATGTATTGCTTATATTCATGTTCCCAAAGAAACACGAACAAAGCTTGATGCTCCTGGTCTTAAAGTTATTTTTATTGGATATTCTGACACTTCCAAAGGATACAAATTCTATGACCCTTCCTCCAAGAAAGTAATTGTGAATCGTGATGCTACTTTTAACGAACAGCTTATGGGAGGCTCATGGTCCATGGATGATTCTGATGATACTAAATCATTGCTTCAGGCTTTTCCATTTCTTTCAAAAGATGAAACTCTTCCTATAGAGCAACTTTCCTCTTCACAACCATCCATTCCAAATGTTGCCAATGATGATATTGATATTTTTGTTGATCTGTCTATTGATTTTGAACATGGCTCATGTCATGTTTATTATGACGATATTACTGATAATGCTTTTTCTAATTGTGAAGATCCCGTTACTTATGATGAAGCTATCTCTTCACCACAAAAGGATCAATGGCAAGAGGCTATGGAAGCAGAGTACGATTCTCTTATCTCTAAAGGTACATGGATACTAACTAAATTACCTCCTAGTCGTACAGCTATTAAATGTAAGTGGGTGTATAGGACAAAAGTCAAAGCAGATGGATCTTTTGACAAGTTCAAGGTGCGTTTAGCTGGAAAAGGTTACTCCCAAGTAGCTGGTGTTGATTTTCAAGAGACTTTTTCACCATTTGTTCGCATTACAAGTGTTCGAGTTTTATTGGAATTTGCTGTTCAATTTGATTTAGAAGCTCATCAAATGGATGTGCGAACTGCTTTTCTTAATGGTGACTTGGAAGAGGAAATTTATATGGAACAACCAGAAGGGTTTGTTATTCCAGGTAAAGAAGACCTTGTTGCTCAACTCCATAAGGCACTATATGGTCTCAAACAAGCTTCGCGAGCCTAGTATACAAAATTTGATCTTTTTCTCACCTCTAAAGGATTCATCTCTTGCTCGTTAGACCCCAACTTATACATAAAACGCCAAGGTAGCAGTTTTGTGATTCTTGCTCTTTATGTGGATGATACCATCCTTGTTTCCAATGATTTGGGATTTCTTTAGCAAGTGAAAAAGTTATTGTCTTGTGCATTCAATATGGTGGATCTTGGAGAGATTCACTCTTGTCTTGGAATTCAAATCCAACGGAACCGTACAAAAGGTATTTTATTCCTTCGACAGTCAAATTTTATTGCAGATACTATTCAAAAATTTGGTATGGAATCTGCACATTCAGCCAACACACCTTGTCTTGCGAGCTCTACGAAGAATACTTCTGACAATGGCGGTCAACTTGTCACAAATCAACCTTATGCTAACTTGATTGGATGTCTTCAGTTTGTTGGTATGAACACTCGTCCTGATATTCTGTTTGCTGCTAATTATCTTGGACAACATCTTGCATGTCCTTCTCTTAATCATTGGTCTGTTGCAAAGCGTGCATTGAAATACTTGAAAGGCACTACAGGTTTTGGTTTAGTCTATCGACGACAACTCACATCGGATTCTATGCAATCTCTTTCTCTTTTGGGTTACACAGATGCAGACGGGGAAAGCTCACATTTATCTATGCGATCTACTAGTGGAAATTGCTTCTTTATAAATGGTTGTCTTGTTTCTTGTACCAGCAAGAAACAACGTTGTGTTGCAGTTTCTACGACTGAGTCAGAATATGTTGCGGCATCACTTGCAGCTCGTGAGTTGATTTGGATTCGACAAATGCTAGTTGATATTGTTCACTCTCCTCTTTCTAGCACACCCTTGCGGTGTGACAACCAAAGTGCTATTAGTCTTGCAAAAGACTATGTTCAACATAATAAGTCAAAGCACATTGCTATCCATTATCATTATGTCAGGTATGAAGTACGCAAAGGAACCATTATGGTTGAACATTGTCCAGGTGACCAGATGATTGCAGACATTTTGATCAAAGGCCTCAATGAGTCACGTTTCATCCTCTTGCGCTCGGAGCTTGGAGTTACTTTGGCCTCACTCTTTCTAGATTAGCTTCTTTGCTATTGTAATAGCTTTGTACATATGACATTGTAATCTTTTAGGTACCATGCACTATGCACACTCCACATTTGCACCTTGTGATATCTAAGTCACTTGAATATTTGTACATAGATGCACAATTCACTTTCACATCATCACCGCTGGTTCATATTTCACATTGTATAGGGGCTTGGGTTTTTCCCTTGAACTCCCCAAGGGTTTTTTCATCCAAAGCTAGAGACCTTTATTTGAGTGGGGGTGTTGGAGCTATATATATGGCTCACTCTAGTGAAGTTGGTCTTACCTATATATTTGTATCTTGTTCTCAATATGAATCAGTCTTTGGGAGCGTATATGATGTGTCTCTTGTCTCGTCTCTCTCTCTTTCTCTCTACATCTCAACATACAAACCCAAAAGTTGAATGCAATGGAACTTGGCATCTCAGGTCTGAAGTCCAAGGTCTGAAGTCCAATGAGCAAGCCCTCCATAGTTCTTGTATGTGTGCGCCCCTCAAAAGGGGTTGACGTCCTATTAATAGGAGTCTTTTCCCACCACGGATTTAATGTCTTTTTAGGCATACACACATGAATAATTTTTATGAACTGTGATTATGAAAGGAGGCACTATTCTTGTGTGTTCTAATTGATCAATTAATTTTACATGCAAGATCCAATGAAAACAAGAGAATACTTGATGGATTGTTGTCAAGAAAGTCTTCACACACACTAGTTGCACAAAGAAATAATGATTATTATAAGAATTATATTAACACAAAATAGGCTAAATGATCACAAAATTCACATTAATTGAGAAATTGCGCTCCTAACCAATGTTAAAATATGAGTTCCCCTTCACCTAATTACTAAAGGATACTGTAAAATGCTGATTAGGGATTGGTATTATTCATTGATGAGAATAGAGATTACGAAACTCTAATCCTAGTAGTAAAAAAAAACAGGAATATCAACAATCCTAGCTAGCAATCCATGATTCTCTAATACCACATGATAAGAATGAGATCGTGTTATCTAGGGTGGATGAAAGACAGACAACGTGCACACAAGTGATTGTGTGTTGGCTTGATTATCACTCCAACGAATTAGGCTCCAAGACTAATTAATGTGGACTCACAAACACAATCTTGAGTAGCTTCTAAGACATCACAATCTCACCATAAACAAGAGACATGTAATACAAAATGAACTGGGTTTGTCTATTCATGAAATGATCTTTAAGTATCTCTATAGCTTTGCATCACTACATGTGGGATTCACTACATGTGGGATAATTAAATCTTTTCCATCCTTGATTCTTATTTCGGGGATGGTCCCCTCTCGACTCCCGCTAGGGACATTGCCCCAAGACCTCGACCGGGGGTGCTCTCCCAAACCCCCACCAGACCCACTCCTATGGATACTAAGCATTGAGAATTGAAGTATTCAACCTATGATAAGTTTTAGAATTGGTGGTACTATGTCCACCATTTGTTAAATCTAGGTCACATCTAGACACAAGAAGACTTACAACATGGAGTAGTTGCTTCATTGTCTGTCCATCCACTTATCATTGCAATATGAAGCTTTTCCAATTAAGGTGCACAAATTTTTCAATCTTGACTACTTGATTTGCTCTTTGAGAGAATTAATGGTCACCACTTTTTCAATCTCCACTCTATTAATTCATTGAGAGAAACAAGAATAAATGAAGCATACTAGGATCTAGGTTTGAAGAAGCACAATATCAATTCCATTGAGTCCTAGAGATAAGGAACATCCTAAAATTGGCTTCATTGACACATGTAAAGATGCAAGGTCCACATTTGTAAAGCTAGTCATACACAGTTGATGAAACATAGTTAGACACACAGTATGGACAAAATATTATGTCTTGACACTCCAATATACCATCTCTACTATCATGGTTCATTGCCCTGAACCTCTTCCATATGCTCAACCTATAGTCCATGCAACAACGTCCAAATGAATGAAGCATACTAGGATCTAGGTTTGAAGAAGCACAATATCATCTGCATGCGCAATCTCAATTCCATTGAGTCCTAGAGATAAGGAACATCCTAAAATTGGCTTCATTGACACATGTAAAGATGCAAGGTCCACCATTTGTAAAGCTAGTCATACACAGTCGATGAAACATAGTTAGACACACAATATGGACAAAATATTATGTCTTGACACTCCAACCTACAATCTCTACTATCATGGTTCATTGCCCTGAACCTCTTCCATATGCTCAACCTATAGCCCATGCAACAACGTCCAAAGTTTATGTTATGCATGGACAATCGATGAAAGTTTCATAAATCATAAGGTAAGGTAAATTGAAGTATAGAAATCCACAAGGTCTACCATTTGTTAAATCTCAATCAAAGTATAGAAACCCACAAGGTCTACTATTTTTAAAAGCTAATCTCTTGAAGCATAGAAAGCTATAATGTCCATAGTCTAAGTTGTGCATGGAAAATTATTACAAAGCCCACCACTTGTCCAAGTTGACCTCGTTTGAATCATAAAGGAACATAAGCTCCACCACTAGTTCAATCTATGCTCTATTAAAGCATATAGACACAAAATATCCAACACTTGTCCAAGCAATCCTCCGTTCAAGCATAGAGGACCATAAGGTCCACTACTTGTCCCGTCTATGCTCTACCGAAGCATACAGAGCCATGAGGTTCCCCACATCTCCAGGCTATGCTCCATTCGAACATTGGCAGTCACATAGTGAAGAGTACGCCTACACTTGCACACTCACTACTCTTTGTACAGGCAAGCCTTGCTAATGAAACTTCATGTGTTTTTTACTCGTAATCTTGGCATTGAGTACATGCTAAATGTGCTATGTATGAGTGTGTATGTGTATGTGTGGGACACAATGAGGGGTTGAAGATCTAGTTTTCCTAGTGTTTTTAATTACTTGTTTCGAGTTGTTAATGGTGTTTTAAATGAAACTAGGCATGGACGAAGGTAAGTAGGCCTCGCGAGGAGCCAAAGGATCCCTCATTCGTCATTTCTGGTGAAGTTAAGTGGTGGCAACAATTTCATTTGCTTACCTTCCCGCCGAGGATTTTTATAATATTGTTGTTGGATACTTATTTCTTATATCTTAGAGACGGGCCTAATCTCAAGTTTCATGTCATTTGAAGTTCATTCAACACCTCTACAACCATTTACAAGTTAGTTTGACTACAGAAGGGACTTAGGCATTTTCCCTTTTAGTTGCTTCTTTTCTTGAGAGTGTCATCTTTCTCCTCAGTGCATTGCCATATGGGCATTCGATTTAGCATTCCCATGTACTAATCGGATTGCCTACATCCTCAGATTGCCATATTTATAATGGTTTGAGTTATCGATAGGCTACATCGCTCGATTGCGGTGGTCCACACACACTAGCACCATTACCGGTGTGAGCGGGATGGAAACACACAGAACGCCTCTATAATTATCCGCCACACACTCTTGGGATGATACACACACACACACTATGGGTCACCACTCGGCTTACACAACCACCTGGTTGAGACAGGAAACACACCTATGGAGTGAGAGGAGAGAGACTATCTGTTTACCCACTCCAAACAGAGAGAGAGAGAGAGAGAGACACACATACACCCAAAAACATTAGCTCAAAAGAGGAGAATTTATGATGTTTAGATACAATTGATCTTGGGCCAACACCAATGGGGCAAATAGCTCACACAATATGGGTAAAATATGCTAGATACAATCACAAATTGGAGCAAAAGCTTCGCTCATAGGAGAAACTTACACAGCCAAAATAGAAAAAAAATAGTGAGGAATTTGGTAAAATGGACAGTACCAAGGCGTCCGGAAGGGCCCAAAACCCCAGTCTACAATGTCAAAGAGCTCAAATCCGACCTCGGATGAGCAGTTTACGGCCAAAACAGGCTCCAAAAACAACAAAAACTCACTTGCGGTTGTTCCTCCTCTTCTCTTCACAATTTTTCTAGTATTCTCTTAGATTTTTCAGTTCACACACTTAGCTTTATTATTTGGGCACCCTTGGCCTTTTAGTTGACCTCAAACGAACCCAGAACAGGCCAAAAATTGACATCGCAATGCATAGTTCTCACCTGCTGCATCCATCCGCACACCTGGCACTCAACTTTTTTCAATAATGCATCTCCCCCCCATGTGAAGTGGCCCCAATAGATGGTCCTCATGATGACCATTCTGCATAATTATCACAAGAAAACATCCACGTTGTGTCCTTGCTTACCCTCGTGCAAGTATTGACCCCATTCGACCTCCTGACGCCACTAGATGCCATCTGAGGCACCTGCTTACCTCATGTCATTGGCCCACAGATAGCTTCCTCGAGAATTTTTACGCGCTACCAAATCCTCATTATTATAGAAAAAACACACTGGTACTGGTAATAGTGAAAATTGATGCACTATGTACACGCTGTCCTACCTGTACACATGTGAGCCCCACGTAACCACCTGGCTTTGGAAAATGGGCAATTCCTTATTTGATGCACCATGCATGTGTATGTACATATGTGCAATCCCTTGCTCCAAAAAACTCCTAACATAATTTGCCCATCCCCTAGCCTGCATGGGCAATTCCTTATTTGATGCACCATGCATGTGTATGTACATATGTGCAATCCGTTGCTCCAAAAAACTCCTAACATAATTTTCCCATCCCCTAGCCTGCTTGTGATAGGTAACGGGCCTATTGCATCAATCCCCCACTTTTCAAACACATCAAATGCCATAAGGGTTTTTCGTAGCTCTGGCTTCAACACTCTCTTCCTAAATGCTTGACACCTATTGCAAGACCTACACCAGTGGTGAACATCCTTGTGCAAACTAGGCCATACATACCCCTCTTGCAAGATCTTATGCAAGGTGATCTTTAGAGCAAAATGGCCACCACATGCACCTTCATGATTCTCTTCCAATACTCTATAAAGCTCCTCCCACGAAGGTACACGTCTCAACACGAGATCAACTCCTTTCATGTACAAGACATCACCAATCAATTTGTACATATATGCTCTATGCACAAAATCATACTTCTTAGACTTCGGAATGTCCTTCGGAATGATTCCTATTAACAAAAACTCCTCTTCTTGAGCCAAACTTTCTCGGCCATGATAAAGAGGTAAGTTGGTCCTCAACTCAAATAGCTCCCGAGTCATGCTTTGAGCTGCTTCATGTGCCTCTCTATTTAGAGCACGTTTAATGTGTCTGATGCTCCATGCTTCAAACTTTTTTAGCAGGCCTTTAATTCTGAAACACATTTCCTTCAATGAGGTGTTCTTACTCTTCCACACACCCAACACTTGCTTCACAACTAACAAGGCATCACCTTTTATGCTCAAACTTCTAATCCCATGCTTCAAACAAATGTGTAAGTCCGGCTTCCAATGTAGCATATTCAGCCTCATTGTTACAATGTGCATCCAATTTGAACCCTCTTTTGCATACTAGCTTCCCCTGTGGATCGTAAAGTGGTATACCCCCTGAAGCCGCATCATGGCTCTTCCTGTATGAGCCATCAAACAACATCACATGTGCATTGCTGATCTGTGGCACTTCTTCAACTACCTTTTTCACGACCTCTTCCTTACCAATAAGGGGACTCTCCTTGTAGGTCAACAAATCAGCTAGGGTAGCCCTTTTACTTTCTTCCACTAGAAAAGAGAAGTCAAACTCTTGCAGCTCAATTACCCATTTCTTCACCACATTTGACATGTTAGTGCCATTAATTAACTGTGGCAAAAAGGTATAACTCATCAAGAAAACAAAAGGTCGTGGTAGCAAGTAATGACGAAATCCTCGACAAGCAAATATGACGATGGCCATCACTAGCTCTACTTCCGAGAATTTTCTCTCTGCTAACAACTTCACTCGGCTTGCACAATACACTGGCCTCATATAATGGCTTCCCTTCCCCTTTTGCAATAGCATGGCTCCAATAGCATCATCCCCTATGATGGATTTACATAAAACACTTGCTCCCAACCAGGAGCCTGCATGGCTGACAGCCCCCCTAACACCTCTTTCACCTCTTGAAACACCTCTTCACACTTGTCATCCCATTGCAATGGATCATGGTTGTAATGAATAAAGAAGCTGAGAAGACAATGGAATAAACCGTGCCATGTACTTCACTTTGTGTATAAAGGTTGCCAATTGCTTTGTACTCGTAGGTGATGGAAAAAGAATAATAGACTTAACCTTGTCTGGATGAGCCTCAATGCCATTTTCTGACACCATATGGCCCAATAACTTCACCCTTGGATGTGCCAGATGACATTTTTTTGGATTTAGTTGTCCGCCACATTCATCGTATCGAGCCAATACCATCTGCAACTTCTCATGGTGTTCCGCTCTACTGCTGTAGACACAGAAGTCATCCATAAAAGCTTTAACACAATTACCAATGAATGGTTTCAATACCCAATTTGCTCTCTCTTGATAGAAAGATGGTAAATTTGACACCCCAAATGGAAATACCGTGTAGCAAAAACAACCCCATGGTGTAATAAAAGTTGTCTTTGTTCGGTCTTTAAGAGCAATCTTCAATTGAAAATAGCCTGAAAAACCATCACACACATTGTACCTCTCATAACCAGCCACCTATCCAATCCAAGATCTGATCAATGAATGGAAGAGGATATGGGTTCTTCTTAGTGGCTACGTTTAAGGGTTTAAAATCTACACAAATCCTCCACTTTCCATCCTTCTTTGGACTGACTACTACTGGACTCACCCATTATGTGGTTTCCACTGGGACTATGAACCCTGCCTTCAATAACTTGTCCACCTCTTCCCACAAGGCTTCCATCTGCTCTTGACCCATCCTTCTGTTGGAGCTATATCATTCTTGTGCCACTGCAAATGTTTTGATAGAGCAACGTTGACTTCTTTCATCCCTTGTATATGCTGCTTAATGTGATCTTCATCCTGTAATCAATACCAACTCAAGAAACATATCGAAATGTGAAGGTTATAAATAATCACATCACATTGTCCTTAGAGACGGTTTGCGACTCCGCTCTAGAGACGACATAGAAACAAACATAATTCCGATGCAATCACATGTGCAGAAGACATAGAAACAAGTGTAATATCAATGTAATCACAAGTGCACACACATATACAAAGACGAGATGTAATGAATATAGTGGGGTCCCCCAAGATCTCAACAGCTGGAAGTTGTCATCATCATGGCTTCACGTACCATGGCATCATGGTATTCACCATGGCATAAGAGACGCTCAGAAAAGCTTTGAAATAGCAATCATCATGGTTTTACGTACCATGGCATCAGAGACGTTTTCTTCAAATCAACTAAAAGCTGTAAAATAGTAATCTTTGCGCTTCAATCCGGATCTTCAGACCAACCATTATCTCTTGCCTTGCAAGGAAGCATGTGCTAAAGAGATACTCGAGTGAAAAGCTGATTGAAGCTGTTTGCGCTTTTGATCATCCTCTACAAAGTTTGTCGCAAAAGGCGCTGTCTCAGCCTATTTTGTTTTCTTTTTGCTCAGTCGTGCTGTTTTTCTGATTAAGAGAGACTCATGCTACACTGATTTGTTTAGTTGACAAAGGATAGGGTCTATTTAGCGTCATTGGTACCAGCACAGATTGTGGTGTCCAGGGTTTGTTTAGCGGCTGGGTGTAGTCTTGACGGCAAGACTTTACCTGACTTCGACGGCCATGGCAACTGCGTGCTCGTCAATAGAGTTGCGGCCCAGCCAGATCTGCAGGTGGTTGTTGAGGCCAACCTTTCATGTGATATAGATGGCGGCTGTGCTGGCACTATGAGTGAAGGTCTGCATAGAACTATGAGAAAAGCTACGGCTGCGGGTGCGGATTCCTTCGACTTGGGAGATGATAGCTTCCTTCCTATCTCTCATGGACTTTGTAAAACACTCC
Organism: Adiantum capillus-veneris; assembly: GCF_014529385.1. Classification (NCBI taxonomy): domain Eukaryota; kingdom Viridiplantae; phylum Streptophyta; class Polypodiopsida; order Polypodiales; family Pteridaceae; genus Adiantum; species Adiantum capillus-veneris. The sequence continues at coordinate 39,193,575 of NC_140958.1, forward strand.
AGCGTGCCTCATGGTCGCAAGAAGGTAAGAGATGGTTGGTCTGCAATAGGACATGGCGCTCATCTGCACGCAAGCTACTCTGTTATTAATGAGATCTCACGTGCACTATGCATAACCTTGAGTTTATAAGCCCTGAGTCGCACGTGTGTAGGGAGGTGATTTGTAGAAGGCTTCAAGCTTTGTCTTGGCACAAAATAGAGACGTCACAGTGATGTCAGCTACGATGCCTCACGACGTTGCCTACATCTGCCGGCCCCAATCGGCAACACACCGTAAAAAATTGGTATTTTTACCTTGTTGTTTTATGCTACTTCAAGAAAATATAATGTTATTTAAGAGTTTGGTTGTAAGTAACATTGCCAAAATGTTTTGGTATAGCACGAGTTACTTTTTTGTCTTTGATTACATCACCAACATGTGGTATTTATGTATAGCTTTACTCATAAGTATTAAATAGATATTTAGAGATCATTGCCACTGCTTCTAGCGTGAGACTTACAAAGGCTGGCAGTATTACTTTAGCTCAAGGAAACTATGTCAAGCACTGCCGTCATTACAATCCAAAGATAGCATCATAATAGTCCAAAGATAACGTCATAATAGTCCAAAGACAGCGTCCCATATTCAACACTCGTGAGCCAACTCCTGGATAGATAGAGCTATCTGTTTCAAATCTTGATCATATGGTTGCTGGCTCATCACTCATAGAGTTATGTCACTTATATTTGGTCAATCGATAATTTTACATCATGATTTTACTAATACTTTCCTCGATGATGTGATAGATGATGGATGTGACAGAGACCTTGTATGTGTACTTGAGAGCTTGGTGCCTCGTACTCACCATTGGTGTTATGTTTGTGTACTTGAGAGCTCGGTGCCTCGTACTTACCATTGGTATTATGTTTTATTTCTTCAGAGAGCTCGGTGCCTCGTACTTACCATTGGTATTATGTTTATTTCGTCATATTTCAAGTGCAGATATTATGGGCATCAAGGATGAGAAATGTGACAAATTTTATGCGTACTTGGGAGTCTGTTATCGTCCTCTTGATTGGTGATATTGTTGTTATCGTCTTGTTGCACCATCGTCGTCACTCGTGATGTGGTTTTTATTTTCTTATTGCACCCTCGTCATCATTAGGGATTTTGGCAGTTGTGATTATACAACAACATTGTTTCATATCATTTTTGTGTTGGCTTGTGTTTATCTGCACAGATGTACTACATTCTTGTTATATGTATATGTGTCATCATTATTTGTTTCTCTGTCATCTCTAGAGCGGCATCGCGAACCGTCTCTAGGGACAATGCAATATGATTATTTCTAACCTTCACGTTTTGATATGTTTCTTGAGTTAGTGTTGTTCACAGGATAAAAGCCACATCAATCAGCACGTACATGGGCTCAAAGATATTAAAGTTGATCAAAGATATTGAAGAATTTGCATCAATTCAATTGTATATATAGGGTTATTATACTTCCAAAGATACTTGAGAGTGCACAATGTATATTATGGAGTGATGTAGCTCCTCAAAAATGAAATTTGTAAACTTTGATAATTGTTAATATAACAGTGCATGTATATGGTGCTGTGGGTTTTTCCCTTGTACCCCCAAGGGTTTTTTCATCCACAGTTAGGGACTCCTATTTGAGTGCGGGTGTTGGAGCTATATAGAGAGCCCACACTTATGCTATATATAGCTAGGAGTCCCCACTATATATGTGTACTCAGTGTGTGTTCTATATACACTTTGGGGTTTGCATACGATGGTGTTGTCTCTCTCTCCTCTTGTCTACCTACACTCTCTCGCTCCAGTTCAACACCTTCTTAGCCTTTGCCTGAGTGGCTTAGCACCTTCTTTCATCTCTATATGCATCTCTTCTCCTTTGAACCCTCTAATCTCTTCATATGAAGTAATGAACAAATCAGGAAAACTAGCCAGCATGTGCAAATATATCTCCTTCTCCATAGCTGAGAGGTCTCCAATGATCATTTGTGTCATCAATTCTTGCTTCTTTGACAATTCAACCTTGTTTTGCATCAGCCCTTCAATCACTTCATAAGGCCCTTCACTTTCATCTTCAACCTCATTTGCAAATGGAAGTAAACCAGACTCAAGGATTCCTTAGTCCATCAAAAGAAATGCAACATTAGCATCCTCATCGTGTTGGTAGTGCTATCACTGTCCTCATCAGTCACTATGGAATAGTCTTCATCACTAGACTCATCCTCATCTTCATAAAGCTCCTCCAATCGTTTCCTTGTGTCCATATTATAAAGCTTCTTGGCACCGAACAGCTCCCACTGCACGTAACCATGGTCTACCCAATATAATAGGATATGCTCCGAATCCCGCTGGCATCACATGAAAATCAACCACTGCCTTTGCATCATACGCCTCCACTTCTAAGCTCTTTACAACACCCAAACATTTTATTTTTTGATGGTTTGTCAATCTGATCCGGAAGCCTGACACCCCAGTCACTGTAAGACCCATCTTCTCAACGCATGACTGTGTTATGACACATATTTGGGCTCCACCATCCACATAACCTTGTCCCATATTTTTTCTTTTGTGCAAAACATCTACTATTGGACAAATGTCTGGTAGCTCATCCATTGCCAAAACCTTCACTGAACCTCTCTCTGGCTCTTTCTCCATTGGGCAGCTTATAGAGATGGTGCCTAAGTTAAAGAGATAGTGGAAGAGGATGGTTATCGGCTTTCCTGCTCCTCAGATCCTCCTTTGAGTCGTAGCTTAATTGCCCATCCCCTAGTGGGAAATCTGAAACATGAAACTTACGATGAGCCCTTCTTTTCCTCGTGGACTTGACATCCTCGCCTTCATGGATCTTTCCCTTCTTCTTACTAGGACCTGGGGCACTTCTTCCTTCCTTGTCCTCTGTGGTTATCTTCCCAATAGGAATCACTAATGTATCCTCTAGCTTTGATGCCTTCTCCAAGGTGACTACACTTATCACTTTTGTCTTTCCCTTTTCCTCCTGGGTTAATCCATTGGTTCCTTCTTCTCCCTTAATATCAATGCCATAATCATTTGACCTAGTTAGCACTTGTCTTGGAAATGGATACATATCTCCCACCCATCCTTGGTGGCTTATCACATTGCGGGCTGATGTGGCCCAACTCTCTGCAATTATAACATGTGGGTGTCTGCCTCCAGAACCTACCACTGTTTTGTCCAACACCATTCATAGGTCTTTCTTCACCTCATGGCTGATTTGCAAACCTCCCTCAAACAGGATTATTTCCCACTTGAACTAGCATGTTTAGGCTGAGATTCTTCATTAAATCTACCACTTGCCTCATGTCTTACCTTAACCCATCATCTTACAGTGCTTTAGTGACAACTGTTGGCATAAACTGAGGAGTAACGACAACCACTGATTCATGATGAACCCCTGGCATGCGACCTTGCGAAGAATCCATAGGCTGAAATTCAAACCTCATGGGCAAAGACTCTACTCCTAGCTGGCTCATTTTTCTCAGCTTCCACTCTTTTTTCCTTGCTACCTCTAGTGCATCTTCATATGTCCTAGGCTTCTTTAGCTCCACTCTCCAACGTATATTCTCCCAAAGACCAGCCAAGGATCTTTCCTTCTTCATCATGTCAGGTGGGGGTACTTGTGGTGATAAGGCCTTGCACATCCTCTCCCGTTCCAATGAAAACTTTCGTATGTACACATCTACTGGCTGTTGAACCGGAGGGAGAGAGAGCAACTAGACGAAGAGAGTCGAAGGAGAAGAGAGAGAGAACTCCATAACTGCAAACCCCAAAGTGTGTCTATTGATCACACGAGATGTGTTTATATAGAGGGGACCAGGGTGCTATATATAGAGATACTATATATAGCTCAACACCCCCACTCAAATGAAGGTCCCTAACTATGGATGAAAAAACCCTTGGGGGCTCAAGGGAAAAACCCACAGCTCTATATATACCCACCGTTTTAGATTGCCATATTTAGATTAAACGACAAGGTTCACCAAGATCTGTAATGACATGTCGAGCTCCATGATATCATGGGTAAGGTTACATGATGGGTTTTTATTATCTTTATACATGGTTCAAGGTGATATTATAATTTTTTGTGTTTTTTTTTTTTCTCCATTGATCATGGCTTTGGTTCTTGATACATGCTGTCATGATTTTTTATAAAAATATTTCACGTGATTTTACAAAGCAGTTATCTATTGACTCGTCACTATCTTGAGGTTTTGCAGATTTTGCACAAAACTAGCTTCTGTAATGCCATGGTACGTAAAGCCATATGGTGATTACTATTTTACAGTTTTTATTTAATTTGAAGAAAACATCTCTGATGCCATGGTACGTAAAACCATGATGATTGGTATTTCAAAGCTTTTTTGAGCGTCTCTTATGCCATGGTGAATACCGTGATGCCATGGTACGTAAAGCCATGATGATTGGTATTTCATAGTTTTTATTTGTTGAAAAGCGTCTCTAATGCCATGGTACGTAAAGCCATGATGATGACAACTATTAGTTGAGATCTTGGGGGCCCCAATGTATTTATTACATGCAGGCTTTGTATATATTTGTGCACATGTGATTACATTGATGTTACTTTTATTTCTTTGTCATCTACACATGTGATTGCATTGGCATTATGTTGAGTGGCGTCGGGAACCGTCTCTAAGGATAATGTGATGTTTATATTTCTAACCTTCACGTCTCGATATGTTTCTTGAGTTGATGTTGTTTACAGGATAAAAGGCACGTCAAGCAGTGTGTACATGGGCAAGATATTGAAGTGGCTCAAACATATTGAAGATGTTCAAAGATATTCAAGAATTAGCATCAATTCAATTGTATGTATAGGGTTGTTAAAGACCCTTGAAAGGGAACATTCTAAAACAGGAGTGGTGTAGCTCCGTTGAGCATTGTAAATATATATTTAAAACAAATTCTCAATAACCCCAGCGGAGAAGCCAAGAGAAATCCTTACTGAAGAACGAAGGTAGCTCACACGTCCAACCTATTGCTCAAAGGTTGTGAAGATTTTCAACCGAATAAAACAACCATTGAGTATGATCAAATAACAGAGAAACAAATTATACAACTAAGGCGACTATTGCTATGCTTCAAGTTTCTTTACAGATAACCTCTGCGCCACCATGCTCCATGGGTTATGCGTCATATTAGCTTGGTATGAGACATACAAGAGATTATAATATTTTAGGTGCCAAAGTAGTAGAGGCAAGGGGTCGGTCCCTCGATCTGCTTTCCATGGAATAGGACTATGAGTTTGTTGGCTCACTGATTAACAGATCATGATTACTGGCCATGAGGACTTGGAGAGTTTGTGTCACGAAGGAGAGGTCTTTGGCTGATTTTTGGAGCATTTTTCACGCTACCAATGAGCATAGCAAAAAGTTAGGAGGAGACGGAGCACGTGAAAAGATACAAGCCATGATTTGTGAACCAGAAGGCCACCATAGATGCAAGTCAAATCCACGCCAGCAGAGCTGCAGCTGATGGTAATATTGAACCTCCTAAGAAAACCTCTATAAATAATAATCCTGCTTACAGCTTTGCAAGGTTGCAGAAGATGGGAGACAAGCAATTGGAGGTGACGAGGATTCTAAGAGGTAGATAACGAGCACTCAAATCAAGTCTTTTCATAACTGCAAAAACACTGAGTGGCTGCTTCAAGTAGACGTGCCTAGCGCGAACCAGCTCATAAAAACTTATGCGCCTCAAGAAGATTAATAAATTGATTATAGCCCTTGCAAGGTAGCGCTACAGTGCACAGGGCATACAAAAGTTCATGAACGATATGGGCCGCGGCACGTTGGATGGATATGGATGTTGGCTGGAGAGTCAAAAAGCACGAGACGATAGCGATGATGCTTAAAATAGCATCAAATTAAAACCGAAATTCTCTTCTGAACGTAGAAACTAATAAAAGCGCTACAATAGACGTTGCTGCGAAATCCTTTCTCTTGCTTAAGTGTGCTACCGAGACCTGTGTTGCATGCATAAGTGAAGGCCTTTCTCTTGGCTGCTCCGTTGGGGTTGTTCCGCTGCTGCAGGTCCTCTCTCAGGCCATCCTGGCCTTCCCGTTCTCTCCTGCTTAAGCGGTACTACAGGCCCGTGGGGCTGTAGCTCTTGCCCGCGACCATAGCTCACGGCCTCCTCTCTTGAACTAACAGCCTTCCTGCGCTCATGAAATCAAACCCTAGCCTCGGCCTCTTGAGGAGCACGACGATGGGCCGGCAATGATCGTGCAGAAAAATAGCAGCCCAAGGCTTGTGTTGCGTGCATAAGTTAATGCCTTTCTCTTGGCGCAGGCCTATGGCCTTACGTATTCCCGAGGTGGTCTGGGGCTCCTACTGGCACACACAAACACCTCCTTATGTTTCTCTTGTCGCTCATAAATTTGGAACCCCAAACAGAAATCTTCTTGAATCCTAGGCAATTCAAAAAAAATATTGAACAATAATTTGTACAAGTATATACTTATCTCCTCTTCATGGTCTTTGTGGTCATGCGCTCCGCAGCTCTGATACCATGTTGAACCGGAGGGAGAGAGAGCAACTAGACGAAGAGAGTCAAAGGATAAGAGAGAGAGAACTCCATAACTGCAAACCCCAAAGTGTGTCTATTGATCACACGAGATGTGTTTATATAGAGGGGACCAGGGTGCTATATGTAGAGATACTATATATAGCTCAACACTGGCTCACCTTCCTTTTGCACCAAACCTTGTACTTATTACCACACTTTGTCAAGATCTTCTATCTTCACAAACTCCACTCCCAATCCATGCCTTAGATTGTCCCAACTCAATCTTACAGCTGGATAAGCCACATGCAACTCCTCTTCAAATGCTTTGGACCAAACTCGTGCATCACTCTTCAAACAAATTTGAAGAAGACGTAACATCTGCGTCGGTCGGGTCATGGATCTGGTTGCTAATGCAGGCAACCTCCATCTTTTCCAAAAAGTCTTCCACATCTTCATCACTTCTTCCATGAAACTCCGGATAAGAGAAAGCCATGGATACCCAAGTTACGATGCTTTGAGAACCCCTTCGAACACACTTGCAAGAACCCAAAACTTTTGACTAACTCAATTCCCAGAAACTTCAATGGAGCTCAGCTTTAGATAAGGACAAACACATGCACATAAAATAAGTTTTCATAGTTAATCATCGGAGTTACAACAGGCAAAGGACATTCCAGGATCTCTCTTAATCTTCTTGGCCCGAACATAAAGACTATGCGCTGCTGGAAAAAAATCTTCCTGGACACATGAACATTTATCTAGATTCTTTGAGTTAAATTAAAAGGAGTGAATTGAGGGCCATTTTGATCATCTATTAACGTCAACCATGCAGCTCCCAACCGCATAAATGGCTTAAAAGACAAAAAACCAGCCATCATAACTTGGAAAATTTTTGACAGAGTTTTCCTAGAAGTAGAGCAGTGAGAACCCAAAATATAAATTGTATATGTATGCATAAACTGCCAACAATAGAACTCGAGCATCAATTAGGAATCACTAGTACATAGCCTATGGCGAGGTCACGAAAAGGGTGCTCCAGCTACCTGTATTACCGAAAGGATCTCCAAATTTGAGCATTCCCCAGCTCAATAAAACCTCACGCTATTGACCCTCACACGAAGGCTGTCAAGTCAGAAATGACTACCTTCCAGACCAAGTCTCAGAAATGGTTGGGGTTGCCAAATAAAACCAAATATGGCTCCACAAAGGCGTACAATGGCACTTTCCGCAAGTAACGTACAATACCAACACACAATGTGCTCAAGCCGGCGCCAAATGATGCATAGCCATGGAAACTGCAAGTGACTTCCACTGCTAGTGTATCACTCTACTCCAGCTACCTATACCTGTCCCTATAACCTGTAACCTCTCGTCTGCAACCTGTAATCCCGAATATCTAAGCTTGAAGCTCGAAGCAGAAGGTACTCAAAGAAGATCCTCCGTGGGGACGCCAAAAGAATGTGAGCGGGATGGAAACACATAGAACGCCTCTATAATGACCCGACACACACTCTTGGGATGATACAAACACACACACACACTATGGGGCACCACTCGGCTTACAAAACCACCTGGCCGAGACAGGAAACACACCTATGGAGTGAGAGGAGAGAGACTATCTGTTTACCCACTCCACACAGAGAGAGACACACACATACACACCCAAAAACTCAGCTCAAAAGAGGAGAATTTCTGATTTTGAGTTACAAACGAGCTTGGGCCAACACCAATGGGGAAAACAGCTCAGACAATATGGGTAAAAGATACCAGATACAATCACAAATTGGAGTAGAAGCTTCGCTCATAGATGAAACTTACACAGCCAAAAGAACATAAAAATAGTAGGATTTTGGCAAAATGGAAAGCGCCATGGCGTTCGGAACGGCCCAAAACCCCAATCTACAATGTCAAAGTGCTCAAATCCGACCTCGGATGAGTAGTTTACGACCAAAACAGGCTCCAAAAACAACAAAAACTCACTTGCGGCTGTTCCTCCTCTTCTCTTCATGTTTTTATGGTCTTCTCTCAGATTGACCTCGTAGTGCATAGTTGTCACCCTGCTGCATCCATCCGCACACCTGGCACTCAACTTTTTCCAATAATGCATCCCGTCACCACGTGAAGTGGCCCCAAAAGATGGTCCTCATGATGACCTTTCTGCATAATTATCACAAGAAAACATCCACGTTGTGTCCTTGCTTACCCTCATGCAAGTATTGACCCCATTCGACCTCCTAACGCCACTAGATGCCATCTGACGCACCTGCTTACCTCATGTCGTCGGCCCGCGGATAGCTTCCTCGAGAAGTTTTACGCGCTATCAACTCCTCATTATTATAGAAAAAAAACATTGGTATTGGTAATAGTGAAAACCAATGCACTATGTACAACCTGTCCTACCTGTACACATGTGGGCCCAACGTAACCACCTTGCTTTGTAAAATGGGAAATTCCTTATATTGATGCACCATGCATGTGTATGTACATATGTGCAATCCCTTGCTCCAAAAAACTCCTGACCCCAGGGACGTAGGACTTACACTAGCAAAGGAGGTCGTGGTGAGGTTCTTTTTTATCTAGTGCCCAAGTGTTGCAGTTACAGTGAGACCTCCTGATTTCTCGAGTAGACCAAGGATATGTGCATTCTCTTTTGGTTTCCTTATAGGTTAGGACAATCTTAGTTGTTGGTTTTACTGCAATGTGCATTGAGTCTGCACTTTGACTCTTATTGCAAATTTTGTTTCATAGGCGGTTGTAGTAAGTAGGGACTAGACTCAAAAAAATTGTTATCATGTACCTCGCTATCATCTCTTTTTACTCTGTTTTGTTTATTTTCTATTTTGGATAGATGTATGAGTAGTAGTTAGGTTAACATTACATTTTAGTGTTGCTTAGACTAGACAAAGTTGCTTTTGGATACCATATTGTTACTTTTGATGGTAAAGTGATTGAATATGCAAGAAGTGTGTATAGATTGAGAAGAGTGTGTGAATTGAGATATTATTTCTTGTACACTTTCATATACACAACAGAAAAATATCTCAAAATTTTGGCTATTGTTTGAGTTATCAGTTGTTGTGAGTTTGAGTAGGACCTACATTAATTGGCTAAGTCACACTTAAAACTTTAGACAAAGGTCAAAAAGTGATCATTTGTAGTGTTACAAGGTGTCTCTGGGAATCCTTAGAGGGAGGGGAAGGGTACAAAGGAAGCTTTTTGATTTTTTTGTCCATGGAGAAAACTTCTTTCTATAGCTTCATAGAAACAGTTCGTTGAAGGGTTTGAAGCGAGCTTTTTGAGTGACCTTTTTGTCCATGGAGCAAGCTTCTTCTATAGATTCACAAAAATAGCTTGTTGGCCGAGCATCTTCAGTGAGTTTCTTGTCCATGAAGCGAGATTTTTTCTATATATTCACCAAAAGATCTTGCTAAGAATGCTTTCTCAAAGAGATAGAGAGAAGAGAGAGAGAGAGAGAGAGAGAGAGAGAGAGAGAGAGAGAGAGAGAGAGAGAGAGAGAGAGAGAGAGAGAGAGAGAGAGGGTAACATAGGTTACATCCCATGGGCTTCATTTGCCAGGGAAACCACTCATCAACCTCGCCAACAAGAGGAGTGCACATTTTCTCTCAAATTTGTTGCCTTTTTCCATCGTCGTTGATTCTTGGATTTACGTCAATCCAAACAGAGCTCGATCATTGGTGTATGTTGCTTGTGCCAATGGCAGACAGGATCCAACACCAATTTCCAAGATTCTCTTTCCTTATAGTCCGACTCTATACTCTCTGAAACACATTGCATCAATAAGTGAGTCTACCCACCATTCACTCCGTCTCAATATTCACAATCCATGCGCTTCATTGGCCAAGCAAACCACTCCTCGCTCACCAATGAGAGGAATGCACACTTTCTTTGAAATCCATTGCATTTTCTATGAAATACACTGCATTTTCCTCACTGCCGCAGACTTCTAGAGCCATAGAAAACAAATGGAGCAAGTTTATTGGTCATGCCATGGTAGAATTAAGGGATCCAACACCACTTTCTATTATTGACTTTCCTTATAGGCCAATGTAGCCTCACTCTAGTCTCTTTGAAATAGACTCAATCTGGCTCTCTTTGATAAACATCCAAGGGTTCTAGACCTTCAACAAACTTGACACCGAACATGCCTCCTCAGCACTTTGGGAACATACAATCCATGTGATTCATTCGGCACACTCCTCGCTCGCTTATGAGAAGAAAGTCCATTTTCTCTAAAGTCCACTAGATTTTTTTGACGTCGTCGACTCTTGAAGCTACATCAATCCAAATGGAGCCAATCATTGGTGTAATGTTCATCCCATGTTTAGATGGATCCAACAACACTTGAGAAGACCTGCTTCCCTTATAGGCCAATGCAACGTCACTCTACCCCTCAAAAATGGACTACGTCTGTACCTCTTTGACCAAAATCTAAGGGTTCCAAACCCCAGACTAAATTGACACTCAGCATGTCTCCTTTGCACTCTAGAAAAATGCAATCCTAGTGATTTGTTCCCCAAGGGATAAAATCCTCGCTGCCCAGTGAGAGGAATGCATGTTTTCTTCAGAATCTGCCTCATTTTTTTGTCTGCATAGACTCTTGGAGGTACGATGTTCCAAACGAAACCAGATTATTAGTGCGTGTTGCTTATGCCATGGGTAGATGGGATTCAATACCACATGCCAAGGTTTCCTTTTCTTATAGGATGAAATAGCCTTAATCCACTCCCTCTAAACCGCATTACAATATCCCTCTTTGACCAACAACTGAGGTTTTTAGGTGTTTGACAAACATGGCACCAAACCTGCCTGCTTAGCACTCTGCAAACATGCAATCCATGTGTTGAATTCTCCAAGAGAATGATTCATAGCTTGCCAATGAGAAGAATGCCCATTTTCTCTGAATGTTACTACGTTTTTCATCACCGTTGGATGGGTAGAAAGGGTAACACACTCGAAACCCAAAGAGTTTTCCTCTCTATAGCCCAAGATAATCACTCCACCCCGATCCACTAGAGTTCACCTTCAAACTTGCACAATAAAAAACAATCCACACCTATCCGCCCTGTTTATAACCATACCGCAGCACACACCGCTCTCTTTTCCTTTGTGTCACACACAAAGATTGGGGAGGCACACACATCTCCAACATAAGCACCGGATTGTCGGAACAGATCAGAGAGAAAAAGAGGGGAAAGGGGAAGAAACGACACCAAAAATTGATATGGTCTGCTTAAATTATGACAAAAAAACCTTGTCTACACAACCATAAGAAACCAGTACAACCTGCTCAGCATGGAGACCCCGAGCAACAAAGGGAAAACTGCAATCTCTGGCTTCACTGCTCATGCCACCCCCTCGCTGAGAGCCCGACAACAAAAACACAACTATGATGGAACCTTCGCTCCAAATCGCTCCCCTCTGTCCTGTTCTGAGAACTCGAGAACGTGCCTCCGAGTCTGCCTCCTCTAGGTCGAGGGTTCCTCCCTTAGCAAAAAAACTCCCCGCTCTTCTTCTTCCTCCCACGGAGGACACCTAATAAAAATGTAACCTATCATATGAGTTCAACAAAAGGGTATTTAAAGCTCTTGAAAGTTATTGAAATATATATACAGAAGGGCATTATTTTTTCAAATTTGAAAAAAACTTACAGATTTTAAAAGAAAAGGGTACATTATATTCCTTAAAAAATTCACAAATAAGGGGTTTTACAAACATGTCTTGAACGCACCTGATATTGTAGTTTTACACATAGTGAACCCCCTGAGTTCTTCCTCTTCTCCTTTTCGGCTCCCCAAGAGTTTGCTTGCCCAAAAACCTTCTTCAAAACTCTGCCAAAAATGGGGCTTCCTCTGGTCGTGTGAGCCTCCTTTTCTATTTTCAGAATGTACCTTATATTCTAGCACCGCTTTTTTGCATGCGACCCCTCCTTTGTCTTGAGACCCAAGTTTCCAGAGTTGCGGCGACGCCACTATGGGTACCATCTCTTATCAAAAGCTTTTTGGCGCCTTTACGGCATGCGTGCACATGTGGGATCGTTAGCCATCCACGTGGTGTCACCGCAAGGCTTACTTCCTTTTAATCCTCCAAGGCTCAAGTTGCACAACTTGACAACTTAAAAAAAATCCTTTTCTGTACCGCCTTGTGTCACTTGCCATCTACTAGTCCCACCTTTCCCGAGCAACTGAATCCTCATGCAAGCCGCCATGCTTGTCTTCAGTTTGTTCAGATCTTGCTATAGTGTGATGTTCCTAGGCCGCTCCAGTGAAGCATGCCAGAACTAAAAAAGGCATCTGGCATCACTTCATCGGAATCACACTCCAATTTTAAACTGCTCTAACTTTTTGCTCCAGGCTCCGTTTGGCAAGCCGTCAAATCTCTTGACTCCGTACACTGCATAGCACCTTCTTAAATTCTGCTGAGGCCCAAAAAATGCCAGATTGCATGATTCTTTAAGTGGTCAAGTTGGCACCAACTCGGCCCCTAGCAAATCTTCAACTAACTATATCTTGCACTCTGTAGCTCCGATCTACAATTGAAAAAGATGGTTATGCTCCATCAATCAAGCACTACAGGCCTATACACTGACATCCACTTGGGCCACATGTCCCTAGCTGCCATGTCGGACAAGAATCTGCAATGCATTTCACCTTGAAACTCTAATAGATTAGGCTGTGTAGCTCTATTTGATGAGTCATCTGACCCTATTCCTTCAGCAAATCAAGTTCTACACATCTGGACCAAAAAATAGCACTTTGATCGCCCTTAATCTTCCACCCTGTCAGGCCCTATCTGCAGTCTTTTTGGTCTAGAAAACCACATAAATCATACATCTCAACTACCACTTACCTCCACAAGCTCTCCCCATCTGCCCTAGCCCTCTACCATGCATCCATGAGCATACACATCATTTTCTATGCCCTTTTCTAGGGTCGACACACTTTGGCTGCACCATCACTGCCTTACCCCCTTGTTGAATACTCATGTTCAAACCAAAAAAACCTTTATTCTTCTACTGACTGCAAACACTTGCAAACACTACCCAAAATTGTGAGCAAACCGCAAAAACCTACCATATATACAAGCACCTACTCTTGCCAACTACTGCCAAATCTCAAGTGGGTGGCCCCACCCCCTACATCACATGGCTTCCACGTGGATCAAAAATGTGTCATTGAATCCTTCCATCCATCTATAGCACCATCCAGTAATGTCCACTCATGTCCGCAACCAGCCAGGCACACAATATGCCCAAATCACCTTAGCAATTCTTCTCTCCTTTACCTTCCTTATTAACACACCTGTCTTTGTAAACACACAACTTGTACTAGCCAATCAACCTGGAACTTCAACCACACCACCTGCATCAAACAACAATTCTGACCCTCCCTCCCAACCATGTAAAGCAGAGTTCATCTCCATGGAACTCCGTATCTGGCAGATAACATACCTTACTACTGCACTTACAAGCATATGGCCATAGAGTGTATTTTTCTAACAAGATTTTATTTTTGTGTTTTTTAAACAATGCCCAATTTTTCGTGCGAGCCATTTTCTAGAGCAAATATACATGTTCTAAACAATGTCCAAAACCACCCGGTAAGTTTATACACAAAAGAACACCGGATTATTAGCACAATAAGTGTCACACATAAGTTGTTGCATCATTAAACAAAATAAACATTACCATGCCAACAGTGTGTGATCAAAAACCTGAGAGTGTACTACTTCACTAAATAGAGCGAGGGGCAAAATGGGGTTGCCTATCTTTGATATAGAAAGTATAGGGTTCATAGCACGGGGATTGAAATACGGGGTTGGCTAAGTATGAAGGCATCATCCATCACGAATCGCAGTCAGTGTGATTGATGTATTAGCATGTGCTCCTTAGGTTGCAGACCCAAGACATGCACATACACATAATAAATGTGCTTACAAGCAATGAATGAATTTTGAGGTATCATTATTTTTTGGAAATTTGGACATGTATAGCTTGTCTCGCCTTTGATATGAACATCATAACACCTTTCAGTAAGTATACAAAACACAACATGTTTCTTTTGAATTATAGAGCCTTCCTCTAAGAAGGTTCCAACCATCGCTAGAGTTGCTTCAACCCTTTTTTGTGCTTCTTTTGAATTACCATGCCTCCACTTTCGTCGCATACTACTTAAACCTCCTTCTCCACATAATAAAGAAACCCTATTTTCTTTGTACTTTGGTGTGCTAATACCAAGCCACTTGGAAACCTACCATTGTAAGACTAGAGAGCTCTTCTCTTGAGACTTTTGTCCCCCTTGCAATGGGCCAGATCATAGGGGCTATTGGTACCTCCTTCACCTAATTTTTAACTGACTTTGTGTGCTCCGCATCATGATTGCAAAACCATAGCCATTGGTCTATGGGTTTGTCTTTGTAGAATCTTTTTTACCAAAAGCATGGCGCAACCAAACCTGTACCATGATATTAAGAGTGTTACCACAATTTTTCCTACCCACAACACCAAAAACCTTCCTATTGTAATGAATGGGCATTCCGTGAAGGGCCCATTGTTCATGTGGAATATCATGTTCCTCTACATAGATTGACTGCTCTGTGTTGCATGTCAAATGTTCATTTTCAGGCATGTAGTCTTTTTCAATCTCTTCTTTTTCGCTATTGCTTGACTCCATGGTTTCAAATCTGATATGACGTGGACGACCACAAACTTTGTGTTGTTTTGACTCCATTACATATTCTGGACGATGAGAACTAATAGCTTTTCATGTCTCTCTCTTCTTTCATTGCATGGTTTCCTTGTCACCATGTAATGTGGCTCTTCATACATTGGGGTGCCTGCAACAACTCCTTGCGCCATCCTTGCAATGACAACTGGACTTGGAGTTTGTTGTCTCTCAACTCTTGAGAGCATAGATCCAAGTGTGGGACCCGTGCCTATATAATGACCTGTGAAGAACCCCAAACGCTTTGCACATTGTATATACGAGTTTAAGACATCACTAACACACACATCATATAATGAAATCTTTCTTCTTTCCCCTTCAACAGCCAACCAGCTAGCATGAATGCTCTTAGATAAGTTTATACTTGGAATTTGTGCCTACTCCCATGGAATTTTATTAGCTTATCCACATAATTGTAGTTGAGTAATTAAACATGGTTTTCTTGGATCACAAAGAAATAAAATATAAACTCACATTCTTGTTGATGTTTCCCCAATGCTCAATTTGTTGTTCCACCATTTAAACCATCATTGAAGTGCCTCTAAGTTCTCTTTTAAAGCATGAATTAACCACCAATCTTTGGTATGCCTTGCGTTAATTGTAGCCTCTTCTTCAGTTGTTGAGAGCCTAAATGCTTCACACATTTCAATGTGCTCATTTTGCTTTTGTGAAGGAACAAATTGGGAGAGATGACCTATGACACGTTTTGCTGGTAAGTTGTCTCAAATGAATTTGAATCCAAAGTTACTTGCATGTAAAGATTACCACTATAAAAAAAGGTTGCTGGATTCCAGTACCAGACTTTCGTTGATGTTGTACTTGTTGATATGGCCCAAATTGATAGATTTGCTTTGATTAGGTAAATGCAACGTCCATGAAACATTAAATTTAGTATGTTTACCAATATATGACTATAAATGTGTTTTAGATAGCATCAACAAGTTGTTTGCCACTCAAAAGTGGCATCTTTATAGCAAAGATGGAGTGCCATGTCGACAGGTAGCTCAATTGATTTTAGTAGATTTTCCCACGGGTTTATTGGTGGACGCCCTTGGTCCTATCCCTTGGGGTAAGTAAAATTTTATTATTTTAAAGGGTAACAAGAAAGTAACTGGTCTTATTAACATTTTGATTATTTAGAGGGCATGACTCTTCCCAAGTGGAATACTTTCTCATCGGGTTTGGTAAGGGGTTGCATGGATCTTGCTTGCGAGTATCTGGCCGACGAGGGCTTCTTGGTCACCATGTGCTTAGCTGAGCACATAGGGGAGTTCCTTGTGGATGTATCAAGAGTTGGGCTTGTGCTTCGTGGTACTTGGACGCTTGTGTGTGACTTCAAGGCATATCGACATCCCGTCACTAGAGGGGCAGTAAGATCATTGATGTTTTAGTATATTTTGTTTTTATCTATTTTATGGTAAGCTTTTTAATTTAATAATATCATATTTACAATTTGTATATTCAAATAGGTGCTTGATCTTATAATGTGTCTTTGGCATCCTGTTGGTCAAGTTGTGACGAGCTACAGCTGAGACAGTGGGCTGAAGATTTCGGAGAAGTTGTTTCCAACATACCGTAGCTATGTATTAAATGATTGTGTTTCCCCATAGAAGTTGATGGTGAAATTGTTAGAGGTGGTGCGGAGAGAAGTAGTGTATTTTGTTGGTAAGTCACTTATCTTGTATGATGTTGATTTGAATGGTCCTTGTATTAATTAAGTTTGACACATTGTTTCCACCACTTGCAAGAGTAATGGTGTTTATTTCTATTTTGGTGACATGGTGAGGTGGGTGTCTGGAGTATTTGGGGCAGGTAGCCCTTCAAGTATGGATTATGAATCCTATATTATGAAGTGATTATGGGACGCTTAGCGCCTGAAAATGAACACCTGCAAGGTCACAATAATATATCTATGTGGGCAAGAGGCCCAACAAGTACAGATTCTGCATACAGAATTGTGTGGATTATGTATTGCCTACACGGCACTTAACGCCTGAGAATACACAAGGACAAGACCTCAATCATATCTCTATCTGGGGAACGAGGCCCTTTGAGAATGGAATCTGAATACAAAATTGTAAGGTGTATGTGGGGCATTAGGCGCCCTAGTTCCTGGTAACTTAAGTTTCTATAATGATGTGATTGTGGGGCGCAGGTACTCCAAATCGAATAAAAAAAGTTGGAGAATATTGCTAGGAGCCATTACATGGCCATAAGGGGAAAGTTTCTCTACCTGGGCTATATCCCAAACTAGAAGAGGAATCCGCCAAAGACTTGATGGAGATATCACCAATACATAGTACGAGCAATGACGGTGTGATGCTCAAGAGAAGAGCACTTCAATTCAGTAGCACTACAAAAGTGTTTTCTAGATGGACACCATCAACGCAAGCTGAGTAGAATAACCACCGCCAACCGCAAAATTCGGCCCAACTCAATACCTTTAGGCCCTTGCTGTCTGGAGTATTTGAAAACTTGGAGTCGCTTTTACTGATTTTATCCATCCACGCAATTTTCAGACAAACTTTATTGCATGGGGCAATACTTGTAGTAATGATTGTGGGGCAGTGTTCTGGGAAAAAGTAGCCTTCTGGAAAAGTGTACCTTAGCTTATCCGTGATCCATCCATGCATTTAGCAACCAACGTTGCTGCCTTTAAATGTCTGAATGCATGGCTGAGCTACTTGTAGAAATTGTGGGGCGCTAGGTGCCCAGATGTAGTGTTCTGGAAAAGTCTACCTCAACTTCGTTGTGATCCCGTTTAAAACTCAGGACACATTATTGATGGGAGTTGAAGCAGGAGAGAATTCTATAAAAATGTTTAAGAAAATGGAGACAAATGGGGCGCCTAGCTCTTTGGCATGTCTATGGGGCACTAGGCACCCCAATATTTCATTGTTGTGGCATGCCTCTATAGTAGATTTGACCAAGCATGTGTCAACAAGCCCACATGATTATTTTTATTCACCTTACGTTATCACCCTCAAAAGATGTTATTGCTCTTGCAAGCTTTCCTATAATTTAGGGCGCAAGTGGCCAACATCAAGAATACTGTACTTAGGCTTTGTAAAGCCTCTTTGTCCAACATGAAGATTCTTGAGCACTATCCACCCATCATTCCATGGAAGTCTCCTCAGTTCTTTAAGTAGAGCTTCAAGTAGATGCATTCAAAATTTTGAAGGTGCCTTCTCCACTAAAATTTTTCAAGTGTGTTCTTAGGTTGCCGCCCATGCTCAACTTGATGGTTCATATATGGTGTTTTCGGATGGTTCTCATACATGTGAAACTCCTCCAAGAAGATTTTTTTCACCTTTTGTACAGTTCTTTAAGTAGAGCCTCAAGTAGATGCATTTAAAATTTTGAAGGTGCCTTCTCCACTAAAATTTTTCAAGTGTGTTCTTAGGCTGCCGCCCAGACTCAACTTGATGGTTCAGATATGGAGTTCTCGGATGGTTCTCATACATGTGAAACTCCTCCAAGAAGATTTTTTTCACCAATACGAAAGGTGAAATACTATACTTCAAGCATATGCTATATAGAGCTTCTAGCGAATCTTTACGATGCTAGGTTCCCCAATCTTGCAAGTTGCCCTACAATCTAGGGTGTGCTAGGCATACCATGATGCCATTGAAATATGCTATGGCTAGCATCGTGAATATGGGGCGCTAAGCACCTCAGGATGCTATGGAAATCTTATTATTTCTTCAAGTAGAGCTTCAAGTAGCTCTAGTAGCTATGCACCCCAGAATTCTATGGAATCTCATTATTTCTTCAAGCAGCTTGATGGTTCTACCAAAGAAATTTCAAATGGTTTTGTTACATCTACCACTCTTACAAGGAATAAATTTTTTTTGAAGATAGAGGAAAATAGTGATAGCATGGATAGGAAACTATTGCATGTTATCCCATCAATTGGTATGAAAAAGCAATGCAAATGGATCTCTTGTTTGCTTTCATTGTAATGAAGCACCAGTAATGTTATAAGATTGCCCTTGCTATGTATATTATGTGCTGACATACAATGACAAGGCTTGTTTGTTCAATCATCAAGGTACAAACAATAATCAGGTGGCCACAATAATGTTGAGATCTTCCATCATAAGAAAACGCGAGCTTGTGTCCCGTGTCATTTCAAATGTACCCAAGACAGGACCAAAAGAAATGAATCTTGGAAAACAAACAGTGATGGGAGTTGTTGCACAAGAGGATGGTGTTGAATTAAACATTACTAAGCTCTTGTCAATTTTAGAAGAGATGAGACCCTTGGTGCGAATGCACATGTTTTTCATGAGATTTGTTTCATTGGGAACATATTCCTATTTATTTTTAAGCACATACACATTTTGTTTTTTGCAATTTCAAACAAATGACGAAGGAGGCGAGTGGTAGCAAAATTGGTGTTGGTGCCAAAACACAACTACTAAAATTAAAAAGCACTCAAACAAATGATGAAGGAGGCGAGTGTTAGCAGAACTAATGTTTGTGTCTAAACACAACTACTAACATTGAAAAGAACTTATGGATATCCTTTTTTCCACGTTATTTTGTTTCTAGATAAAAGTATTCACCTAGATACAAGATGGCGTGTTTTCAAAATGTCAACCACTAGACGTGGTTTTGGAAATGAGCTAGTGAATAGAATGCATCGAGATGGATCTGAGTGGTCGACATAGGAGTTCGGTTTTCTTTTATCATGTCTGATTGGACAACCATGGAAGTACATGTGTTCATGACCCAACATAAGTTTTTGTGTATACAAGCAATTCACTCATTGCTTTTGAAAGTGAGTTTTCCATATATTGGATTGCAAGATCCAAGAGATGCAAACTATAGCAATATGAAAAATGAAAGAGAAGGATGCATCATACCAGGTCATGTTTTGAGAGATGATGAACACAGTGATGTTGGATAATGGACAACCCGTACCAGATTTTTGAGGACTGGTCCTAGATGGTTGACCCTTGCTTTGTCTGGTACTAGATGGGTGACCCTTGCTTTGTCTGGTCAGATTTTTGAGGGTTGGTCCTAGATGGCTGACAAAACCGTTGCAAACTGAAGAGCAGTTCAAATTGTTTTTAATGGAGGACCACAAAATGTGATGGATGGAAAAGAACACTCCTGTTTGTTTCACAGAAAAAAAATCATGAATAATCACACTAACCAATTTGTAAAGAAGAAATTTCAAGATGAGCACAAGAGACTTTGTGAAACGTGGAATTGCGCTTGGTGTGAGTAACGAATGCAAAGCGCAACACGGACCCCAACGACCTCAAAACGCGAGGATGCCAAATGCACACCGAGCCGTCCACGGTGAAGCGAACAAGGGGCACCACCTAGCTTTGAGCAGCTAGGATGCGGACAATGGTGATTAGATATATCACAAACTCTACACACCGAGAGAGAGAGAGAGAGAGAGAGAGAGAGAGAGAGAGAGAGAGAGAGAGAGAGAGAGAGAGAGAGAGAGAGAGAGAGAGAATGACGTAGGTGATGAAAACCCTCAGGATGTGAGGAAAAAATATTTTCTTGCAATATTTACAACAACCTTATTTCCGGCGAGGTGGCCATCATGGTGATAGAGAGATAGAGGGAGAGATAGTGAGCCTAATAGTGCGTTCTCTAGAGGTGACTCATAGACACAGAGACTTTGCTAGCATGAGTGTGTGTGGGGCAACCATTGGATTCAGGATGTGGACATAGCTTCTTTACACAATGCAAATTCCCAAAACTGCTACACTAAATTCCCTCTCTGGTGATGCAAGTGTTGCCAATCCCTCCCACCAAAATGCTACCAGGTGCTCACCTGTGATGAAATTGTTGCCCCCTGATAGTAACCTCTCAGTGCCTTTTTATAGGTGCTGGCTGCTTTAGGTTAGGGTAATCTGATTAGATTAAGGGTCCTAATCAGGCGAGACAAAGCAAGTGGTGGGTCCTAGATGGTTGACCCTTGCTTTGTCTTGGGGATTTAAAAAATGAAAACTCCTAGGTGGGCCTTTGTAGCCATCACCTAGAGAGAGGTGATAATTTACAAATTGGGATTTTTACAAGATTCGGTTTAGAACTTGGAAAAATTAAGGATTTTACTGAAGAGGGCGTCATGATCGAGATGCTAGTGAACGGCGGCCTTAGCAGGTGCGTTGATGTAGCGCCTTCGTCATTTTCGGGGTCCGTTGGGACATGCCTTCGGTATCTTTTCTTATTTTGGTGTCGACGGCGCGAGACTTGTCCTCTTTTTTTTTTTCTTTTGATGACATCGACTCCTTCGATTTTCTTGTTTTCTTTGATGTGTGTGTATGGCGTGTGTGTTGTTTGATTGTGTGGGTGTGCGTGCCATGTACTTCTGTATTATGTGTATGTGCTTGTGAGTGCGTATATATACAGTATGGGTGTATGTATGTGGGGTTATGTGAGTGTGTGTAAATGAAAGTGAGTGGATGGGAACGAGGGAAAAGGTGTAATTTTATTACATTTATAATATATATATGTTTCTTTTTTTTTTAATGTCCTGGCGATGGCGACATAGACGCGAGGGGCGGGGAAGAGTGTGTGTGTGGGGGTGTGAGAGGGGGTGGAGGGGCATGGGGTATGTGAGTGTGTGTGTGTGTGTGTGTGTGTGTGTGTGTGTGTGTGTGTTTTACGAGAGAGATAGAGAGATCCTTGATGGCAGTGCCTGCACAGGCGAAGAGCACGCGAGAGAGAGAGATGGTGATGGTGAGCAAGAGTCAGAGAGGGAGTTTGTGAGGGTGTGTGTGTGCGGGTGTGAATAAGAGAGTGAGCGGCACTGTATTTGGCGCCTTTGGGCCTGTTCAAAGAGAGAGAGAGAGAGAGAGAGAGAGAGAGAGAGCGCAGGCTCGGATGGCCTGGCCGACAACGCGCGAGAAGGGGGGGGGAAGGAGGTCAATGGGGTGGGGTAAGTGTGGCGGCCCGCCAGAGGAGGGGATGAGGGTGGTGTGTGGGTGTGTGCATATTGTTGAGCCGGAGGGAAAGAGCGCAGGTAGACGAGAAGAGAGAGAGACGACTCCACAATATGCAAACCCCAAAGTGTGTATAGAGCACACATTGAGTATACATATATAGTGGGGACTCCTAGCTATATATAGCAAAAGGGTTGGTATATATATAGTTCCAACACCCCCACTCAAATAGGAGTCCCTAACTATGGATGAAAAAACCCTTGGGGGTACAAGGGAAAAATCCACAGCACCATATATATGCACTATTATATTAATAATTATCAAAGTTTACAGAATCCATTTTTTAGGAGCTACATCACTCCATAATATACAATGTGTACTTTCAAGCATCTTTGAAAGTTTAATAACCCTATGTATACAATTGAATTGATGCAAATTCTTTAATAACTTTGAGAAGCTTCAATGCCTTTGTGTCTCTGTACATGTTGCTGTGTTGAGAGAGAAAGAGATAGCACAGAAATAGAACTCCAAAGTGTGTAGAATACACACATGAGATGATGTATATATAGAGGGGACTTGGGTGCCATATATAGAGAAGCCATATATTGAGTAGCTTCACATATAAGCTCAACACCCCCGCTCAAATAAGGGTCCCTAACTGTGGATGAAAAAACCCTTGGGGGATCAAGGGAAAAACCCACAACTCTATATACACGCACCGTTATATTATAAAAATCATTGAATATACAAATGTTCGCGAGGAGCTACATCACTCCTTTTACAATGAATATTTTATGAGGAGCTACATCACTCCTTTTACAATGAATGTTTTATGAGAAGTTACATTACTCCTATCCTATCAAATACAATAATGAATACAAAGGTTCAATAAAGAGGGGTAAAGGCTATCGATTAGCTTGTAATCAAAAGTGTCTCCGTGAATCTGCTGTGTAGCTTTTCATCAATGTCCCATCACCAAACATGTCTTCATGTTGTCATCAATATGGCATCACCAAACATATCTTCATAAATCTTTTATTGTCACGAAGTTTGTCTTCATAAAATCAATCCTACATAGATCATAGACTCAAAAAAACATAGTCATGAAAATTATTAGCATCGTTAGTGAAATAATTACGTTCACAATGCCATAAGAGATGGTTCGCGACGCCACTCTTTGGAAGACATTTATACGCACGACAACATATGGTACATAAAGTATGAACGTAAAAGTACAAGATGTGTGATTACGTGATGCAAATGATATGTGTATATACTACATAAAACAACATTTATCAACGTAGTGATCAATGAATATCATCAAAGTATTAACAAAACATCATCATTGTCTCAATAAAAATGAATAAATCATCATGGTATCAACGAAAAGCATCATGATATCACCGAGAATAATCATTGTATAACGAAACAACATCATGGCATCACCGAGAATAACCATGGTATCAATGAAACGACATCATGGTATCACCGAGAATAACCATGGTATCAACGAAACATCATCATGGTATCAACAAAAATCACCATGGAATCAACAAAATATCATCATGGAATCATCGAGAATAACCATGGTATCAACGAAATATCATTTGGGCATCACCGAGAATAACCATGGTATCAATGAAATATCATCATGGCATCACCTAGAATAACCATGGTATCAATGAAATATCATCATGGTATCAACGAAAATCACCATGACCAAAGTATTAACAAAACATCATCATGGTACCATCAAAATCACTATGGTATCAATGAGAAATTATCAATAAAACAACGTAAACTATATCTCTAAAAGAATAATTATACGAGAATCAATGAACGATTATATCATATAACAAAAGATCATGTACCAACAGTAGCTCGATAGAATTTGGACGATTATCAACAGCTCGATTGAATCGAAACGATATGTAACTGGCTTCTGCAGCAAAGTTACGTCAGTAACAAATATATGATTGATGAAGAAAAAATATAATTGAGAAGTTTTCAATTATGAGAAAAATCAAAAGCAAAAAGTAAGTCCGAGACGATAACCCAAAATCGGTGCAGAATTTAGAGAAACTTTCTTCTCCAAAGTTATAGAACACATCGATTCCGATGGCTCAAGCGAATAGTTTCTCATCGATTTCGATGCCTGCAGCGGCTAGTTTCTTCTGCAAACTTGTAGACCACATCGATTCCGATCCCTCACGCGGGTAGTTTTTGCAAAATCGTTTTCAATTAGCAGAAAAATCAAAAACATAAAACGAAACTTCCTTTTCACCTATGTACTCAGTCCGCGAACAATAACTCAAAATTGGTGCAGAATTTGAAAAAACTTTCTGCTGCAAAGTTGTAGACCACATCGACACCGGTAGTTTCCGCAAAATCGTTTTCAATTAGCAGAAAAACCAAAAACATAAAATGAAACTTTCTTTTCGGACATGTACGCAGTACGTTAATGATAACTCAAAATCAGTGCAGAATTTGAAAAAACTTCCTTCTACAAAGTTGTAGACCACATCGATTCCAATCCCTATCGCAGGTAGTTTGTGCAAAATCATTTTCAAATAGCAGAAAAATCAAAAACATAAAACGAAACTTGCTTTTCGGACATGTATGCAGTCCACGAACGATAACTCAAAATGGGTGCAGAATTTGAAAAAACTTTTCTCTGTAAAGATGTAGACCACATCGATTCCGGTCCCTTGGGGGGTAGTTTCTGCAAAATCGTTTTTAACTAGCAGAAAAATAAAAAACAAAAAGCGGAAGTTGTTTTTCAGGCATGTACGCAATCCGTGAACGAAAACTCAAAATCGGTGGAGAATTTGAAAAAACTTCCTTCTGCAAAGTTGTAGAACACATCGATTCCTATGTCTAAAGTGGGTAGTTTCTGCATAATCATTTTTGATCAAGAGAAAAGCAAAAACAAAAACGTACTGCTCTGATACCATGTTGAGAGAGAAAGAGAGAGCACGGAAATAGAACCCCAAAGTGTGTAGAATACACACATGAGATGATGTATATATAGAGGGGACTTGGGTGCCATATATAGAGAATCCATATATTGAGTAGCTTCACATATAATCTCAACATGCTGGACGTGACTTTTATTCTGTTAACATCAACTCAAGAAACATATCGAAATGTGAAGGTTAGAAATAATCACTGCACATTTTCCTTAGAGACTGTTGGAGCTATATATGGCTCACTCTACTCAACTTGGTCTCACCTATATATTTGTATCTTGTGCTCAACATGAATCAGTCTTTGGGAGCGTATATGGTGTGTCTCTTGTCTCGTCTCTCTCTCTTTCTCTCTACATCTCAACATGGTATCAGAGTGGTAACGATCACGCGCCGATTCAATTCATGGTGACACAACAGTATGTGTATGCGATTCGCGTGTAAGATTCAAAAGTGCTACAAATCTTATTTTTGAGCGTTGATTCTTGTTAACTGTGGTTGTTTTGTGTTAAAAAGAATATGATTAGCGTTTTATGTGGCGTTTATTTCTAATCAATCTAATCGTTGATTACGTTTTCTTGTTGATGACACCCTGAAATTCATCTCAATTTTTCTTGATGTTCTGCTCAAAATTTGGAGAAACGGAAAAGGCGCAATGGAGTGTAGCGCAATGGAACTTTTCATCCAAAACTTGTTCGTCTCCTTGAGCTCTTCGATTTGAGTTCTAGGTTTGCGTCAATTGGAGTTCGCAGCAGAAAGTTATGTTGTTTTTACTGCAATTGAGCTTGACGCAGCTTTCTTCGTCCTACTTCTTCGTGAAGCGTCCGCGATCGTTTTTCTTA
Organism: Adiantum capillus-veneris; assembly: GCF_014529385.1. Classification (NCBI taxonomy): domain Eukaryota; kingdom Viridiplantae; phylum Streptophyta; class Polypodiopsida; order Polypodiales; family Pteridaceae; genus Adiantum; species Adiantum capillus-veneris. Next base: position 39,219,590 of record NC_140958.1, read on the forward strand.
TTTTGGTATTAACTTTTTCGAGAAGGTTTAGCTTTTTTCTATTCCTATTGTGGCCGTCAATCTTGCGTCTCACGCCACTCTATTTTAAGGACTCGTTTATTATTAACGTCTCCTTTACCCTGCCTTTTTTGGGTGACGTCTCTCACATCTTTGGATGTTCCTTGAGCATCCTTCTTACGTTTATCGTTGACAAAACATAGTACTCATATCTCTCTCATTCTCATTGCGGCGGCCTTCACCATATATGGTGTGCAGATTTTGCGATCTTATCTTATACGTCTTCTCGCAACAAGATATGGCTATGAATATTCTCGTCAACGGCTTTCCTTCTGGCCAGCGTTCTGTTCCTCCTTTCCAAGGTCAAGGATTTTCAGGCTGGAAAGCAAAGATGTTGTTAATTCTTGAAGGCGATGAACTCTCCGATGTTGTTCTTGAAAATCGTGTTTGTCCGCCTCAGTCTGTTGATACGGATAATGATAACGTGCTTATCACTGAAGGACCTATATTTGAAGATTGGAATGTTGCCTATATGGATTAGCAACGACGTGATAAAGCAGCTCGTCGGTACATTCTTTTTTCTCTTACTGATTCCCTTTTGCTTGATATGTATGAACTGTCTACTTCCCACGACATATGGAAGTACCTTATTGCAAACTTTCAGAAGAAATATGCTACAGAAATACTTTATTTGAGAGGGTTTCTTAACAAGTTACAATATGAAGTTGGTACTGCCATGACGGGACATATTGAATCTTTCAAATCTATTATTAATCACTTTGCTACTGCCGGTGATCCTCTTCCACAAAAGCAACTGATTACACTTCTCCTTTATACGGTGAAGGACTCTTCTTATAATAACATTGTTACTATTCTCTCTAATAAAGATGGTCTTGATTTCGACCAAGCCTGCATGTCTTTAATTGAATACTCTCCACGTCAAGAAGGTCAGAATGCTGTTCACGATACAACTATGATTTCACAAGAAAAGACTGAGTCACAACAGATGGAACGTGCTATTTATGCTCGAAGGCGTCCATTTCAACGAGGAAACCGCAGAGGTGGCCGTCACGGTAATACTTTCTCTCGTCTCAAATTTCCTAATAAGCAATGTTCTTACTGCAACAAAAATGGCCATACTGAAGATGATTGTTGGGCACGTCAATATGATGAAGAACACAATATTACCATAAAACAACCATGTTTATCTAGAGACTCTTCTTCTTCTTCTTGTGAATATTGTGGACGATCTGATAATCCCACTCATATGTGCTATAAGCGTCGATTCGACACAGATCGGAATAGAGCATATGCTACTGAACATCGAAACAACATTGTACCAGAAACAAGCTGTGTCCTATGTTCAGTTGCTCCAGATAGAATACTTAATGTACGTGATGGATCACTTTTTATTGTCAATTCTGGTGCTATAGGAAATATGACATATCAGTCTAAGTGGCTCCATAACTATCATCCACTACCAGTTCAACGTGTTGTTTATCTTGCTGATGATACTACTTGTCAAGTAAAGGGTATTGGAGACTTATATCTTGGTACCTTATCTTCTTCCACTCGAATTTTACGAGGAGTATTACATGTACCAGATCTTCAACGTAATCTTCTTTCAGTTGCTAGACTTGTTGATCTTGGTCTGTTTGTTGGATTTGATCATACCAAATGCCGAATTGAGAAAGATGGACAGACTATAGCCACTGCTCCTCGAAACGGTAATTTGTTTGAACTCTCTCTCAACAATGATGTAGCAAATATTGTCACTGCTCCAGGTGATCATGATTGCAAAGTATGGCATCACCGTTTTGTTCATGCTGATTTCTCAAAACTCCTTGATCTTCAACATCGTGATCTTGTTCATGGCATGGATCTTAAAGCCCATCCCCATATGGGAATTTGTGAATTTTGTGCTCTTGGGAAACACAATCGTAAACCCTTTCCTCTTTCAAATACAACTCATTCTCATGACATATTGGATCTTGTTCATACTGATATATGTCGACCTCTACCTTCTTCGAGATCACAATATCGCTACTTCATTACTTTCATTGATGATTTCTCAAGGTATATGACTGTATTTCTACTTAGACAAAAATCTGAAGCCTTATCAGTTTTCAAACAATTCCGCAAGGCTGCGGAACTTCAAATTGGTTGTCGCCTTAAGAAGCTTCGTAGTGACAATGGAGGTGAATATGTTTCTTGAGAGTTTGTGAGTTACTGTGCTGACAGTGGAATTCATCATGAACACACTATTCCATATTCGCCTCAACAGAACGGTGTTGCTAAACGAAAGAATCGCACTATTCTCAATGCTGTAAGATGTATGCTGATTCATTCTGGCTTATCTCGTGTTTTCTGGGCTGAAGCTACTTTGACAGCAGCATTTATTCAGAATCATCTTCCTACTACTGCACCCTCTGGTAAGATACCCATCATAGCATGGACAGGTGACATTCCTTCTGTATCTCATTTTCAAACCTTTGGATGTATTGCTTATATTCATGTTACCAAAGAAACACGAACAAAGCTTGATGCTCCTGGTCTTAAAGTTATTTCTATTGGATATTCTGACACTTCCAAAGGCTACAAATTCTATGACCCTTCCTCCAAGAAAGTAATTGTGAATTGTGATGCTACTTTTAACGAACAGCTTATGGGAGGCTCATGGTCCATGGATGATTCTGATGATACTAAATCATTGCTTCAGGATTTTCCATTTCTTTCAGAAGATGAAACTTTTCCTATAGAGCAACTTTCCTCTTCACAACCATCCATTCCAAATGTTGCCAATGATGATATTGATATTTAAGTTGATTTGCCTATTGATTTTGAACATGGCTCATGTCATGTTTATGGTGACGATATTGCTGATAATGCTTTTTCTACTTCTGAAGATCTCGTTACTTATGATGAAGCTATATCTTCACCACAAAAGGATCAATGGCAAGAGGCTATGGAAGAAGCGTACGATTCTCTTATCTCTAAAGGTACATGGATACTAACTGAATTACCTCCTGGTCGTACAGCTATTAAATTTAAGTGGGTGTATAAGACAAAAGTGAAAGAAGATGGATCTTTTGACAAGTTCAAGGCGCGTTTAGTTGCAAAAGGTTACTCCCAAGTAGCTGGTGTTGATTATCAAGAGACTTTTTCACCAGTTCAACAAATCCAAGAAAAATTATGGAACAGTAACCATCATCATGGTTCCACGTACCATGGCATCATGGCTTTGTGGACACTTTTCACACAAAAAAAAAAGATGGGAACAGTAATGGTCATCATGGCTTCACGTTCCATGGCATCATGGTTCTCGCCATGGTATTAATGATGCTTTCAACAAATTACGGAACAATTTTCCTCATCATGGCTTCACGTTCCATGGCATAATGGTTCTTGCCATGGTATTAGTAACGCTTTCAACAAATTGCAAAATAGTTTCTCTCATCATGGCTTCACGTACCATGGCATCACGATTCTCACCATGGCATTAGAGACGCTCACAAAAACTTTGAAATGAAAATAATCATCATGGCTTTAGATACCATGGCATCAAAGAGGCTTTCAACAAATAAAAATATTGAAATAGCAATAACCATCATCAGCTTTGCGTACCTTGGAATCACGGTATTCACCATGGTATTAGAGGCGCTCAGAAAAAAACTTTGAAATAGCAGTTATCATGGCTTTACGTACCATGACATTAGAGACGCTAGTTTTGTGCAAAATCAGCAAAACCTCAAGAGAATGACTAGTCAATAGATAATGGCTTGGTAAATCTTGTCATCTCTTGAACCATGGATGCAGACGTATCATGTAACTTCATCCTACATCATCAAAATAATCAGTCCAATTACTTATGAAGACAGCTGTATTTTTGAAATTGTTTTATGGTGGTTTGGAGGGGGTGACAAGCAGGCACACAATGACTATGCCGTGATCATAAAAAATAAATACATGTAATAGTCGGTTGTGGTAAGCATGGATGAATACCAACATGAAACGACATGCTCCCGTGCTCTTAACACTAGGTTGGTAATGGGACACTTTTATGTCCTGTTAAGTGACCATTATCCTTGAATTACATTAAGAGTTTCAAAATGGATTTTGAGGTGCTATCTATCTAGAAATTTGTCTCATGAGCTGAAAAAACCTTGACATTTTTTTAGAATATCAATCCCATCTTTAACCTTGTCCTTGCACAACATTTCACAACCTAAACTGTGTGAAAAAACGGGTCCTATTTTTGGCTTTTTTCAACTTTTTGCAACTATACCACTCTAGAATTCATGTTTGTGAAGTCTATAATGCTAGAGAACTATCTTTAGTAGTCCTCAACATGTCCTGATGTTTCCAGGGAGAAATAAATGTTTAAGTTGTAAGTTATGACCAAATTACAAAAATTGTCAAATCCTGTTTTTTAGCCAATTTTAGCTCTTCTATGATTTTTTTGGTGGCTTTCATGATATCCAAATGTGGTTTTGATTTTCTATGTCCCATATTGTAACATAAAGCTAATATTCCTTGAGTTTTGGGGCACCTAATATCCTATTTTGCATAGTACACAACGATGGTTGATTTTTTCTATTATAGAAGAAAACGAAACATTCTAGTATATCAAGTATAGCTTTTTCAATATTGTTAGTTTCTTGTGACAACTACATGCATTTTGTAGGTAGTAATCATATCTAGTCATAAGGATCAAATTTGGCTAGATATTGAATAATTTCTATGGGATTCTACAACTCATAATGTTGAACCCAGTTTTTTCATGTTTGCTGTATTTAGCACTTCATCTTTGTCCCCAAGATTCCCCTTGGTAAGAGATGTATTATTCTTTTGACATGCTCCATGGATCCTTATGAACCTAAAGGACAATAGGGAACTAAGAAAACATGCATATTTTTTTTGTATTGAGCGTGGCTATAGAAACTTTGGTGATAGGTTTGCAGAATGGTAAAAATTCAACTTTTTTGTACCTATTTCTTTTAGCAAAACAGAAAATAGTGAGTGAGAAGCAATCATATGTTCTGATCACCAACCCATTGAAGTTAACTAGGGAATTTATCTCAAGTCCTACAAAAATACCTAATCTTATTTCTATGCAACAAAATGGAAGAAATGACTGTTTTGATGAAAATGTACTGGTCCATCAACATTGGAGGCTTGGTGTGACCAAAAGATGAGAAATTTTACAAGTTTCTTATTTTTTCCATGTGTAGTAGGCCTTGAACTATAACCTCATGAAAGGATTTTACAAAGTGAGTGGATCTACTATGGTTTTGGAGGTTTTTTTCAAAACCCTGAAAGGACACTTTTATGTCCTATTAGGTTACCAACCTAGTGTTAAACCTTATCATCATGTGATGCCATGCAATAGACCTTGCCACAACATTTGATACCCAAGGAAGCTTCTTTGCAAAATTTTCAGCTACGTAGATGCAAGATTAGCTTTTTATGTAGGTAGGCATGTAACTCAAAGCAGGGTGACCAATCTAGATGATCAAGCAACTAGTTGTCCGAGTCATCACCCCATAATATTAATTGTTGATTTGCATGCTACTGATACCCAATGCTGAGCACTATTTGGTAATTGGATGAAGCCGTTAATCATGTCAAGAGTAGGATGGTCGATGTTTGGTAACTGGATGAAGCTGCTATTCATGTCAAGAGTGGGATGGTTGTTGTTTGGTAACTGGACGGAGTCGATATTCATGTCAGCGGGTGACTACTTGGTAGCGAAGTAGCAAAGCCCTCATGCCCTCATCTATTGCCATGCTCAGGGCATCATCCATCGTGGTGCAGCCGCCTGTGTACCTCTTAAACAATAGTTAGTGTACCGAGGACTCCTGAACCAAATAGCTGTCTGCTTTATTTCGCACTGGCACGTAATGTTTTTGGAGCTTTTCTATATACTGCTTTCGGTTTTGAATCAAATTATAGCCCATTTTCCCAGGCCGGTGCTAATTATATCAATAAGAGAATATTTTACGTGCATGTAGTACGCTACCACTCACACATCGAATCCTACTAATTTACGTTTGCGAGCTTTTTCACTGAGACATGGCCTGCTAGTTCTTGTGCTTGTCCTTCATCTCCAACACTTTGTAATTTTCCCTTTGTGCTTGGCCTTCGTCTCCAACACTTTTTGCTTCGATGGAAATTTCACTACCTCTCATATCTCTCTCTGTTGCTTCCCCTTCATAAACGCTCTTATACGCTATGTTATCAATATAGGATCTTGCTGCATCGACACAACTCTGATACCATGTTGAGCCGGAGGGAAAGACCGCAGGTAGATGAGAAGAGAGAGAGACGACTCCACTATATGCAAACCCCAAAGTGTGTATAGAGCACAAACTGAGTACACATATATAGTAGGGACTCCTAGCTATATATAGCAAAAGGGTTGGTATATATATAGTTCCAACACATATAGAGAGTGAGAGAGATTCTTCGTGCATGGCGGGTTCCTACACCGAGGGAGAGAGAGTGTGTGTGAGTGAGAGGGGGGGAAAGAGAGAGACAGTGTGTGAGTGAGAGGGGGGTAAAGAGAGAGAGAGGGTATGTGTGGGTGAATTAAGATAGAGAGAGATATATATTCTACTCCATGTGCCCATGGGGCCGCTTACATACATACACACAAAGAGAGAGAGAGAGAGAGAGAGAGAGAGAGAGAGAGAGAGAGAGAGAGAGAGAGAGAGAGAGAGAGAGAGAGAGAGAGAGAGAGAGAGAATGAGAGAATGATGGCATCCTGCCGGTGGGAAGAAAAGAAGAGGGGGGAGAGTGAGGTCAAGGGAGTGTGGACGAGAGGGAAGAGGGAGGGGTGAGGTATGGCGGCCCGCCAATGGAGTATGGACGAGCGAGAGGTAAAAGAGAGAGGAAATAAAAAAATGTGAAAGTGTGTGTGTGTATAAATAATGCAAGAGAGAGAGAGAACTCTTGTCCATGCATGGCGCGCCTGCCACTGGAATATAGACAACCACAACTTGGTTTATGCACTCGCAGGGCTAGGTGAGATAGGAGTAGGGATAAGAGAGATGGTGGTGGATTGGCAAAGCCGAGAAGGAGAGAGAGAGACCTCTGTCTTCTGGTGATAATGGACAGAGGTGTGGCCAAATTGGTGATGGCCCGCCAGTGTTTAAGCATAGAAGGGGTGGTGAATGTAAAAAAAAAACTGCTTTTCACCGTTTTTCTTGGTAATGTGCTCTCCCCTTCTTAGGGCTGGTTCTTGCGGACGTGGTTTCAAAAACCGGCCGTCATTAGCCCTCCCGTCTGTCTAGAGGCATTCATGCTTCTAGACCTACCTCTAATTCTTTAGTAGTGGAGTTGGAGGGTTCTCCCTCTTCTGGAATATCTAGCATGAACTTTGGATCAAACCTTAGAAAATACCTCTTTAGCCTCCATCCATTGACTCTAGTCTTATGATTCTCCCATCTGCTTCCGTCAACTTATAACTGTCGTTCTCGTAGCACCTTTTTACAATGAATGGTCCTTCCCATCTGGGTTGAAATTTCTTTGTCCTTCCTAGTGTCAAATCTGTTGGTGTATCTCAATACTAACATGACTTTTTCTAGGCCCATTTTCTTAAGCCCTTGATTGAAGGTGAGCCGGCGTCGCTCTGCTTGCTCTGCATAGTGATTGATTGCATCTTCCCTATCTAGTTGGAGCCTTTCCAAATCTAGGATGTGGTTGCGGAGATTGACAATTGGGTGCTAGCCATGACTCGCAAGCTGGCTATCTATACCTCAATGGGTAGAATGGCCTCGTTTCCATACACTAGATGGAAAGGGGTGAAACCTAATGATGTTCAGAATGTCGTTCGGTAGGCCCATAGAGCGGCCATGAGATGTTTATCCCAGTCACCTGTGTGGTTATTCACCTCCTTTGTGATGATTTTATAGATCATTCCATTTACCTTTTCCACTAGGATATTGCATTGTGGATAGTAGGGTGTGGAATATCGACGTGTAATGCCTAAATTTTTCGTGAGTTCTCCCACCAGGTCTCCTTTGAAACCTGCCCCCCTATCAGATATTATCTCATGAGGAGTGCCAAAACGGCAACAAATGTGCTCAAATATGAACTTTGCTACCTCTTGGGCTGTAATGCGGGTGGTGACTGCTACTTCTACCCATCGGGTCATGTAGTCTACACCAACTAGAACGTATAGTTTACCTGATTCGGCCCTTGGTAAAGGATTGATAGAATCTATTCCCCATTTTTCAAACGGACCATATGAGATGATAGGAGTCTGTGGCTCATGGGTTAGTGTACGATCACTAGCCACTTGATAGGCCTTGGATGTTTTACACCAATGATGCACATCCCTGTTCAGACTAGGCCAAGAGAATCTTGCCTGTAGAATCTTCCTATTGGTGATATCTAAAGCAAAATGACCGCCGTAGACACCATCATGGTAACGTGAGATTACCTCCGTGATCTCACTGGAGGTTGGTACTCGCCTGAGAATCTCATCCTTGCTTTTACAGTACAAGTGGTTGTTTACAAGGAGGTATCTTGTAGACTCCCTTACCCGCCACTGTTTCTGGCCCTTAGTGTACCCTTCAGGACATTTTCTTGTATCTAAGAAGCTAATGATATTAGGCATGGCATCACTACCTTGAAAGATGGGTAGTTTTAGTTTAATTGCTCCTATGGGAACTTCTTGTGGTCTTTCCTTGGCTAGAGAATCTGCCTCTTGATTTTCTATCGTAGGGACATGAAATAATTGCACTGCTTCAAACTTCCTTAAAAGACCCTTAACCTGGCTTAGTTGACCAAGTAAAAGTTAACCTAATTTATACAAACCCAAGTGCCGTTTATCTGCTTTATCAAAAGCAGAGCATCGCCAAACACATTTAGGTGTTGAATCCCTTGCAAAATACACTGTTCTAATCCAATAATGAAAGTCACGTACTCTCCTTCATTTTTGGAGTGGGAGTGTAACAACTGCCCAATGGAGAATACCCTCTCCTGTTGCTCATTGAAAATGATGATGCCAGCTGCAGACTGGTCCACTGTTCTCTTGTATGCTCCATTAAAGAAAAGAGAGTGAGCTCTTTCTAGCATAGGAATTTCTACCATTGGTGTCTCTTCTTTTCCTTCCGTGTTGACCTTCAGCTTCTTCTCATAGTGATGATAAGTAAGAATACCTACTAGACTAGACTTGGTGGAGTTTTCTACCTGTATGGTGTAGTCAAAGTCTTGTAATCTAGCCAACCATTAAGAGATCCTAGATGAGACATCCATGTGTTGCATTACATACGGAAAAACCTCCTCCATTGTTAGAATTACAAAGGGTCTAGGCCATAGATAAGAGCGGAACTTTGTAGTAGCAAACATTAATGCGAGCACCATGTGCTCTACTGCGTTGAATCCCTTTTCTGATGGGTTCATGACACAACTAGAGAAGTAGATAGGATGCATGAAATATGTTTGGGGTCCTTTTGAATTACTACGGCTCCAAGTGTATCACTTTCTACAATGGGGTTCACATAAAATGGCTCGTCCCATCTGGAGGTGAAATGGTGGGAAGCATGGCTAGGATTTGCTTCACCTCGGTAAACTGCTGCTCATTTTCTTCACTCCATGAGAAGACATCTCTCTGGGTGACTTGTTTTAGAGGGATAACCACTTGAGATAGCAAGTGAATGAACATGCTTAAGTATCCTACCTTAGGAAGGAAAGAGACCAACTGCTTAGCTGTGGTGGGTGATGAGAAAGATACCAAAGCTTGAATCTTGCTAGGGTGAGCCTCATTCCTTTTGCTGAAATTACATGGCCAAGGAGAGTGACCTTGCTTTCACCAATGTGACACTTGTCCACATTGAGCTGGCTACCCAAGGTTTGCAGCCTGGTCAAGCCATCATATACTTTGCTCAAATGGAAAGAGCATGAACTATAGATGCAAACATCATCTATGAAGACCCGTATTGACATTCCAAAGTATGGTTGGAAGACAAAAGTCACATAGCACTGGAATGTGGCTGGAGCATTGGTGAGGCCAAAAGGCATCACTCTGTAAGCAAAGCATCCCCTAGGTGCTATGAAAGTTGTCTTTTCCTGGTCTTCTTCTGCAATATTAATTTGAAAGTAGCATGAGTAGCCATCACATACTCTGTAGTGCACATGACCTGCCACTTCATTGAGAATTTTATCTTGTAATGGGAGGGGAAAATGATCCCTCTTTGTGGATGCATTGGGAGGTTTATAGTCTACACAGACTCTCCACTTTCTGTTCTTGTTTGGTGTGACTACTACTAGAGAGACCCATTCTTAGTCTTCGACGGGGTAAATAAAACCTGCCTATAGCAAATTCCTCACCTCTTTGAGCAGTGCCTCTTGTTGGATTACCCCAAGCCTTTTGAGATTTTGCACTACGGGCTTACTTCCTTCCTTGAGTCTTATACGATGTTGTACTACTGTGATTCCTCTGATCTTATCATAACCATGAATGAAAAATGTGAAGAAGTTACCTAGCATGGAGATCTATTCCTTCCTCTCTTCACTGATAAACTCACTGGAGAGCATCCGATGTAACTTACTTGTATCCTCTAAGGATTGGGTATCTGATGGTCCCTCTTAGTTTGTCGGTGGTGCTTCAGATTGTGTCAATCTTTTTGGATCTTTAAGGATGACCCCCATCACTTCGATGCTACTGTCACTTTGTTCAGTTGTTGTTGTCTCTTCTCCTTAGGTGGACGAATAGTCACTGGTGGAATCATCTTTTGAAGCCTCCAACATCATGTTGCGCTGCTTTCTAGTCGTCATGTCGTAGAATATAGACTTCCCTTTAGCGTCCTTCATCTGAATCATTACGATACTCCAGTCTTGCTTAGCCTCCATAGCCATGAGCCAGGGTCTTCTAAGAATGATAGGGTATCCCTCCCCTTTGTGTGGCATGAAAAAAATGTCTACCTCCACTTCTGTGTTGAATGCCTTCACTTTGACTGCATTCACAATGCTTACCCATTTAACTCTTACGTTATTTTCCGTTTTGGCTCGGCAGGGTTCTAGCCTACTTACCTCTAGGCCTAGATGGTGCATCATTCTCTCACTCATGATGCATGTTTGTGTGCCACCATCTATGTAGAAGTTTGAGATACGTTGCCCCTTGATGTGGGTGTCCATGGTTGGTAGGATGTCGTCAAGGTCCCTCCTAGAAATAGCCCCAGCAATCCTTGGTCTTGATCTTCTTGTACTTACCACCTTCGTCCATTGTCTCCTCATCCTTGATGCAAGATGGAGTAATTGGGGCCAAGTTATCTTTGGACCCTGCATCAACACATCCTGAACTAAGTCATATGGTTTACCATACTCACCCAGTGAAAATTCCAGAATGTCAATCTTTCGTCGAGGCTTAGATGCTTGCTTGCTAGACTCACCTTTTCATTTCATTTTCTCTTCCCTTTGAGAGGCTTCTTCGTGCCTGGCACGCTTCACTCCCATGCCATCCACTTATTCTACCTTTGCTTTCCCTTTGTTCTTCTCTCGGACTGGTTCTTCTACCTTTGCCTTCCCTTTAAGTTCAAGGCTAATAACACTCACCGCTTGGTTTACAGTAGGTGGTGGAGGTAGCGATGGAATGAGAGGTCGTGGTGGTGGTTGTTGTATAGGTGGTCAAAGGATTTGGATCGGTGGAATTGGCCCTGGTTGCTTGGGTGGTGGTGGTATTGCCCTTGGTGGAGAGATCTGATTCGGTCTTCCTCCTTTATTGAAATTCTGCCTTCTCGGATGTGGGCAGTAATACATGCCATGACCATCCTCCCCGCAGTTATAGCAGTGGTACTCTTGGTTTTGCCTTCATTGTCCTCTTCCTTGCTCTGGATTTCTGACAGGTGCATGCCCTTGCTGCACCAGATGCACATATAAACTTTCAAGCTGAGTAGTGATGCGACTCAATAGGTCTTGCTACTCTTCTAATGCCTCCTGTGGTTGGGCTCTATGAACGGGTGTTACAGACAGTGGGGTTAGTTAGATTGAGGTCGATTACTCTGACTCGTTGACTCTTGCTTGCATGCGCATCTTCTTCTCTTTAAGACGAGCTACTTCCACTGCCAACTCATATGTTGCAGGGAACCTCCCCTTCCCCTTCTATTTAAGCGGCGACCACAGGCCAGCAATAAAACGGTCCTTCTTCAGGAAATTAGGCACTCCTTCACCTTCCTCTAGTGAGGCAACCCATCGCTCCCACAAATCCACAAACTTGGATTCGTAAGTGGCATACTCTAGCAGACCCCCTTGCTTTAATTCCGTTAGCACAGCTTCCTTAACTTTTTTGAGGTTGTGCCTCCATCAAACCTCTTCACAAAGGCAGTACGTAGTACATCCTATGCATTTTTGGTAGCTTGGGGCAAAGCATTGTACCAAGACTTGGCCTCTACTTTCATCAATAGAGGAAAATTTTATAGTCGTGAGGCATCATCATCCTTGGTGGAAACCACACAAGTAATGTCGAAGTCATCCAGAAAGCCGGTGGTGATGTCTTCTCCCTTCTTTCCACAGAATGTAAGAAAAGAGACACTTGCCATGGTAGCAACTCATGAAAATATAAACTTTTTTTTATTTATAAAATTAAGGACATTAGCGGCTCATAGCGGCTTTTATAGGGTTGGGTGGATAGATTTAAAGCAAGATAAAAATGGAAACATTGAAGGAGTAGTGGTAATCCAATATGGGAAGAATGATAGGGTTTGGGGAGCTAAGGATTTCTCCTAGCATCGCAGCACCAAACAGATACACAATCCTTTGTTGGCAGAAGATTTCCCTATCTACATAAATATTCATATGCATGTGTTGCAGAAATCTAAACGGGAACGCTGTTGCTGCGGTTTTCATCACACACGGAGGGTGGAGCCCCTACTTATACTCTTACCGTGCCTATGTTGATGAGTCCGCACATCCTCAGGAGGTCATCGCCTTTCATAGGCTCCACTTTCCCCTTCGTCACCTACCATGTACGGGGTGATGGTGACGCGTTTGACTACTCCTAGCCTTTTAGCTAGCAGTAGCTGCTAGGTAATTACCGTAGTCCGCGTGTTGCATGAAATCCACTCCATTCAGCTGTAACTCGTCTCCAGCCCACTAGGTCTCACCCGTGGTGGAGAGTTTCTTCAGGATGAGCTATACGGGGAGAGAAAGAAGACCCTCTACCCATCCTCCAAAGCAGCAAGAGCAGTAGCTGAACCACTCCTCCTTAGGGCATGGAAACCTTCTTACCACTTCTGCTTCAGGATTGTCAAAATGGATTGGTGATACTCACATGCGTAGTGCGAATCGATAGGCGAACTTCCACCGCTTAGCGTCGGATGACCTTCTTTTTCGCAAACTGGGTACGACCCGGTTTTCCGAACTTGAAGCACTCGTGTGGCCAAATGCTTCTTCCTTTGGGGTCATGTGTTTCTGGACTGTCTTGGCCCTTCCTTCACTTTGGCTCGAGCATCCCCTTTTGGCCACTTAGGAGTAGAGGCTATACCTTTGCTTGCAGTTTCCTTCGGAAAAAGAGGCCTTAACGATCTTTTTCCTCCCTTGATATGGACGATCTCCTCGCGGTGAATGTCGATAGAGATGATTTCAGCCCCTTCCTTACCTTGGTTGCTGGCACTCATTGACAGTGTGCTTTGGTTGACAACAGTGATGGCACTTCATAGCCTTCCTACCTGATGCTCTCAATTTGTAGTTAGAACGAGCAACACGAGATGGGGAGCTTACCTCTTCAATACTGACAACACTATAGCCTGACAGTAGTACTTCAATGAAGGCATTCAATGCGTCCTTAGTCTCCTCCTCCTCTCGTTCTCCAGTTGGAGAATTATTTCAGCCATTCGTTCATGATTGGTGATGTGCGTTGCCTTGAGCATTGTAAACTGCAGGTTTTCGAGAAGCCCTCCTCAGTTGGGGCACCAAATGACGAGCACAAAGCACGACATAGACCACGGCAGCCTCAAAACCTCAGGATGCCAAATGCATGCCGAGCTGGTCATGGTGAAGCGAACAGGGGGCACCACCTAGCTTTGAGCGGCTAGGACGTGGTGTCGTGCCGTGGCACATTGATAGTGTGAAATAAAATATTCACCTCACTTTTGACACTTCTCGATGCATGTAAAGAAAAAAAATAATGTACATATCGTGATATATGCTAAAGCGGCTACTGCGGTTGTTATCATGTAGATACGTATACGGGGAGTCGTGGCCCTGGATGTGGCTCATTTGCATGCTTTTTCACTTGATAAGATGCCTAATTCGGTTTGACAATGTACATAGTCCAAGTGTTTCATGGTGGCACACTCATCTTGCCTACAAAGACTGATGTGCGTAAAAACTTGCATAAATAGCAGCTAATAGACCCCGTTGTAGAATTGTATGGAATGTGACCCAAAATGGTATATTGATGAAAAATGATACTTATCTATGGTTTTTATGCTTATGCAAGTGATCCCACAAATGAGCTGAAAATGGCCTAGTTTTGGTTCAAAGTGGCAAAATGGCCCAAAAATTGACACATAAGCTCATAATGCCATGGGGAAGAGAGAGAAGGGGGTTTTTTACAGGAAAAACCTGCAATTTATCAATACTTTTCAATAGCTTCCATGGTTGCCCAATCTATGTGTGCTGCAGTCCTGCCTCTTCGCAATCTTGTGTATGAGCTTGTGAGGGAGTGAATTAGGGTTTCCCCTTATCAAAATGGTGTGTGGGGTTCAATTTAGAAGCTCTTAAATATCTGTAAACTCAGAAAATGGTCACCGTGAAGGTCGAAGCTTGTGTATTCGTTTCAATTGTTTGATGCGACGACTATGTAATTTGGGGCGAGGCTACATGATACTACCAAAGAGGTTTGGGTTTTGATTGAGAACTGTGCTTGTATGAGAATTGAGGTTTTATGCCTGAACATTTAGTGTTCCTAATTGCTCTTTTAAAGTAAAATTGGATGTGATTTGATGGTCCTTTCATCATAATCTCGACTACCAAAACAAGCACGTTCCAAGCACAATAGCAAAGAGGGTTTGTGCCATTTTTATCACGAACGCTCTTAGAGTTAAAACCATCTTTAGGAAGAGGGTTGGTGATTCTCCATAAACGATTTTTCATAAAGTGTTTGTAACTCTCATCACGAACTCTCACAGCCATAGGTTCCGCACCTTCCCAGCTAGACCGCACACATCCCGACATTTTTGGGGAACCCGACGCAAAGTTGCTGGGGTGGGAGTTTGTGAATTGATCTAGACACTTTGTTGTTGGGGTATAAGCGCCTGTGCCTTGCCCGGCCGCCCAGAGTCTGGGCGCCCACTGACCTGTATACCTTATACATAGCATAAGTGTATAGGGGGCTGCTCACTCTTTGAGTCTCCCCACCCATATCTGTGTGTCGTGTGTCTCCTTCTCTCTCTCTCACTCTCCGTCTGTGGTGCTCCCCGATCCCCTTCAATTAGTATCAGAGCGTAGGTGCGGAGGGAGCGCGTGTGTGCACAGTCACGACGATAGTGGAGAGCCAGTTTCATTCCCAAAATCGCGTCCGCGCGCGCGCACTTTCAAGAGTGCAAACAAGGTTTCGACTTCGGCATCGGCAAATTCAGCTTTTCGAGAGCGTTTCCACCAGGCGTCCTAGCGTTTTACTCCCCTTTTGAAGCCATTCGAGCCATCAGAAACCTCATTCGAGCTACGGTTGAGGAGCTGCATTTTTCAGCCCTCTTTTGGCAGTTTATGCTGCGTTTTTGGGTCGAAACGGAAGTTTTTGGCATAGCTTTCACACCCGGACTCAGATACATGTGATCCAGGAGTCTACCTTGGGGTTTTGGCACGCTCCGGACGCACTCGTCATATCAGAATTTTAAAATTCTGAACGCTGAATTTTTTGCAGCAGCAGTTGTTTATTGTGTGTTGAGGATTCCACACATGGTTTGCTCTCAGATGTGAGAGTGATATTTGCTGCAAGTTTCCTCACAGATGGGAGGATACGATGTATGCCTTATGTGGTTTGATGCTCACGGAGACTAATGTGATTGCATTTTGAGCTCGGCAATGTATGCCTTGAGCATGTTTTTTGGCAGTCATACGTAGAGCAGATATTTGTGTACTAGATTTGCAGGTGTTTGCAATGATGTATGCAGAGTGTGGAAGATTGTGTGTAAGTGAAGGTGCTGCCCTAAAACTGTGTGCACAGTAGCACAGTTTTCAGATTCGTTTTTCTCCTTGTAAAATGCAGATCTGAGAATTCTGTCTATGTTGCGCATCCGTTTCGACGTGGTCTACAACTTTGCAAAAGAAACTTTTTGCAAATTCCTCAACGTTTTGCTGATATTCAGCTCAGACTGACTGTATATAGAAATTCCAGATTTTCTGTTGTCGCATTGTGTGCGAGTTTGATGCACTTTTGGAAGCACGGGAGATGCTTGAAGTTGAGTGCATAAATTCTGAGCTGAAGATGCAATTGCAGCTTGTGTTAAGCTTGTGGTTTGAGGGTTTTTGGTAGACTTGGGCAACGAAGTACGGAGGCGTTTACACACCACCGAAGCGGTCTCTTGAGAGACGCAGTTTTTTGGAGCACACAGGTTTGCAGAGCTTATGCATGTATATTGAGTGTAGTTTGATGCGCATTGATTGCTCATTGTATTGAGCTTGCAGGACAATGGTTATTTTGTGTTGATAGCCATTGTGCGTCGAAACTCTGGCAAAATTTTCCCAGGAGTTTTATGCGTATCATTGTTGCGATCTAGGTAGAGATTGCAGGTTGCACTCGGCATTTGCGTGCGGTGTTCTCTGCAGGTGGGAGATTTGTGCGTGTGTATGCATCGATACCGCACAATGTGGGCTTGGTGATTAGCTCACAGATTGCAGTGTGATACTAGAGCATGCGAGGCTTGTATTGACATTGCGGGAGCTCTATTTTGGAGTGTGTCTCACAGGTTTTACATTGTGTTTCTGGCCATATTTGTAGACAATTTCCAGGTGTTGTTGGTGAGGTGATTTTGCTTTCTAGTTTGCTACATTGTGCTCATGGAAGAGACAGGTGATCGATCAGATTGTGACCTCTCACAGATGCGCGTGTTTGATGGGTCAGACTTTGCGGCATGGAGAGAGTGTATGCTTGATGCATTGACACAACGAGGGTTGCATCGACCATTGAGTGGTGATGTAGGTAGACCTTCAAACATGTCTGACGATCAGTGGCAGGAGCTAGAGGAGATGGCACTATCTACACTCTCTTTGCACCTTGCGAAAACTGTATATGCTCTTGTCATGTATGAGACTACTTCGAGAGCACTTTGGCGCAAATTACATGATATGTATGATAGATCTGAGTCATCACGGACTCGTGTGAGACATGTACATTCACGAGCACGCCGATAGGTGACATGTTGGTATTGTGGTCATTCTGGACACGTTAGACGGCGTTGTTTTTGTCATATGCGACATCGTAGGAGACATGGCAGTCTCAGAGATGTATGTAGTGATGCCATGGACTCAGTTGCTTTGACAGTTGAGACACATGTAGTGTCGGAGTATACTAGTGACGGGGATGTCACTTTTACCTCGAGCTATGCACGAGATGCTATACATGTGGATAGTGCACTCCCTTCGCAGTGGTTGCTAGACGCAGATGCTATGTTTCATGTCACGCCGCATCGTGCATGGTTTTGTAGCTATTCTAGCGGGATGTTTGGCAGTGTACGTTTGACCGATGGATCGGTGCATGCGATAGCAGGTGCAGGAGATGTGAGACTGTCATTACCGAGTGGTGCATCTTACTTGTTAAGACATGTGCGCTATGTACCAAATTTGACAGTGAGTTTGATCTCAATTGGTCAGCTTAGAGATTGTGGATGTCAGATTTCGCTACGAGAGCGAGATTTTGTGATGCATTTGGGTTCGCTAGTGATTGCAAGAGGTGCCAAGAGTGGTACAGGTTACCCATTGCATGTGGATCACGGGAGAGACGGTGTTGTCTCTGTGATCATGCAGCCACATAGACAACGAGAGAGCAGGCGAGTCTCTTTTGCTCATGGGTTGCAGGGTGCTTTGCATGGGGTGCAGAGTAGTGAGCTCGTTGTGCACACAGTTGGGGCACGACTTGAGTAGTCACACAGAGAGGTGAAAGAGTCAGACATGCATGCTTTGCTAGTGACTGAGCAAAGCAGAGAGTCAGTTGTGCGAGATACTTCTATGCAGGATAGACAGGTAGAGCGGTCTTGCTCTAGTGAGTCACGACAGGAGGACGTTGTGCAAGAGTCTATGCATACGGAGTTAGAGCATGAGAGCTCTAGTGAGTCACAGCAGATTGAGTGGTCATGTTTTCAGTGGATGATTGCAGAGGAGGCTGAGATGTCAGCGATTATGCAGTCATTCCTTTCTATGCTCGATAGTGAGCATGGGGATATAGTTGTGCAGGATATGTCTTCCAACAGACATGTAGAGCAGCTGGTTTGCTCTAAGGTTGCACGACAGGTTGATGCGTCTTTTGAGGACAGTCAGGAGATGCATGTGGCTGACACGCCTTGTCAGTCAGAGATGCCTATTGCGAGGGATATATATGTTGATGCATGCTCCGTAGAGCTAGCAGGGCCCGCTAGCATTGCATAGGCATTCGGTGGTCTCATGTATGAGATGTTGATCTTGAGACCGGATATCGCAGCTGCAGTGGGAGCATTTGCAGTTGGGGTTTTCAGTCGTTTGTTGACTGATGATGGCATAGTGCACGAAGGAGATATGCAGGTATTGCATACATACTTGCAGTACGTGTGTGGTACGTTTGGTGGTGTATGGACTTACACGGGAGCAGGATAGCCGGATGCACACGATCACAGCGAGCCAATGAGCATCGGTTGAGAGTGGTTTTCTCTCGCCTTTTGTAGTCTTTAGACTAGGTTCTCTTGCTTAAAGGCACAGTTGCCTTTAAGTGGGAGGTTGTTGGGGTATAGGCGCCTGTGCCTTGCCCGGCCGCCCAGAGTCTGGGTGCCCACTGACTTGTATACCTTATACATAGCATAAGTGTATAGGGGGCTGCTCACTCATTGGAGTCTCCCCACCCACATTGTGTGTGTCTCCTTCTCTCTCTCTCACTCTCCTTCTGTGATGCTCCCCGATCCCCTTCATTTGTTAGCCATGGAAGAAAATCAAGAGACACATGGGATGCACTTTGATCCTGCTGTCATGCAGATGTTTCAAGCATTTGCCATGTACATGCAGCAACAACAAGCAGCAGAAAGAAGCAATATTTCAACCACAAAAGCACTACAATCCATTTTGAAGAGAATTGACCAATTTGATGACAAGGACATCACAAAGTATCTACGAGATTATATAAAGGAAATGGAGTTGAACCGAGTGTGTGAGGAAGACATGGTTCAAAGTTTTGAGCTAGTTTGTGTCCCAGAGATCAGAGACCGTATTAGGGCAATTCAAAATGTTCGTGGAGGAAATTGGGAGGAATTCAAGCTTGCTCTAAAAGAAGACTAATTTATGGAGGACTCTAAGAGGGTAACCAAAATAAATTTCTTAGATCGGGTTGCAAACCCTAAAGAAGGGATTTCTGCTACAAATCTTCTCAAAGAGTTTGAGCGATGCTATGGAGTTCAACGGGGTGGGGTAAGGGTGGTGGCCTCCTAGAGGAGGGGATGAGGGTGGTGTGTGGGTATGTGGACATAGAGAGTGAGAGTGAGATTCTTCATTCATGGCGGGTTCCTACACCGAGGGGAAGAGTGAGAGAGAGAGTGTGTGAGTGAGAGGGAGTGAAAGAGAGAGAGGGTATGTGTGGGTGAATTAAGTAAGAGAGAGAGAGAGAGAGAGAGAGAGAGAGAGAGATATTCTACTCCATGCGCCCACGGGGCCGCTTACACACACACACACACACACACACAGAGAGAGAGAATGAGAGAATGATGGCGTCCTATCGGTGGGAAGAAAACAAGAGGGGGGAGAGTGAGGTTGAGTGAGTGTGGATGAGAGGAAAGAGGGAGGGGTGAGGTATGGTGGCCCGCCGGTGGAGTATGGACGAGCAAGAGGTAAGAGAGAGAGGAAATTAAAAAAATGTGAAAGTGTGTGTATGTATAAATATTGCAAGAGAGATAGAGAGAACTCTTGTCCATGCATGGCGGCTGGCCAATGCAATATAGACAGCCACAACTTGGTTTATGTGCCGTGGGGCTAGGTGACACAAGAGCAGGGATAAGGGAGACGGAGCTGAGCAGGAGAGAGAGAGACCTCTGTCCTCTGGTGATAATGGAGAGAGGTGTGGCCAAATTGGTGACATCTCGCCGGTGGTTAAGCATAGAGGGGGTGGTGAATGTTAAAAAAAACAAGTTTTCATCGTTTTTCTTGGTAATGTGCTCTCCCCTTCTTGGGATTGGTTCTTGCAGCCGTGGTTTTGAAAACCGGCCATCATGAGGAAGAATCCACAGCCGTGTGTAGATGGATCTGTGCTCATTAGGGAAAATATGAACCCCAAGAGGGCCTTGTAAGAGCAACCAATCATATTGGAGTCAACAATGTGACACAAAAGAGGTGGAATAGATAATCCATTTCTATCTACCTCAAAACTATATCATGTAACATATCAATGGAAAGATCGTGATAATGTGATCCAAATGCACTATTGTCCGACAAATTTGAAGTTAATTTTCTCAAGTTATGGACATTTAAAAAAATGCAAAAATTGGTGGACCATGGCCACATGCCCATTCTCATTGGTGTAGAGTGTGTATTCCTTTGACCCTCAAGGGACCTTTTGGGGTTCATATTTTCCCTAATGTTGGTGGGACAAGGCGTATAATGTAAATATTCTCCAAATGGATTGTTGGATGAGTTGGTGGCATTTTTGCTATCCACGTTGGAGAAAGTTTCTCATGACAATAAGTAGATGTAATATCCATGTTGTCGGTGGTCAAATTTTGAGCTATTTTTTTATGGAAATAATGAAGGGATATTGTTTGTTTCAGAATCTAGAAAACATAACATTTATTTTGACAAAAAAATTATCTAAAACAAAATATGCCAGCTGGCTAGCTGGAGAAGGAAACAAACATATGATCAGTCTGTATGATGTTAGTGTTCTGATCTAGCAAACTCATTGCTACAAAGCATGAAGATTCTTGCATTCATGGAAGGTAGATACCATGGGGTTTGACCTACTATAGAGAAGCAACCAAGACACTTGTATTGAGGGCATGCTTCTGCTATTGCAATACTTTCTTTAGAGGTAGAGGAGGCAATCGAGGAAACGCCAGTTTACCAGTGGCCTCATGTAGAAGGCAATAATATCACAATAACACAAAAGCGAAGAACATTGGGTATTGTGACAAAAGAGGAGGAAAACACTTTTGATAGACAAGAGCATGTCACTCAACAAGGAGGGGAAGAAATATGTCTCAACCAGCACAACAATCCTATAAGAAGAAAAAATTGAAGAGATGGTTGTTGAAGAATCCGATATTCACAAAACAATGTGGGAAATTCAAAGAGTCCCTAAAGGTAGTAGAGTAAAATGTCAAGGATGGTTGGGTGGTCAAATTGGAAAATGCAAAAAAAAAAAATAGAAATATTGGAATGGATATAGTAGCAATATCATTTTGGGGCATTATAACTTGTGACAATGGAAATGAGGAAGGACAAGGGTGGGGGTCAAAATCTCAATACATGTGGTTTTGCAATGATAGTGTGGATCACATGTAGCAAACCTACAACACAATAACGCATGGTCGAGGGAGAATGCCAAACAAATGGCTTGTGAAGAAAGGCACAAATTTGACACCAGCCAAAATGAAGATTCTAGAGGGAGGAGGATTTAAGGTTCAAAAGAGGTTAGCAAATGAGCCAACAAACATGAGCTATTGTCCAGGTATCTCAATCACCACTAGAGCCAAACAAATAGACTCTCCAATACCTATGGAGGCTTTGATTGAAAAGCATGTCGTAATCAAAGAAAAACAGTATGAGAGATTTATGGTAGGTACTTCAAGTTTTCTTGTACGGGATGAGGTGTGCAAAGTGCGCATATCCACAAACCCAATGTGTACATGGAGAGACTTTGTAGATCGAGCAGCAAAAGGACGATTGTACCTAGCATGCAAACATACCTATATCTTGTTTTGTAGTCTTTGGGCTCATCCATCAATGTAAGCTCACAAATGAGAACCTTGCATCCATGTTCAATGAATGTTGCACCTTCCACGTTGTGAGAAAGTCATGTCCTTCAATTAGGGACTCCTCAAGAGAGATTAGTGCTTTTTGCAACTTGTAACTTTATTGATTTTTGTCATTGTGATGGTATTTCCTACTCATATGTTGAGCATTTTGTGGAGTTGTTGTTGCTAAAAATCTTGGAATTGGTATGTTTTTGCTGCTAGGATTGTGTTCAATATTTCTCATCAGTTTAACCCTTCTAATTTTGACTCTTGAGTTGAACAAAGACCTTAGTTTGTTGGTTTCTCTTCACACTATGTAGCTCAACCATTGTCATTGGTTCACCGTACATATTGGAGAAGACCAATCTCCAAATGCAATGAGTCGGTGTCTAAAGAAAGTGGCTAATGTAGCAAATATGTATTGTGATTTCCTCTAGCGACATAGGGACACCTGATGTGGCCTCTTTTCTTTGTCGTGTCTTGATGCCACAAGAGTTAATGACTATATAATAGTGGTAATATAATAGTGACTGCTAGGCCAGGACAATCAGAGGAGAAGCCCACATGCACATAAACTGGATTTTTCATTGTAGTGTGAAATTGCTATTTGGTTGAGACTACAAAATAATACTGTAGGCATATGAAAAACTTAGCAAGAATGATGCCCCTAACTTTAATGTTGAGAAAGAAAAAATGGTCAAGTCATATTCTTGATCTATCGGTAGTCTCATGTACGCTATGGTAGCCATGGGACCAGACATTGCTTTTGGAGTGGGAGTGGTTAGCAAATGTATGGCACATCCTTGTAGAAAGCACTCGGAAGTAGTCAAGAATATCTTAAAATATCTAAAAAGTACAATAAACATTTTATTATGCTTTGAGAATAGTGATGCATCCACTGTGGGTTACACAAATGCACATTATGTAGATTGTGCTCTTTTATTTGGTAGAGCAGTTATGTCAATATGGCAATTATGTCTCCAAAACTAGGGGAAAAATGTTGTGGCCTCTTTTATTTGCTCTACATTGGTGCAAGAAGTTTAAAGATTATTAAATAGTGGTAATATACAAGTACCTCTTAGGGCATAAAAATTGGAAGAGTGAGCAACATACACATAGATTGGTTTGTACATTATAGGGCAAAACTGCTATTTCCTTGAGAAGACAAAATAAATTTTAAGATATTCTCACATTCAAATACAATACAAACAAGTTTCATATAAAATTTTGTCCTGTTACTTATAGGTAGGTTTATTAATGCAACTTCAGAGAGAGAGAGAGAGAGAGAGAGAGAGAGAGAGAGAGAGAGAGAGACTGATTTATTTTTACATCCCTGGATTTCACTCCCTCTTCCCAAAATGAATGTATGAATTTAGAACTCACACCTTCTCCCCAAAAGGAATGTATATATTTAGAACTTTTACTCTCTCTCTCTCTCTCTCTCTTTCTACACGCATCAATAAAGGTCTATGTCAAAAGAGACATACTCACACACACATCAAAGCTCCCTTTACTATGTCAAAAAAGGGAATAGTAGAAGACACACTTCAAAATATATTAGGCCATGAGGATGAGATAGAGGGAGGACCAATTTTCCTTCACAGAAAGAAGAACACACAAGGTGGTGTTTGCACCATATTGAATATGTTGATAGATCGCTCTTGGCGTGTACAAAGTAGTGTTTATATGCATGGTCATATGTACAAAAATATGTAAATACATGAATTTGGGATCTTAGCAAAGTGGTTTCAAGTGTGAAAAAAGATGCAACATGTACACATTATGAATAGGCAGGTTCGCGTGCTAGCAGTGAGACACATGTACATGCCCGGGCAGGGTATTGGGGCCTTGGATATAGTTCTAGGTGTCTTACTTTGGATCTAGAGAATTTTTTTGAGCATTCTAGAATGTAAATAATGAAAGCAACAAGTATGGGTACTTTCACCCCGCTTGAGAAGTTTGGTGTTGAGAGAGAAAGAGAGAGCACAAAAATAGAACCCCAAAGTGTGTAGAATACACACATGAGATGATGTATATATAGAGGGGACCTGGGTGCCATATATAGAGAAGCCATATATTGAGTAGCTTCACATATAATCTCAACACCCCCGCTCAAATAAGGGTCCCTAACTGTGGATGAAAAAACCCTTGGGGGATCAAGGGAAAAACCCACAGCTCTATATACACCCACCGTTATATTATAAAAATCATTGAATATAGAAATGTTCATGAGGAGCTACATCACTCCTTTTACAATGAATGTTTTATGAGGATTTACATTACTCCTATCCTATCAAATACAATAATGAATACAAAGGTTCAATAAAGAGGTGTAAAGGCTATCGATTAGCTTGTAATCAGAAGTGTCTCCATGAATCTGCTATGTAGCTTGTCATCACTATCGTATCACCAAACATATCTTCATGCTGTCATGAATATGACATCACCAAACATATCTTCATAAATCTTTTATTGTCACCAAGTTTGTCTTCATAAAATCAATTCTTTGATGAATCCTACATAGATCATAGACTCAAAAAAAAACATAGTCATGAAAATTATTAGCATCGTTAGTGAAATAATTACGTTCACAATGTCATAAGAGATGGTTCGCGACGCCACTCTTTTGACGACATATATACGCACGACAGCATATGGTACATAAAGTATGAACGTAAAGTACAAGATGTGTGATTACGTGATGCAAATGATATGTGTATATACTACATAAAACAACATTTATCAATGTAGTGATCAATGAATATCATCAAAGTATTAAGAAAACATCATCATTGTATCAATAAAAATGAATAAATCATCATGGTATCAACGAAAAGCATCATGATATCATCGAGAATAATCATTGTATCAACGAAACAACATCATGGCATCACCGAGAATAACCATGGTATCAACGAAACAACATCATGGTATCACCAAGAATAACCATGGTATCAACGAAACAACATCATGGTATCACCGAGAATAACCATGGTATCAACGAAACAACATCATGGTATCACCGAGAATAACCATGGTATCAACGAAACAACATCATGGTATGACCAAAAATCACCATGGAATTAACGAAATATCATCATGGAATCACCGAGAATAACCATGGTATCAACGAAACATCATCATGGCATCACCGAGAATAACCATGGTATCAATGAAATATCATCATGGAATCAACAAAAATCACCATGACCAAAGTACTAACAAAACATCATCATGGTACCATCAAAATCACTATGGTATCAACGAGAAATTATCAATAAAACGATGAAATATATCTCTAAAAGAATAATTATACGAGAATCAATGAACCACTATATCATATAACAAAATATCATGTACCAATAGTAGCTCGATAGAATTTGGATGATCATCAACTGCTCGACTGAAATCGGAACGATATGTAACTGGCTTCTGCAGCAAAGTTACGTCAGTAACAAATATATGATTGATGAAGAAAAAATATAATTGAGAATTTTTCAATTATAAGAAAATTCAAAAGCAAAAAGTAAAATTTTGCTTTTCAAACATATTCGCAGTCCAAGAGGATAACCCAAAATCGGTGCAGAATCTAGAGAAACTTTCTTCTGCAAAGTTATAGACCACATCGATTACGATGGCTTAAGCAAATAGTTTCTCATCGATTCCGATACCTGCTTGATTCTACAAAGTTGTAGACCACATCGATTCTGGTCTCTCACGCGGGTAGTTTGTGCAAAATCGTTTTCAATTAGCAGAGAAATAAAAAACAAAAACGTACTGCTCTGATACCATGTTGCGAGAGAAAGAGAGAGAGCACAGAAATAGAACCCCAAAGTGTGTAGAAAACACACATGAGATGATGTATATATAGAGGGGACCTGGGTGTCATATATAGAGAAGCCATATATTGAGTAGCTTCACATATAAGCTCAACATTTGGGACATGCAGTAACTGTCTATTTACGGTTCCTGATCAACGGTGATGCGTGCACGCCCTAGAAGTGGTCCAAAATAGAATGTGGAGACATGGAAAATTTGTTTGGGTATCAAGGATAAAGTGTACCAAATTTGGTGAATTTTGGAGTCTGTTTGGGGTTTTTTCCACGAAAAATGCCCGCCGGGGGTCAAAACTGACAACAACTGGGTCAAAAAAGGTCAAAAATTGACAAAAAATGGTGTAAAAAGGCTTCAACTTTCCACATCAGTGACACTGCTGTGAGTTCTTGGGATGAAGGAGCATTTTGGAAGCCAAGTCTTGGCACTTTCACCTCTCTGTGTGGGGAAGGAAGCAGGGTTCCTACACGTGGTCTAGTGCAATCCCGTTGCATTCGCATCCTGTTTTTGAGTGAGTGGAGGAGTGAATGAGAACTTTCTCTCTTCAATTTTGCACTTGGGAGAGTCTATGGAAGTTATGAGGTTTCGATGGATGTGTGTGGGCAAGGAATTGAGGGAAGAAGGTGCGGTTTTTTGCAAGACTATGTGACCTTGTATCCGTGCCCCGAGGGATTCACTCTATATACAAATTGGGACGCCACTTGCGAGCGGACAACTTTGATAAAGCCCCTATATACGACTCATATTAGGGAATATTCTCCCATTTCTACGCTTATACAACAATCAATAAAGAAAGCTATCATACCCCTATTTTACATATGAAATTTAGGTGTCACATGATCTAACTAATCAAAGAGTGTGTAGCATAGTGACTAAAAACGTACTAAGGAACCACTTTTGTTGATAACTAGATGTACCCTCAATGTTTCTTAGTTTGACTTTCAAACTATGTACCCAATCAGCCTGCACTTTGGCTACTCATTCAATTCTAACCCATCCAAAACTAATGTAAAAAAGCTTAGGAGGTTGGGGGTCATTCATGAGAAGGCACTTCATGAAGAGGTGATAAAGCTTTTGGAAGCAGATTTCATCATTCAAGTGGAAGAGTGTGAATAGGTCTCTCCAGTTGTTATTGTGTCCAAGAAGAAAGGAAGATTTAGGATATGTGTTGATTTCAAACCTTTGAATGCTACCACAAAAATAAATAATTATCCACTACCCTTCCTAGATGAAATCCTCAATCAGGTTGCAGGTCATGAACGTTACTCAATCATGGATGGATTTTATGGCTACTTTCAAAACTTGATAGCGATTGAAAATCGATTGAAGACAACCTTCATTACTCCTTGGGGTTGTTTTGCGTACAAAAGAATGCCTTTTGGACTGGTTAATGCATATGCTACCTTCCAAGGATGGATGAATAGAGTGCTTGGTCCCTACTTGGGTAAGTTCATTTGTGCTTTCATGGACAACATTAGGTGTTATAGCTCCAGGGTAACACATTTGGAGAAGCTGAGGTTGAGTTTTGAAAGGCTTCAACAAGAGAGTGGGCAACTCAACCCAAAGAAGTGTAAATTTTCACATGCTAGAGTCCATTTGCTAGGACATGTGGTTTCCCAAAGTGGAATAGAAGCTAACCCAAAAAATTTAAGGATTTATTGCTTATGGATCCACCTAGAAACACCAAGGATCTGGCAGCATTTATGCATAAGCTCAGGTACTTGTCACGTTTCTTTTGGATGCTATGTCACTATGTGTATCCTCTCCAAAAATTGAGTCAAAGAGTTCAAGGTTTTAAGTGGAATGAAGACATGCAACAGGCTTTTGATGGTATCAAGGAGGTATTGTGTGCTTTACAAACAGTGAGTCCTCCCGACTTGCAACAATCGATTTTCTATTTATCTGCTGGTGTGGGGTCAATAGCTTTTGGGTTGGTTCTCTTACAGAAGCAAGGAAGGAACTTCAAGCCAGTCTATTTTGGAATAGATGAAGAATGTAAGCGAGTTCTCCTACATAGAAATGGAACAGTGGGTATTCGCCTTGGTTCTTGCTTGTCAAAGGTTAAAAACCTATATGTTGCCCCAAAATATTTATTCGCTCACCACATCAAATCTTTTGCCTGATGTAGTACAACATTTGAAGCCTAGCAAGTGCATATTAAAGTGGACTTTGGAGCTTCAAGAGTATGATTTTGAATTTAAAGTGGATCATTCTGTTAAAGCTCACTTAGCAGACATAGTGGTACATAAGGGGGGGGGAGTTTCCATCTTACCCAAGGGTTGACAAGGATGATCATGAAGAGGAAGTAGATATTACGGATGCATATACAATGATGTTTGATGGCGCCTATAGGAAAGTTCTTCAAAAGGCAAGTGGTGGGGTAGTCATTAAGAACCCAAAAGGTGATGTAATCTTTTCTAGAGCTTACGATCTTGATGAAGCTGAAAGCAACAATGAGGCCGAGTATCTCACACTTTTCCTTGGGTTGAAACAGTGTGTTGAGTTTGGATTGAAGAGGGTCATTGCAAAAGGGGGTGCATTGCTAGTCATGAATCAGTTGCTTGGTTTGTGGAATGTTAAGAAAGACAATTTGAAGAAGTGACTCTATGGCATCAAGAAGCTTTTGCATGAGTTTGAGAAGATATAGTTTAAGAATGTTCCTCGTTGGGCAGAATAAAGAAGTTGATGAGTTGGTTAGGGACAAGTTAGCTACCTTGGTAGCTCCTTTAAAGGTCAAGGAAGCCTTGTACGCAGGAAGGGAATCATTGCAAGATGTACAAGTATTTCTTGGTAAAGGGCAATGTCCAAAGGATATGTCAAAGGTTCGGCATAAGAGAATAGTTGCAAAAGCTAGAAACTACACATTGGCAAGCGAGGATCTCATGCTTTATGGCAAGGATAGCATTTTGAGAAAAGTGATGTACAAAGAAGAGATAGGCTTCATTTTGGAGCATTGCCATGAAGAAACAGACCATCAAGACAAGGATCAGGTTCTGTTTCATGTTTTGAGAGAAGGTTATTGTTGGCCCTCTATGATGAGAGATGCTTACTTTTGATGCAAGTCATGCCATGAATGCCATTTGTTTGCAAATCGAAATATTTTGGTTGAGCCTCAAAAAGCTATAATGTCTTTGATGCGTTTGTAGAATGGGGAGTAGATGCTGTAGGTCCAATGCCAAAGACCAACAATGGCAAAAGGTATATCCATGTGGCAATGGACTATTTGACAAAATGGGTGGAGACAAGAGCAGTAAAAGATGTAACAACAAGAAGAGTGGCCTCTTTTTTATATGAACAAGTGTGTTGCAGGTTTGGAGCTCCTATGGATATCATTTCAGATCGTAGACGAGGGTTTAGGGGAAAACTTGGTGCTGCTCTCGTGGGGAAATTGAAAATTCAGCATAGTCATTCTTCTCCTTACTACCCACAATGCAATGGGTTGGTTGAGAACTGCAATGGCTAAATTGTGAAGATTCTATCAAAGTATGCTAGAGAGCATCCTAAAGAGTGGGCCTTGGACTTGGAAAAGTGGTTTGTGGGCTTATAGAATTGTGTATAGAGTGTCAACACAGTTTACACCATATGATCTTGTTTGTGGAAAAAAAGCTCTTATGCATATACGAGTGTAGTTGGATGCCTTGAAATTGTTGTGCATAATGCAAGGTGAGAATAATGACAAGATGCAAGAAAGAATTCTTTCTCTAGAGTTGCTGCAAATGAATAGAGAGAAAGCCAGTGATTATTATCTTCAACAAGTAGAGGCAAGGATGGAGAAAATGAATAAGAGGCTGCCAAAGAAAGAGATCAAAGAGGGAGATTTGGTGATGAAGTATGATTCTAGCTTGGATTTTACTTTTCAAAAGAAGTTGAGGGACAAATGGTTGGGTCCCTACAGAGTGAAGCATCTATTTTCTAATGGCACATATGAGTTCGAAAAATTGTCTGGTGAACGTTTTCGCTACAGAATAAATGGTTATAGATTGAAGAAAATATTTTGCGAGGGATGTGGTTCCAGATGCAAATAGTCTCTTGGTTGAGCATAAATGCTCTACCTAGAAGGTGGGCAATGATGATAGACCACTTTTGACGTGTACAAAGTAGTGTTTATATGCATGGTCATATGTACAAAAAGATGTAAATACATGAATTGCGGAACTTAGCAAAGTGGGTTCAAGTGTGAAAAAAGATGCAACAAGTACACATTATGAATAGGCAGGTTCGTGTGCTAGCAGTCGGGCACATGTACATGCCCGGGCAGGGTATCCGGGCCCTGGATATAGTTCTAGGTGGCTTATTTTGGCTCTAGAGAATGTGTTTGAGCTTTCTAGAATGTAAATAATGCAAGCGACAAGTATGGTTACTCTCATCCCGCTCGAGAAGTTTGGGACATGCAGTAACTGTCTATTTAAGGTGCCTGATCTGCGGTTATGCGTGCATCGCGCTAGAAGTGGTCAAAAATAGGATGTGGGGATGTGGAAAAGTTATTTGGGTGTCAAGGATCAAGCGTACAAAATTTGGTGAATTTTGGAGTCCGTCAGGGGTTTTTTCCACCAAAGATGCCGACAGGGGGTCAAAATTGGCCAAAACTGGGTCAAAAAAGGTCAAAAAGTGACAAAAAATGGTGTGAAAAGGCTTCAATTTTCCAAATCCGTGACTCTTCCGTGAGTGATTGGGCTGAAGGATAATTTTGGAAGCCAAGCCTTGGCACTTTCACCTCTCTGTGTGGAGAAGGAAGCAGGGATCCTATAGGTGGTCTAGTGCAGTCCCGTCGCGTTCGTGTCCTGTTTTTTAGTGTGTGGAAGAGTGAATGAGAGCTTTCTCTATTTAATTTTGCACTTGAGAGAGTCTATGGAAGCTCTGATGTTTCCATGGATGTGTGTGTGCAAGGAATTGATGGAAGAAGGTGCGGCTTTTTTCAAGACTATGTGACCCTGTATCCGTGCCATTATGGTTGGTGCTACTCAGAGTCCAACAGAGTGCAATTTGGTGAAGCTTTTGCAATGGTTTGAGAGAGGCCTTTTGTGGCTGGAGTTTTTTAGTTTTTGATGGTTTTTCTTGTATATTTTGGTCACCATCAAGTGTCATTTCAAGTGTTGATCAACTCTACTCACCTTGTAGTCTGTGCGGGCAGGCAAGGGCTTGTAGGTCGAGGTGTTTGGAGTTTGAAATGAGCTTGTGGGTAGTATTTTTATCGATCTCTTGAGTGGTGGTGTGTGTGGGTTGGAATTCAAGCAAATTCCTTGTGTGGTGCTGAGTTGTCTGGGTGTGTGAGTGTGTGCACGGCGTCTTTTTCTCCATCAATGTTTGGTACCACCTACTACAATTTTCACCCACAAGACGTACGGGTTTCCACAACTCAACCTACATATAGTTTTGCCCCAAAGTTGCTATACATTGTAGGCTATAGAGAACATACCATAACTCCAAACCCCAACTCCAAAGGACATGATTCAAACTTCAAAAAATCTCTCCAAACTCTGTAAAAAAAGTTCTGAAATCCTTCAAATTGAACCCAAGCACAACTATGTGCAAAATCAACGCGAACAGGATGTCGTAGCAGGAAGACTAGGTGTAGAGAGAGCTAGGCGAGGGCAAAATACTGCAGCCAAAGGCATCAAGAAGCCAGAAAGTGCTCAAACCTGCAAAATTGTGAACTTTGCCTGAACTTTTTCAAGTTTGTACATGAGTTTAAGTTTATACAAGTCTCACCTTAAAAACTCACTCACGGGAACTTACAGTAGCCTGACAGCTGCCACTAGACTAGCGACTTGTAGTGCATGTGTATGTGCTTGCTAAAGCAAGCTTGAAACCCCACAAAAATAAATCCCACACACACATTTGACATCGGGCGTCATGTCTGTATATAAAAATTCACAAAAAATGGGGTGTCAAAAATGCACACAACATAGTTTCCCAACCCCCAGTCTGCTACAGCATTCATGCTCAGCAATAGCAAAACAATCTTGCCCACCTAGATCAAAATTCCATAAAATATAAGCACAAAATGGATGAAAATACACCAATCATATCAATTCTCCAACTTCCAATATCAAAGCATAAACCATACGTAGAATCCAAATCCTTGTTAGCATAAAGTACTCTCAATAGATACCACATAGAGACACCCTTTCATTACTATAGTATGAAAGGAAGCCTCTAACATCTCATCCAAAAAGTCTTCAACTTTAATATTAGTCATTTTCATATCCTCTTGCATATTCATCTCATTATCCCCACGCCTGACTAAGCATCCATCCACCAATTCAATCATACCATGTTTGATAGGTAAGGCATCTTCTACACATAGCTTCCTATCATCGGCATAAGGAGCAAGTAAGGAAGCATCAAGCATCTTCACCTGAGGCATAGAAAGATCATCTCCATCATTTTCCATATCTTGTAAAGCCACAACATTATCTTTATCAGTCAAGGCATGGACCCATACATCACTACAAATACAATCACAAGAGTCCTCATGGATAGTCTCTTCATTAATAAGGTCCACAACATGCTCAACAACATCATCATTTAGAGGAAAAGAATCAACAATAGCATGCATTTGAGAGATCTCTTCATTCCATCGGTCACTTCTAAATAAGTATCCTCATTGACTTGCAAATCCTTCTCAACTACTTCACATAAAGTAGAGGGATACTCAACATCCACTTTCACATCACCCACATGCGCATCTTTCACATTGAACACATCAACAATGGCATCTACAACTTGATTCTCATCATAATCATTCTTTAAGAATTTACTAATTGGATCCTTTTCCTTCTTATTAACTTTGAAATTGGTGGAAACATCATCTTTTGTATGTGAAATAGCATTGAGTGACATAAACAACCAGGATGGCATGGTGGGTACATTCATCTTAGCATCTTTCTCCTCATTAAATGATTTCTGCTCTTTTCCAAAGACAACCATCATGATACAATATTACATTAGAGGCTTTCTCTGTATCCACATCAATGCATATGGAAACATTTGGCTCCATATCACCATGCAATCCAAGCTCTTGCATTCTCTCAAAATTCCATTCTTAATGGTTTGCAATCCGTATTGCGCATCCTCAAATGTAAGTGGCCTTTTAAGCTCAACCTTTAACTTTAAATTAGCCCTCAAGGTTTGCATAAACATACACTTCTTAAGCATAAGAGGAGGAACATCACTTCCCAAAGCAACACACCGTCTCTTCCATAAATCATTAAATTGCTTCACGAAGGTATCTACACCCTAGTTGTCACCTTGCACATGCCCTTCAATGGAGTGCCATACATCCGTTGGGTACTCTACCTTCTTGAAATTCGCAAGGAAAATCTTTTTGATCTCATGATAAATCATCACATGGGAAGGTTGAGATGATTACAACCAAGATGTATACTCATCATACCCTGTCCTTACATCCTCTTTCAAGCAACAAAACAAAATCTTGAGCATAATCATTGGATCTTCCTTATTTTCAATCAAGAAATAAAACTCCATCTTCTTCATGAATGCATCATCATCCTCACCTACATGACCATAGAACCTTGGAAACTCTGTCACCATAGCCATCAAAGTTGTCAATTGAAGGTTACTTGAAGAAGATCCTCGGAACACTGCTGGGATACAAACAAACTATAACTCCTCTATAGCCATGTCACCCAGGAGCATTGAAAGAGCACAAAAGGAACACCAAAATATTTTGGAAACTCCTTTGAAACACCACTAATACAACAAGAGTAGTCCCCTTGGGAATTTACTAGCCGTCGCCCACCCAAGAGATTATGCCACAAAGAAGGAAGAAACCTATTTAGGCACGGAATTATAGATGTCGCCTACCAATTCTCTTGAAAACAAAGATTTTACCTTCATCAAAAACCACTTTAAAACTCCCCCTTCAAAGCATACATTGCCCACATGATGTATGGGTTTCCACAATTCAACCTACATAGTTTTGCGCCAAAGATGCCATGCACTATAGGCTGTAGAGACTAGAACATACCTCCAACCCAAACTCCAAAAGAAATGATTTAAAACTTCAAAGAATCTCTGCAAACTCTACAACAAAAGTGATGAAATCCTTCAAATCAAACCCAGGCAACGCGAACAGGATGTTGTAGCAGGAAGAGTAGATGTAGAGAGAGCTAGTCGAGGGCAAAACACTGGATTCAAAGACATCAAGAAGCCATAACGAGCTCAAACCTGCAGAATTCTGAACTTTTCCTGAAATTTTTTAAGTTCGTACATGAGTTTAAGCTATATACAAGTCTCAAGTCCCCAACAACTGCCACTAGACTAGCGACTTATAGTGCATGTACATGTGCTTGCTAAAGCAAGCTAAAAATCTTACAAAAATAAATCCCACCCACACTTTTGAAATTGGGCGTCATGTCCTACAAATTCACAAAAAATGGAGTGTCAAAAATGTGGCCAACAACGTCTTAAAATTGACCTGGCTCGGGGAGTTAGCTTGACTTTTGACATGTCAAATTTCAAAATTACAAGTGACACATAGGTGAAATATACTATACAAGTGATTGGGAAGCCACTCAAAGTGCCAAAAATCAAGAATCAATCCAAAGTTAGGTATCGTGGTAGCTGCCATATGTGCCAAATTGGGACCAAGTTGGTGTCATTTAATTCATTAGGAAGAGGATGGGGTGTAGGAGAGCCTCTTTATTTGCCATGAGCTTATGGAGGTGATTAACATTTTGACAAATAGGTGTATGCCATGTGTGCAAGAATGGTGGGGGTGTAAGAGATGTGTAAGAGTGGTCAAAGGATGCACTTTCCCCCCCAACAAGGAAGTGGACCATT
This sequence comes from Adiantum capillus-veneris, assembly GCF_014529385.1. Classification (NCBI taxonomy): domain Eukaryota; kingdom Viridiplantae; phylum Streptophyta; class Polypodiopsida; order Polypodiales; family Pteridaceae; genus Adiantum; species Adiantum capillus-veneris. Next base: position 39,254,353 of record NC_140958.1, read on the forward strand.
CATGATTTTCAACTTTCCATAACTCCCACATATGATCTCCAATTTGAGTAGAGATCATAGATTTGCAATCTACATGTCTAGCTCTTTTCATAAATATGCTACATGATATGTTTACCCGCTAGATTCTAATTTCATTATGGGGGGAAACTTTGAATTCAAATAAACTAGCCATTTTACCTGTTTGAATTCAAAAGTTGTCCTTTGATTACTTTCTTAATATGAAAGGTTTGATTTTCTTAAACTTCCAAATAAAGAGGCCCTCCTAGACCCCACTCTCTTCCTAATGTCCTAGTAGGGAAAGGATGAAAAATATACCCTCCTTGACTCATTTGGACACCCATCAACTGAATGTAAAAATTCAAAACCTAATAATTGACCCAAAAGTGTCAAAACAATTCATATAGAGTGTCAAAAGACTCACCAGGTAGTGGCTAACTAAGAGAAATTGACTAGGCTCAAAACTCTTACTATGTCACCAACCATGGTTGTTGCCATTTGCTATAGCTTGGAAATTTTCCATATCAACATGTAGGCCATCTCGATAGGTTTCCAAAATTACCTTGGTTGAACCAAGCAGACTCCAAAATCAATCTCAAAGACCCATAAAACTGCAATTGGTATGGAGACAACATGGCAAAAGTAAAGATTATTGCTCCATGACAGCAACCCAAAATCACCAACAAATCCCAACTATGACACCACATTGCATACTATTGGATAGCCATTGTGCAACCCACAAAACCCACAAGACACACCACAATCATTTCAAACATGGATCAAACAATATGCAGCACTAGAAAAAAACCCAAACAAAGGTGATTATCAAGCCATGTCAGAGCTAGGAGAACCACCACTCCATCAGCAACACAAAGATGAGAGTAGATCAAGAATGTCAAATCCAACAAGGAAGAAGCACCATATTGAGAAAGAGAACGAGAAGAAAGGGTCCAATGAGAGGAACGAACACCTACAAGACCAGCTAGGAATTATCGATTAGGAGCCGGAGGAGGTCACCTAAGAAAAATGTAACCTATCACGTGAGTTCAATAGAAGGGTATTTAAAGTTCTTGAAACTTACAGAAATATATATATAGAAGGACATATATTTTCAAATTTGATTAAAGACTTACAGATTCTAAAAGAAAATGATACATTATATTTCTTAAAAAAATCACAGATAAGGGGTTTTACAAACATGTCTTGAATGCACGCGATATGCTAGTTTTACTCATAGTGAACCCCCCAAGCTTAGGAGCACCCCTAGTGAAAGAACACCTACCGTACCCTAGGCCAAAAAAATATCATATAGGATTAGGCTATCTTAAGAACAAAAGTGGGTACACAATGAATATTTTGGAAACAGAGATCTAAGGGATCATGTGGTATCGTTTCTATGCGTCATTAGAGACTTTCCAACACAATTCGCAAGATTTGTACTTAACCTTTGGGATTCCACCACCTGGTTTGATTCTGTAGAACGGAAAGATTTTGAGTGGATAGAGGAGGTTTTTGACAAATTTATTGAGGAATTATTTCAAAGAGGGATATCACAACATCATCGTTTGTGATAGAACAAAAATGGACCAATCACGCAACTGATGAGTGCTATAATAACAAGGTCTAAGCCCAAGTGGCACAAGCATAAGGCCCGCAAGTGCCAAGGTACACAACAATAATTCTTCCAGGACTAGTAGGACTTGAAAGACCACAACTAGTCTCAGGAAAATAACCCCACTTCTAGGAACAAGACCTTAAGGAGTCAGATATGCACCAAAAATAGAAGATCTTAACGAGATAGCACTTGTACCACTACCAACATATTACAATAATCCTAGTGGATATATGAACAAAATGGGATATTATCCACATAGATAACTACAAGCATGAGAAACAAGGAGCATGATTGCATCGTTCGGACCACCAGTTGTTGCACATGTTGTAGAAGGAGGTAGATACACCTTGAAAAAACACACATTACTTTGAATAGAAAATGGAGGATTACTAGGATCACCAGAGAAGTGCTCAACGAGCACCTCAAAAACCCAATGAGCCTTTTTATAAGTGGTAGTGATGACCTAATAAGAGAATTACCTCATGATGAAATCACTGGGGTGAATGCATATTCACTTGAGTGTGGGATCACTCACTTGCTTTTTGATTTCCCAAAAAACTCCAACAAGGGACCAAAAGTAATGTTGCATATACGCGAGGCAATACCATCTACTAGTGGGTCAAAAAACAAAAATGTAATACCAATCCAGGTGATCACAAGTGTCCAAGCTCAAAAAACCAAAGAACCAAAGACCGATGCACCTAACATTGAACAAAAAAGTCAGTGAAACTTCTAGAAAACTAGGAAAGCTAGGAAGGAACATGAAAACACTTTCATAGCCAAAGAATTGAAAAAAACAAGAAAGAAACTAAGGAGACTAAAAGGCAAACCAAACAAGGAAAGGGGAACCCCGGAGGTAATCTTAGAGCCAGACATGGTAGAGAAACCCAAGAGCACTATTTTAGGAGGATAATGGTAGAAAAAGGCATCAAACCATTAGACACACTCCTTGAACATTATATTGCACGACTCAAAAACAATCAAACTCAATTCTAGCAAAGATGGATCTGACATAGCCATATGCTGAGCTAGAGAAGCAATGGATTCAAATGTGTCAGAAATGATGGATCTATATATGGCACACTCTACTCAACTTAAGATCACCTATATATATATATATATATATATATATATATATGCATCTTCTCCTCAATACAAATCAGTATTTGGGAGCATTCATGATGTGTCTCTTGTCTCTTCTCTCTCCCTCTCTCTCGCTTTCTCTCTACATATCAACATGGTATTAGAGTGGAAATGATCACGCTTGTGCAACCAATATTGGCCGATCATATATGATTGAATGGCTAGGTATGTGCAACATAGCAGATGCATGACAAAGGATAGTGGAAACTACAAAGAACTTGGGTAGGAAGGTAGATGTAGATGGCTGAGGCGGTTTTATAGGCCGAAAGGGCTCCAAAAAGAGCTAACTTTGGTGGAAGATGAAAGAGGTTCAAGGTGTAATCTTTTTTACTCAAAATGTAGAGCCTCAGTTGCTAAAGGAGGAGGTCTAGATGGCTCATCAAACAGAGATACATAGCCCAAGATATTTGAGTTTGAAGGTGTAGTGCATTGCAAATATGAGACAGATAGGGCAAGTGGTGCAAAGGTAGTCCAAGTCAGTTCCAGTGGATGTATGCACAATGCTTGATTTATGCAGCTTGCTAGTCTTTTAAGATTGGAAATCTGAGTCACGGATATCAAGATACGGGGCTTCGAAGTTGCGTAGAGGGCCAGGTGTGCAATTTGATTACTTGGAAGAGCGTGCCATCTCAAGGTTTTTAGAGCTCAACAGGGTTTGAGAAAGCAGTATGTGATGCAAGGAACTAACAAGAACAGACTTCTCACCAAACAAAGTTCCCGAATGCAAATTATGGCTGGTCAAAATCTGGGGCAGTTTCCCAAGGAAGGATGGCAGATGAATTTTAGTGGTGTTGTGGCCTTGGATGATGGCAAGATTGGGAATATTAAAATGCAGCAAGGATCAAGTGCTTTGGAGTCAGAATAATGGGGTTGTGGGTGGAATTTATGGCTTTGAGATCGAATTCCTAGACAAGAAATGAGAGATTTGTCAAGGAGGATCCAAAAGTTGGTCAATTCAGAGGTTTTTTGAAGGTTTTTAAAGGAAAATGGTGCCCTTGGAGGTCGATTGACCATAGTGTGCCATATGGCAAGAAGAAGCACACCATGGTGGATCAACCATAGTGTGCCATATGGCAAGAAGAAGCCCCACATGTGAAAACTAGAGCCGGATTGGTAGCCTATATGGCCTGGTCTATGAGCCTCTTGTGAATCATAAGTAGAAAGAGCTCTTGGAGAGCTCAACAATGATGTATGAGGAAGGTGGCGCCCCTAGCATTACGCACAATCTTGGTTGGGGCTTTCCGGTGGTGATCGTTTTTCCCAGTTAATGGCACCATAGTCATCGGAGGTCGGTGGTGCTCGACTTGGTGGCGCAAGAGATATGCCATGGCAGCCTGTAGGGTAGTGTCCCACACCCGCCACGGTCCCATTTTTTGAAAGCAAGGGGAGCGCCCACTAGCGATGTTGCTAGTGTTTGTGGGGTTCACCCGTGGCATCACATATAGGGGAGAGAGAGAGAGAGAGAGAGAGAGAGAGAGAGAGAGAGAGAGAGAGAGAGAGAGAGAGAGAGAGAGAGAGAAGGTGGAGTTGGAGGGTGATTATGGGGCCCATCAAAGGGTGGTGAATGGAGAGCTCCAAGACCAACATGGGCATACAAAAGAAAACCGTCCAAAGAGAGTAAGGGATGGTCCACAAGTAGTTCATGTGATAGAGAGAGAGTGGAAATTACCGAGGTGTCCACCATGAAGGGGTAGTACTAAATGAGTAGGCCAAGTGGGTGAAATGCACAAAAATACCAAAAGGATCTCAAGTCAAATGCAGGAGAAAATAAAGAACTTGCTTTTTTATCTTTTTTGGGGTGAGCACCTCCTATAAGAGGGGTTTTTCCTAGATGTAAAGGGCTTTTTTAGCCATTTGGGATAGGGATGGATAGCTAGAGAGGACTGGAGGCTCTGGATTTTGAGCTCATCAAATCTATACCAACTGAGCATTTCTATACATGGTTGTGTGGATGCTATTAAAGCCATCATTATTGTCTCTTAGTGTTGATTCTCTCTTCCCCCTTCTCTTCTCTGCTTGTGTGCATGTGATTTCGGGCGTGTGTCGGCGTGTGTGCCCCCCAAGGTCTGTTGACCAAAGAGAGATAAAGAGAGATGTTGTGTGCATGTGGAAGGCTGTGAGTTGAGCAAAGCGAATGACAGGGTCCATTTGGTGTGTTGGAGAGCATGTATGTGCGTATGGTCACGTAGACGTGGTGGTTCGGTTGAGCATATTGTCAAGTTTTGAAGGTGAACTCTAGTGGATTGGGGTGTTGTGTATACCTTGGGATATAGTGAGGCATTTCTATACATTGTTGTGTGGATGCTATTAAATCCATCATTATTGTCTCTTAGTGGTAATTCTCTCTTCCCCTTCTCTTCTCTGCTTGTGTGCATGTGATTTCGTACGTGTGTCGGTGTGTGTGCTCCCCAAGGTCTGTTGAGCAAAGAGAGATAAAGAGAGACGTTGTGTGCATGTGGAAGGCTATGAGTTGAGCAAAGCGAATGGCAGGGTCCATTTGGTGTGTTGGAGAGCATGTATGTGTGTATGTTCACGTAGACGTGGTGGTTCGGTTGTGCATATTTTCAAGTTTTGAAGGTGAACTGTAGTGGATTGGGGTGTTGTGTATACCCTAGGATATAGTGAGGCATTGTGTTGTGTTGTGGGTGTGTTCCCCTTTCCCCCTGTCCATCTTTTGGTGCCCCCACGAAGGAGCTCTCTCATGCTCCTATTTGAGGTATGAAGTGGTATTTGGTAGCTGACAAAGCGGTTGGCTGATGGTCAAAGTGTTTGGTGGCTGAGTTCAAATTTGAGAGAGATGGTGGAGCCAATTTTTGGTCCCATATTTATGGGTGTTGAAGATCTTGAGGATTGGTTAGCAAATTTTGAGCTATGGTTGTTGTCGATGCATATGTTGACATATGCAAAAAAGTTGCGGACGGTACCACTGCTCATGCGTGGATGGGCCAAGATTTGGTTCGATGCTTTAAAGAGTGGTGATTAGGGATCATGGGGGCAAGAGATGTAGTGTCAGTTTTTGGAGCGACTTTGAGAAGTGATTACTCCTGAAGAAGCTGGTGCAAAACTGAAGGTGGTATGCCAGGACATAAGTAAGGATTTTATCATTTTTCTTGAGCAGTTTGAAGCCTTTTGGAAGAAATTAAATGTTGAAATCGGGGTAAAAGGAAATGAGTATTTGAAGTTGTCAAAGCTGCTAGAGTGCTTGCATCCAAGGATTGGAGAAAAGGTCTAGTACGGTGCGGATGCATATATCTGGCCAAGATGAATAGCAGAAATGTAAATCAAAAGTGCAAGATAGGCTTGTTAAAGCCTCCAGATTGTGTGCAGATTGCAGCGATCGCAAAGTGTTCTTTTTTACGACCAAAGGAAGTTCCGGTTGTTCAAAGTGTAGAGGCTATGGAGGTAAGGCCTATGGTTGGTTATGCTCCTTGGAGGTTTCCAGTTTTTGATGTGCACGTGTCCATGGTGAAAAATCTTGTCAATGAGGAGAAGCCCCATGTCGAAGTGAACCAAGGTACAAAAGTGGTAGCAAATGTTGAGGATCAAGAGAAGATTAGAGAGGTAAACCTATTCTTGTGGAGTGCTTGTATGAAAAGGTAGCAAAGTAAACTAATATTGCAAATACCAAGGGTTCAAAAGCACATGGAAAAATGGTAAAAATCTATGGGGATAGTCAAGCATTTGTGAAGCAGCAAGCAGATGAAGATGCTAATATAGACTTAGTCTATGATTTCAGTGAAGAAGATACAAGCTTGAGTTGCTGATGGAAGACAAGCAAGGAGGATAGATAGGATGAGTCCACATCCTATGGTGATAAAACAGATCTTGATGAACATGTGCTGGTAAAGGTAAAGCTGCCTTATTATGTGCTTGATGATATGGTGATAGAGAATTTTCAAGAAGAGCACATAAAAAAGCAATTCATTGTGCTTCATGAAAACCGAGCGGATGAGTCTATGCCTATTGATGGACGTATGTGGATAGAGACGGTGCATAATCTTTCCACAAGGGTGAATTGGTCCTACCTATGGATGGTGACCATGAATATCTAGTGTGGGAGAGTTTCTCTCTACCTTGATTGAGAATGATGCAGTAGTAGAAGAGGAGATTCAAGTACAAGCAGCTCAAGCTGATAGGAAAATGAAGCTGATTGACGTTAAAGAGAAGCTCGTTGCATCAGGAGGGCTTATTGATGCTATAATCGAGTGCTTTGTTGATGAAGAGGAGTTTGTGCTGCCAAAGATGGTAGAGATTCCAATGCAACAGGCATGTCAAGTGGTGAATAAAGAAGAATTCCACAAGGTGACTTTGCTTCCATTGAAGGTATGTGAGCTTTGGTTGATGAATATGGTGGTAGAGACTACTGTACATTGGATGGTTCAATAGGTAGAGGGGTCTATAGATGAGGCCTCCACTTTACATGGATGCGAGGGAGGGTCAAACATGTGTTCAGATATGTTGCGAGATACGCCTGTTTTGGATGATGGTATGCTTGATATGTACTGCATAGTTTTTTGGTGGATGCTTGTTTGCCAAGGTATGCATGGAGTGTTGAACGCAGGCCATGGACAATCTGCAGAGATGGTTGGTGATGGGGTGCAGAACTATGGGTTGGTGTTATAGATGGGTGGAACACACCAATGGCAGGTTTTTCATTCAGGCGAAAGACAGGATGTGATGGAGGTGGTGAGGCAACCCACTTGAAGGTTTGGCAGTAGTAGGCTGCAATAATATTATGTATATATGGCTTTGGTTTGTTGATAGTGTGTACCAGGTTTTGTAGTTACAAGTGAAATAAAGCTCTTTTATGGTTGAACATAAATGTTCAACTAGGGGATGGGCAATGCTTGTGCAACCAAAGTTGGTCGACCATAGAAGATGGCATGTGCAGGTATGTGGAGGATATAAAATGCATGACAAAGGACATTCGCAACTACAAAGAACCTAGGAAGGCAAGTAGCAACGGATGTGTATGACCAATACGATTTTATACACCAGAAGGCTCCAGAAAGAGCTAATTTTTGTGGTAGATGAAAGAGGTTCAAGGTGCAATCTTTTTTTCCTAGAAATGTAGAGCTTGAGTTGCTAAAAGAGCGGGCCTAGATGGCTCATCAAATAGAGCTAGAGAGCCCAAGATATTGTCCAGAGTTTGAAGGTGCGGTGCATTGCAGATTTGAGATAGACGGGTGAGGTTGTTCCAGGTAGTCCGAGCGGGTTGCAATGGATGTATGGATAGTGCTTGATTTATGGAGCTTGCTGGTCTTTTCAGATTGGTAGTCTTCGTAACAAATATCAAGATACGGGGCTTCGAAGTTGTGTTGGGGGCTAGGTGTGGGACAGTTTGAATGCTTGGAAGAGCATTCCATCTGGAGGCTTTTAGATCTTGATAGGGTTTGGGAAAGTAGTATGAAATGTATGGAGCTAAGGAGAAATAACTTCACACCAGATGGAGTTACAAACTGCATGTTTTGGCCGATTAAAGTTTGGGCCAGTTTCCCAAGGAACAGTGGCATATGAATTTTAGCAGTTTTGCATCCGCGGATGGCAAGCTTGGGAATTTCAAAATGCAGCAAGGATAAAGTTCTTTGGAGCTGGCACAATGGGATTGCATGGGACTATGAATGTTTATCGCGGTCTTTTACCGCGTTTTGTAGAGAGAAGGTCCAAAATCAGCTAGAGGGGGAAGAGAGAAGAGGGCGAGGGGGGGGTTTCATTTCAAATATTAACACAATTATTTTTGCAACTATTATCGTGATAGTTACATCTAACATCCTCCATCTCATCATGAAATCATCCTCCCTAAGACTTGCAGCTACTAGACTTGATTCATCGATCTCCCTCCCCTCTATCTTCCCCTCATCCAAAGTAGGAGGTGGAAGAGGTTCAAAGATGGACTCCACTTCATTAGTGGAAAAAATTGTTCTCCCCCGAGGTATTACGAGAATTGATTGGTGGATTGCTGGGATATAGATTACCTATAGAAGAGAAGTTCAAAGTGAGTAACATTGATATAATTAATTTTGTAAGAAAATAAGAATAAAAAATATAGTCACTCACCTACTCACAATTGCGTGGAAAAACTGAATTGTCATACCTCCTTGTGTGATGCACACTAGAGTCCACCATGTAGAGGCCATTCATGTCATCTAGACACATTTGCAAACCACTTGCACTCAAAGATGAAGGTACGAAAGTTTGTAAAATTAACCTTTAGTATCCTTTCAATAGTTTCGCAATACCTTGCGTCATCACCATTTGTGTCAAAGTTGCTCATGATGCCACATTCCATGGTGCTTCTACGCTCGTCAATGTGGCACGTATGAAAGTGATGACCCTTTGAACACATATAGTTAAAGGGAAGGAACTATAAAATAGGAAAATATCTTTTATAAAATCAAGGAAAAACTATACAATATGGTTTAGGTATATGAGTACTCTACCTTTGGTATGCAGCTTCGTGAATACTCCCATTATTTTTGAGCGATGTGTTCTCCACACACTTTTGCTTCAAGCATTCTCTCATGAATCCAATATGCACTAATGAGATCGGGGAAACATGCAAGGTGTCTAGGCATGAGGGGTGCCCTCCTTCATCCATGTACACTTGTTTCCATGCTTCTTTGTCTTGCAAACGCCTTGCTTTTGCCATTGTCCACAAGTCAACCACGTGGTCATAACCTTTGTATTCAAAATACCAAAGGTATTTACCACTCATGATAAATTCATACTAATGTTAATAATTTTACCTTCTAGCTTGGCAAGTGTGAATTCACCTTGCACCCTCCTTGACTTGCCACATGCGAGGCATTGAAGGATCAGTGTGTGCCAACAACTCTGAGATGTAAACAAATGCCTCTTGCACAATCCACCCTTTGACCATACATGGCTCGGGTTGAGACCGTAGTGGCACAAAAGATTTGAGAGTCTTCAAAAAACTCTCCAAAGAAAACATCCATCATGTGTGCACTACTCCTTAATAGCAATGTCCTCCACCACGTGAACCAAGAGGTGGCTTTAAGTAAGAAGGACCAATCGAGGAAATGCATCCTCAATGGCACACACAATTTTTGCTTCAAGTGTTTGAGCAATAAGGATAGCATCTATTTCAATTTCCTTGGAGCTCACAAATCTGCAAGAAAACATACAAGAATGCACTAAGTGCTAGTTGAGGTTATGGTGTACATAACAAAAGTGTAGTTGAGGGGATTCTTGTGGTGTACCTTACTAGTTGTCCAAGTTAAAATATAGCATCCCTGACTTTCTTGTCCAGACATATACACATAATCATTGGCAAAATCAACTACAATAATGTAAATTAGAAGAAGGGAAGGTGAGATAAAGTCATACACACAAATCATGTGTCCTTAAAAACAAAGAATAGAGAGAATAAAGAAAGGGACATAACTTGAAGCATATTGTCCCAATCATGGGACTTTAACCCATACAATTGAACAATTCCACCTTTCTTTGCTTTTGTGAAAGCTCCCTTTAGCGACCTTATGTATCCTATTGGTGTGAAAATAGACGAAATGGTACCCTTCACTGTGTTCAATTCTTCTTTGGATAACATCCATGGAACTTAATGAAGCACAATCCTCCCATTGGGGGAGAAGTTTCAAGATCCTCAAATACCCCCTTGCCCACAATGAGTCCTTTCCAAACATGTTTGTCCCACAGGGTGTGGGCTACATTTTTGAATATGTGCATGGGATCCAAGAGTTTTTGTATTTTTAACTTCTTCAAATATGAAAGCCTAAAAAATATGGAATACCTTGATAGACCTTTTGGTGGAATACTTGGAGCCGGAGCTTTAAAGGTGTCTCCCCATTTGTTTGATCCTTGTGCTTGCTATGATCTTGGCGTAATAAATAATGGATTTTGGATAGACTACCTTGCACACGACATGTAGCCTCTCTATAACCAATGATGTCCCGTAGGTAGGACATGCATTGTGGCCCAATGTGGAAAACCCTGCATACATATCATACCATTAGAGAGAAGATTCAAACTAAAGGGATATACAATAGAGAGAGAAGGGAAAGGGAGATACCAAAAATCTCTCCAAGCCGAGGATAGTCGTTCTCTATCACCAATGATGACCCATAGGTAGGACATGCATTGTGACCCAATGTGGATAACCGTGCATACATGTCATATCGTTAGAGAGAAGCTTCAAACTAAAGGGAGAGAGAACAAAGAGAAAATGAAAAGGGACATACCAAATTCTCTTCAATCCCAGAATAATCGTGCATAGTCCAGTTAAGGATTCGTCTCACAATGGCCTCTTTCCCCACTTTGCAAGTGAGAAATCTACAAAAGGGATGCCTCTCCATAACTCCTCAAACTCCTTGATTAGGGGCTCGAGGTAGACATGAATATTTGACACTCTGGTACTTCTTTGGCACAAGAAAGGAAAGAAGTATATTTCCCCTCTTGGTTGTCTCCCATGGTGGAATATTGTAGTTGATGATCACCACATGCCAAGTTCTCCAAGGGGTAGACTTACTGCCAAAGGGGTTGACACCATCACATTCTAACCCAAGCCTCAAGTGTTGAGGCTCCAACTAAAAATCTGACAATTGAGTTTCGATGTGCCTTTATGCAGGGAGAGAGCAATACAGATAGAGGAACAGATAGAGAGGGAAAGACACAAAGAGAGATAGATAGAGAATTCTGTTTGTGCATGTGAGATTGCAAGTAAGTAGAGATAAATGATTGTAAGCAAAGCCATTGTATGTGGGGTGTGTCATGCGAGAGTGCAGAGGCTTTTGTAGAGTGCTTTGAAAAATATATTGTTTACGTCCCGAAGATGGAGTTCAGAAATGACTTTCTATGCTCTTGTCTCTAACTTCTCTATATTTCTCTTACTCTTTCTATCCATCTCTCTCTTTCTCTCTATGAAAGAGGGAGTAGGTCAAAGAAGTAGCTACTGTGCAGAGATATTGCGCAAGAAGCACAATAAAGATAGCTCTTCTTCAAAGCACTCTATAGAGACAAGAGCACTCTTGCACTACGCACAACACAAAATGATGGCTACACTTACAACTATCTCTTTACTATAAACAATAAATTATGGCTACATTAATGTAATTGTATATACTTAAATTATACTTAATTTTATAGAGCATGTAGTTATATATACTTAAACTATATGGGGGTTCGTACGTATATATTTGTTTATGCATGTATGTAGGCATTGAGTATGGGAGCATAGCACCCAAAGGTTAGAGGCTTCCTCCTGGCTACAATTTTCTTTTAATAATGGCCTTGTGGTCATTGATCCACTCTTGCATGGATTACCACAAGGTACCTTTGGTTTTACCATGATTAAGATTGTGATGATATCCAAAGAGGTGCCACTTGACCTTTCGCACTACTAGCCCCTACTTAGGTCTACTAGTAGTGCCAAAGGTTAGATGCTTCCTGATGGCTATAGTCCTTTTTTAATCATGGCCTTGTGGTCATTGATCCACTTTTGCATGGACTACCACAAGGTACCTTTGGTTTTACCAGTATTAAGACTGTCATGATATCCAAAGAGGTGCCACTTGACCTTTCGCACTACTAGCCCCTACTTAGGTCTACTAGGATGTGTATGTATCTATGTGCTTATGGGCATATATACTTGTGTACGTATATACAGATGAGTGATTAGGGAGGGAAAGCTAAATCTCATATTGCTCTCTGTAATATACATGTCAGACGGAGAGACTGCATGGTGGGGAGAAGCCATCTAACTATTCTTTTGGCTGGCTCACATCCCTGGTGGGTTCCCACCCAAGGTGGACATTGCCTCCAGTGGACCCGACTCTTGAGGTGGTGAGACCAAGCAAACAAACAAAGAATATTTGTGGCTAGTTAACCCTAAACCCTGAGTGTTGTAAGCTTATCTTTGATAAGTGCAGGCATGGCCATCCTACACCTATTATACTTAGGTTCCTCCATCGGTGGTAGATCCATACCTACAACGGGCTATCTCTTTATCAGATCAATACTTTTGTTCGATGGATGCATTAAATGGTCGGTACACTCCACAGTATCTTGCGACCTACGATCTTTCTTGAAAGTCCATGCTATGGGGGAGTTAGGGAGGGATTCCTTACATCCAGAACCTCACGTTGATGTCACCTCAGTCTATGGCCCCTTCTTACCGAGCTACTCCCATGGCATTGTAGGGTCTCACGCCATCCCATTCCACTACTTCTTTGCTATATCATTATTGAGACACTTCTTCTAACTATGCGTATCGATGCTTGTCATGGTAGCGAGCGATGAGAGAGATGGAGCGGCAGGGGATCTTGTAACTTTGCTTGTTTTGGTGGGGGGGGGATGGAGTCCCATTTTTCATAGTGTTCTAGCCCTGATGCAAAGGATGAGGATATTGACGCAACTGTGGTAGACATGCATGGGTGCTTCTACAAGGTAAAATATAGCATGGAGGTAAACTTTGATACAACATATGTGATGAAATTAGGGTTGCACGGAAACACACACATGTTGGAGAAGAAAAATGAATCTCAAGGCACAGAATAGAGAGTGTATTACTTATTGTGCAATAGAAATATAGATATCTCTAGAATGATGGGTGTATACACAATGCACGAGGGGAAAAACTTCCTGAAGAGGGAAAAAATTCCGCGACAATCCTAGTGTACACGTTCACACACAACATAACCACATGTATATGGTAACAAATCCCCCCTCGAAGTGATGCAGTGAACGAGGGATGGCACAAAGAGGAAAGGGAGCTGCCATGCCCTAAGGACAGAATCAATCCACAAAGGGGAGCAAGCTCAAAGCCTTGGGAAAATCTTTGAACTTCTCACGAGATAATGCCTTTGTGAAAAGATCTACAAGGTAGTCTTATGCTAACACATAATCCAAGCTGATATCTCATTCTAAGAGCCTCTTCCTGACATAGTGGTAATGCACCTCAATGTGCTTTGAGCAAGCATGGAAAACTGGGTTCCTTGCAACTGCGAGTGCGCCGTGACTATCAGTGTAGATAATGTTGGAAGTGTCCTGTCCAACACCCAAATCATCCATAGGGCGTCTGTGGCATACACACTCAACCATAGCTATGTAGACTCCCCTATACTCAGCCTCACAACTGGAAATGGCCACATTAGGTTGCTTCTTGCTCAACCATGATATACATCAACTACCAAGCATGAAACAAAAACCACTTGTGGGCACTTGTGTGTCAAAACAACCAGCCTAATTTGAGTCTGAAAAAGCATGTAGGTATGGTAGCAATGATCCCCCCTTGGTATAAAAAAAGCAATGCAAAGATACAAAGTACCACTCAAGTAGCGGAAAATCCTCTTGACAGCCTGCCCAAATGCTTAGACCTTGGGCTATGTATAGATCTGTTCACTTGTGAGATTGAAAATTGCATATCCGGCCTCATGTTGCATACATAAATGAGGCATCCAACATTAGTTTGGTAAAGGAAAAAGCTCACTTGGATTTGGAGGACGAGGATTTGGAGCTCCCCCATCAATAAGAGGAAGTTAGTTGAAATAAAAAATATGTTGGATGCTAACATGGAATCCTCCTGTGCAGCTTTTGAGGTCATTTCCAAAGCTGGAAGCTTCATTGAGAAGATTCAAGAAATGATCGACTCTCTTAAGGATTGATGACTATTAAGATGTATATGTTCGGCTTGTTTGGCCTTAGTTGTTTTGGATCTAGTCAAAAGAATATAAAGAATATGTTTTGTAAATGGAGAGTCTCCTTGATATGGGCAGGGTCTCAAACATGGAATATTGGTGTCTCATGGTGCACATGGTGCTATACTGTAATTTTGTCTCGTTTCTTCTGTTAGTATAACTTTCACTGCTTTGTTCGGGGGGGAAAAAGAGTGACATTTGCAAGATTACTAGCATCATGAAGACTCAATTTCAAACATTTTTCCGTGGGACTGGCAATAGGTTTGTAATTCTCAATCCAAAATTACATAGCAATGTCTCTATGTAACCTTTTTGACATAAGGAAATACCACCATCACACTGCTTAAATTGTATACCCAAGTAATGATTCAACAGTCCCAAATCGTTCATCTTAAAAGTAGCATTCAAATTAGCCTTAAATTTAGTAATATATCTCTCATTTGGTCCAGTGATTAGAAAATCATTTACATAAAGAACCACAATGAGAAGTACATCACCCTCATGCTTAACATACAATGTGCTTTCTGAACTGGATTGTTATGAAAGCGTCGTTGGACCAAATGAGTGTTAGCCTTCTCATACCAAGCACGAAGAGATTTCTTCAACCCATACAAAGATTTGTTACATTGACACACCTTATCCTCTTGTCCTTTCTTGACAAAACTATGAGACTACGTTACATAAACTTCCTCAGCTATGTCACCATTCAAGAAAGTAGTAACAATGTCTGACCGATGTACATCCCCACCAAAATGAGGTGCCAATGCATATAGAAAATGCAGAGTAGTCATACAGCAAGTGGGGGAAAAAGTCTCCTCATAATCTATGTCTTTTTATTGTGCATAACTCTTTGCAACAAGTCGAGCCTTACAGTGAGCAATCTCACCATCCCGCTTGCGTTTCAACTTGTAAACCCACTTTGTACCAGTGGCCATCTTTCCAGGAGGCAAATCACATAAATCCATGTGTCATTTTCTATAAGTGCATGATATTTTGATTGCATGGCAGCCATCCAATTTTATGAATTTTGTGCTTCATCAAAAGATAGAGGTTCCTCAACATCATGCAAGCTACACATAGCCAAAGCATAACAATGTGATTCATAAGATGCATGGAAAGAACTTGAATGAGTACAACTAGACAAAGGTGCATCCAATTTACTTTCACACAAAGTATGAACTAACCATTTAGCTAGACCTCTACCTTGCCCATTCTCAGCCCTTTTCTCATCAAGTACATCTTGTACATCTGCATGAGTGATAGGATGGTCTATAATATTTTCAAAGTGTAATAGGACTAATTTTTGAAGTTCTTAAAGTCGAAAAGAATGTAGTAGGGAATATCTTTCGTTTAGCACGATTTGAAAGATTGTTGAATAGTCTATTAAATAGAGCTTATATAAATGAGTTTGAGATATTAAGAGAGAACATATATTCTTTTTTTAAATAATACACTTAAGAAGTATTTGATAAAGATTAATGAATAACAGATAGTCTGTCTATGAACAGTAAAATTAAGATTTTTATTAATATAAGTGTTTTATATTCATGTGTTTTAGCTTAAAATGCATGAGTAGGCTAAAATAAGTTGAAAAAGTAGTGGAGACCCAAAAATAGAGGTTTTATGAGCCGCAACCTAAAAGTTGCGTTTTCAGCCAAAGAAAGACGTTTTTCGCAATTCTGTCTACGATGCCGTGTAGAACAGACCTATTCCCGTCGTTTTGAGTACCTATATTACGATGTTCTGAGTTCGTTTCTAAAATTTATGATGAAAACAAACAGAAGGCAGCAGGAGTGTAGTATACACAGGGACATGCAAACATACAACATCATACAGCTTTCCCTGCTATCAACCAAGAAGTGGATTTGTTTCTTTATGGTGGACTATTGCAATTGAGATTATGAAGGTACATGATTATGTTTTTTTACTTTGATTATCATGTTGAATTGGTTACACGAGTATGTTCTTTTTGTTTTTTTTGTAGGCGATGCAGAAATCAATGTGTGAAACAAGATCTGTGCAAAGTGTCATGATAAAAATCTAACCTTTACGGATCGCTTAGCGATCATGTTCTTATCTTATTCTCGCAAGTATACTTGGTGCGAAAATCGAGTTGACTGAACGCCTAAAAAGTGGCTATTTTGAGAAGTCGCAGGTTTTTCGAGGAAAAGAAGAATAAAAGCACGACGGGTGGTGCGTTTGGGGATCATACACAGATCTCCTCTTTTGCAAGTGCGAGTGCGAGTGCGAGTGCGAGTGAGACGCTGCATGCAAGCGGACTGAAGCTCGAGGGTGGTCGGGAGGTTTGAGCTCCGTACAACGGAGTGCGCCCATATTCAATTGCTCCTCTGTTGTATCAAAACTGAAGCAATAATTCATCAATACAAAGATCTCTTTCTCTATCTTTTGTTGTATATCTCTATTATTGTGTTCCTGTGACACAAAGACTCCCATAGGCTATACATTTACCTCATTGGAGTTTGCATTCGTACTTCCACCACTAAAAAGAGGCAACCAAGTGTCATAAATGTCCTCTGAGATTACATTATTGTCTCTAGTACATGACAACAAGGGCTAAAAAGAATCTTCCATAAACACAACATCTTGTGAAACCAGAATACACTTTTTTTGTGGATGATACAACCTATAACCTTTTCTTTCATCACTATAACCAACAAAAATACATTTAACATCCTTATCATCCAGTTTTCTATGTTGTGTTTGGGGCACCAAAGCATATGCCAAACAACCAAAAATATGCATGTGCTCAATAGAAGGCTTTCTATCATGGCATTCTTCATATGGACACCTTTTTAGTATATAAATGGTACACATGATGGCTTGAAGCCAAAAAGAACGCGACAAATCTTGACTTTTGACCATACATCGTGCCATTTCTGTAAGTGACTTGTTTTTCCTCTCAGCAATACCATTTTGCTGAGGCATATAAGGAACTGTACATTGGTGTTGTATCCCACGACTAGACAAAATGCATTGAATTCATGAGAATATGCTCCCCCCCTCGATCGTAACGGAGGGTGCCCATAGTACATTTTAAGACATTTCATCCATAGACAAAAACTGTTTGAAGCACATAAAAACTTTGGACTTCACTTTAAGCGTAAATACCCATGCATGCCTCGAGTAATCATCAATGAAAGTCACAAATTAAAGGTAATTTTGCAAGGATGAAGTTTGCATGGGCCCGAAAACATCACTATGCACAAGATGCAACCTTCATGTGGCCCTAACTGAAGTATCCTTTGGAAACTTAGAATGCTCCATCTTACCCAAAATATAGCCTTCACAAACATGTTTGACAGGTGCTTCAAGAGGCGGAAAAGAAGCAACCATATCAGATTTCTACAAACACAGCAAACTGGAAAAATTCAGATGACCAAAACGTGCATGTCAAAGTTTTGCATCTGAAATAGCCTTTGAATCCAAAATTTCATTTGCAAACTTCTACCCACACTTGTCGTACAAAGTGATCTTATACAACCCACATTATAAAATGCCAGATGCAACAATTTCATCGCTGAAACTAGATCATGTATTGTACATCTATTATCCATAAATTTGACTACAAGACCAAGTCTAGCAAGTGTAGATACAAAATAAATATTCTTCTCGATCCTAGGTACATAAAGTGCATCAACAAGTGTGAAAGAACTATCATTTGTAGCAGTAAGCACAATCTTTCTAACTCCCTGTAGCAGATAAGAGGCATTGCTCGCACAAGTAACTCAATTCCCATGAGGGACATAATGAAATGGTCAACGTATTCTTGGGAAGATGCAACTCGGGAACGTGATGATGTAATGAGACTCAATTATCCAGATTTCATGTTGAGGTGACACTCAAATTTTTCAAGTGTGGAAGGATGTAAGATCCCCAATTTCTGGGTCTCTTTTAAAAATAAGAAAAATAGCTTTCAATATCTATTTTGCCAAATTTTGTGTTAAGATGCTTGATTGATAGTATTGGAAGGTTCTAAAGTAAAAAGCAAGGTCGTTTCCATGTTCCAGTAGGTTAGACGGATGTTTGGTTCAGTTTTGGAAAAATCCACTATTTTTAGCTTTTCATGCTTCTAGGTGATTTTTTGCAAAAAGCAAGGTCGGATCCTTGATCTAGGTATTCCAAGGAAGCTGTGGTTCAATTTTGTAAAAATCTGCTTTCTAAGTGTTTTTCACTCTATTTTTAGCTTTTCATGATTTTAAATGTTTTTTAGTGAAAAGCGAATCCGCTTTCTTATTCCAGTGGTGGCCGAGGGGAGCCCGTGGTTCAATTTTAGGAAATTTTTCTTTTTTTTAACTTTTTACGCTATTTTGAGCTTTTCGTGCTTTTCGACGTTTTTAAAAAGCAATGTGCTTTTTATGATGACTTAAACCTAAAAATATTAACTTTCGTCTCCGTCGGAATAAAAGATGATCACCCAGAGTAAAGACGAGACTTAACGAGATTTTTACGAAAGTTATTTTTACAAAAAGCGGTACCATAAATACGCCAAGGCAGTACAGGAAATTCATAATTATGTTGGGACATTACGGTGCGGCATAGTCGCTATAGTTTCCATTAGTTGGCCATGGCCAATTTTGCTGTAAAAATTGAATTGGTAAGTGGGAGAGTTGACCACCAAAAGCTGTGCCATGTTTTTAGAAAAGATTGGAGTTTTTTTTCCAAAAGCACAAGGCTATTCTAGGCTGAAAACTAGCGCTACCTGTAGCTTGGGCATCACTCTGCCCAGTTGCAAAACTTATAAATTGGCATAGAGTTTTCAGTGTCGTCTGTTGCATCTGCTACTGGAAGGCTATACCTATCTATTATACGGAGTGGTGCAAGCTCTTCATCCTCATCTCGATATGCTCTTTTGTCTAGGAAAGAAGAAAAAGAAGAAGAAGAAGGATTTTCTCTCTCTACTTGCTTATTGTCTTCTCTCTCGTTTCACAATGTACGCGCTCTCTAAAAGCTTTCGTGGTAGATACCTCTACGTAGCTCTCATCACCGCTCTCTTGCGGCAAAGAAATAAGCCTTTTGACAGCCCCTAATCGATTCTAAAGCACGGTGAGAAGCTCTAAACTCCATAGCTATCATCTCTCTCTCTCTCTCTCTCTCTCTCTCTCTATGTCGTTTTTCTGAGTAGTCACCCTCTCGTTGATTATTTTTTCGCATACAAATTCATGTGGATCAACTAATCATGAGTACGTACAAAGTCTCCCCATGATTATTTCATCATGTTTAACACGTTGATTTATGCACATGATGCATTTATGGTCACCTGTGTGCATAAAAAGTGCTTTTCGTTTCACGTCATAGAGACTGTAGGAACACTATTATGGTCATAAATCACAAACCGCTATGAATCAGTTGAAAAATTTTGTCTCTTAGGTGTCATGTGAAAAACACGCACCAACTAAGATATATGGTCAAAAAACAGCTTATTGTCCACTGCACAACCAAAATTTGACTCTAGGCTTCTTGGAGAACCACTAAATAGCTTCACCGGATGAGCAAACCCACTTGACCAATTGAAAATCTTGATGAAACTTGATGATAAATGAATTTATGTCTCCGTTATCACCTCGAAAATGTGAATTATTAATCGCTCTATAATCGATTTTACCTACACGCATAGGGGTGCTACCATATTACGTCGTGAGTTAATGAAGCTTTTTTTATATGTTTTTGGTTTGTTTTGGTGAGTCTTTTTCAACTACTAGATGGCCATAAACTTATGTGAGAGTATATGGTTAATTATCCCCAACCGCATAGATAGATATGATTAAAATGGCTTTTTTGGGGTTATCGTTTGTTGTGTGAGAACCATATGGGTCAAATGATCCGATACAGTGATAGTCTATATCAAGGTTTGAACTTGATGCATTGGTTTGAGGTCAAATACTTTCAATTGCATGTTCTGCATGCTCCCAAAAATGCCAAGAAGATGTTTTTTACATATGTGTGAAGTTATGGTTTATGGTTGACCTAAAGGTCGAAGCTGTTTTACATCATGTTCATGGTAATGGAATGTTATCATATGATGTATGGAAACTCATGTATTGATGTGGATGCCTCATATGCATGGCTCTGATTGATTTCCACCTTCCTAGGTCAAAACTAGCTCTATGTGCTAGGGAGGTGAAGTGCAGATGTGATGCATCAACTTTCATGGTTGGATGTTATCAAAGTTGGATTTTTATATCATGATTAGTTGGTGTTCGGACTCTTTTTATGCTTGAAAGAGTCAAATCTTAAGCATCACATGTGTGTGGACTCCGATTGATTGCAGGGGATGTGTCAAACTTCAAGTGTGGGATTTGGTTCATGTAATTATGATTCATGGTTAAGGGCTAAGATTCCCATATGGATTATGGTTGATATTATATTATGTAATCCAGTGTGGCTCATGGTTTTTTCTGGATAATGTTATGCTCCCGAAATGCTATCGAAATTTCTGCAGCCATGTTATGTTCTAAAGTGGTTATATAGGATTGGTCGTGCCTCACCCAAGTTGGGTGGAGTGCTTTCCCGTGTGATGTGATTGGATTATGGCTTATGGTTTTGGGATTGGATCATGAAGTGATTTGGATGGTTTATGGAAAACGTGCAAGGATGGAGACCCTGTACAGTCTAACTGCTTGGAAAATACTGTTTGTTCATATGGGAACTGCTACTGTGATTGGAATCATGTGCTATGTTTCTCATGGAAACACCACTACAAGACTAGGATCACCTACATCTCTTAGCCTTAGACTAAAGGATCATTGACCTGGGCTTTGCTAGATCAGGGGTGTTTCCTAGGTCTTATTCTTTTTGCTAGGCTCATCTACACGGTTAGTGAATCAGGGGTTGAATGACCTGCACGGCTAACGTATCGGGGATTTTGCCTTGGCTTTGCCTAAACACCCAATGATGGGCATCGAAGAGGCGTGGCACCTAAACTGATATGGTTGGTGTTGATATCCTACCACCTTGGGATCCTTTCAGAGCTCGATTTCATGGAGGGAGGTGAAGTGGACTCAACCTATGTTTTGCTCAAGTAGGTTGGAGGTGTTGTGGTTCGCTCCCGGAGAAGTGAAACTCTCTCTGTACGTAGGAGAGCAGAAGTAGATGGGTGAACGGATCGATCCCTACACAGGGTCCGGTGCTCTGCAAGTTATTTTGTCATAAACATTTTTTTGATGTTTTGGTATACTCAGATTTTCTCATTACATTAATACATGGTTTCCTGTTCCATTTAGATGGGCATTTAAAGATTCATTGTTGTCGTTCTCGCATGACTCTATGCACTCTATTTCACCCTCCACTATATTCTCTCTTTTATATTCACCATCGTCCACAATGTTATATTTTTCTTGAGTACGCTTTCATTCATAACACCCATTCAGTGGTAGCACTAGTCGCTAGGTACCTCGGGATGTAGGTTGGCTCATGGCCTTAACTCCATGCTTGATTGGGTGCTGAGAACTCCTCCCCTATGAAAATTCTTTCGTAACTCTGATGTATACTGAAGATTGTATAAAAGTGTAAATTGTATATTCTGTGCATAGACCCCGGGGGAGGGGTATCTCTCACAAGAGGCTTTGTTGAGTGCTATGTAATGGAGATGAGGGCTCGAGGGGTTCCTGAAAAATCGATGATTATGTCCTTTCAGTAGTTGTTGCTGGATCCAAATTTCTATCAGCAAGTCCAAGAGATTGCAAAGGAATGTGGAGGTAGCTGGGATGCTTGTTCAAATTCTTTTACACAAGAAACCTTGGTATTTCGGGAATGGGAAATTTTAGCCCATTGCTTCTACAAAAGTAGATGTTGTGAAAAATGTTGAAACTAAAAAACTAATACAAGTACCATGCTATACAATTGATTGCAATCAAATTCATAAAAGCTGGAAGCTATAATAGATGAGTGCCCTCTACATGGAAAAACATTGCTACATACAAAACATGAGAATATACTCAAAGCTATTTAAGCAAAAATTGGTGTTTTAATTTTGACACATGATCATTGTGCTTCCTTGTGTGATTCTATGGAGTTTTCACATAAACGGGTGGTTGTAGATATTATGGAGGGCACTAAATCTGCAAAGGATGCTTATGTGAGCTCAATTTCTAATGGTGGCTCATTTGAATGGATTCCATAACATATACGTCGATCATTAGGAAATGGTTGCTTTGCACGGCTTGTTTGAAATGGTTGCTTTGCTAAGCACGTTTGAAAATGGTTGCTTTGCTACGCACGTTTGGAAATGATTGATTTACTAGGCACGTTTTGGAAATGATTGTTTGGATAGTGTTAGATAGAAATAGAGAGAGAGAAAGAGAGAGAGAGAGAGAGAGAGAGAGAGAGAGAGAGAGAGAGAGAGAGAGAGAGAGAGAGAGAGAGAGATAGATCGAGAGGGAGAGAAATGTTAGATAGATAGATAGAGAGAGAGAGAGAGAGAGAGAGAGAGAGAGAGAGAGAGATAAAGAGAGTGAGAGAGATAAAGAGAGTGAGAGAGGGAAAGTGGTATGGATCATACAAAAGCTGCTAGTGTGACAGCAAATTGTAAATTATAGTAATATAAAGAGCAAGTCCCCCCCCCCAAAAAAAAAAGAGAGGGAGAGAAATGTTAGATAGATAGAGCGAGAGAGAGAGAGAGAAGAAATGAGAAAAATGGCTTACGCTCCTGCTCGTCGTGGATTACTCTTCACGGGACCTCCCTCATTCCTACTGTAGCTTCTACACATCTTGAGCACTCTGCACATTCAGGTCCTTCATTTGCTTCTCTTGCTATGGCCTCCTCTGTATTACCTTCTGCTTTTAGAGTAGACCCTAGGGAAGAAGTTCACAGCCTAGTGCATGAGAAGCTGGATAATAATCCCTCTTATGATGCGTCGGCCCTATCTGACATTTTACAAGATTCCATTACCAATGACCCCCAAATAAAAGGGGATCACCAAGTCTCTCTGGATTCCGAAATGATTTGGCAACAAATATCTGTTTTCAAAGCTCGTGCGGTTGTGTTGTTCTTCACTGGTCGACTGCCCCAAATTAACAATATCGGACAGGCCATTGATAAAGGGTTTGGAGCACAGGTAATAGATAAAATCTTCTATGCGGGGCAAGGACTTTTCGAGGTCCTATTTCTCAAGCCTCAAGATCAGGCTACTTTTCTGTCGAAACCCACTGTTATACTGTTTGGTCGGGCATGTGTTTGATTGGAAACGGATTAAAATGATTAAAGATGCCTTGCTATATCAGTGCCCTGTGTGGGTTGAGTACATAGACCTGCCATCCTTCATGTGGCCATGCATTAAAGATATTACAGCCACATTAGGGCAAGTATTGTATGCCCCCACCATTAACTCTCCTAATCGTAACAAAGCTTGTCTTCTGTGGAATACCACAAACCCCTTTCCACAAACTATAGACATTAACATCCCGTCTGTAGGAAGGATGGTGTTGTACTTAAAATGGGGGTCTTTAGCAGGAGCATGTTTTCACTGTAACAAACTAGGGCATTTCTCAAGAAAATGCCCCACGGTAACTCAATCCTCAAGAGATCTCATCCCTTCATATCCCGGCAGTAAAAATTTGGTTCCACGGGAACAAATTTTTGGGAAATCTCCTAGTACACTTCATCCAGGTAATGCTAGTAACCCTGGGGTGCAGCAGACCTCGGTAAATGTCTCCCCTGCGTATGCGCATGCACCTGGAACCATACATCCTCATGTGAAAGGGGTATCGAGACCTCTATTCAACCCTACTCATGTAGGGAAGCAGGCTAAATCGGGTAATGGGCATCAAGGTTCAACCTCTTCTAATAATCCTCATGGTATTAACAGAACCTCTGATAAGGGGAAAAGACCCATTGATGCGGATGGGTTTCAAACTGTCTCGGCTAGGAAATCCTTCAAACCCCGATAGCCTTCCTCAGGTTACATTAGTCCCAATGTATTTGACATCCTGCAAGACATGCCTTCACCTGATACTTTGGATGCTATTGAGGCAGCATGCAATACCGCTGAAAAACTACCTCTTATTCGGGAGGAACCTGCGCTTAACCTTGAGGTCAACATGGCGGACAATGATGATAGCTCAAATGAAGGCGGTAACACTCAGGTTGTTATGAACACTCCCCCATGAAATTTGCAACCTTTAATGTGAAAGGTCTTTATGACCCCAATAGACTGGCCATGCTTAATAAATGGATTCTGCAAAAAGATCTCGATGTAGTGCTTATACAAGAGCATAAATGGCATAAAAGAGCAGGAGAAACTTACCATTTCAAAGGATACTCGTGCTTTTATGGGGGGAGAAAAGGAGAGTATTCTGGGGTGCTGACTTTTATTAAGAATTCTCTTAACCCTCAATGGGTGCTGGATCATCCCTCGGGTCGCTGTTCTGTCTTTATAGTAGATTCGACATGGGGACCTCTACATATTGTTAATGTGTATGCTAATAATAATTGGAATCACAGAATGGAAACTTGGTCTTGGTTGAAACTGATGACTCTAGGCAAGGGTATTTTTGGGGGTGATTTCAATATGGTTACTAAAATGGTGGATACTACATCCATAGCCACTATTATGTCAAAAGAGGAAGTTGCTTGCTGGGATGACCTGGAATCTCTACATCAAATGTCAGATGCCTGGTTAAATGGGTTTAACTCAAATGGGTTCACTTTTCATTCAAAATCTCACATATCATCTTGGTCTAGATTGGATAGACTTTATTTTATGCAAGATGAATGGCTACCTGCTAATTGTCAAATGCAAGTTTAGATTGACTTATGTATGTCTGATCACTTTCCTCTCGTTTTGAATCTTTCTGATGCTAATGCTAGATCAACGAAATTTGGTAAAGGGAGACCTCTCATGGTGAATAATCTGTTGTTATAGGATAAACACTTTCAAGCAGATGTCTCACATTGTGTGAATCATGCTAAGCAGCTAAGTACTAATCCGGTTAATGCTTGGAATTTTTTCTGTGCTGAAATGAAAAAATGTATCAGACATCATGGTAAGATGAGAGCTGCCCAAAAGCGACAAAAACTGGCTGCATTGCGTGCGAAACTTAAACCCTTGAAGAAACAGGTGCATAAAGGACAGGTAACCACACATCTATGTACTGAAATTGAGGATATTAGGGGTGCTCTTCTATCTATAGCTGAGGCTGAGGTTGCTAAATGCACATTCAAATGCAGGGTAAGAGAATTATCAGATGTAAATGGCACCTCAAAGGGATTTTTTCATAAGTTGAAAACCAAACATAATCGAGAGGCTATCATTAGAATTATAACATAGGATGGGTCCGAAGTCACTGACAGCCAGAACCTTATGCAAACCTGCGTGGATCATTATAATGCTATCTTAAATAAACCAATGGATATCTCGAAGGAAAGAGCACAGGAAATGGAGGTGATGTTAGCCTCTGTGGACTTTTGCATTAATAATTGTGATGCCCACAGGCTTAAGGGCTGCTCTGAGGAAGGAGAACTCCACTATGCTATCACTAAATTGGGAAATGACAAAACACCTGGAGCTTGTGGGCTTTCAAAGGAATTCTTGATGAATTTTTGGCCACATCTGAAATGTATGGTTATGCAGGCAATCAATGCTATCTGGGAATCACAAGTTATGGATCCTCATCTCAAAGAAGGAATTGTTAAACTCATTCCTAAGCAAAAATTCTGCTCAAATTTATCACAATGGAGACCGATAACCATGATGGGGTTATTGTATAAGGTTCTGGATAAATCAGTGGCTATCAGATTATCTCCTCTGTTACGGAAACATATCCATATAAACCAGTCGGGATTCATTGGGGGTAGATCTATTTTGGACAATATTTTGGCTGTTCAACAGGGGACTGAATATGCTGTCAAAACAAATTAGACCTCAGTAATGCTACAATTAGATTATGAAAAGGCATTTGACACTATAGCCTGGGACTTCATTTATGCTATCATGAAAAAAATGGGGTTTGGGACCAACCTGAGTACATGCATCTTCTTGCTGGGGCAGCAGGCTACATCAAGGATTATAGTAAATGGCAAACTTTCAGGCCCAGTTCAGATCCAAACATCGGTGAGACAAGGGTGCCCCTTAAGCTCTCTTTTTTTGCTGTCAGTACTCATCCTTTATTTTGCTTTTTGGAGAAACAATCAGCTCTAGGGAGAATCAATGGGATTAAATTGTCCAAGGAACAGTTGCTGGCTCTAGGTTTTGATGATGACACTATGATTTTTCTACATGCTACCAATTTAAATTTGAATAAATGTATGTCTTACCTTGCCCTACTTTCTTTGGCTGCTCGAATGAACTTGAACTTGCAAAAATCTTTGCTTATTGATATTAATGCAGACCAATTTAACAATCTTATTTGGGCTGGCAAAAGAATCCCAAAAGGACATTTTGTCAGATATTTGGGGTACCCAATAGGAATACACTCAAATAATAACCAGCTGGTTCAATGGGTTTTATCCAAAGTCCAAACGAAATTCGCTGCATGGTACTGTGATGAGTGGCCGTTGCATGTCAGACTCAGAATCATATAGGCCATTCTCGTGCCATATCTGTTCTACTATCTGCTATTGTTGGACTGGAAAAAAAAGCACCTAGCTCAGATACAAACGTTGCTGACAAAATTCCTTTGGGGCAATAAAGGGAAAACTTGTGCCTTCATTAAATGGGACTTTGTTATTAGTCCTAGAAATCAAGGGGGATTGGGGATGCTTAATCTGCAGGCACATGCTCACGCTCGACGGGCAACTATGGTCAAACATATGTTCAAAAGGGACAGTATTTGGTCTAGATGCATGTGGGATATTATTTCTCTGTCAGTGGTTTACTATCATGGCACATGGAACATGTCGGATTGGGACAAATTGTTTTCGCATGTCCCTCTAAAAGCTGGTTGCATTACTTCTCAACTGATGATTAACTCCTGGAAACACACATGCTCTAATTTGATATGGCAAGGTCGTCTTAGGTATACAGGCAATTCTCTTCATGGTCAAGGAAATTTTTTCTGGAGCTTTGTCTTTAAAACTCCCCCTGGCTTGATTATTAAAAAACAATCCATCAGGTTATTCAGAAAAGGTATCATATGCATTGATCAAATGTTGGACTCTTACGGGTTGTTTGTTCCCTTTTTTGCAGTCAGGAGACAGTTCAGACTGCCGAATGCTTTCAGAAGAAGTTGGATAGACTTATGTATTCAAACATTCAGGCTTCAAGTTCCCCTTACAGAGAACTTATGGGAAAGATTCCGAGACTGGCACTTACCAGGGAATGCAGGTGATTGGTGAAAATCTTCTACTGCACAGTTCTACACTTTGCTTATTCCAGATTTGGACATCTCAACTAGATGCAACAGATATTGGAGGTTCAACAAATCACAAGAGTGGTGGATACAGCGGCTGATGATATCATGGAGTCTTCCTTGTTCGAATAAGCACAAGTTTTTTTTGTGGAAACTTCTCACAGGCTCTCTACCCTGTGGAGAACTGCTACTTAAGAAATGTATTTCAGATGGGAAATGCCCAATTTGTAAAGCTATGGAGACCATTAAACACCTATTTTGGAACTGCAAAAATGTAAGACAATGGTGGCTATGGATTTTACAACATGTACAAAAATGGGTCCCTGTCAAACTGTCTATCTTTTCTATGAAATTTGGGTTGTGCAAATTTCTGGATGACGCAATGCAGTTTTGTATGCAATCCTTGAGAGTTTGGTTACTGTTTTTTATCTGGAATGCTCGAAATTTTTCCTGTTTTGAGAAAATCTCGCTTTACAAGGTTACTATTCCTTGGGAGATTATCAAGAAAAAGATGATGGAGGACTGCCTTTGTATCATTGATGGGAAGATGAAAGAGAGATGTTTACAGTTCATAAGTCACATCTGACAATGATCAATGACGAGATGATGTAATATATATGTAAATAATAAGTTTTCCCAAAAGAGAGAGAGAGAGAGAGAGAGAGAGAGAGAGAGAGAGAGAGAGAGAGAGAGAGAGAGAGAGAGAGAGAGAGAGAGAAAGAGAGAAATAGATAACGAGGGAGAGAAATGTTAGATAGAGAGAGATAAATTTTAGATAGAGAGAGAGAAATAGATAAAGAGGGTGAGAGAGAAAGAGGGAGGCCAAGCTAGCTCGAGTGAGTCAAAAACATGAAATACGAGAACCATGATGAGATGTAGAGAGAGAGGAAAAGAGAGTGAGAGACAAAAGACAATATATACACCATGTATGCTACCAAGGATTTATTTATATTAAAAAATTTTACATATATATAGGTGAGACCAAGCTAGAAAGAGTGAGCCCTATATACCTTCAACATTCCCACTCAAGCATATGTCTCTAGCTCTAGATGAAAGAACCCTTGGGGAATACAAGGGAAAAACCAAAGGCCCTTCATAAATGTGAAAACATGAATCCAAAGTGGCTCTATGAAAATGTACTGTGTATTAAACAAGAGGTTGTAGTAGTGAACAAATAATTTTGCAGCTTATAACATAGGTAAACAATTAAAGAAGCTCTATCTTTAAAAACCATCTGGCGATATTCTTACTTGTTGAAAATTTACTTTGGTATAGACTTGTGAAGACATATGCAAAGAGATTCATTTGAAAGAAATTAAATGTAACGAGCATTGATGTATCAAAGTGATATTAAATTGGGGTATTGTCGTTCAAGAAGTAGATGTAACAAGTGATGTGGAATTTGGTGATCTTAAGATAAGAAGGGAGGTTGACAAAGGAGTAGGGTGGTGTATTATAATATAAATATAAATATATAAATATATATGGCATCTAGGTCTAAAGATATATAAGAACATCTTATTCAAGAGAGATAATTTAAATGATGTTTCTAGATGTATATTACTATAAGGTGTATAGGAATTTCATACTTGAAGGGTTTTTTGAATAAAGAGGTAGTAACGACACTGATAATCAAGGCATGTGAGCTGAGTCTTGTATACCCATATTTTTGACTACTTTGTAAAATTGTTAGTCTCCAAAACAAGGAAACCTCCACATAGTTGTTAGTTCCACAATCCATATTCTAGAGAGATGAATATACCATTTAATAACATCGATTCAGAGAGCCTCACAAAGCTATTTGAAAACCAAGAAAGGAATAGTGACAAAGAGAGAGCACGAAAACGGGCTATACATATCTATAAAATTCTTGTAAATTAAGATAGTTTTCAGAATCTTGTTATCAAGCTCATTATAGAGTGTTTTGCCCATGTAAGACCTTGGATGCCATAGAAAATTAAGAGTGTATATGTGTGTGGATCATTGTACAAGCAATTGATGCCTGCTTAGACAAAGTGAGAATGTTCTTCAATAAAGGAAGTATCTGGTGAGACCCATTGTGAATTAGGGTTAAAGGTGCAGCATTTAATTAAAATGCAAGAAGCTTCATAGCTAATTTCCAAAGTTTTTGCTTATCTATTTATTAGCCATTTACTATACAAGGCAACAAAGGTCACGAGTATAGTAAGAGAGCATAGAGTTCTTGTAAAAAATAGAATTTCATGTGGTGGTGTCAATATTGGCATCTATTATGTTATTTTAGAGTATTGAAATCATACTAAAAACTAGGGAGCAAGGTCCAGTTTCTAAAAGCAATTAATTAAACAAAACACCTACTTATACCTTTAATAAAATGTGTTTAAAGTTAAAGCGGGACATTCTTGTGATCTGTATTGTTTTGGTTATCCAAGAAGTATTTGCACCTAATTGCTAGCAATAAGCTTCACATTGTTTCTATAAACGCCTCAACCTTTACTCAATGAACATGTTCTTAATTAAGTGAAGCAATTATGACTAGTATATTCTACACATGGTCTCTACATAGAATAAGACTATGATTACTTGTCGAACACTTTATGTTCTCAACCATTTAACCCACAACATTGAAGTATTGGGACTAATCTCAATTGACAAAGCCAGTTGAGGCAAGTCCTCAGGGACACAAAAGCATTCAAGCCTACAATCTGATGTTATTTGACTTCAACGAAGCAACATGTTTTGACTTCAAATTTAATATGTTTGGCTGAGATAAATATGTTGGAGCTATATATGTCTCACTCTACTCAACATTGTCTCACCTATAAATATGTATCTTGTCCTCAATATGAATCAATCTTTGTGTTGAGCTTATATGTGAAGCTACTCAATATATGGATTCTCTATATATGGCACCCAGGTCCCCTCTATATATACATCATCTCATGTGTGTATTCTACACACTTTGGGGTTCTACTTCTGTGCTCTCTCCTTCTCTCTCAACATAGTATGAGAGCAGTATGTTTTTGTTTTCAAATTTTCTCCTGATCAAAATTGATTTTGCCGAAACTACTCGCTTAGGAGACCGGAATCGATGTGGTCTACAACTTTGCAAAAGGAAGTTTCTTTAAATTCTGCACCGATTTTGAGTTATCGTTCGCGCACTGAGTATATACCTGAAAAACAGCTTCCGCATTTTGTTTTTGATTTTTCTGCTAATTGAAAACGATTTTGCAGAAACTACCCGCATAAGAGAAAGACCAGAATCGATGTGGTCTACAACTTTGCAGAAGGAAGTTTCTTCAAATTCTGCACCGATTTTGAGTTATGGTTCGCGGACTGCGTACATACCTGAAAAGCAATTTCCGCTTTTTGTTTTTGATTTTTTTGCTAATTAGAAACGATTTTGTAGAAACTACCCGTGCAAGAGACCGGAATCGATGTGGTCTACAACTTTGCAGAAGGAAGTGTTTTCAAATTCTGCACCGATTTTGAGTTATCGTTCGCGGACTGCGTACATACCTGAAAAGCAATTTTCGCTTTTTGTTTTTGATTTTTCTCTTTATTGAAAACGATTTTGCAGAAACTACCTGTTAAAGAGAAACCGGAATCGATGTGGTCTAGAACTTTGCAGAAGAAAGTGTTTTCAAATTTTGCACCGATTTTGAGTTATCGTTCGCGGACTGCGTACATACCTAAAAAGCAATTTCCGTTTTTTGTTTTTTATTTTTCTGCTTATTGAAAACGATTTTGCAGAAACTACCCGCGTGAGAGACCGGAATCGATGTGTTCTACAACTTTGCAGAAGAAACTACCCGCGATGGGGATTGGAATCGATGTGGTCTATAACTTTGCAGAAGAAAGTTTCTCTAAATTCTGCACTGATTTTGGGTTATCATCTCGGACTGCAAATATGTTTGAAAATCAAAATTTTACTTTTTGCTTTTGATTTTTCTCATAATTGAAAACTTCTCAATTATATTTTTCTTCATCAATCATATATTTGTTACTGACGTAACTTTGCTGCAGAAGCCAGTTACACATCGTTCCGATTCAGTCGAGCCGTTGATGATTGTCCAAATTCTATCAAGCTACTGTTGGTACATGATCTTTTGTTATATGATATACTCGTTCATTGATTCTCGTATAATTATTCTTTTAGAGATATAGTTTACGTCGTTTTATTGATAATTTCTCATTGATACCATAGTGATTTTGATGGTACCATGATGATGTTTTGTTAATACTTTGGTCATGGTGATTTTCGTTGATACCATGATGATATGTCATTGATACCATGGTTATTCTCGGTGGTGCCATGATGATATTTCGTTGATACCATGGTTATTCTCGGTGATTCCATGATGATATTTCGTTGATTCCATGGTGATTTTTGTTGATACCATGATGATGTTTTGTTGATACCATGGTTATTCTCGGTGATACCATGATGTTGTTTCGTTGATACCATGGTTATTCTCGGTGATGCCATGATGATGTTTTGTTGATACCATGGTTATTCTCGGTGATGCCATGATGTTGTTTCGTTGATACAATGATTATTCTCGGTGATATCATGATGCTTTTCGTTGATACCATGATCATTTATTCATTTTTATTGATATAATGATGATATTTTGTTAATACTTTGATGGTATTTATTGATCACTACATTGATAAATATTGTTTTATGTAGTATATACACATATCATTTGTATCACGTAATCACACATTTTGTACTTTTACGTTTATACTTTATGTACCATATGTTGTCGTGCGTATATATGTCGTCAAAAGAGTGGCGTCGCGAACCATCTCTTATGGCATTGTGAACGTAATTATTTCATTAACGATGCTAATAATTTTCATGACATGTTTTTTTGGAGTCTATGATCTATGTAGGATTGATCAAAGAATTGATTTTATGAAGACAAACTTGGTGACAATAAAAGATTTATGAAGATATGTTTGGTGATGCCATATTGATGACAACATGAAGACATGTTTGGTGATGCGATATTGATGACAAGCTACACAGCAGATTCACGGAGACACTTTTGATTACAAGCTAATCGATAGCTTTTACACCTCTTTATTGAACCTTTGTATTCATTATTGTATTTGATAGGATAGGAGTAATGTAACTCCTCATAAAACATTCATTGTAAAAGGAGTGATGTAGCTCCTCGTAAACATTTGTATATTCAATGATTTTTATAATATAACGGTGGGTGTATATAGAGCTGTGGGTTTTTCCCTTGATCCCCCAAGGGTTTTTTTCATCCACAGTTAGGGACCCTTATTTGAGCGGGGGTGTTGAGCTTATATGTGAAGCTACTCAATATATGGCTTCTCTATATATGGCACCTAGGTCCCCTCTATATATACATCATCTCATGTGTGTATTCTACACACTTTGGGGTTCTACTTCTGTGCTCTCTCCTTCTCTCTCAACACTTTGAGAGCCTACGTGGTGTTCCTCTTGTCTCATTTTTTTGTCTCTCTACATCTCAACATGGTATCAGAGCGAGAATGATCATGCGAGGATTCAACTCATGGTGACGAAACATATTATGTGTGTGCGGTTTGCTCGTAAGATTTATAGTTTCTCCCAAAAAAAAATATTTATTCTTCTTTACCATGATTATTTTGTGTTAACAAGAGTATGATTAGTTCTTTTTGTAGTGGTTATTGCTAATCGATGTTGTGAATCATTGATAACATTTACTTGTTGCTTTGCATTTTGACACCCCCAACTGCGTCTCAAATTATGATGGTCTTATGCTCAAAATTTGGAGAAACGAGAAAGCACATTGTAGCAAGGCTTGATTTTTCTATCGTTCAAAACTTGTTTGTCTACTCGTACCCTTTGATTTGAGTACTTGGTTTGTAGCAAACGAAGTTCGCAACAAAAAGTTATGTTGTTTTTACTGCAATCGAGCTGGATGCATGTTTTGTCTTCAAGAAGAGTTTGCAATATTTTTGCTATTTTAAGCATCGACTTTTTTGTTCAAATTTAGAGTTCAACTATTCATATTGTGACCATCAATCTTGTGTCTTACGTCACTCTATTTTTGGTCAGCTTTGCATCTCACGCCACTCTATTTTTGTCAATTTTGTATCTTGTTTCACTCTATTTTGAGGTCTCTCTTATTATTGATGTCTTGGCTTATTTTTTGGGTACAGTCTCTTATCATCTTTGAGTTTTTGAATATTTGAAAATCACAATTGTGATATTATTATTTCGTCCTTAGTCATGACCTTCATCATATATGGTGTGCAAATTTAGTGATCTTATCTTATACGTTGTTGGGAAACAATTAAACTAGAACACCTCTATAGCGATTTCATTTAAGAGAATTGAAAGAGCACTACAAGAACACCAAAATATTTGGGAAACCCCTTTGAAACACCACCAATTCAACAAGAGTAGTCCCCTTGGGTATTTACTGGTTGTCGCCCACCCACCAAGAGACTATGTCACAAAGAAGGAAGAAACATATTTAGGCACGTAATTACAGACGTCGCCTACCAATGCTCTTGAAAACAAAGATTTCCCCTTCATCAAAAAACACTTTAAATGTCCCCTTTCAAATCATACATAATCCACAAGACGTATGGGTTACTACATAGTTTTGCCCCAAAGCTGTCATACACTGTAGGCTGCAGAGAACATACCATAACTCCAAAACCTCAACTCCAAAAGACACGATATCAAACTAGAAAAATCTTTGAAAATTTTGAAAAAGTTTTTTGAAATCCTTCAGATTGAACCCATGCACAACTTTGTGAAAAATCAACGCAAACGGGATATTGTAGCAAGAAGATTAGGTGTAGAGAGGCAAACTGCATCCAAAGGCATCAAGAATCCATAAGGAGCTTAAACATGAAAATGTATAAACTTTGGCTGACCGTTTTTTATTTTGTACATGAGTTTAAGTTATATACAAGTTTCCCTTCAAAAAACTCACTCACGGGCACTTACAGTAGCTTGTCAATTGTCACTAGCCTAGCGACTTGCAGTGCATGCACATGTTCTTGCTAAAGCAAGCTAAAAAACCCACAAAAAGAAATATACACACCCTTTTGACATTGGTCTTCATGTCTGTATGTACAAATCTACAAAAAGGGGTGTCAGAAATGCGCCTGCTAGATCATTCATGATCAGCAACACAAAAGAGATCATGTAAACCACATGAGGGAGTCTTCAATTCATCTTCATCCTTAGACACATGATCAAAAAGTTCTTCAAAATAATGCTCATCCTCAATGACAATCATCAACCTTGCAATATACTTATTCCACCTATAGCCATTCACATGGTGCTTTATGTGGGGTACCATCCAAGTCAGCAAGATGATATGTGCCATTTGGAAACCTGTTTAAGACCAAGAAAGGACCTTGCCACTTGATTTGAAAATTCTTTTGAAATTT
The DNA here is from genome assembly GCF_014529385.1 of Adiantum capillus-veneris. Taxonomy (NCBI): domain Eukaryota; kingdom Viridiplantae; phylum Streptophyta; class Polypodiopsida; order Polypodiales; family Pteridaceae; genus Adiantum; species Adiantum capillus-veneris. The sequence goes on from NC_140958.1 coordinate 39,289,495, forward strand.
TATATCAAGATTAATATTGTAACAAAGAACCATGTGATCCTTCTTGATGTCCTTGTCCTTCACCTTCTCATTTGCCTTTGCTTGATTGTTCTTCAAGACCTATTCATAATGCTCAAAAGCCAACAACCTACCCCACTATACACATTGTAAATATAGAAGCCTTTTCTTGAATACATCATTGGGCTCTTCTTGAATATTTAGCATCATCTTCAAAGCTGATATCTCCACTTCAATAGGAAGTAAATCCTCTTTGCCAAAACCTAGATGGGAGGGAGAGAAACTAGTACCTGCTTTGATGGCAATCCTCTAAGCCCAAAGAGAACAAGGTAGCTCTAAATCCCAAGTTTTCACACTATCTCTTGTCATATTTGTAGTCATCCTTATGAGCTCTCCAATAAACGTTTCATCCATGCCATTGCGTTGGGGATAATAGGAGTAGTAAACCTACGATGAACATGAAGCTTCTCACATAGATAATCCACCAGCTGTCCCTTGAAACCTGGACCCTTGTCAAAAAGTAACTCCAATGGCATGCCAAATTTGCAAAAAATATCTTCATATATAAATAAAGAAACATCTACCCTCGTTTTTTGCTTAACAGCTTTACCTGGAGAGATAGTCAACAGCAATAAGTATGTAACATTTTCCTCTAGTTGTCATAGGTAGAGGACCTATTGCATCAATACTCCAATTCTCAAACACATCATAGGCCATGATGGTGCCTCTAATTTTTTATTTGAGAACCCTATTTTCCATGATTTCACACTCTTTACAAGACCTACACCAATGATGAACGTCACGGTGAATGCTTGGCCACACATACCCCGCCTGCAAGCCTTTATGCAAAGTGATCTTTGAAGCAAAGTAACCACCACAACAACCCTCATGATTCTCCTAAAATTTTGTAAATTTACTCTTTCCAAGGCACTTTTATCATCACAAGATCAGCCCCCTTCATATATAAGGCATCACCAAGTAGCACATACCTTTTGGCACAGAGTAGGAAGGCATACTTTTTTTACTTATCCAACTTTCATGGAAGCGTACCTATTTGTAGAAACTCTTTCTCCCTCTCTAAAGATTACCTTCCCAAATAAAGAGGAGAATCAGCCCTTATCACATACAATTGTCCAATTAAAGACTGTGTTTCACCATGTGCTTCTTCTTTTTGAGACCTATCCACATGCCCTAAACTCCAAGCTTCAAAATTCTTAAGCAGATTCTTCACTTGAAAACACATATTTTTTAGCCTTGGATTATTACTTTTCCACATCCCAAGTACTTGCTTAACCACCAAAAGAGCATCGCCTCTTACCCTCACACGAGGGATGCCAAGCTCAAGGCAAAGGTTGAGAACTTTCTCCAAAGTAACGTACTCAGCTTCATTGTTTCTTTGTGCTATAGCTTTGAACTCCTTTTAGTTACCAAAGCACCTTGAGGATCATAAATTACAACACATCCTGAAGCTTCACCATGCGTTTTCCTGTAAGATCCATAAAAAAACAATAGATAGGCATTGTCTATGTCAGGATCTTCCATGTGTTTCTTCTTCACAGCGCCCTCCTTAAGAAGAAGAGGGATTTCCTTATAAGTAATCAGACCATCTAATGTAGCCCTTGTACTCTCCTCAACAAGAAAAGAGGAATGGAATTCTTGTAACTCCATAATCCACTTCATGAGCCTCTTTGACAAAGTAGGGCTATTCACCAATTGAGGTAGAAGAGTGTAGCTAGTGAGGAATGTGAATGGCTTAGGGAGAAGGTAGTGCTTAAAACTTCGACATGCATAAATCACACTCACCATGATGAGCTTCACCTCAGTATAGCCTCTTTCCACCTCTAGCTTCACCTTGCTAGCACAATAGATAGGCTTCATGTAGTGGGATTTGTTACCTCTTTGCAGAAGCATAGATCCAATAGCATCATCACCTACTGATGGATTCACATATAGCTCCTTACTCCCAATTAGAAGCTTGCATAGTAGGAAGAGAACCAAGAACCTCTTTGATACCTTGAAACACCTCTTCACATTCATGTGTCCATTGTAGAGGATCCAACCTTGCTACTTGTTGTAGAGGATAAACAAGTTGAAAGGACAAAGCAATGAACCTTGCCATATACTTCTCGTTTTGAATGAAAGTAGCAATTTTCTTTGTATCCTTAGGTGATGGCAGGAGCACCAAAGCCTTCACTTTGTCATGATCCCCTTCAATCCCATTCTGTGAGATCATATGCCCCAAAAATTTCACTCTTGGTTGAGCAAGATGACACTTCTTTGGGTTGAGTTTACCTCCACTTTCATCATATTGCTTCAATGCCATCACAAGCTCTACACAATGATCATTTCTAGAGCTATAAACACAAAAGGCATCAATAAGACCCTTCACAAACTTGCCAACAAAGGGAGAGAACACCTTATTGACGTGTTGTTGATACCATGCACAACCATTCATAAGACCAAAAGGAAGCACACAATAACGAAATAATCCCCATTTATCCCCATGCTGTGATAAATGTGGTCTTCTTTTGATCTTCTAAAGCCAAGGTGAGCTGAAAATATCCAAAGAATCAATCACATACACTATACCTCTCATGCCCTGCAAACAAAATAAAGTATCTCATCTATGAAAGGAACAGGATATGGATCCCTCTTCATGGCTGCATTTAGAGGCTAAAAATGAACACATATCCTCCACTTTCCATCCTTCTTGGGTGTGACAACAACAGGACTCACCCATTCTACAGTACTCATACGACATATGGAACCTGCTTCAAGAAGCTTGTCTACCTCTTCCTATAAAGCATTGAGTTGTACCTATCCCATTCTCCTTAGCTTGCGTACGGCTTGCGCTCCTTCCTTACTTGGAATGTGAATTTCATCTCCCTTAAAGTCTCTAAATTTTTCATAAGAAGTGATGAGTAAATGGGAAAATTGTTGTATCATATGTAGGTACTCACCCTTCTCATGACTAGTCAAGTCGGGAGACAACATACCTTGTATCAGCTCCTATTTGACATTAGGTTAAAATTTTGATTTCATCAGCTCTACAGTTTGCTCATAAGGACCAGAGATATCTTCATTGTCCATAACACTAATAAATCTTTGTTTCTCATCATGCTATTTTTCAAGAAACAAGGAGGAAACATCTAGATCTCTATTGCTGCTATCTTCCACTTCACTGCCATCATCCCCATTGTATTCTTCTTCACTTGAGTACTCTGCTTCATCACTTTTCTCATCAAAATCATCATACAAATATTTATTTCTAGCCATATCAAACCTCTTCTTCTCACATTTTCTATTGTAGAGAGTGATGGTACCATGGCCCCAATCCTATATACCTTTGGTTGCTTGTAACCATGGCCTTCCAAGGATGAGAGGGAAAACACCAATACATACAGGCATAACATGGAAATTGAACAACACTTTAACATCAAATACATACACCTCCAAGTACTTTATAACTCCCAAGCACGTTTAGCAAGATTTATAGGAAAACCTGAATTCTTTACCATATTGAGTCCCAACTTTAAAACACAAGCTTGAGCAATAACACATACCTATGCATCTCCATCAACATAAGACTCTCCAATGCACTTCCTCTTATGCCATGCATCCACAATAGGGTATATATCAGGTAGCTCATTCAAAGACAAGACTCTCACTGACCCCCTTGCAGGCTCCTTCTTCATGGGCTGACTACATGCTTCCATTGCCTCTTTAATTTAGGGCACATTTTCATGAGTTGCTCAAAGGTAACATCACCCTTTCTACCCACCAAATCAACCCTTGAACTATAATTTGGTTGCCCTTATCCCAAAGAAAATTTGGAGGCATTGTAATGCGGCATGAGTTTTCTCTTCTTCTTCTCTTTACTTGTATTTGTTTCAACCTGTTTCCCTCTTTTATGGTTGGGACTTGCATCACTCATACCATGATCTCTTGTAACCCTCTTACCTACATCCAGTGCATTTCACTCCTTTCTTCTCTTCCTCTCTTGCCCTCCTCCTCCTCCCTTGATGCATGTCTTTTTTTGTAGATTTGGTCTTCTTGATACAATTGTGCTCATTCATTGTATACATGTACACTTTTTTGCATTTTTGTTTACGACTATGATTATGGTATGACAATCAGGTTATGGTTATGTTTTTGCAATTATAAAATGACAATCATGGTATGATACAGAAGTCATGGTTATGGTTTCGTAATGATGCTATGGAAATCATGTTATGGTTATGATTTGGCAATCATGTTATGGTTTTGCAATGATGGTATGGCTATTATGGTTATGGTATGACAATAATGCTATGGTTATGATTATGGTATTACAAGCAAATTATGTTTATGGTTTTCCAAATACGGTCTGGCAATCATGCTATAATTATAGTTTGGCAATTAGGTTATGGTTATAGTTTGGCAATCAAGTGATGGTTGTGGTTTTTTAATAATTGTATGGATGTTATATTTATGGTATGACAAGCAGGCTATGGTTATGGTATGACAAGTAGACTACGGTTATGGTTATGGTATGGCATGTAGATTATGTTTATGGTTTAGAAAATACGGTTTGGCAATCACGTTATGGTTATACCTATGGTTTTCAAATCATGTTTTAATTATAGTTGTAAAATCTTCATGTCCTTGTGTCTATGATTTGGGAGTTTAAGGTATGATTATGGTTTTGGAAACTTGTCATGTTTAAGTTTGTGATTTTGTTATGCTTTACAATTTTTCTTACTCTCTCTTCAATGTCAAACTTTAGGTGGAGTGCTTTTGCTTTTTCACTTGTCCTTTGGGCAGAGAGGGTTGTTTACTGGTGCTACACTACATCGGGCATCAGTTCCTAGCCCTCTTTGTCCATAAAAAATTTGTAGGTTTTTCCATTCGTACATGTATCAGTATACACGTTACTATGCACCTCGGAATAGACATTCGTACATGAAACTTACTTTTCGATGCCTATTACAACGTTGATACCGATGTAAATTTCATTACAAATTTTGACAAAATATATACCAGTATCTTTACCAATGATACAATGCCAATGGTAATTCAGACCCTTATTTCATGGATTTTTACTTTTAAAACAAGCTTTGAGTTGTTGATATTTGCGTTGATTTTTGCGCAATGTATTGTAGTGTTGTTTCCAACGATTTGGGATTTCTTTAGCAAGTGAAAAAGTTGTTATCTTCAGCATTTGATATGGTGGATCTTGGAGAGTTTCACTCCTGTCGTGGCATTCACATTCAAAGAAACTACACAAAAGGTATTTTGTTCCTTCAACATTCAAAGTTTATTGCAAATCCTATTGGTATGAAATGTACACATTCGGTTAATACACCGTGTCTTGCGAGTTCTACAAAGAACACTTCTGAAAGTGGTGGTCAGCTTGTCACAAATCAACCTTATGCTAGGTTGATTGAATGTCTTCAGTTTGTTGGCATGAACACTCACCCTGATATTTTGTTTGCTGCTAACTATCTTGGACAATATCTTGTGCATCCTTCTCTTAAGCATTGGTCTACAACAAAGCATGTATTAATATACATAAAAGGAACCACACATTTTTGTTTGGTCTATCAACGACAATTGACATCAAACTTTGTGCAATTTCTCTTTCTTTTGGGTTACACAGATGCAAATTGGATGAGCTCACATTTATCTATGTGATCTACCAGTTTCAAATTCTTATTCATAAATGGTTTTCTTATTTCTTGAACCGGTATAAAACAACGTTGTGTTGCAGTTTCTATGATTGATTTTGAATATGTTGTTGCATCACTTTCATCTTGTGAGATGATTTTTCTTCAACAAATGCTAGTTGATATTGATCAATCTCCCCTTTCTAACACATACTTATGATGTGATAGCCATTGTGCCATTAGTCTAGACTATGTTCAACATAGCAAGTAAAAGCATATTTCTATGCATTATCATTATGTCCGGTATGAATCCTGCAAAGGAACTATATTGATTGAACAATGTACAAGTCACCAGTTCATTGCAAACATTCTTACCAAACGCCTCAACAAGTCACGCTTCATCCTTTTGCGCTTGGAGCTTGGATTTGCTTCAGCCTCACTCTTTCTAGATTAGCCTCTTTTCTATTATGGTAGCTTTGTACATATGACATTGTAATCATATATGTAAAGTGCATTTTGTGCATACTCCACACTTGCATACTATGACCTCTTGATCGCTTGTATATTTGTACATAGATACACAATGCACCTTCACTTATTATTGGTTCATATTTTCACATTTTTATAGGGTCCTGGGTTTCTCCCTTGAACTTCCACTACAACATAATACCCAGATTTTGATGCACCGTACCTTTCCACGCACCTTTCGATGGGCATGATGCTCCTCGATATACGCGTCGATAGAAGCATGGAAATGCATGTGGCAATGCCTGTCGAAAGGTAAGTGTTTCCACACGTATTTCAACACGTATTTCCACGCCTATATCGCCGATAAAATTTTGAAGGAAAAAACCAAATCCGCACGCAGGCAGTCATTTTCGCCTGCAAGGGAGCGCGCGCACAGATTTGCCCTTGGAAACCTGCAGCACAGGTATTATTGATCTCTCCCCCCCCACCCCACCCCCCCTGTCTCTTTCACAAGCTACATCGTGTGTGTGTGTGTGTGTGTGTGTGTGTAGGAAAGAGAGAGAGAGAGAGAGAGAGAGAGCAAAATGTGTGCGTGTGCAGGAAAGAGTGAGAGAGAGAAATGTGTGTGTGTGTGTAGGAAATCAAAGAGAGACAAAGAAATGTGTGTGTATGTGTGTGTAAGAAACTAAAGAGAGAGAGAGAGAGAGAGAGAGAGAGAGAGAGAGAGATGTGTGTGTGTGTGTAGGAAATTAAAGAGATAAAGAGAGAGAGAAATGTGTGTGTAAGAAATTAAACAGAGAGAGAGAGAGATGTGTGTGTGTGTGAAGGAAATAAAGAGAGAGAGAGAGAGAGAGAGAGAGAGAGAGAGAGAGAGAGAGAGCTAGGAAAATAGAGAGAGAGAGAGAGAGAGAGAGAGAGAGAGAGAGAGAGAGAGAGAGAGAGCTAGGAAAATAGAGAGAGAGATAGAGATAGGAAATAGAGATAGAGAGAGAGGGAAATAGAGAGAGAGAGAGAGAGAGAGAGAGAAAAGTAGAGAGTGATAATTTGGTTATGGTTTTGCACAAAGTTCGTTATCTATGAAGTTCGTTATGGTTATGGTTTTGCACAAAGTTCGTTTCATTTCTTTCATTTGCCTTAAATCTCTTGTAGGAGGCGTATATATATGTTTTTTTTTGAAAAGTTTATGTTAAAACGAAGGGAACTCTGCCGAAATTTTTGCGGGAGCACGGTTGATTTTGGTGCTGCTCGCTTTCTTGGGCAGAGGACAAGTAGTCTGGTTGTGGCTGTGTCCATCTTTTCACTGGGCACAGGCCAGGTTGCCTGTCCTCTACCCAATAAATTTGTTTTCTTGATATGGTCGTCGAAATACACGTCGATAGGGACGTCAAAATACGCGTTGAAAACAATGCCTTTCGACATAGATATCGACGTGTATTTCGACGGTTTCACAGGGACGAATATTTCGACGCACTTTTTGACATATAGCGTCGAAATCTGCATCGAAGGCAACTTTTTTGTTGTAGTGTTCCCAAGGGTCTTTTCATCCAAAGCTAGAGACCTTTGTTTGAGTGGGGGTGTTGGAGCTAGAAATGGCTCACTCTACTGAACATGGTGTCACCTATATATATGTATCTTGTCCTCAATATGAATCAGCCTCTGGGAGCGTACATGGTGTGTCTCTTATCTCGTTTCTCTTTCTCTTCACATCTCAACAAAATATGCGACTGTAGCCACTTGCTACACGTAGGTAAGGATGTTTAGATGATTGGGAATAAATTTAACATCTATATAAGGGATATAAATCGAAATACAAGGTGAGGTCTTATAACACATGCTGAAGTGGATCATGGATACACGGATCCCCATCATCATCTTTAGTGGTTTCTCCACCATCATCACGATCCTTGCATGGATTTCAGCTAGATAATGACTATTATCACCATTGTGCATGTGTTGGTCATCTGCTTTCAATGTACCCTCATGTGAAAATGCTTTTTGTTTTTGTTATAGTCATTGTCACTTTACTATCGGCTGATCAATGATTCTTGCCCTTTGTAGTCCTCCAAGATGCAGGATAATTTCATGAGGATTACTTTGAAGAACCACGAGTTAAGGGATGGTTCGAAATTCACGTGGACCATGTAGGTTTTTTGTCTTCGTTATTGTCATTAGATTGAGAATCCATGGCCTAGGCATGCTGAGCAGCTATTCTGTTTGGTGTGTTGTTTCAAGCTTTCGGAGATTTGGCACTAGGAGGCTCCTGAATGTATCTAGGTAGCAATTAATTCCCACTTGAGCTGGATGCTTTTCCTACTACCTTGTTGTAGGAGGAATTCGACAATGAGTAAGATCTATCTTTCTGCTTTGTGATTCATATTCCACTATGCTTGCTCATGGTTGACTTTTATCGATCCAAATAGAGGAAAGAGAGAGACATTGTTTGAACTAGAGAGAGGAGTTGCCAAGAAATGAAGCTAGAGAAGGAGAATTCTTCCAATAGTATGTGGTGGCGAGGGAACAGAGAGACATGGAGCTCCTTTATATAATGCAGTGGGGTTTGAGGGGGGGGGGGGGGGGGGGGGGGGGGGAAATTGTTAAAATGGTGGCACTTGTGTGTGTGGAAGTTAGGAGTCCAATAGAAATGGGGAGAAACTGATAATAGTCATAAAGAAAAAATCTGCAACTAACAATCTTTTAAAAAATAGACTTTGCCGAGCAAAAGAAATAATTTTTTACGGGATCACTTGAAGAAATGGCCACGTATGTCAACTCACAACTCACAACGGTCTGGTTCTATCATCCAAGTCATCCACCACACTATGGTTTCTTCTCGCATTAATTTTCAACAAGGGGCTAAAAGGAATGCCAAGACCGTGAAAAACAAATATTAAAATGATTCGAGAGGGAAGAAAAATACTCGAAGTTCTTCCCAAGGCAATTCCAACAACAACAACGACAAGACAAGGAGAAGGGAGTTTACAAAGGTAAAAACAAACTCTCTCCTGAAGAGCTATAGGTTTTTTGTAAAGATTACAAATGCTTTAAGTGTGGGAGCAAGGACATGGCTATCGTTGTAATTTCCCCAAAAGAAATGCTTGCGATGAAATTCCTAGAGATTGCGCGGTCGAAGCTCCCAAAGTGGATGCTCATCGCAAAGCCTCGTCCCTTTCATATTCTCGGGGGAAGGTGAAGGAGCATGATATCTTAAATCGTGGCTCTACTCACAACTTCATATCAATGGAGCTGGTCACAAATCTAGGCATACAAGCTTTTGAGAAGGGAGATATTGTAACTATCAATGGGGATTTCAAGGGATAGCATGCCTTTGTTACTCCCTTGATTGGGGAGGTTGAGGCTTCATGTCCAAAGATGCGTCGACAAAGAATACTTTTTCATCTCTCCTCTCGAACATGAGGATGTTATCCTCGGGGAAACATGGTTCAACCGCATGGTTGCCAACATGAAGTTCCCTAAAAGAATAATCTACCTCACCTATAGGTAAAAGAGTATGTATATAGATGCTAATGAGTCTGGTGGTACTACACCACTTGTAAATTCAACTGCTTTTGATAAGTCAAAAATAAGATTGATTTCCTTGTACATGATTTTTGTCAAAGAGTCTCTAAATGATGCAAATGTTTTAACAAAACAAAGTGGTAGCAACGAAGAATAAATAGAAGTGTCTTTTTTACTAAATGGATTCCAATATGTATTTATCTATGACATCCCTATGGAGTTACCTCTAAAACGAGGGGATGATGACCATAGGATAGAGCTTCTACCTGGGAGCTCACCTCCTAATAAACCTCCTTATAGAGTTTCTCAAGATCAACAAGAGGAGATTATGAGGCAAGAGCATAGCTAGTAGACAAGGGAATGGCGAGACCTAGCTCCTCTCCCTTTTGTTCATGAGTCCTTTTAGTGCAAAACAAACAGACACATGTCGCACTTGTGTGGACTATCAAGCACTAAATCATATCACTATCAAAAACAAATTTCGTGTACCATGGGTTGAGGATATGTTTGATAATCTACAAGGTTATACCTACTTTAGTAGGATTGACCTTAAAAGTCCTACACTCAAACGCATATGAACCACAAAAACTCAATCCACACACACGAGCTAGCAAATTTAGAAACATTTTTGGTCCACAATTTTTGATCATTTTCAGTGATCCGTAACTCCCAAACGGTTCAGAATTTGACCGGGGCTGTCTCATATGAACTTGTTCATCCAGTTGAGCACTTTGAAATTCGTGTGCTACAAAAAATCCATATCTTGCTCAGTTTGGCCAAAAATTTACATGCAAGTCAACAATTTCTACAAAAACAGCCTAAGATAGCATTTTCTCATTTTTCTTCTAATCTACGAGCTGAAATGGGCATCAAAATGAAGGAATCTGAAAAAACTCAAAGAAGCAATATTTTTAATCATGTTGAGGACTAGAATTGCAACATACAAAACTTTTCCAAATTTTGACCATAGCACCTCAAAATTGGCTCCTTAGAGGTGTTCCGGGTCAAAATTTGATACTTCACAAAAACGATTAGAATGAAGTCCTATACTGTGGAAAAATGAAGGAATGAACAAAATTAACTCCAAACAAAAATATATATCTTTGCAAAATAAGTCCTATTACATTTGCTACTTAATGTACATGGGAAGATCTTTGTTGTCGATAAGTATAGCCAAGACCTACAAGAATCTTTCCAAAGGATCACGGAGGCTATATCCATCTCGTAGAAAAGACAAAAGGATACTACTAACAACCATAGAAGGGCCTTATCATTCAAGGAAAATGATTGGGTCCTACTTAAATTTCCTAAGGCTTGATTGAGGCAAACCACGGGCAAAAAATCCTATGGGCCACCAAAAGTATTATGCTAAACTACCAAAAAGATATTATGGTCCTTTTGAAATCCTAAAACCAATCAATGAGATGCACTATTAGCTCAAGTTTCCCAACCATTGGCTCATTCAAAATGCTTTTCATGTGAGCTTTACTCAAGCCTTATAAAAGAGAGCCACCATAAGAGCCAACCATGGAGGAGCCTCCCATATCAAAGATCAAGAAGAGGTTCCTCAACCCAAATCAATTCTTTGACATGAAGTAGAGGTAAAAATACATGGTAAGATTATCAAACAGTATCTAACAAAGAAATTGAATGCCGATGAAAGTTTTGAATGATAAGCACGCTCAAAACGAGCTTATGAAAAAGTTTCATGGGAGTCTTTATGCTGGACATAGAGGTGTATGGGCCACCTTTACTAGAATGAAAGAGAGGTATTGGTGGAAAGGTATGTATAAAGATGTATCTCACTTTGTGGAGTCCTGTGAAACCTGTCAAATGTATTCAAATGTACATCATCGTGATGGGTTGCACCCTACTTACCCATTGGGCATGCATTACAAGTCGGTAGTAGATCTGATTACAATGCCATTGGGTTTATGTAAAATGAGATACATAGTGCTTGCACAAAAATATTTAACCAACCAAGTTGAAGGTCGTGCTCTAAGAACGAAAAGCACAGAAGGGGTATGTAAGTTCCTCTTGGATGATGTAATTAGCCATTATGGTTGTGTTGGGAAAATAACAGCCGGACAGAGGTGAGTTGGATGCTGACAAAGTAAGGGAGTTTTTCTCTAGGTTGGGCATTAAACTTGCTCTCACTACTACATATAATCCTGAGGGAAATGGAAAATCAGAGTGTGGGCATCTTCCTATTATTAAAGCTTTGGCTAAGGCTTACAAAGGTAAAATGGGAGAGTGGCTTAGAGGTTATTTCCTTATGCTTTATGGGCAGATCGTACAAGTCATAGCTCAGTTTTACTGGTTATATGCCTTTTGAGTTGATGTATGGTTAGAAACCTATAATTCCAATTGAGGATGTAATTCCCACATGGAATGTATTACCTTGGGAAGATGGAATGAGTAGGGAAGACCTTCTTGATTTGAGAATACAATAGTTATAAAGAAGGCCTCAAGATATTGAGAATTCAATAGCACGATTGAAAGATGCAAGGTTAAAGAATAAGGACAGATTTGATAAGAGTCATATGATCAAACCTAAAGCTATTCAGGAAGATGATGGGCTTTTGGTGTATGACAACAGTCTTAACAACCAGCATTCAACAATAAGAAAGCTTTCAAAGAGATGATTTGGTCCTTACGTGGTTCAGCATGTACATGGAATGCAGCTTATACCTTACATGAATTAAATGGGACAAAAACGAAGATTCCCATCGCAGGGAAAATAATCAAGTTATTCAAAGGAAGAAGTGACATAGATCCCTTTGATTCACAAGAAAGTCAAAAGGAAGGCTTTGATGAAAATGTTATGGATGTGGTTGAAGAACAAGAGGATGATGCGCTAGATTTTGTTGCTAGCGATGATGAAATCAACATGTATGTGGACTTAAATGAAGACTGAACTTGCTACAAAAAGATATGTGTGGCACATCCAGAGGATATGCAAGTTTAGAGGGGGTGGATTTTGTTCCATGGCAGGCTCATAATGTGAAACTAAAATATCTACCTCACTCTTAATGCTTTTGTTATGTGGGACCAAATGCTATAATATACATAGTGTGATATATGCGAAAATGAATGCCATGGTTATAGCCGTGGACATACCTTTCTGGGTGGGCGAGGCCCCACATGTGGCACTATGGAATGATTTTGCACATGAATATATTCCAAATTTGATTTAGGAATGTACAAACATCAAGTGTTTCAAAGTGGCACGCTCGTTTTTCCTAGAAAGCTCAATGCAGGCAATCTCGGCAAAAAATAGCAAGTTTGTTGCACTGGCGTAAAAGACGTGTCCAAAGTGCTTACCAAGTGGTAAAACAAGGCTAAACATGAAATTTGAGCCTAATGGGATTTTTCCCAGCTCATTTGGGCTTTTTACAGGAAAAATATGGCCAGAAATGACCTTAAAATGGTCAAAACATTGCTTAAAAATAGCTCAAAATGCCACATGATTTATGGTGCCATCATTGCTCAAGTTTTGTGGGAAGTTTTGGAGCCAAGAATGATCTCATTAGGTGATAGTACCAAGGAGATACAACCATTCATTTACAGGGTGCTAGTGCAGTCCTGTGCTGCTTCCACTCCTTGGTTGAGGCTGTGAGGCCTCCAATTAGGGTTTCCCCTCCTCAAATAACTACTTGGGCTTCTACAATGAAGTACTGAAGCTTCCATGAAATGGTCATGACAAAGAATCAAAGCCTAAATTTAGGGTTTTTAATAGGTCGAATGAGCACTGCATCTGTGCAATTGGGAGCAAGGCTACACCCAATCTTCACACACACAAGAATTTTGAGTTGATCTTGGTTCATTTTAAAAGTGGATCTTCCATGGATGGAGTTTTGTTCTTTTTTAATGTATTTTTGGCTCCAAATATTCTACGCTTTTCTTGATTTTGCTATGATTCCTCACTGTTAAAGGCCCGACGCTTTCCTAGTGGCACTGCACACTTATTGACAGTGTCTCTAATTCCATGGTAGGTAAAGCCATGATGAATGCTATTTAAAATTTTTTATAAGTGTTTTAATGCCATGGTGAACACAGTGATTCCATGGTACGTAAATCCATGATGATGACAGCTATCAGTTGAGATCTTCGGGGACCCCAATGTGTTTATTACATGCCGGTTTTCTATATATATGTGCACATGGGATCACATTGATACTATGTTTTTTTCTATGTCATATGCACATGTGATTGCATTGAAATTAAGTTTGTTTCTATGTCATCTCTAGAGCAGCTTCATGAACCGTCTCTAAGCATAATGTGACGTGGTTATCTCTAACCTTCACGTGTCGGTATGTTTCTTGAGTGATGTTGTTTATAGAATGAAAGGAACGTCAAACAGTGTGAATAGAGGCTCAAAGATATTAAAGTGGCTCAATGATCTTGAACAATTTGCCCCAATTCAATTGTATATAAAGGGTTATTGAACTCTTAAATATGCTTGAAAGTACACATTTTATATTATGGAGTGATGTAGCTCCTAGAAACTGATATTTATAAACTTTAATGATTATTTATATAACACTGCATGTATACGGTGTTGTGGGTTTTTCCCTTATACCCCCAAGGGTTTTTCCATCCACAGTTAGGGACTCCTATTTGAGTGGGGGTGTTGGAGCTATATATAGAGCCCATACTTATGCTATATATAGCTACGAGTCCCCACTATATATGTGTACTCAGTGTGTGCTCTCCACACACTTTGGGGCTTGTAGATTTTGGTGTCGTCTCACTCTCTTCTCCCTCATCTCGTGTCTCGTCTCCGGTTCAACATGCTCTCATATGGAAAAATTATGGTTGCTACCTGCAGCATTGGACAATGAGCACGCCACTTCTCGAATGTGCCGATAGGGGTATTTTTCATTCTGAGAAATGAAGAAATCTAGAAATCCAATATATATATTTTTACATGGCTTTGTGGAGGTAGCTGGCTCTTTATTAAACTACAAGAGAGTTTGATGTTTTTAGTGTCTAGCCTCAAGGCTGAATAAAAATATGCTAGAGCTAGTGAAAGCATCTTACTTCAGGAAGATATATACAATTGAATCTGTGATTTGAGCATCCTAGTCCCGTAATACATTGATATCCGTAGTATCTAATGAAATTCTTCTTATACCATCTTCTAGATGTATATCTGTTATTAATCCTTTCTCCATAGATGACAAAATTTTGTTGTGACATCGAGTTTGTGTGTGACAATGTGGTAGCTGTTAACCTCTTCTTCTATAGCATGTGCTGCCTTTTCCTTCTATTTCAATTTATTTATCTCCTCTGCATGCAAATTATCCTGCTTGGCCATGGCCCTAGTTATCTATCCTTCTACAATCTTCACTACCTCTAGCTTTGATGGAGGAATAAGCAAAATTTCTTTCATTTTATTATCTATAAAGTCATTGGGCTAGAGCAGCTTATCATATCTCCACCTTACTCTTTTTAGAGTTTTACTCTCTTTGTTCATAATCATTACCCTGTATGCACGTGCTGCATCAATTTTTATGTCATTGAAATATTCCAGCAAAAAATATTGTGCTACCTCTTATAGTGTTAACAATACAACATGTTTCCACCTCATTGTCCCAAAACATGATTCCTCACATATTGACTTGACTAGTCTTTGGAATGGAAGCTTTGGTACTAGAAGCTCGATACATTTTTGAGCCTTATTCATTTCCATAACCAATTTGATGTGTGTTTGTAGCCTATTCATCCTTGGAGCTTTCAAGATTTTCATGGGCTTTCTTGGTCTCTTCTTTTTACTATACCAAATCTTCCTCCTGCTTTAGCAACCAAACCTGGTCCTTTGTCTACCTTTCTTGTCGTGCCTTTGTTCTTTCCATTTACCTATAATCCAATCTCTCTCTCTCTATACTCTCTCTAAGATCTCTTCTCACTCTAGAAATCTCTCTCTCTCTCTCTCTCTCCCTTTTGGAGAATTGATTTATCTTACGTATTTACAATCATGTTGAAGGTGCTAGACCTTCAGCTTCCCAATGATCTGAAGTACTCTTTTTATTAGGCGTTTGTCATGTAGTACTAGTGCATCTTCTGTCATCCTATCCCTAATGATAGACATAGGGACTGTATGATTAAACTTAGAAACATCCTCCAATACACGTGCATTTTGGATGGACCAAAATGAACCACGGAAACCAAATTAGGTATGACTGGATTGAAAATTCCAAGTCAAGATCTTGACGAGTATTAAATTTCGAGAATGTCAACTAAAATTTTGTGAGTTGTAACCCCCATGCATCTGACCACACACTGATTGACCATTTCCACCATTCAACTACAAGTTTACAATTCAGAAGACATGTCTGACGTCAATAGTAACCTGAATAATGGAGTATCTACTTGACTTATGGTCAAGAAACCATTGAGGATGCATGGAGTTTCTTGCATAGGTCAAGGTACCAGAATAGCTACCTTGCTTCCCTCCAAAGAACAGAGTGTATCCCTTAAAATGCATAGTCATACCTGCTTTAACATGAATTTTATGTTATTGAACTAAGAAAATATCAAGATCAGTTTGCAGAAACCAATTTGAAAATCTAGGAGACTTGAGGGGTGGCTCAATCCCTTTGCATTGAAGGATGCAATATTCATTTAAGATGTAGGGGAGTTGATAACGACTTGAGTCTCCTCATCACTAGTGTCATCTATGATATGGACCTCTATATTGACATGGGATGTCCCTAGCTAAGGGATAGCATTTTTAACAGCTGAGTGCTAGAGTATCAGAGAGTCAATTGTAGCCAGGGTGTTAGGTGAAGGGATGTCTTTCAAGACATCAAACACATTGAGAGATGCATAACCGGTGATACTAGGACAATTTCTAGAGGTCCTCTTAGATAAACGGTACCGCACATTGTCTACCACCCTTTTACCTTTTTCAAATTGTTTTACATGTTTTGAGGTGGAAGGTGTCGAAGATGCCTGGTTACCTGCATGGGGGTCGTTTTTCCCTCTTGTATTGTAAAGAGCAGCTTTATATACCCCAGAAGGAGGAGCATACTGAGGAGTGCCTACTTGAGGAGCAAGAGGAGGAGTCTTCTCCAGTTAAGATGGAAAGGATTTACCAAATATTTGTTCGTTACTCACCTTGCTACCTAGATAAGAGGGATGAGATTCACAGTTCTTATAGCTAGAGTGATAAAGTTTTTGTAAAAGTGACCTAGGTGTCCATAGTGGTAGCAAGAGCCTGAGAGGTTGCCCCACTTGAGATAGATACCTAGCCTGCCAAGAGATTCTAGTTTTATCTCCATGGTCTCTGGCATGGCTTTGTTAGTTTCCCACATTACACATGCCCGATTTTTGTTAGGGCAGTTAATGGTAGGGGAAAACAAAACTTTACTAAGTGATGCAGCTAGATCTTTGATGCATGGCCATAAAAAAGTAGGTAAGTTCATGAAATCAACCCGGAAAAGGCAGCTAGATAGTAGCTCTTCTTTGATTTGTTTGACAGGTTGCCATGGAAAGACATGGACAATCGGCCTACAAAGAATGATAGTAGAAGCAACATTAGAATTCTTTTCTCTCTATCTCTACTCTCTCTCTCTCTCTCTCTCTCTCTCTCTCTCTCTCACACACACACACACACACACACACACACACACTATCACAGGAATAGAATAATAGAGATAGACAGCAAAAACAGAGGAAGAAATTTTTGTATTGATAGTGTTTGATACAACAGAGGAGCAAAATATATGGGCGCACTCCGTTGTATGGAGCTCGAACCTCCCGAACACCCCCGAGCTTCAATTCGCTTGCATGCAGTGTCTTACTGGCACTCGCACTCGCACTCGCAGAAGAGAGATCGGTGAATGATCCCCAAAACGCAACACCCGTCCTTCTATTCTGATTTTTTTTTGTCCCTCCAAAAGCATGCGACCTCTCAAAATAGCCGCTTTTCTATTTTTGACGTTCGGTCGACTCGACTTGCTTGCCAAGTATACCTGCGAGAACAAGGTAAAAACGTGATCGCGAAGCGATCCGTAAGGGTTAGATTTTGAAACTCACAAACGGAGCCAAAACAGCCCAAGTCCGTCTCACACAATCTTGTTGCCCTTGCTGCGCTCTTCGACGGCTATGTGATGGAAAATTTCCATAGCCTGGCCTGATTTGCTGAAAATCAACCTGCAAAACAGCATTTTCTACAAAAACGATGCAAAACCAGCAAATCCCACTTTTTTCTCAATCTTTGGCCCTCAACGAGCATCAAAACATCAAAATCTCTAAAGACTCAAAGAACCAAAGTTGTTCCTTATAACGCAGGCTTCAATCGCTTCATACATCACTTTTTCAAAATCCCACGTTGACACCTTCGAAAATGCCCCAGAAAGTGCCTTCCGGATCAAAAAATTTTATTGGACGAAAACAATCCACACATCCTTCTACACAGTGAACTAACTTTAAAACGACCAAAACTTCCTAGAAAAACAAAATTTATGACTAAAACACCTCAAAATCAAGTCCTGTTACACACACACACAATGGCATTATGGCACACGGGAATGATTTAGCAACAACTGATAGAATGATATCCATGCACCATTATGCACGCAAGTGCTGAAGTATTTTACCACAACATTAGGATTCTTTTCTCTCTCTCTTTTTCTTTTTCTCTCTAAGATTTCTCTCTCTCCCTCTCTCTCTCTCTCTCTCACTCACTCTCTCACACACACAGTGTGCCACTGCGTGTGTGTGTGTGTGTGTGTGTGTGTGTGTGTGAGAGAGAGAGAGAGAGAGAGAGAGAGAGAGAGAGAGAGAGAGAGAGGGAGCCCTTGTGTGCACAATGGCACATATATATCATTTTATTGAAATGCCTTCTGCGTTGTCACCTTGTGTGTTGCTTTCTGAGCTATTGTCCTTCTTATTGAGCTCGAGGAGAGAGCGCAGGTAGACGAGAAGAGAGAGATACGACATCATCATATGCAATCCCCAAAGTGTGTAGAATACTCACACAGATGATGTATATATAGAGGGTACCCAGGTGCTATATATGGAGCACGTGCTATATATAGAGCTCAACATCCCCACTCAAATAAGGGTCCTTAACTATGGATAAAGATCTTAAAGTCTAAAAGAATATAGTAGGCTATATCTTTTGTTTAGCACGATTTGAAAGATTGTTGAATAGTTTATTAGATAGAGCTTACATAAACGAGTTTAAGATATTAAGAGAGATTAAAAAAAAAAAAAAAACATTAAGGACATATTTTATAAAGATTAATGAATAACAAATAGTCTATCTATGAACAATATAATAAAAACGTAGTTAAATTTGAGAATATCAATGTTTTATATTTATGTGTTTTAGCTCAAAATGCATGGGTAGGCTTAAAATAAGTTGAAAGCATAGTGGAGACCCAAAAATAGGGTTTTTATGAGTCGCGACCTAAAAAAAGCGTTTACAGCCAAAGAAAAACGTTTTTTACAATTCTGTCCGCAATGCCTTGCACACCAGACCTATTCCTGTCGTTTGAGTAACTGGATTTCTTTGATCTGAGTTTTTTTGTAAAAGTTTTGACAGGAATAAGTTTCCAACAGCAGCAGGACAACCTACAAGCAGCAACAGGTTAGCTTACAAACAGATATACACAGGTAATATCTCTTTTGTTTGATCCAATCAAGAAGTGATTATACTCTTTTATAATGATACAAAATTATGCTTTCTCATTTGATTATCATGTTGAATTGGTTGCAAGAGTATGTTCTTTTGGCCATTTTGTAGAAGTTGCAAAAATTGATGTGTGAAACGGGATCTATTCGAGGGGTCATGATATTGAGATTGTGATCGTGTTACGACTTGGATTATGATCGTTGTTGCTATCCGGAGATTTTGAGAGTGCGATTGTGATTGAGATTGAGAGTGAGAGTGTGATTGAGATTGAGATTGTGCACAACATTGAGATTGAGATTGAGATTGAGAGTGTGATTGAGATAGCTCGGGGGTGCTCGAGAGTTTATAAAACGAGCTATGCTCCTCTTGTAACTATTATGCATACAGACTCTTTATTTCATCTTTTTACTCTGGGTACTATGTATATTCCTTGTTCATCAATGTAATCCACTCTCCCGTGTTGCGTCACACGCTTGAAGCCCTATTTACTCTGGGTACTATGTATATTCCTTGTTCATCAATGTATTCCACTCTCCCGTGTTGCGTCACACGCTTGAAGCCCTATTTGAGTCACCTTCTACCAAAGAATTTATCGGAGATCTATCAAAAGGTAGCTATCTTATGTAAGTATTGTTCCATGAAGCATGAGTGTAACTCAAGACAAATGCTGAGGGGACAAACAATGAAGGTCTTTTCAAGGACTCCGAAGCACTCTCTTTGAAAATTTAGATGCTTTATGATGGTACATGAACATACCATCATCTAGGGGGAGGACTAATGATAGCTGTTTTTTGGCTATTTGAAATTTCCATAGTGAGCTACTTCACCCTATCAAAACACTCAAACACTGTGGTTATGCTCACCCTTTGACTGTACATAGGTGTGTGAGTTAGGGGGGCTTTTTCCATATCTCCTTAAAAAAACCTCAATTAGCTAGTCACAGTGCTAGTTGAGCCAAAAAAAAAAGAAAAAAAGATGTATATTATGGCCTTCTTTGTGTGTAAATATTTCATTGTATATAGGTCCTAAATATAGAATTTTTCATAATTATTTTGGTATTTATTTAAATATTTCTACCTAGGTGTGCAATATTTATGCTATGTATATTGGCTCAACATTACCATAAATTTTCTTACCATTTTGCATACTCTTTATTACATATAGAAATAATTTCATGCAAGACTCTATTATTTTTTGTGCAACTCGACTCCAAAAAAAACCCAAAAAAACTAATTTTATTTATGTGTATATTTTCTCACTGATGTGATTTTTTCCTTCCTACATCTTTTCTCTTTTACTCTCATAAATTAGAACACCAAAAATATTCATATTTTTATAGTAGCCTTATAATGAGAGAGGTTTATTTTTTAAAGTTGACCCCTTTATATTTTTTCCATCTATATTATTTATATTTCACATGTACATACTTTTTTAGACTTCTCAATATTTGATTTCCTTGGTTGTACTATTCACTTATATCATGATCTCGACAATATCTTCAATTATAGACCTACAAAATAAGGTCAAGGGTATGTGGCATGCATGCATGCACTATGGAGGGCTCACTCTTGGAGGCATTCAAAAGAATCATCCAAAGAAGGACCCCACAAGGACTTTATGCAGTGGAAAAGAACAGTCGATTTTTCAGAATTTCTAAAGTTCACTTGCTCTCCGAATTTGAAAAGGTGATAAAGACAATAATTGTAGCTTGTGAGCTGAACGGTTGCCTCAATATTTTTCATATTTTTTTGAGCTACGAGCTGTGAGCTATGATTTTACTAGTGGACCCCAGTTTGCCCATGTCATGCAGTCACACCCTCTTCCACTTCCTCTTTCACACATACTTCTCCACTCATCATCCCCATATCTTTCACATCCCCTCTCTGCACCCTACTTACCTTCTCCTCAACCTTGAAGAATAAGAGAAACCATGGTGAATTCATGCCTCCTACATTCGTTTCCATTCCAAAATTAACCACCTAGTCTCATTTTTCCTCCTCCAAATTATCCATATGTATAAAAAAAACCACAAAATTCAGCCTCTTCTCTTGAAGAGCAGCATCATGGTGATTGATTATTCATCTTCAATCAACTTGGCTCCCAAGGAAGTTCAAGAGTGGAGAAAAAATGTACCGTCAAAGCTAGTGGACCGCCAATAAGCATCAAATTGGTCCTAGTCAAGACACTTGGAGCATCAACATTGTAAGAAATCCATCTTTTCTTCCCTCTTAAGAAATTTTCTTCCTTGTTTGTATCCTACATGGATACTCCCATTGTAAATGTCCATTTTCATTTGTAGATTAATAAAAATACTAACTCTACATGGATACTCACATAGTAAATATCCATTTTCATTTGTAGATTAATAAAAATACTAACTCTACTAATCTACTAACACTAACCCACTATGAAAAGTCATATCACCGCCACTTCTCTCATGTCTCTTTTATTCATCTATCCCCACCAACTTCTTGATAGTTCCAAGCAAAATAAATTAGATAAAGTGCTAAAAATGTAACCCAACTATCGTTAGAGGAGTAACCATTATCCTCAAAAATGTTATAAAAGGAGGGTGTAGCTAGCACAATAGGAGGAAGCCATAAGCAAGAGCACTATGCTATAGCTTGAAAAGCCAATCTCAACCTCTTGAGAAGGATCTCTTGAGTGGAGCCTCATTCTCTTCTACATATGTATGTGCTGTATTAGGGGTGATTAGCAAGGGAGCTCTATGCCATTGTAAGAGAGAGTGATCATTTAATTGAGAATAGGAAGCCTATCACTTCTCCTAATAGTGCAAGCCCAACATTTGCTCAATCAAGGAGGGTGGATTTGGGCTAAGCATGGATACTTTGTCGCTCTTCCAATGTCAATTCATGGACAACAATGATGTGTAAGTGTCTTGGTGTTTTATTTAAGTTCTTGATACCTTGTCTCCGGGTGTTGTTATCAATTTAGCCATAAAACCCACATGCTGTAAGAGGGCAAAGAGTTGGAGAGGACTATCCTGGCCTAAAGATAGTGACTGGGGTGGTTTTTCTTCTGATGTGTTGCGGTGTAATTTACTCAAGCTATGCTGAACAAATACTAACCTCACTTTGATTGATCATGATAGATTTGTAAGAATGTATTAGTGCTTTTAAGTACCCCCTTATCCCCTTCTCTCTCTCTCTCTCCGTCCTAGTTCACATCCAAAAAGTACCCCCTTATCCCCTTCTCTCTCTCTACCCGTCCTAGTTCGCATCCAAACTAGGTGGTGTCCCAAATTTGTGCAGGGTTAGGTTGTGGGTTTGTGTGTGTGTGTTTGGTGTATTTTCCAACCCCCACCCAATTGAGCAGCATTGGAGCCTAGAAGGGTGCTTAGAGGCCACTCTTCTTGTTGCTCACTCCGGACAGGCTCAATATCTATCTCAATACAGGATCAAGGTTAAAGGGGTCCAAATGAGAGATGGTCTGTCAAAGGGCAAGGCTAGCTAATGGATATAAAATACCCTGGGATTAGCTTCATTAAAGACCTCCAACGGTTAGTGTTAAAAGTCCTTTGACCTTAGGCAAGCTAGGCTTGAGGTGGGAACCTGTCCCAAGCCTAACATTCTTGTCGTGCTTGCTAATTAAGGTGCTTGAGTTTCTTGGCGTGCTTGTTGACTAAGGTGCTAAGGTGCTCCATGACTAATGTGCTTGACGGGATTGAGGAGTTACAAAACTCAAGCTACATCCCTACTCAATGGGGGTGATCCCTCATTGTTGGGGCATGAGAGAGAACACACACACCCTTACCCAAGTTAAGCCTTGCCTAAAGAATCAATAGGGACAAATGTCAAGTTCCTCTCCATGTTGACCTCATAAGGTGCCTAAAGACTATTGATTGGCCTCTCAAGAGGTCCAATGAAAATTTAGCTAATTTAATTAATTGTCTATGTATTTATCAAGTCCTCTCTCTCAAAGGGGAAAGAGGGACACTTGTCCCAATGCATGGTTTCTTGATATGCACTCTACATGTGATTGGCTAGGCTCGAAGGGGTGCAATATACTTCTCTCATGAGCTACACGGAGGGGTCAACCAAGTGAAGGTAGGGCTGTGATTGGGGGGTATACTCTTTCTCTCTCACACACACACTCACAAGCTCATTCTTTTTTGGAAAAGTTCAAGAGCTCTATCTCCTTCTCCAAGCTTGTTGAGAAGTCGAGATTCTACACCAACACTCTTGGATATGGAATGCAAATCTAACCAATGCTTAAGCTTGCCATCTTATCATCCCCTCATTGTTATACTGTTATGCTATGCTATGCAAGAAGAGTGATGATAAGTGACAAACTATCTCTTTCTCGTATGTTACTTCTTCTTCCTCTTACCTACCCTCATTCCCTACTAGCCTATTGGAGGGGGAGCCAATGCCACATAAATCCGGCCCTCAACTGTTGTCAAGTTCTCTAAATCTCTCTCTTGCGAAAGTATTGCTCATGCCAAGCTAATTATGGTCATGTTGTGACTGCTAATTAAGTTCACCCTCTATGTTCTCAAAGTAGTCTCATGAAATTACTCACGCTAATGCTCTTAATTCTAGTATTCGCAATGTCTTAGGCCATTTTCATTACATTGGTATCAGAGCGATTGGTTTTTGTTTTCTTTCTTAATAAGAGGAGTCCTTTTGTTGTCCATGAAAGGTTGGACCTCTTCATTTCAATAGGGTAAGTGGGACAAGATCTATTATCTTGGTTGATAAAAACTTAGTTCAAGGTACACTATTGGGAACTATAGTCTTAAAAGTGGAGTCTCTCGGGGCTTTCCTTTGGATTAACCATTATTGAGCTACGAGAAAGCTCAACAGGAACCATAATCAATCGAGAAATGTTAGACCCTCTCCACTAGTATTTGAAAGCAACAGACTCTAAACCACGGGTGTGGCTGCTTGAGAGATAATTTTCAAAGATAAAGAAGAGTAGCGACTAAGGGTTTTGAGGGTAACAACGCACAAGGTAATCTCTACATACATTTAATTCGCATAGTTGACAATAACCAAGAGAGTATAATGAACATTGATAACTTTGGTTTTTCACACGAAGGTGCAAATGATGATGCCCCCATGTTTGTTAAGTATCTTGCTACTAGGTTGAGCAATCTATGGTCAATCATGCTTTGCAAGCCCAAGTTACTCAATAACTTTGTGCTAATGGGATCTCCCTTCCTGTCCAAGAGGAGAGAAAGTTTTGGAGGCCTCTTGATGAGACTCCCAAAAGAAGGCTCTCCCCCACAAGAGAGTAGGAATCCAAAGAGCAAGAAATAAGTGAATCCCTAAGTTCCTTTGAAGTTGTGGCTTCACAAAGATGGTGGTCTGCACGATCGCCAACTCCTCCCAGGAGGAAATGGTCATCCCATAGTCCTCCTCATCACTCCATAAGGGAAGAGAGGAAACAAAGGAAGAAAAAAGGTAAGAAAGAGGAAACCCTTTTCTCCTTCTTCTTCTCCTTCCTCTTCTTCCATCAAAATCAATGGATATTCTCCTAGAGAATAGAAGAGGAGAGGACATCAAAAATCCTACCCTGCATGGAGAAGGTCCCAAAAGCTCAAGAAATTCAAAGAGGGAGAAAAGAGTATCTCTTTTCTCACCTATGATGGCACCTTTGGTGCTACCAACAAAGTATTGGCCTTCATCGAACAATTTGATGTGTCCTTAGGAGATGATGGATTCACGGAGTCCTCCAAGCTACTATATGTAGCTATGCACTTCCAAAAATTTGCTCGTCAATGGTGCGCTAGCCTTTGTAGAAACAACGAAGCCCCAAACACCTGTAAACCTCTACGAGTTTCTATCATGAAGCAATTCCTTGCAAGCGATGCAAAGGACAAAGTGCTTACCAAATGGCGAAGTGTGAAGTTGCTCTCCACAAATATGTGGACAAGTTTTGAGATTTATATCTTGTTGGAATTTTGGTTGCGGGAAAACACACATAGCTTGGAGAAGATGAAGGAAGCTCAAGGCACACAACAGAGAGTGTATTACTTAGTATGCAATGGAAAGATAGATAAAAGAGATCCACCAACAGAACCCATTATTAAAGACCCCAAAAAATCAAAGACCAAGAAGAGGTGCTACAAAACAAAGCGATCCCTCGGCATGAAGACAAGGTACTATAACATGGTAAGATTATCCAACGGTATCTTATCACGTTCAAAAATTATCCTTTTGAAGATGGTAAATGGATGCAATAAATACAACTTAAGAATAGTATGAAACTTACCAATGCTTACAATGCTACATTAGAGTAAGCAAATGTACATGTTTCTTTTGAATGAAAAATGTTTTTGTCTTATAAGACTAATTCTCTTTTTCTTGTGCACAAATTAAGTACTATGCATGCTTAGAATCATGTTTGTACGATGTGACGACGTCTCCCAAACACCAAGTAGAAATTGTCACTCTACTTATGGACTAAAGAGAAAACATGACTACGGAAACTTAGTCTCCCAAGCCCCAAATGGATTATTCATCTATCTTGCAGTGATGTCGTAGAGTAAAAAGGGATCCTCTAGTTGCTAAGAAACATCGACTAATGACTAAGGCTTTATCTCTTATAGTCGAGGATGACTATGATATCAAGAGAGAGTCAATGTCATAAAATCTAAAATCTAACCAACCCAAATGATTTTCTCATATTAGATTTATCATTTAAAGTGGGAGAATAAATGACAACAAGGGTTATAATATAGACATGTGTTTATGGATCTATCTCAACTTGGGGCCAAGGTTAAAGGGGTCCAAATGAGAGATGTTCTATCAAAGAGCAAGGCTAGATAATGGAGCTTAAATAACTTAGGGTTATCTTCATTAAAGACCTCAAAAGGTTAGTGTTAAAGGTCCTTTGAACTCAAGCAAGCTAGGGCTGTGCTTGAGGTGGGAACCCTTCCCAAGATTGAGGTGCTTGTCGTGCTTTTGCTGACTAAGTTACATTAGGTGCTTGAGGTACTTGAGTTTCATAACAACTCAGGTGTAAGCCCTCATTGTAGGCATAAGAGAGAACATACACACCCTCACACAAGTCAAGCGTTGCCTAAAGAAGCAACATGGACACATGTCAAGTTCCTCTCCATGTTGCCCTCATAAGGTGCCTAGATCCTATTGGTTGGACTCTCAAGGGGTCCAATGATAACTATCTAATCTAATTAATTATTTATGCATTTATCAAGTCCTCTCTCTCAAAGGGGAAAGGGGGACACTTGTCCCAAAGCTAGCATGGTTGTTTTATATGCACTCTACATGTGATTGTCTAAGGAGTCCAATCAACTTCTCTCATGAGCTACAAGGAGGGTTTGACCAAGTAAAGCTAGGGGTGTGCTTGGGGGGTATACTCCTTCTCACACAGATCCACTCACAAGCTCATTCTTTCTTGGCAAAGTGCAAGAGCTCCATCTCCTTCTCCAAGCTTGTTCATAAGCTGAGAGCCTACACCAACACTCTTGGTTATGGAATGAAACTCCAACCAAGAGCCATGCTTGAATTCTTAACACTAGAATGGTAACCTAACAGGACATAAAAGTGTCCTTTCAGGGTTTTGGGAAAAACTTCCAAAACCATATTAGATCCACTAATTTTGATAAATCCTTTCATGAGCTTATAGTTCAATAACTACTACATATGGAAAAAATGAGAAACTTGTAGTTTTTCTCATCCCTTGGTCACTACAAGGCTCCAAAGTTTATGGACCAGTGCATTTTGCCCAAAATAGCAATTTCTTACAGTTGATTGCATATAAATAAGAGTGGGGATTTTTGTAGGACATGAGATAAAATGCCCAGTTAACTTCAATGGGTTGGTGACCAAAACATATGGTTGCTTTTACCTCACTAATTTTTTTTTGGGCAAAAAAAATAGGTACAAAAAAGTTGCATTTTTTCCATTCTACGGACCTATCATCAAAGTTTCTATAGTCATGCTCAATACTGATACTATATACATGTTTTCTTAGTTCCCTTTGGGCCTTTGGATTCAAAAGGAGCCATGGAGCATGTCAAATGGATAATGGATCTTTTAAAATTGGAACCTTGGGGGCAATGATGAAGTGCTAAATATAGCAAACATGAAAAAACTGGGTTTAGCATTATGACCTCTAGAAACCCATAGAAACTACTCAATATCTAGCCAAGTTTGTAGTCTATGATTAGATATGGTTACTACCTAAAAAATACACACAATTGGCCTAAGAAACTAGCAATATTGAGAAAGTTATTGCTACTCTAAAATGTATTGTATTCTTCAGCAATGAAAACACTCAACCATCATCATATACTATGCTATATAGCATATTAGGTCCCCCAAAACTCAAGGAAGATTAGCTTTATGTAATATATCACACTTACACAATCAAGATTGAATTTGGATATCAAGAAAGCCCCGAAAAAAATCATAAAAGTGCTAATTTTGGCCAAAAAACAGGATTATGCAATTCTTGTAAATTGGTCATAACTTTCAATTTTAACACTTAGCTCTCCCTACAAGCATCAAAACATGTTGAGAACCATGAAGTCCTAACCTCTAGTCATCTAAACCTCACAAACATGAAGTTTAGAGTGGTATAGCTGCCAAAAATTGAAAAAAAAGCCAAAAACAGGACCCGTTTTTTCACACAGTTTAGGTTCAAAAATGTTGTGCAAGAGTAAGGTTAATGGTGAGATCGATACTCCAAAAAAAATGCTAAGTTTTTTTCAGCTCATAAGGCAACTTTGTGGATATATAGCACGTAGAAATCCATTCTCATACTCTTCAAATAATTCAAGCAAAATGGTCACTTAACAGGACACAAAAGTGTCCAAGGACATAAAAGTGTCCTGTTACCATTCTAGTGTTAAGCTTTCCATATTCTTCATCAGTATTATTTTGTTATGATATTCTATGCAAGAAGAGTGATGATAAGTGAGGAACTATCTCTTTCTTGTATATTACGTCTTCTTCCTCTTGCCTACACTCATTCCCCGCTATCTCTCTCCATCTTTCCATGTGTTTGAGACCTTGGGAATGAGGCCGGGAATGGTTAATGCTTTTTACAAGATTATGTTATGTATTTGATGCATGAAGCTTTTCATCTTCGTTGCATCACCTTGGTCACAAGGAACACAAAGATTCTGTTGTACCAAGTCTCTCTTGATGGGACTATCTATAATGAAAAAGCCTATTGGAGGGGAGATTGTCTCCACGTATATCCGATCCTCAACTATTGTCAATTTCTCTAACTCTCTCTCTTGAAAAAGTAGTGTTCATGCCAAGCTAATTAAATATATGGTTATGCTGCGACCGCTAACTAGGTTCACACTCTATGTTCTCAAAGTAGTCCTATGAAAATGCTCACTCCAATTCTCTTAACACTAGGTTGGTAACCTAACAGGACATAAAAGTGTCCTTTCAGGGTTTTGAAAAAAACCTCCAAAACCATAGTAGATACACTCATTTTGTAAAATCCTTTCATGAGGTTATAGTTCAAGGCCTACTACACATGGAAAAAATAAGAAACTTGTAAAATTTCACATCTTTTGGTCACACCAAGCCTCCAAAGTTGATGGACCAGTACATTTTCATCAAAACAGTCATTTCTTACGTTTTGTTGCATAAAAATAAGATTCAGGATTTTTGTAGGACTTGAGATAAATTTCCTAGTTAACTTCAGTGGTTGGTGATCAGAACATATGATTGCTTCTCACTCACTATTTTTGGTTTTGCCAAAAGAAATAGGTACAAAAAAGTTGAATTTTTACCATTCTGCAAATCTATCATCAAAGTTTCTATAGCCACGCTCAATACAAATAATATATGCATGTTTTCTTAGTTCCCTGTTGTCCTTTAGGTTCATAAGGAGCCATGGAGCATGTCAAAAGAATAATACATCTCTTACCAAGGGGAATCTTGGGGACAAAGATGAAGTTGTAAATACAGCAAACATGAAAAAACTGGCTTCAACATTATGAGTTGTAGAATTCCATAGAAATTATTCAATATCTAGCCAAATTTGATGCTTATGACTAGTTATGGTTACTACCTACAAAATGAATATAGTTCTCACAAGAAACTAGTAATATTGAAAAAGCTATACTTGATATACTAGAATGTTTCGTTTTCTTTTATAATTGAAAAAATCAACCATTGTTTTGTACTATGCAAAATAGGGTATTAGGTGCCCCAAAACTCAAGGAATATTAGTTTTATGTTACAATATGCGACATACAAAATCAAACTACATTTGTATATCATGAAAGACACCAAAAAAATCATAGAAGAGCTAAAAAACAGGATTTTTCACAATTTTTGTAATTTGGTCATAACTTACATATTTAACATTTATTTCTCCCTAGAAGCACCAGGACATGTTGAGGACTACTAAAGATAGTTTTATAGCATTTTAGACCTCACAAACATGAATTCTACAGTGGTAAAGATGCAAAAAGTTGAAAAAATCCAAAAACAGGACCCGTTTTTTCACACAGTTTAGGTTGTGAAATGTTGTGCAAGGACAAGGTTAAACATGGAATTGATATTTCAAAAAAATGTCAAGTTTTTTTCAGCTCATGAGACAACTTTCTAGATAGATCGCACCTCAAAATCCATTTTGAAACTCTTGACATAATTCAAGGAAAATGGTCACTTAACAGGACATAAAAGTGTCCCACGACATAAAAGTGTCCCATTACCAACCTAGTGTTAATTCCGCTATTCTCACAGTCTTAGTCTATTTCCATTACATGAAATGGTGTCAGGACATCGTGCAACAAGCATCTAAATGATTGTGAGTCAATGTGGAATAATATCATGGAATAATAAATAAATTACTCCATGAAGCAATGATTCTTTCAATCATAACAAATCATCATGGATTAACACCATGGAATCATGGCATATCACCATGGTACAAGAATCATTTAGATTGTACAAAATCATTAAAAAATAGATATATACAATTATCTAAATCATAATGAATCATCATGAAACTATGTCATCGTATTAAATGACTCTATTAAACAAAAAAAAATCTCAATTAGTAAAAAAACATCTTAATTAAAACGATCACTACGAACGATTTATAATCATCATGGAAATGCATTATTATACCATGGAACAACTCCGTGGATTAATAATCATCTCACTAACAAACAATAAATACGAAAGACTTATAATCATTATGAAAAAATGTCATGTCTCATGAAACAACTCCATGAAATAATAACCATCTCAGTAATAAACGATCAAGAAAACACATCATGACATCATGGAGCAACTCTATAAATGAATAATTATCTCAGTAAAACAAACGATAAAAAAGAACGACTTTCAATCATTAAAAAAATGTATCATGGCATCATGAGATAGCTCCATGAAAGAAAAATCATCTCTAAGGTAAACAATTAGTACAAACAATTTGTAATCACCACATGAAAATACAACATGGCATCATGAAATAACTTCATGGAATAATAATTATTTGATTAATGAGCAATGTATATAAATGACTTTGAATCATGAAAATATACCATAAAATTATGCAACAACTCTATAAAACAATAATCATCTTAGTGATGAATGATCAACACAAACAAACTTTTAATCACCATCAAAATATATGATGGAATCATTAAATAACTCTATAAAGCAATAATCATGTTCCTAATGAACGTTCAATAAGAATATAGCATCAACCAAGAGGATGATAATAAAGGTAAAAACCATAGCACCATGAAATACTAACTATGAGGGTGAAACTTCTAATCATCATAGAAACCCATCATGGAATCATGGAACAAATCCATGGAATAATAACGATATCGATAATATGAATGATCATTATAAATGACTTTCATCCCCATAAAAAATATTTTATGATATCATGGAACAACTCCATGGAATAATAACCATCTTGACAAAATAAAGCATAAGTGTGAATGACTTCTAATCACATAAAAAATACGTCATGGCATGATGGAAACACTTTGTAGTTTGAGAACCATCTCAATAATGAATAATTATCATGAAAGAACTCCATGAAAGTGTAATCATCTCAATGAGAAGCGACCAATACAAAAGATTTGTGATCACCATGAAAATATATCATGACATCATGAAACAACTCTACAAAGAAATAATCATCTCAATAACAAACGATCTATATAAACGGCTTGTAATCACCATGAAAACGTATCATGATATCATGAAATAACTATATAATCATAATCTCAATAATAAGCGATCATAAGATCTTATCATAAATAAAATTATAAATCTTCAATATCCATATATAAAGAATTGATATAAATTAACAAATTATAATGATTTGAAATGAGCTATCAAGAATAAGAAAATCATTAAAATTGTAAATGTTTGATATCTAGAATCAAAAGAGAAATAAAATAATTAAAATATAACTCTTTGATAAACCATCAGAATGATAACCATTGACATTCACAGAGAAGAGAAATAGTATGAATTATTAAAGCATAAACATTAATATCAATTACAAATTATTAAAATAATTATAAAATTGTAAGTGTTTGTGATGTAGCAAAATATAGCATTGAATCATAATACCTCAGTATCCAAATCCAAATAGTAAAAAGAATTATCCAAACATAATTCTTTGAATACAACAAAAATGATCAAAATTATAGTTCTCAATATCTACAATCATAACTCTTTATGAATTATCAGAACCAAAATTCTTTAATATCAACGATGCATACAAATTTATTTCTTCAAGAAAAAGATCATATATTAAATCTTTTTGTGAAAAAGAAAATGATGGGATATATTTCTCTCTACAATAGCATCATGCAACTCTTAATCTTGAACAAAGGAAAATCTTGATTTCATCTTTATCATAAATCCTACAAAAAAAGAAGAAGATCTAAAGTGATATCACTTTGTTCTATTTCGATGCACATGCATTGAAATATATGTGATACACATAAAGATCTAATTGGATGCACATTCATTAAAAGATAAGTGATACACATAAAGAATAAACATGGTGATCAATCAAGTTATCTTTGTTTTTTTAGTGAATAAATTGAATTGAAGATGATGTAAATTCAATATGATAAAATGATCTTATTTCTTTTTAAAAAACTGAATCCATCAACCCCCTTCCAAAAGTTGGTTTTAAAGTCTAAGAGCACTCATGATGAAAAAAAGGTCACAAACCCTCTTTCCTATCGTAGTTGGAGTCTGCTTGATTTGGTAATCAAGATAGTGATGAAAGGACCAACCAAATCAGATTCAGTTTTACTTAAAAACATGAATTGAAAACTCTTAACTTTTAGCCATGAAACTTGATTGTTCTTACAAGCACAAAACCTATTCGAAACCCAAACCTCTTCTATGGAATCATGCATGTAGCCTTGCCCACAAATAGTTAGTTGTGACATGAAATAATTGAAAGGAATACATGAGCTTCCTTTTAGGAAAAAGTGCATAGCTTAGTAGATAATTGAGTAGACTACGTAATGGAGAGAGTTAATTTTCTCACACTAGAGATTGTAGAGTAGAGAGAGAGAGAGAGAGAGAGAGAGAGAGAGAGAGAGAGAGAGAGTACACACGATATACGTGGTTCACCCAATGTGGGCTATGTCCACGGGAAAGCAGCCACTCAATGGCTTTAGTAATTCAAAATAAGAAGTAGGTTACAAAGGGATTATACCCTTTTGGAGCTCCTGCCTTGCTTCACTCTCACCACCTCACACCCATCTTGTTGCATCAACTTCACACTGTGTAATGTGTGTAGAAATGGCCTCCTTTTATAGGCCAAAAGGGTTGCCCTCTCTCATGAGAGGCAGCCATGTGTAGCCTCCCTTGTGTAGATAAGTCCAAATTGGACCCTCCAATCCACCCATGTGTGGTCGCCCTTGAGAATACAAGGCCGTCTTTGAATTTGGCCACAGCTATTGACTTTCGACCACCGGACATCGGCCATTGACTACCGGCCACCAGCCAACTGGCCAATCGACCGGTCATTTTCTGACCGTTGTTTGGCCTCCGTACAACAATGATATTCCGGCGAAAAGAAATATTCCGTTCGTGAAAATTTTGGTTTCCGATGAGTGATTTTTCTTCACGCATTATGGATTCTCCTCATAATAGGGGCCTTACAAATGTGCATTTTTACCACAAAAAATTACAAGGGGTAAATCAAGCTCCATACTTAACAATCTCCCACTTGGAGACTGATCTCCAAACCAAACCTATGACTGCTTTCCATCCTAGCTTCTTATCCTTGAAGGCCGATTGAAGATAATCAAAATCTCAACTTCTCCTTGTTGAGCATCTTTGTAAACATGTCTGCAGGATTCTCACTTGTATGCACCTTTCCTAGCTTTAGCTGCCCCTCTTCCAAAAGAGTGCATATGAAGTGATATCTCACCTCAATGTGCTTTGTCCTTGAATGAAAGTATGAGTTCTTTGCAAGATGGATAGCGCTTTGGCTATCATTGTACAAGACACAATTGTCTTGTTTGAATCCAAGCTCTTCAAAGAAGCTGTGAAGCCACAAAATATCTTTGCTTGCCTCTATCATTGCTACATACTCGGCTTCGGTGATAGAAAGTGGGACCACTTTTTGCATCTTTGAAGCCCAACATACTATTGTGCCTCCAACTGTGAAGACATAGAGAGTAGTTGTCAGGACAACAGCAAGGCCGGACTAGACAAGGGCAAGGCCGGACTATACAAGGGCAAGGCTCGGCTAGGCCGTGTGGAAAAAGAGTCCAACTAGGGCTAAGGGCCAGGGGCCATGCTATATAGTGGGTGGTTGGCTGGTGGACTCCTTGGTTGTAGTTCCCCTTTTCTAACATTGGTATCTGAGCTCAGGAGGGAGAGCTATGGAGGAAGGGGGCCTTGCATGGTTTATGCATCTCTCTCTCTTTCTCTCTCTCGGTCTCTCTCTCTCTCTCTCAATTGAAGGCATCCCTCTCTCCCTTGTTTCAACAACAAAAGACGTGCATGGTCTTGCCTGAGAGTGCAAGCCATGGTGTGCAAGCGGCTAAGCAAGAGGGCGGGGTCGAAGTTCATGGCGTGTGCAGCATGCTCGACAAGCCGAGGGAGCCAAGTTCAAAGAATCGCATGCAAGGGGGCTTGTGTCCAGGAAGAGGGTTTCTCGAGGTGCATGAAATTGAACGGGGCTGCGCTCATCAGGGTCGCGAGACCCTAGCCAATGATTTTCGACACAGGCAAGAGCCCCGGTTTGCCACGCTGCGCTCCATTTTCAAATCGATGCGCCCCTGCATCGTGAACGTCATCGCCATCGTTTTTTCTCCTTTTTTTCTATATAGGGTCCACATGCGGGTGCCCAAAACTTAGGACACCTTACCGTAAGGGCCTTAGCCCACAGCAAAGCCACCTCTTTGGCGATTTGAAGGTAGGCATTGATTCAGCATTGATTCGATGCCTTGGGGTTTAGTAGCCTCGAAAAACCGAATTGTTTAGTCCTAAGCTGTAGATACAAGAGATTCTGTAGACTTTGGGATCGAAAACTCACAGCAAGTGACGGGTATGCCTGGCCTATCAAGGGAATATCAGGCACTTGTCCTCAAGGATCTTGGTATCGCATGCATAACATGCAACAAGCTCTTGTAGGAGATAGCAATAGTCTGCATATGGACGAGAATTTACAGTTATGGTTATCCAAGGGATAGTGCAATCAAGAATTCAGGCAGAATTGATACTTGCTGGCAGTCTTTCGACATACTACAATGCATACTAGAAATTTGATAAACTTTCAGGTACTTGTTTGTCTGCTTACACTACACTACTAATTTGGTTATGAAATCATTTGCATTTTGTTGGGTTTGCGAATGCAAATTTGTGTCGTGATTGCCGTCCAAGGGGTGTATTGGATTTTCAAGCATGGCTGAAGGTTTTTAAAGCAAGGCTGTTATTGGAGCTAGCTTATTTCGGTTCTCGGCATGGTTTGTCAAGTATGATTGATCATTCCTTTACAGCTTTGCACATGCATATCGTTTATGCGCCTGCGATATTCACGACATGCCGCATTAAAATTTTGAAGATTGTAGACAAGCACGGCTTGTATTGACTTTCAAAATGATAAGTTTGTTGAATGTATGCATCTACTATGGTGTTACTGGCATATGTTGTTGGCATAGGAACAATGTTAATTCACCTCCCACATGTCTTGAGTCTATACCACCTTGAATTGAAGCAGAGTTCGATGGCAGTTCAATTTCATGCAAATGCATAGCAAATTTTCGGAGTTTTGGTCTCTCAAGAAGATAGGCACATCCTGTTGCTAGAATTGAGGAAAGGGACAAGCTGCTCGGCATGGCCGCCTCCTTGTCGCTGTTTCTAACAGCGGCCACAGGATGCTTGCTACACAATATTAGCTCATTTCAAAATTCCTTGACAAGGTCGATTCTTTTTTCCTCATATTGGTATGTTAAAAACCGCCTCAATTGGCTATCAACAAGGCTTCAATTTATGCCTCTTGCATTGAGACTACCCACGTTCGGCATATGCTTTATAGGTTATTTCATTACGTGGCAGATGGGCGTATATGATACAAGGAACGTATAGGTATATACAACGACCAGGTTAGTTATCGGGGAAATTGGTTACAACAACGACCAAGTTAGTCAATTTTATGCTCTTCTTAGTTTTCCATGTTTACATCTTTGATTGGAAACTATTGCTTTTGTGCAAAGCAATGTGCTTTGACAATTTTACATGAAGCAAGGCTTCTTCTTGTGCTAAGGTACTGCCCAATGACTTAGCATCAAGGGCATTGGCACACAAGTTCAGGAGATTGGAAAGATAGGGAATCTCAGCTCAGAGAATCTCTATCAGTTTAGATTGTGCAAAGCACTTATGGTTTTCTCTCTATTATTTTTGCCCAGGGCTTCAGTTTATGTATGCATGGCATGCTAGCTAGGTGGATTTAATTCTACCGCCTCTTGAAACACGCTTCCACTACAACACCAGACACTTTGACATGAACAAGATAAGTTTTGGATTGTTTGACATAATTTTTGGTTGCTTTCCATGCACAACACCACTAAAAAGAACCTAAAACTTGGAAGTGATTCATCGGCAAAGTGTCCTGTTCAAGTCATCTTTGTACAATCACGACCCCATACACGGTAGATGGTCAAGATTTGATTTGTGTTTTTTTGTTATCTCGCTCGATGAGAGAGTCATACCAGAAAATTGGGGTATGCTTAAAGGATAAGCTGCAAATCAGGCAGAGCACACACTGTAGAAATTTAAGGAAATTTCCTCAGCCTAGCATGCTTTTCTTCTCTCTCTTTTTCTTTTTTTTCTCAAGAATAATGGAATCTTTCTAAGAAGATTTTGATACATGTTTTGTTTGGGAGTCAGCATGAGCCAAGGTGCTCTAACTCTCAGCTAGAAATTGGCCAAGATGCCATTCACACTAGTTTCCATCGCTTTATCGATTGAACATTCATTGTCGTACGAGCTAGGAGCCACACACAGGCTGGCTAAGAGCCATTATCTGATTTTGGGTAGGACCCAACTATTGGAATTCTTTGGGTGCTTGTTTTCAAGATCGAACAGCTCTACCCAGGGAAGTACACATTGATATTACTAGACAAGCAAAAGTCTTGTGAGTACGGATGTCTAGAGTGTCATTTTTACACTACATGTTTCCAATGCGACACTAAGGTTGAGTTTTTGATAATCTTCCACTCACAGCAGCAGTTGATCTCTACAAGGACGTATCGATGCAGCAATCAATTGAGCCAGCATGGCTATCCATAAGAGCTAGGTATTTCACTTTTGATGTTTTCCTGCTCCTTCTATAGCACTACGGAGTGTTTATGGACATACTATTTTGGGATATGACCCCGCGGGTGCTTACTAAATCACCCCATAGTCATGGAGGATCACAGTTTGATCTATTATCGATATACTTTCAAGGAAAGTAGTCTGCACTATACCACGCGGTTGCAGACGAATTCAACTTCTCAAGTTGACTCCAATCATTTTGTACACGGTTGACTATCTTGGTTATCGTTAACTTGCTAATTGAGCAGTTTCTACAAAGGGTCTTACCAAAGGGTTTGACTACGTAAATTCTAATCGAAGGGTTTGGATTGCAAAGGCAACACCCACGATATCTAGTGCAATGTTTCTTGTTTTTCACAGGTGGACGACGTGTCCTCTGTATTTGAATATGTGTAAGTGAACATTCAGTTCAATCTCCAGGTACGCATCTATTGGTTTGGTGTTATTTCAGTTTTTAGTATACATTGCTTGGGTTTCTCAAGTTGTTTAAATACGCTTGAATATTTCAGGACCATGCCAAGAGCACGTCAAAACAAGTATTCTGGGCCATACTGTCCAATGTACATTATGCTATTATGAATCCACTTATAGGATTCAATTTGGCACGTGTTGTCACATGGAATACAACATGGTCTAGGGACTCCAGGAGATTAGTTTAGCCAATGTGGAGCAATGAATGAGGGTCCCTCTCACTCTTGTCCCAGAGTATTTAGAGTTACCTCCACACACAAGTACATCTTGTACTTGTAGGATGTTCTTTTTCTAGACATCCTTAGTAGAGACATATTCCACATGTGGCGAATGTGAGTCTCTGGGACTAAATCTAGCGCCCACTATTTCAAATATGTGTCACGAAAAAGTCCCTAGGTGCTGGTCAAATCTGTTTTCTAGACCATTTTCAGCACGACGTATCAGGAGCAATTTTGGTGGCCAAAAATTGTCGGATACTTAGAATGACTTGTTCAGGTACAAGTACTACTAAAAAACATTATAGATGTTTGTTTATACATATAGAAAGGCTCTGAATGGTTAATGAAAATGTTTCATTGTTGTCCCTAGAAGTGATTAATGTTTCACCTTCTATTATGGTTCAAACATTTCAGCAAGGTTTGAAAATGATTACCACTAAACGTATTTAGTTTCTTTTCGAAACTATTTACATTCCTCTTTACTGTGTGCTACGCACATCACATTCGCCATAAGTACATGCAAGGAGGATCATGGATATACAGGTTCGGATCTATTTTTTGCTAAATGCATGCACACTAGGTGTTATGGGCCCTAGTGACTAGCAAAGACTGATTTGGAACGTCATGCATATTCCTCAAGTTGTTGCTTATGAAGCATTTTGCACTCTATGTGCACTATTTCTATAAGGTTACTTTTAGGTCTACTAATTACCAATAGAGGTCATGGCTCGGTTTGGGTGTTTAAGGATTTTTTCAAGCTAACCACAATGGTTATTCCGGACATTGTTGATTCTTGAACAATGTTATACGCTATTGTGATTCCCCGTTTACTAGTCATCTCGGAAGACTGTATGTAAACCGTGGGGGAAACACACCTCAATACTGTCAAGTATCCAAGGGGATAGGCAGATTAAAAAGTGTAATATTGGGCTAAAGGATATTCAAAGTGCGTAAATTAGCATCAAGCATTCCAATTAATAAGCATTTACTGCTCTCCTTGGAATTTAACTACTATCAGATAACGCACGTTGCGACTAGGTAGTCTCTTCATGTATAAGTCAGGTTCTCAATCTTAAACACTAGTTAGGGTGGGGTTTTGTTAAGGATGAACTTGGAAACAACTCAAGGACTTACACTTGGCTCATGAGTCATGTTAGCAAGTTACTTTCATGGAAAGTGAAAAGAGGTACTCTTCAGGGTACATCTTTGAGTGATAACTCGTTTTGCATACTCATGTGTATTCTAAATGGAGTGTACACACTATGATTGGATAGGAATCTGTAACACAAGATGTTTGCAAATGGACAACAATGTGAAAAATCAAGATGTTACTCTTGGTTTCATTGAACCTCCTACTGAACCGTGTTCCGGTCTACCAAACAGCTGGATCCATGAAGGATTCCACTTGGGAAAACATTAGTGTTCTTAAGAAGAAGTTCCCCACTTCTGTTTTTGAGGACAAAAACTCTTCTTTAAGGGGCGGGGTAATGTCAGGACAACAGCAAGGCCAAACTAGACAAGGGCAAGGGGCAGTGTGAAAAGGGAGTCCAACTAGGGCAAAGGGCCTGGGGCCATGCTATATAGTGGGTTGTTGGGTGGTGGACTCCTTGGTTCTAGTTCCCCTTGTCTAGCAGTAGTGCTCCTTCGAGTATCTTTGTCACCCGCCATATCAGAATCAGTATACAATATACCCTTGAAGAAAATATCAATTCCTCCAAAATACAAATCGTTTGTTGTTGTCCCTTTTAGATACCTAAGCATCTACTTCATAGCTTGCTAGTGCTATTTACGTGGGTTGTCCATGAGCCTACTTACAGCTCCTACTGTATGTGAAATATCTGGCCTTTTCCACAGCATAGCATACATTAGAGACCCTACCACTGCAGCATATGGAGCATCAGACATATAGGTGTTGAGCTTATATGTGAAGCTACTCAATATATGGCTTCTCTATATATGGCACCCAGGTCCCCTCTATATATACATCATCTCATGTGTGTATTCTACACACTTTGGGGTTCTACTTCTGTGCTCTCTCCTTCTCTCTCAACATGGTATCAGAGCAGTACGTTTTTTGTTTTCGATTTTTCTCCTGATCAAAATCGATTTTGCAAAAACTACCCGCTCCAGAGACAGGAATCGATGTGGTCTACAACTTTGCAGAAGAAAGTTTCTTCAAATTCTGCACCGATTTTGAGTTATCGTTCGCGGACTGCGTACATACCTGAAAAGCAACTTCCGCTTTTTGTTTTTGATTTTTCTGTTAATTAGAAACGAGTTTGCAGAAACTACCCATGCGGGAGACGGGAATCGATGCGTTCTACAACTTTACAGAAGGAAGTGTTTTCAAATTCTGCACCGATTTTGAGTTATCGTTCGCGGACTGCGTACATACTTGAAAAGCAACTTCCGCTTTTTGTTTTTGATTTTTCTGCTAATTGAAAATGATTTTGCAGAAACTACCCATTAAGGAGATGGGAATCGATGTGGTCTACAACTTTGCAGAAGGAAGTGTTTCCAATTTTGAGTTATCGTTCGCGGCCTGCGTACATACCCAAAAAGCAATTTTGGCTTTCTGTTTTTGATTTTGCTGCTTATTCAAAATGATTTTGCAGAAACTACCCGCTCTGGAGACTGGAATCGATGTGGTCTACAACTTTGCAAAAGAAAGTGTTTTCAAATTCTGCACCGATTTTGAGTTATCGTTCGCGGACTGCGTACATACCTAAAAAGCAATTTCCGTTTTTTGTTTTTGATTTTTCTGCTTATTGAAAACGATTTTGCAGAAACTACCCGCGTTAGAGACCGGAATCGATGTGTTCTACAACTTTACAAAAGAAACTACCCGCGATGGGGATTGGAATCGATGTGGTCTATAACTTTGCAGAAGAAAGTTTCTCTAAATTCTGCACCAATTTTTGGTTATCGTCTCGGACTGCGAATATGTTTGAAAATCAAAATTTTACTTTTTGCTTTTGATTTTTCTTATAATTGAAAACTTCTCAATTATATTTTTCTTCATCAATCATATATTTGTTACTGACGTAACTTTGCTGCAGAAGCCAGTTACACATCGTTCCGATTCAGTTTAGCCGTTGATGATCGTCCAAATTCTATCGAGCTACTGTTGGTACATGATCTTTTGTTATATGATATACTCGTTCATTGATGCTCGTATAATTATTCTTTTAGAGATATAGTTTACGTCGTTTTATTGATAATTTCTCATTGATACCATAGTGATTTTGATGGTACCATGATGATGTTTTGTTAATACTTTGGTCATGGTGATTTTCGTTGATACCATGATGATATGTCATTGATACCATGGTTATTCTCGGTGGTGCCATGATGATATTTCGTTTATACCATGGTTATTCTCGGTGATTCCATGATGATATTTCGTTGATTCCATGGTGATTTTTGTTGATACCATGATGATGTTTTGTTGATACCATGGTTATTCTCGGTGATACCATGATGATGTTTCGTTGATACCATGGTTATTCTCGGTGATGCCATGATGTTGTTTCCTTGATACAATGATTATTCTCGGTGATATCATGATGCTTTTCATTGATACCATGATCATTTATTCATTTTTATTGATATAATGATGATATTTTGTTAATACTTTGATGGTATTCATTGATCACTACATTGATAAATGTTGTTTTATGTAGTATATACACATATCATTTGTATCACGTAATCACACATTTTGTACTTTTACGTTTATACTTTATGTACCATATGTTGTCGTGCGTATATATGTCGTCAAAAGAGTGGCGTCGCGAACCATCTCTTATGGCATTGTGAACGTAATTATTTCATTAACGATGCTAATAGTTTTCATGACATGTTTTTTTTTTTTTTTGGAGTCTATGATCTATGTAGGATTGATTTTATGAAGACAAACTTGGTGACAATAAAAGATTTATGAAGATATGTTTGGTGATGCCATATTGATGACAACATGAAGACATGTTTGGTGATGCGATATTTATGACAAGCTACACAGCAGATTCACGGAGACACTTTTGATTACAAGTTAATCGATAGCTTTTACACCTCTTTATTGAACCTTTGTATTCATTATTATATTGATAGGATAGGAGTAATGTAACTCCTCATAAAACATTCATTGTAAAAGGAGTGATGTAGCTCCTCGTAAACATTTGTATATTCAATGATTTTTATAATATAACGGTGGGTGTATATAGAGCTGTGGGTTTTTCCCTTGATCCCCCAAGGGTTTTTTCATCCACAGTTAGGGACCCTTATTTGAGCGGGGGTGTTGAGCTTATATGTGAAGCTACTCAATATATGGCTTCTCTATATATGGCACCCAGGTCCCCTCTATATATACATCATCTCATGTGTGTATTCTACACACTTTGGGGTTCTACTTGTGTGCTCTCTCCTTCTCTCTCAACAATAGGCTATGTCCTCCTGTGTCTTTGAATACATATCCTTGGTTAGATTAAAGTGACCAGCCAAAGGTGTAGAAACCATTTTTTCATTTTTCATTGCAAACCTTTCTAGTACCTTCTTGATGTAATCCTCTTGAGATAGCTTTATTTTCTTCTTCATCCTTTCCCTTGATATCTTCATACCAAATATCCTCTTTGTTGTTAGCTTATATGTGAAGCTACTCAATATATGGCTTCTCTATATATGGCACCCACGTCCCCTCTATATATACATCATCTAATGTGTGTATTCTACAAACAACATGGTATCAGAGAAGTACGTTTTTGTTTTTATTTTTTCTCCTAATTGAAAACAATTTTGCAAAAACTACGTGCGCAAGGCACTAGAATCAATGTGGTCTACAACTTTGCAAAAGAAAGTTTTTTCAAATTTTGCACCGATTTTGAGTTGTCGTTCGCAGACTGCGTACATACCTGAAAAGCAAATTTCGGTTTTTGTTTTTGTTTTTTTTGCTAATTGAAAACGATTTTGCAGTAACTACATGACATAGGGACCGGA
This sequence comes from Adiantum capillus-veneris, assembly GCF_014529385.1. Taxonomy (NCBI): domain Eukaryota; kingdom Viridiplantae; phylum Streptophyta; class Polypodiopsida; order Polypodiales; family Pteridaceae; genus Adiantum; species Adiantum capillus-veneris. Next base: position 39,332,231 of record NC_140958.1, read on the forward strand.
ATCAATGTGGTCTACAGTGTTGCAGAAGAAAGTTTTTTCAAATTCTACACCGATTTTGAGTTATCCTTCGCGGACTGCGTACAAACCTGAAAAGCAACTTCCGTTTTCTGTTTTTGATCTTTCTCTTAATTAAAAACGATTTTGCAGAAACTACTCACGTGAGGCACCGAAATCGATGTGGTCTAGAACTTTGTACCAGAAAGTTTTCTCAAATTATGCACCGATTTTGACTTATTGTTCGTAGACTACGTACATGCCTGAAAAGCAACTTGGTTTTTTGTTTTTGATTTTTCTCCTGATTGAAAACGATTTTGCAGAAACTAGCAATTGAATACATCGGAATCAATGTGGTCTCCAACCCTGCAGAATAATTTTTTTTCAAATTTTGCACTGATTTTGAGTTATCGTTCGTCGAATGCGTACATGTCTGAAAAGCAACTTTTGCTTTTTGTTTTCGATTTTTCTCTTAATTGAGAACGATTTTTCAGAAAGATCCTACAAAGGCATTGAAACCAATGTGGTCTATAACTTTGCAGAAGAAAGTTTTCTTTTCAAAATTTGCACTGATTTTGAGTAATCGTTGGCGGATTGCGTACATTCTTGAAAAGCAACTTTTGTTTTTTGTTTTTTGTTTTTTCTCCTAATTGAGAACGATTTTGCAAAAGCTATTCGCTACAGCCATCGGAATGGATGTGGTCTACAACTTTGCAAAAGAAAGTTTCTCTAAATTCTGCACCGATTTTGGGTTATCGTCTCGGACTGCGAATATGTTTGAAAAGCAAAAAAATACTTTTTGCTTTTGATTTTTCTCATAATTGAAAACTTCTCAATTATATTTTTTCTTCATCAATCATGTATTTGTTACTGAGGTAACTTTGTTGCAGAAGCGAGTTACATATCGTTCCGATTCAGTCGAGCCATTGATGATCGTCCAAATTCTATCGAGCTACTGTTGGTACATGATCTTTTGTTATATGATATACTCGTCCATTGATTCTCGTATAATTATTCTTCTAGAGATATAGTTTACATCATTTTATTGATAATTTCTCATTGATACCATAGTGATTTTGATGGTACCATGATGATGTCTTGTTAGTACTTTGGTCATGCTGATTTTCGTTTGATATCATGATGATATTTCATTGATACCATGGTTATTCTCGGTGTTGCCATGATGATATTTCGTTGATACCATGGTTATTCTCGGTGATGCCATGATGATATTTAGTTGATTCCATGGTGATTTTCGTTGATACCATGATGATGTTTCGTTGATACCATGGTTATTCTCGGTGATGCCATGATGTTGTTTTGTTGATACAATGATTATTCGCGGTGATATCATGATGTTGTTTCGTTGATACCATGGTTATTCTCGGTGATACCATGATGTTTTTTCGTTGATACCATGGCTATTCTCAGTGATATCATGATGTTGTTTCGTGGATCCCATGGTTATTCTCGGTGATACCATGATGTTTTTTCGTTGATACCATGGTTATTCTCTGTATATCATGATGTTGTTTCATTGATACCATGGTAATTCTCGGTGATACCATGATGTTGTTTCGTTGATACAATGATTATTCTATGATGCTTTTTGTTGATACCATGATGATTTATTATCTCTTTATTGAACCTTTGTATTCATTATTGTATTTGATAGGATAGGAGTAATGTAGCTCCTCATAAAACATTCATTGTAAAAGTAGTGATGTAGCTCCTCATAAAATATTCATTGTAAAAGGAGTCATGTAGCTCCTCATGAACATTTGTATATTCAATGATTTTTATAATATAACGCCGGGTGTATGTAGAGTTGTGGGCTTTTCCCTTGATCCCCCAAGGGTTTTTTCATCTAGAGTTAGGGACCCTTATTTGAGCGGGAGTGTTGAGCTTATATGTGAAGCTACCCAGGTCCCCTCTATATAGACATCATCTCATGTGTGTAGTCTACACACTTTGGTAATTTATTTCTGTGCTCTCTCTCTCTCTCTGAACATTTACAACACCTAAATCTTTCATTGAAAAAGATTTAGATAGTTCTTCTTTTAGGTCTTTCATGTCCTGCATGTTAGCACTTGCAATCAACATGTCATCAACATACAACATTAGGATGATGAGCTTTCCATCTCCCAAAATCTTTGTGTAGACGCAATGATCTGAGTTGCATCTTCTGAATCCATGATCTAGCATCCATCGATCAAACTTTAAGTACCATTTCATTGATGCTTGCTTTAAACCATACAAGCTCTTCTTTAATCTGCAAACCATTATCTCCTTACCTTTTACTTCATACCCCTTTGGTTGAAGCATGTAAATTTCCTCCTCTAAGTCACTGTGAGGGAATGTCGTATTTACATCCATTTTCTCAAGATTTAAATCATGAGCAGCCACAAGGCTTAAGACAAGCCTAATTGAGTTCATTTTACAACAAGAGAAAATATTTCATTGAAGTCAATACCTTTCTTTTGAGAAAACCCATTTACCACAAGCGTAGACTTGTACCTTTTCTTCCCACCTTCTTCTTCCTTCAGCTTATACACCCATATGTTCAGAAGTCACCGCTTACCTTTAGGCAACTCAACCAACTCCCATGTTTGGTTGCGATGTAATGAGTCCATCTCCACTTGCATGCTCTTCATCCATTCTTCTTTGGATTCGTGTTGCATAGCTTCTTCGTATGATTTTGGCTCACTAGAATCTGCGATCAAGAGATGGTTGAAGGAAGGAAGGAAGGAACCTTTCAGGAGGTCTACTTGCTCTAGTAGATCTTTGGGGAATAGGTCGAGGCTCCTCATTTGGTTGATGTTATCACACATTGTTACCATTTGCAGTCCTTGAGTCTTCACCGTCCTCAAGATCCATGTACTCATCACCTGTTTGAAGTTCCAGGGATTTCAAAATGACGTGATCACACTATAATTTCAGGTTAATAACAATAGAAATGCAAAATAACAAATATTTTGTTAATTGACATTCATCTTTTTTGACCTCCAGGGAGACCTGGAGACCAGCTCGTAGCCCGTCGGGCTAGTGAATTTTCCCGGCGGTCACGCCGGGTAAAGCTATTTTCCCACCGGGCCCGCCGTGGCTATATAAAGGCGACGCCGATGCTTATCTTTTTCACAAAAGAGGTACATGAAAAGTCTTCACCAAACTTTCTGGCAGCTTTCCACATTCTCAAAGCAGTGTAGCAGTAATTTTTTAAACCCTTCCTTATTTTATTGATGTTTTTTTGAGTTTTTTGGGTTAAAACTTAAAGGTTTAAAATTTCTTTTATCAAATCATCGTACGTGGATGCACTGGCACATGGTTGCAATTGCAGCTAGGTGTGTCATTGCAAAAGCGTACGATGATTATGTTTTATATTGCTCCCAATCATTCATGCTTCGGCATATGGTTGCAATTGCGACTAGGTGTGTTGCTGCTAGAATGACAGGAGCATTTGTTTGAAATAATTAACCGTGTGTGAATGCACTGGCACATGGTTGCAATTGCGGCTAGGTGTGTCATTGCAAAAGCGTAGGGTGATTATGTTTTATGTTGCTCCCAGTCATTCATGCTTCGGCACATGGTTGCAATTGCGACTAGGTGTGTTGCTGCTAGAATGACAGGAGCATCTGTTTGAAAGAAGTCACCCTGCGTGGATGCACTGGCACATGGTTACAATTGCGGCTAGGTGTGTCATTGCAAAAATGCAAGATGACTATGTTTTATGTTGCTTCCCATCATTCATGCTTCGGCACATGGTTGCAATTGCGACAAGGTGTGTTGCTGCTAGATTGACGGTAGCATCTAATGCATGAATGTGTGCTCAAATAATTTCATAATGCTTCATATGCTTGAATCTTGAAAGAAGACATCGTGCGTGGATGCATTGGCACTTGGTTGCAATTGCGACTAGGTGTGTCATTGCAAAAGCGTAGGATGACTATATTTTATGTTGCTCCCAGTCATTCATGCTTTGGCACATGGTTGCAATTGCGACTATGTGTGTTGTTGCTAGAATGACAGAAGCATCAGTTTGAACAATTCACCGTGTGTAGATGCACTGGCACATGGTTGCAATTGTGGCTAGGTGTGTCATTGCAAAAGCGTAGGGTGACTATGTTTTATGTTGCTCCGAGTCATTCATGCTTCCACACATGGTTGCAATTGCGACTAGGTGTGTTGTTGCTAGAATGACAGGAGCATCTGTTTGTAAGTTGTCGTACGGTGAGGCATTGGCACATGGTTGCAATTGCAATTAGGTGTGTCACTGCAAAAGCGTACGAGATCTATGGTCTAAATTGCACTTTTTCTTTCACGTAGAAAAGATCCAAATGCAGTGGCACATAGTTATATTTCACAATGTGTTGTTTGCAATAATACCATTGCAGGCAAAATGGATCCTTCTACTACTTCAATGATAGAGTTCAAAAAGAAAATTAGACAATTGTTGATTGCGATCATCAGTGCACTAGATCCCGACGATATAACGCAATCATTATACAGTGAGATTGCCCGCAAAATATTGTTGTTATATCCAAAAAAAACAATCGAATCAATAATCTCATTACTGAGCAGTTGGGTGGGCAGTTTGCCCAAGGTGGCCTCTGATTTGAAAGAGGAATTCCCTCAAGAAGTAGACAAGGGTAAGCTAGAGCATTGGAACACTAGATGGAGAGCTGAAAAGGAGAGGTCAAGGCGATCATCCCTCATAGACACACAGTTTTGCCTAAGCAAGAAAATGCGAATGGCTATCACCAGAGTTGTGGGGAGCAACCAAGTTGGAGAACCGTTTATTGAGGAGGTATCCATTGAGGGAACATCGGGTTTTACTGCTTCTGCAAGTCACCTGGAGAGCAGTATATACAATTATGAATGTAGTATGACTCTGGGCATTCCAAATAAGTCCATTAAGAAGATCAAGAAACTTGGGTCGAGGGCTTATGGCACAAGGTGGCAAGTCCAAATCAAAGGGATCAATTTCCTTCCTGCAACGAATACTTATTGTGCCAAGGAGTTCAAGGGACAGGCCAAGCATCAGTGGAAAAGCTTTGCATTAGAAAGTGGGGTAGATCTCAACCATAGAGGGATTGTGAGGAGTATTGGCCACTCTGTAACGTTGCCATGGTTTCTGATATTCCCCTACTTCAATGGGGGAACTTTAGGTGATCTTATGGAGAGAGTGCCCCATCCACATGGTTCTTTCACAATGCTTGTAGCGCATCAAGAGGGGAAAGGAAAGATCCCTGAAGACTTTAAATGGGAGCAGCTCTCTGAAGACCAGAAAACATGTATCAAGAGCCTATGCAATCATGCTCCCTCATTGATCCATGCCTTGGTGAAGGCATTGTGATTTGCACATGACAAGGGAGTGATCCACAATGATCTCCATCCATGGAACATCATGTTGGACTTTACCAAGGATCTCACTCCCCGTATTGGAATAATTGATTGGGGATTGGCTCTGCGTGTTGGCTTAGAGACACAAAAGACCAACAATACCAATGAATACTGGCAAAAGCTTCATCCTTGGAAAGCTTGTTGTGGAAGGTGTTGAGCTTATATGTGAAGCTACTCAATATATGGCTTCTCTATATATGGCACCCAGGTCCCCTCTATATATACATCATCTCATGTGTGTATTCTACACACTTTGGGGTTCTACTTTTGTGCTCTCTCCTTCTCTCTCAACATGGTATTAGAGCAGTACTTTTTTGTTTTCAATTTTTCTCCTGATCAAAATTGATTTTGCAAAAACTACCCGCGAAAGGGATTGGACATAAGAGAGAACATACACACCCTCACACAAGTCAAGCGTTGCCTAAAGAAGCAACATGGACACATGTCAAGTTCCTCTCCATGTTGCCCTCATAAGGTGCCTAGATCCTATTGGTTGGACTCTCAAGGGGTCCAATGATAACTATCTAATCTAATTAATTATTTATGCATTTATCAAGTCCTCTCTCTCAAAGGGGAAAGGGGGACACTTGTCCCAAAGCTAGCATGGTTGTTTTATATGCACTCTACATGTGATTGTCTAAGGAGTCCAATCAACTTCTCTCATGAGCTACAAGGAGGGTTTGACCAAGTAAAGCTAGGGGTGTGCTTGGGGGGTATACTCCTTCTCACACAGATCCACTCACAAGCTCATTCTTTCTTGGCAAAGTGCAAGAGCTCCATCTCCTTCTCCAAGCTTGTTCATAAGCTGAGAGCCTACACCAACACTCTTGGTTATGGAATGAAACTCCAACCAAGAGCCATGCTTGAATTCTTAACACTAGAATGGTAACCTAACAGGACATAAAAGTGTCCTTTCAGGGTTTTGGGAAAAACTTCCAAAACCATATTAGATCCACTAATTTTGATAAATCCTTTCATGAGCTTATAGTTCAATAACTACTACATATGGAAAAAATGAGAAACTTGTAGTTTTTCTCATCCCTTGGTCACTACAAGGCTCCAAAGTTTATGGACCAGTGCATTTTGCCCAAAATAGCAATTTCTTACAGTTGATTGCATATAAATAAGAGTGGGGATTTTTGTAGGACATGAGATAAAATGCCCAGTTAACTTCAATGGGTTGGTGACCAAAACATATGGTTGCTTTTACCTCACTAATTTTTTTTTGGGCAAAAAAAATAGGTACAAAAAAGTTGCATTTTTTCCATTCTACGGACCTATCATCAAAGTTTCTATAGTCATGCTCAATACTGATACTATATACATGTTTTCTTAGTTCCCTTTGGGCCTTTGGATTCAAAAGGAGCCATGGAGCATGTCAAATGGATAATGGATCTTTTAAAATTGGAACCTTGGGGGCAATGATGAAGTGCTAAATATAGCAAACATGAAAAAACTGGGTTTAGCATTATGACCTCTAGAAACCCATAGAAACTACTCAATATCTAGCCAAGTTTGTAGTCTATGATTAGATATGGTTACTACCTACAAAATACACACAATTGGCCTAAGAAACTAGCAATATTGAGAAAGTTATTGCTACTCTAAAATGTATTGTATTCTTCAGCAATGAAAACACTCAACCATCATCATATACTATGCTATATAGCATATTAGGTCCCCCAAAACTCAAGGAAGATTAGCTTTATGTAATATATCACACTTACACAATCAAGATTGAATTTGGATATCAAGAAAGCCCCGAAAAAAATCATAAAAGTGCTAATTTTGGCCAAAAAACAGGATTATGCAATTCTTGTAAATTGGTCATAACTTTCAATTTTAACACTTAGCTCTCCCTACAAGCATCAAAACATGTTGAGAACCATGAAGTCCTAACCTCTAGTCATCTAAACCTCACAAACATGAAGTTTAGAGTGGTATAGCTGCCAAAAATTGAAAAAAAAGCCAAAAACAGGACCCGTTTTTTCACACAGTTTAGGTTCAAAAATGTTGTGCAAGAGTAAGGTTAATGGTGAGATCGATACTCCAAAAAAAATGCTAAGTTTTTTTCAGCTCATAAGGCAACTTTGTGGATATATAGCACGTAGAAATCCATTCTCATACTCTTCAAATAATTCAAGCAAAATGGTCACTTAACAGGACACAAAAGTGTCCAAGGACATAAAAGTGTCCTGTTACCATTCTAGTGTTAAGCTTTCCATATTCTTCATCAGTATTATTTTGTTATGATATTCTATGCAAGAAGAGTGATGATAAGTGAGGAACTATCTCTTTCTTGTATATTACGTCTTCTTCCTCTTGCCTACACTCATTCCCCGCTATCTCTCTCCATCTTTCCATGTGTTTGAGACCTTGGGAATGAGGCCGGGAATGGTTAATGCTTTTTACAAGATTATGTTATGTATTTGATGCATGAAGCTTTTCATCTTCGTTGCATCACCTTGGTCACAAGGAACACAAAGATTCTGTTGTACCAAGTCTCTCTTGATGGGACTATCTATAATGAAAAAGCCTATTGGAGGGGAGATTGTCTCCACGTATATCCGATCCTCAACTATTGTCAATTTCTCTAACTCTCTCTCTTGAAAAAGTAGTGTTCATGCCAAGCTAATTAAATATATGGTTATGCTGCGACCGCTAACTAGGTTCACACTCTATGTTCTCAAAGTAGTCCTATGAAAATGCTCACTCCAATTCTCTTAACACTAGGTTGGTAACCTAACAGGACATAAAAGTGTCCTTTCAGGGTTTTGAAAAAAACCTCCAAAACCATAGTAGATACACTCATTTTGTAAAATCCTTTCATGAGGTTATAGTTCAAGGCCTACTACACATGGAAAAAATAAGAAACTTGTAAAATTTCACATCTTTTGGTCACACCAAGCCTCCAAAGTTGATGGACCAGTACATTTTCATCAAAACAGTCATTTCTTACGTTTTGTTGCATAAAAATAAGATTCAGGATTTTTGTAGGACTTGAGATAAATTTCCTAGTTAACTTCAGTGGTTGGTGATCAGAACATATGATTGCTTCTCACTCACTATTTTTGGTTTTGCCAAAAGAAATAGGTACAAAAAAGTTGAATTTTTACCATTCTGCAAATCTATCATCAAAGTTTCTATAGCCACGCTCAATACAAATAATATATGCATGTTTTCTTAGTTCCCTGTTGTCCTTTAGGTTCATAAGGAGCCATGGAGCATGTCAAAAGAATAATACATCTCCTACCAAGGGGAATCTTGGGGACAAAGATGAAGTTGTAAATACAGCAAACATGAAAAAACTAGCTTCAACATTATGAGTTGTAGAATTCCATAGAAATTATTCAATATCTAGCCAAATTTGATGCTTATGACTAGTTATGGTTACTACCTACAAAATGAATATAGTTCTCACAAGAAACTAGTAATATTGAAAAAGCTATACTTGATATACTAGAATGTTTCGTTTTCTTTTATAATTGAAAAAATCAACCATTGTTTTGTACTATGCAAAATAGGGTATTAGGTGCCCCAAAACTCAAGGAATATTAGTTTTATGTTACAATATGCGACATACAAAATCAAACTACATTTGTATATCATGAAAGACACCAAAAAAATCATAGAAGAGCTAAAAAACAGGATTTTTCACAATTTTTGTAATTTGGTCATAACTTACATATTTAACATTTATTTCTCCCTAGAAGCACCAGGACATGTTGAGGACTACTAAAGATAGTTTTATAGCATTTTAGACCTCACAAACATGAATTCTACAGTGGTAAAGATGCAAAAAGTTGAAAAAATCCAAAAACAGGACCCGTTTTTTCACACAGTTTAGGTTGTGAAATGTTGTGCAAGGACAAGGTTAAACATGGAATTGATATTTCAAAAAAATGTCAAGTTTTTTTCAGCTCATGAGACAACTTTCTAGATAGATCGCACCTCAAAATCCATTTTGAAACTCTTGACATAATTCAAGGAAAATGGTCACTTAACAGGACATAAAAGTGTCCCACGACATAAAAGTGTCCCATTACCAACTTAGTGTTAATTCCGCTATTCTCACAGTCTTAGTCTATTTCCATTACATGAAATGGTGTCAGGACATCGTGCAACAAGCATCTAAATGATTGTGAGTCAATGTGGAATAATATCATGGAATAATAAATAAATTACTCCATGAAGCAATGATTCTTTCAATCATAACAAATCATCATGGATTAACACCATGGAATCATGGCATATCACCATGGTACAAGAATCATTTAGATTGTACAAAATTATTAAAAAATAGATATATACAATTATCTAAATCATAATGAATCATCATGAAACTATGTCATCGTATTAAATGACTCTATTAAACAAAAAAAAATCTCAATTAGTAAAAAAACATCTTAATTAAAACGATCACTACGAACGATTTATAATCATCATGGAAATGCATTATTATACCATGGAACAACTCCGTGGATTAATAATCATCTCACTAACAAACAATAAATACGAAAGACTTATAATCATTATGAAAAAATGTCATGTCTCATGAAACAACTCCATGAAATAATAACCATCTCAGTAATAAACGATCAAGAAAACACATCATGACATCATGGAGCAACTCTATAAATGAATAATTATCTCAGTAAAACAAACGATAAAAAAGAACGACTTTCAATCATTAAAAAAATGTATCATGGCATCATGAGATAGCTCCATGAAAGAAAAATCATCTCTAAGGTAAACAATTAGTACAAACAATTTGTAATCACCACATGAAAATACAACATGGCATCATGAAATAACTTCATAGAATAATAATTATTTGATTAATGAGCAATGTATATAAATGACTTTGAATCATGAAAATATACCATAAAATTATGCAACAACTCTATAAAACAATAATCATCTTAGTGATGAATGATCAACACAAACAACTTTTAATCACCATCAAAATATATGATGGAATCATTAAATAACTCTATAAAGCAATAATCATGTTCCTAATGAACGTTAAATAAGAATATAGCATCAACCAAGAGGATGATAATAAAGGTAAAAACCATAGCACCATGAAATACTAACTATGAGGGTGAAACTTCTAATCATCATAGAAACCCATCATGGAATCATGGAACAAATCCATGGAATAATAACGATATCGATAATATGAATGATCATTATAAATGACTTTCATCCCCATAAAAAATATTTTATGATATCATGGAACAACTCCATGGAATAATAACCATCTTGACAAAATAAAGCATAAGTGTGAATGACTTCTAATCACATAAAAAATACGTCATGGCATGATGGAAACACTTTGTAGTTTGAGAACCATCTCAATAATGAATAATTATCATGAAAGAACTCCATGAAAGTGTAATCATCTCAATGAGAAGCGACCAATACAAAAGATTTGTGATCACCATGAAAATATATCATGACATCATGAAACAACTCTACAAAGAAATAATCATCTCAATAACAAACGATCTATATAAACGGCTTGTAATCACCATGAAAACGTATCATGATATCATGAAATAACTATATAATCATAATCTCAATAATAAGCGATCATAAGATCTTATCATAAATAAAATTATAAATCTTCAATATCCATATATAAAGAATTGATATAAATTAACAAATTATAATGATTTGAAATGAGCTATCAAGAATAAGAAAATCATTAAAATTGTAAATGTTTGATATCTAGAATCAAAAGAGAAATAAAATAATTAAAATATAACTCTTTGATAAACCATCAGAATGATAACCATTGACATTCACAGAGAAGAGAAATAGTATGAATTATTAAAGCATAAACATTAATATCAATTACAAATTATTAAAATAATTATAAAATTGTAAGTGTTTGTGATGTAGCAAAATATAGCATTGAATCATAATACCTCAGTATCCAAATCCAAATAGTAAAAAGAATTATCCAAACATAATTCTTTGAATACAACAAAAATGATCAAAATTATAGTTCTCAATATCTACAATCATAACTCTTTATGAATTATCAGAACCAAAATTCTTTAATATCAACGATGCATACAAATTTATTTCTTCAAGAAAAAGATCATATATTAAATCTTTTTGTGAAAAAGAAAATGATGGGATATATTTCTCTCTACAATAGCATCATGCAACTCTTAATCTTGAACAAAGGAAAATCTTGATTTCATCTTTATCATAAATCCTACAAAAAAAGAAGAAGATCTAAAGTGATATCACTTTGTTCTATTTCGATGCACATGCATTGAAATATATGTGATACACATAAAGATCTAATTGGATGCACATTCATTAAAAGATAAGTGATACACATAAAGAATAAACATGGTGATCAATCAAGTTATCTTTGTTTTTTTAGTGAGTAAATTGAATTGAAGATGATGTAAATTCAATATGATAAAATGATCTTATTTCTTTTTAAAAAACTGAATCCATCAACCCCCTTCCAAAAGTTGGTTTTAAAGTATAAGAGCACTCATGATGAAAAAAAGGTCACAAACCCTCTTTCCTATCGTAGTTGGAGTCTGCTTGATTTGGTAATCAAGATTATGATGAAAGGACCAACCAAATCAGATTCAGTTTTACTTAAAAACATCAATTGAAAACTCTTAACTTTTAGCCATGAAACTTGATTGTTCTTACAAGCACAAAACCATTCGAAACCCAAACCTCTTCTATGGAATCATGCATGTAGCCTTGCCCACAAATAGTTAGTTGTGACATGAAATAATTGAAAGGAATACATGAGCTTCCTTTTAGGAAAAAGTGCATAGCTTAGTAGATAATTGAGTAGATTACGTAATGGAGAGAGTTAATTTTCTCACACTAGAGATTGTAGAGTAGAGAGAGAGAGAGAGAGAGAGAGAGAGAGAGAGAGAGAGAGTACACACGATATACGTGGTTCACCCAATGTGGGCTATGTCCACGGGAAAGCAGCCACTCAATGGCTTTAGTAATTCAAAATAAGAAGTAGGTTACAAAGGGATTATACCCTTTTGGAGCTCCTGCCGCTTCACTCTCACCACCTCACACCCATCTTGTTGCATCAACTTCACACTGTGTAATGTGTGTAGAAATGGCCTCCTTTTATAGGCCAAAAGGGTTGCCCTCTCTCATGAGAGGCAGCCATGTGTAGCCTCCCTTGTGTAGATAAGTCCAAATTGGACCCTCCAATCCACCCATGTGTGGTCGCCCTTGAGAATACAAGGCCGTCTTTGAATTTGGCCACAGCTATTGACTTTCGACCACCGGACATCGGCCATTGACTACCGGCCACCAGCCAACTGGCCAATCGACCGGTCATTTTCTGGCCGTTGTTTGGCCTCCGTACAACAATGATATTCCGGCGAAAAGAAATATTCCGTTCGTGAAAATTTTGGTTTTCGATGAGTGATTTTTCTTCACGCATTATGGCTTCTCCTCATAATAGGGGCCTTACAAATGTGCATTTTTACCACAAAAAATTACAAGGGGTAAATCAAGCTCCATACTTAACAATCTCCCACTTGGAGACTGATCTCCAAACCAAACCTATGACTGCTTTCCATCCTAGCTTCTTATCCTTGAAGGACGATTGAAGATAATCAAAATCTCAACTTCTCCTTGTTGACCATCTTTGTAAACATGTCTGCAGGATTCTCACTTGTATGCACCTTTCCTAGCTTTAGCTGCCCCTCTTCCAAAAGAGTGCATATGAAGTGATATCTCACCTCAATGTGCTTTGTCCTTGAATGAAAGTATGAGTTCTTTGCAAGATGGATAGCGCTTTGGCTATCATTGTACAAGACACAATTGTCTTGTTTGAATCCAAGCTCTTCAAAGAAGCTGTGAAGCCACAAAATATCTTTGCTTGCCTCTATCATTGCTACATACTCGGCTTCGGTGATAGAAAGTGGGACCACTTTTTGCATCTTTGAAGCCCAACATACTATTGTGCCTCCAACTGTGAAGACATAGAGAGTAGTTGTCAGGACAACAGCAAGGCCGGACTAGACAAGGGCAAGGCCGGACTATACAAGGGCAAGGCTCGGCTAGGCCGTGTGGAAAAAGAGTCCAACTAGGGCTAAGGGCCAGGGGCCATGCTATATAGTGGGTGGTTGGCTGGTGGACTCCTTGGTTGTAGTTCCCCTTTTCTAACATTGGTATCTGAGCTCAGGAGGGAGAGCTATGGAGGAAGGGGGCCTTGCATGGTTTATGCATCTCTCTCTCTTTCTCTCTCTCGGTCTCTCTCTCTCTCTCTCAATTGAAGGCATCCCTCTCTCCCTTGTTTCAACAACAAAAGACGTGCATGGTCTTGCCTGAGAGTGCAAGCCATGGTGTGCAAGCGGCTAAGCAAGAGGGCGGGGTCGAAGTTCATGGCGTGTGCAGCATGCTCGACAAGCCGAGGGAGCCAAGTTCAAAGAATCGCATGCAAGGGGGCTTGTGTCCAGGAAGAGGGTTTCTCGAGGTGCATGAAATTGAACGGGGCTGCGCTCATCAGGGTCGCGAGACCCTAGCCAATGATTTTCGACACAGGCAAGAGCCCCGGTTTGCCACGCTGCGCTCCATTTTCAAATCGATGCGCCCCTGCATCGTGAACGTCATCGCCATCGTTTTTTCTCCTTTTTTTCTATATAGGGTCCACATGCGGGTGCCCAAAACTTAGGACACCTTACCGTAAGGGCCTTAGCCCACGGCAGAGCCACCTCTTTGGCGATTTGAAGGTAGGCATTGATTCTGCATTGATTTGATGCCTTGGGGTTTAGTAGCCTCGAAAAACCGAATTGTTTAGTCCTAAGTTGTAGATACAAGAGATTCTGTAGACTTTGGGATCGAAAACTCACAGCAAGTGACGGGTATGCCTGGCCTATCAAGGGAATATCAGGCACTTGTCCTCAAGGATCTTGGTATCGCATGCATAACATGCAACAAGCTCTTGTAGGAGATAGCAATAGTCTGCATATGGACGAGAATTTACAGTTATGGTTATCCAAGGGATAGTGCAATCAAGAATTCAGGCAGAATTGATACTTGCTGGCAGTCTTTCGACATACTACAATGCATACTAGAAATTTGATAAACTTTCAGGTACTTGTTTGTCTGCTTACACTACACTACTAATTTGGTTATGAAATCATTTGCATTTTGTTGGGTTTGCGAATGCAAATTTGTGTCGTGATTGCCGTCCAAGGGGTGTATTGGATTTTCAAGCATGGCTGAAGGTTTTTAAAGCAAGGCTGTTATTGGAGCTAGCTTATTTCGGTTCTCGGCATGGTTTGTAAAGTATGATTGATCATTCCTTTACAGCTTTGCACATGCATATCGTTTATGCGCCTGCGATATTCACGACATGCCGCATTAAAATTTTGAAGATTGTAGACAAGCACGGCTTGTATTGACTTTCAAAATGATAAGTTTGTTGAATGTATGCATCTACTATGGTGTTACTGGCATATGTTGTTGGCATAGGAACAATGTTAATTCACCTCCCGCATGTCTTGAGTCTATACCACCTTGAATTGAAGCAGAGTTCGATGGCAGTTCAATTTCATGCAAATGCATAGCAAATTTTCGGAGTTTTGGTCTCTCAAGAAGATAGGCACATCCTGTTGCTAGAATTGAGGAAAGGGACAAGCTGCTCGGCATGGCCGCCTCCTTGTCGCTGTTTCTAACAGCGGCCACAGGATGCTTGCTACACAATATTAGCTCATTTCAAAATTCCTTGACAAGGTCGATTCTTTTTTCCTCATATTGGTATGTTAAAAACCGCCTCAATTGGCTATCAACAAGGCTTCAATTTATGCCTCTTGCATTGAGACTACCCACGTTCGGCATATGCTTTATAGGTTATTTCATTACGTGGCAGATGGGCGTATATGATACAAGGAACGTATAGGTATATACAACGACCAGGTTAGTTATCGGGGAAATTGGTTACAACAACGACCAAGTTAGTCAATTTTATGCTCTTCTTAGTTTTCCATGTTTACATCTTTGATTGGAAACTATTGCTTTTGTGCAAAGCAATGTGCTTTGACAATTTTACATGAAGCAAGGCTTCTTCTTGTGCTAAGGTACTGCCCAATGACTTAGCATCAAGGGCATTGGCACACAAGTTCAGGAGATTGGAAAGATAGGGAATCTCAGCTCAGAGAATCTCTATCAGTTTAGATTGTGCAAAGCACTTATGGTTTTCTCTCTATTATTTTTGCCCAGGGCTTCAGTTTATGTATGCATGGCATGCTAGCTAGGTGGATTTAATTCTACCGCCTCTTGAAACACGCTTCCACTACAACACCAGACACTTTGACATGAACAAGATAAGTTTTGGATTGTTTGACATAATTTTTGGTTGCTTTCCATGCACAACACCACTAAAAAGAACCTAAAACTTGGAAGTGATTCATCGGCAAAGTGTCCTGTTCAAGTCATCTTTGTACAATCACGACCCCATACACGGTAGATGGTCAAGATTTGATTTGTGTTTTTTTGTTATCTCGCTCGATGAGAGAGTCATACCAAAAAATTGGGGTATGCTTAAAGGATAAGCTGCAAATCAGGCAGAGCACACACTGTAGAAATTTAAGGAAATTTCCTCAGCCTAGCATGCTTTTCTTCTCTCTCTTTTTCTTTTTTTTCTCAAGAATAATGGAATCTTTCTAAGAAGATTTTGATACATGTTTTGTTTGGGAGTCAGCATGAGCCAAGGTGCTCTAACTCTCAGCTAGAAATTGGCCAAGATGCCATTCACACTAGTTTCCATCGCTTTATCGATTGAACATTCATTGTCGTACGAGCTAGGAGCCACACACAGGCTGGCTAAGAGCCATTATCTGATTTTGGGTAGGACCCAACTATTGGAATTCTTTGGGTGCTTGTTTTCAAGATCGAACAGCTCTACCCAGGGAAGTACACATTGATATTACTAGACAAGCAAAAGTCTTGTGAGTACGGATGTCTAGAGTGTCATTTTTACACTACATGTTTCCAATGCGACACTAAGGTTGAGTTTTTGATAATCTTCCACTCACAGCAGCAGTTGATCTCTACAAGGACGTATCGATGCAGCAATCAATTGAGCCAGCATGGCTATCCATAAGAGCTAGGTATTTCACTTTTGATGTTTTCCTGCTCCTTCTATAGCACTACGGAGTGTTTATGGACATACTATTTTGGGATATGACCCCGCGGGTGCTTACTAAATCACCCCATAGTCATGGAGGATCACAGTTTGATCTATTATCGATATACTTTCAAGGAAAGTAGTCTGCACTATACCACGCGGTTGCAGACGAATTCAACTTCTCAAGTTGACTCCAATCATTTTGTACACGGTTGACTATCTTGGTTATCGTTAACTTGCTAATTGAGCAGTTTCTACAAAGGGTCTTACCAAAGGGTTTGACTACGTAAATTCTAATCGAAGGGTTTGGATTGCAAAGGCAACACCCACGATATCTAGTGCAATGTTTCTTGTTTTTCACAGGTGGACGACGTGTCCTCTGTATTTGAATATGTGTAAGTGAACATTCAGTTCAATCTCCAGGTACGCATCTATTGGTTTGGTGTTATTTTAGTTTTTAGTATACATTGCTTGGGTTTCTCAAGTTGTTTAAATACGCTTGAATATTTCAGGACCATGCCAAGAGCACGTCAAAACAAGTATTCTGGGCCATACTGTCCAATGTACATTATGCTATTATGAATCCACTTATAGGATTCAATTTGGCACGTGTTGTCACATGGAATACAACATGGTCTAGGGACTCCAGGAGATTAGTTTAGCCAATGTGGAGCAATGAATGAGGGTCCCTCTCACTCTTGTCCCAGAGTATTTAGAGTTACCTCCACACACAAGTACATCTTGTACTTGTAGGATGTTCTTTTTCTAGACATCCTTAGTAGAGACATATTCCACATGTGGCGAATGTGAGTCTCTGGGACTAAATCTAGCGCCCACTATTTCAAATATGTGTCACGAAAAAGTCCCTAGGTGCTGGTCAAATCTGTTTTCTAGACCATTTTCAGCACGACGTATCAGGAGCAATTTTGGTGGCCAAAAATTGTCGGATACTTAGAATGACTTGTTCAGGTACAAGTACTACTAAAAAACATTATAGATGTTTGTTTATACATATAGCAAGGCTCTGAATGGTTAATGAAAATGTTTCATTGTTGTCCCTAGAAGTGATTAATGTTTCACCTTCTATTATGGTTCAAACATTTCAGCAAGGTTTGAAAATGATTACCACTAAAAGTATTTAGTTTCTTTTCGAAACTATTTACATTCCTCTTTACTGTGTGCTACGCACATCACATTCGCCATAAGTACATGCAAGGAGGATCATGGATATACAGGTTCGGATCTATTTTTTGCTAAATGCATGCACACTAGGTGTTATGGGCCCTAGTGACTAGCAAAGACTGATTTGGAACGTCATGCATATTCCTCAAGTTGTTGCTTATGAAGCATTTTGCACTCTATGTGCACTATTTCTATAAGGTTACTTTTAGGTCTACTAATTACCAATAGAGGTCATGGCTCGGTTTGGGTGTTTAAGGATTTTTTCAAGCTAACCACAATGGTTATTCCGGACATTGTTGATTCTTGAACAATGTTATACGCTATTGTGATTCCCCGTTTACTAGTCATCTCGGAAGACTGTATGTAAACCGTGGGGGAAACACACCTCAATACTGTCAAGTATCCAAGGGGATAGGCAGATTAAAAAGTGTAATATTGGGCTAAAGGATATTCAAAGTGCGTAAATTAGCATCAAGCATTCCAATTAATAAGCATTTACTGCTCTCCTTGGAATTTAACTACTATCAGATAACGCACGTTGCGACTAGGTAGTCTCTTCATGTATAAGTCAGGTTCTCAATCTTAAACACTAGTTAGGGTGGGGTTTTGTTAAGGATGAACTTGGAAACAACTCAAGGACTTACACTTGGCTCATGAGTCATGTTAGCAAGTTACTTTCATGGAAAGTGAAAAGAGGTACTCTTCAGGGTACATCTTTGAGTGATAACTCGTTTTGCATACTCATGTGTATTCTAAATGGAGTGTACACACTATGATTGGATAGGAATCTGTAACACAAGATGTTTGCAAATGGACAACAATGTGAAAAATCAAGATGTTACTCTTGGTTTCATTGAACCTCCTACTGAACCGTGTTCCGGTCTACCAAACAGCTGGATCCATGAAGGATTCCACTTGGGAAAACATTAGTGTTCTTAAGAAGAAGTTCCCCACTTCTGTTTTTGAGGACAAAAACTCTTCTTTAAGGGGGGGGGTAATGTCAGGACAACAGCAAGGCCAAACTAGACAAGGGCAAGGGGCAGTGTGAAAAGGGAGTCCAACTAGGGCAAAGGGCCTGGGGCCATGCTATATAGTGGGTTGTTGGGTGGTGGACTCCTTGGTTCTAGTTCCCCTTGTCTAGCAGTAGTGCTCCTTCGAGTATCTTTGTCACCCGCCATATCAGAATCAGTATACAATATACCCTTGAAGAAAATATCAATTCCTCCAAAATACAAATCGTTTTTTGTTGTCCCTTTTAGATACCTAAGCATCTACTTCATAGCTTGCTAGTGCTATTTACGTGGGTTGTCCATGAGCCTACTTACAGCTCCTACTGTATGTGAAATATCTGGCCTTTTCCACAGCATAGCATACATTAGAGACCCTACCACTGCAGCATATGGAACATCAGACATATAGGTGTTGAGCTTATACGTGAAGCTACTCAATATATGGCTTCTCTATATATGGCACCCAGGTCCCCTCTATATATACATCATCTCATGTGTGTATTCTACACACTTTGGGGTTCTACTTCTGTGCTCTCTCCTTCTCTCTCAACATGGTATCAGAGCAGTACGTTTTTTGTTTTCGATTTTTCTCCTAATCAAAATCGATTTTGCAAAAACTACCCGCTCAAGAGACAGGAATCGATGTGGTCTACAACTTTGCAGAAGAAAGTTTCTTCAAATTCTGCACCGATTTTGAGTTATCGTTCGCGGACTGCGTACATACCTGAAAAGCAACTTCCGCTTTTTGTTTTTTATTTTTCTGTTAATTAGAAACGATTTTGCAGAAACTACCCAAGCGGGAGACTGGAATCGATGTGGTCTACAACTTTGCAAAAGAAAGTGTTTTCAAATTCTGCACCGATTTTGAGTTATCGTTCGCGGACTGCGTACATACCTAAAAAGCAATTTCCGTTTTTTGTTTTTGATTTTTCTGCTTATTGAAAACGATTTTGCAGAAACTACCCGCGTTAGAGACCGGAATCGATGTGTTCTACAACTTTACAGAAGAAACTACCCGCGATGGGGATTGGAATCGATGTGGTCTATAACTTTGCAGAAGAAAGTTTCTCTAAATTCTGCACCAATTTATGGTTATCGTCTCGGACTGCGAATATGTTTGAAAATCAAAATTTTACTTTTTGCTTTTGATTTTTCTTATAATTGAAAACTTCTCAATTATATTTTTCTTCATCAATCATATATTTGTTACTGATGTAACTTTGCTGCAGAAGCCAGTTACACATCGTTCCGATTCAGTCTAGCCGTTGATGATCGTCCAAATTCTATCGAGCTACTGTTGGTACATGATCTTTTGTTATATGATATACTCATTCATTGATGCTCGTATAATTATTCTTTTAGAGATATAGTTTACGTCGTTTTATTGATAATTTCTCATTGATACCATAGTGATTTTGATGGTACCATGATGATGTTTTGTTAGTACTTTGGTCATGGTGATTTTCGTTGATACCATGATGATATGTCATTGATACCATGGTTATTCTCGGTGGTGCCATGATGATATTTCGTTTATACCATGGTTATTCTCGGTGATTCCATGATGATATTTCGTTGATTCCATGGTGATTTTTGTTGATACCATGATGATGTTTTGTTGATACCATGGTTATTCTCGGTGATACCATGATGATGTTTCGTTGATACCATGGTTATTCTCGGTGATGCCATGATGTTGTTTCCTTGATACAATGATTATTCTCGGTGATATCATGATGCTTTTCATTGATACCATGATCATTTATTCATTTTTATTGATATAATGATGATATTTTGTTAATACTTTGATGGTATTCATTGATCACTACATTGATAAATGTTGTTTTATGTAGTATATACACATATCATTTGTATCACGTAATCACACATTTTGTACTTTTACGTTTATACTTTATGTACCATATGTTGTCGTGCGTATATATGTCGTTAAAAGAGTGGCGTCGCGAACCATCTCTTATGGCATTGTGAACGTAATTATTTCATTAACGATGCTAATAATTTTCATGACATGTTTTTTTTTTTTTTTTGGAGTCTATGATCTATGTAGGATTGATTTTATGAAGACAAACTTGGTGACAATAAAAGATTTATGAAGATATGTTTGGTGATGCCATATTGATGACAACATGAAGACATGTTTGGTGATGCGATATTTATGACAAGCTACACAGCAGATTCACGGAGACACTTTTGATTACAAGCTAATCGATAGCTTTTACACCTCTTTATTGAACCTTTGTATTCATTATTATATTGATAGGATAGGAGTAATGTAACTCCTCATAAAACATTCATTGTAAAAGGAGTGATGTAGCTCCTCGTAAACATTTGTATATTCAATGATTTTTATAATATAACGGTGGGTGTATATAGAGCTGTGGGTTTTTCCCTTGATCCCCCAAGGGTTTTTTCATCCACAGTTAGGGACCCTTATTTGAGCGGGGGTGTTGAGCTTATATGTGAAGCTACTCAATATATGGCTTCTCTATATATGGCACCCAGGTCCCCTCTATATATACATCATCTCATGTGTGTGTTCTACACACTTTGGGGTTCTACTTCTGTGCTCTCTCCTTCTCTCTCAACAATAGGCTATGTCCTCCTGTGTCTTTGAATACATATTCTTGGTTAGATTAAAGTGACCAGCCAAAGGTGTAGAAACCATTTTTTCATTTTTCATTGCAAACCTTTCTAGTACCTTCTTGATGTAATCCTCTTGAGATAGCTTTATTTTCTTCTTCATCCTTTCCCTTGATATCTTCATACCAAATATCCTCTTTGTTGTTAGCTTATATGTGAAGCTACTCAATATATGGCTTCTCTATATATGGCACCCACGTCCCCTCTATATATACATCATCTAATGTGTGTATTCTACACACAACATGGTATCAGAGAAGTACGTTTTTGTTTTTATTTTTTCTCCTAATTGAAAACAATTTTGCAAAAACTACGTGCGCAAGGCACTAGAATCAATGTGGTCTACAACTTTGCAAAAGAAAGTTTTTTCAAATTTTGCACCGATTTTGAGTTGTCGTTCGCAGACTGCGTACATACTTGAAAAGCAAATTTTGGTTTTTGTTTTTGTTTTTTTTGCTAATTGAAAACGATTTTGCAGTAGCTACATGACATAGGGACCGGAATCAATGTGGTCTACAGTGTTGCAGAAGAAAGTTTTTTCAAATTCTACACCGATTTTGAGTTATCCTTCGCTGACTGCGTACAAACCTGAAAAGCAACTTCCGTTTTATGTTTTTGATCTTTCTCTTAATTAAAAACGATTTTGCAGAAACTACTCACGAGAGGCACCGAAATCGATGTGGTCTAGAACTTTGTACCAGAAAGTTTTCTCAAACTATGCACCGATTTTGACTTATTGTTCGTAGACTACGTACATGCCTGAAAAGCAACTTCGTTTTTTGTTTTTGATTTTTCTCCTGATTGAAAATGATTTTGCAGAAACTAGCAATTGAATACATCGGAATCAATGTGGTCTCCAACCCTGCAGAATAATTTTTTTTCAAATTTTGCACTGATTTTGAGTTATCGTTCGTCGAATGCGTACATGTCTGAAAAGCAACTTTTGCTTTTTGTTTTCGATTTTTCTCTTAATTGAGAACGATTTTTCAGAAAGATCCTACAAAGGCATTGAAACCGATGTGGTCTATAACTTTGCAGAAGAAAGTTTTCTTTTCAAATTTTGCACTGATTTTGAGTAATCGTTGGCGGATTGCGTACATTCTTGAAAAGCAACTTTTGTTTTTTGTTTTTTGTTTTTTCTCCTAATTGAGAACGATTTTGCAAAAGCTATTCACTTGAGCCATCGGAATGGATGTGGTCTACAACTTTGCAAAAGAAAGTTTCTCTAAATTCTGCACCGATTTTGGGTTATCGTCTCGGACTGCGAATATGTTTGAAAAGCAAAAAAATACTTTTTGCTTTTGATTTTTCTCATAATTGAAAACTTCTCAATTATATTTTTTCTTCATCAATCATGTATTTGTTACTGAGGTAACTTTGTTGCAGAAGCGAGTTACATATCGTTCCGATTCAGTCGAGCCATTGATGATCGTCCAAATTCTATCGAGCTACTGTTGGTACATGATCTTTTGTTATATGATATACTCGTCCATTGATTCTCGTATAATTATTCTTCTAGAGATATAGTTTACATCATTTTATTGATAATTTCTCATTGATACCATAGTGATTTTGATGGTACCATGATGATGTCTTGTTAGTACTTTGGTCATGCTGATTTTCGTTTGATATCATGATGATATTTCATTGATACCATGGTTATTCTCGGTGTTGCCATGATGATATTTCGTTGATACCATGGTTATTCTCGGTGATGCCATGATGATATTTAGTTGATTCCATGGTGATTTTCGTTGATACCATGATGATGTTTCGTTGATACCATGGTTATTCTCGGTGATGCCATGATGTTGTTTTGTTGATACAATGATTATTCGCGGTGATATCATGATGTTGTTTCGTTGATACCATGGTTATTCTCGGTGATACCATGATGTTTTTTCGTTGATACCAGGGCTATTCTCAGTGATATCATGATGTTGTTTCGTGGATCCCATGGTTATTCTCGGTGATACCATGATGTTTTTTCGTTGATACCATGGTTATTCTCTGTATATCATGATGTTGTTTCATTGATACCATGGTAATTCTCGGTGATACCATGATGTTGTTTCGTTGATACAATGATTATTCTATGATGCTTTTCGTTGATACCATGATGATTTATTATCTCTTTATTGAACCTTTGTATTCATTATTGTATTTGATAGGATAGGAGTAATGTAGCTCCTCATAAAACATTCATTGTAAAAGTAGTGATGTAGCTCCTCATAAAATATTCATTGTAAAAGGAGTCATGTAGCTCCTCATGAACATTTGTATATTCAATGATTTTTATAATATAACGCCGGGTGTATGTAGAGTTGTGGGCTTTTCCCTTGATCCCCCAAGGGTTTTTTCATCTAGAGTTAGGGACCCTTATTTGAGCGGGAGTGTTGAGCTTATATGTGAAGCTACCCAGGTCCCCTCTATATAGACATCATCTCATGTGTGTAGTCTACACACTTTGGTATTTTATTTCTGTGCTCTCTCTCTCTCTCTCAACATTTACAACACCTAAATCTTTCATTGAAAAAGATTTAGATAGTTCTTCTTTTAGGTCTTTCATGTCCTGCATGTTAGCACTTGCAATCAACATGTCATCAACATACAACATTAGGATGATGAGCTTTCCATCTCCCAAAATCTTTGTGTAGACGCAATGATCTGAGTTGCATCTTCTGAATCCATGATCTAGCATCCATCGATCAAACTTTAAGTACCATTTCATTGATGCTTGCTTTAAACCATACAAGCTCTTCTTTAATCTGCAAACCATTATCTCCTTACCTTTTACTTCATACCCCTTTGGTTGAAGCATGTAAATTTCCTCCTCTAAGTCACTGTGAGGGAATGTCGTATTTACATCCATTTTCTCAAGATTTAAATCATGAGCAGCCACAAGGCTTAAGACAAGCCTAATTGAGTTCATTTTACAACAAGAGAAAATATTTCATTGAAGTCAATACCTTTCTTTTGAGAAAACCCATTTACCACAAGCGTAGACTTGTACCTTTTCTTCCCACCTTCTTCTTCCTTCAGCTTATACACCCATATGTTCAGAAGTCACCGCTTACCTTTAGGCAACTCAACCAACTCCCATGTTTGGTTGCGATGTAATGAGTCCATCTCCACTTGCATGCTCTTCATCCATTCTTCTTTGGATTCGTGTTGCATAGCTTCTTCGTATGATTTTGGCTCACTAGAATCTGCGATCAAGAGATGGTTGAAGGAAGGAAGGAAGGAACCTTTCAGGAGGTCTACTTGCTCTAGTAGATCTTTGGGGAATAGGTCGAGGCTCCTCATTTGGTTGATGTTATTGCACATTGTTACCATTTGCAGTCCTTGAGTCTTCACCGTCCTCAAGATCCATGTACTCATCACCTGTTTGAAGTTCCAGGGATTTCAAAATGACGTGATCACACTATAATTTCAGGTTAATAACAATAGAAATGCAAAATAACAAATATTTTGTTAATTGACATTCATCTTTTTTGACCTCCAGGGAGACCTGGAGACCAGCTCGTAGCCCGTCGGGCTAGTGAATTTTCCCGGCGGTCACGCCGGGTAAAGCTATTTTCCCACCGGGCCCGCCGTGGCTATATAAAGGTGACGCCGATGCTTATCTTTTTCACAAAAGAGGTACATGAAAAGTCTTCACCAAACTTTCTGGCAGCTTTCCACATTCTCAAAGCAGTGTAGCAGTAATTTTTTAAACCCTTCCTTATTTTATTGATGTTTTTTTGAGTTTTTTGGGTTAAAACTTAAAGGTTTAAAATTTCTTTTATCAAATCATCGTACGTGGATGCACTGGCACATGGTTGCAATTGCGGCTAGGTGTGTCATTGCAAAAGCGTACAATGATTATGTTTTATATTGCTCCCAATCATTCATGCTTCGGCATATGGTTGCAATTGCGACTAGGTGTGTTGCTGCTAGAATGACAGGAGCATTTGTTTGAAATAATTAACCGTGTGTGAATGCACTGGCACATGGTTGCAATTGCGGCTAGGTGTGTCATTGCAAAAGCGTAGGGTGATTATGTTTTATGTTGCTCCCAGTCATTCATGCTTCGGCACATGGTTGCAATTGCGACTAGGTGTGTTGCTGCTAGAATGACAGGAGCATCTGTTTGAAAGAAGTCACCGTGCGTGGATGCACTGGCACATGGTTACAATTGCGGCTAGGTGTGTCATTGCAAAAACGCAAGATGACTATGTTTTATGTTGCTTCCCATCATTCATGCTTCGGCACATGGTTGCAATTGCGACAAGGTGTGTTGCTGCTAGATTGACGGTAGCATCTAATGCATGAATGTGTGCTCAAATAATTTCATAATGCTTCATATGCTTGAATCTTGAAAGAAGACATCGTGCGTGGATGCATTGGCACATGGTTGCAATTGCGACTAGGTGTGTCATTGCAAAAGCGTAGGATGACTATATTTTATGTTGCTCCCAGTAATTCATGCTTTGGCACATGGTTGCAATTGCGACTATGTGTGTTGTTGCTAGAATGACAGAAGCATCAGTTTGAACAATTCACCGTGCGTAGATGCACTGGCACATGGTTGCAATTGTGGCTAGGTGTGTCATTGCAAAAGCGTAGGGTGACTATGTTTTATGTTGCTCCGAGTCATTCATGCTTCCACACATGGTTGCAATTGCGACTAGGTGTGTTGTTGCTAGAATGACAGGAGCATCTGTTTGTAAGTTGTCGTACGGTGAGGCATTGGCACATGGTCGCAATTGCGATTAGGTGTGTCATTGCAAAAGCGTACGAGATCTATGGTCTAAATTGCACTTTTTCTTTCACGTAGAAAAGATCCAAATGCAGTGGCACATAGTTATATTTCACAATGTGTTGTTTGCAATAATACCATTGCAGGCAAAATGGATCCTTCTACTACTTCAATGATAGAGTTCAAAAAGAAAATTAGACAATTGTTGATTGCGATCATCAGTGCACTAGATCCCGACGATATAACGCAATCATTATACAGTGAGATTGCCCGCAAAATGTTGTTGTTATATCCAAAAAAAACAATCGAATCAATAATCTCATTACTGAGCAGTTGGGTGGGCAGTTTGCCCAAGGTGGCCTCTGATTTGAAAGAGGAATTCCCTCAAGAAGTAGACAAGGGTAAGCTAGAGCATTGGAACACTAGATGGAGAGCTGAAAAGGAGAGGTCAAGGCGATCATCCCTCATAGACACACAGTTTTGCCTAAGCAAGAAAATGCGAATGGCTATCACCAGAGTTGTGGGGAGCAACCAAGTTGGAGAACCGTTTATTGAGGAGGTATCCATTGAGGGAACATCGGGTTCTACTGCTTCTGCAAGTCACCTGGAGAGCAGTATATACAATTATGAATGTAGTATGACTCTGGGCATTCCAAATAAGTCCATTAAGAAGATCAAGAAACTTGGGTCAAGGGCTTATGGCACAGGGTGGCAAGTCCAAATCAAAGGGATCAATTTCCTTCCTGCAACGAATACTTATTGTGCCAAGGAGTTCAAAGGACAGGACAAGCATCAGTGGAAAAGCTTTGCATTAGAAAGTGGGGTAGATCTCAACCATAGAGGGATTGTGAGGAGTATTGGCCACTCTGTAACGTTGCCATGGTTTCTGATATTCCCCTACTTCAATGGGGAAACTTTAGGTGATCTTATGGAGACAGTGTCCCATCCACATGGTTCTTTCACAATGCTTGTAGCGCATCAAGAGGGGAAAGGAAAGATCTCTGAAGACTTTAAATGGGAGCAGCTCTCTGAAGACCAGAAAACACGTATCAAGAGCCTATGCAATCATGCTCCCTCATTGATCCATGCCTTGGTGAAGGCATTGTGATTTGCACATGACAAGGGATTGATCCACAATGATCTCCATCCATGGAACATCATGTTGGACTTTACCAAGGATCTCACTCCCCGTATTGGAATAATTGATTGGGGATTGGCTCTGCGTGTTGGCTTAGAGACACAAAAGACCAACAATACCAATGAATACTGACAAAATCTTCATCCTTGGAAAGCTTGTTGTGGAAGGTGTTGAGCTTATATGTGAAGCTACTCAATATATGGCTTCTCTATATATGGCACCCAGGTCCCCTCTATATATACATCATCTCATGTGTGTATTCTACACACTTTGGGGTTCTACTTTTGTGCTCTCTCCTTCTCTCTCAACATGGTATTAGAGCAGTACTTTTTTGTTTTTAATTTTTCTCCTGATCAAAATTGATTTTGCAGAAACGATGTGCATGGTCTACAACTTTGCAGAAGGAAGTTTCTTCAAATTCTGCACCGATTTTGAGTTATTGTTCGTGGACTGCGTATATACCTGAAAAACAGTTTTTGCATTTTGTTTTTGATTTTTCAGCTAATTGGAAACAATTTTGCAGAAACTACTCGCGTAAGAGACTGGAATCGATGTGGTCTACAACTTTGTAGAAGGAAGTTTTTTCAAATTCTGCACCAATTTTGAGTTATCGTTCGCGGACAGCGTACATACCTGAAAAACAATTTTCGCGTTTTGTTTTTGATTTTTTTGCTAATTGGAAACGATTTTGCAGAAACTACCCAAGCAAGAGACGGGAATCTATGTGGTCTACAACTTTGCAGAAGGAATCTTTTTCAAATTCTGCACCGATTTTGAGTTATCGTTCGCGGACTGCGTACATACCTGAAAAGCAACTTCCGCTTTTTGTTTTTGATTTTTCTACTAATTGAATACGATTTTGCAGAAACTACCTACGAAAGAGACTGGAATCGATGTGGTCTACAACTTTGCAGAAGGAAGTGTTTTCAAATTCTGCACCAATTTTGAGTTATCGTTCGCGGACTGTGTACATACCCAAAAAGCAATTCTCGCTTTCTGTTTTTGATTTTGGTGCTTATTCAAAACGATTTTGCAGAAACTACTCGCATTGGAGACTGGAATCGATGTGGTCTACAACTTTGCAAAAGAAAGTGTTTTCAAATTCTGCAGCGATTTTGAGTTATCGTTTGCGGACTGCGTACATACCTAAAAAGCAATTTCCGTTTTTTGTTTTTTATTTTTCTGCTTATTGAAAATGATTTTGCAAAAACTACCCGCGTGAGAGACCGGAATCGATGTGTTCTACAACTTTGCAGAAGAAACTACCCGTGTTGGGGATTGGAATTGATGTGGTCTATAACTTTGCAGAAGAAAGTTTCTCTAAATTCTGCACCGATTTTGGGTTATCGTCTCCGACTGCGAATATGTTTGAAAATCAAAATTTTACTTTTTGCTTTTGATTTTTCTCATAATTGAAAACTTCTCAATTATATTTTTCTTCATCAATCATATATTTGTTACTGACGTAACTTTGCTGCAGAAGCCAGTTACACATCGTTCCGATTCAGTCGAGCCGTTGATGATCGTCCAAATTCTATCGAGCTACTGTTGGTACATGATCTTTTGTTATATGATATACTCGTTCATTGATTCTCGTATAATTATTCTTTTAGAGATATAGTTTACGTCGTTTTATTGATAATTTCTCATTGATACCATAGTGATTTTGATGGTACCATGATGATGTTTTGTTAATACTTTGGTCATGGTGATTTTCGTTGATACCATGATGATATGTCATTGATACCAGGGTTATTCTCGGTGGTGCCATGATGATATTTCGTTGATACCATGGTTATTCTCGGTGATTCCATGATGATATTTCTTTGATTCCATGGTGATTTTTGTTGATACCATGATGATGTTTTGTTGATACCATGGTTATTCTCGGTGATACCATGATGTTGTTTCGTTGATACCATGGTTATTCTCGGTGATGCCATGATGATGTTTCGTTGATACCATGGTTATTCTCGGTGATGCCATGATGTTGTTTCCTTGATACAATGATTATTCTCGGTGATATCATGATGCTTTTCATTGATACCATGATCATTTATTCATTTTTATTGATATAATGATGATATTTTGTTAATACTTTGATGGTATTCATTGATCACTACATTGATAAATGTTGTTTTATGTAGTATATACACATATCATTTGTATCACGTAATCACACATTTTGTACTTTTACATTTATACTTTATGTACCATATGTTGTCGTGCGTATATATGTCGTCAAAAGAGTGGCGTCGCGAACCATCTCTTATGACATTGTGAACGTAATTATTTCATTAACGATGCTAATAATTTTCATGACATGTTTTTTTTTTTTTTTGGAGTCTATGATCTATGTAGGATTGATTTTATGAAGACAAACTTGGTGACAATAAAAGATTTATGAAGATATGTTTGGTGATGCCATATTGATGACAACATGAAGACATGTTTGGTGATGCGATATTTATGACAAGCTACACAGCAGATTCACGGAGACACTTTTGATTACAAGCTAATCGATAGCTTTTACACCTCTTTATTGAACCTTTGTATTCATTATTGTATTGATAGGATAGGAGTAATGTAACTCCTCATAAAACATTCATTGTAAAAGGAGTGATGTAGCTCCTCGTAAACATTTGTATATTCAATGATTTTTATAATATAACGGTGGGTGTATATAGAGCTGTGGGTTTTTCCCTTGATCCCCCAAGGGTTTTTTCATCCACAGTTAGGGACCCTTATTTGAGTGGGGGTGTTGAGCTTATATGTGAAGCTACTCAATATATGGCTTCTCTATATATGGCACCCAGGTCCACTCTATATATACATCATCTCATGTGTGTATTCTACACACTTTGGGGTTCTACTTCTGTGCTCTCTCCTTCTCTCTCAACAGAAGGTTGGGTGAGGAAGAAAACCACAGAGAGAAAGACCTTGGTACTTTTGGATGAAGAATTAGAAAGATTTGAAGCCCAACCAGAACGATGCTTACGCCCTCCCTCTAAAATGAGTGTAGCCTTTTTTTGATGGATATATGTTGTACTTTATGAAGCAGGGTTTTCTGAGACTTTTGACTTATAAAAGCACTTTTAAAATTTGGGTTTTATGCGCCATGGATGATGTATGATTAATAAAAACACTTTGTTATATCTCAATAGACAACAAATTTTCTATCAGTTTTGTTTTTTCTCTTAAGTTTTAAGCAATAAGCCACGTGGAATCACTTATTGTCATTCATTTATTTAAAAAATGGTGGTTACTCTTATATCAATTGATTGTCATAAGATGGTGGTTATTCTAATATCAATTGATTGTCGTGGTTACTCTTATAGCAATTGATTATCATTTAGTTTGTATGCTGTAACTGAAGTATAATGTTTAATCAGGATATGGATAATGAGAATCAAAGGGCTAAGCGCACTTTTGAGCGTCTCAGGTCCATGTGTCAAGGCGGCGGAGTGAATGACACCGCTCAAATTGCAGCTCGTTGCTCCCAGTGGGCCAAAACAGTGGGTACACAATGGAAAGAGGTGAACTCTAGGATTGACCGAGAAATGGTCAAATCCATATGGCCAGGCGTTGCAGATAACAACATCAAGAAAGGCCGACTCAAGCTATCACAATGCATTAATGCAGACATACGAGACAATGGAGAGAACATATATCTCGATGTTTTGGGTCATCCTATGCATCATATGGATTGTCCATTGTGGTTTGCCAAGATGTTATACATGCATTATGTCTTCGGTGAAGCAGTGGACTTCAGCTCAAGGACACCTCATATGACGGTTGAGGACATTCGCAGCAGTGCAATCACCGTCACACGTCAAGAGATGTCATTGGCACTAGAAGGTGCATGAATGGACATGCACCAAGTTAAGGAGGAGCTTCAAACTCAACTCAGGCAAGCATCACAAGCTACACAAGGCTCTCATTCTGAAGCAACCCTAAATAGAGACTTGCAAAGGGAGGTGAAGGTGCTATCTCGCCACGTAAAAGAGTTAGAGGCGACTATAAAAAAACAAAATGTTGCCATTGATTGAGCACCCAACATCTATTGAGGCCCCTCAAGCATCTGGTGAGCACGGTGGTCCTTGCCCCATATGTAAATCATTCTTTCATGAGTGGTGTGGTCACTTCAGCTGGCCATGTGGGCATATGTACCATATATCATGCTTGATGCAAAGCATGATGAATAGCTTTCATTGTGCTATATGTGAGTATGAGATATCCAAAAAGCTATATGCAATGTTCAAAATGTATGAAGAATATAATAAGCTTAAAGGTCAGTGTGAACAGGAGAATGAAGATATTCTCACAAATATTTCACTATCACTTGGATAGTTTTTGTAACATTTGAAAACATTTACTCGTTGTCTTGCGAGAATTTATTAGTGAATTGTGAATTGTCTTCACTTAGCTTCAATTATGATATGTGATAATGCAAAGATTTGTTAGGGCTTTGTATATTATGAAGCTTTAATAGTGATTTGTGGCCTTGTAAAGGTTTTTAAGGGATTCGTTTATTATTAAGCAAATGTCTAAACCTTAAACTAAATATATAAAAAAAACATATAAGATAAACAGTTTTCTGAACTTAAACAGAAGTCACTCAATGGATTCGATAATCTATTAATTAAACCACAGTCGCTTGCTGCGATGGCGACGGGTCAAAGTTGGTTCAATTTCCAAATTCTCTTCAATCTCTTCTAAAGTACATGTAGTTTCTACTTCACGAGATTCCCCTTGCAGCTCACTGTCTTCGTCCACCTCATCATTCGTTAGATCATAAGTCCAGCGCGGCATCTCCTCTTTGTAGTTCTCAGCTTGCACTCTTGCCAATAGCCGATGGTTGCAGTACACATACACCAATTTTTCAACTCTTGAATTTAGAAGGCAGTTTCTGATGGTGGAATGTACATATTTATATGTACTCCAGTTTCTCTTAGAAGTTGAATTGGATGCACATTGGGCTAGGATTCTAACAGCTAGGCGTTTAAGGGTGGGTGCACTAAAACCATTCATCATCCACCACTTCCACGCTGGTTGCTCCGTGGCAAGTTTCTGCACAAATGCTGTACCAAAATTACCCTCTTTGAGTTTAAACTTCGTAATATTAGTAACAGCTAATGCATGCTCATCAGGATCAGCATAAAACCTACCTATCACATCATAAAAGTCTTCCAGCACCTCCTCATCAAGTTTGTCTATTTCCATTGCCCAATACTCTGGATCCAATAAGAAAGCTATGCTGTGTAGTGGACTATGTGCTCCAACCCATCGACCATGCACATACTTTCTCAAAATTTCTCTCGTCTTTTGAGTGAATGGTGTCTTCCAAGGCTTCACAATTGTCTCCTGGGGATCCTCTGGATTTGCAAGGCTTTCTTGAACACTCCACCAAGCCATCCACACCTTACCTATGTTAGGCAAGGCAGAATCCAGTTGGCATAATGCGAGCATAATTGGCATCATGACATTGTGCACATCCACCACATCATCCCAGAAGTGGTGATCAGCCTAGTAGATCTCTGATCACCCCTATTTTTCTTTTTATCTTCTCCCTTTGACCGGCCTCCCATTCTGAAAAAGTGGCACAAACAAATTTCTCCATCATAGCATTCTTATTTTTTATTAGTGATTCTACCGTATAGTAGTTGGTGCAAAATCTAGTTTTGCATGGCAGTTTTAACATAGTAGACATCCTCTGATGGTACATGTCAAGAACCCTCTGATGCTTCAAAACAAACTTGACTATTAAGCGAGCATTGTCTACTATCCATTTGAACCACTCTGTGTCATTACTCTTGTACCAATCTTGCAATACCAAGTTCAAGTTGTGTGTACTGCAACCAGCACTATATAGGTGAGAGAAGCGACTTTCAAGTATCCTAGTTGCAGCCCTGTAATTTTTGGCATTGTCCATGATTACTTGGACAACATTTTCTTTTCCAAGTTCCTCAACTGCGTCGCCAATGATGTCAGCTATAAAACTGCCAGACTTTATTTGACCAGAGCTATCCATAGCTTTGATAAAACATTCACCACGAGGACATACAAGCATGATGTTGATCAATGGCCGCCTTTGAATGTTGGACCAACCATCAGTAAATATGGTGTATCCAGATTGTTCTGTTGCATTTAATATTGCCCTTTGAATATCTTGTTGTGTGCTTGTGTAACATGTATCCAGCAATTGGTTTCTCATATGGTGATATGTTGGAGGGGTAAATCCAGCACCATACTCCCCAATGCGTTTCCAAGCTGACTTCCATGCATCACGGGTGACAATGGCCAATGATCCCTCAGTGAAATAGACGGCTTTAGCTAGTGCAAGTTGTGCTTCTTCTAAGGCAAGCGTTTTGACGCTAGCCTGTCTACTTTTTGACGATCCTACCTGAAAGTCAGGAGATCCATGGTTTGGAGGTGTAGTTCCATCGATATGAGAAGTTGGTTCCCTGCTTTGAGTGCTTCCATTGGTGGGCGTTACACCCAATGATCCCTCGTACTGGTTTAATCTTATCGATACTGGGGTGTGATGGTCGAAAGTAGAGAGTTTTGATCTTTTGCTCGTGGAAATTAGCTTACCAATTAAAGCTTTTAAGCACATAGCTTCTTCTTCTGCACCTAAGCCCTTGCACTTTCCTCCTTGGATTCTGGTATTGCCACCTAGCAAATGATCCCTTATTCTTGGTGCTCCTCAAGATTTATCTTCACCACAAAAGTTACATTTCCAATCTTGATACTTATTTAAATTTGTGGAAAAATTCCACTCGGGTCCTGGACTTTTTCCAACTGCCTTTCGCTTGCCCTGTGAAGTAGGACCTGGCATCGAGGTACGAGGTCTCCTCAAGGAAGCCAGGCTTGAGACACCAACATCACCGCTCACATTCCCGATGGAAGACATACTTATTGGATTCCTGCAATACCAATAAACATAGCTCAGTATGCTATCTCTTCTTTCAAGTATTATTCAAACCAAACATTAGTGTTATAATCAATATCACACACAAGCGTAGTAGTGAAGCCTGAAGGGAATAAATCTCAATCTACTCAAACATGAGCAAGCAAATACAACATTGAATCAAATATGTGATCAATCCATCCCAAAGAGATATCGACCCAAAGATTCACCTTCCTGCTTCCTTTCATGAATCAGTCCAGTCCAAAAAAGAACTAATGACCCATGATTGGAGCTCTAATCGAAATAGCAAGCAAATACAGAGGTGAATCAAACATGCGATCAGTCCATCCCAAAAGTAGAGATATCGACCCAAAGATTCACCTTCCTACCTCCTTTCATGAATCAGTCCAGTCCAAAAAAGAACGAATGACTCATGATTGGAGCTCTAATCGGAATAGCAAGCAAATACAGCGGTGAATCAAACATGTGATCAGTCCATCCCAAAAGTAGAGATATCGACCCAAAGATTCACCTTTCTATCTCTTTTCAAGAATCACTTCAGTCTAAAAAAGAACTAATGACCCATGATAGAAGTTCTAATCAATTTAGCAAATATAATGGTGAACCAAACATGAGATCAGTCCATCCCAAATGTAGAGATACCGACCCAAAGATTCACCTTTCTACCTCCTTTCAAGAATCAGTTCAGTCCAAAAAAGAACTAATGATCCATGATCAGAGTTAGATTAAGTTTTAATTTTTTTTAAAGACTACTCATTTTTTTACCTTTTAGTTTTTCTTCTAAATTTTAAAGGATGACCAAATTTAGAGGAAGAGGTGATGTGATCATGATGTGATGTCTATAAAAGGGTTATATAGAGCCGCCAAATATGGAGGGGGTACACGACGGGCCCGACGGGATTCTTGCTTGTCCCGTCGGGCCCGCTGGGTTTCATACTAAGCCCGCCGGGATTGTTGGTTGTCCCGCCGGTTCTACGTTTTCTATCAGTTTTCGTAGGTCATGACATTAGATATGTTATTAACATGAAAAAAATAGTGATAATAACAACAATAATTCACATTTAACAAAATGCGTTGTCAGGAGTTTTTTGGAGCAAGGGATTGCGCATATGTACATATACATGCATGGTGCATCAAATAAAAAATTGCCCATTTTTCAGAGCCAGGTGGTTACGTGGGGCCCACATGTGTACAGGTAGGACAGGGTGTACATAGTGCATCGATTTTCACTATTACCAGTACCACTGTGTTTTTTCTACAATAAGGAGGAGTTGGTAGTGCGTAAAACTTCTCTAGGAAGATATCCACGGGCCGACGACATGAGGTAAGCAGGTGCGTCAAATGGCATCGAGTGGCGTCAGGAGGTCGAACGGGGTCAATACTTGCACGCGGAGAAGTATGGACACGACGTGGGTGTTTTCATGTGATACTTATGCAGAAAGGTCATCATGAGGATCACTTTTTGGGGCCACTTCACGTGGTTTCGGGATGCATTATTTGGAAAAACCTAGTGCCAGGTGTGCGGATGATGCAAAAAGGTGATAACTATGCACTGCGAGGTCAGTTTTTGGCCTATTCGGGGTCCGTTTGAGGTCATCTAAAAGGCCACGGGTGCCCAACTAATAAAGCTAAGTGTGGGAACTGAAAAAACTCAGAGAAAACCAAAAAAAACGTGGAAAAGAGAGGAGGAACAACCGCAACTGTGTTTTTGGGGTTTTTGGAGTATGTTTTGGCCGTAAACTGCTCATCCGAGGTCGGATTTGAGCACTTTGACATTGTAGACTGGGGTTTTGGGCCGTTCCGAACGCGATGGCGCTGTCCATTTTGCCAAATTCCTCACTCTTTTCCTGCTGTTTTTCTGTGTAAGTTTCTTCCATGAGCGAAGTTTCTGCTCTAGTTTGTGATTGTATCTGGTTTATTTTACCCATATTGTGTGAGCTATTTGCCCCATTGGTGTTGGCCCAAGCTCAATTGTATCTAAACATAAGAAATTTTCCTCTTTTGAGCTGAGTTTTTTGGGCATGTGTGTGTGTGTGTGTGTCTGTGTGGAGTGGGCAAGTGGACAGTCTCTCTCCTCTCACTCTAGAGGTGTGTTCCCTGTCTCGGCCAGGTGTGTTGTCTAAGCCGAGTGGTGCCCCATAGTGTGTGTGTTTATCTTCCCAAGAGTGTGTGTCGGGTCATTATAGAGGCGTTGTGTGTGTTTTCATCCCGCTCACATTCTTTTGGTGCCCCCGCTGAGGATCTTCTTCGAGTACCTTCTGCTTCGAGCTTCAAGCTTCGAGATTCGGGATTACAGGTTACAGGGACAGGTACATGTACAAGTGATTCATACAGGTACAGGTAGCTGGAGTACAATGATATACTAGCAGTGATGTCACTTGCAGTTGTTGTGGGTATGCATCACTTGGCGCCTATTTGAGCGCATTGTCTCCTGGATTGTACGTTACTTGTGGAAAGTGCCATTGTACGCATTTGTGGATCCATACTTGGTTGTATTTGGCAGTCCCAGCCATTTCTGAGACTTGGTCTGGAAGATAGTCATTTCTGAGACTTGACTATACGCGATTTTCATTAGCCTTCATGTGAGGGTCGATAGCGTGAGGTTTTTATTGAGCTGGGGGATTCTCAAATGTAGAGATCCTTTCGGTGATATAGGTAGCTGGAGCACCCTTTTTGTGACCTCGCCATAGGCTATGTACTAGTGAGTCCTACTTGATGCTCGGGTTCTATTGTTGACAGTTTATGCATATATATACATTTTATATTTTGGGTTCCTACTGCTCTATTTATGGGGAAACTCTGCCAAAATTTTTCCAAGTTATAATGGCTGGTTTTTTGGTCTTTTGAGCCATTTATGCTGTTATGCTGCTGAAATTTTGGCAAAATCAGAGGTTAAGTCAGGTGTGCCTTCTTGGGAGCTTCATGGTTGGCTTTAATGGATGATCAAAATGGCCCTCAATTCACTCAATTTCATTTAACTCAAAGAATCCAGATAAATGTTCATGTGTCCAGGAAGATTTTTTTCCAGCAGCCCATAGTCTTTATGTTCGGGCCAAGAAGATTACGAGAGATCTTGGAATGTCCTTTGCCTGTTGTAATTCCGATGATCAACTATGAAAACTTATTTGATGTGCATGTGTTTGTCCTTTTCTAAATTTGAGCTCCATTGAAGTTTCTGGGGATTGGGTAGTCAAAAGTTTTGGGTTCTTGCACGTGTGTTCAAAGGGGTTCTCAAAGCATTGAAACTTGGGTAGCCATGGCTTTCTCTTATCCGGAGTTTCATGGAAGAAGTGATGAAGATCTGGAAGAATTTTTGGAAAAGATGGAGGTTGCCTGCATTAGCAACCAGATTCATGACCCTGCGCAGATGTTACGCCTTCTCCAAATTTGTTTGAAGAGTGATCCACAAGTTTGGTCTAAAGAATTTCAAGAGGAGTTGCGTGTGGCTGATCCACCTGTAAGGTTGAGTTGGGACAATCTATGACATGGGTTGGAAGTGGACTTTGTGAAGATAGAAGATCCTGACAAAGTGTGGCAAGAAGTACAGGTTTTGGTGCAAAAGGAAGGTGAGCCAGTAGATGCGTACATACGTAAGTTTTCATTGGCATGGGAGCGAATGTGCAAGGCCTTAGCACCACAGGTACCCCCGCCGGACATGATGAAGAAGGACAGGTTCTTAGCTGATCTTTGGGAGAATATACGTTGGAGAGTGGAGCTAAAGAAGCCTAGGACATATGAAGATGCACTAGAGGTATCAAGGAACAAAGAGTGGAAGTTGAGGAAAATGAACCAGTTAGGGGTGGAGTCTTTGCCCATGAGGTCTTAATTTCAGCCTATAGAGTCTTTACAAGGTCGCATGTCAGGGGTTCGTCACGAACCAGTGGTTCCTGTTACTACTCAGGTTATGCTAGCAGTGGTCACTACAGCAGTGCAAGATGATGGGCTAAGGCAAGACATGAGGCAAATGGTAGATTTGATGAAGAATCTCAGCCTAAACATGCTAGTTCAAGTGGGAAATAATCGAGGTCGAGGGAGGTTTGCAAATCAGCTAGGAGGTCAAGAAAGACCTAGGAATGGTGTTGGACAAAGCAATGGTAGGTTTTGGAGGCAGACGCCCACATGTTATAATTGTGGAGAGTTAGGTCACATCAGCCCGCAATGTGATAAGCCACCAAGGATGGGGGGGGACATGTATCCATTGCCAAGACAGGTGCTAACTAGGTCAAATTATTATGGCATCGAAATTAAGGGAGACGAAGGAACCAGTGGACTGACCCAGGAGGAAAAGGGAAAGACAAAAGTGCTAAGTGTAGTCACCTTGGAGAAGGCATCAAAGCTAGAGGATACATTAGTGATGCCTATTGGGAAGAGGACCACAGAGGGTAAGGAAGGAAGAAGTGCCCCAGGTCCTAGTAAGAAGAAAGGAAAGAGCCATGAAGGCGAGGATGTCAAGGCCAAGAGGAAAAGGAGAGCTCGTCGAAAGTTTCATGTTTCAGATTTTCCACTAGGGGATGGGCAATTAAGCTATGACTTGAAGGAGGATCTGACGAGCAGGAAGGCAGATGTTACTTTTGGGCAGCTTATAGAGATGGTGCCTAAGCTAAAGGGACAGTGGAAGAGGATGGTTAACCCAATGGAGAAAGAGCCAGAAAGAGGTTCAATAAAGGTGTTGGCAATGGATGAGCGACCAGACATTTGTCCAATAGTAGATGTGTGGCATAAAAGGAAAAATTTGGGACAAGGTTATGTGGATGGTGGAGCCCAAATATGCGTCATAACACACTCATGCGTTGAGAAGATGGGTCTCACAGTGGCTGGGGTGTCAGGTTTTCGGATTGTGTGTAGAGCATACAGATACAAATTGATTGGTGATGTCTTATACATGAAAGGGGCTGATCTCGTGTTGAGACGTGTACCTTGGTGGGAGGAGCTTTACAGAGTGTTGGAAGAGAATGACGAAGGTGCATGTGCTGGCCATTTTTCTCTAAAGATCACCTTGCATAAGATTTTGCAAGAGGGGTATGTATGGCCTAGTTTGCACAAGGATGTTCACCATTGGTGTAGGTCTTGCAATAGGCGTCAAGCATTTGGGAAGAGAGTGTTGAAGCCAGAGCTACGAAAAACCATTATGGCATTTGATGTGTTTGAAAAGTGGGGGATTGATGCAATAGGCCCGTTACCTATCACAAGCAGGGGAAAAAGCTATATTTTGACGGTAGTGGACTATCTCTCTAGATGGGCAGAGGCTATAGCAGTAAAACAGATCACTGTAAAGGATGTGGCAAAATTTGTGTATGATGAAATATGTTGCAAGTTTGGGGTGCCATTAGAGATACTTTTAGATAAGGGGCCAGGATTTAGAGCTAAACTGCTAGACTTCTTATGCACAAAGATGAAGATTAGGCACCAGCATACCACTCCTTATTACCCGCAGTGTAATGGCTTAAATGAAAGATTCAATGGTGAGTTGGTACAAATTCTTTCTAAAGTGACAAAGCACCAAGGAAAGAATTGGGATTTGGAATTGCCTAGTGCATTATGGGCTTACCGTACTTCGGTGAAGACAGGTACAAGGTTTACTCCATTTCATTTGGTGTATGGAAAGGAAGCACTATTGCCTGTGGAGGTAGAGTTGCCTGCGGTCAAGATGTTAGAGAAGTTTCTTGGGCCGCCTAGTGATGCATTCAAAGAGAGGCTCTTGCAATTACAGGAGGTCCAGTTGGATAGGATGAGCGCATTGGAGCATTATGGGAAGATGCAGGATAAGGCTTTGGCAAAGATAAATGAAAAGGTCAAAAGTAAGGGTATCAAGAAACATGACTTGGTTTTGCGCTACAATAGTAAGTTGGACAACACCTTCCAAAAGAAGTTTCAAATTAAGTGGGAAGTCCCTTTCAAGGTAGTGGAGTGTTTTCCAAATGGCACATATCAAGTGGCTAACCTGGATGGTGTTCTACATAAGTCAAGGGTAAATGGATTGCGTCTTAAATTGTATCATGCTAGATTGATGATGGTGGAGCAAGATGAGCTGTCTGTGGATCACTGTCTGTGGATCAAGCAGTTTTAGTGAGGGATGAGGAGACCTGTGATGCGGCGAGTCTCATATCTCTCTTTGCTGCTGCTCATCATGAATGATCTAGCAGGCTAGGGGATGGGCAAATTATGTAAGGAGTTTTTTGGAGCAAGGGATTGCGCATATGTACATATACATGCATGGTGCATCAAATAAATAATTTCCCATTTTTCAGAGCCAGGTGGTTACGTGGGGCCCACATGTGTATAGGTAGGACAGGGTGTACATAGTGCATCGATTTTCACTATTACCAGTACCACTGTGTTTTTTCTATAATAAGGAGGAGTTGGTAGCGCGTAAAACTTCTCTAGGAAGCTATCCGCGGGCCGACGACATGAGGTAAGCAGGTGCGTTAGATGGCATTGAGTGGCGTCAGGAGGTCGAACGGGGTCAATACTTGCACGCGGAGAAGTATGGACACGACGTGGGTGTTTTCTTGTGATACTTATGCAAAAAGTTCATGATGAGGACCACTTTTTGGGGCCACTTCACGTGGTTGCGGGATGCATTATTTGGAAAAACCGAGTGCCAGGTGTGCGGATGATGCAAAAAGGTGACAACTATGCACTGCGAGGTCAGTTTTTGGCCTGTTCGGGGTCTGTTTGAGGTCATCTAAAAGGCCACGGGTGCCCAACTAATAAAGCTAAGTGTGAGAACTGAAAAAACTGAGAGAATACCAGAAAAAACGTGGAGAAGAGAGGAGGAACAGCCGCAACTGTGTTTTTGGGGTTTTTGGAGCATGTTTTGGCCGTAAACTGCTCATCCGAGGTCGTATTTGAGCACTTTGACATTGTAGACTGGGGTTTTGGGCCGTTCCGAACGCGATGGAGCTGTCAATTTTTCCAAATTCCTCACTCTTTTCCTGATGTTTTTCTGTGTAAGTTTCTCCTATGAGCGAAGTTTCTGCTCTAGTTTGTGATTGTATCTGGTTTATTTTACCCATATTGTGTGAGCTATTTGCCCCATTGGTGTTGGCCCAATCAATTGTGTCTAAACATCATAAATTATCCTCTTTTGAGCTGAGTTTTTTGGGTGTGTGTGTGTGTGTGTGTGTCTGTGTGGAGTGGGCAAGTGGATAGTCTCTCTTCTCTCACTCTAGAGGTGTGTTCCCTGTCTCGGCCAGGTGTGTTGTCTAAGCCGAGTGGTGCCCCATAGTGTGTGTCTGTATCTTCCCAAGAGTGTGCGTCGGGTCGTTATAGAGGCGCTCTGTGTGTTTTCATCCCGCTCACAGCGTCATCACGTAATTAAAATCCCTGCCTATTTCTTTTGTTTGTTTTCTTTCCAAGTAATCTTTGTACATATTTTGTTCATTAAAAATTACATCCCTTACTCCTAAAGATTTTACCATCTTCAGGATTCCATAGGTGATACCCAAAGTCACCTTCTCCATAGCCAATGAAAAAACACTTTTTGGACTTTGCATTTAGCTTTGATCTTAGGCTTCTATCTATGTGCATGAAAGCCTCTCACCCAAACACTTTGAGAAATGCATAATTCATCGGTTTACATGTCCATGCCTCTTCTGGAACTCCCCCATCCAATGCCGTTGAGAGTGACCGGTTGATTAAGTACACAGAAATACTTACAGCTTTCACCCAAAGCTCAAGTGATAGACCTGCATGTAGCCGCATGCTTCGTGCTTGCTCCATGATTGTCCTATTCATCCTTTCTAAAATCTCATTTTGTTGAGGTGTCCTTGGGGTTGTCTTTTGTCTCCGAATTCCATTGCTAGTACAAAAGCTTTCAAAAGATTGGCTGCAATATTCACCTCTATTGTTGGATTTGAGGCATTTAACCTTGGTACTTACTTCATCCTCCACAAAGGCTTTCCACCTTTGAAATATGGAAAAAACATCGTGTTGAACTGGAGCAATAGAGCGCAGGTAGACGAGAAGAGAGAGCGACAACACCATCATATGCAAACCCCAAAGTGTGTATAGAGCACACACTGAGTACACATATATAGTGGGGACTCCTAGCTATATATAGCATAAGTGTGGGCTCTCTATATAGCTCCAACACATCGGATTTATTCTTCATGACATAAACCCATGTTTTCCTAGTTGCATCATTTATGAATGTTACATAATACAATGAGCCACCAAGTGATGGTGTACTTGCAGGACCCCAAACATCAGAATGAACCAACTCAAGTTTTTTATTTTTTCTTTCATTTTGTGATTTTTGAAATTTTACCCTCTTTTGTTTATCATAAACACAATCTTCACATAACTCTAAGTCCACTTCTTTCAAACCTGGTACAGACTTCTTTGTTTGAAGTTCTTGCATTCCTTTGGCACTCATATACCCAAGCCGATAATGCCACAATGCACTGTTGACTTCTATAGCTATTGCACAAGCTAAAGATTGCGTGCTAATAGCACACAAGTAAAGTGTGTGAATCTTTTTTCCCTTGGAAAACACCAAAGATCCCTTTGATATCTTCCACCGTTTTCTTCTGAATGCAATGTTATGACCTTCATCGTCCAATTGTCCTATAGAGATCAAATTTTTGCGAAGAGAAGGAACATGCCTAGCATCTTTAAGCTTCCATTCATTTCCACTAGTAGTTTTGACACAAATTATACTGTTGCAGACAATTTCACAAGCTTCATCTACCAAGTATACATACCCAAAATTACCTTTGGTGTAATCTTGGAAATGTTACTAGTGTGGTGTTACATGGAATGAAGCCTGGGAATCTACTATCCAAGAATAAGACACATTGTCTAATGAGAGAATTAGAGCATATTGCTCTACTTTACCTGCCACATTGGCCTCTGAGGTTGGCTTGTTCTCTTGAGACTCCGACGCCTTCTTCTTCTTGGACCAACAATCCTTCTTGACACGACCCTTCTTGCCACAGTTCCAACATTCAAGATCTGACTTTGTGCATGACTTGCTCCATCTTGAGCGATCACGACCCTTTTGGTTTTTGAACCTCTCCTTAGGCCTTCCTCTTGTTTCCACTAAAAGTGCAACACTTGATGATTCTCCTGTGCTTATCCTTCATATTTCCTCGCTTAGAAGAACACCCACAACATCATCAAACTTAAGAGTATATGTGCCAGAGATAAAATTACTTTACAGCCATCACAAGGCTGTCCCAACTATCCGGTAGAGACAATAGTATAAGGATAGCTTGCACTTCTTCATCGAAATTTATT
This sequence comes from Adiantum capillus-veneris, assembly GCF_014529385.1. Taxonomy (NCBI): domain Eukaryota; kingdom Viridiplantae; phylum Streptophyta; class Polypodiopsida; order Polypodiales; family Pteridaceae; genus Adiantum; species Adiantum capillus-veneris. The sequence continues at coordinate 39,375,674 of NC_140958.1, forward strand.
TTCACCGATCAAAGTTGACTTATGCTGGTGTTAAGGTCATTTAGGTGTTCTACAACTAAACCATTCTCTGCCATCTTTAGATTGAACAAGCGCTTCATGCGGAATACCTTAGTAGAAGTCATCAAGTGACTTCATCAAGTCCTCCGTGGTCTTCATCTCCGAGATATTGAAGGCGACCATTGACGCCAAGATTAACCGGATTGTTCCTAGTGCCTTTCAATCAAGGACAATCCATGCTTCATCTGCCATCGTTGTGGGCTTCTTTGCAAGACTACCTAGTGGCAAATAGAGGTCCTTCTGGTAGAGATAGTCTTCAATCTGCATCTTCCAGTGTTGGTAGTTTTTTCCGTTGAACTTCTTAATCTTGAGCTTCCCTTCCTCCATCATTACTGCCACTCATTTCAAGGAATCCTTTCTTTTAGATAATTTAGCATGAGAAAACCTTGCTCTGATACCAATTGTTAGGGAATAGGGCGTATCTTAGTAGATAATTGAGTAAATTACTTAATGGAGAGAGATAATTTTCACACACAAGAGATTATAGAGTAGAGAGAGAGAGAGTACACACAATATACATGGTTCACCCAATGTGGGCTACTCCACAGGAAAGCAGCCACTCAATGTCTTTAGTACTTCAAAACAAGAAGTAGTTTATAATGAGATTATACCCTTTTGGAGCTCCTGCCTTGCTTCACTCTCACCACCTCACACCCACCTTGTTGCATCAACTTCACACTGTGTATTGTGTGTAGAAATGGCCTCCTTTTATAGGCCAAAGGGATGCCCTCTCTCATGATAGGTAGCCATGTGTAGCTGCCCTTGTGTAGATAAGTCCAAATTGGACCCTCCAATCCACCCATGTGTGTCCGCCCTTAAGAAGACAAGTCCGTCTTGGAATTCGGCCACCGGCCATTGATATCGGCCAACCCATTGAGCATGAAAATTTTGGTTTTTGGCGAGTGATTTTTCTTCATGCATGATGGCTTCTCCTCAAAATAGGCGCCTTTCAAATGTGAATTTTTACCAGCAGAAAGAGAAAATTACAAGGGGTAAATTAGGCTCCATACTTAACAATCTCCCACTTGGAGACTGATCTCCAAGCCAAACTTGTGACTGCTTTCCATCTTGGCTTATTATCCTTGAATGTCGATTGAAGATAAGACAAATCTCAACTTCTCCTTGTTGACCACCTTTGTCCACATGTCTGTAGGATTTTCACTTGTATGCACCTTTCCTAGATTTAGCTCTGTCTCTTCCAAAAGCCTGTGCATATGAAGTGATATCTCACCTCAATGTGCTTTGTCCTTGAATGAAAGACTGAGTTCTTTGCAAGATGGATACAGCTTTGGCTATCACTGTATAAGACACAATTGTCTTGTTTGAATCCAAGCTCTTATAGAAGCTCTGAAGCCACAAAATTTCTTTGCTTGCCTCTGTCATTGCTACATACTCGGATTGTGTGGTAGAAAGTGAGACCACTTTCTGTAGCTTCACAAAGGATGTAGGTTACAAAGGGATTATACCCTTTTGGATCTCTCTCCTTGCTTCACTCTCACCACCTCACACCCACCTTGTTGCATCAAATTCACACTGTGTAATGTGTGTAGAAATGCCCTGCTTTTATAGGCGAAAAGGGCTGCCCTCTCTCATGAGAGATAGCCATGTGTAGCCACCCTTTTGTAGATAAGTCCAAATCGGACCCTCCAATCCGCCCATGTGTGGCCGCCCTCGAGAAGAAAAGTCCATCTTTGAATCTGACCACCGGTCACCGGACATTGATTTCCGACCATCAGCCGCTGGCCATTGACTACCAGCTACCGGCCAATTGGCCAACTGACCAATCATTTTTTGACCATTTTTCGACCTCCGTCCCAGCCATGATAGTCCGACGAAAAGGAATATTCCGGCCGTGAAAATTTTGGTTTCCTCTGAGTGATTTTTGTTATCTACGAGTAATTTTTCTTCACGCACGATGGCTTCTCCTCATAATGGGAGCCTTACAAGTGTGCATTTTTACCACAAAAATTTCAAGGGGATCAGGCTCCATACTTAACAATCTCCCCACTTGGAGACTGATCTCCAAACCAATTCTATGACTGCTTTTCATCCTCGCTTCTTATCCTTGAATGCTGATTAAAGATAAGCAAAATCTCAACTTCTCCTTGTCGACCACCTTTGTAAACATGTCTGCAGGATTTTCACTTGTATGCATATTTCTAGATTTAGCTTTCCTCTTCCAAAAGACTGCATATGAAGTGATATCCTACCTCAATGTGCTTTGTCCTTGAATGAAAGGCTAAGTTCTTTGCAATATGGATCATGCTTTGGCTATCACTTTACAAGATAGAACTGTGTTGTTTGTATCCAAGCTCTTCTAACAATCTGTGAAGCCACGATGTTGGAATTAAGGTTGCAAAGAAACGCACACAGCTTGGAGAAGATGAAGGAAGCTCAAGGGACACAATAGAGAGTTTGTTACTTAGTATGTAGTGGAAAGATCAGTGGTCCTAGTGTGTTCACACACATCACTTATCCACATCCATACCATTTTCATCAGAGCCTTCATTTTGACCTTCTTGTGAATCAAAGGGATCTATGTCACCTCTTCTTTTGAATAACTTGATTCTTTTCCCTGCGATGGGAATCTTCATTTTTGTCCCATCTAATTCATGAAACGTATAAGTCGCATTCCCATGTACATGTTGAACCACATAAGGACAAAACCATCTCTTTGAAAGCTTTCTTATTATTGAATGTTGATTGTCAAGACTGTTGTCATATACCAACACCCAATCACCTTCCTCATTAGATTTAGGTCTGAGCCTATGCCTCTTATCAAATCTGTCCTTATTCTTTAACCTTACATCTTTCAATCGTGCTACTGCAATCTCAATATCTTGGGGCCTTCTTTTTAACTGTTGTATTTGCAAATCAAGAAGGGCTTCCCTACTCATTCCATCTTCTCAAGGTAATAAATTCCATGTGGGAATTACATCCTCAATTGGCATTATAGGTTTCTGACCATACATCAACTCAAAAGGCATATAACCAATAAATGAGCTATGAGTTGTACGATCAGCCCATAAAGCATAAGGCAATAACCTAGGCTACTCTCCCATTTTATCTTTTCGTGCCTTACCCAAATCTTTAATGATAGGAGGATGCCCACGCTCCGATTTACCATTTCCCTCAGGATTATATGCACTAGTGAGAGCAAGTTTAATGCCCAACCTAGAGAAAAACTCCCTTGCTTTGACAGCATCCAACTCACCTCTGTCCGCTGTTATTTTTCCAACACAACCATAGCGGCTAATTACATCATCCAAGAGGAACTTGCATACCCCTTATGTGCTTTTTGTTCTTAGAGCACGACCTTCAACTTGATTGGTTAAGTCTTCTTGTGCAAGCACTATGTATCTCCTTTGCCATAAGCCCAATGGCATTGTAACCAAATCTACTACCCACTTGTAATGCATGGCCAATGGGTAAGTAGGGTGCAACCCATCATGATGATGTACATTTGAATACATTTGACAGGTTTCACATGATTCCACAAAGTGAGATACATCTTTATATATACCTTTCCACCAATACCTCTCTTTGATTTTAGTAAAGGTGGCCCATACACCTCTATGTCCAGCATAAAGACTCTCATGAAAATTTTTCATAAGCTCATTTTGAGCGTCCATATCATTCACAACTCTCATCGGCATTCCATTTCTTTGTTTTGGACGCTTCCATAAGTACCCATCTTTCAAAAAGTATCCATAGGCCTTTTTCCGTATTCTTTTGAACTCGTGATCAGTCCACCCTTCTTGTCTTGTCAAAGTGCTCAGATAGCGTCCAATGAGCAACCAGTCACCTTGATATAGGTCCTCTGTAAATGATTCCAGTGCATTTGACAAGCAAACATGATCACCCTTGGCATGAGAGATACTATAGAACTGTGTGCCTACATCATCGCCCTCGACAACCATGTCTTCTTCTTTTTCATACCTTGCTCTTGAAAGCATATCTGCAACAACTGGATTATCTTTCCCTGCAATATGCTTAAATTATGGATTCGAGGACTTTATGTAGGAAATCCATCTCAACATAGCAATGTCGGGAGTTGAGCAACTTGTTATCATTCCAAGAAGGGGTAGACAATCTGTCTCCACTATTACATTTGCATCTAGCAAATACTCTTTGTCACATTTCAAAGCTGTGACTACTCCCCATAACTCTCTTTTTACCTGTGGATAGTTGCGTTGATGAGCACTTAGTACTTTTTCTCCAAACCTCACCACATATCGCTTGCCATCATTATCATCCTGCCCAACCGCCCATCCAATTCCTGTGGGGCTAGTATCCACTATCACAATTACATATCTTCCACATTCATAGTTTGCTTTCCTCAAAGTTGAAAACATAAGCAACAACTTCTTTAATTTCCTCAGGGCATGGGTATGCATTTCTTCCCATTGAAACTTTTTGTTTTTTCTCAAAAGCTGATACAAAGGCTCTGCTACATGTGCATAATGCGGAATCCAGATAACATAAAACACGCATGCACCCAAGAACCTTCGAACCTCAGTGACATTTATACATTTCTCTTTCATTCTCTGGATTACATCAATCTTTGCAGGGCAAGGCCTTCTGCCATATGGCCCGCACATATGTCCCACAATAAGAACTTCATTCACACCAAACACTGACTTTTGGCCAGACAAGGTAAGGTTCACCTCTTCCAACCTTGACAAGATATTATCACAATCATTGTTATGGGTTGCCACATAATTTCGGCACCCACCCTCGAGTCTAGAGCCACATCTTTATCACTTACATCACATCCTTTGATTGGCACATCATCAAGGAAAGGCATTATTGTTTGCGGTATGAAGTCACGTAGGATTTTGTTCATACCATTCATCATATGTGCAACTGAATTAGTTGCCCCCTGAGGTAAGGTGCACATCCTTACTAAACCTAAGGGTGTCCTCATGGTAGTCAAGTCCCTGCGTTCCATTGCTAGTTGGAACTGATCATACCCTGAGTACAAATCTCCCATAGAATACATTGCCCTTCCTGCAAATGCCTCTGTAAACTCATCGACAATTGTCCCTATACCCACATTTCTGATTGTCACCTTATTTACAGGTTGCATATTCTGAATAAATCGTAAAGAACCATTTTTCTTCGGAACTGTGAACCACCTGTTTGAATAAGGAGCACAAGAAGGCTCCAAGATACATTATGCAAAATTTGGACTCACAAAGGGGCCCTTTAAGGAGTTTGACTTTACCTCTCTCTACCAAAACGGGCGCATGGATAAATTTTTGCAAATAAACTCCAAAGTTGACGGAGGTTTGATAGTCAGAATGTCCTCTTCAAGCTCTATCTACTGATATATAGCACGCCATGAGATTCCTCATATTTTAGAAGATTCTTTTTTTTATTAACCTATGATGTGACAACTCTGTCAGAATCTAAGTGAATCAAAAAAAGAATCTTCTCAAATATGAGGAATCTCATGGCGTGCTATATATCAGTAGATCCAACTTGAAGAGGACATTCTAACTGTCAAACCTCCGCCAACTTTGGAGTTTATTTGCCAAAATTTATCCCGTTTTGGTAGAAAGAGGTAAAGTCAAACTCCTTAAAGGGCCCCTTTGTGAGTCCAAATTTTGCCTAATGCCCATCTTGATCTTTTCATTAAGCAATTCAATGAGTTTTGGCAAATGAGCCTTTGGAACAGGAATAGGTCTCAAGTTCCAAGGTACATGAGGGATAGTGAAGATCACCATAGGAGAAACAATGGATGGATCAACACACCCTATCTCATAAGGCTCAAATGCAAAATCTTTTCCATGTTTGGAAATCATGTCTTCAAAGCATATCTTTTCAGCTTTTGTCAAACTATCCTCGCAACCAACCTTTAACTCTTTCAAAGAATCCTTTGTGAACTTGTGTCCAATCTTGCTTGGATTACGAAGGCTAGGTTGCAAAGCAGCTTGCTCCATCTTATTTGTCCAATCTTTTGGTAGAGGTAATGCCACTGGTTTCACTTTCTTTGCCACGGACTTATACTTAGTCTCCACTTGTACATCAACACCTTGAGCATTTTTGAAATCCTCAATGACCTTGTATATTTCTTTTGAGCATACTTTCACAACCTCACTTCCCATATGAAAATTTCAATCCGTTAAAGACTCCAAATCTTTCATAGTATCCACAAACGAACACTCATCAAAAACACCTACAATGCATTCATCATCTTCTAGCAAAACATCCATTTTCAAACCTCTTTGTATACTATTTACATGTTGTCATTCACCCCACTTTAAGTCCTCACACTCTGTAAAAGCAATAGATCCATAGTCTGATAATCCTACAAAACCTATAGAAAATGTTTCCTTTGCATATACATCATGCGAGAACCTTTCTCTTCTTGTACCACTGCAATCCCGTTGTACAATGGTACATGGCCAAAACCCCTCATATCCCTGTAGTCCTTGAATTCTTTGTTCGTCTTTGGCAAGGGTTGCTCTCTAAGACTTTCATGGTTCCGTTCATGGTCCACACAAACAGTAAGGAACTGTAGTGCACGCTTCCCATCCCTGCTCCTTATTCTTGCATAAGATGACCCATCATCCATCACCTTGGTTTCCATGCGAGTAGCAGTGATGTATGGCTGCCCAAGGATAAGAGGGTATGTAGGCATCTCCTACACAAAGAAATTCTGGTCATCTTTCACATCCTCTATAGTCACCTTAACATTTGGACAAGCTCCGTACAACTCCCCTAATGAGTTGTTTGCTGCACGAATCATCCATCCATGATTTATATCAATTGGCCTTTTTCCTTTTTGATAAAGACTCTTTGACATGAGGTTAATTTCTGACCCATGATCTATCAACGCAATGTATCGCTCTTCCAAGTCTCCCACTTTTACCAGCGTCTCAGTATAGCTGCTCTTGCCCAGTGACTCTTCAAGTAGTAGCTCTTGTGAGTGGTCTCCACCTTATAATCATCATCCAAGAAGCGAACGTGTTTTACTCCTCCCCTGGACTTGTAGCATCCAACAACAGTTTCTTCACCTTGCTCACCATAGACCTATACACCCTGTGCATTTAAAGTCTCTTCTTCATCCTATACATGGATAGATTCAGTAAGATACTGCCGCTTTCTCTTTATGATTTCAATTATTTATTCGTGGAATTCTCGCTTTGCTATACCAAGGACCTCACCCAATGTAAATTCCACCTTACTGTTTAGAATCCTCTCTTCCAAAACCTTTTTGAGATTCGTTGTTTCTACCTCTATATCGGATTGGAGTTTGTAGGCTGGACCCTTTGCTTTGGTTTTTGTTGCATCCTTCTTATTTTCTTTAGAGGCTTCTTGCATAGGAACTTTGGGGACATGCATCTGTTGCGGGGAAGGTGATCCAGGATGCATTGTGTCATTTCTACCTCCACTCCTTGTTGCCCGCTTTGAAGGCCCTTCATCCCCATTCTCGTGCCTACATTCCTCTTCAACAATGGCCTCATTTGCTTGACATTTGGCAATATATGCATGCACTGACAAAGAGTCCACAGGGTCATTCCAACCTGTTTCAAGCCGAATACAATCTCGAGCTTCATGTAGAACCTCTGTAGTCATTTTACCCTTCACAGCAGACTCTATAGCACATGGCCATAGCTCTCCAATACCATTAGATTCCTCTTCTCCAGCCTTGATTGATCCATTTCTTTTAATAGGATCCACCTTCAACCCATAGGCGGCTGCCTCAACCATTGAGATGACATGGCTAGTAGCCATGTCCTCAACTAGTTTCTTCATCCCGCCTTTGCCAAAGTTTGTTCCCAAGAGCTTACCTGTTTCACTTAAGTGAATTTTTCCATCTTTATAGAAAACGAGCTCCTTTGTCAAAGCATATTTAAAACTTTCACAATCCCTCCTTCCATGGTCAGTACTATCACACCATATGCATCTATTGACAAAGCCTTCTCTGGTTTGCGATCGTTGCCCTGTAGATTGACCTGATGGTTGCCCCTTCTCTTCTAGCCTTGTAAGCTTTAACTTGAGCTCTTGCATTCCTTTGAAAATATCATCTAGGATGGATTTGTCACTCTTTGGAACCACAATCACACGATTTATAGGACTCTTTGGATTTGTCACTCTTTGGAACCCCCTGTTGCTCTTGTTGCTCCATAGCTTTGAATCTTTGATTTTAGACCTTAAATGAAGCTTGTGAACCCTCACCCTATCCTACTTCGCGTCGGGTTCACCAAAAATGTGTCAAGAAGTGCGCAATGTGACTAGGAAAGCACCGGGCCTCTGACTGTGAGGATTCATAGCAAAATCAAGCAAGGCATAGATGATTTGAAGCCAAAAACACACTAAAAAGAAACAAAACTCTATCCATGAAAGTCCACTTTGAAAAAGAACCAATACTAACTCAAAACTCTTGTGTGTGTGAAGATTAGGTGTAGCCTCTTGCTCCCAATTGCAGGATGCAGTGCTCATTCGACCTGTTAAAAAACCTTAATTTACCCTTTGAATCTTCGTCGTGAACATTTCATGGAAGCTTGAGTACTTCATTGGAGAAGCCCAAGTAGTTATTTGAGGAGGGGAAACCCTAATTGGAGGCCTCACAGCCTCAACCATGTAGTGGAAGCAGCACCTGGCTGCACTAGCACCCTGTAAAGGAATGGCTATATCTCTTTGATCATGTGTCCAAATGAGCTAATTCTTGGCTCTAAAAATTCCCACACAGCTTGAGAAACAACTCCAGCATCGTTGATGTGGCATTTTAAGCTATTTTGAGCATTGTTAGGGCTATTGTTTACCATTTTTAGCCCAAAAATGTTACTTTTTGTCCGTATAAAGCCCTAACAATCCCTAAAATTGTGGAAAAATCCCATTGGGCTCAAATTTCATGTTGAACCTCATTTTACCACTTGGTAAGCACTTTGGACATGTCTTTCATGCCAGCATACGAAACCTGCTATTTTTGGCCGAGATTGCCCGCATTGAACTTTCTAGGCAAAACGAGCGTGCCACTTCGAAACACTTGACATTTGTACATTCCCAAAGAAAATTAGGCATATATTTATGTGTAAAATCATTCCATGGTGCCACGTGTAGGGCCTTGCCCGCTCGGCAAGGTATGTACACGACTGCAACCGTGACATTCATTTTTGCATATATCACACTATGTACATTGTAGCATTTGGTCCCACACATCATAAACATTAAGAGTGAGGTAGATACTTTAGTTTCACATTATGAACGTGCCATGGCACGACAGCGTTTCAAAACAACTAGCCCAATGTGAGTCTGAAAAAGCATGTAAGTTTGGTGGCAATGATCCCTCTTGGGATAAAACAAGCCAAGATGTAAAGTGCCACTAAGATAGCCAAAAATCCTTTTGGCAGCCTACCAATGCTTAGACCGTGGCATGAGGAGATTGCTTCAACCCATACAAAGCCTTCTTACATCTACACACTTTGTCCTCTTGTCCTTTTATGACATAAATCGCAAGGTTGCGTTACATAAACTTCCTCAAATATGTCATTATTCAAGAAAGCAGTAACAATGTCTGATTGATGTACATCCCAAACAAAATGAGCTTCCAATACACATAGAAAATGCACAATAGTCATACGACAAGTGGGAGAAAAGTCTTTTCATAATCTATGCAATTCTAATTGCATGACAACCATCCAATTTTCTAAATTTTGTGCTTCATCAAAAGATAGAGGCTCCTCAACATCATGTAAGCTAGACACAACCAAAGCATAACAATCTGATGCATAAGATGCATGGCGAGAGCCTGAACGAGTATGACTAGACAAAGGTGCATCCAATTTATTGTCACGTAAAGTGTGCACCATCCATTTTGGCATACCTCTAGCCTGCTCATTTTCATCCCTTTCCTCATCAAGTACATCATGTACATCTGCATCAGTAATAGGTTGATCTGTAACATTTTAGAAACCCCCATAGGCTGTACAATTGCCTCATTGGAAATTACATTCGTATTTCCACCACTGAAAAGAGGCAACACACTGTCATAAATGTCCCGTGAGCTTAGATTACTGTCTCTAGTACATGGCACCAAGGGCTGAACAGAATCTTCCACAAATACTACATCCCTTGAAACCAGAATACGTTTTGTTTGTGAATGATACAACCTGTAACCTTTTCTTTCAGCACTATAACCAACAAAAATACATTTGATAGCCTTACCATCCAATTTTTTGCGTTGTGTTTGTGGCACCAAAGCATATACCAAACAGCCAACAACATGCATGTGCTCAATAGAAAGCTTTCTATCATGCCATGCTTCATATGGAGTAATAGACTGCAAAGCTTTCATAGGACACCTGTTAAGTACATAAGTGGCACACATGATGGCCTCAAGCCAAAAAGAATGCGGCAAAGCTTGGCTTTTGACCATACATCGTGCCATTTTCGTCAGTGACCTGTTTTTCATCTCAGAAACACCATTTTGTTGATGTGTATAAGGCACTGTACATTGGTGTTTTATCCCATGACTAGCGAGAAATGCATTAAATTCATGAGACATATACTCCCCCCCTCGATCGGAATGGAGGGTACCCATAATACATTTCGAGACATTTCCGGCCGTAGCCAAAAAAAATTTGAAGCACATTAAAACTTCGAACTTTTCTTTAAGTGGAAATACCCATGCATGCCTGGAGTAATCACCAATGAAAGTCACGAAGTAAAGGTAATTGCCCAAGGACGGGGTTTGCATGGGCCCACAAATATCACTTTGCACAAGCTGCAACCTGCATGTGGCCCGAACTGAAACATCCTTTGGAAACTTAGAACACTGCATCTTACCCAAAATACAGCCTTCAAAAACATGTTTGACAGGTGCTTCAAGAGGCAGAAAAGAAGCAACCATATCAGATTTTTGCAAACGCAGCAAATTGGTAAAATTCAGATGATCAGAACGTGCATGCCAAAGTTTTGCATCTATAATAGCCCTTGAATCTCCAACAGCATTTGCAAAATTTTGTCCACGCTTGTCATACAAAGTGAGCTTATACAGCCCACGACACAAAAGGCCAGATGCAACAATTTCGTCACCAAAATTGAGATCATGAACTATACATCTATCATCCACAAATTTGACTACAAGTCCAAGTCTAGCAAGTGCGGATACAGACAACAAATTCTCCTTAATCCCAGGTACATAAGGTGCATCAACAAGTGTGAAAGAATTGCCATTAGTAACAGTAAGCACACTCTTTCCAACTCCTTGAATTGGAGGCATTGTTGGCACAAGTGACAGAATTCCCATGAGGGACAGACTCGAGAGAGGTAAACAATTCACGATGTGAGGTAATGTGCTTTGTAGCACCACTATCGAAATACCACACATGTGAATCTGCAGCAACTGACAAGCATGCATCATGGACAACATGATTGTAAGTGCACTCTGCGCGAAAAGCCAGTTCTGCATCAATATCAGCAACATAGTCTCCTTTCACAGAAGACTCAACAATGGCTGCATTTGTAGTGGAACCAGCATTTGCAGTGGAACCACCCTCTTTCTTCTTAGCCTCTTTGGCCTTCAACTTAAGACACTACTTAATCCAGTGATCATTTTCCTTACAATAATGACAACAGATCTTCTTTTTGCCCTTATCACCAGAATTTCCAGAGGAATTGATGCCAGCAGAAGCATTAGGAACATAAGTTTTGCCACTCGTAGCAGATCCACAATAAGTGGCCGCATTTCTGTTACCATCCTTTATTTGAGAAGCATAAAGGCCTATTCAACTGCACGCTGCCTAGTTCTATTTTTTCTGGAAAGTGACTCTTGCAACAGCAATGTGCGTAATGCATCAAACTTGACAACTTTAGGATTTCCTTGCGTCATCAGTCTCCAAGTACTAGCAAAAGTCTTGTAGGAATCTGGTAAGGCATCAAGAACAATCTGCACAAGGAAAGTGTTTGAAATGACTTCACCTACAGAAATAAGTTGCTCATTGATATCCTTGACACGATCAAGGAAAGTGTCCATATAATCTTCCTCATGCATAATCTTCGACTCCAACTCTTTACGCAGCAAAACAGTTTTAGCCTCATTGTGACTTGCATAAATACCAGCCAAAATATCTGAAGCCTGTTTTGCAGATTTTGCTGATGAATGAATGTGAGGAACAATGGTGCGCTTCACAGAAAACACAATCAATGCATGAGCCTGCGTATCCTTTACATCTCAACGAGCTTGTTCTACCGTAGGAAAAACAACTCTAATAGCAGCAATCCTTGCAGCAAGACCTGCAACATCCTCAACATCACATGCATCCTCAGAACCAGGACATACATCAATGTCCTCCACAATATTCCAGACGTCCTTTGACACAAGAACGTGTTGCATCATATAAGCCCACATAGGGTAATTGCCCCCATCCAACCTGTCCTTAATAGAAAACATCTTGAACACATCTGTGTTGTTGTTGTCAGCCATGGTAAATGCTACACCTGATGTAAAAACTGCCTGAAATAGGAGAAACAGAGAGGGAACAACACATGCTATATAGCATTAAACGTAGAATACTGTAAGGCACATGTTATGGCAAAAACGGCACTAATAAAAATTCTGCACAAAATGACAAAATTGCCTATGCAGACCTGCTCGTAGTGGAAATGGAGGCCGAAGTGAGCCCGAATCAAAAATATGAGCAGACGTGTGAACGCTCGCCAAAGCTCACTGAAATCGAAGAAAGTGAGCAGGTGTGTACTGGAGCAGCTGGTGACTAACCCCAGGAGGATGCAACCTGCTCTGATACCAATTGTTGGAATTAGGGTTGCCGAGAAACGCACACAGCTTGGAGAAGATGAAGGAAGCTCAAGGCACACAATAGAGAGTGTGTTACTTAGTATGCAATGGAAAGATAGATAGCCCTAGAGTGATGGGCGTATATACAATGCACGGGGGGAAAAACCTCCTAAAGAGGGAAAAAATGCCCCGGCGGTCCTAGTGTGTTCGCACACATCACTACCACATATATATGGTAACAACAAAATCTCTTTGCTTACCTCCGTCATTGCTACATACTTTGCTTGCGGCAAAAAGGAATATTCCGACGAAGCCAGTCTCAAGCTTGGGCTCCATATTGACCGCCTGAAAATTTTGGTTTCTGGCGAGTGATTTTTATTCAAGCACGATGGCTTCTCCTCATAATGAGTGCCTTACAAATGTGCATTTTTACCACATAAAATTATAAGGGGTAAATCAGGCTCCATACTTAACACTTCCATCTTCTTGGTGACCATGTTTGAATTTTGTCGAGATTTAAGGGCTTCTAAATTGAAGCCCACATAGCATTTTGATAAGGGGAAATGCTAATTCACTCCTTCACAAGCTTAAATACAAGATTGAGAAGAGACAGGACTGTTGAGAGAGAAGGAGAGCACAGAAATAGAACCCCAAAGTGTGTAGAGTACACACATGAGATGATGTATATCTAGAGGGGACTTGGGTGCCTATATAGAGAAGCCATATATTGAGTAGCTTCACATATAATCTCAAAACCCCGACTCAAATGAGGGTCCCTAACTGTGGATGAAAAAACCATCGGGGGATCAAGGGAAAAACCCACATCTCTATATACACCCACCGTTATATTATAAAAATCATTGAATGTACAAATGTTCATGAGGAGCTACATCACTTCTTTTACAATGAATATTTTATGAGGAGCTATATCACTCCTTTTACAATGAATGTTTTATGAGGAGTTACATTACTCCTATCCTATCAAATACAATAATGAATACAAAGGTCCAATAAAGAGGTGTAAAGGCTATCGATTAGCTCGTAATCAAAAGTGTCTCCTTGAATCTGCTGTGTAGCTTGTCATCAATATGGCATCACCAAACATGTCACCAAGTTTGTCTTCATGAAATCAATTCTTTGATCAATCCTACATAGATCATAGACTCAAAAAACATAGTCATGAAAACTATTAGCATCATTAGTAAAATAATTACGTTCACAATGCCATAAGAGATGGTTCGCGATGCCACTCTTTTGATGACATATATACGCACAACAACATATGGTGCATAAAGTATGAACGTAAAAGTACAAGATGCGTCATTACGTGATGCAAATGATATGTGTATATACTACATAAAACGACATTTATCAGCATAGTGATATCAATCAATATCATCAAAGTATTAACAAAACATCATCATTGTATCAATAAAAATGAATAAATCATCATGGTATCAATGAAAAGCATCATGATATCACCGAGAATAATCATTGTATCAATGAAACAACATCATGGTATCACCGAGAATAACCATGGTATCAACGAAACAACATCATGACATTACTGAGAATAACCATTTTATCAATGAAACAACATCATGGTATCACCGAGAATAACCATGGTATCAAAGAAACAACATCATTATATCACCGAGAATAACCATGGTATCAATGAAACAACATCATGGGATCACCGAGAATAAGCATGGCATCAACAAAATATCATCATGGTATCACCAAGAATAACCATGATATCAACAAAACAACATCATGGTATCACCGAGAATAACCATGGAATCAACGAAATATCATTATAACATCACTCAGAATAACCATAATATCAACGAAATATCATCATGGTATCAATGAAATCACCATAACCAAAGTACTAACAAAACATCATCATGGTACCATCAAAATCACTATGGTATCAATGAGAGATTATCAATAAAACGACGTAAACTATATCTATAGAAGAATAATTATACGAGTATCAATGAACGAGTATATCATATAGCAAAAGATCACGTACCAACAGTAGCTCGATAGAATTTGGACGATCATCAACGACTCGACTGAATCGGAATGATATGTAACTGGTTTCTGCAGCAAAGTTATGTCATGAACAAATATATGATCGATGAAGAGAAAATATAATTGAGAAGTTTTCAATTATGAGGAAAATGAAAATCAAAAAGTAAAATTTTGCTTCTCAAACATATTCGCAGTCCGAGAACGATAACCCAAAATCGGTGCATAATTTATAGAAACTTTTTTCTACAAAGTTGTAGACCACATCGATTCTGATGGCTCGAACGAATAGTTTTTGCAAAATCATTTTCAATTAGGAGAAAAATAAAAAAACAAAAAACGAAAGCTGCTTTTCAAACATATTCGCAGTCCGAGAACGATAAGCCAAAATCGGTGCAGAATTTAGAGAAACTTTCTTTTGCAAAGTTATCGTTTTGAATCAGGAGAAAAATCAAAAAACAAAAAAACGAAAGTTGCTTTTGTTGGAGCTATATATGGCTCACTCTACTGAACTTGGTCTCACCTATATATTTGTATCTTGTCCTCAATATGAATCAGTCTTTGGGAGCGTATATGGTGTGTCTCTTGTCTCGTCTCTCTCTCTTTCTCTCTACATCTCAACATGGTATCAGAGCGGTAACGATCCTGCGCCGATTCAATTCATGGTGACAACAGTATGTGTATGCGATTCGCACGTAAGATTCAAAATTGTTACAAATTTTATTTTTGAGTGTTGATTCTTGTTAACTGTGGTTGTTTTGTGTTAAGAAGAATATGATTAGTATTTTATGTGGCGTTTATTTATAATCAATCTAATCGTTGATTACGTTTTCTTGTTAATGACACCCTGAACTTCATCTCAATTTTTCTTGCTGTTCTGCTCAAAATTTGGAGAAACGGGAAAAGCACAATGGAGCGTAGCGCAATGGCACTTTTCATCCAAAACTTTTTCGTCTCCTCGAGCTCTTCGATTTGAGTTCTAGGTTTGCGTCAATCGGAGTTCGCAGCAGAAAGTTATGCTGTTTTTACTGGAATAGAGCTTGACGCAGCTTTCTTCGTCCTACTTCTTTGTGAAGCGTCCACGATCGTTTTTTTTATTTTGGCGTTAACTTTTTCAAGAAGATTTAGCTTTTTGCTATTCGTATTGTGGCCGTCAATCTTGCGTCTCACGCCACTCTATTTTGAGGACTCGTTTATTATTAACGTCTCCTTTACCCTGTCTTTTTTGGGTGACGTCTCTCATATCTTTGGACGTTCCTGGAGCATCCTTCTTACGTTTATCGTTGACAGAACGCAATACTCATATCTCTCTCATTCTCAATTGCGGCCTTCACCATATATGGTGTGCAGATTCTGCGATCTTATCTTATACGTCTTCTCGAAACAAGATATGGCTATGAATATTCTCGTCAATGGCTTTCCTTCTGGCCAACGTTCTGTTCCTCCTTTCCAAGGTCAAGGATTTCCAGGCTGGAAAGCAAAGATGTTGTTAATTCTTGAAGGCGATGAACTCTTCGATGTTGTTCTTGGAAATCGTGTTTGTCCGCCTCAGCCTGTTGATACGGATAATGATAACGTGCTTATCACTGAAGGACCTATATTTGAAGATTGGAATGTTTCCTATACGGATTGGCAACGACGTGATAAAGCAGCTTGTCGGTATATTCTTTCTGCTCTTATTGATTCCCTTTTGCTTGATATGTATGAACTGCCTACTTCCCATGACGTATGGAAGTACCTTATTGCAAACTTTCAGAAGAAATCTGTTACAGAAATACTTTATTTGAGAGGGTTGCTTAACAAGTTACAATATGAATTTGGTACTGCCATGACGGGACATATTGAGTCTTTCAAATCTATTATTAATCAACTTGCTGCTGCCGGTGATCCTGTTCCACAAAAGCAACTGATTACACTTCTCCTTGATACGGTGAAGGACTCTTCTTATGATAACATTGTTACTATTCTCTATAATAAATATGGTCTTGATTTCGACCAAGCTTGCATGTCTTTAATTGAATACTCTCAACGTCAAGAACGTCGAAATGCTGGTCACAATACAGCTATGATTTCACAAGAGGAGACTGAGTCACAACAGATGGAACGTGCTTTTTATGCTCGAATGCGTCCATTTCAACGAGGAAACCGCAGAGGTGGCCGTCGCGGTAATATTTTCTCTCGTCTCAAATTTCCTAATAAGCAATGTTCTTACTGCAATAGAAATGGCCATACTGAAGATGATTGTTGGGCACGTCAATATGATGAAGAACACAATATTACCACAAAACAACCACGTTTATCTAGAGACTCTTCTTCTTCTTCTTGTGAATATTGTGGACGATCTGATCATCCCACTCATATGTGCTATAAGAGTCGATTCGACACAGATCGGAATAGAGTATATGCTACTGAACATCGAAACAACATTGTACCAGAAACAAGCTGCGTCCTATGTTCAGTTGCTCCAGACAGAATACTTCATGTACGTGATGGATCACTTTTTATTGTCGATTCTGGTGCTACAGGAAATATGACATATCAGTCTAAGTGGCTCCATAACTATCATCCACTGCCTGTTCAACGTGTTGTTTATCTTGCTGATGATACTACTTGTCAAGTAAAGGGTATTGGAGACTTATATCTTGGTACCTTATCTTCTTCCACTCGAATTTTGCGAGGAGTATTACATGTAGCAGATCTTCAACGTAATCTTCTTTCAGTTGCTAGACTTGTTGATCTTGGTCTATTTGTTGGATTTGATTATACCAAATTCCGAATTGAGAAAGATGGACAGACTATAGCCACTGCTCCTCGAAACGGTAATTTATTTGAACTCTCTCTCAACGATGCTGTAGCAAATATTGTCACTGCTCCAGGTGATCATGATTGCAAAGTATGGCATCACCGTTTTGTTCATGCTGATTTCTCAAAACTCCTTGATCTTCAACGTCGTGATCTTGTTCATGGCATGGATCTTAAAGCCCATCCCCATATGGGAATTTGTGAATTTTGTGCTCTTGGGAAATACAATCGTAAACCCTTTCCTCTTTCAAATACAACTCATTCTCATGACATCTTGGATCTTGTTCATACTGATATATGTGGACCTCTACCTTCTTCGAGATCACAATATCGCTACTTCATTACTTTCATTGATGATTTCTCAAGGTATACAACTGTATTTCTACTTAGACAAAAATCTGAAGCCTTATCTGTTTTCAAACAATTCCACAAGGCTACGGAACTTCAAACTGGTCGTCTCCTTAAGAAGCTTCGTAGTGACAATGGAGGCGAATATGTTTCTCGAGAGTTTGTGAGTTATTGTGCTGACAGTGGAATTCATCATGAACACACTATTCCATATTCGCCTCAACAGAATGGTGTTGCTGAACGAAAGAATCGCACTATTCTCAATGCTGTAAGATGTATGCTGATTCATTCTGGCTTATCTCGTATTTTCTGGGCTGAAGCTACTTTGACAACAACATTTATTCAGAATCATCTTCCTACTACTGCACCCTCTGGTAAGATACCCATCACAGCATGGACAGGTGACATTCCTTCTATATCTCATTTTCGAACCTTTGGATGTATTGCTTATATTCATGTTCCCAAAGAAACACGAACAAAGCTTGATGCTCCTGGTCTTAAACTTATTTTTATTGGATATTCTGACACTTCCAAAGGCTACAAATTCTATGACCCTTCCTCCAAGAAAGTAATTGTGAATCGTGATGCTACTTTTAACGAACAGCTTATGGGAGGCTCATGGTCCATGGATGATTCTGATGATACTAAATCATTGCTTCAGGCTTTTCCATTTCTTTCAGAAGATGAAACTCTTCCTATAGAGCAACTTTCCTCCTCACAACCATCCATTCCAAATGTTGCCAATGATGATATTGATATTTTTGTTGATCTGCCTATTGATTTTGAACATGGCTCATGTCATGTTTATGATGACGATATTGCTGATAATGCTTTTTCTACTTCTGAAGATCCCGTTACTTATGATGAAGCTATCTCTTCACCACAAAAGGATCAATGGCAAGAGGCTATGGAAACAGAGTACGATTCTCTTATCTCTAAAGGTACATGGATACTAACTGAATTACCTCCTGGTCGTACAGCTATTAAATGTAAGTGGGTGTATAAAACAGAAGTAAAAGCAGATGGATCTTTTGACAAGTTCAAGGCGCGTTTAGTTGCAAAAGGTTACTCCCAAGTAGCTAGTGTTGATTATCAAGAGAATTTTTCACCAGTTGTTCGCATTACAAGTGTTCGAGTTTTATTGGCATTTGCTGTTCAATTTGATTTAGAAGCTCATCAAATGGATGTGCGAACTGCTTTTCTTAATGGTGACTTGGAAGAGGAAATTTATATGGAACAACCAGAAGGGTTTGTTATTCCAGGTAAAGAAGACCTTGTTGCTCAACTCCATAAGGCACTATATGGTCTCAAACAAGCTTCGCGAGCCTGGTATACAAAATTTGATCTTTTTCTCACCTCTAAAGGATTCATCTCTTGCTCGTCAGACCCCAACTTATACATAAAACGCCAAGGTAGCAGTTTTGTGATTCTTGCTCTTTATGTGGATGATACCATCCTTGTTTCCAATGATTTGGGATTTCTTCAGCAAGTGAAAAAGTTATTGTCTTCTGCATTCGATATGGTGGATCTTGGAGAGATTCACTCTTGTCTTGCCATTCAAATCCAACGGAACCGTACAAAAGGTATTTTATTCCATCGACAGTCAAAGTTTATTGCAGATACTATTCAAAAATTTGGTATGGAATCTGCACATTCAGCCAACACACCTTGTCTTGCGAGCTCTACGAAGAATACTTCTGACAATGGCGGTCAACTTGTCACAAATCAACCTTATGCTAACTTGATTGGATGTCTTCAGTTTGTTGGCATGAACACTCGTCTTGATATTCTGTTTGGTGCTAACTATCTTGGACAACATCTTGCATGTCCCTCTCTTAAGCATTGGTCTGCTGCAAAGCGTGTATTGAAATACTTGAAAGGCACTACAGATTTTGGTTTAGTCTATCGACGACAACTCACATTGGATTCTATGCAATCTCTTTCTCTTTTGGGTTACACAGATGCAGACTGGGCAAGCTCACATTTATCTATGCGATCTACTAGTGGAAATTGCTTCTTTATAAATGGTTGTCTTGTTTCTTGGACCAGCAAGAAACAACGTTGTGTTGCAGTTTCTACGACTGAGTCAGAATATGTTGCGGAATCACTTGCAGCTCGTGAGTTGATTTGGCTTCGACAAATGCTGGTTGATATTGGTCACTCTCCTCTTTCTAGCACACCCTTGCGGTGTGACAACCAAAGTGCTATTAGTCTTGCAAAAGACTATGTTCAACATAATAAGTCAAAGCACATTGCTGTCCATTATCATTATGTCCGGTATGAAGTACGCAAGGGAACCATTATGGTTGAACACTGTCCAAGTGACCAGATGATTGCAGACATTTTGACCAAAGGCCTCAATGAGTCACGTTTCATCCTCTTGCGCTCGGAGCTTGGAGTTGCTTCGGCCTCACTCTTTCTAGATTAGCTTCTTTTCTATTGTAATAGCTTTGTACATATGACATTGTAATCTTTTAGGTACCATGCACTATGCAAACTCCACATTTGCACCTTGTGATATCTAAGTCACTTGAATATTTGTACATAGATGCACAATTCACTTTCACATCATCACCGCTGGTTCATATTTCACATTGTATAGGGGCTTGGGTTTTTCCCTTGAACTCCCCAAGGGTTTTTTCATCCAAAGCTAGAGACCTTTGTTTGAGTGGGGGTGTTGGAGCTATATATGGCTCACTCTACTAAACTTGGTCTCACCTATATATTTGTATCTTGTCCTCAATATGAATCAGTCTTTGGGAGCGTATATGGTGTGTCTCTTGTCTCGTCTCTCTCTCTTTCTCTCTACATCTCAACAGCTTTTTAGGCATGTACGCAGTCCGCCAACAATAACTCATAATCGGTGCAGAATTTGAAAAACACTTTCGTATGCAAAGCCGTAGACCACATTGATTTCAGTGCTTCCTGCGAGTAGTTTCTGCAAAATCTTTTTGAATCAGTAGAAAAAACAAAAACAAAAAGCGAAGTTGCTTTTCAAGCATGTACGTAGTCCGTGAACTATAACTCAAAATCGGTGCAGAATTTGAAAATACTTTCTTCTGCAAAGTTGTAGACCACATCGCTTCCGATGCCTTTAACCGGTAATTTTTGCAAAATCGTTTTGAATCAGTAGAAAAATCAAAAACAAAAATCCAAGTTACTTTTCAGGCATATATGCAGTCCGCGAACGATAACGCAAAATCAGTGCAGAATTTCAAAAAACTTAGTTGTAGACCACATCGATTCCAGTCTCTCTAGTTTTTGCAAAATCGTTTTCAATCAAGAGAAAAATCGAAACAAAAACGTATTGCTCTGATACCATGTTGAGAGAGAAGGAGAGAGCACAGAAATATAACCCCCAAGTGTGAAGAATACACACATGAGATGATGTATATATAGAGGGGACTTGGGTGCCATATATAGAGAAGCCATATATTGAGTAGCTTCACATATAAGTTCAACAAGGACTGCACTAGACATAGATAGAGAAACCATGGAAGGAACTACATAGTGGTGAAAATTTGAAATTTTTTTCACTAAAAAACAATCCTCTTTCTCTTTCCCACAACATTTACGTACATTATTCTTTTTATTCCCATGCATCAAGAAGTGCCAAAAGTGACCTTAATATTTTTATTTCACATTATATATGTGCCAACGCATGACATCCACTCCCTTTGAACCTGCACATCCTCCATTATGTGCCAACTTGATTGATTCTTTGTTTGCATACACCTCAATTGTAAACATCTAATGAAGGGCACAAAAAGAACATAGTTCCCACCTCGGTCATATGAAAAGCATACAGGAAAAAACTACAATAGCACAACCATATGATAAGCAATGTATTCCCTAAAATGATAGGCATAAAATTGGAGGGATATACATCTAGAACATTCAAGCATTTCCCTCTATTGAAGGGCATATAGGTACACCAACAAAGACCATAACAATCATAATGTCCTCCTTCATAAAAAAATCCCACATATGCCACATAGCATGAATTTGTGGTGAATTTGCATCACCACCTCTAGTATCTAGAAAATCAACTTGCATTCCTTAATCATCAAGATTCATATTATGCATTACCTCATTTTGTGCTTCATAAATTGCATGCATAAATTCTCTTATCGGCATGAAATAATGTAAAATATCATCTAACAATATCATAAGCTCTACCTCATGCTCATCTCCTTCTTTCTTCACGTCACATACCCCATCGTACTTTCGGAAACCCCATCATAAGAAGCTTGAAATTCCTTTAAAGCATCACCTAAAAGATCCATGAGGTCCATGTCCTCCTCTCAAAGATACCTAAAATTCTCCTTAATGGGACCCTCTTAAGAGCACATCCCATGTTGTAGTTGATTCTCATCACATGTGATATGCATATAGGCAATATTCCCTTCACACTATTTCTCTACCATGTAATAGGACTAGTCTTTGAAGTTCTTAAAGTCGAAAAGAATGTAGCAGGGCAAATCTTTCGTTAGCACGATTTGAAAGATTGTTGAATAGTCTATTAAATAGATCTTATACGAATGAGTTGAGATATTAAGAGAGAACATATATTCTTTTTTTTAAATAATACACTAAAGACGGATTTGATAAAGATTAATGAATAACAGATAGTCTGTCTATGAACAATAAAATTGAGATTTTTATTAATATCAATGTTTTATATTTATATGTTTTAGCTTAAAATGCATGGGTAGGCTTAAAATAAGTTGTAAAAGTAGTGGAGATCCAAAAATAGAGGTTTTATGAGTCGCGACCTAAAATTCGCGTTTTCAGCCAAAGAAAGACGTTTTTCAGAATTCTGTCTATGCAACCTTGTAGACCAGACCTATTCCCGTCGTTTTGAGTACCTGGATTGCTCTGTTCTGAGTTTGTTTGTAGAAGTTATGATGAAAACAAACAGAAGCCAGCAGCTGTGTAGTATACACAGGAACAGACAGACATACAACATCATATAGCTCTCCTTGCTATCAACCAAGAAGTGGATTGTTTCTTCATGGTAGAGTATGGAAATTGAGATTATGAAGGATATAATTATGTTTTTTTACTTTGATTATCATGTTGAATTGGTTGCACGAGTATGTTCTTTTGGCTATTTTGTAGGCGATGCAGAAATCAATTTGTGAAACTGGATCTGTGCAAAGTGTCATGATAAAAATCTAACCTTTACGGATCGCTTAGCGATCACGTTCTTATATTATTCTCGCAGGTATACTTGGTGCAAAAATCGTGCAGGCTTTTCGAGAAAAAGAAGGATAAAAGCACAACGGGTGGTGCGTTTGGGAATCATTCACATATCTCCTCTTCTGCGAGTGCGAGTGCGAGTGCGAGTGAGACGCTGCATGCAAGCGACCTGAAGCTCGGGGGTGGCCGGGAGGTTCGAGCTCCGTACAACGGAGTGCGCCCATATATTTTGCTCCTCTGTTGTATCAAAACTCTACAAAGATTCATCAATACAAAGATCTCTTTCTCTATCTTTTGCTATCGATCTCTATTATTCGGTTCCCGTGACAATTGGTATTAGAGCAAGCTGAGGTTGAAAATGATTCTTTTTCTATGCGTATTTTGAAATTCTTGCGTGAGAATATTGGTGAGAGGTATGAGAACAGATATCACTTGTATAAGAAAAATCTGTATTATTATGACCGCTTGTGTATTCCTGCAAATTCTGCTTTTAAGAGTCAAATTTTGCATGAGTGTCATAATTCACCTTTTTCTGGTCATCCTGGATTGAATAAGACACATGAAAAGATTAAAATTTCATTCTTTTTCCGCGTATGAAATTGGATGTTAAGAATTATGTGCGTGAATGCTTTCAATGTCAACAAGTTAAGATTGAACATAAGAGGATACTTGGTGACCTTCAACCCTTAGACATTCCTTTACAGAAGTTGGAGTCTATATCCATGGACATTATCATTATACTTCCTACTACTCGTGGAGGGTATGATTCGATCTTTCTGGTGGTAGATAGACTCACAACACAAGCTCACTTCTTTTCTGTAAAAATAATTGATACTGCATTGACCATTGCACACTTGTTTATGAAAGAGATATTTGGTTTGCATGGCATGCCCAAGAGCATAGTGTGTGACAGAGATTCTAAGCTCACTTCTCATTTCTGGAGAGCGACTTTTGACTCTATAGGTACCCAGTTACGCATGTCTAATGCTTTCCATCCTCAAACCGATGCGGAAACGGAGAGAGTGAATCGTATTTTAGAAGATATGTTACAAATGTATGTCAATGAAAACCAATCTAATTGGAATGAATATTTTCCTTTGGTTGAATTTGCATACAACAGTTCATATCATTCATCTATTAGGATGACTTCGTTTGAGGCGATGTATGGCTATAACTGTCCCACACCTATAAATTTTCTTAGCTCGAGGAATAAGGTAGAACTGTCACGTGAAATGCTTGAGAAAATGGATAACGAGTTGGCCAAAATCAGGGGGAATATTAGAGAATCTCAAAAGATACATAAACTGTATTATGACAAGAAACATCGTGTTGTGGAGTATGAAACTAGTGATATGGTTTTCTTAAAGGTCATTCCTGAGAAGTCTCATTTGATTCTTGGAAAGGATAGAAGATTGTCTCCATGATTTGCTGGGCCATTTAATATTTTGAAGCGCATTGGTTCATTACCTTACAAATTGGAATTGCTATCTCATGTTAAAGTGCATCCTGTATTTCATGTGAGTATGTTCCTAACTTGCATCATGTTTTATAAAACAAAGATGACGGACCATTGACTGTAGAACCAGACTTAGTACTAGATAGGCGTTTTAAACATCTGAGAAATAGAGACATTGTGGAAGTTTTGGTTAAGTGGCAGAACTATCCAGTAGAGCATGCATCATGGGTTGATCTTAGTGTTTTGCAAAGAGAATTTTCCTCTCTTTAGACCAACTCTGAGGACATAGTTAATTTTGATAAGGGGAGAATGTAATAGGACTAGTCTTTGAAGTTCTTAAAGTCAAAAAGAATGTAGCAGGGCATATCTTTCGTTAGCACGATTTAAAAGATTGTTGAATAGTCTATTAAATAGATCTTATACGAATGAGTTGAGATATTAAGAGAGAACATATATTCTTTTTTTTAAATAATACACTAAAGACGGATTTGATAAAGATTAATGAATAACAGATAGTCTGTCTATGAACAATAAAATTGAGATTTTTATTAATATCAATGTTTTATATTTATATGTTTTAGCTTAAAATGCATGGGTAGGGTTAAAATAAGTTGTAAAAGTAGTAGAGATCCAAAAATAGAGGTTTTATGAGTCGCGACCTAAAAGTTGCGTTTTCAGCCAAAGAAAGACGTTTTTCGGAATTCCGTTTGCGAAGCCTTGAAGACCAGACCTATTCCCGTCGTTTTGAGTACCTAGATTGCTCTGTTGTGAGTTCGTTTGTAGAAGTTATGATGAAAACCAATAGAAGGCAGCAGCAGTGTAGTATACACAGGAACAGACAGACATACAACATCATATAGCTCTCCCTGCTATCAACCAAGAAGTGGATTGTTTATTCATGGTAGAGTATGAAAATTGAGATTATGAAGGATATAATTATGTTTTTTTACTTTGATTATCATGTTGAATTGATTGCACGAGCATGTTCTTTTGGCTATTTTGTAGGCGATGCAGAAATCAATTTGTGAAACTGGATCTGTGCAAAGTGTCATGATAAAAATCTAACCTTTACGGATCGCTTAGCGATCACGTTCTTATATTATTCTCGCAGGTATACTTGGTGCAAAAATCGTGCAGGCTTTTCGAGAAAAAGAAGGATAAAAGCACAACGGGTGGTGCGTTTGGGAATCATTCACATATCTCCTCTTCTGCGAGTGCGAGTGCGAGTGCGAGTAAGACGCTGCATGCAAGCGAATTGAAGCTCGGGGGTGGCCGGGAGGTTCGAGCTCCGTACAACGGAGTGCGCCCATATATTTTGCTCCTCTATTGTATCAAAACTCTACAACGATTCATCAATACAAAGATCTCTTTCTCTATCTTTTGCTATCGATCTCTATTATTCGGTTCCCGTGACAATTGGTATTAGAGCAACCTGAAGTTGAAAATGATTCTTTTTCTATGCCTATTTTGAAATTCTTGCGTGAGAATATTGGTGAGAGGTATGAGAACAGATATCACTTGTATAAGAAAAATCTTTATTATTATGACCGCTTGTGTATTCCTGCAAATTCTGCTTTTAAGAGTCAAATTCTGCATGAGTGTCATAATTCACCTTTTTCTGGTCATCCTGGATTGAATAAGACACATGAAAAGATTAAAAGTTCATTCTTTTTCCACGCATGAAATTGGATGTTGAGAATTATGTGCGTGAATGCTTTTAATGTCAACAAGTTAAGATTGAACATAAGAGGATACTTGGTGACCTTCAACCCTTAGACATTCCTTTACAGAAATTGGAGTCTATATCCATGGACTTTATCATTATACTTCCTACTACTCGTGGAGGGTATGATTCGATCTTTCTGGTGGTAGATAGACTCACAACACAAGCTCACTTCTTTTCTGTAGAAATAACTCATACTGCATTGACCATTGCACACTTGTTTATGAAAGAGATATCTGGTTTGCATGGCATGCCCAAGAGCATAGTGTGTGACAGAGATTCTAAGCTCACTTCTCATTTCTGGAGAGCGACTTTTGACTCTATAGGTACCCAGTTACGCATGTCTAATGCTTTCCATCCTCAAACCGATGCGGAAACGGAGAGAGTGAATCGTATTTTAGAAGATATGTTACAAATGTATGTCAATGAAAACCAATCTAATTGGAATGAATATTTTCCTTTGGTTGAATTTGCATACAACAGTTCATATCATTCATCTATTAGGATGACTTCGTTTGAGGCGATGTATGGCTATAACTGTCCCACACCTATAAATTTTCTTAGCTCGAGGAATAAGGTAGAACTGTCACGTGAAATGCTTGAGAAAATGGATAACGAGTTGGCCAAAATCAGGGGGAATATTAGAGAATCTCAAAAGATACATAAACTGTATTATGACAAGAAACATCGTGTTGTGGAGTATGAAACTAGTGATATGGTTTTCTTAAAGGTCATTCCTGAGAAGTCTCATTTGATTCTTGGAAAGGATAGAAGATTGTCTCCATGATTTGCTGGGCCATTTGAAATTTTGAAGCGCATTGGTTCATTACCTTACAAATTGGAATTGCCTTCTCATGTTGAAGTGCATCCTGTATTTCATGTGAGTATGTTCCTAATGTGCATCATGTTTTATAAAACAAAGATGACGGACCATTGACAGTAGAACCAGACTTAGTACTAGATAGGCTTTTTAAACATCTGACAAATAGAGACATTGTGGAAGTTTTGGTTAAGTGGCAGAACTATCCAGTAGAGCATGCATCATGGGTTGATCTTAGTGTTTTACAAAGAGAATTTTCCTCTCTTTAGACCAACTCTGAGGACAGAGTTAATTTTGATAAGGGGAGAATGTAATAGGACTAGTCTTTGAAGTTCTTAAAGTCGAAAAGAATGTAGCAGGGCATATCTTTCGTTAGCACGATTTGAAAGATTGTTGAATAGTCTATTAAATAGAGCTTATACGAATTAGTTGAGATATTAAGAGAGAACATATATTCTTCTTTTTAAATAATACACTAAAGACGGATTTGATAAAGATTAATGAATAACAGATAGTTTGTCTATTAACAATAAAATTGAGATTTTTATTAATATCAATGTTTTATATTTATATGTTTTAGCTTCAATGCATGGGTAGGCTTAAAATAAGTTGTAAAAGTAGTGGACATCCAAAAATAGAGGTTTTATGAGTCGCGACCTAAAAGTTGCGTTTTCAGCCAAAGAAAGACGTTTTTCGGAATTCCGTTTGCGAAGCCTTGAAGACCAGACCTATTCCCGTCGTTTTGAGTACCTGGATTGCTCAGTTCTGAGTTCGTTTGTAGAAGTTATGAGGAAAACAAACAGAAGGCAGTAGTAGTGTAGTATACACAGGAACAGACAGACATACAACATTATATAGCTCTCCCTGCTATCAACCAAGAAGTGGATTGTTTCTTCATGGTAGAGTATGGAAATTGAGATTATGAAGGATATAATTATGTTTTTTTACTTTGATTATCATGTTGAATTGATTGCACGAGCATGTTCTTTTGGCTATTTTGTAGGCGATGCAGAAATCAATTTGTGAAACTGGATCTGTGCAAAGTGTCATGATAAAAATCTAACCTTTACGGATCGCTTAGCGGTCACGTTCTTATATTATTCTCGCAGGTATACTTGGTTTAAAAATCGTGCAGGCTTTTCGAGAAAAAGAAGGATAAAAGCACAACGGGTGGTGCGTTTGGGAATCATTCACATATCTCCTCTTCTGCGAGTGCGAGTGCGAGTGCGAGTGAGACACTCCATGCAAGTGAACTGAAGCACGGGGGTGGTCGGGAGGTTCGAGCTCCGTACAACGGAGTGCGCCCATATATTTTGTTCCTCTGTTGTATCAAAACTCTACAAAGATTCATCAATACAAAGATCTCTTTCTCTATCTTTTGCTATAGATCTCTATTATTCGGTTCCCGTGACAATTGGTATTAGAGCAAGCTGAAGTTGAAAATAATTCTTTTTCTATGCCTATTTTGAAATTCTTGCGTGAGAATATTGGTGAGAGGTATGAGAACAGATATCACTTGTATAAGAAAAATCTGTATTATTATGACCGCTTGTGTATTCCTGCAAATTCTGCTTTTAAGAGTCAAATTCTGCATGAGTGTCATAATTCACCTTTTTCTGGTCATCCTGGATTGAATAAGACACATGAAAAGATTAAAAGTTCATTCTTTTTCCACGCATGAAATTGGATGTTGAGAATTATGTGCGTGAATGCTTTTAATGTCAACAAGTTAAGATTGAACATAAGAGGATACTTGGTGACCTTCAACCCTTAGACATTCCTTTACAGAAGTTGGAGTCTATATCCATGGACTTTATCATTATACTTCCTACTACTCGTGGAGGGTATGATTCGATCTTTCTGGTGGTAGATAGACTCACAACACAAGCTCACTTCTTTTCTGTAAAAATAACTCATACTGCATTGACCATTGCACACTTGTTTATGAAAGAGATATTTTGTTTGCATGGCATGCCCAAGAGCATAGTGTCTGACACAGATTCTAAGCTCACTTCTCATTTCTGGTGAGCGACTTTTGACTCTATAGGTACCCAGTTACGCATGTCTAATGCTTTCCATCCTCAAACCGATGCGGAAACGGAGAGAGTGAATCGTATTTTAGAAGATATGTTACAAATGTATGTCAATGAAAACCAATCTAATTGGAATGAATATTTTCCTTTGGTTGAATTTGCATACAACAGTTCATATCATTCATCTATTAGGATGACTTTGTTTGAGGCGATGTATGGCTATAACTGTCCCACACCTATAAATTTTCTTAGCTCGAGGAATAAGGTAGAACTGTCACGTGAAATGCTTGAGAAAATGGATAACAAGTTGGCCAAAATCAGGGGGAATATTAGAGAATCTCAAAAGATACATAAACTGTATTATGACAAGAAACATCGTGTTGTGGAGTATGAAACTAGTGATATGGTTTTCTTAAAGGTCATTCCTGAGAAGTCTCATTTGATTCTTGGAAAGGATAGAAGATTGTCTCCATGATTTGCTGGGCCATTTAATATTTTGAAGCGCATTGGTTCATTACCTTACAAATTGGAATTGCCTTCTCATGTTAAAGTGCATCCTGTATTTCATGTGAGTATGTTCCTAATGTGCATCATGTTTTATAAAACAAAGATGACGGACCATTGACTGTCAAACCAGACTTAGTACTAGATAGGCTTTTTAAACATCTGAGAAATAGAGACATTGTGGAAGTTTTGGTTAAGTGGCAGAACTATCCTGTAGAGCATGCATCATGGGTTGATCTTAGTGTTTTGCAAAGAGAATTTTCCTCTCTTTAGACCAACTCTGAGGACAGAGTTAATTTTGATAAGGGGAGAATGTAATAGGACTAGTCTTTGAAGTTCTTAAAGTCGAAAAGAATGCAGCAGGGCATATCTTTCGTTAGCACGATTTGAAAGATTGTTGAATAGTCTATTAAATAGAGCTTATACGAATTAGTTGAGATATTAAGAGAGAACATATATTCTTTTTTTTAAATAATACACTAAAGACGGATTTGATAAAGATTAATGAATAACAGATAGTTTGTCTATGAACAATAAAATTGAGATTTTTATTAATATCAATGTTTTATACTTATATGTTTTAGCTTAAATGCATGGGTAGGCTTAAAATAAGTTGTAAAAGTAGTCGAGATCCAAAAATAGAGGTTTTATGAGTCGCGACCTAAAAGTTGCGTTTTCAGCCAAAGAAAGACGTTTTTCGGAATTCTGTCTGCGCGACCTTGTAGACCATACCTATTCCCGTCGTTTTGAGTACCTGGATTGCTCTGTTCTGAGTTCGTTTGTAGAAGTTATGATGAAAACAAACAGAAGGCAGCAGCAGTGTAGTATACACAGGAACAGACAGACATACAACATCATATAGCTCTCCCTGCTATCAACCAAGAAGTGGATTGTTTCTTCATGGTAGAGTATGGAAATTGAGATTATGAAGGATATAATTATGTTTTTTTACTTTGATTATCATGTTGAATTTGTTGCACGAGTATGTTTTTTTGGCTATTTTGTAGGCGATGCAGAAATCAATTTGTGAAACTAGATCTGTGCAAAGTGTCATGATAAAAATCTAACCTTTACGGATCGCTTAGCGATCACGTTCTTATATTATTCTCGCAGGTATACTTGGTTTAAAAATCGTGCAGGCTTTTCGAGAAAAAGAAGGATAAAAGCACAACGGGTGGTGCGTTTGGGAATCATTCACATATCTCCTCTTCTGCGAGTGCGAGTGCGAGTGCGAGTGAGACGCTCCATGCAAGCGAACTGAAGCACGGGGGTGGTCAGGAGGTTCGAGCTCCGTACAATGGAGTGCGCCCATATATTTTGTTCCTCTCTTGTATCAAAACTCTACAAAGATTCATCAATACAAAGATCTCTTTCTCTATCTTTTGCTATCGATCTCTATTATTCGGTTCCCGTGACAATTGGTATTAGAGCAAGCTGAAGTTGAAAATAATTCTTTTTCTATGCCTATTTGGAAATTCTTGCGTGAGAATATTGGTGAGAGGTATAAGAACAGATATCACTTGTATAAGAAAAATCTGTATTATTATGACTGCTTGTGTATTCCTGCAAATTCTGCTTTTAAGTGTCATATTCTGCATCAGTGTCATAATTCACCTTTTTCTGGTCATCCTGGATTGAATAAGACACATGAAAAGATTAAAAGTTCATTCTTTTTCCGCGTATGAAATTGGATGTTAAGAATTATGTGTGTGAATGCTTTCAATGTCAACAAGTTAAGATTGAACATAAGAGGATACTTGGTGACCTTCAACCCTTAGACATTCCTTTACAGAAGTTGGAGTCTATATCCATGGACTTTATCATTATACTTCCTACTACTCGTGGAGGGTATGATTCGATCTTTCTGGTGGTAGATAGACTCACAACACAAGCTCACTTCTTTTCTGTAGAAATAACTCATACTGCATTGACCATTGCACACTTGTTTATGAAAGAGATATTTTGTTTGCATGGCATGCCCAAGAGCATAGTGTCCGATACAGATTCTAAGCTCACTTCTCATTTCTGGTGAGCGACTTTTGACTCTATAAGTACCCAGTTACGCATGTCTAATGCTTTCCATCCTCAAACCGATGCGGAAACGGAGAGAGTGAATCGTATTTTAGAAGATATGTTACAAATGTATGTCAATGAAAACCAATCTAATTGGAATGAATATTTTCCTTTGGTTGAATTTGCATACAACAGTTCATATCATTCATCTATTAGGATGACTTCGTTTGAGGCGATGTATGGCTATAACTGTCCCACACCTATAAATTTTCTTAGTTCGAGGAATAAGGTAGAACTGTCACGTGAAATGCTTGAGAAAATGGATATCGAGTTGGCCAAAATCAGGGGGAATATTAGAGAATCTCAAAAGATACATAAACTGTATTATGACAAGAAACATCGTGTTGTGGAGTATGAAACTAGTGATATGGTTTTCTTAAAGGTCATTCCTGAGAAGTCTCATTTGATTCTTGGAAAGGATAGAAGATTGTCTCCATGATTTGCTGGACCATTTAAAATTTTGAAGCGCATTGGTTCATTACCTTACAAATTGGAATTGCCTTCTCATGTTAAAGTGCATCATGTATTTCATGTGAGTATGTTCCTAATGTGCATCATGTTTTATAAAACAAAGATGACGGACCATTGACTGTAGAACCAGACTTAGTACTAGATAGGCGTTTTAAACATCTGAGAAATAGAGACATTGTGGAAGTTTTAGTTAAGTGGCAGAACTATCCAGTAGAGCATGCATCATGGGTTGATCTTAGTGTTTTGCAAAGAGAATTTTCCTCTCTTTAGACCAACTCTGAGGACAGAGTTAATTTTGATAATGGGAGAATGTAATAGGACTAGTCTTTGAAGTTCTTAAAGTCGAAAAGAATGTAGCAGGGCATATCTTTCGTTAGCACGATTTGAAAGATTGTTGAATAGTCTATTAAATAGATCTTATACGAATGAGTTGAGATATTAAGAGAGAACATATATTCTTTTTTTTAAATAATACACTAAAGACGGATTTGATAAAGATTAATGAATAACAGATAGTCTGTCTATGAATAATAAAATTGAGAATTTTATTAATATCAATGTTTTATATTTATGTGTTTTAGCTTAAAATGCATGGGTAGGCTTAAAATAAGTTGTAAAAGTAGTCGAGATCCAAAAATAGAGGTTTTATGAGTCGCGACCTAAAAGTTGCGTTTTGAGCCAAAGAAAGACGTTTTTCGGAATTCTGTCTGCGTAACCTTGTAGACCAGACCTATTCCCGTCGTTTTGAGTACCAGGATTGCATTGTTCTGAGTTCATTTGTAGATGTTATGAGGAAAACAAACAGAAGGCAGTAGTAGTGTAGTATACACAGGAACAGACAGACATACAACATCATATAGCTCTCCCTGCTATCAACCAAGAAGTGGATTGTTTCTTCATGGTAGAGTATGGCAATTGAGATTATGAAGGATATAATTATGTTTTTTTACTTTGATTATCATGTTGAATTGGTTGCACGAGTATGTTCTTTTGGCTATTTTGTAGGCGATGCAGAAATCAATTTGTGAAACTGGATCTGTGCAAAGTGTCATGATAAAAATCTAACCTTTACGGATCGCTTAGAGATCACGTTCTTATATTATTCTCGGAGGTATACTTGGTGCAAAAATCGTGCAGGATTTTCGAGAAAAAGAAGGATAAAAGCACAACGGGTGGTGCGTTTGGGAATCATTCACATATCTCCTCTTCTGCGAGTGCGAGTGCGAGTGAGACGCTGCATTGAAGCGAACTGAAGCTCGGGGGTGGTCGGGAGGTTCGAGCTCCGTATAACGGAGTGCGCCCATATATTTTGCTCCTCTGTTGTATCAAAACTCTACAAAGATTCATCAATACAAAGATCTCTTTCTCTATCTTTTGCTATCGATCTCTATTATTCGGTTCCCGTGACATACCATCACACCATTTCCAAGTACCTTTGCACTTCAATATTACCAAAATTACCAGGCTTCACAAAGAGAGAAATATGTTTTTTTTCCAATTCATCATTGTAACCCTTCCACTCATTGGTAAAAGTGGGTGGTTGCATATCAACTTGCACCCCCTCCAAACAAAGAGCCTACGGATTTGAAATTCATCGCATCCAGCAATCCACAAGCATATGAATCCAATTGAACAGCATTGGCATCATCTTCACTTGGAGATTTGTAAACCTATTTGAAGCATGAACAATACCGTATGTCATCATGGACCATACCATTTTGCATGTTTACATCTCCTTGGATGCATCCATGCTTTACAACATCTTTATCATCCTTTTCTTCACAACATGACAATTATTGCATAACCAATATACCAAAAGCACTGTAATGTCTCTACTTTTATATTTATATGTGTGTGTGTGTATGTGTGTATGTGTGTGTGTGTGTGTATGTGCATGTATGTGTGTGTGTGTGTGTGTATGTGCATGTATGTGTGTATGTGTGTGTGTGTGTGTGTAGTAGAAAACAAAATGGGAAGAGGGAGGATGTGCTTTTGTGTTTACCTCTTCTTTCTAGCGCGGTTGAGCTTTGACTACGTTGAGCTTCCAAAGATGATGGCGGAATAACCCCTTGCCGAAACTTGGACAAAACCCTCTTCGATGAAATTTGAGAAGCTTGGAGAAGGAGAGAGGGGGAAGGGAGAGGTAGGATGGGGGGAGGGAATTCCCTTATTCCCTTTGACTCTAACTATATGTAATTTTTCTAATGGAATTAAGTGCTTTTCTACTTATTGATTTTTTAGGACACATGACTAAATAAACAACCTTTCGCGTGTGCAAGACATCGACTGGGATGATCGTGGTCCTCCTGAAGGCCAAGAGCGAGATGTTGGCTCAAGAAAAAACTACCTTGTCCTTACGCCAAGTGCAAAAGGGCAATTCCTCTCTTGAGGGGCATTGCTTTGGAGCACGCGGAGAACGAAGGGCTTTGGCGTCCGCAGAAAAGCGCTCGGAGAGATGATAGCGTGACTCAGCCCGTCACTTGCGGAGGTGCCCCATTGGTCTATGTTTGGTGGTGTGCACTGACACGCAAGGCTGAACGGCAGTGGCAAGAATGACTTGGCAATCTGGGTGCACCGCATGGTGATCCTCCCGTTGGCTCTACGTCGCACTTTGAGGTAGAGGATGAGCACGTGTTGGACATGTGTGATGAGTTACTAGGTCATGAGCGCAATGTGTGCGAGGAAGATTGTTAAGCCCCGCACTAAACGGGCTGCTCAAACAGAGGATAGATTCATGATGAGTTCCCTAACACCTCTTTATGATGGTGCACGGTACTTAGTGCTCCGAGCATCGTTGGAAGTACTCAACTTGCAAGTAAAATTCAATTCGAGTAATGCAAGTGTCGATGCACTACTTTTGTAACTATGGAATGTGGCTTTTATATACTCTCTCCTTCTCTCTTTATGGTTTCGTCTTCTAGAAATTATACTAATACGCATGTTTGTTGTAGTTTCATGGGCAAAATGTTGCCAAAAGATCACCACATGCCTCCAGATCTTTGGAGAGCTAGATCGTGTATCAGTGCACTTGGACAGATCGTTGGAGAGCTAGATCGTGTATCAATGCACTTGGAATGGAGTATGAGCGCATCCATGCGTGCATCAACCATTGCATGCTATACCGCAATGAGCATGCATATGCTACCTCATGTTTCGTGTGCGGGTAGGCACGATACAAGACAGGTGTGAGTGGGGCGCACCTACCCCACAAGGTATTAAGACATTTTTCATTAATTTCTCGCATCCAGCACATGTTTAAAGCAAACCTATCGTGGAGCTTCTCGCGTAGCACGCAAACCATCACTCAAATGATGGAATGATGTGTGTCCCATCCGATTCACCTATAGGGAGGCACATCAAAACTCAATGGCTAGAGTTTCGGTTGGAGCCGTGACACTTGAGGCTTGGGTTAGCAAGTGATGGTCTCAACACCTTGGGCACTAAGTCTACTTCATGGAGCACTTGGTCTGTGGTGATCGTCAACTACAATATTCCACCATGGGATACAACCAAGAAGGGCAATATACTTCTTTTCTTGCTTGTTCCAGGGAAGTACATAGTGTCAAGTATTGACATTTACCTCGAGCCCCTCACCTAGGAGTTGGAGGAGTTATGGAGAGGCATTCCTGTTGTCAATGCCGCACTTGCAAAGGGGGGGAGAGAGGCTCAAGTGAGGGGAATCCTTATGTGGACTATGCACGACTATCTTGGGCTTGGAGAGATTTTTGGTAACCCACTGTCCTCCATCTCTCTTTCCCTCATTCCCTCTCTCCCTTTAGCATCTCTCTAACCATATGATATGTATGCAGGGTTGTCCACATCCGAGCACAATTCATGTCCTACTTGCGGGCCATCATTGGTGACAGGGAGGTCGAATGCCATGCCATGGCAAGTGCATCATGTGAAACTAAATTATCTACCTCACTCTTAATGCTTTTGCTACGTGGGACCAAATGCTATTATGTACATAGTGTGATATATGCGAAAATAGATGCCACGATTGCAGCTTTGTATATACCTTGCGACCACAGCGAGGTAGTATGGCATGATTTTTCACATAAATATATGAGTTTTTTGCTTTAGAGATGTACAAATGTCAAGTGTATCGAAGTGGCACGCTCGTTTTTCCTAGAAAGTTCAATGCGGGCGATCTCGGCCAAAAATAGCAGGTTTCATGCGCTGACGAAAGAGATGCATCCAGAGTGCTTGGAAAGTGGTAAAATGAGGTTCAAGATAAAATCTAGGCCCGATGGTATTTTTCCACAATTTTAGGGACCCAGCTTGTTTGGGCTTATTACGGGCAAAAAAGAGGCATTTTTGGACTAAAAATTGTCGAAAATGATTAAAAACGGCTCAAAATGCCACATCAATCATGGTGCCATGACTATGAGAACTAAGAGAGAATCTTAAAACATCAATGTCAGCACTACAAACTCCTTTGTGAAGGGATACTAAGCCTGCACCTAAGGGGAGCATCTTAAAACATCAATGTTAGCACTACAAACTCCTTTGTGAAGGGATACTAAGCCTGCACCTAAGGTATGCTAGTGCAATCCCCTGCTGTTCCAACCCTATATTCAAGGCTGTGAGGCCACCAATTAGGGTTTCCCCTCTTCAAATAACCACTTGGGAATGAATAATGAAGTTCTGAAGCTTCCATGAAATGGGTATGATGGATAATTGAAGCATTTGTGTAGGGTTTTTATCAGGGCGACAGAGCACTGCAACTGTGTAATTGGCAGTGAGGCTACACCAAATCATTACACACGCAAGATTTTTGAGCTGATATTGGTTTTTTTTCAAAGAGAAGCTTTCATGGCTGGAGTTTGTTCTTTTTGAATGTGTTTTTAGCCTCATATCTTCTACGACTTGCTTGATTTTTTTGCAAATTCTCACAATCAAAGGCTGGACGCTTTCCTGTTGAGCTTATATGTGAAGCTACTCAATATATGGCTTGAGCTTATATGTGAATCTACTCAATATATGGCTTCTCTATATATGGCACCCAGGTCCCCTCTATATATACATCATCTCATGTGTATTCTACACACTTTGGGGTTCTATTTCTGTGCTCTCTCTTTCTCTCTCAACATTTCCTAGCCGCACTCCGTACTTCTTGAAACAAGTTTGGTGAACCCGACGCAAAATATGCTAGGGTGAGGGTTCAAAATCTTCATTGAAGGTATCAAAACAAAGGTTTAAATCTATGAAGCAAAAAGAGTAATAGGGGGTTCGGTTTGATCCTGTCAGAATGCAAATGTTTCAAGCTTTTGCGGTATTTATGCAGCAGCAACAAGCTGCGGAAAGGAGGGAGCTTTCCTCAACTAGAGCGCTTCAATTTGTGGTGAATAAAATGGACCGATTTAAAGGTAAAGATGTAAAAAAGTATCTTTGTGGATATGTAAAGGAGATGGAGCTTCATCGAGTGCCCAAAGCAAAGATGGTTCAAAGTTTTGAACTAGCTGTGGTTCCCGAGATCAGAGAGCATGTAAGGGGAATTAAAAAAGAGCATGGGGCAACTTGGGAAACGTTCAAATTAGCCTTGAAACAAGAGTATTTTATGGAAGACTCTGAAAGGGTGACAAAGAGGACTTTTCTAGAGTGGGTAGTTTGGCCAAAAGAAGGACTTTCGCCTACCAAAACTGCTAAGGGAGTTTGAATGCCGCTATGATCAACTTTCAAGAACTGAGAAGGCTACCCTAAACTCAGAGAAGACAGAGCTCTTTTTGCAAGATGCAGGCAAAGAGATTCAAGAGAGGTTATAGTTACTGCTTGAGGATAAGGATGCGGAAGAGGGCTTAAAGACCGATTGGAATGAGGTGGAAGATACAATTTCACTGCTAGCCAAGGGAAAACGACGAAGAGACAAGATGATCATCAACCCTAGTCAAGCCCCAAGAGTCCCATCAAGCCTGTGATTGTGGTTCCAAAGAGTGACCAATCCATACTCGATGATATTGTTAAGGGAATGCAAGAATTGAAGTTAAAGCTTACAAGGCTAGAAGAGAAGGGGAAACCATCAGGTCAATCAACAGTGAAACAACCTCAAAGCAGAGAAGGTCTTGTAAATAGATGCATATGGTGTGATAGTACCAACCATGGCAGGAGGGATTGTGAAATTTTCAAAGATGTTTTGACAAAAGAGCTTGTTTTCTTAAAAGATGGCGGAATTCACTTACGTGAAACAGGTAAGCTATTGGGTACAAAATTTGGCAAAGGTGGAATAAGGAAGCTAGTTGAGGACATGACTACTCGGCATTCCATCTCAATGGTTGAGGCAGCCGCCTATGGGTTGAAGGTGGAACCTATTAAGCAGAAAGAAGTCAAGGTTGGAGAAGAAGCATCTAATGGTATTGGAGAGTTGTGGCCATGGGCAATAAAGTCTACTATGAAAGGTAAAATGACTAGAGAGGTTTTACACGAAGCTGGAGACTGCATTCGGCTAGAAGCAGGTTGGAATGACCCTGTTGACTCTTTGTCAGTGCATGGATACATTGCCAAATGTCAAGCCAATGAGGCCGTTGTCAAAGAGAAACGTAGGCGTGACAATGGGGATGAAGGGCCTTCAAAACGGGCGACGAGGAGTGGGGGAAAAAATGACACAGTGCCTCCTAGATCACCTTCCTCGTAACAAATGCCTGTCCTTGAAGTGCCTATGCAAGAAGCCTCTACAGAAAAGAAGAAGGATGCAACTAAATCCAAAGCAAAGGGTTCGGCCTACAAGCTCCAATATTACATAGAGGCGACAACAGACCTCAAAAAGGTTTTGAAAGAGAGGATTTTAAACAATAAGGTGGAATTTACATTGGGTGAGGTACTTGGAATAGAAAAAAGGGAGTTCCATGAAGAGATAATTGATATCATGAAGAGGAAGCAGCAATCTCTTACTGAATCTATCCATGTAGTGGGTGAAGAAGAGACTTTAAATACACAAGGAGCACAGGTCTATGGTGAGCAAGGTGATCAAACTATTGTTGGATGGTAGAAGTTTAGGGGAGGAGTAAAAGAGGTTCACTTCTTGGATGAAGAAAATGAAGTCGAGACCACTCACAAGAGTTACTACTTGAAGAGTCACTGGGCAAGAGCAACTATTGAGACCCTAGTGAAAGTGGGAGACTAAGAAGAGCCATACATTGTGCTGATAGATCATGGTCCATAAATTAATCTTATGTCAAAGAGTTTATATCAAAAGGGAAAATGGCCAATTGATATAAATCATGGATGGATGATCCGTGCAGCAAACAACTCATCAAGAGAGTTGTACGGAGCTTGTCCAAATGTAAAGGTGACTATAGGGGATGTAAAAGATTACTAGAATTTCTTTGTACAGGAGATGTCTACATACCCTCTTATCCTTGGGTAGCCGTACATCACTGCTACTCGCATGGAAACCAAGGTGATGAACGATGGGTCAGCTTATGCTAGGATAAGGAGCAGGGATGGGAAGAGTGCAGTACAATTTCTTACTATTTCTGTGGACCATGAAAGAAACCATGAAAGTCTTCGAGAGCAACCCTTGCCAAAGACAAACAAAGAATTCAAGGACTACAAGGATATGAGGGGTTTTGGCCATGTACCATTGTAGAGCGGGATTGCACTGGTACAAGAAGGGAAAGGTCCTCGCATGATGTATATGCAAAGGAGATGTTTTCTACAGGTTTTGTAGGATTAATTACAGACAATGTATCTATTGCTTTTACAAAGTGTAAGGACTCAAAGTGTGAGGACTCAAAGTGGAGTGAACGACAACATGTAAATAGTGTACAAAGAGGTTTGAAGATAAATGGTTTGCAAGAAGATCATGAATGCATTGCAGGTTAGTTGATGAGTCTTCGTTTGTGGATACTATGCAAGACTCGGAGTCTTTAGTGTATTTCAATTTGCATATGGGAAGTGAGGTTGTGAAAGTCTGCTCTATAGAAATGTATAAAGTAATGAGGATTCCAAAAATGCTAAAGGTGTTGATGTACGAGTGGAGACCAAGTACAAGTCTTCGGCAAAGAAAGTGAAACTAGTGGCATTACCTCTACCAAAATATTTCACAAATAAGATGGAACAAGATGCTTTGCAACCTAGCCTTCGTGACCCAAGCAAGGTTGGACACAAGTTGACACAGGAATCTTTGAAGGAGTTAAAGGTCGGTTGCGAGAACGGTTTGACAAAAGCTGAAAAGAATATGCTTTGAAGACATGCTTGCCAAAGACGGAAAAGATTTTTCATTTGAGCCTCATGATCCATTCTTGCTCCTATGGTGATCTCCACTATCCCTAATGTACCTTGGAACTTGAGGCCTATTCCAGTTCCAGAGGCTCATTTGCCAAAACTCATTAAGCTGCTTAATGAAATTATCAAGATGGGTATTATGGAGCCTTCTTGTGCTCCATATTCAAATTGGTGACTCACAACTCCAAAGAAAAATGGATCTTTACGCTTTATTCAGGATATGAAACTTGTAAATAAGGTGACAATCAGAATTGTGGATACAAGGCCAGTTGTAGATGAATTTGCAAAGGAATTTGCAAAAAGGGAAATATATTCTATGGGAGATTTTCCAACTAGCAATGGAAAGTAGGGACCTGACTACCATGAGGACACATTGGGGCCTCACAAGGATGTACCTTACCTCAGGGAGAAACTAATTCAGTTGCACATAAGATAAATGGTATGAACAAAGTCCTACGTGACTTCATATCTCAAACTACAATGCCTTTCCTTGATGATGTGCCAATCAAAGAATGTGATCTAGGTGATATAGATGTGGCTCTAGACTCGAGAGGGTGTCACAAGTATGCGGCAAACCATATCAATGATTGTGATAAGATCTTGTCAAGGTTGGAAGAAGTGAATCTTACCTTGTCTGGCCAAAAGCGAGTGTTTGGTGTGAATGAAGTTCTTATTGTAGGACATATGTGTGGGCCATATGGTAGAAGGCCTTGTCTTGCAAAGATTGATGTAATTCAAAGAATGAAAGACAAATTCATTAATGGCACTGAGGTTCGAAGGTTCTTGGGTGCATGCGTGTTTTATGTTATCTGGATTCCGCATTATGCACACGTAGCATGGCTTTTGTATCAACTTTTGAGAAAGAACCAAAATTTTCAATGGGAAGAAATGCATATACATGCCATGAGGAAATTAATGAAGTTGTTGCTTATGTCACCAACTTTGAGGAAAGTAAACTATGATTGTGGAAGACATGTGATTGTGACAGTAGATACTAGCCCCACAAGAATTGGATGGGCGATTGGCCAAGAGGATGAAGATGGTAAGAGATATGTAGTGAGATTTAGAGCAAAAGTCCTAAGTGCTCGTCAAGGCAATTATCCACAAGTGAAAAGGGAATTATGGGGAGTAGCTACAACCCTGAAATGTGATAAATAGTATTTGATAGGTGCAAATGTAATAGTGCAGACTCATTGTCTACCTCTTCTTGGAATGATCACAAGATGCTTAACTCCCGACATTGCTATGTTGAGATGGATTGCCTACATAAATTCCTTAAATCCATAATTTAAGCATATTGGAGGGAAAGATAATCTAGTTGTGGATATGCTTTCAAAAGCAAGGTATGAAAATGAAGAAGAAATGCTTATTGAGGGTGATGATGTAGGCACAAGGTTTTATTGTAGCTCTTATGCACAAGGTTTTATTGTAGCTCTTATGCAAAGGGTGATCATGTTTTCCTGTCAAATGCACTTGAGTCATTTACAGAGGACCTATATCAAGGTGAGTGGTTGCTCATTGGACGCTATCTGAGCACTTTGACAAGGCATGGAGGGTGGACAGATCAAGAGTTCAAAAGAATACGCAGAAAAGCCTATGGATACTTTTTGAAAGATGGATACTTGTGGAAAAATCCAAAACAACTAAACGGGATGCCGTTGAGAGTTGTGAATGATAAGGATGCTCAAAATGAGCTTATGAAAAAGTTTCATGAGATTTTTTATGCTGGACATAGAGGTGTATGGGCCATATTTACTAAAATGAAAGAGAGGTATTGGTGGAAAGGTATGTATAAAGATGTATCTCACTTTGTGGAGTCTTGTAAAACATGTCAAATGTATTCAAATGTACGTCATCGTGATGGGTTGCACCCTACTTACCCATTGGCCATGTACTACAAGTGGGTAGTAGATCTGGTTACAATGCCATTGGGCTTATGGAAAATGAGATACATAGTGCTTGCATGAGAAGACTTAACCAACCAAGCTGAAGGTCATGCTTTAAGAACGAAAAGCACAGAAGGGATATGTAAGTTCTTCTTGGATGATGTAATTAGCCGTTATGGCTGTATTGGGAAAATAATGGCGGACAGGGGTGAGTTGGATGTTGACAAAGGAAGGGATTTTTTCTCTTGATTGGGCATTAAACTCGCTCTCACTACTGCATACAATCCTGAAGGGAATGGTAAATCAGAACGTGGGCATCCTCCTATCATTAAAGCTTTGTCTAAGGCTTGCAAAGGTAAAATGGGAGAGTGGCCTAGGTTATCGCCTTATGCTTTATGGGCTGATCGTACAACTCATAGCTCAATTACTGGTTATATGCCTTTTAAGTTGATGTATGGTTAGAAACCTATAATGCCAATTGAGGATGTAATTCCCACATGGAATGTATTACCTTGGGAAGATGAAATAAGTAGGGAAGACCTTCTTGCTTTGCGCATACAGCAATTATAAAGAAGGCCTCAAGACATTGAGATTGCAATAACACGATTAAAAGATGCAAGCCTTGAAGAATAAGGACAGATTTGGAAAAAGGCACAGGCTTAGACCTAGAGCTATTGAGGAAGGTGATCGGGTGTTGGTGTATGATAGCAGTCTTGATAACCAACATTCAGGGATAAGAAATCTTTCAAAGAGATGGTTAAGCATGTACGTGGGAATGCAACTTATACCTTGCATGAGTTGGATGGTATAGAAATGAAGATTCCCATTGCAGGGAAAATAATTAAATTGTTCAAAAGAAGAGGTGATATAGATCCCTTTGTTTCACAAGAAATTCAACATGAAGGCTCCGATGAACATGTTATGGATGAGGATGAAGAAAGAGATGATGATGCACTGGACTTTGCTGCAAGTGATGATGAAATCGATATGTATGTTGACTTAAATGAGGACCGAACCTGCAAAAGCTACGTGTGGCACATGCCGGAGGATGGTGCCGGTTTAGAGGGGGTGGATGTCCTGCCGTGGCACGTGCATCATGTGAAACTAAATTATCTACCTCACTCTTAATGCTTTTTCTATGTGGGACCAAATGCTATTATGTACATAGTGTGATATATGCGAAAATACCCTGTATATACCTTGCGGAGACAACGAGGCCCTTGACATGGCACTATGGCATGCTTTTTCACAAAAATATATGACTATTTCGCTTTA
Organism: Adiantum capillus-veneris; assembly: GCF_014529385.1. NCBI lineage: Eukaryota > Viridiplantae > Streptophyta > Polypodiopsida > Polypodiales > Pteridaceae > Adiantum > Adiantum capillus-veneris. The sequence goes on from NC_140958.1 coordinate 39,419,329, forward strand.
GAAATGTACAAATGTCAAGTGTATCAAAGTGGAATGCTCGTTTTGCCTAGAAAGTTCAATGAGGGCGATCTCGGCCAAAAATAGCAGGTTTCATGCGTGGATGGAAGAGATGCATCGAGAGTGCTTGGCAAGTGGTAGAATGAGGTTCAAGATGAAATTTAAGCCCAATGGAATTATTCCACTATTTTAGGGATTTTCCCCCAGCTTGTTTGGGCTTTTTATGGGCAAAAAAGGGGCATTTTTGGGCTAAAAATGACCAAAAATGGTCATAGAATGGTCTAAAATGACCCAAATCTGGTAAAAAAGGCTCAAAGTTCCACATCACTCATGGGGCAATGACTATGAGAACTAAGGAATCATTTTAGAACATCAATATCAGCACTAGAAGCTCCTCTGTGAAGGGATACAAAGCCTGCACCTAAGGTATGCTAGTGCAGTCTCGTGCTGTTTCAACCCTGCATTCAAGGCTATAAGGCCACCAATTAGGGTTTTCCCTCTTCAAATTACCAATTGGGAATGAATAATGAAGTTTTGAAGCTTCCATGAAATGGCTACGATAAACAATTGGAGCGTTTGTGTAGAGTTTTTATCAAGGCGGAAGTGCACTACAACTGTGTAATTGGCAATGAGGCTACACCAAATCATCACACACACAAGAGTTTTGAGTGAATCTTGGTTCTTTTTCAAAGAGACAATTTCATGGATGGAGTTTTGTTCTTTTTGAGTGTATTTTTAGCCTGAAGTCTTCTACGACTTGCTTGATTTTGCTGTGAGCTCTCACAGTAAGAGGCCCGATGCTTTTCTAGCCGCACTCTGCACTTCTTGACACCGACCCCTTGCACAAGGTAATATATCCAAACAAACATCATTTATTACCCCAAGGGCATAACAAGCACAAGGCTCCAACAAATGGGAAGGCTCCTCTAAAGCTTATAATGTCAGATTGGAAAACCATCTCGGAGGAACACCACAACAACAATCCGGCTCCGTGTCCTCTACCAAAAGGTATGTCAAGATATTCCATATTTTTAAGGCTTCCATATTGGAAGGACTTAAAAATACAACACCTCTTGGATCCCATGCACATATTCAAGAATGTAGCCCAAACACTATGGGACCACATTATTGGCAAGGACTCTTTGGGTGCGAGGGAGGATTTGAGACCTTTTAAATGTATCCCCGCCTTTGCTACTCCACGGTGTGTCCCAAATGGAAAGATTGTGCTTCCTAAAGCACCATGAATGCCAGAAAAAGAAGAATTAGACAAGGTGAAGGGTACCATCGCCTCTATTCACACACCAACAGGATACATCAGGTCGCTAAAGGGAGCTTTCACAAAAGCGAAGAAGGGTGGAAGTGTTCAATTGTATGGGTTGAAGTCCCATGATTGGCACAAGATGCTTCATGTAGTCTTCATACTCCCTATTCTTTCTGTAGTTTTTGTGTATGACTATCACTCACTTTCCCTTTCCCTGATTTACAACGTAGTTCATTCTGTCGGCGGTGAGTATGTGTATATGTCGGTACAAGAAAGTCGGGGACGCTATTTTCAAACTAGGAGAGCTAGTAAGGTACACCACAAGACTCCACTCAACTACACCTTTTTATGTACACAATAATTTCAACTAGCACTTAGTGTATCCTTGTGTGTTTTCTTGCAGATTTACAAGGAGATCGAAATAGATGCTATCTCTGCTCCTCAAACACTTGCAATAGAAACTGTGTGCTATTGAAGATGCATTTCCTCGATCGGTCCTTATTAGTCAAATTCACCTCTTGGTTCACATGGTGGAGGAGATAGCTATATGTGGAGTAGTGCACGCACGATGGATGTTCTTCTTAGAGAGGTTTTTAAGGACTCTCAAAGATTTTGTGAGGCTACGGTCTCAACAAGAGGTATGTATGGCGAAAGGGTGGATTGTTCAAGAGGAATTTGTTTACATATCAGAGTATTATCCTTCAACGCCTCGCATGTGGGCAGACAAGGCAGATGCAAGGATGATTTCACACTTGACAACTGGAAAGGGGAAACTACTGAAAATGGATATGAATCTATCCCGAGTGGTCGATAACTTTTGCATTCTCAATGCAAAGATTATGACCAAGTGGGTGGACTTGTGGACAGTGGCAAAGGCAAGGCGTTTGCAAGAGAGGGAAGCATGGAAACAAGCACATGGAGGAAGGAGGGCACCCCCAGTGCCTAGACACCTTGCATGTTTCCCAGATCTCATTAGTGCATAGTGGATTCATGAGAGAATGACCGAGGCAAAAGCTCACGGAGAAGACATCACCAACAAAGAATGGGAATATGCCAAGGCTGTATACCAAAGGTAGAATACTCACATACCTAAACCATATTGTCTCGCTATTTCTTGAAATTATCTTTAATATGTATTTGATTTTTTTATTTTATTTTTTGTAGTGCCTTTCCTTTAACTCCATGTAGTCAAATGGTCTTCACTTTCGTACGTGCCACATTGATGAGTGTAGAACCACCATGGATTGTGCCATCATGGGAAACTTTGACACAGACGGTGATGAAGCCAGCTACGATAGAACTATTGAGATAATACTAATGGTTAGTTTTAGAACCTTTCATAACTTCATCTTCGAGTGCAAGTGGTTTGCAAATGTGTCTAGACGACATGAGAATAGCCTCTACATGGTGGACTCTAGTGTGCATCACACAGGAAGGTACGACAATTTAATTTTACCGCGCAATTGTGAGTAGGTGGGTGACATGTAACTTTTTTTTTCTTATTTACTTGTAGAATTAGTTATACAAATGTTACTCACTTTGAGCTTCTATTTTATAGGTCATCTATATCCTAGCAATCCACAAACCAAAACTTTGGTTCATAATTCTCGTAACACCTCGGGGGAGAACCATTTTTTCCACTAATGAAGTGGAGACTATCTTCAACCCTCTTCCACCTCCGACTTTGGATGAGGTGGAAGTAGAGGAGAGGGAGGTCGATGAATCAAGTCCAGCGGCAGCAAGTCTTAGCGAGAATGATTCTCATGATGATGAAGATGATGAGATGGAGGATGACAAACTTGAAGTTGATGAAGCTAGCAATGCATCCACAAACGACAATTCCAGTTCTCTCTTTATTGATTTAGGAGCCATGGGCTTAGAATTGGATGATTCTTCATGTAGAGATATTTTGGAAGATGATTCATAAACATTTTACAGTTATGAAGGTTTTTGGTCGTGTAATCCATTCACCTCTCTCTCCCTCCTCTTCCTCTCTTTAGATTTGAGAATATGCTCAATTATGTTAATCAATTGACAATGATTATTTTAGTTGTGACCAAGTGTAATCTTATATCCCCCGTCTCCTTCTCCCCCCCCTCTCTCTCTCTCTCTCTCTCTCTCTTTATTTCTTGTCTTTTTTATATTTAAGGGTTTTGTCCTCATACTCCTCTTATAACGCTATTATGAAGGCAGATAGTCTAAATTTTGACAAAAAATTATCGTAACCCCCTCCTTGATGACAAGATATTACCAAGGGTATGTGCTGTGCTTGGGCATTAAAAATTGTTTCTATGGAGGACTTGTAATGTAGCCCTATTATGCATAGATAGTCAATGAATGGAAATAATAATGTTGTGCAAGATGTGGGTATAAGCAATTTCCTTATTGGCATTTTTGGCGAGGCTTCCTAATCTAAGCAATGTGATGATCTTTGAAGATCCTATGTCGTTTCCTTGATTGAAGGTTGTAAAGGTTTTTTGAAGGCTTACTTATCTAATTGATGATTCTTTGGAATCCAGTTTAGCCTTGTGGTTGGTTTTGGTATTTGGCATTGTCCCTCGATGGTGAGTTCAGTTCTATCTGTACTGTAATTGTAGGAAGAATTGAAAGAATCCAAGCGATGGTGTAGTAACAATAGTTGTATTGGTTTCCTTTGGGAACCACTTCTTTGTGATTACTGGCTATTTTATTGATGCTTCTTGTTTAGAAATCCATACTTGTCCCTGCTTTGTTTGTGTTTGAAGAGACTTATTTGGGATCCACCTTATCTTTGTGTGAGTCTTTAGTGGTCTTTGCTTCAACCCTTCTACGCTTTGGTTGGGCATGAGATCTAGACTTTGGAAATTGATATTTTGACTGTTTCGGAATCCAAATAAATTTTTAACCTCTCTGTGCTTGAATCAGCTTCTTTGAAACCCAAATATGGGTTGTGAAAGCTTTTGACTTTACGATTTTCTTAGTCATTCTTACACACTTCAAATTTTTTTCTTTTGGTATTGGATCTTGTGAGTTTTCATCAAAGGTCTTTATCTTCTTGATCCATACTAGTTTTTGGCCGAGCTAGCTCTTTTGTATCCACATTTGTGAAACTTTTTGGTTTTGACTTGTTGCTCTTTTCTTTTGGACTTCTTTGTTTGTTATGGAAGATGCTAGTGACAATGATGATGAGTTTCTGGTATGGGATTTCATAAGAATCATCACTATCGCTCCTATCCTAAGCAAGGTTGCATTCTAGCACTTCACCTGGCTATGGAAAGTTACTGTTTTTTTTCTCGTAGATGTGGACAATCAAAAACCCATTCATTGGTTAAAGTGTCTTTTTTGCCACCTACTAGGTTGTTTGAATTTCCGTTGTTGGCATCTTCTTGAAGCTCCAAGTGTTCTACGGAGTCATAAAACTAGTTTTCTTCTTTGTCTTCATTTTCGTGGATCACACTCACTGCAAAGTAAGAAACAATATCATAGACATCTTCATTACAAAACTTTGTTGCCGGATTGTCTTGAATAGCGTATACATTGAGAGAAACCACAATGTATTTCCGTTCAAGTGGCTCTAATGATTCCTCAAGAAAGGGTTCTAGGATATAGTCCTTATCTTCAATTGCCCTTTCTAAAAATACACTTCTTTTGCTTTAAGATTCCACATTGCAAAGCTCCACGCATACACACCTTGTTAGGCTCACCCAACCATGCTGGAAACTCTGATTCTGTTACAGTAGAAGAATCAGACTCCTCCATATGTGTTCTTGTAACATCCTTGTAATTATGGTCCTTAATATTTATTCTTGTTGTGGTTTCTATATGTCACAGGTAGATATGGTCATAACCCTAGTCTTGAACCATTTTTAATTGTCACATGAATGGTTTTCCTAGGATGATATCATAAATTGTTTCTCCTTTAGAAGTCAACAATAGAATTTTTTTTTCATATTCAATGCCACAAGAAGTAACAACTAATTTTTCTAACAGTTCTATGGGATATTCCATGTGTCCGTCTGCAAGTTGTTGTCTCAACCTGGTAGCTCTCACTGTTGTTTTCCCCCATTTTTCCTAGATCTCTTTTGTTGTGATGGAAACACCAACTCCACTATCAAGGATTGCCATGGTTTTAATACCTTGTAATTCCAGAAGAAGAGTGGTGTTCCCATCTTCTCCCTCATAATACTCTCCAACATTGTTCAATGGCACTGGCCTAGTGTTGAGTTGAGGCATTTCCAGCTCTTTGATCCCTTTCTCGATTTGAGTCACTCATTTTTTCACACGAACTTTGTATAGGCATTTTCCCGTAGTAGCCCACATATTTGGTTGTATTTTGGGTAGCTCGGCTAACGTTATTGTGTAATTGATAGGTGTTGACAAAATGTGTATCAGGGTGAAAGCATGTTAACCTGTCATGCTTTTTCATGTCTCGGACAATGCTAACTAGCACAATTTTGACATATGCTAACTAGTACAATACCTTGAGCTACATCTCCAAGATCTATGACATATGATATATCAATAGAAAACACTTGAAACAAGGAATCCAAATGTACAACCTCCGAAAAATTTTGATATTATTTGTAAAAGATTTCTGGAGGCCCAACTTTTCGAAGATGTGCTAACTTGAAACTGCTAACTAGCACAAAAAGCGCGACAAGTTAACATGCTTTCACCCATCAACACTTTTGAATCAATGACCTTGTTGGAAGAAAATCTTTGTGATGAGACTCCAATGACATTTGACTTGGCCTCATACTCTCTCTTATAGGATGGTAGTGTTCTGAGCGAATGGGGTTGAATATCTGTAGACTATATAGATCCTTTATCTCCCCAATATGGTTCCACTTCTAGATTCATTTGAAATCTAGTCTCAATTTTCTCTATTTGTGGAAGAGACACTCCTCTTCCATCACCCATTTGGTGTACTCATCTACTTAACTCACTTGCTTCACTGGCCTCTCTGACTTGTTTCCACAATTTGTAAAGACAATCTATTTCTTTAGAGCTATCAGATATAGCTATGTGAAATCCCTTGAAAGAGTTATTCATGGTATTGAACACTATCCTTGGATCTAATGCGGGGTCCTTGAGATTTGTTCTGTGCTTGTGACTAGAATCAGCCTCATTTTATTCCTATCTTGGTGGGATTATTGGTGTAGATGGGACAAGGATCACACCCTCAGGTTTTCCAATTGGTGGTTCTAGTAAATCTTAGGCTGTTTGAATTATTTTCTGGCACATTTCCAGACTGCCCTTTTCTAGGTGGATATGTCATCCACCTCTGTTCTTGGGTTTGGTTGTTTTTGAGCCATGTTTCATAAGCTTTTAAGAGGTCGTCTAATGCTTGATGCATGCAACAAGAAAATGTGATCACAACAAATTCTGGATGTTAAAATTGCTCAAAATCACCACTTTTTGATCTTTACCTTCTTCTATCTTCAAAATTCTCCTTAAATGCAAAAGTATGTGTCCAAATGAGTTGAAATCTTGCAAGCAATCTTAAACCATCATTTTCCAACCCCTCTATGGTCGAAATTGCAATTGGATCCTCAAATTTGGCCTTGAGACAACATACGCGTATGATGTCTCTATGCTCAAAATTGGCCAAAACTTGGTCTGTAAGCTTATTTTGTTGTGCTTATTTTGCCTTTAGATATCACACACTGTAAGGCATTTTTTGGATTATCATAAAGTCATTAGATCATGCCAAAAAGCTTGCTAACTAGCGTCATGTATATATGTGTACATAGTGCTTCGAGTCTTAGACATGACCATGTAAAAATTCATGTACAAAGGTTTGGTTTTGTGCGTACGGATGTTTTGGGTTTTTCCAATCCCCAAAACATGGTTTTCAATAAGTATTTTTAGCCATGATTTATAGCTTGTGAATCGGACTTCTACATCATGAGTTATGTGCGCCTACAGTGGGTGGTCTTGACTTATAAAGTGGTTGCAGTTGCATGCGGCAAAGGCAACTGGGCCAGCTTGATGAGCTAAAATTAGAAATGCTGCAATTTTAAATTTTTGAAGATAGTGGAGGTAATGGTCTTGGAGACGTGCTTTACAATGTTGCATTTAGTGGCCGGAGCAGTGCACTATGCTCCCGGGGATTTGGTCATGAGAAGGTGTGACGTGACAGGGAGAGTGAAATAGATTGATGAACAAGAAAATACAGATTATGCACAGTGGATAGATAAACTAAAGAGTCTATATGGATGTAAGGTAATCATTACAAGAAGAGCATAGCTCATTTCATAACCTCTTGACCACCCTTGAGCTATCTCAATCTCAATCTCAATCACACTCTCACTCTCAATCACAATCGCAATTTCAATCTCAATCACACTCTCACTCTCAATCTCAATCACAATCACACTCTCAATCTCAATCTCTTGATGGAAAAAACCATCATAATCAAAATCGCAACACGGTCACAATCCCAATATCATGACACCTTGCACAGATCCTGTTTCACACTAAATAGCCAAAAGAAACAGGATAGACAAAAGAAAATACTCGTGCAACCAAATCAACATGACAATCAAATTCAAAGCATAATCGTGTACCATCACTTCTTTATTGTATGAAACAAAAGAGATATTACCTGTGTATATTTGTTTTTAAGCTAACCTCTTGTGCTGCTTGTAAGCTACCCTGCTGTTGCTACTAATTTTCTTTTGCATAACTTTGTTATATGAACTCAGATTATAGGCTTCTAGGTACTCAAAAGGACGAAAATAGGTCTAGTCTACAAAGCATCATGGACAAAATTGTGAAAAATGCCTTTCTTTGACTGAAAACGCAACTTTTAGGTTGCGGCTCATAAAATCTCTAATTTTGGGTCTCCACAACTTTTTCAAGTTATTTTAATCTTGTCCATGTATTGTAAGCTAAAACACATGAAAATAAAACATTGATATCAATGAAAACAACAATTTTAACTACGTGTTTACTTTACAATCTGCAGCCAAATGATCTTTTATTCAATAATTATTACTAAATACATCTTTAATGTATTGTGAAGAGAAAATATTTTATCCCTCTATACCTTGAACTCCTTTGTGTATGACTAATACTCTCTATCTAATAAACTAAACAATCTTTTAAACCATATTTAACAAATGATCTAAACTATTGCATTCTTTCTAACTATAAGAACTTGAGAAAATAGTCCTATTATAGAAGGGGTCAAGCTGAAAATTTTTTGTGGGGAGATAAGGGACTTGGGGAAGAACGGAAGGAATGTTTCATTGGCACTGGGATAATCCCACATGAGAAGATGGAAGGATAAAGTGGGGGGTATAAGGGGAGAATGGGGTGCGCATTAAGGGTGTATCAAAGGTGAGAGGAGCTCTCGCAAGGCTTCCCTATGGGGGACTCATGGGCTTCATGGAGGGAAAGATGCATGGCCATTTTTGTGTTCCCACTATGTTTCGAGGCACCTTGCTCTCTTTTTGGTCCCTTGGAAACTTGCCACACCCACCTCCCTTGGGTCAAAGGTCACCAACACCTCATTTCTTGTAATAGAACTTATTTAAGAAAATTTATAAAGTTGAGAAGAATGTAATAGGCCATACCTTTTGTTCAGCATGATTTAAAAGATTGTTGAATAGTCTGTTGGATGGAGAGTATTATTCTTATGTAAATGAGTTTAAGGTATTGAGAGAGAAAATATATTCTTTTCTTTTTAAATAATACAATAAAGACATATTCAATGAAGGTTAATGAATAACATACAGTTTGCATATATACAATACCACAAAAACGTAGTAAAAAATGATGTATTTATGAATATCAATGTTTTATATTTGTGAACATATTTTTGGTGAACCTGATGTGAATCTATGAGGGTGAGAGTTTTTGGGTAACCATGGGTGATCATGGTGAGCAACACGGTTTGTATTTTGACATAGAAACAACGCAAATGTTTCAAGCATTTGCAATGTTCATGCAACAACAGCATGTCACTAAAAGAAGGAATATTTCAGTAACCAAGGCCATGCAAAGAGTTCGTCTTCAACAGAATGGATCTGTTCAATGGTAAAGATGTAACCAAGTACTTACACGAGTATGTGAAGAAGATGGAGCTGCATCGCGTGTCAGAAGGTGAGATGATTCAAAGCTTTGAACTGGTTGTTGCTCCAAAAATTAGGGAGCATGTTAGTGGATTAGTAGATGGGCATGGGAGAAACTGGGAAGAACTCAAAGTAGATTTAAAGGAGGAATATTTCATGGAGGACTTTGAGAAGAGTGACCGAAAGAACATTCTTAGAATGGGCAATCAAGTCAAAGCAAGGACTATCAATAACATAGCTACTTAGGGAATTTGAGTGGCACTATGCACAACTCCCCAGGACAGAAAGGGCCACACTAGATGCAGAGAAGATAGGTCTTTTCTTACAAGCTGCAGGTAAAGAGTTTCAAGAAAGTTTGGAGCTTATTCTTGAAGATAAAGATGATGCGAAAGGACTAAATACCGAGTGGAATGAGTTTGAAGGTGTACCACAAAGAAGAAGGGACAAGATGGTAGTAAACACTACAAGTCCTTCCACCTCATCTTCTGGCAAAATTGTAAACCATACTTTTATCGCTCCTAAGTCTGATGGATCCATGCTAGATGATCTTGTGAGGGAAATGCATAACTTGAAGGTGAATCTTGCAAAGCTTGAAGAAAAAGGCCAACCATCAAGGCCAGTTCCTAGGAAAAGACAATAGCCCAAAGAAGGTTTTGTTAATAGATATATTTGGTGTGATAGTACAGACCATGTAAGATAGGATTGTGTTGGTTTTAGTGATGCTTCGACAAAAGATGTTGTCTTTTTTAAGGATGGTAAAATCCACTTAAGAGAGATAGGTCTACCCTTGAGAACTAACTTTGGGAAGGGGGGAATGCAAACCTTAGTTGAAGATATGGTAACTAGCCATGCCACCTCTGCAATTGAGACACCTATTTATGGAGTAAAAATTGAGCATCTTAGTGATGAAGAGGTGAATGACCATCATGGTAAACTTTGGCCAAATGTCATGCAATTAGCTAAAAAGGGAAATCTTACGAACGTCTACATGAAGCAGGTGATTGCATACGTCTAGAAACATGATGGAATGATCTAGTGGACTCATAGTCAATGCATGCCTACATTACAAAATGCCAACAAATGAGGCTATTGTAGAAGAGAAGCGCATATGTGAGAATGCTGATGAAGGACCATCAAAAAGAGCTTCTAGAAGTGGAGGAAGAAGCGACTCAATGCATTCCTACCACCCCCGACATAAGGAGCATCTCCACCTGAAGTACTCATGGAGGAGTCTAGAACAAGAAAGAAGAAATAGCCAACCAAAGGTAAGACAAAAGTCCCAACTTAGAAACCACAATCTGATATTGAGGTTTCTATAGATTTAAAGAAAGTGTTGGAGGATATGGTTTTGAATATCAAGATTGAGTTTACTCTGGGAGAAGTTCTTGGAATTGCACAACATGAATTACATAAGGAGATCATTCACATCATCAAGAGAAAGAGGCAAACTCTTACTGAAGTTTCTCATCCACAGGTTGAAGGAGAAACTTTGAAGACACAAGGAATGCAGTTGCAAAATAAGGAGGATGATGGAGGTGTGCTACCAATCTAGCGGGAGAGTGAAACAAGTGCATTTCTCAAATGATGCTGAAGCACTTGACGCTATTCCTAGAAGCTACTATGCACAAAGTCACTGGGCAAGGGCTACTGCAGAAACTTTGGTCAAGGTAGGTGATCTTGAAGAGCCATTTGTTGCCTTGATTGACCCTGGTTCAGAAATAAACATAATTTCAAAGAGCCTCTATAGCAAGTGTAAATGGCTGATGGACACAGATCATGGTTGGATGGTAAAAGTGGAAAACACTTCATCTGGTGAATTGTATGCAGCTTTTCCATGTGTGAAGGTGACAATAGGTGATGTAAAAATTGATCAAAACCTCTTTGTACAGGATACACATGAGGACACCTTTGGGTTTGGTAAGGATGTGTACCTTTCCACAAGGAGCAACTAACTCGATTGCACATATGATGAATGGGATGAATAAGGTCTTATGTGACTTTATTCCTCAAATCACAATGCCTTTCATTTATGATTTGCCTATCAAAGGATGTAAAGAAAGTGAGAAAGATGAAGCTTTGGATCTCAGGGGATGTTAGAGGTTTGTGGTAAGTCACATAAACGATTGTGATAAAATTCTATCTAGGTTGGAGGAACTAAATCTTACCTTGTTAGGGAAAAAGTCTATGTTTGGTGTCAATAAGGTGCTCAATGTGGGGCACATGTGCGGGCCATATGGCAGGAAACCATGTCCAACAATGGTAGATGCCATCCAAAGAATGAAAGAACCATGCATGAGCATTACTAAGGCTAGAAGGTTTTTGGGAGCATGTGTCTTTTGTGTTATTTTCATTCCATATTATGCACGTGTAGCTGATCCTCTTTATCAATTGCTTAGAGATAATCAAAAGTTTAAATGGATAGAAGTACATGTAAAAACCATGAAAAAACTAAAGTAGTTGCTCTAATCAGCACCAACTTTGAGAAAGGTAGACTATGAGTGTCAAAGGTCATTAATTGTGACAGTAGACACTAGTCCTACATGAATTAGATGGGCAATAGGGCAAGATTACAAAGAAGGACACAGGTATGTGGTAAGATTTGGAGCAAAGGTACTAAGTGCTCGCAAAAGAAATTATCCATATATAAAGAGAGAGTTATGGGGTATGGTTACAACCTTGAAAATTGGGAAAGAGTACCTAATTGGTGCATGTGTGGTTGTAGAATCAGATTGTCTACCACTTCTTGAGATGATTACAAGCTGCTCAACGCCAGACATTGCTTTTTTGCGATGGATTTCCTACATTAAGTCCTTAAATCCCGAGTTTAAGCACGTTGCAGGTAAAGACAATATAGTGGCAAATATGCTATCAAGGGCAAGGTATGAAGATGAGTCAGAGATGATTGACAAGAGAGATAATGTAGATACAAAGTTCTATTCTATCTCTCATGTCAAAGGTAACAATGTCTGCATGACTAATCCACTTGAATTGTTCTTGAAAGAGCTTACTGAAGTGTTTGGATTCTTATTGGAAGCTACTTGAGTACTCTAGCAAAACAGGATGACAAGTCTGAAAAAGAATTCAAGAGGACATGCAAGAAAGCATATGGGTACTTTTTGAGGGATACTTACTTATGGAAGCATCCTCAACAAAAGTGTGCCTGTCACGGGAACCGAATAATAGAGATAGACAGCAAAACAGAGGAAGAAATCTTTGTATTGATAGTGTTTGATACAACGGAGGAGCAATTGAATATATATGGGCGCACTCCGTTGTACGGAGCTCGAACCTCCCTACCACCCCCGAGCTTCAATTCGCTTGCACTGATACCAATTGTCACGGGAACCGAATAATAGAGATAGACAGCAAAACAGAGGAAGAAATCTTTGTATTGATAGTGTTTGATACAACGGAGGAGCAATTGAATATATATGGGTGCACTCCGTTGTACGGAGCTCGAACCTCCCGACCACCCCCGAGCTTCAATTCGCTTGCATGCAGCGTCTCACTCGCACTCGCACTCGCACTCGCACTCGCAGAAGAGAGAATGGTGAATCCCCCCAAAACGCACCACCCGTCCTTCTATTCTCCTCCAAAAGCGTGCGACCTCTTAAAATATCCGCTTTTCTATGTTTGGCGTTCGGTCGACTCGACTTGCGCGCCAATATACCTGCGAGAACAAGGTAAAAAAACGTGATCGCGAAGCGATCCGTAGAGGTTCAACTGAACATAACTCCCAAACGGAGCCAAAACAGCCCAAGTCCGTCTCATACAATCTTGTTGCCCTCGCTGCACTCTTCGACGGTTATGTGATGGAAAATTTCCATAGCCTGCTCCGATTTGCTGAAAATCAACCTGCAAAACAGCATTTTCTACAAAAACGATGCAAAAACAGCAAATCCAACTTTTTTCTTAATCTTTGGCCTTCAACGAGCATCAAAACATCAAAATCTCTAAAGACTCAAAGAACCAAAGTTGTTCCTTATAACGCAGGCTTCAATCGCTTCATACATCACTTTTTCAAAATCCCACAATAACGCCTTCAAAAATGTCCCAGAAAGTGCCTTCCGGATCAAAAAATTTTATCGGACGAAAACAATCCACACATCCTTCTACACAGTGGACTAACTTTAAAATGACAAAAACTTCCTAGAAAACAAAATTTATTACTAAAACACCTCGAAATCAAGTCTTGTTACAGTGCCACACCACAAAGGGTTATATATGAAAAAGAGACTCAAGTAAAGCTCATGCAAGAGTTTCATGAGAGCTTATGGGTTGGACACATGGGTGTGTGGGCAACCTTCTCCAAGTTAAAAGATAAATACTCGTGGAAGGTTATGTATAAAGATGTATCTCAATTTGTAGAGTCATGTGTAACTTGTCAAAGGTATTCAAATGTTTGACATCGTGATGGATTTCACCCTACATATACACTAGCCATGCACTATCAATGGGTTGTGGATCTAGTCACAATGCCTTTATGACTTTGGTAGATGAGATACTTAGTTTTGCATGAGAGGACCTAACTAACCAGGTTGAAGAGCGAGCATTAAGAGATAAAACCATAGAATCTATATGCAAACTCCTTCTTGATGAGGTGATTTTTCGTTCTCGTTGTGTGGGAAAGATCACTGCAAAGAGAGGTGAACTTGATGCCAAGGAAGCAAGGGAGTTATTTTCCAGATTAGAAATCAATCTTTCTCTTACTACTACTGCTTACAACCCTGAAGGCAGTGGAAAGGGTGAAAGAGGGCATCCTCCTATCATCAAAGCTTTGGCCAAGGCTTGTGAAGGAAGAGTTGGTGAGTGGCCAAAACTGTTACCATATTCTTTATGGGTTGATCGTACAACACATAGCTCAGTAATTGGTTATATTCCTGTGGAGATAATGTATGGTCAAAAGCCAGTGATGCCGATTGAAGATACAATTCCCACATGGAGTGTAATACCTTGGCAAGAGGGGCTTAGCAGGGAAGGTCTCCTTGCATTGCGCATAAGGCAACTAGAGAGAAGACTTGGAGACATTGAAGCTACTAAAGAACGACTCAAAAATGCAAGGTTGAAAGACAAGGACTACTTTGATAAGCGACATTAGCTCAAGAGCAAAGAATGTGTCCATCTTTGTAATCTTTCCCTATTGCCTATCTAATTCCTGTAGGACTGGTGTCTACTGTCACAATTACTGACCTTTGACACTCATAGTCTACCTCTCTCAAAGTTGGTGCTGACTGGAGAAAATTCTTTAGTTTTTTCATGGCTTTTACTTGTGCTTATGTCCATTTAAACTTTTGATTATTTCTAAGCAATTGATAAAGAGGATCAACTACATGTGCATAATGTGGAATCCAAATAACACAAAAGACACATGCTCCCAGAAACCTTCTAGCCTCAGTGATGCTCGTGTATGTTTCTTTCATTCTTTGGATAGCATCTACCTTTGTTGTACAAGGTTTCCTACCATATGGCCGACACATGTGCCCCACAATGAGCACCTTATTGACACCAAACATAGACTTTTTCTCTAACAGAGTAAGATTCACCTCCTCCAACCTAGATAGAATTTTATCACGATCATTTATGTGACTTACCACAAACGTGCCACATCCCCTAAGATCCAAGGCTTCATCTTTCTCACTTTGTTTACATCTTTTGATAGGCAAATCATCAGGGAAAGGCATTGTAATTTGAGGAATAAAGTCACGTAAGACCTTATTCATTCCATTCATCATATGTGCAATTGAGTTGGTTGCTCCCTGTGGCAAGGTACACATCTTTACCAAACTTAAAGGTGTCCTCATGGTTGTCAAGTCTCTGATTTCAATCACAATTTGAAATTGATCATACCCTGAGTAGAGATCCCCCATTGAGTAGATTGCCCTCCTTGAAAACACCTTTGCAAACTCATCCACGATCTTGTTCACTCGTTGCATATCTTGGATGAAGCATAGAGCACCATTCTTCTTCAAAACTGTGAACCACCTGTTTGAGTATAGAGCAGAAGAAGGCTCCAAAATCCCCGTTTTGATCTTTTCATTCAATAGCTCTACTAACGTGGGCAATTTCAAGGCACATGAGGTATTCAAAACTTACCATAGGAGCTACAATAGAAGTATCAACACATCCTATCTCATGTGGCTCAAATGCAAAAGCCTTACCATGCTTTGAAAGCATTTTTGTGAAGCACTTTGTCTCCTCCTATGTTAGAAACTCCTCCCAACAAATTTGCAACTCTTGAAAAGACTCCTTTGTGAAGGTATTTCCAATCTTTTTAGGATTCCTCAAACTTGGTTGCAAAGAATCTTGCTCAATCTTTTCCCTCTTATTGGGTGGTAAGGGTGGAGCTACTAGTTTCACCTTCTTTGCTACACTTTTGTATTTAGTCTCAACATGGACTTCTGGGCCAATCTGTTTGGTTTTCTTTAAAGGCTTCATTTATTCGATACATTTCCATAGAGAATACTTTCACAACTTCATTTTCAAGATTCAAACTAGACTCATTATAGCATCAAGCTCACCCATAGTATCTACAAAAGAAACTTGTTCACACAAACCCAAAACATTTTTAGTAGGCTCTAGCAACACAATCTCTTTTATGCCTATTTGTACATTATGTATATATTGCCTCTCACATCTCTTGAAATCTTCAAGTTTTGTAAAACATACTAATCCATTCCTTGTTATCAAGGAGCCCGCTGAGAAAGTTTCACCTATTTTTGGATTAGGCGAGACTCTTTTTCTTTCTATACCATTAGGACAAATATGAACCCTCTAGGGGCCCTTTGGGATTAAGGTTAATTAGAGGCCAGCCAATGAGAAGAGGGTGGTGGACACACTCTATGCCCTCAAAAATGTAGGGGGACAAAGTAGTCTTACACTTTTTAAATGGGCTCTTACCTAGTGAGAAGGTCGAGTGGGGGGGGGGGGGGGGGGGGAGGGGTGGGTGGGCCATATGGAACCTCCAACTTCCCTCCTTTTTGATCCGGTTTTGAAAAAATCCCAAAGATTTGAAATTTTTCAAAAATTTCAAAACTCAAATTTCATCTTCTGAAAACCCCCCTAAAACTATTTTATGGTCAAAAAAGCATTTTTTGATCTCAAAAAGTCAAAACGTGCATCCAAAAACCCTAAAATTCAAAAAAATTTAAAAACTTTTAAATTATTTTTTTTTGCTATCCAGAGCTCCCCCAAAAGTAGTTAATAGGCAAAAAGGGATTTTCTCTCTCTAGAACCCCTTTTCCAACCCCTCCTTGGTTGCAACCATCACACTCATCCTCTACTCCAACACTCTCTCTCTTTACACCATCTCCATTGCTGCAGCAAGGAAGCTCCTCTCTCCTCCCCTACCACCTTCCATTGCCACACCAAGCAAGGCTTATCCACCTTCTCCTCCCAGTGCCACACCAAGCACGGGTTGTCCACCTTCTCCTCCCATTGCCACAAGGGTTGACCATTTTTTCATATCACTTTATCCCACCTACATTGTAGCAACAAGCAAGGTTCTTCTCCTCCTCCTAGTTTGGTTTGCTCAACCATGGCCAACTCTACTTCGCAAAGGCGGCCAAAGGATGAGGTCACAACACTTGCATGCCACAACACTAGAGGTGTAGATGATGAGTGGGTGCCACAAGAGTTCACCAAAGGTGCTTGGGTATACATACAACCATCTGCTGTTGGCCCTCATGGTGTGCGGAATCGTGCAAACTTGGATCTTCATTGGAAAGGAAAGCTCCTTGGCTTCAAGAACCGCAAAGACAAGGGGACTGTAGCCATTGTGCAACATGTTTTCTCAATGTCAACCATGCACTTGCAACAACCACCTCGATTTCCAACACATTGTAAATACATGTTTTGAGAATACAAAGCTAGGTGTGAAATCACAATGTAATGTTATTATGGATTCATACTTAACATTTGTCATGCATTTATAGTCATATTTCCATCCACGTTAGTGGAGGAGCAGCCACTACATAGTCTCTCCGGCACATTCAATGCTATACATGCGGATATTGGAGCAATAATCTTCCCGCATCTTTGCCCAACCAAACTGGTTCAAAGAAGGATTTTCTTCTATTCTCACTCCTATATTGTCCCTACTTCTACACAAGCATTTGGAACGCTTGAACCCATCAAAGTAACTTCCTTATTAATTATGGAGTGGCCGGTCCCAGATTTGTGGTCGGTAGTATCTTTCAAGCAAAAGATGATAATGGATGTCCAAAACTCTTTGAAATACTCTAAAGCTTCTAGGTCTGTGGGCTTGAGCTGGTGTTTGCCTATTCATTGTTTGTGCACATTTTTAAAGAGTTTGGATTTGTGGAGACTAACACAATGCTTGTATGTAAAGATGCGCATTACGAGGAATTAGGAAGGCTTTTAGAAGAGGACTGGGGTTTTGTGGATGGCAAGCACAACGGGGACCGGTACCGTTGTAAGGGTGGAGCTTCAGGTATTGGAATGCGCTATTTGAAATCCCGCACCTCCTTGTACATACGATTTCACTATGATCATTGGATGTGCAAGCTTGGAGTGTGGACTCCCTTACAGAGTGTAGACGGCGCTATTGCAAGCTTTGACATTGCAGTGAAGATGCCCAACGATGCTTTGGAGGTAGTCCAAGTGAACAAGCATTGGACTCTCAGTAATGTTCGAGAACATTTGGTTATTATGGGTTTTGAGGCCCTTCAACAAGCACAATTTCGTTTACAAGGTCACAAGGTGAGAATCCTTCCACCACATTTTCAATACATCATGGTTTGTCGATCATTGGATGCTTATTGTAATGAATGTCCGCAGATTGGGAAGAGAATGGAAAACAAATTGAAGGTCGAGGAGGACTGGGGGATAGATGGAATTATGCTATCGATCTTATAACTTTGTAACTCTTGCAATTTTCATATTGATCCCCAGTGTAATCAACATGATTTGCTTCGACAAATCATGCCTTTGAATATAATTTTTTGCATTGGGATGAAAAATCATTTTTTGGTGAAAGTACCTTTTTTTTTAATGTCTTAAAAAAAGGGTACATTATAAAAGGGGGGCCACCTAACTCATTCACTATTTTCACTTTTGCAACTCTTGAGCTCCTCCACTCTCTATCCACACCCCAGGCTAAACATGGATGCAGCCACAGCCTCTGCATCTGTACCCACATCCACCCCTTTGTCACGCTTCATCCTCTTCCTCGAGGACACCAAATACAAAGGGAAGTTGGACCTCCACACCTTTTTTACTTGTCTCCCTGACCTTGACGCCACAGTTGCCCTTCACATGGATGCATTTGAGGATATTTCTGCATTCATGGAGGAGCACATCATAAAATATTCTATATCTATCCCCCCACATGCAGGGATCTGGGTGCCTTGCGATCTTTTGCGCTATATACACAAAGGTGATCGCCCATTCTCAAAGCGGTTGCAACGATTCCAAGAAATTGCAACCAATGCAGGCCATTACTTGGACGAGCAAGCCCTTGGGGTGTCAGCGCTCAAGAAGCGCAAGTTGGGGGTGGAGTACCTTTCTCGGCTCGCAACATTTATCTTCTTGGTGAGCGAGGAACCTGATTTGGAGGAGCTCCGCTTACCACACCTTCAAGTTGGGTCCTTTATCAAGGACACCAAGGAGCAGGAGGTTATCCCCATGAACCCTGGAGCGGAAGGAAAAGCACACCAGCTCGAGTACCCTAGGGGTATTGAGGAAGTGGTTGAGAAATCCATAGTTGCGGCTGGCCCTAGTGACACTCCAGTGCCACTACCACTGACAGATGTGGCTATCCCAGAGGTAGAAATTAGCCGCTTATCCTCAATGTTAGTGGATGGGGAGGAGTTTGTGTTCCTGCATGATTTGGAAAAAGCATTTGGCCTGCGCATGGATGAATGCTTGAGCGTGCTATGCAACAGCAGCAAATGTCCCTTAGACAATACGCGAGATGCCCTAGAAAGCAAGCTCTTGCCAGATGGGGACTCTGTTGCTAACACTATTGCAGTTGTATGTGCGGAGGTCCTGGCAGCAAAGAAGTTGCACGTGGCTGATGAAGATTTCCAAGCCACGCAAGCCAAGGTTGAGGCCGCTAGGATGCCTATGCCATCTGATGATCCAAAGCTTGTATCTGTGGTGCATGGGAGCATTGACTTCGATGCAAAGGGCAAAAAGGAGGAGGACGACAAGGAGCAGGAGGTAAACTATATCCTAATTTTCCTGTTACTATTTTATCCTTCGTTGTCTTTTTTCTCAACCTTCATCGGTTTATGACAGGATGTTGTGGAGGTTGATGATTTTGCTGCAAGGACGGGTAGCAAGCGGACGCACTTTGGACCTCAAGCTTCCCTTGCGCATTACCTCGGACAACTCCCCCCTGGTGATGTGGCCATTATCCATAATGAATTTACTCCCCAAGCCCATTTTATGACTTGGTCGTTAAAAGCTTTGAGCAAGTTTTTGTGTTTGAGTACCATTGCTCAAACTGCGCATCAAGTGTTCCTAGTGTGTAGATCCCTTGTATGCACAGCGTTTGGCACTGGCTTTCGTGGTAAAGTGCTTGCCCAGGTAGGGATACATGCTTCCATTGTCTCAACTGACCCAAATGCCATAGTGCAGTCCCTCTTGACTGGGGAGTTGACTTACGCGCAAAATAGGCGTCAGGAAATGGTCAAAAAAATTCTGAACTCCTCAGATACATGATGTAAAATCACCGTGCTAGAAGGAATAAAAAATATTTGAAATTGTCTCTCTATATTGAAAATTCTTTTCAATCTGATTTGTCAATCTTGAAAATTGTTTCAATTGGTGATATGAATTTTTTTTTGACTTTGTTATTTCAAGGTATGTAATTGCAGTCAATTTGAGTATAATTGTGATTTTTTAGTACCCTAGGGGGTTAGATTAGCCTATAAGGGGCAAAAAATGCCTGGCCACAAGGGCGCGCAAATGGCCCATCCATCAGTTTTGGATGGGCCATTTGCGCGCCCTTGTGGCCAGGCATTTTTTTGCCCCTTATAGGCCAATATACCCCCTAGGGTACTTAAAAAGCACAAATTTATTGCAATGGATTGGTTTTGCATCATTCATTCAAATGCAACCTTTTTATGGCAATTCCAGTATATGTTCACACTCAAGGACACTAGAAAAGCTCAAATCAATTATGAAATGAAGTTTCCAGCAAACTATCACTTGCTTTAGCTCTACCTACTACACCCTTGCACCAAAAAGTCAAATTACATTGGACACCTGGTTTCACAATATGTTATTTGTTTTGATATCCTATAAGGAATTCAAAGCTTGAAATGACCAAAAAAAGGTGTCCATAAGGATCCATATAAAATATTGATGCAAAACCAATAGGTTTTAGTAAATTTGGTTATTTTAAGTACCCTTGGGGGTAGATAAGCCTACAAGGGGCAGAAAACGGCCTGGCCACAAGGGCGCGCAAATGGCCCATCCATCAGCTTTGGATGGGCCATTTGCGCGCCCTTGTGGCCAGGCCTTTTTCTGCCCCTTGTAGGCTTATCTACCCTTAAGGGTACTTAAAATGCACAAATTTACTGAAATTGACTGCAATTACATACAGAACTTGAAATTACAAAGATAATAGACAGAGTAGACACAACTGTTGATCATATTGTCATTGGAAAGTCAAATCATTACAAAGATAAGGGTGTGCAATACAAAAAGAGGGGTAACTTCGGCTAATGCTCGAAGTCTCGTTAAACAGGGGTAACTTCGGCTAAAGAGGGGTAACTTACAAAAAGAGGGGTAAATTACAAAAAGAGGGGTAACTTCGGCTAAAGAGGGGTAACTTCGGCTAGTGCAATACAAAAAGAGGGGTAACTTCGGCTAATCCTTTGGCTGTATTGTCACTCGCTTTGCATGAATGGCACATAGGTTGGTATCTTCCAACACTGAAATGATGTGGGCCTCTACAGCTTCTTGAATAGCCTCTAGCGCTATTGCTTGCATTCTATACTGATTTCCATAGCTTTGAAGCACTTCCTTCAAAGTGCGAGCAAAGGGGGCACGTCGAATCAAGAGCTCCGTCGTCTTCTGGTAGTGGCGGATTTCTGCAAATGCCCTTGCTATTTTTCGACGCCATTGCGGTTGTCTTGGGGGCACTTGCACATTTGCTGGCGGGCGGCGTGTAGGCTTCTTGAAAAACTTAGACTTGCGTCTGTTTACATGCTTAGGGGCTGGTTCTGCAGCCTCTTCTGATTCTTCCTCTTCCCTTGGTTGCCGATCTTGTCGTGTGGGGAGAGCTCCGTTGCCTTGAGGCAATGTCTTCCACCCAACGGCCACCCGGTGTATGCGCGGTATTTTTTCTCGCAGCCATGGTGGCTCACTCTCTGATTCGGTGTCTATATTGACCACCCGAGTCCTGGATGGTCCTGCTTTTGATTGGGGGCGCGACGGCTGCTCCCTATCGGACTCTGATGTTTGCTGGCCCTCTACTTCTCTCCAGCGCTGGGCAGGTTGCTTCATTCTCTTTCTAGGTGTTATATCTTGAGGAGGTGGAGATTCAACAGTCCTTGATGACTCTCGTGCCCTACCACCATGCCCACTACCAGAAGAGTTCCTGGAACGCCCAGGTGTTCGTGGCCGTTTTCTTGTGCCTTTAAGCCATGACGGCTTCTCACATCCTTGGAGGGTGTTTTTGTTGGCAAGAGGATGCTTTTTCGCGGTTTGTTTGATGCGCGCCATTTTGTTGGTAAGAGCTCACCTGTTCTTAAGAAAGGAGTGATTTATGAGAGCATGCAATATTTATAAGGGCCCATTTAAAAAGGGCCCTGGTCACACTAATTTTTTAAAAAGAAGTATTATTTTTTAAATAAACATGTCGCTAAGAGTTGGACCCTGCGTTCACATTTAGTGACTCGCGCAGTATCCACTTTGATCCTTGTCGCACTCTGCATCGCCGCCATGCAGCATGCTTGGTGGGACCTTGCGACATTTGCCACTTGTTGCTATGGTCTTGACGACTCCATTTGCGCACTTCAATAGCAATCTTGGATTGTCGCGCATGCTCCATTGTGAGCTTACGAGCAAATGTTGTGTGAAAAACCTAGTTGAACATCTCCTCCAAATAATTGGATTGCACCATTCCACCACCATGTCGAGTATTTTTGAAGTACACTCCCCTTGCTCGATAATGGGACTTCTCCATGCCTTGAGTGCTAAAAATTTCAAGCGATCCATACTTGTGCATAAAAAATGCACCATGCACAAACAAGATATGCTGTTCACATGAGCAAACGATCCACATTAGTAAATAAAAACAATCCCTTGTAATGAATACACCATGAATGACTTACCATGTAATGTGTGATGTTATTTTCACCCCAAGAAAGGGTGAAGACCTTGGTAAAAGCCGCCAAAGCTTCTTGAAATGATTGTCGTTGTTCTTCTGTTGTGCTGTTAAGGCTCATAAGCTTGACCATTTTATCAAAATGGGCCCAAACTTGCTTGCGCTTGTTTGCAAGCTCGCCATTTGAATCATTGTCAGTAGTAGCTTTGCATAACTCCTTCCAAAGCTCCCAAAGGTTACCTGCCTGCTGGTTGGAGCTGCTTTGAGCATCATATCGACTTGGCTTTCCTTGGGAAACTTTCTTCAAAAAGTGTCTAGCTTTTTGTCCACTCATTGACACTTGTTGAGCAATTTCATGGGCCTCCCCTGTGTTCTTTGCAGCAACTATAGACACATTTCCACCATGACAGCCAATGGAATTCAAGAGTACCTCCACTCTTTCGATCGCTTCCTGGGACTTTTCCAACGGTTTCATTGTGAACGCATAGTCAATGTGGAGCTTCAATAGCCTATCAAAAATACGCATGAATGCGTGTAATGTACAAAAATGTACATTCGATAGAGGAAATCGAAAGATTGGATTCCAAGTGTGGTCCTTTTGATCACGGTCTGGGGCATTGAGCATGGGACATCTCAGAATAGACGCTTCCCATTCTCTACCTTCATCTCCGACATCATGACAATCTAACGCTTGTTCTCCATGCCCTTGCCATGGAAGCATGTAACTGGCCTTTGCAGTGCCCTTATGTGATTTTTGTCCATTAGGTTTGTACCCTCGAGTGCAAAATGGAGAAGGCATGAGAGAAGAAGCCCCTTGTCTGCAGCCAAGCAAACACTTTATGGTCTTCAAATCCCCACCTAAGTGCCACTCCACATCATAACTACCAAAGCCCTCAATCTCCAACTTCTGACCTGCAATTTGGGAGTGTATTACTTCTCTGATCTATGGAGTTCTCTCAAAAATCCGCGAAAGTACTCCATTGGTCTCTTTGGGCACCTCAATAGCACCCAACCACCAAATGTCTTTCTCTGATTGCACACTAAAAGATAGGGTGGGATATGGCTCGACTGAATCCCTTCGCTTGGTTTGCAGAAGGGCCTCGTTCATTAGAGTGACACTTAGCCTCTCTAACCTTCGGCCTTTCACTATTTGACACTCATCGAGTTTCAGCACAAAAGCGACTTTTGTGCCAAGCACTACAAAATAAATAGTGCTAAGACCTTAAACTTCAGCTTCTATGAAAAGAATAATACCAAAGAAAAAAGTAAAGTGTGTCACCTTCTTCAGGTAACTCGTAAAATCTAAGAATGGCTTCTTGAAGCCTTCTAAGATCCACGAAAATATTGTTCCACATTGTGTAAGGAAAGACCTTATTCGAAGGTCTTATGGATTGTTTCTTACCTTTTCCCCTTGTCTTTGTTGCGCACGTAGCATAAAGGGAAGTTGGCATTGTGTCCTCAATGTGTAGGTATGTCCCAATGCGGGAGAACACATCTTCGTTTGTGGCCTTCTTTGCGAGCTTGACCTTGTGAGGAACGGGAAATAGGTTTTCCACAATGCCATGTTCTTTGAGGGCATCCTTTAGGAGTTGAAAAATAGCCTGATAGGCTTTGGTGCTAATTCCAGCCTCATCACAAGCTTGTTGAACGTCATCATCATTAACCACATTTCTTAATTTACGCATAAGGTCCTTGGTGACTGCATCCTTAATGTACTTACCCCCAGGTGATTGTAAGATAGAAATAACGTCGTCGGTATTGAGACAACTAGTGAGAAGGTTGACTCGATTATCTTGGCTTGTTCCCCCGCATGCCTCCTTGATGAAGTTTCTAGCAACAAATAAACATAAATGTTAGAAAATAGTGTGAAGTAAGAATGCAACATGCAAGTAAAGACCAAATCACCTTGTGGCTGTAACTCGTCGTTTGCGTGCTCCTCCAGAATGTGCAAGAGTTTCAATGGGTGAATACGGGCGTTTGCATTCCCTTGCACCAAGGGGTGTTTCTTTCAAGTATGTGATGGTGTTGGTAAGCTTCTGGATGTGGGACTCCTTTTCTTGCATTTGTTGTTCAAGACTTTTAACTACCCTCTCCAAAGAGGCAACACTCTCTTGTAATGCCATCGTCTTGAGGTGAAGAGCTTGACATTCGTGCATCCACACATGCAAAGAAGCACCTGCACCCATACACAGCCGCTTGCAATAGCCTAACAAGCGTGCTTCTCCCCTCCCAAGAAATTGAAGAAATGTGGAAAGGTTATTAAACGGTGGATGGAAGCGGCTTATAGGATAGTAAGGGTACAAATGGCCATCCACCCAAATGTCAACATTGGTCTTACAAGCGGTGCGACGTTCTTGTGATGACCTTTGATCACCTTCACTAGTGGTCTTCGGTGCAAATGCCGTGGGTAAGCGAATATGTATGCTTTTGGTGTGCGGAGTACGTGGTGGTGGAAGCAAACCATTTGTGATGTTCGTGAGCACCATGGAAGCTGTTGCGTGAGGAAGCAAATGATGAAAAGATAGAGGGGGAAGGGTAGAGAGGCCGAGCAGGATGGGAGGAGAGAAGGAGGGAGGGAGGGGAGGGAGAGATTGGGGAGGAGAAGGAAGGTAGGGGCAGAGAGGGAGAGGAGAGGGAGAGGGAGAGAGGAGGGAGGAGGGAGGAGGAGGAGAGAACAAAATGTTTATTACTTTTTGGGGGAAAATATTTTTGAAAAAATGGACTTTCTAAGCTTGTCGGTTAAAAAATGGGTCAAAAAATGATTTTTGGATATGTATATATGTTGGGATGGAGTTTTAAGTATACAACAAATAAAAATGAATTTTTTTTAAAAAAGTCAAATTTTGACTCTTTTTGACCCACGGAATTGCTGATGTGGACACACCCCTATGCTTCCTTCACTTTAAAAAAAGCTAGAGAGAGAAAGCAGCCCTTTAGTGTTGAGCTTATATGTGAAGCTACTCAATATATAGAGAAGCCATATATTGAGTAGCTTCACATATAAGCTCAAAATCGATTTTGATCAGGAGAAAAATCGAAAACAAAAACGTACTGCTTTGATACCATGTTGAGAGAGAAGGAGAGAACACAGAAGTAGAACCCCAAAGTGTGTAGAATACACACATGAGATGATGTATATATAGAGGGGACCTGGGTGCCATATATAGAGAATCCATATATTGAGTAGCTTCACATATAAGCTCAACAGGTTAGTGTTAGTAGAGTTAGTATTAATTTACAAATGGAATTGGATATTTACAATGGGAGTATCCATGTAGGATACAAATAAGGAAGAAAAACTCTTAAGAGGGAAGAAAAGGTGGATTTCTTACAAGGTTGATGCTCCAAGTGTCTTGAGTAGGGCCAATTTTGACGCTTGTTGACGGTCCACTAGCTTTGACGGTACATTTTTTCTCCACTCTTGACCTTCCTTGAGAGACAAGGTAATTGAAGCTGAGTAATCAACCACCATGATGCTGTCTTTTAAGAGAAGAGGCTGAATTTTGTGGTTTTTTTGATAGATATGGGTAAATTGGAGGAGGAAAAATGAGACTAGGTGGTCAATTTTGGAATGGAATTGTATATGGGAGGTATGAGTTCACCATGGTTTCTCTTATTCTTCAAGGTTGAGGAGAAGGTGAGTAGGGTGCAGAGAGGAGTGGTGAGAGAGGTGGGGATGATGAGTGGAGAAGTGTGTGTGAAAGAGGAAAATGATAAAGTGGAAGAGAGAGTGTGGCTGCATAACATGGGAAAACTGGGGTCCACTAATAAAATCATAGCTCATAGCTCGTAGCTCAAACAAATATGAAAAAATTTGAGGAAAAAGTTCAGCCCACGAGCTACAACTTTTGTTTGTATTACCTTTTCAAATTCGGAGAGCAAGTGAACTTTAAAAATTCAGCAAAACCGACCGTTTTTTTCCACTGCACAAGGTCCTTGTGGGGTCCTTCTTTGGATGATTCTTTTGAATACCTCCAAGAGTGAGCCCTCCATAGTGCATGTATGCATGCCACCTACCCTTGACCTTATTTGGTAGGTCTATAATTGAAGTACAATTAAGAAAATCAAATATTGAGGGGTCTAAAAAATATGTACATGTCAAATATAAATAATATAAGTGGAAAAAATATAAAGGGGTCAAAAGAAATCTCTCTCATTATGAGGCTACCATAAAAAGATAAATATTTTTGGTGGTCTAATTTATGAGAGTAATAGAGAATATATGTAGGAAGGAAAAAATCACAATAGTGAGAAAAATATACACATAAATAGAACTAGTTTTTTTGGATTTTTGTTGGGATGGAGTTACACCAAAAATAAGAGAAGCTTGCATGAAATTCTTTTTATATGGAATAAAGAGTATGCAAAATGATAAGAAAAAATATGGTAATGGTGAGTCAATGTACATAGCATAAATAACACACCATAGGTAGAAATATTTAAATAAATACCAAAATAATTAAGAAAAATCTTTTTATTTAGGCCCTATATACAATGTAATATTTACACACAAATGGGCCATAATATACTTATATTTTTTATTTTTTTATTTTTTTGGCTCAACTAGCCCAATGACTAGCTAATTGAGGGTTTTCTAAGAAGATATGGGAAAAGTCCCGTGACTCACGCACGCCTATGTACAGTGAAATGGTAGGGATAGCCACAGTGTTTGGGTGATTTTGGTAGGGTGAGGTAACTCACTGTGGCAATTACAAAGAGCCGAAAAACGGCTATCAATAGCTAGCCCTAAGGTTTTTAATCTCCATTATCTAGCATTTCTCTTTGACAGACCATATCTCATTTGGGCCCATTAACTTTGGTCCTGAGTTGTCAGGACACCAACAAGGCCGGACTAGACAAGGCAGGGCCGGGCTAGGCGGTCTGGAATGGGGAGTCCAACTAGGGCAAAGGGCTACGAGCATGCCTATATAGAGGTTGGTTAAGTGGTGGACTCTCAGGCTCTAGTCACCCTTTTCTTAC
Source organism: Adiantum capillus-veneris (assembly GCF_014529385.1). Classification (NCBI taxonomy): domain Eukaryota; kingdom Viridiplantae; phylum Streptophyta; class Polypodiopsida; order Polypodiales; family Pteridaceae; genus Adiantum; species Adiantum capillus-veneris. The sequence goes on from NC_140958.1 coordinate 39,446,921, forward strand.
ATTGGTATTAGAGAATGGTCTATTTTGGGCAAGAGGATGTGGAGCCACTGAGGGCTTTTTGCATGTGAAGAGCCGCCTCCTAAGGGAGGAGCCAAAAAGAGACAACATGTGTAGATTCACTTGTGCCAACGAGAGACGAGACCTCGACCTATGCCATATCGTGCGTGGCTCGGCTTCTCGGATGAGTGCTGCAACGAGGAGCATATCCCATCACTATAGTGACGCCCGGGACGCAGCGGCAAAGCATCTCTCTCTCTCCCTCGCCCTCGTGGCGCTACAGGTCACCATAGTCGACTGTGGGAAGCGTTTTTTCATACTAAAGGCACCCTAAGGCTTTTGGACTTGGGAAATTCTTCAATTAATTCAAGCAAGGGTGCATGCCTACCCGGGCACACACCCCATGCACACGATTTTTGATGGTTGTCGGCCAAGATTCGTCATAAGCATCAGCACGGAGCCACGAACTTCTTTAGTAAGCCATCACTGCTTGGAAAATTGTCAAAAGTTCAGAAATTGCAGAAATTGGTAGTGGTTAAATTTCGACGGAGTTGAAATTTCTGAACAAATTATCTATTGCACCTTCTTCCTTCAGGAAGATTACGTCGTCTATGATATTTCAAAGCAAACAATTATGTCTCAAGCAGTACAACTTTTTGTCGACATCTTCAAGCCTAATTGATTCAACTATCAAGAGCTTGTGGAGTTCCATATACGGCGAACTACTCTCGATTTTGACGGAGTTAGCACGACTACTTTACTTTGCGAGTGCTCTCAATATCATGCATTTTTTTTACTGAGTACTTCTTTCACCGCACTGTGTAGCCATGGATTCGGATATCAATATGACATTCGATTTTGACCAAGTACTCTTGATCCTACCAATGATGGCCTGCGGCCGGATCCTCTCAAGGAGGGTACCCGCGACGCAAATGGCAGGAGAAAATACTTATGAATTTCTCATACTCAAGAATTTCGTGCACTTCAAACACGCATGAAAGTCATGGATGAAAATTTTAAAGCTTTAAATGAAAATGTTATTAAGAAACCCCACATTAGTAATTCAATTAATGCATCAGCAGTCTAAGAGTCATGCTAACATCCACATGCATGAGCATGTTGGCACACAAGGGCAAGGCCCAACTACAGATACATTTCATACTCTCACTGCCAAAGAGATGGATGACTTGTTAAACAACTTTAAACCACTAGTATTTAAGGGAGAAGACCGAGACCACAATAAGGATGCAGTGAATATCTTGCTCAGCAAGTGGGATGGAATTCACGCTTTACGACGTACTCTGAACACACTCAGAGATCTGCAGACAAGCTTAACTCTGAAAGGCAAGTCCTACAAATGGTGAATGTCTCTCAAGGAGAAGAACATCATACCACAAAGTTGGGCAGCTTTTGAAGCAATGTTTAGCAAGGAATTTTTGCGTACAAACGAGGCCGATCGGAATTGGATGGCTTGGGACACATGTTCCATGCGCCAATACCCATCACTCCTTGAATATATCTCTCACTATCGGGATGTTATCCTCAAGTTGGAAGGCTTGGATACCTTTACATAAGTACGGCCGGTAATCGTGTTGCCTGACCCTTGTTTGGGCAGTAGTTTAACACTTGTGAGAAGGGGTTCCATAATTAGTGCTCATCCTCTTTCTCATTCAGTCAATATAATTAGCACTCGTCGATGCTCACCCTATCTCTAGCAGTATTTAATAGATTTAGAACTTGGCTATGTGTATTTGTGCACTTTTCGTAGTCTTTCTCTGCAAACTATCTGGACGTTGCTATTATACACAACTTAAGGATTACCATTGGTGCTTGTCCTACTACAAGCGAGCAACACGATGAAGGAAGCAGGTTTCCCTTGGCTACAATATGATGTAGCGATTGATAATGGTCTGCAGCAAGTCAAACGATGTCGGCATGGAAGCTTATAAGCCAAGTAGCAAGCTCATACATGTGCAGCAACATGGTGTAGGAAGCAAGTTTTCCTTGGCTAGAATAAGGATGCAATAAGCCAGTACCACTACTTGTCTGCTTAAATTTAAACTATCTTTTGCTCTTCCGCTTGCCACTTTGGGCAACAAATCCTATTCACTTCAGATGGCGCTTCCATATTTATAGCTATTCATGACTTTCCTAAGCACAATTTGGCACTGACTGGGCTCAAAACAGAGACATCAGAGTGATTTTTATAAGCCCGAGTTGCACGCGTATAGGGAGGCGATTTGTAGAAGGCTGTGAGATTTTCCTGGGCACAAAACAGAGTTATCAGAGTGATGTGATCTACGATGCTTCACAACATCGTCTACAACCGCCGGCCCCAATCGGAAACACATCGCAAAATATTGATATTTCTACCTTGCTACTTTATGCTATTTTAAGAAAAAATATTGCTATTTAAGAATTTGGTTGTAAATAGCGTTGCCATATTTCATGGTGTAGCACAAGTTGCTTTTCTTTGCTTTGATTACATCACCAGCATGTTCTATTTATGTATAGATTTTCTCATAAGTATTAAATGGATATTGATAGCGGGAAAAACAGCAGTGCAATCGAGTGGCCTCTGTACTCGTGCACACTCCACAAACCACGCCTCATGCAAACAAGCAAAGAACAAAACAAAGGGGGCACCACCCTAAATTAAGAGGTTTAGGGACCTCACACATAGTGCACATAGGCAAGTGAGACTTGTGGCATTATGATGGCATCAAAACATATGGCAAAACACATAGAAACGAAGCTTAGGGACCTGATGTAGCATATATATACACAAGACATCAGCTTAACAATACAACGGCATCTGATCATACATAACAAGGATATAGAGAAGCAAGCCAAGGATGGCATAATCCCTTGTCAAAAACAATCAACCCAGCAAGTACGTATGATCCTACTAGCAACACATCAATACCTTAGAGAATGATGGCGAGGATGGTGGCCATGGAGCATGAGAGAAGACTCCTTATTTAGGTTTTAGGGCTAGTAATGTAGCATACTAGAGGGAGAGAGAGTAGAGCTCCATCCATAGCTCCTCGTTGTGAGCAATGTCGTCATAGCTTCATTGCTTGGTGAAGGGGGTGAAGTGTTGGTTTTGAGTGAGAGAAGGCCTCCTTATATAGGTTTCTGAGAGGGTTTAGGATTAGGGATAAACGTGCTTAAATCCGCTGATTGGGGTTACTTTTTGCTTAGGGTGGTCAACAGATTGAGGTCACCTAATATGTCACCATCAAGATATTCTTTAGAGTGATGTGAGAGGGGACGGTAAATGCTGATTTTTCTGATTGTGACACATGGGGATAAGGCCTTGACCAGCATTTAAGAGCAGGTAAGGTGGCTGTTGAAACTAGAGGTTCTGCACATGTCAGGGGGGGACCTGCTGGGTCCTCCTGAATATCAAATTCTCTAAAAATCCTCAACCATGGCTTCTTTTGACATGTGTTCTTTGAAAAAATCAGCATGTCTCTTTTCAACTCAAAAGTCTTTATCCCTGTTGACTCACCTTTACCATAAGATTTTCCCCTTTTCTCCTCCTGTAACTGCATTGTTGATGCCCAATCACTGCTTCTAGTAACAGTGAACTGTTACCTACCAAATACTTATGGTGCAGTAAAAAATATTTATCATGGGTAAAAAAGTTACTGTAGGTAAAAAGTGATTTGTATTTACCATGTAGGTGAAAAATATTTACTGTGGTAAAAAATATTTAGTGTCGGTAAAAAAGTGAAAACGGAGTATGCTGTGCTGTGAGTCCACACGAACATCCTCGTGTAAATTTCACTAGAAATTCACACCTAGAATGGGCTATTCTGTAAGATATAGGTTGTAGGCATGCATAAGAGCTCGTTCCCACGTATCTTCTGTCCATGGCACTTTTTACTCTTTGGTGCTTGTGAAGTAGATTTTTCTTCTCTTTCGAGATCCCTTGGACTAGAGTATCCTCATCTCCCCAACAACTGACTGTGCGTTTATTGCATCTTCAGAAGGGGTCCTAAAAACCATGCATCCTATAGCCCTCCCCCTTGAGCTAGAGGTATTTGATGCCTCTAGCTGTAGGTTGTGCTTCAATAGGGTTCTCTTGAATACTTACCCACCTGGTACCAATTGAATTTGCCATGTTACTGCTTTCTTGGCTGATGCACCCTGTTTAGTCCTTTCTGATGAATAATTGTATCCATCCATGACTAACAACTTGTCTCCTAGACCCTTGAAATCCATACCCCATCCATTGTCAATATCCGCTTTCACTGGTAGCATTCTCTTTTTTTCTTTTTTTCTTCTCTTTTTTTCCTTCTTTTTTTTTTTTTTTCTTTTGGAACGACTATGTACATGATTGTTACCTTAGTTGGAGCTCGAATATGATGAGCTCTCCTCTGAACCATCCTTAGCATTGATTTCACCAGCATATGGCTGTGAAAGACGACATTGGTAGGCCTTCAATCGCCAACCATTTACCGGGGTCTGATGTACCTTACCATCTAGGTCACCTAGTTGGTAACTACCATTTGAGTGTTGAGATGTAGAGAGAAAGAGAGAGAGACGAGACAAGAGACACACCATATATGGTGAAGGCCGCAATTGAGAATGAGAGAGATATGAGTACTGCGTTCTGTCAACGATAAACGTAAGAAGGATGCTCAAGGAACGTCCAAAGATGTGAGAGACGTCACCCAAAAAAGACAGGGTAAAGGAGACGTTAATAATAAACGAGTCCTCAAAATAGAGTGGCGTGAGACGCAAGATTGACGGCCATAATACGAATAGCAAAAAGCTAAATCTTCTCGAAAAAGTTAATGCCAAAATAAGAAAAACGATCGCGGACGCTTCACGAAGAAGTAGGACGAAGAAAGCTGCGTCAAGCTCTATTGCAGTAAAAACAACATAACTTTCTGCTGCGAACTCCGATTGACGCAAACCTAGAACTCAAATCTAAGAGCTCGAGGAGACGAACAAGTTTTGGATGAAAAGTGCCATTGCGCTATGCTCCATTGCTCTTTTCCCGTTTCTCCAAATTTTGAACAGAACAGCAAGAAAAATTGAGATGAAGTTCAGGGTGTCATTAACAAGAAAACGTAATCAACGATTAGATTGATTATAAATAAACGCCACATAAAACACTAATCATATTCTTCTTTACACAAAACAACCATAGTTAACAAGAATCAACGCTCAAAAATAAAATTTGTAACAATTTTGAATCTTACATGCGAATCGCATACACATACTGTTGTCACCATGAATTGAATCGGCGCGTAATCGTTACCGCTCTGATACCATGTTGAGATGTAGAGAGAAAGAGAGAGAGACAAGACAAGAGACACACCATATACGCTCCCAAAGACTGATTCATATTGAGGACAAGATACAAATATATAGGTGAGACCAAGTTCAGTGCAGCAGAAAGTTATGCTGTTTTTACTGCAATAGAGCTTGACGCAGCTTTCTTCGTCCTACTTCTTCGTGAAGCGTCCGCGATCATTTTTCTTATTTTGGCGTTAACTTTTTCTCTCTACATCTCAACATGTTGGAGCTATATATGGCTCACTCTAATGAACTTGGTCTCACCTATATATTTGTATCTTGTCCTCAATATGAATCAGTCTTTGGGAGCGTATATGGTGTGTCTCTTGTCTTGTCTCTCTCTCTTTCTCTCTACATCTCAACATTGAGAACCTCTGTATCACTACAAAAGGGCCTTCCCACTTAAGCAAGAACTTACCATCCTTCCTGCGATCAAAGCGATTGTCGTATCTGAGCACTAAAGAACCTTCCTTGATACCTTTCTTGACAAGGTTGCGATTGAACTTCTTTCGTTTCTTCTCTGCCTGGGCTGCATAGTACTTCACTGCTGACTCTCGATCTAGCCCTAACCTCTCCAAATCGATGATTCTTCCTTCCACCTGCTTCTCTTGACTATCCTCTTGATGTGCTTTTAGAACTCGGAGGCTCGCTAGCTCCACTTCTATAGGCAATAGTGCCTCTTGCCCATAAACCAAGTGAAAAGGTGTATACCCCAAGGATGTTTTAAAGGATGTTCTGTAGGCCCAAAGTGCTACATCTAGGTGTTTGTCCCATGCCTTAGGATGCAAATGCACTTGCTTAGTGATGATTTTACATATAAGACCATTTACCTTTTCCACAAGACCATTGCACTGAGGGTAGTATGGTGTAGAGTGCCTGCGGTTGATTTTTAACTTGCTCATCAAACGCCCGACTAAATCAGCTCGAAATCCCGGTCCCCTATCCGAGAGAATCTCCAAAGGTGTGCCAAAACGGCAAAAAATGCATTCAAAAATGAAATCACTCACGTCCTTGGCTGTGATGCGCTTTGTGGGACGAGCTTCTGCCCATCTGGTCATGTACTCCACCCCCATAATGATGTATTCCTTCCATGATTGAGTGCAAGGTAGTGGCCCTATTGCATCTATCCCCCATTTTTCAAATGGCCCATAGGTTTTGATTGGATGCTGATTTTCATGGGTAAGACGCCTTGGTCCAGCTTTTTGGCAAACCTCACATGTGCGGCACCAATGTTGTACATCTCGATGGAGGCTTGGCCACGTGAACCCTGCTTGTAAAATCTTTCTGCTAGTAATCTCTTGTGCAAAGTGTCCACCACACACACCTTCATGACAACTAAACAAAATATCCTTTATCTCTTGGGATGCAGGAACTCTCCTTAAGACAGCATCTTTCCCTCTACAATACAAGTCCTCATTCACTAAGCTATAGGTGGTAGCCTTTTTTGCCAACCACCTACGTTCACTTTTACTCATACCAGAGGGTGCTTCACAATGCTCAAGAAAGTAAAGTAAATCATGCAGCTCCTCCTTTCCCTGGTATAAAGGACTTTTCACAAGGATAGCACCTACTATGAGAGTTTGTAGTTCTTCACCTGCTAAGGCATCTGCTTCTCAATTTTGATCTCTAGGTACAAAGTGAACTCGAACTTCTTTAAAACCCTTCAACAAGGCCTTTGCTTCCCTCATCTTAACAGACAATTTGTCATTTTTACAGGCCCATACACCAACCATTTGCTTAACAATCAACATGGAGTCACCAAAAGCATTTAGCTTTGTGATGCCCTAAGAAAGACAACATTGAAACCCTAAAACAAGGGCATGGTACTCTGCCTCATTGTTAGAATGAACCTCTTTTAGATGAAACCCTTTTGCAAAGATCTTCTCCTTCTCTGGACCTAATATTATTATGCCTGCTGATGCCTTGTCTTTGGTCCTCTTGTAAGCCCCATCAAAATAGAGACTGTGTGCTCCCAGTAGAACTTCAGGCTCCGGGATAGGCGGTACCTTACTAGGTGCCTCTTTCTTGGCCTTCTCATAACACCTTTGTGTGAGGACATCTGCCAAACAAGCACGGATGGAATCCTCTACTTATAGTGTGTAGTCAAACTCTTGAAGCTGCACCACCCACTTTGCTATTCTTTGAGACAATTCCATGTGTTGTAGGGCATATGGAAAAACCTCCTCAGTTGTGATCACCACAAATTGTCTCGGAAGTAAGTAAGCCCGAAACTTCTCCACTGCAAACTTAAGAGCTAGCACCAATAGCTCAGTTGCGCTGAAACCCTTTTCAGCAGCTGTCATCACTCTACTAGAGAAGTAGACTGGTCTCATGAGAGATGTCTTTGGGTCTTTTTGCATCAAGACAGCTCCTAGAGCTTCTGGACCTACAGTAGGATTTACGTAGAATAATTCACCCCATGTGGGTTGTAGGACGACAGGCAATGAGCTCAAAATGGTTTTAACTTCTTGAAAGCACCTTTCACCCTCCTCACTCCATGTCAATGTAGTGTGTTTAGTGAGCTGCTGCAAAGGATAGATTGCCTGAGAATGGAGATGTATGAATCGTCCCATGTAGCGAACCTTTTGAATGAAGGAGACTAGTTGCTTCACGTTTGAAGGAGTAGGTAAAGTTAACAATGTCTTTACCTTTTCAGGGTCAGCCTCAATACCATCTTGAGACACAACATGGCCTAGTAGAGTGACCTTGCTCTCACCTATGTGGCACTTGTCTTTATTCAATTGCCCACCCAATTGGGCCAGACGGGTGAAACCTTCATCAACCTTGGACAGATGTCCTTCCCTAGAGCTGTAAATGCAAAAATCATCAATGAAGACTCGTATGGACTTACCAAAGTAAGGTTGAAACACCAAGTTCATAAACCTCTGGAAAGTAGCTGGGGCATTAGTTAAACCAAAAGGCATAACTCTATAAGCAAAACACCCCCAAGGTGTTATGAAGGTAGTCTTTCTTTGGTCTTCATCTGCAATTCTAATTTGGAAGTAGCCTGAGTACCCATCACACACTGTGTACCTTTCATGACTAGCCACTTCATTTAGTATTTCATCTTGAAAAGGCAAAGGAAAATGGTCCCTTTTTGTGGCTGCGTTTAGAGGCTTGTAATCCACACATACCCTCCACTTCCCATTTTTCTTTGGTGCTACCACAACTGGAGACACCCACTCAGAATCTTCCACTGGGTAGATAAATCCTGCCTTGAGTGATCTTTTTACTTCTTTTAAGAGTGCATCTTGTTGCACTAGCCCTAATCTCCTTAGCCTTTGCACTACTAGTTTGGCACCTTCCTTTAATTGGATATGGTGTTCGGTTACGGTCACTCCTTTAATGTGCTCGTAATCAGTTATAAAGAGGCCAGCATGCTTCTTTAGTACTTGCAAATAGGGTTCTCTCTCTTCTTCTAGTAGGTCCTTAGCTAGCATCTCCTCTAAGCCTGTGGCTTCTTCCTTGTTTAGAGAGTCTTGACCACCTTCTCCTTCTGGGTTTCGCAGTATTATACCCATGACTTCCAAAGAGCTAGCATCCTCCTCAGATGACTCATCCTCAGATGAAGAGCAGCTGCTTGTGCTCCATTCATCCATAGAAGTCTCCATCTCTAGGTCTTGTTGTCTACCCTGCTTCATGTCATACACAATTTTTTGTTGCTTGCCACCTACCTTATGATTTGGTCGCAACTCAAGGGAACCTGTCTCCCAATCTTGCCTAGCTTTCATAGCCATAAGCCAAGGTCTTCCAAGGATTAGCGGATAGCCCTCCCCCTTAGTTGGGATCACATAAGCATCAATTGAGATTGCCACACCAAAAGCTGAAACCTTCACTCCATTAACCTTTCCCACACAAGCCACCCTTACATTATTTGCCATCTTAGCTTGTAAAGAAGTTTGCTCGTTTACTTCCAAACCCAACATGTGCATTAATTTCTCTGTCATAACACAAATCTCGGCTCCACCATCTACGTACACATTGGAGAATCGCCGACTCTTAATCTCTGCATCAATGACTGGCACGATATACTTCATGCCTCTTGCACTAATAGACCCAACTGACTTTGCCTTAGCCCTCCTGGTGCTGACCATCTTAGACCAGGTTCTACGCATCTTTGGGGAAAGGTGGAGGAGTTGCTGCCATGAAATCTTTGGTCCTTGCTTACTCACATCTACTACCAGGTCATAAGGTATGGATCCTACCCCAAGTGGAAAGTCTTCTACTCCTATGTGCCTCCTTGACCTACTCTTCCTTTTCTTGTCTCCTATCACTTAGGAGGAACCCTCATTCCCTTTATCCTGCTCTGAAGCTTCCATTTCATCAGTTCTTTGTCTCCTAACTCTCTTTATTGGCATGGCAACAACTTCCTCCATTTTTTCTTTCCCTTTATCCTTACCATTGTCAAGACTTATGACAGAGACAGCCCTGTCCTCCCCTCCCGATGGTAGTGGAGGGATCTCTGCTGGTGCTTGTGGTGGTGGAGGAGGGGGTCTCAATATTTGGATTGGTGGAGCCACGTGTGCATTTTGTCCATTTAGTGGCCTAGCTCGAGGAGGGGTGACTTGCTGGCGAGGAGGCCGTATTTGATTACCATTTCCTTGATAGCATCGTGGATGGGGGCAATAATACATGCCGTGACCTACCTCTCCACAGTTGTAGAAAATGTACTCACGTGCTTGCCTTTGTCCTTCTTGTCTATTTCGTTCATTTCCTGGCTGGGGAGCCCTTACACCTTGAACCAGATTGATGGACAGGCTCTCTAGCTGATTGGTGATTTGTTGAAGTAATTCTTGTTGAGAGGACTCTTGGTCTGTTGCTCCTGTCCCTGCTACTACCCTTTACGTAGGTTGAGCTAGCGGTGGAGGCTCCATTCCCCCTTGTAGTTGAGCTTGGAATTTTAACTTCCTATCCTTCTCCCTTGCATAAGTCATAGCTTTATCAAAGGTATCTGGGAATTTACCTTTGACCTTTTCTCGAAGGATGGGGTAAAGCCCTGCCAGGAAACAGTCCTTCTTTAGGCATTTTGGTGCCCTTTCTCCTTCACCTAGTGATGCACACCATTTCTCCCACAGGTTGGAAAACTTTCCTTCATAGCTTCTATAGTCATTGGGTGATGTTTGGCGTAGCTCTAAGAGCTGTCTCCATATCTCCTCTGGAGGCTCATGGCGGCAAAATTCTTCGATGAAGGCCATCTTTAAGGACTCCCAGTCTCTTCTTTCTTGAGGTGCCAAAGTTTGATACCATAATTTTGCACCTTCTCTCAAGACCAAAGGAAAGGCCCTTAACTTAGTAGCTTCGTCATCCCTTCCCGATACCAGAAAGGCCATTTCCAAATTATCCAAAAAATCTGGAGCAACCTCCCCAGGCTTACCATAAAAATTAGGGAAGGCCATAAGTGAGAGAGTAAACAATTACACAAACAGCTCCAATTTATTTTAAAATAGAGTATGGTAATTACAATTTGGAGCTTTAGCACAACTTAGCTCAAAATAGGATGAAGATCGATACATCAAAGGAATGGTAATAGTCCAGTAAGGGTAGAATGACAGGATGAGGAGAGCGCAAGATTTCCCCAAGTCTCTCGGCTCCAAACAACAGGGCTATTCTTTGCTGATAAAAGATTTTTCTATCAATACAAATATTCACACGGAAATGACGCACAAAATGGAAAGGAAACATGCGGGGATCATCATTCTCATTATTGGCATCCATACTTACACACAAGAGCCTAGCTTAGTTGCACCACCTTGGGACCAATGAGCCTGATCAGCCACAAAAGGTCAGCACCTCGGATCACTTCGACTCTTCCTGATGCATCTGTGAAGACGTAAGGCGTGATGGCAACACTTTGTACAATGCTGAGCCTTTTAGCAAGCAACAATTGGATGCTATTACCATAATCAACACATTAGGAGAAATATGAACCTTGCATGGGCCTTGTAAGGAATCCTAATTTTTAGGGATTAAGGCTAATGTTGTGTGGGGTTTAGGGGGCAAGGGCATTGAAGAAGGTATTTTTGAGTAGGCTTTTCTAGCCTTTTTTTTAGACAAATGTAGGATGTGGACCTAAAAGGTTGCTTTCTCTCTCTAGCCTTTTTTAAAGTGAAGGAAGCATAGGGGTGTGTCCACATCAGCAATTCCGTGGGTCAAAAAGAGTCAAAATTTGACTTTTTTTAAAAAAAAATCATTTTTATTTGTTTTTTACTTAAAACTCCCTCCCAACATATATACATATCCAAAAATCATTTTTTGACCCATTTTTTAACCCACAAGCTTAGAAAGTCCATTTTTTCAAAAATATTTTCCCCCAAAAAGTAATAAACATTTTGTTCTCTCATCCTCCTCCCTCCTCTCTCCCTCTCCCTCCCCTCTCCCTCTCTGCCCCTACCTTCCTCCTCCTCCCCAATCTCTCCCTCCCCTCCCTCCCTCCTTCTCTCCTCCCATCCTGCTCGGCCTCTCTACTCTTCCCCCTCTATCTTTTCATCCTTTGCTTCCTCACGCAACAGCTTCCATGGTGCTCACGGACATCACAAATGGTTTGCTTCCACCACCACGTACTCCGCACACCAAAAGCATACATATTCGCTTACCCACGGCATTTGCACAGAAGACCACTAGTGAAGGTGATCAAAAGTCATCACAGGAACGTCGCACCGCTTGTGAGACCAATGTTGACATTTGGGTGGATGGCCATTTGTACCCTTACTATCCTATAAGCCGCTTCCATCCACCGTTTAATAACCTTTCCACATTTCTTCAATTTCTTGGGAGGGGAGAAGCACGCTTGTTAGGCTATTGCAAGCGGCTGTGTATGGGTGCAGGTGCTTCTTTGCATGTGTGGATGCACGAATGTCAAGCTCTTCACCTCAAGACGATGGCATTACAAGAGAGTGTTGCCTCTTTGGAGAGGGTAGTTAAAAGTCTTGAACAACAAATGCAAGAAAAGGAGTCCCACATCCAGAAGCTTACCAACACCATCACATACTTGAAAGAAACACCCCTTGGTGCAAGGGAATGCAAACGCCCGTATTCACCCATTGAAACTCTTGCACATTCTGGAGGAGCACGCAAACGACGAGTTACAGCCACAAGGTGATTTGGTCTTTACTTGCATGTTGCATTCTTACTTCACACTATTTTCTAACATTTATGTTTATTTGTTGCTAGAAACTTCATCAAGGAGGCATGCGGGGGAACAAGCCAAGATAATCGAGTCAACCTTCTCACTAGTTGTCTCAATACCGACGACGTTATTTCTATCTTACAATCACCTGGGGGTAAGTACATTAAGGATGCAGTCACCAAGGACCTTATGCGTAAATTAAGAAATGTGGTTAATGATGATGACGTTCAACAAGCTTGTGATGAGGCTGGAATTAGCACCAAAGCCTATCAGGCTATTTTTCAACTCCTAAAGGATGCCCTCAAAGAACATGGCATTGTGGAAAACCTATTTCCCGTTCCTCACAAGGTCAAGCTCGCAAAGAAGGCCACAAACGAAGATGTGTTCTCCCGCATTGGGACATACCTACACATTGAGGACACAATGCCAACTTCCCTTTATGCTACGTGCGCAACAAAGACAAGGGGAAAAGGTAAGAAACAATCCATAAGACCTTCGAATAAGGTCTTTCCTTACACAATGTGGAACAATATTTTCGTGGATCTTAGAAGGCTTCAAGAAGCCATTCTTAGATTTTACGAGTTACCTGAAGAAGGTGACACACTTTACTTTTTTCTTTGGTATTATTCTTTTCATAGAAGCTGAAGTTTAAGGTCTTAGCACTATTTATTTTGTAGTGCTTGGCACAAAAGTCGCTTTTGTGCTGAAACTCGATGAGTGTCAAATAGTGAAAGGCCGAAGGTTAGAGAGGCTAAGTGTCACTCTAATGAACGAGGCCCTTCTGCAAACCAAGCGAAGGGATTCAGTCGAGCCATATCCCACCCTATCTTTTAGTGTGCAATCAGAGAAAGACATTTGGTGGTTGGGTGCTATTGAGGTGCCCAAAGAGACCAATGGAGTACTTTCGCGGATTTTTGAGAGAACTCCATAGATCAGAGAAGTAATACACTCCCAAATTGCAGGTCAGAAGTTGGAGATTGAGGGCTTTGGTAGTTATGATGTGGAGTGGCACTTAGGTGGGGATTTGAAGACCATAAAGTGTTTGCTTGGCTGCAGACAAGGGGCTTCTTCTCTCATGCCTTCTCCATTTTGCACTCGAGGGTACAAACCTAATGGACAAAAATCACATAAGGGCACTGCAAAGGCCAGTTACATGCTTCCATGGCAAGGGCATGGAGAACAAGCGTTAGATTGTCATGATGTCGGAGATGAAGGTAGAGAATGGGAAGCGTCTATTCTGAGATGTCCCATGCTCAATGCCCCAGACCGTGATCAAAAGGACCACACTTGGAATCCAATCTTTCGATTTCCTCTATCGAATGTACATTTTTGTACATTACACGCATTCATGCGTATTTTTGATAGGCTATTGAAGCTCCACATTGACTATGCGTTCACAATGAAACCGTTGGAAAAGTCCCAGGAAGCGATCGAAAGAGTGGAGGTACTCTTGAATTCCATTGGCTGTCATGGTGGAAATGTGTCTATAGTTGCTGCAAAGAACACAGGGGAGGCCCATGAAATTGCTCAACAAGTGTCAATGAGTGGACAAAAAGCTAGACACTTTTTGAAGAAAGTTTCCCAAGGAAAGCCAAGTCGATATGATGCTCAAAGCAGCTCCAACCAGCAGGCAGGTAACCTTTGGGAGCTTTGGAAGGAGTTATGCAAAGCTACTACTGACAATGATTCAAATGGCGAGCTTGCAAACAAGCGCAAGCAAGTTTGGGCCCATTTTGATAAAATGGTCAAGCTTATGAGCCTTAACAGCACAACAGAAGAACAACGGCAATCATTTCAAGAAGCTTTGGCGGCTTTTACCAAGGTCTTCACCCTTTCTTGGGGTGAAAATAACATCACACATTACATGGTAAGTCATTCATGGTGTATTCATTACAAGGGATTGTTTTTATTTACTAATGTGGATCGTTTGCTCATGTGAACAACATATCTTGTTTGCGCATGGTGCATTTTTTATGCACAAGTATGGATCGCTTGAAATTTTTAGCACTCAAGGCATGGAGAAGTCCCATTATCGAGCAAGGGGAGTGTACTTCAAAAATACTCGACATGGTGGTGGAATGGTGCAATCCAATTATTTGGAGGAGATGTTCAACTGGTTTTTTCGCACAACATTTGCTCGTAAGCTCACAATGGAGCGTGCGCGACAATCCAAGATTGCTATTGAAGTACGCAAATGGAGTCGTCAAGAGCATAGCAACAAGTGGCAAATGTCGCAAGGTCCCACCAAGCATGCTGCATGGCGGCGATGCAGAGTGCGACAAGGATCAAAGTGGATACTGTGCGAGTCACTAAACGTGAACGCGAGGTCCAACTCTTAGTGACATGTTTATTTAAAAAATAATACTTCTTTTTAAAAAATTAGTGTGAACAGGGCCCTTTTTAAATGGGCCCTTATAAATATTGCATGCTCTCATAAATCACTCATTTCTTAAGAACAGGTGAGCTCTTACCAACGAAATGGCGCGCACCAAACAAACCGTGAAAGAGAATCCGCCTGTCAACAAAAACACCCTCCAAGGATGTGAGAAGCCATCATGGCTTAAAGGCACAAGAAAACGGCCACGAACACCTGGCCGTTCCAGGAACTCTTCTGGTAGTGGGCACGGTGGTAGGGCACGAGACTCATCAAGGACTGTTGAATCTCCACCACCTCAAGATATAACACCTAGAAAGAGAATGAAGCAACGTGCCCAGCGCTGGAGAGAAGTAGAGGGCCAGCAAACATCAGAGTCCGATAGGGAGCAGCCGTCGCACCCCCAATCACAAGCAGGACCATCCAGGACTCGGGTGGTCAATACAGACATCGAATCAGAGAGTGAGCCACCATGGCTGCGAGAAAACATACCGCGCACACACTGGGTGGCCGTTGGGGGGAAGACATTGCCTCAAGGCAAGGGAGCTCTCCCCACACGACAAGATCGGCAACCAAGGGAAGAGGAAGAATCAGAACAGGCTGTAGAACCAGCCCCTAAGCATGTAAATAGACGCAAGTCTAAGTTTTTCAAGAAGCCTTCACGTCGCCTGCCAGCAAATGTGCAAGTGCCCCCAAGACAACTACAGCGGCGCCGAAAAATAGCAAGGGCATTTGCAGAAATCCGCCACTACCAGAAGACGACGGAGCTCTTGATTCGACGCGCCCCCTTTGCTCGCACTGTGAAGGAAGTGCTTCAAAGCTATGGAAATCAGTATAGAATGCAAGCAATAGCGCTAGAGGCTATTCAAGAAGCTGCAGAGGCCCACATCATTTCAGTGTTGGAAGATACCAACGTATGTGCCATTCATGCAAAGCGAGTGACAATACAGCCAAAAGATATGCAGCTTGCATGACGATTGCGACGAGACTTCGAGCATTAGCCGAAGTTACCCCTCTTTTTGTATTGCACACCCTTATCTTTGTAATGATTTGACTTTCCAATGACAATATGATCAACAGTTGTGTTTACTCTGTCTATTATCTTTGTAATTTCAAGTTCTCTATGTAATTGTAGTCAATTTCAGTAAATTTGTGCATTTTAAGTAACCTTAGGGGTAGATAAGCCTACAAGGGGCAGAAAAAGGCCTGGCCACAAGGGCGCGCAAATGGCCCATCCAAAACTGATGGATGGGCCATTTGCGCGCCCTTGTGGCCAGGCCTTTTTTTGCCCCTTGTAGCCTTATCTACCCCCAAGGGTACTTAAAATAACCAAATTTACTAAAACCTATTGGTTTTGCATCAATATTTTATATGGATCCTTATGGACACCTTTTTATGGTCATTTCAAGCTTTGAATTCCTTATAGGATATCAAAACTAATAACATATTGTGAAACCAAGTGTCCAATGTAATTTGACTTTTTGGTGCAAGGGTGTAGTAGGTAGAGCAAGTGATAGTTTGCTGGAAACTTCATTTTATAATTGATTTGAGCTTTTCAAGTGTCCTTGAGTGTGAACATATACTGGAATTGCCATAAAAAGGTTGCATTTAAATGAATGCTGCAAAACCAATCCATTGCAATAAATTTGTGCTGTTTAAGTACCCTAGGGGGTAGATTGGCCTATAAGGGGCAAAAAAAGGCCTGGCCACAAGGGCGCGCAAATGGCCCATCCAAAACTGAAGGTTGCATTTAAATGAATGCTACAAAACCAATCCATTGCAATAAATTTGTGCTTTTTAAGTACCCTAGGGGGTAGATTGGCCTATAAGGGGCAAAAAAATGCCTGGCCACAAGGGCGCGCAAGTGGCCCATCCAAAACTGATGGATGGGCCATTTGTGCGCCCTTGTGGCCAGGCATTTTTTGCAGCTTATAGGCTAATCTAACCCCCTAGGGTACTTAAAAATCACAATTATACTCAATTTGACTGCAATTACATACCTTGAAATAACAAAGTCAAAAAACAATTCATATCACCAATTGAAACAATTTTCAAGATTAACAAATCAGATTGAAAAGAATTTGCAATATAGAGAGACAATTTCAAATATTTTTTATTCCTTCTAGCACGGTGATTTTACATCATGTATCTGAGGAGTTCAGAATTTTTTTGACCATCTCCTGGCGCCTATTTTGCGCGTAAGGCAACTCCCCAGTTAAGAGGGACTGCGCTATGGCATTTGGGTCAGTTGAGCCAATGGAAGCATGTATCCCTATCTGGGCAAGCACTTTACCACGAAAGCCGGTGCCAAACGCTGTGCATACAAGGGATCTACGCACTAGGAACACTTGATGCGCAGTTTGAGCAATGGTACTCAAACACAAAAACTTGCTCAAAGCTTTTAACGACCAAGTCATAAAATGGGCTTGGGGAGTAAATTCATTATGGATAATGGCCACATCACCAGGGGGGAGTTGTTCGAGGTAATGTGCAAGGGAAGCTTGAGGTCCAAAGCCCGTCCGCTTGCCACCTGTCCTTGCAGCAAAATCATCAACCTCCACAACATCCTGTCATAAACCGATGAAGGTTGAGAAAAAAGACAACAAAGGATAAAATAGTAACATGAAAATTAGGTACAGTTTACCTCCTGGTCCTTGTCATCCTCCTCCCTGTTGCCCTTTGCATCCAAGTCAATGGTCCCATGTACCACAGATACAAGCTTTGGATCATCAGATGGAGGTTGCATAATGGCATAGTCATCCTAGCAGCCTCAACCTTGGCTTGCGTGGCTTGGAAATCTTCATCAGCCACGTTCAACTGCTCTGCTGCCAGGACCTCCGCACATACAATTGCAATAGTGTCAGCAACAGAGTCCCCATCTGGCAAGAGCTTGCTTTCTAGGGCATCTGGCGTATTGTCTAAGGGACATTTGCTATTGTTGCATAGCACGCTCAAGCATTCATCCATGCGCAGGCCAAATGATTTTTCCAAATCATGCAGGAACAAAAACTCCACCCTATCCACTAACACTGAGGAGAAGCGGCTAATTTCTACCTCTGGGATAGCCACATCCGTCAGTGGTAGTGGCACTGGAGTGTCACTAGGGCCAGCCGCAACTATGGATTTCTCAACCACTTCCTCAAGACCCCTAGGGTACTCCAGCTGGTGTGCTTTTCCTTCCGCTACAGGGTTCATGGGGATAACCCGCTGCTCCTTGGTGTCCTTGATAAAGGACCCAACTTGAAGGTGTGGTAAGCGGAGCTCCTCCAAATTAGGTTCCTCGCTCACCAAGAAGATAAATGTTGCGAGCCGAGAAAGGTACTCCACCCCCAACTTGCGCTTCTTGAGCGCTTACACCCCAGGGGCTTGCTCGTCCAAGTAATGGCCTGCATTGGTTGCAATTTCTTGGAATCGTTGCAACCGCTTGGCGAATGGACGATCACCTTTGTGTATATAGCGCAAAAGATCGCAAGGCACCCAGATCCCTGCATGTGGGGGGATAGATATAGAATATTTTATGATGTGCTCCTCCATGAACGCAGAAATCTCCTCAAATGCATCCATGTGAAGGGCAACTGTGGCGTCAAGGTCAGGGAGACGAGTAAAAAAGGTGTGGAGGTCCAACTTCCCTTTGTATTTGGTGTCCTCGAGGAAGAGGATGAAGCGTGACAAAGGGGTGGATGTGGGTACAGATGCAGAGGCTGTGGCAGCATCCATGTTTAGCCTGGGGTGTGGATAGAGAGTGGAGGAGCTCAAGAGTTGCAAAAGTGAAAATAGTGAATGAGTTAGGTGGCCCCCCTTTTATAATGTACCCTTTTTTTAAGACATTTTTTAAAAAAAGGCACTTTCACCAAAAAATGATTTCTCATCCCAATGCAAAAAATTCTATTCAACGGCATGATTTGCCGAAGCAAATCATGTTGATTACAGCGGGGATCAATATGAAAATTGCAAGAGTTACAAAGTTATAAGATCGATAGCATAGTTCCATCTATCCCCCAGTCCTCCTCGACCTTCAATTTGTCTTCCATTCTCTTCCCAATCTGCGGACATTCATAACAATAAGCATCTAATGATCGACAAACCATGATGTATTGAAAATGTGGTGGAAGGATTCTCACCTTGTGACCTTGTAAACGAAATTGTGCTTGTTGAAGGGCCTCAAAACCCATAATAACAAAATGTTCTCGAACATTACTGAGAGTCCAATGCTTGTTCACTTGGACTGCCTCCAAAGCATCGTTGGGCATCTTCACTGTAATGTCAAAGCTTGCAATAGCGCCGTCTACACTTTGTAAAGGAGTCCACACTCCAAGCTTGCACATCCAACGATCATAGTGAAATCGTATGTACAAGGAGGTGCGGGATTTCAAATAGCGCATTCCAATACCTGAAGCTCCAACCTTACAATGGTACCGGTCCCCGTTGTGCATGCCCTCCACAAAACCCCTGTCCTCTTCTAAAAGCCTTCCTAATTCCTCGTAATGTGCATCTTTACATACAAGCATTGTGGTAGTCTCCACAAATCCAAACTCTTTAAAAATGTGCACAAAACAATGAATAGGCAAACACCAGCTCAAGCCCACAGACATAGAAGCTTTAGAGTATTTCAAAGAGTTTTGGACATCCATTATCATCTTTTGCTTGAAAGATGCTACCGACCACAAATCTGGGACCGGCCACTCCATACTTAATAAGGAAGTTACTTTGATGGGTTCAAGCGTTCCAAATGCTTGTGTAGAAGTAGGGACAATATAGGAGTGAGAATAGAAGAAAATCCTTCTTTGAACTAGTTTGGTTGGGCAAAGATGAGGGAACATTATTGCTCCAATATCCGCATGTATAGCATTGAATGTGCCGGAGAGACTATCTAGTGGCTGCTCCTCCACCAACGTGGATGGAAATATGACTATAAATGCATGACAAATGTTAAGTATGAATCCATAATAACATTACACTGTGATTTCACACCTAGCTTTGTATTCTCAAAACATGTACTTACAATGTGTTGGAAATCGAGGTGGTTGTTGCAAGTGCATGGTTGACATTGAGAAAACATGTTGCACAATGGCTATGGTCCCCTTGTCTTTGCGGTTCTTGAAGCCAAGGAGCTTTCCTTTCCAATGAAGATCCAAGTTTGCACGATTCCGCACACGATGAGGGCCAACAGCAGATGGTTGCATGTACACCCAAGCACCTTTGATGAACTCTTGTGGCACCCACTCATCATCTACACCTCTAGTGTTGTGGCATGCAAGTGCTGTGACCTCATCCTTTGGTTGCCTTTGCGAAGTAGAGTTGGCCATGGTTGAGCAAAGCAAACTAGGAGGAGGAGAAGAACCTTGCTTGTTGCTACAATGTAGGTGTGATAAAGTGATATGAGAAAATGGTCAACCCTTGTGGCAATGGGAGGAGAAGGTGGACAATCCTTGCTTGGTGTGGCACTGGGAGGAGAAGGTGGATAAGCCTTACTTGGTGTGGCACTGGGAGGAGAAGGTGGATAAGCCTTGCTTGGTGTGGCAATGGAAGGTGGTAGGGGAGGAGAGAGGAGCTTCCTTGCTGCAGCAATGGAGATGATGTAAAGAGAGAGAGTGTTGGAGTAGAGGATGAGTGTGATGGTTGCAACCAAGGAGGGGTTGGAAAAGGGGTTCTAGAGAGAGAAAATCCCTTTTTTCCTAATAACTAATTTTGGGGGAGCTCTGGATAGCAAAAAAAGATTTTTTAAAAGTTTTTAAAATTTTTGAATTTTAGGGTTTTTGGATGCACGTTTTGACTTTTTGAGATCAAAAAATGCTTTTTTGACCATAAAATAGTTTTTGGGGGGTTTTCAGAAGATGAAATTTGAGTTTTGAAATTTTTGAAAAATTTCAAATTTTTGGGATTTTGTCAAAACCGGATCAAAAAGGAGGGAAGTTGGAGGTTCCCCCCCCCCCCCCTTCTCACTATGTAAGAGCCCATTTAAAAAGTGTAAGACTACTTTGTCCCCCTACATTTTTTAGGGCATAGAGTGTGTCCACCACCCTCTTCTCATTGGCTGGCCTCTAATTAAACTTAATCCCAAAGGGCCCCTAGAGGGTTCATATTTTTCCTAATCATGACGAATGAAAGTGACACCATTAATGTGCAGCACATCATCAACTAAGATAGTTTCCTTAGATTGAGATAACTTCTTGAAAATTAGCAGCAAAGGTAGGGCAGGGAGGCTTTTCACCCGGTCTCCAAAGCACTTTGGACAATATCCAAAGTGATCTTCACGCAGACAGGAGGTTGGCTTGGGATTGGTGGTGTCTGGATTCACAAAGTGCACTGGGAGCACTCACAGACGGGCGACAATCTTGTAGGCAAGCCTTCGCCTCTTTGCTTCAGGAGGATTTAGGGGTGAGAGTCGTGGTTGCAAGTTGGAGGTTGAAGTTGGTTGCTCACTAGCCTTTTTCTTGCCTGTAGTGGTCATGTAATCCCTTATTAATGAGATTAAGCCAAATGTTACCTTACGCTTGAGCACGCGCTGCGGCCTTGGGCCACTTAGGTGTAGAGGTGATCTTCCTCCTCTTAGTCAACTCCTCAGGAAAGAGAGGTCTGGTGATGCTTTCTCTTCCCTTAATGTGTGTCACAGTACCTTCGTGTATGTTGATGTAGAATATTTCAAGCTCGTGTGCGTAGGAGGTTTCTGGAGCACTCATAGGTTGAGAGGAGAGGTATATCAAGCTCTTCTTCTCACTCTCCTTCGTTGGCGACGATCACGAACAAGGCATGTAGAAGAACTTACTTGTTGAATTTCAATCACACTACAACCTGGTAACAAGACCTCGATGAAAGCTTTTAAGGCCTCTAAAGCATCCTCCTCTTCTGTTCTCCAATTTGCAAACTCCTCACGCCATTCGTCCATGTTGTAGATTGTACATCTTCATTGCTTGTGGACTGAAGGTCTATGTAGCCCTCCTCAGTGGGGGCACCAAAATGATAGCGGGAAAAAGAGCAGTGCAATCTCGTGGCCTCTGTACTCGTGCACACTCCACAAACCACGCCTCATGCAAACAAGCAAAGAAAAAAACAAAGGGGTCACCACCCTAAATTAAGAGGTTTAGGGACCTCACACATACTGCACATAGGCAAGTGAGACTTCTGGCATTATGATGGCATCAAAACATATGGAAAAACACATAGAAACGAAGCTTAGGGACCTTATGTAGCATATATATACACAAGACATCAGCTTAACAATACAACGACATCTGATCATACATAACAAGGATATAGAGAAGCAAGCCAAGGATGGCATAATCCCTTGTCAAAAACAATCAACCCAGCAAGTAGGTATGATCCTACTAGCAACACATCAATACCTTAGAGAATGATGGCGAGGATGGTGGCCATGGAGCATGAGAGAAGACTCCTTATTTAGGTTTTAGGGCTAGTAATGTAGCATACTAGAGGGAGAGAGAGTAGAGCTCCATCCATAGCTCCTCGTTGTGAGCAATGTCGTCATAGCTTCATTGCTTGGTGAAGGGGGTGAAGTGTTGGTTTTGAGTGAGAGAAGGCCTCCTTATATAGGTTTCTAAGAGGGTTTAGGATTGGGGATAAACATGCTTAAATCCGCTGATTGGGGTTACTTTTTGCTTAGGGTGGTCAACAGATTGAGCTCACCTGATATGTCACCATCAAGATATTCTTTAGAGTGATGTGAGTGGGGAGGGTAAATGCTGATTTTTCTGATTGTGACACATGGGGATAAGGCCTTGACCAGCATTTAAGAGCAGGTAAGGTGGCTGTTGAAACTGGAGGTTCTACACATGTCAGGGGGGGACCTGCTGGGTCCTCCTGAATATCAAATTCTCTAAAAATCCTCAACCATGGCTTCTTTTGACATGTGTTCTTTGAAAAAATCAGCATGTCTCTTTTCAACTCAAAAGTCTTTATCCCTGTTGACTCACCTTTACCATAAGATTTTCCCCTTTTCTCCTCCTGTAACTGCATTGTTGATGCCCAATCACTGCTTCTAGTAACAGTGAACTGTTACCTACCAAATACTTATGGTGCACTAAAAAATATTTACCATGGGTAAAAAAGTTACTGTAGGTAAAAAGTGATTTGTATTTACCATGTAGGTGATAAATATTTACTGTAGGTAAAAAATATTTACTGTCGGTAAAAAAGTGAAAACGGAGTATGCTGTGCTGTGAGTCCACACGAACATCCTCATGTAAATTTCACTAGAAATTCACACCTAGAATGGGCTATTCTATAAGATATAGGTTGTAGGCATGCATAAGAGCTCGTTCCCACGTATCTTCTGTCCATGGCACTTTTTACTCTTTGGTGCTTGTGAAGTAGATTTTTCTTCTCTTTCAAGATCCCTTGGACTAGAGTATCCTCATCTCCCCAACAACTGACTGTGCCTTTATTGCATCTTCACAAGGGGTCCTAAAAACCATGCATCAGATATTTAGAGATCATTGCCACTGCTTCTAGCATGACACTCACGGAGGCTGGCAACATTACTTTAGTTCAAGGAAAACTATGTTGAGCACTGTGGATTTACAATCCAGAGATAGCATCATAACCGTCCAAAGCTAGTGTCATAATAGTCCAAAGATAGGGTCCCATATTTAGCACTCGTGAGACAACTCATGTATAGATAGAGCTATCTGTTTCAAATCTTGATTATATGGTTGTTGCCTTATCACTAGTGGAGTTTGTCACTTATATTTGGTCAATCAATAATTTTACAACATGATTTTAGTAATACTTTCCTCAATGATGTGATAGATGATGGATATGATAGAGACCTTGTATGTGTACTTGAGAGCTCGGTGCCTCGTACTCACCATTAACGTTATGTTTGTGTACTTGAGAGTTCGGTGCCTCGTACTTACCATTGGTATTATTATTTTTTTCGTGAGAGAGCTCGGTGCCTTGTACTCACCATTGGTATTATGTTTATTTTGTCATATTTCAAGTGCATATATTCTCGTCATCATCAAGGATGAGAAATGTGACAAAATTTATGCGTACGTGGGAGCCAATTATCTTCCTCTTCTTGGTGCTATTGTTGTTATCTTCTTGTTGCACCATTGTCGTCTTTGGTGCAATGGTTGTTATCGTCTTATTGCACCCTCATCATCATGAGGGATTTGGCAGCTATGATTATACAGCAATAGTGTTTCATATCATTTTTATGATGGCTTGTGTTTATGTGCGCACATGTATTGCATTCTTGTTATATGTACCCGTGGCAAAATTATTTGTATCTTTGTTGTCTCTAGAGCAGCGCCGCAAACCGTTTCTAAGGACAATGTGATGCGATTATTTCTAACCTTCACATTTTGATATGTTTCTTGAGTTATGTTGTTTACAAGATAAGAGCCACCTCAAGCAGTATGTACATGGGCTCAAAGATATTGAAGCTGAACAAAGATATTGAAGAATTTGCATCAATTTAATTGTATATATAGGGTTGTTAAACTTCTACATGCTGGAGAGCGCACATTTTATATTATGGAGTCATGTAGCTCCTCAAAAATGAATTTTGTTAACTTTCATAATGGTTAATATAACAGTGCATGTATATGGTGCTGTGGGTTTTTCCCTTGTACCCCCAAGAGTTTTTTCATCCACAGTTACGGACTCCTATTTGAGTTGGAGCTATATAGAGATCCCACACTTATGCTATATATAAGTAGGAGTCCCCACTATATATGTGTACTCACTGTGAGCTCTATACACACTTTGGGGCTTGCAGATCTGGAGTTGTCTCTCTCCCTCTCTCTCTCTCTCTCTCTTCTCCCCTGTCTTATGTCTCATCTCCGGTTCAACACAAGGTGCCCAATATTGAACTAAAAGATTTGTATATTTTGGTGATGTAGGCTCTTTGTTAATGCGCAGCAAAGCCATGGCAAGCTAAATAGGATATATTTATGTGTCACTTGGAAGTAGCATTACAAAGTCACACTGCTGCACATCAAGCATGGGGTCTAATTATTCCCTTGGTCTATCTCGTTGAGGTCCTCAAAAATGATCGTTCAACTCTTTGAAGCCAAAAAACCTCTTTGTCTCTTCTTGAAAATTCATCACAATGCTTTGCAATTGATGATGTCCTTGATTCTTTGGCAAAAAAAGGTTCATGCAATTATGCTTATGATCTTATTTCTTTTCCAATATCGTCAATCACCTTACTACAATAATCTATCATGGGTCTATAGAACCCTGGCACACTTATACCACCTCCTAAATTTTTCCAAAACCTTATGTAATTCTTTAGTCCTAGAATCACTTACTCATGGCCCTTAACGTATTGCACCACTAGTACCAAATAAGGATTTACTTGTGGTAACATTGGATTCCCTTCACTATCTGTTTTCCAAAGAAAAATACTTCCACTCCAATCTGAAACACCTACATGTGCCTTATGTTGCATCACTGGTTTTTTCTCCTGCATAAAGAACCTAGATTGAAGTGGTTGGGAGTGACCAACAAGTATCTTCTCTCCATCGCAAAGATATCCATCACAGTATTTCTTGAAATCGGGAAACTTAGTGAGCCAGAATGGAGATGGAGATGAAGATGAGCTAGTTTTGTATCCATCAAATGTGACAAGGTATAAGTTTGTGTAAGTCTTAACTTCTCTAAAAACTTGCTAAACATAGCATCTATGTCCTCATGTGTATGTCCAACCATTGAAAATCCTAGTTGGATGGTTTTGAGAACCCCCCTTGTGACAAGCAATGACAAATAAGGAAAAAGATATCGGTTTTTATTCTCCCTAGCACAATTATCTAGTTGTAGCAATAAGTTCTCTGGAAACTTGTGGAATGTTGACCGCAAATTATCCTCTTCTACAATTTCAGGTGATTCAACAATAGGCTCTTTTTCATCAATCATGATGTGGTATTCTAAAGCATCCCTTGTGTTCAAAGCATGTAGTAGTGAAACATTGCTTCTCGGAAGCCCATTTGTTACTATATCAAATGGATGCTTATCCATCCTAAGTTGTGTAAACAATTAGCAATTGAGCCAACTGTAAGGTTTGGATCAGCTGGCTATAGACCATTGAAAACAAAGTGTCCATAATGACCCCCATGTCCATGAGTGATCATGCCAGTTAGTGCCACTTGCAGATTGTAACCTGAATCCACACCCTTGGGAACAACGCATAGTCTTGGAATTGCTATCTTATTTTGATCCATCTTATCATGAGTTATGCATACGTATTTATCTATTTGAGTTTCTGAGAATTTGTACCATGCATAATATAGGATTCTACAACTCTTTTGTTGTTCCATGTGAACTTCTCTCTCCTTCAAGAGGAGAGCTCTTTCTTCAAGGTTATGTTTAACCTCCAATCTGGCTTTGATTGAATTAGAGATATTGCACTTAGAGAACTCACTTGTCTTTGTTAAGGTGACATGTTGATGGAATTACCAATTGAGTCTTACTTGAACCATCCAGCATTGTTCTACTTCTATGTGGAATCTTCTCAGAGTTGTTATCCACAAATTCATTGAGCAATGCGCTTGCTAATCTAGTATGTTGAAGTCCTCTTCTCAATGTACATGTATTTCCATGCACATATTGATGCACACCGTTCTCAAAGTTTTCCTTGTAGCGGTAAAATGATGTCTTTGGTATTCCATGTAGTTCATACCATGCCCTACAACCAACAATATTCCCATTTATCATAAACATAGTTTGTTCTTATCTTCTAAGATTCTTCTCAAATTTCTTTTTGTACCCTCAACAACATATCACGATTTCCATACTGACAACATTTTTTTGCACAACAATCAATACATGAAACCCTTTGAACCAATTCAAGTGATAGATAGAACCTAGAAGCTGGTTGTGCTTTTTCTTTTTGCATCCTATTGGCAAAAATGTATCATCTAGTCTTCCTTGAACATTGAGCAGCATTCCCCTCATAACTATTTGAGCATTGTCTTCATCGACGTCTACATATTCACTTCAAGTATGCATTCCATCAATGGGAACAAAGAGTTTCAATGGGCTCCCATAAAACATTGTTGTTTTTTTATAGGCCATTTCACTAACGTAATGCTACCCACTTCAACCACATTCTCATTTCTTGTATTTGATCTTTCAATGGCCACACCCACACAAACAAGACCAAGTTCTTGGAAGTTGACATAATAATTAGTGTGCATCATTGAGAGTGTGCATCATTGTACTATCCTTTAAAAGAACCATTTGGCTACCTGAATGGCACTCCAAATTGATCCTTGGAGGTAATTAGTATCCATTGTAGTAAAAGGA
Source organism: Adiantum capillus-veneris (assembly GCF_014529385.1). Lineage (NCBI taxonomy): Eukaryota > Viridiplantae > Streptophyta > Polypodiopsida > Polypodiales > Pteridaceae > Adiantum > Adiantum capillus-veneris. Next base: position 39,473,998 of record NC_140958.1, read on the forward strand.
AGGACCATATCCTTGAATCCTTCCTCCACTAGTATGGCTTGGCCTATCTTTATACCACCACAAGTGGAATCTTCACTTGTTCTACACACACAACCAACACCAACAACCCCTTTTTTTAAATATCATGTGCACTTTCTCGAGAGATTGAAAGTCCATTTTGCAAATGAAAAGATTCAATTCTTAATTGCAAACACTACAAGAGGCTATTCATATTAGCGACGCTCACACAGCGACGCTCAAAAAAAAAATTCCCGGCGTCGCTATGAGCGTCGCAAATTTCTTTGTAAATTTGCGACGCTCATAGCGACGCCGGCTAGGCTGAAAAAATAATCGAGCGCGCCCAAAAACTCAGATCTCAGATCTGAGTTTTTCGGCGCCCTCAAGCAAGGAGCAGGTAACGCTCTCCCTCTCTCTCTCTCTCTCTCTCTCTCTCTCTCTCTCTCTCTCTTTCTTCTCCACACACACACACACACACACACAGACACACGAGGAGAGGAAGGAGAGCCAGGTATGCTCCTTTCCCCTCCTCATTCTCATATTCCCTTCCCCTCTTTCTCTCTCCCTCTCTCTCTCTCTCTCACACACACACATAGTGTTTTTGAGAGAGAGAGAGAGTACAAACATAAACAAAAACGCACACACACATACATAAACAAAGAATGCACACACACATTGAGAGAGGAAAAGAGAGAGAGAGCATGCATAAACAAAAAACGCACGCATTGAGAGAGGAAAAGAGAGAGAGAACATGCATAAACAAAAAACGCACACATTGAGAGAGGAAAAGAGAGAGAAAACATGCATACGATCCAAAAAAAGGCACACACATTGAGAGATAAAGAGAGAGAAACTAATTTAACGTCGTAGGAAACTAATTAAAATTAAAAGACCTAAAGATCTAGCCGACGAGGAGTTGAACTCAAGACCTATTATTCAAGAGGGAAATGGCATAATCAATCTATCATACTTGGCATGGGTGATAGAAAGGTTATACCATTTATCTCTTTTTATTGGCACACAATCCACACACGCGCACACACACAAGAAGAAGAGAGTTATAACGTCGTAGGAAACTATCCTAAAAGACGTTAAAGATTAGGTTAGATGTAGACTTACGTTAAATTAGATTTAGGTTTATTTAAGTTAAATTAAATTAGATTTAGGTTTATTTTTAACTAGATCTACATTTATTTACGCTAGATTTAGATTTACGTTATATTAGATTAGATTTAGGTCTCCATAGACTGCGATGCCTGCATGAAGCGGGTGAAGAAAGCCCTCAATGGAATATAGGGTATTGCTGCCTTCACTCATGGTGGGCTCCGTCGATCCAAAAGTACTCGGGAAATTTCTTCAGAAGATAGGGAAGAAGGTGGATCTTCAGGGCGGCAAGAGTCACTACATCCCCGACACAATGACCATCTAGACAACCTCTAGTCATTCAACAGCAACTTCAAAGTTAGTAACAAGAGCAAGAATGGTCTAAAGGGCCAATTGTTGTCGTCAGATGTGGATGGAGATGAGGCAGCGTCACCGCCGGAAGTTAACTCTCACATCTTTAGTGATGAGAATGCCAACTCTTGCCGAGTTATGTGAAAAATTATGTGTTAAATCAGTTTTAAGGTTCTTATAATCCCTGTTAGTTTAGTTCTTTGTTTTTAATGTAACATAATTTACGTTAGATTTAGATTTATGTTATATTAGATTAGACTTAGGTTTATTTAGGTTTACCCACACACACACACACACACACACAAGAAGAAGAGAGTTTTAACGTCGTAGGAAACTATCCCAAAAGACGTTAAAGATTAGGTTAGATGTAGACTTACGTTAAATTAGATTTAGGTTTATTTTTAGTTAGATTTACATTTATTTAGATTTACGCTTATTTACGTTAGATCGAGTCCACGCAAGAATTACTTACGGTTTAGGGTTTAGAGTTAGACGAACAGTGAAAAGATCTACTGTGAAAAGATGTTAAGATGCTGTGAAGTGCTACAGCTAGAGAAGAGGCAAAGGGGTTTTGTCCACTACATGCAGTATCATGTAGACGTGGGTGTGTAGATTTCTTGTACCCACAAATATAGGTATTGACCAATAAAGACGAGATTATAACCCGGTGGTTCTGATCTCCGTGCACCTCTAGACCGAGGTGTGCGGGGATTGGACATGACTAGAGAATGTGAGGTAAAGAGAGAGAGAGAGATAAGACGAAGAATGCCAATAGAATATTCAATTTGTTGTCCAGGTTATAAGATTTTTATCCTCATTATGAGTAGTGACGAGGATGTGGGACCGTCCAACCGAAACACCTATCTCTCAACGAGGGTCTTATGTCCTTGTAATCAATGCAAGCATGCTGTGCGACGGACAAGACGTGTTTCTTTGCAGCACGTTCGCGAATTTGGCGAGTTCGATCCATCTATTATAGATCGAGTTGTTGCCAATTATAACTCGTCGGACTCTGACACTGGCCAACAAGGAGCAATCTTGCAACCCAATAGACGTGTTCGCAGGCGCTTTGGTCAAGCAACATATGTGAGGCCACAAGATGTAGCCTCTGATAGCTCGGGGGATGATCATGCAGAGCACATTCCCAACGAGGCAATGTTTGAGCCCGAGATTGATGAAATGATCGAGACGATCATGGATTCAGAAAGGCTTATCTATGATGATATGAAAAGTGAAGCCGATACGCCATTGTATAATGGAGCACATATGTCTAGATTGAAAGCACTAGCGTCAATATCAATAAGCAGGCAATGTTTGGATGGAGTGACACTAGTGTCACAGCGCGTTTCAGGTGATCTATTACAATTAGTTTACTTTAATAAAACTCTAAATGTATAATGATCTGATAGATTTTTACACCACTGTATCCTATTTTTATGTTGTGTAGATTGCTTAAAGAGCACATACTACCAGCTGACAATGTGATGCCAGATTCCCGAGATGAAGCAAGAAAGATTTTGCGAAACTTGGGGATGGATTACAATTCTATCCACGCTTGTCCTAATGACTGCATTCTTTTCAGAGGGGAATACATAGACATAGAGAAGTGTCCGAAATGTGATTCCGAAAGATATCGAGTAGATCTCCACGGGACAAAAATTCCACAAAAGGTTTTGCGACATTTTCCTCTGCTTCCTCGCATCAAGCATTTCTTCGAATGTAAGTCCATGGCCGCCCTAGCATCATGGCATGAGGAGAATAAATCTTCGGATGGTGTGCTACGAATTCCTGCAGATTGCGCAGCCTGGAAACATATAGATGGAACATGGTCGGATTTTTCCAGGGAAGCTCGAAATTTGCGCTTAGTCTTGGCTATGGATGGCGTAAATCCATTTGGTCAAAGATCAACATCTTACAGTGTATGACCCGTTGTCATCGTCAACTACAACGTTCCCCTGTGGTTGACTACAAAGAAGGGGCACCTATGGCTAAGCTTGATTATGCCAGGGCGATATAAAGTGGGAAATATGGATGTGTATCTTCGCCCACTATTGGAAGAGCTACAACAATTGTGGATTGGCATAGAGGTGGTGGATATGAGCCGACACACAGGACGACGGAATGCTTTGATCAGAGGCATTCTAATGTGGACCATGCATGACTATCCCGGGCTAACAGAATGCTCAGGTGATCTATTGACACTCCTCATGCAGACACTGTAAATCTTGTTTTTTCCCATAGTTGATCTATTATCATGTGTATACATGCAGGGCTTCAAACAAGCGGATACAGAGCATGTGTCACATGTGGACCTAGACTTAATGCATGTAGGGCACCCTCACTGAAGAAGAAAATCTACGAAGGTCATCAGCGTATCTTCCAGAGAATCATGTGTTACGCGACGGCTTTTTGGGAAGAGAGCCACCAAGGATGTCTGCACAAGCATGGTTAGAGCAGAAGGAGATGTGCGATGACGGATTGCCTCCAGGGATGAAGAGACTATCTCTATGGTACGAGTTACCATACTGGCCCCGACTCATGATCAATCACTTGCTCGATCCAATGCACATATTCAAGAATGTGGGTAATCTACTATGGGACCATCTGACCGGCAAGAAAGATACTTTGGGAGCCAGAGTTGACCTTAGAAATGTGGATCGTATGGAGCAATATTGGCCGCAAATAGCGTCTGATGGATCGATAAAACTCCCTAAAGCACCATGGATTTTCACAGGAGCCCAAGAACGCAAAGTAAAAGAGACCATTCGATCTTTGCGGACCCCCACTGGCGTAATGCACTCGCTCCGAACGTGTTTTACTAAAGAAGGAAAGCTTACCGGTTTGAAGTCACACGATTGGCATAAAATGTGTCAGGTACGTTCATAGTGGACTTTAATATCATTGCATAAAATGTGGACTTTAATATCATTGCTGCACATACTTTACAATTTATTTTACCGGTTGCCATTGAGGGATGTTTGTCTCTCGACATCCGTAACACAATCTACAAACTTGCAAAGCTGGTGCAATGGATCTCACAAAAGGAGATCAACGTAGACTCCATACCATTCGCCAAACTAAATGCTGCGGAGCTTGTGTGCATGTTTGAGAAACATTTTCCTACTACCATGCTAACCATTCAGGTGCATATTCTTGTTCACATAGTTGATGAGGTGGAAATAGCTGGCACAGTTCATTCCAGATGGATGTTCTTCTTAGAACGTTTCATGAAAACGCTTAAGGGATATGTGCGTCAAAAGGCACGTCCGGAGGGTAGCATGGCAGAAGGTTGGTTGGTATCAGAGTCCCTAGTGTACATTGGAGAGTGGCTAGACGGATTTGATAAAGCCCGGGACACGCTATGGCGAACCATAGATGATGAGCGCATATCTGGGATTGTCATGTGCAATCTCGGTGTTGAGAAGAAGATGACGGAAGATCTAGACGCTAAAATCAACCGATTTTGAATGCTTCACAATCCAGTGATGCAAAAGTGGATTTCACAATATGAGGATGCAAAGCAAGAGCGACAAAGGGCACGAATAGAGTGGAGACGGGGAAGACGACCACCGATGCACTATCCAGCGGTTCTGGAGAGCCTACCAACCTTCATGAGCTTAAGATGGTTGCACAACCAATTGAAAAGCGCACAACAATGCGGTGACGAAGTGACTGAGGAAGAGTGGGAGTACTTTCGGGGTTGCGCGACCAAGGTAAGTTTGCAATGTACGACTAGCAAGTGACTTTATTTATAAACGTTTGAACGGCCACTCATAATCTTTGTTCGTTGTAGTATAAGTCATACACAGCAGCATGGTGTAAAGGTCGACATTTTAGGGTGGAACGAATCGACAAAAAGCGTTTTACTTAAGATTGTGGAATCATGGCAAAATTTGAACAGTCTAGTCCACGACGTTCCTTTGATGCAGATCCTGTGGTGGCGGAACTCACTTACTTCGGCACGCTGCAAGAGATTTTGAGGATCGATTACAGAGGATTTTTTGTCGACTTGTTCGACGTGCAATGGTTCAAGATAATCATGGAGGGTCGCAACGCTACTGTGCGTAGAGGAGAGTCTGGTTTTCTTGAGGTGGATTCTACTAAGAAATGGACTGACCTCAGAGACACTTTCATACTACCCGAGCATTGTGAACAAGTAAGTATGTAAATAGTTAACATCCCCCTTTTACAAGTTATGTGCTTGAAAGCTCTCATGTAAGTTATGTGGCTCTGGCAGGTAATATTTCATCCTACAAAGTCTACATCAAACTGGTGGTACGTCATAGAGGTAGCCCCTCGTAGTGCAAGGACGTATGAAGGCTACCATGTGCCAATCACAACGGCATCAATGGAGGAGATCAGAGAAGATGCTCAATCAGAAGCCGCTGCAGTGGTGCCAGACGAGCATCAAGATGCTACTACTCTATATGGGGTGCATGCAGAGGAGCTACAAAATGAAACAGAGGATATGTGTTTAAACGGAGAGCTCTATATAGATATAGGAAGTTATGCTGAGTTATACGAGGATGAGAGAGAGATCTCTTAAAGCCACAAATATTGTATTTGAACAATTTTGCTCCGTGTTGTAAAAGCTCTGGCTCTCTAAGTACCTTCCATGGTGTATAACGCTCTTTTCTGCTCGCGCTCACATCTTTTGATTGAAAATTCTGAGTTTTCGACTTGCCTCTTCTATCACTCAATTCATTGCGTCATTACGTCATTGTATTTAATGGTCTTTGCGTCATTGTCTACTCTATTCATTCAATATTAAGTTTAAATATTCGTGTGTTTAATGCAGGTATGGATGATGAGGAGTTTCTTTCTTCTTTGTCACCGCAGCAGAGACAGTGGTATGTCGAGCGTCATCGCTCTGGCGCATCATCGCGCGTTCCTACTCCATCCGCATCTCCCTCTCTTTTGGAGCATTCGGCGCGCTCCGAAGCTTCGGTGTCGACGAGACGAGCTTCACACTCGTCTAGACACCGGCGCTCTAGTGGTGGCGGTGGCGGTTGTTGTGGGGATTCCACCACCGATGCCTCCACACCGCCTCGTGTTCGACGAGGCTCTTTACCCTCCCCTTCTTTGCCCTCCCCCACACCAGCCACAGCATCGCCATCTACGCCAGGTTTTGCACGGCTGACAGTTCCTAGAAGCTACACACCTCTATCTACTCCGCTAGGAGCCACCCCACTCCACACTCCTCGATTCGGGGCCCATCGACACGCCGCTAGAGACCCCTGCCGGGACACCCAGATTAACTCGTCACCGGCCAGAGGGCTTGTCTTACTCCGTCGACTTCAGCGGCGGCATCATCATGGATGATGACGGTAAGAAGGTGATCTTGCGCATGCGTGGTCTTTGCTCTCAGCTGTTTAGACACCACATACTAAACAAATGGAGTGAAGTACCAAGTGATTTAAAAAACAGAGTCATCAGCATACTTCATGATGAGTTTCCCATTCCAACACGGGATCAGCGCTTCAATGAAGACCTGATGAAGATTCGAATGCGCGAATACTGCAAACACAAGCGTTCCGAAGTGCAAAAAGCAATCAAGAATGGGTGGAATAGGCCAGATTGGCTGGCCAAAGAAGATTGGAAGAATGCGAAGAAAGCAGCGCGCGAGAATCCCGACAAGTGGAAGCAACAAAAGGATGCAGCCAGAGCGCGAGTAGAGGCAGGGAGCTCGCACCACTTGGGGAGCGGTGGATGGGCATCATTTGAGGCCGATTTTGTAAGTGTTTTCGCATTGCTCTTTATGTTCGATAGTTTAGGGTTTATGAGTTTTTTAATTCTAACATAATGAAATCTTTGTATGTTTTGACAATGGTCGATGACAGGACGTGATCCCACACCGTACGAGCGCGAGTACGCAGGCAGGAAGGGCTTAAACGCCCTGATGGACATTCTCAGTTCTCGCGGCGGCATGGTTAGTATTAGGGTTTACTCTTTTCTATTTTTTGTATTGTTTTATAAATGTCGTTATATGTTTATACTTACTGAAAGCTGTCTTATTGTCTTTTTTTGCAGAATCCGACAGATACGCCGCTTGGACGCGATGAGACGTCTGACTAGACGACGTCAGTTTAGCCGTAGCTAGATAGCATTAGTTTAGGGTTTCTCATAGCTTATGTATCATGAGACGAATTTTATACGTCTTTTTGAACCATGTATATTATTACATTTGTCACCGCAGTTCCTTTTGCCAATCAATTCTTTATGCCTATGATGTTGTACAATTGTCATTATTACATTTGCCAATCAATTCATTTTGCCTATGATGTGTACAATTGTCAATTTTGCAAACAATGCGTCTTGTGGGTGACTATTTTGGGTCTATTATCTACCCTTGCACTTTTTTTAAAAAGTGAATCAAGTACAATATGGTTGATGGATGCCCCGTCACCAAAAAAAATTTCTCTCGGGCGTCGCTATAATCGTCGCTATTTATGGCTCTGTAGCGTCACTATGAGCGTCGCTATAGTCTTCTGTGTAAACGTCGCTATAACCGTCGCTATGAGCGTCTCTATATAGTGCCGCTTATAGCGATGCATATAGCGACGCTTGTAGCGAAGCTCTCGTAGCGACGGTTTTAGCGACGCCGGGGGTTATAAAAACCCAGTGTATTTCCGTCGCTAACAGCGTCACAAGAGCACACAACCTCTTGTAGTGAAAATCAAGTAGAAAATGTCCAAACTACATACAAAAGAATGTTTATAAAGTCAAAATTGAAAACCACAATTTACGTATTACAATGCACTATAGGTTAGAAAAGTGGTGGCAATTAAGACCAAATAATCCATGATACATTAGATTGGAGAAAAGGTGTGGTTGGACATTGTTAGCCGGTTGCCGCGATGGACGTCTGCAGCATAGCTCTTTTGTACTAACATAATGTCAATATGCAAAGAAGCGACTCGGGGTGGGGCACGGAGACTTAATGAGAGCGTCAATCTCACCAAAGTGAACTCAAGGACTACTCGTTCTTACAAAAAAAGCAAATCAACCACTTCCTAGTCAGACAATCAGTATGCGTCCATTCTCAACACTCAACGTAATCACGGCTTTTTGATATCCAAACGAATCCGGAATGTCACAAAGCATAAGGAGAGGTATCACAACACTTATGGGCTCAATCCTACCAAGTTTTTTCACCATCTGGGAAGGTACATAAATCACGATCCATCACAAAAAATGTGCAGAAAACTGAAACACAAGTACTTGAAAAGATCTACCTCAAGCATAGAAACACTTATCCATGGTCAAAACATAAAAAAACAACCATTTTAACTCCCAAATCAATGAATTTAGCTCACAAACGGTATGTCGCTGTTGGACGGATACGCCGCGACGAACGTCAGCATAGCGAGAACTCACCTAACATATAATGTCAACTGAGGCTGCATCTCGACCAGCAGACGCGTGGAAGCAAGCAAAGGGTGTCAACCTCTACTCGACCGACTAATGACTACTTCCTACAGAGATATCAACTCTACATGCCATCGGTTCTGTGAATGTGAGAGTCTCCTATGATGCTACTGCAAGCCAAAAGCCCATTAGACGTTCTCGAAATGTTACGAAACTTGAGTGATGTCCTATTAACACGAATAGGACACTCTCCCTAAGGTCCGTGACCAAAAAAACCTACTCAATACCCTCCGTGCAGAAACACGTAGGATGTCTGGCCGGTTTTTGCAGGTCAACGTTTCCGAAAACTAAAGTGCCTAATGTGTAGCTCTACTTGCTCTGATCACGTGGATATGCTAAAATGAAAAATCGGACAACAGTTACTCACCGAAACTCCAAAAGTATCTCGCGGGTGAATCTGCCAAAACACAGACGAACGCGCGTGATGTAAGCATCAACGCGTAGCTCTCCTCGTCGGCAACACATTACTGCTCTCCATTTGCGATTCCGACCACCGTAGCTCCTGTAGCACACACACACACTCTCTCACTCTCTGGCAGTCTCCCAACGACACAGAAGATCAGATTTATTAGAAGTCTCCTTACAATGCTTTAGGTTTTGGCTTATATACTAAGCCTTAGAAAACCTAATGTCCGACCAAAATGACCTGATTTGTCCCTAGGCTTCTATAGAGATTTATTACAACACAGTGAGCTGGCTTTGCTCATCCAACAAGCATCTGTGGCCTAAATACAATTGCCGACTTAAAATATGAAGTTCCCGTTGTGAGCAGGATGAAAACACACACAGCGCCTCTATAACGACCCGACACACACTCTTGGAATGATACACACACACACACACTATGGGGCACCACTCGGCTTACACAACCAGCCTGGCCGAGACAGGGAACACACCTCTGGAGTGAGAGCAGAGAGACTATCCACTTGCCCACTCCACACACACACACACACCCAAAAAACTCAGCTCAAAAGAGGAGAATTTCTGATGTTTAGATACAATTGAGCTTGGGCCAACACCAATGGGGCAAATAGCTCACACAGTATGGGTAAAATAAGCCAGATATAATCACAAACTGGAGCAGAAACTTCGCTCATAGGAGAAACTTACACAGAAAAACAGCAGAAAAAGAGTGAGGAATTTGGCAAAATGGACAGCGCCATCGCTTCCGGAACGGCCCAAAACCCCAGTCTACAATGTCAAAGTGCTCAAATCCGACCTCGGATGAGCAGTTTACGGCCAAAACAAGCTCCAAAATGAGCAAAAACACACCTGCAGCTGTTCCTCCTCTCTTCTCCACGTTTTTTCTGGTCTTCTCTCTGTTTTTTCAGTTCCCACACTTAGATTTATTAGTTGGGCACCCTTGGCCTTTTAGATGACCTCAAACGGACCCCGAACAGGCCAAAAACTGACCTCGCAGTGCATAGTTGTCACCTTTTTGCATCATTCGCACACCTGGCACTCAGCTTTTTTCCAATAATGGACCTCGCCACCACGTGAAGTGGCCCCCAAAAAAGGTCCTCATGATGACCTTTCTGCATAATTCTTACAAGAAAACACCCACGTTGTGTCCGTCCTCATCTGCGTGCAAATATTGACCTCGTTCGCCCTCCTGACGCCACTAGATGCCATCTGACGCACCTGCTGACCTCACGTCATCGGCCCGTGGATAGCTTCCTCGAGAAGTTTTACGCGCTACCAACTCCTCCTTATTGTAGAAAAAACACACTAGTATTGATAATAGTGAAAATCGCTGCACTATGTACATGCTGTCCTACCTGTACACATGTGGGCCCCACATAACCACCTGGCTCTAGAAAATGGGCAATCCTTTATTCGATGCACCATGCATGGGTATGTACATATGCGCAATCTCTTGCTCCAAAAAACTCTTGACATAATTTTCCCACCCCCTAGCCTGCTAGAGCATTCATGCTCAGCAGCAGCACTAGTAGATGCTCATTCCACCTGGATCCCACACAAAAACACTTTGCATTCCCTGCCTCAAAAACATAATCAAGCTTCCACCTGGTTCCCAAGGAAAACGTGTAGAGATGCCATATATCAACCTTGCATCAAGGAAACAATCAATTATTTTGGCATAGACCGGCATGTGCAAATATATCTCCTTCTCCATAGCTGAAAGGTCTCCACTGATCATTTGTGTCATTAATTCCTGCTTCTTTGACAACTCAACCTTGGTTTGCATCAGCCCTTCAATCACTTCATAAGGCCCTTCACTTTCATCTTCAACCTCATTCACAAATGCAACTAAACCAAACTCCTGTATTTCTTTGTCCATCAAAAGAAATGCAACATCAGCATCCTCATCACTGTTGGTAGTGCTATCACTGTCCTCATCTGTCACCATGGAAGAGTCTTCATCACTAGACTCATACTCATCTTCATAAAGCTCCTCTAATCGTTTCCTTGTGTCCATGTTATAAAGCTTCTTGGTACCTGTCTTTCCATAGAGGCTAATTGTACCATGTCGCCAATCTTGAACAGCTCCCACTGCACGTAACCATGGTCTGCCCAGTATAATAGGATATGCTCCCAACCCTGCTGGCATCACATGAAAATCAACCACTGCCTTTGCATCATATGCCTCCACTTCTAAGCTCTTTACAACACCTAAGCATTTTACTTTTTGATGGTTTGCCAATCTGATCTGAAAACCTGACACCCCAGCCACTGTGAGACCCATCTTTTCAACACATGAGTGTGTTATGACGCATATTTGGGCTCCGCCATCCACATAACCTTGTCCCAAATTTTTCCTTTTATGCCACACATCTACTATTGGACAAATGTCTGGTAGCTCATCCATTGCCAACACCTTTACTGAACCTCTCTCTGGCTCTTTCTCCATTGGGTTAACCATCCTCTTCCACTGTCGCTTTAGCTTAGGCACCATCTCTATAAGCTGCCCAAAAGTAACATCTGCCTTCCTGCTCGTCAGATCCTCCCTCAAGTCATAGCTTAATTGCCCATCCCCTAGTGGAAAATCTGAAACATGAAACTTTCAGCGAGCTCTCCTTTTCCTCTTGGCCTTGACATCCTCGCCTTCATGGCTCTTTCCTTTCTTCTTACTAGGACCTGGGGCACTTCTTCCTTCCTTATCCTCTGTGGTCCTCTTCCCAATAGGCATCACTAATGTATTCTCTAGCTTTGATGCCTTCTCCAAAGTGACTACACTTAGCACTTTTGTCTTTCCCTTTTCCTCCTGGGTCAGTCCACTGGTTCCTTCATCTCCCTTAATTTCGATGCCATAATCATTTGACCTAGTTAGCACCTGTCTTGGCAATGGATACATGTCTCCCCCCATCCTTGGTGGCTTATCACATTGCGGGCTGATGTGACCCAACTCTCCACAATTATAACATGTGGGCGTCTGCCTCCAAAACCTACCATTGCTTTGTCCAACACCATTCCTAGGCCTTTCTTCACCTCCTTGCTGATTTGCAAACCTCCCTCGACCTCGATTATTTCCCACTTGACCTAGCATGTTTAGGCTGAGATTCTTCATCAAATCTACCATTTGCCTCATGTCTTGCCTTAGCCCATCATCTTGCACTGCAGTAGTGACCACTGCTGGCATAACCTGAGTAGTAACAGGAACTACTGGTTCATGATGAACCCCTGACATGCGCCCTTGTAAAGACTCTATAGGCTGAAATTCAGACCTCATTGGCAAAGACTCCACCCCTAACTGGATCATTTTCCTCAGCTTCCACTCTTTGTTCCTTGCTACCTCTAGTGCATCTTCATATGTCCTAGGCTTCTTTAGCTCCACTCTCCAACGTATATTCTCCCAAAGACCAGCCAAGAACCTGTCCTTCTTCATCATGTCAGGCGGGGGTACCTGTGATGCTAAAGCCTTGCACAATCGCTCCCATGCCAATGAAAACTTACGTATGTACGCATCTACTGGCTCACCTTCCTTTTGCACCAAAGCCTGTACTTCTTGCCACACCTTGTTAGGATCTTCTATCTTCACAAACTCCACTTCCAACCCATGTCGTAGATTGTCCCAACTCAACCTTACAGGTGGATCAGCCACACGCAACTCCTCTTCAAATGCTTTAGACCAAACTCGTGCATCACTCTTCAAACAAATTTTGAGAAGGCGTCACATTTGCATAGGGTCATGAATCTGGTTGCTAATGCAGGCAACCTCCATCTTTTCCAAAAATTCTTCCACATCTTCATCACTTCTTCCATGAAACTCGGGATAAGAGAAAGCCATGGCTATCCAAATTATGATGCTTTGAGAACCCCTTCGAACACACGTGCAAGAACCCAAAACTTTTCACTACCCAATCCCCAGAAACTTCAATGGAGCTCAACTTTAGATAAGGACAAACACATGCACATCAAATGAGTTTTCATAGTTAATCATCGGAATGACAACAGGCAAAGGACATTCCAGGATCTCTCTCAATCTTCTTGGCCCAAACATAAAGACTATGCGCTGCTGGAAAAAGATCTTCCTGGACACATGAACATTAATCTGAATTCTTTGAGTTAAATGAAAAGGAGTGAATTGAGGGCCATTTTGATCATCCATTAAAGCCAACCATGAAGATCCCAAGAAGGCACACCTGACTCAACCTCTGATTTTGCCAAAATTTCAGCAGCATAACAGCATAAATGGCTCAAAATACCAAAAAACCAGCCATCATAACTTGGGAAAATTTCGACAGAGTTTCCCCAGAAGTAGAGCAGTAGGAACCCAAAATATAGACTGTCTATGTATGCATAGACTGTCAACAATAGAACCCGAGCATCAAGTAGGACTCACTAGTACATAGCCTATGGCGAGGTCACAAAAGGGATGCTCCAGCTACCTGTATCACCGAAAGGATCTCCACATTTGAGAATCCCCCAACTCAATAAAAACCTCACGCTATCGACCCTCACACGAAGGCTAATGCAAATCGCATATAGTCAAGTCTCAGAAATGACTATCTTCCAGACCAAGTCTCAGAAATGGCTGGGACTGCCAAATACAACCAAGTATGGCTCCACAAATGCGTACAATGGCAGTTTCAACAAGTCACGTACAATCCAGCAGACAATGCGCTCAAATAGGCGCCAAGTGATGTATTCCCACAACAACTGCAAGTGACATCACTGCTAGTATATCACTGTACTCCAGCTACCTGTACCTGTGTGAATCCCCTGTACCTGTACCTGTACCTGTCCCTGTAACCTCTAACCTGTAACCTGTAATCTACAACCTGCAACCTGTAATCCCGAAGCTCGAAGCTCGAAGCTCGAAGCAGAAGGTACTCGAAGAAGATCCTCCGTGGGGGCACCAAAAGAATGTGAGCGGGATGAAAACACACACAGCGCCTCTATAACGATCCAACACACACTCTTGGAATGATACACACACACACACTATGGGGCACCACTCGGCTTAGACAACCAGCCTGGCCGAGACAGGGAACACACCTCTGGAGTGAGAGCAGAGAGACTATCCACTTGCCCACTCCACAGAGACACACACACACACACACACACACACACCCAAAAAACTCATCTCAAAAGAGGAGAATTTCTGATGTTTAGATACAATTGAGCTTGGGCCAACACCAATGGGGCAAATAGCTCACACAGTATGGGTAAAATAAGCCAGATATAATCACAAACTGGAGCAGAAACTTCGCTCATAGGAGAAACTTACACAGAAAAACAGGAGAAAAAGAGTGAGGAATTTGGAAAAATGGACAGCGCCATCGCTTCTGGAATGGCCCAAAACCCTAGTCTACAATGTCAAAGTGCTCAAATCCGACCTCGGATGAGCAGTTTACGGCCAAAACAAGCTCCAAAATGAGCAAAAACACACCTGCGGCTGTTCCTCCTCTCTTCTCCACGTTTTTTCTGGTCTTCTCTCTGTTTTTTCAGTTCCCACACTTAGATTTATTAGTTGGACACCCTTGGCCTTTTAGATGACCTCAAACGGACCCCGAACAGGCCAAAAACTGACCTCGCAGTGCATAGTTGTCACCTTTTTGCATCATTCGCACACCTGGCACTCATCTTTTTTCCAATAATGCACCTCGCCACCACGTGAAGTGGCCCCAAAAAAAGGTCCTCATGATGACCTTTCTGCATAATTCTCACAAGAAAACACCCACGTTGTGTCCGTCCTCATCTGCGTGCAAATATTGACCTCGTTCGCCCTCCTGACGCCATTAGATGCCATCTGACGCACCTGCTGACCTCACGTCGTCGGCCCGCGGATAGCTTCCTCGAGAAGTTTTACGTGCTACCAACTCCTCCTTATTGTAGAAAAAACACACTAGTATTGATAATAGTGAAAATCGCTGCACTATGTACATGCTGTCCTACCTGTACACATGTGGGCCCCACATAACCACCTGGCTCTAGAAAATGGGCAATCCTTTATTTGATGCACCATGCATGGGTATGTACATATGCGCAATCTCTTGCTCCAAAAAACTCCTGACACCGTAAACATTACAAAAGTGGCCGTAATGGCTCAAAATAATAATAACGGGATATTCGATGATGTCCATGAGCTTGTATCTTCACATTATAGCATCCATCTTCATTTTCATCACTTCATTAGCATATTTAGTTGGAATCTTTAGAGTATCTTTAGAGAATCTTTATGGAATCTTTGTGGAAGCGTTGTTGAAAGGTTGACCTTTTAACACTCTCCCCCTCCGAAGTCTTGTCGTCCCCGACAAGACCCTATGTATGCAGTGGCCTTGACGAGTGCTTCATGTTTTGGTGTTGGTTGAAGCTTTTGTTGTTGCAGTTGCTTCTACCAGATGCTTTGGATGCTGTAGAGGTACCTTTTTCTTGTACATGTAGTGTAGTTGAAGCCATAGCTCTCCCCCTCCGATTGGTTGTTGTAGCGTGAATAGTTTGAGTGAGGTTTGTTGTGGCAGCAAGTATTTATCTTGGCAGCTCTGTATTCTTTGTTCTTTGGGTGTCATCCTGCATGTGTACCTGTAATCTTGAAGCCTTTTTGAATTGTTTCTGGGCCGCTCCCCTTGGATCCTATAGATGATGAGCATGTAGTTGTTTAGGGATGTCGTTGGTCTGCTTTTCTGTGTTTTTATAAGAAAAATAAAATAGTAAAAATAAAATGTGGCGTATATTACAAAATGAAGGTCTGGGATACCTGGATAGGACTAGAGGGAAAAACCCAGTGGGAAAAAAAATGCCTTTAGTCACCATTAAATGTGAGGCTATATGTACTTATGTTTGATGTAACTGAGTTTTGTTGAGTTAAAGTACTTATGGCCGTATGGCTACTATTATTGGATATACAGTGGATAAGAGTTAGTAGCTTGAAGTCAGAGTCATTGTTGTTGAGAAAATGCTTATGAAACCTGTTACCACTTCGTCATCGTCATTTTGTTGTGTAACTGCATGGGTGGAACACAAATCGTGTCAAATGAAAATGTCCAATGATGGGACATTATATATGCTTGCACATATAGATTCATGGGAAACAATATGCCGTGCGAGAGGAGTTTGAATGGGTGCTTCCAAGAGTGAACGTAGCTAGAGAAGCAAATATATATTTGACTTCAAGAGCTGTCGTTACTCACGACGAGGTCTTTTCCACTCTCCTCACTGTGCTCATGTGCGTGAGTGTTTTCTGGACTACTCCGCCACTCCACCATTTAAAATAGTAGACTTTGACTCTTATGCTCACCTCTTCCAGCATGAGTGACATGACTTTATGTATGCTCAACTCTCCAGCTTGAGCTTTAATCTAAATATCTAGACTCATAGACCACAAAGAATATTAAGACATGAAGCTTGGGTCTAATGCTTGCTCATTTAGTGGCTCAGCTGCCCGACTCTTAAGTCTTATGCCATTATTTTTATGGCGACTTGACTTACTCTCGGGAGCTATCGACCAAGAATAGGTTTTGAAATTCAAAACTCCCATCCTCGAAGAGAGGATTTGTAAAGAACCATACTGGCAATATTGGTTTCTTTTGCCATACCTGGGTGACCTTGGTTGTCAAACTTTCTTTTTGTTGTTGTTGGTCCCTTGGTTGATAAGATAGGCTCGCTCCATTCCCCGTAACACTTTGTCTATCATGTCTTGACATTTCTTGAGAGCTAGAGATGACTTCAATCTTCTTCGGTATGTGTTTTTCTTTTGGCACCCATTTGTATCTGCATCGTGTGATTAGCGTGTCTTTGCAGATATCCTTTGCCTTGAGTGTGACATTGTTCTTGATTTTTCCTTCTGTGAAATTGCAATTATCTTCAAGCTGAAGTTGTCTGATTGAAGAATGTTTACCTGGCATCTTTGGTAGCTAGATTCTTCGATTTCCTTGATAGTAACCTTGTGCTTGAAGCATTGTAGATGGCACTTCCCATGATGTTTTTGATGTCGTATTGAGATGTACAAGAGTGCCATTTTTGGGATTATTTATCGATGAAGTCCTATGTTGGTATGAAGGCCAGTTGGATTTGAAATGTATCCCTTTGGCGAGCCTTGTTGGTTGGTCTCCTTTGGCGATATAAATATGAGCTTTGTTGCTTTTGGGGACGCTTTTTGAAACCTTTATCCACCACATAAGCAGAGGTCTGTGGTTTTGGTAACCAAAGTTTCTTTTGACCCTAATAATAGCCTTGCTCTGCTAAGCTGTAGTGGGAGGCTATCCATCCCATGTGTTTACCTTTCGTCAATCGGCTAGGCTCATTTACCCATATTGAGTCCTTGACCTTGATTTCTTCAGTTTTGATGTAGACCTTTGAAGATTTTTGTCGACGATTATCTCGCAGTGTAGGGTATTTTGGTTGAAATATTTTCTTTGGATTCTGTCTTTCATGTGGAAGCATGTGGTCAGTTGATGTCGAAGCTCTGTCTTGAACTTTTCGGGGCTGGATTGAAGACTCTGATTTAATGGGTTGCTTGTGTTGGTAGGACATTTGTGGGCTCATTTTGGCTTTGCCTTTGTCGGTAGCCAATAATCTTGGAGCAGTAGTAGGCTGGATTTCTTGAGAGCTAGTCGTGATGACCATTGTTGAAAATCCAGGTTCTTCTGCCAATGTTTTCTTCTAGTGCTTGGACAAAATCAAATGTGTACTCATTTTCGATGAATCCACCACTAGGAATTTGTCTTTGATTATCTTTGACCGTAGTTTAAGGGTAGCTTTCGCAAACCCTAAACTTGTGACGGCTATTCCATGTGATATAGGAACCTGTACCCTAATTTCATACAGTTATGGCTTACCTAGAAGTAACCATAGCCCATAAGACATGACATTAGTTGTGGCAGTGCAACCTATCTCTGTTGTAAAGTTGAATTTCAGTTTCTCATGCACATCCAACGAGAATTTAATCTTCTTGTTGGCTGTCAAGTAATTGATGTCCTCGTTGCTTTTGGTACTTTTCTTAGACTTTGGTGCCTCGAAGGCTTTGTCATCCTCTTGTATGTTGAACTTCATTGTCATTTGAATGGTTGTAGCATGTCCCTAGTGCTTACTATCTTTTGCTGTAGCTGCTTGTTGGTGTTCATTGCTAGTTTCTGACTGTGACGCCTTGATTCTTGATTTTAGAAGCTCTGTGTCACTATTTACTTCTTCTAGCCCTTGAAGGTCATGCAATGGTGACTTTTCTTCTTGGAAATGTTTTGAATCTTGTGTAGCAGGATGTTGAGGTTTACTCTCTTCTTCTGATGCAATGGTCGCCGTGGCCTTTGGTTTCCATTGTTCCATGGGTTTTTGTAGAGTCTCTTCTAGAAAATATTTATTCATATCCTGTATTGCTTGTCCTTGGTAGTCAATGTTGGACTCAGTCATTTTCTGTTCTTTTGTGCATTGTATGTCTTCAGTTACATCTTCGTTTAGCTTCTCATACTCTTTGATTTGTTCAATCACCAATGCAGATTCCACAATAGAAAATTTATTTGGTAGACTTTCAGCTTCATCCATTGACTCTATTTGTATGTCTTCCGCTTGTGATGTGGCACTAAGATTTTTTGTTACCTCTGTCACCTCTTCTTGCGTTGGCTCACTATCGTCAGAATCTTGGCTTCTTTTGCTCTCGAACCTTGAACTGCGAGCTTCATCTTCATCACCTTGTGGATGCTTTGACTTGTCCTCACTGAGGTTCCTTAAACGATCTTGAATCAGCTGATTCAATTGATCTTTTTTGAAATCCTGATTCTCTATGATAATGTCGTTGACACCCTTGACTTCAAGAAACTGTGTCTTGAGCTTATCTTTTGTGCTTTGCGACAAGATCTGCTTCTTTTCCGGGGATCTTGTTGGGGATTCCTTCTTCCGTTCCGTTGTTGTTACTGTCTGAACTTTGCTTTTGGCTTGTTGCTTCTTCTTTTCCATGTAGAGCTTTACTAGGCAGTCCTTCACTAAATGACCAATGGCACATTGGTCGCAATATGTTGTTATCTCAACATGTGCACCCTTTGGACGAGGCAGCTTTCCATAATACTGCTGATAATGGTTTCCAGTGGTATCTAGATACAGATATGACCTCTTCTTTGCATGCATGAACCTGTAGATTACGACTGACTTAGGTGTATCCACTGGATTTGTCTCTTTATCCTTCATCGTCTTGTCCTTGAGAAGCTGAAAATAGCTTCCATTATTGCTTTCATACAAGATCAAATCACTATCCATGATTTCTAGCAATTTTGATGCTAATTCTTCCATCAGTATATGGTCTTTGACGTGGGGCTTCTGCATAGCCTTAGGGCTATGTTTCCGAGTTAATTTTGGCGAGTTCTGCACCGAGGGTGAAGATTGAACCGAATCTTTGTTTTCCGTTTCCCTTGATGGTGCTTTTGGACGGGGTCCAAGTATGTGACTTATAGGTTGCCCACAACTGCTAAACTCATCCGTACTTTTCACATCGGCTATTTCATAGTGCCTATCGTATATGTTGACCACAATGACATCTTGACCTGACCTTTTATATTGGGCATTGTGAATTTCTAGCGGTCTCTCCTCCGGCTCGGCATCTTCCAATGCTTCTTGAAATTCCACTTGGACTCCTGAAAAGGACACTGCTTCTTGTAAAACTGGACTTCTTAATCCCACTCTTGAAGATATAGGGTCTCTTTGTTGAGTTTGAACTCCCACCATCTGAGAGGGTTTCATATCTGATGTTGGCATCTGTTTAATGCCTGATGATATGACTTCTTGTGCTTTGTTAAGTATCTCTTGAGACCAAGCTAGTTTTTTTCGAAGTTGGGCTATCTTCATAGCTGGTACCTCTTGTGCTGGTGCAGTGCACGAGACTTGTGTTGTGTCTTTCCATGTTGTGCCTTGTGTTGTGCCACCCATTTGTCAAATGACAGTTGTAGTTGTTAACTCTTCCAGGTGCGTAGTTAGAGGTAAACCCATGACGAGATGGTATACATTACCACCTTTAGACATGTAGTCTTCTCCTTTGAGCCAAATGCTTCTGCTATAAAGTAATGATTGTTTTCTACAGAAACTTCATGACTTGTGACAGCCCTGTAGTATCGACCGTCTGCATCTCCATAGAGGGTAGCAAACTTCTATTTTCCATCTTGTGCTTTGTACAAAAAAATACTTGGAGGATATACGTAGAGTTCTGTAAGTTGATCCTTCTACAACATTTCTATCTCATTGTCGATGTATTTTTTGTGCCTCATGTAAATTGATCCCAGACAGTCTTCCATGAAATTTCGATGTGGGTGTAGTACATTCTTCGTTGTTTCAACTTCCACATATTGAGATGTCCAAGTTTCCTCTGTATCTTTATTTGTCTTTATGTACAAATTCCGATCTACATCCTCATAGCATGGCAGTACTTTGTAGTATCCAATCAGATAGATCCGAATTTGCTCTCTTGTAATATCTGTGGATGTACTTGAAGCTTCTTCTTGATTGGTCTGATTCCTTTGAGACGCCATTACTTTCATCTTGACTCCCTTGTTGTACCTGTTCAGTGATAGCTCTAATTGCTTGCCTCAATGCTAATAAAAATTATTAGCACCCTTGTGTCGGTCTTTTTCGCTTGAGGTTCTTCAGCTCTGTCGTAATCTCTGAGTTTTCTGAATTGGGCTTTGCTTGAACTTCTTAGCTCCCTTGCTTGCCAAGACTGATACTGTCTTGTCTGGATGCTTGCTTTTCCTAGAGCTTTTTAGCAGGCCTCGATCTAGTGGAAGCACTGTGATAAGTTATGAAACTTACCACTATACTGCAACGAGTGCTCCCTTTGTAGCGATTCTTGAGTCAAGCTAACGTGTGTTCACTTTAGCACACAATCTACAAAATTCTATTTAGCTGGCAAACTTTTTCACAATGAATGTAGAAATCCTTGATGTACCTTTGACGGCCACACTTGTTCCTTGAGCACCTTCCAGCGGGTGACCAATGGTTTTCCCAAAAGATAATTTCAATATGCTAACTTAGCAGTCTTCAAAAACCGTGACCGTTTCCTCACAATTCTTTCGAACTGTCGGTTTTAGACACCCTTGACTTCCGGATGCATTTTGAGAAGAGCCGCTCTCAGGCTATGTTTTGATATAAAAACTTTTCCGATCCGATACC
This sequence comes from Adiantum capillus-veneris, assembly GCF_014529385.1. Taxonomy (NCBI): domain Eukaryota; kingdom Viridiplantae; phylum Streptophyta; class Polypodiopsida; order Polypodiales; family Pteridaceae; genus Adiantum; species Adiantum capillus-veneris. The sequence goes on from NC_140958.1 coordinate 39,495,430, forward strand.
GTTTGTGAAAGTTATGGCCAAAACAGTGAATTGCAGTTTAGAATGGTCAAAATGAAAAGAAGATTTGGGATCTCTGTGACACTGCGAACACTCCTGTATGGTCAAAATTACAGCTGGAACCTAAAACTAGCCTAGAGACATCCTACGCGTAGGATGTCTATCTGCTCAGAATTTAACAAAATTTGGTCTAGAGACTTTTCTTAAGTCCATCAACACAATGGTATGCTCAGAATTTCATTTGGACCTAAAAATGGCCTTGAGACATCCTACGCGTAGGATGTCTTTTTGCTCAGAATGACTTGAAATTTTGACCCCAGCTTCTCCTTGATGTGCTGATCACAGTGGTGTGCTCATAGGTTGGTTTAGAGTCCTAAATCAAGCTGAAGACATCCTACGCGTAGGATGTCTAACTGCTCAGATTTTGTCCAAACTTGCATTGTAGCTTCCCCTTGATGTGCTAAACTCACAGCTATTTTTACTTTTTGATTCTGACACCAATAGGTTGGTTAAATGATCAAGAATCTGTTCCAAAAGCCTGATGTCTGTTCTGATGAATTTCTAAGTCAAATCAGCTCCAAATTGGACCAAATTTGACTAGGAGGCTTGCCTAAGGCTGTACAACACTTTTCTATGTCCAAAGTTTTAATTTGGCCTCTAAATCATGCCTTAGACATCCTACGCGTAAGATGTCTAACTGCTCAAAATTGCCCCAAATCGGAACCACAGACTCTCCTTAAGGTGTTGATCACAGTGGTATGCTCAAAATTAAGTTTGGAGTGCAAAATCACACATGACATCCTACACGTAGGATGTATTTTTGGTCTGTTTGACCCTAGACTTGTCCCACAGCTTCCCCTTGATGTCAGTAACCCAGTGGTATGCTCAGATTCTGGTTTGGATTTCAAAAGACTCCAATTTTAGCTGTTGTAGTCTTTTTCAGTCAAAAGTGCTTAAGTCTGCTTAGGACCCCCGTTTCTTCCCCAAATGAGATGAAAACTCTCTCAGTCACTCAATATATCATGCAAACCATGCTCCTGCAGCCATCCCATGGTTTTGGTCTTGGAATAATGCCTTGGCACAATTTGGGTAGGATGTCTGGCAATTTCAGTCTATCTAGCCTTATCTATCAAAATTTGGTCAAATTTCCACTTTCCAGGTGAAAATAGGGTAAAACCTACCTTCTGAACACACTGGTCAACTCAGAATTTCAAAATTTCCACCAGACCACCCTGTAGACATCCTACGCGTAGGATGTCTTTTTTTCTCAGAATGGACTTCTGTTTCTACCCAAGGTGCTTCTTGATGCATATAACAAGAATATGTGATCACATCAAATTTTGGATGTCAAAATTGCTCAGAATCACCACTTTTGGGAAAATATTTCTCTGAAAGAGTAACATCCCCTTAACTCTCAGTCTATATGTCCAAATGACATGAGCTTTGGTGTGTGTGTCCAACACAACATGCAGAATATGGGTATGATGCCAAAACTTGATTTTTGCTTCCAGAATCACTCTCTAGACATCCTACGCGTAGGATGTCTACTGATAAAATTTGTGGCAGAATTCATCCACATGCATCCCCAAGTCTTGAGCACTACTTTTCAAGCATACCTACCAGTTTTTATGCAAAATTGTGCTCAGAATCTTAAGTTTCTTGTTTTCGCGTTTTTGACACTCCGTCTTTGGTCTTTTGGGTGTCAAGAGTTGGTCAAAACTTTAGTTTCAATGTATACTTAGGGTAAACCCCCCCTTCTGAACACACTGGTAACCTTAGTTTTCCCAAATTCCCTGCCAAAAGTGCCCTGGAGACATCCTACGCGTAGGATGTCTATTGTCTTAAAATGCAATTTTTTTTCTGGCAGTAGTATTCCCTATGCTCTGTAGAGCTCTCAGCAATAATCACAGAAAATTTTGGATTTCAAATCAGCTTCCAAACACAATTTACCGTCTTTCCTACTTAGCATTTCCCACTTTTCTGATGAGCCTAACAGCAAATAAGACATGCATAAAGTACTCTAGATCAGCAATCAAGATATCCTACTTACCCTACTCCTACTCATCAATGTAAGATGGTGATTTTGATGTCTTGGTTGCTTCCTAGCCTCACAAGGACTCTCAAGTCAACCTACCACCACATCTACCACTCCAACTCCTACTCTCTACACCACAATCAACTACTACCTAATACTACCTAAGACGAAGAATCTAGGCCAGACACACGCTCCCTAGACTCCCTCTAAGACCAGCAGAGTCCACCGCTCTCTGATCCTATCTAAAAGAATGAATATACTCTAGCAAGCCAGAGGGACCTCTATCCTCAAGGACTAGTCTCGATCACCTACTTAGGGCCCTCGTCCCCGGAAGCGGCGCCAATGTTGGACGGATACGCTGTGACGGATGTCGGCATAGCGAGAACTCACCTAACATATAATGTCAACTGAGGACGAAGCTCGACCCACAGGCGCGTGGAAGCAAGCAAAGGGTGTCAACCTCTACTCGACCGACTAATGACTACTTCCTACAAAGATATCAACTCTACATGCCATCGGTTCTGTGAATGTGAGAGTCTCTTATGATGCTACTGCAAGCCAAAAGCCCATTAGATGTCACGGGAACCGAATAATAGAGATAGACAGCAAAACAGAGGAAGAAATCTTTGTATTGATAGTGTTTGATACAACAGAGGAGCAATTGAATATATATATGGGCGCACTCCGTTGTACGGAGCTCAAACCTCCCGACCACCCCCGAGCTTCAATTCGCTTGCATGCAGCGTCTCACTCACACTCGCACTCGCACTCGCACTCTCACTCGCACTCGCACTCGCACTCGCAGAAGAGAGAATGGTGAATCCCCCCAAACGCACCACCCGTGCTTCTATTCTCCTCCAAAAGCCTGCGACCTCTTAAAATAGCCGCTTTTCTATTTTTGGCGCTCGGTCGACTCGACTTGCGCGCCAATATACCTGTGAGAACAAGGTAAAAAAATGTGATCGTGAAGCGATCCGTACAGGTTCAACTGAACATAACTCCCAAACGGAGCCAAAACAGCCCAAGTCCGTCTCATACAATCTTGTTGCCCTCGCTGCGCTCTTCGACGGCTATGTGATGGAAAATTTCCATAGCCTGCTCCGATTTGCTGAAAATCAACCTGCAAAACAGCATTTACTACAAAAACGATGCAAAAATAGCAAATCCAACTTTTTTCTTAATCTTTGGCCTTCAACGAGCATCAAAACATCAAAATCTCTAAAGACTCAAAGAACCAAAGTTGTTCCTTATAACGCAGGCTTCAATCGCTTCATACATCACTTTTTCAAAATCCCACGTTAACGCCTTCAAAAATGCCCCAGAAAGTGCCTTCCGGATCAAAAAATTTTATCGGACGAAAACAATCCACACATCCTTCTGCACAGTGGACTAACTTTAAAATGACAAAAACTTCCTAGAAAACAAAATTTATTACTAAAACACCTCGAAATCAAGTCTTGTTACAATGGGGGGATTCACCATTCTCTCTTCTGCGAGTGCGAGTGCGAGTGAGAGTGCAATTGAATATATATATGGGCGCACTCCGTTGTACGGAGCTCGAACCTCCCAACCACCCCCGAGCTTCAATTCGCTTGCATGCAGCGTCTCACTCGCACTCGCACTCACACTCGCAGAAGAGAGAATGGTGAATCCCCCCATTGTAACAAGACTTGATTTCGAGGTGTTTTAGTAATAAATTTTGTTTTCTAGGAAGTTTTTGTCATTTTAAAGTTAGTCCACTGTGTAGAAGGATGTGTGGATTGTTTTAGTCCGATAAAATTTTTTGATCCGGAAGGCACTTTCTGGGGCATTTTTGAAGGCGTTAACGTGGAATTTTGAAAAAGTGATGTATGAAGCGATTGAAGCATGCGTCATAAGGAACAACTTTGGTTCTTTGAGTCTTTAGAGATTTTGATGTTTTGATACTCGTTGAAGGCTAAAGATTAAGAAAAAAGTTGGATTTGTTGTTTTTGCATCGTTTTTGTAGAAAATGCTGTTTTGCAGGTTGATTTTCAGCAAATCGGAGCAGGCTATGGAAATTTTCCATCACATAGCCGTCGAAGAGCGCAGCGAGGGCAACAAGATTGTATGAGACAGACTTGGGCTGTTTTGGCTCCGTTTGGGAGTTATGTTCAGTTGAAGACAGCTGAAAACTAACCTCTACGGATCGCTTCGCGATCACGTTTTTTTACCTTGTTCTCGCAGGTATATTGGCGCGCAAGTCGAGTCGATCGAGCGCCAAAAATAGAAGAGCGGCTATTTTAAGAGGTCGCAGGCTTTTGGAGGAGAATAGAAGGACGGGTGGTGCGTTTGGGGGGATTCACCATTCTCTCTTCTGCGAGTGCGAGTGCGAGTGCGAGTGAGAGTGCGAGTGAGACACTGCATGCAAGCGAATTGAAGCTCGGGGGTGGTCGGGAGGTTCGAGCTCCGTACAACGGAGTGCGCCCATATATATATTCAATTGCTCCTCTGTTGTATCAAACACTATCAATACAAAGATTTCTTCCTCTGTTTTGCTGTCTATCTCTATTATTCGGTTCCCGTGACATTAGACGTTCTCGAAACGTTATGAAACTTGAGGGATATCCTATTAACACCAATAGGCCACTCTCCCTAAGGTCTGTGACCAAAAAAACCTACTCAATACCCTCCGTGCAGAAACGCGTAGGATGTCTGGCCGGTTTTTGCAGGTCGACATTTCCAAAAACTAAAATGCCTAATGTGTAGCTCTACTTGCTCTGATCACGTGGATATGCTGAAATGCAAAATCGGACAACAGTTACTCACCGAAACTCCAAAAGTAGCTCGCGGGTGAATCTGCCAAAACACAGACGAACGCGCGTGATGTAAGCATCAACGCGTAGCTCTCCTCGTGGGCAACACACTGCTGCTCTCCGTTTGCGATTCTGACCACCGTAGCTCCTGTAGCACACACACACACTCTCTCACTCTCTCGCAGTCTCCCAACGACACAGAAGATCAGATTTATTAGAAGTCTCCTTACAATGCTTTAGGTTTTGGCTTATATACTAAGCCTTAGAAAACCTAATGTCCGACCAAAATGACCTGATTTGTCCCTAGGCTTCTATAGAGATTTATTACAACACAGTGAGCTGGCTTTTCTCATCCAACAAGCATCTGTGGCCTAAATACAATTGCCGACTTAAAATATGAAGTTCCCGTAAACATTACAAAAGTGGCCGTAATGGCTCAAAATAATAATAACGGGATATTCGATGATGTCCATGAGCTTGTATCTTCCCATTACAGCATCCATCTTCGTCTTCATCACTTCATCAGCATCTTTAGAGTACCTTTGAGGAATCTTTATGGAATCTTTGTGGAAGCGTTGTTGAAAGGTTGACCTTTTAACAGTCGCAAACCGTAGAAGAATTGGAAATGATTACACTTAGATTGTAAAGCAAGAGGCAAGGAACACAATGTGCTATTGGAAAAGAATTCTGATTACCCGTTCGGGAGAAAAGATGATTACAAGTTGTAGTCACAAGAAGCCTCCATAGTGCACGTTTTCTTCTTTCAGCTAATGATAATTTTCTCTTCAAAACTAAGGGTTTTGACTTTAAAAGTTAGGGGGATTTTCCATGGCCATCCGGACTCTTACAAGGGGTAGACTCTCAGAAACAAAAAAGGGTATGGTCTAATCTCATCATGATTACAACTCATCTTAGACGGAATTACAACGTTTTTTCTGAAAAAATAGAGTGTCCACCAGGTTTGGTGTGCATACACCTCTATGCGTCCGTATCCACCAAACATTCCCCCCTTCCTATTCATTTCACGTCCTCGTGCAAGCTGTCTCTGAGGGAGTTCAATTTAGTGATTTTTTTAGAGTTGCAGTGAGATTTTTGAACTTCTGGGCTTTGGCTTCGATCTTGACTTTAGTTGCCAACTCTCTGAAGGGATTATTCTTGATTATACTTTGGTAGGCGATGCGGCGGGCTGGATTGAATGTGAAAGAGTCCACTTCGAAGAAACCTGTCATGAATTCTTCTTCAAAGGGTTGCATGTAGTGAGATGGTAGAAACATGACTCTTGAATATAATCCCATGATCACATTTTTGTTGGGGATTTCGGTCTCCATATTCCAGCAAATGCCCCGCGTCCCCTCGATAAAAACCTGTGACGGATGCTCTGCTGCTTCTATGTCTCTGAAAGTTTTAATGCACGTGCTGAGCGTTTTGGCAATCTTTACCAGCATTTGACAAGCGAGGTCTGGGATCTCTTTCATCATATTCATATTGATTACTACTTTCAGAGTTTGCACCATGTAATGCTCTGATGGGGGGTTGTTATTGAGCGGCTTGGTAATTACTGGGTAGTTCAACACTATCGGTATTTCGCTTTCCAACTATAAAAATTGTCCCAGGATAGTCGTTTGTTGATGGGACAGTAAGTGGGGTCGATCCTGAGATGTTGGGGGGCGTTCCTGTAATAGGTTTTGTCAGTTGATCGCTGATAGAACCATTTTTTTCTCCAGAGAGGTTGATTGTCAAGGATGGTTTCAATCTGAAGGGCTCTAATCGGAACCTCTCTATAGTCCCCTTTGTTGTTTGGTTCAATTTTTGGGAGCATCTTTTGCTGCCATAATCGCACTTCTTGCCGCATCAATGGTAGTGCCATCATTTCGTGCCCATGATTTTTTGCAACCTCATCAGGAGTGATCACGAGGAGGGCAGCCGATTCCAGCACTTTTACTTCATATTGCATATATGCCTTGTGTGAAGGGTCTTTCAATTTCCTCATCCTTGGCCTATTGTAGGGCCCTATGACCTACTGCATGTCATTATCTGTCTGTCATATTTTTCTTGTTTTAGGGCCTCCTTTGACTATTTGATTTCCTAGCTCAAGGAAGTAGAGCCTGCAGTCATAGTCGAAGAGGAGGGTGTCTCCTGTATGGCCAAGAGATGAGTTGGAGACCTGCTAACCACTGCATACGAGCCTTGTAGATTCTCATTTTGTTCCTTTCCTTTGGTTAGCTACTCCTCGATGCGTTGTTGCTCGATGTGTAATGCGGAGTTCGCCTCATTGAATTGTTGCACTTATTTATAATAGTAAGTTGCATTTTCTCGTTCTCTCTGCAACTCCAATTGCGCGTGGACTTGTGTGTTCTTTAGTGCCTCTATTTGTTGCTTCAACTGCCAGGATTCTGTTGCTGCTCTAGATACCTCCTTTTTGTTATCTTCTAACTCCAGCTCCTTGAATTTGTAAAGAGCTCTTTGACATTGGAATTGCACTTTGATCTGCTCTAAGCGATCGTCATTGTCAAATGAGTTGACTATCTCCGCTCCTTCTTTTATGGCCGCTTGTGTGCGTGGCGTTATTGGCCCATGTTGGTCCTTTCGGCTCTGATCCGATTGCTCAGCCACGTCGGCTTGCTTTTCCTTTTGTTTCAAACCCTCTAATGCACCAAAGGTTGTGGTAGGATTTCTATGTGAGTCTGTTTGGTAATCCATCCGATGTTTCGTCTGCTTTTTGTCGACCCTTTGCTCCGACTGTCCTACACTTTCTCCTTTCTCTTCTTCTGACCTCTTTGAAATTGTCTCAGCATCCTTGGGAGAGCCGAGGTCTTGATCTTGTTGTTCCTGTGTCTCGTGTTGTCCCTCTCCTTGCGAGAGACTTTTCTCCTTTTTACTCTTTTCAGATTCGTCATAAGATTCTATATCATCGACACGTTGCTTCTTTAATTCTTCTTGCTGCCTCTACTCCATCTTTCGCTTGAGAACATTGTGAATTTTTTGCTGCGTGGTTCCGGAAATTTCTCGTTTCTCTTTAGCTTCCTTCCTCTTTTGTTGCTTGATCCTTTCCAAGGCCTCTATTTGCCTACGTATCAATGGAGCATTCTGGACTTCATCGTCTTCTTTCTCGTCATCCGCTTCTATTTCTTGGGTTTGTTGTTGTTCTTTCTTTTGTTGGCGGAGCTTTTCCCTCAATGCCTGAGCCTCTTCCATTGTCCTCCTGGCATGAGTGATGGGGATAGCTTCTACCAAATATGTAGCCTTTTTCTTTAACTGAGTATATCCCAGGGTGTATGGGCTATCCTTCTCTTCCTTCGAAGACTGTTACTCAGAAGGAGTATTTCGTGGGTGGGATCCCTCTTCCTGGATACTTCGAGAGTCTAACACCGTTTTCTCATTGTCAGAATCCCTTAGAGGTGCACTTTTCCTAGTTTGTTTGACTCCAGGATTCGGCCTTGTAGAAGGTCCTGCCATTGGTCTCACAACTGTTTTGGACCTGTGGATTAGGTCTATCTGCGATTGGGCAGGTGGTAGATCGTCGATCATGCCCAATGCTTGATAGGCTATTCGTGTGAGCATGGTTCCTCTGTCCATGTAAGCTTTACTTCTTTGGTCGCCCTTTAGGTTTGCTTCGACAATCGTGTCAAGAAGGTAGTTGCCAAAGTCGCAACTGACCACCCTGCCTTTAGCCAAACCCATCGCCATCACCACTACCATATGCAACAACGGTTCAGTATAACTAGGTGGCTTCTGCACCTTGAAATATTGTGATATAAGACGCAATGGCAGTTCCGTTTCTGAGTAGATCATGTCTTGATATGTCACCTTGTGGCCGCGTTGCTTCAAAAAGGATTTATCATTGTCGATTGCCTTCATTTTTTGCAAGAGATTGTGCGTCCCCTGCAGGAGATGGAGGGCTTCATTGATGATTTTAGCTATGATTTTTACCTTAACAACTGTCCCATCCTCATCTGTAAAAGTTGCTTCCCCATTGTACTGAATTGTACTTATGAGCTCGTGAGCTCGTCTGAAATCTGTTCCCGAAGGAGGCAGTCTTAAGAAATTGTCGAGCTGTAGGCACCTGGCCCCTGCTTGCACTTCTGGTTTCTGGAGAAAATTCCACATTTCCTAGGGAAAGATGGTGGTCTTTACAATTTCTTCGTCTACGGCTTGGAACCTTTTGATGAAAATGTTTGCCGGAATTACTTCAAGTACTTGTTCAGTGAGGTGAGCTTTCTCATTTGATGAGATATCGGTTATCTCATAGGGTGCCACACTCCACTCCCTCTGTGCTTTCCTTCGAGGCATCTTGTTGCCAATTTGCAAGTGAAATCAGGTTTTAGCCATTGATCAAAATTGTCAGAAAGTGTAAACTTGACCATAAAATAAAAAAGTGAGCTTAACTCTGTCAAAACTACTCGAAATTTGACTAAATTTCACCAGTGCACCTATGATTACTATAGGCACAAAACTGTAATGTAACAGATAAATTTTGGCAAAAAGGAACATGGATCCCGATCCATGTTGGGAAGCATTTGAAAATTATAACTTTGGGAAGTTGTCCCTGGGCATGAGGGGATGCTACTGAGTAATTTTCTTTGGATTTAGGGGGTACATGGATCGTGATCCATGTTGGGCAATATTTTGGAAATCTGATGATACCATCTGGTAGGGTTCATCTTGATTATGACTTAATCCAAAAAGTTTAATATTTGGATCAATGGTTTGACACGTGCTAAATTTTGAAAATCCTGTACAGATTCAAAGATTTTGGCTTTTGGAAGTGGATTTTTGTGATTCAACTAGCTTGAAACTTCATGGCTTGGCTTTCTTGAGCATACTGAATTAGATGGATGGGTTTTACTTATTTTGGCCAAAAGGGTACATGGATCGTGATCCGTGTTGGGAAGCATTTGAATACAATTCTTTTTTTTTCCAGCTTTGGACTTTTTTTTCCGAAGTTTGCCCCATTTTTTAGTTTATGGCCATATTTTTTCCATTTTGACCAAATCTATTTCTGCCAACCACTTTTGGAGTCATGTTTTGCCTGAAATCTCTCTTTGCTTTGATTTCTAATGATCGAGATCTGTAGTTTATAGATTTTCTTGGTTCTTTGGTAATTTTCCCCAGACCTTGAATTCTCTTGAGAAGGAAAACTGTATCCTACAAGTTTCACCATTTTGCAAGTAAACTTTTGCTTGGTTTTGCTCCCATAACCATCCTTAGGTTACATTTGCTTGTTGATAGGCTTCTAGGAGAGTTTGAAGTTTGTCAAATTACTTTAGAAGTACTTTTGACTGAAAGACCATTCACAAACTGAAAGTAGCAATCCAGGTGGGTTTGATGAACTGTAGAGCACTTTTTGTGATCATTTTGCAACCCCGGTACTATTTGTACATTGTCCAGCAAGTGAGCCACTTTTATCCTGATTTTGGCAGTACATGGATCGCGATCCATGTTGGGATGCTTTTTGAAAAAACAATCATGGGGTTTTGTTCCTGAGCCTCTAATGTTGCTTCTGTAGAAGTTTCCCTGATTTTAGCGTTTTGGGAACATGGATCGCGATCCATGTTCCAGCACTTTTTCCTATTGTTTTTAGCTTGGCTGATTTTGCCAGGTAATTGGGGTTTATTGATGAAATTTTTCTTGTTGTTGATGGGTTTTGGACTCCCTCATTGGCCCTGTTAGTTTCTCGATTTGTGACCTTGTATTGCTTCGATTTGTTGTTTTGGTACTGCTGATGCAGTATGGGTCACTCGCACGTGCTCTTGCAAGGTTAATAATCATCCTTGACAAATCTAGTGTAGTGAGATTCATCGAGGTGGTCGCACCAGATAGAAGCTACAACTCCGCAAACTTCATGCTCCTGTGGCTCTCTCTCTCTCTCAATGCAAATGAGCTTCTGTTGCCCTTTTTTGACTACATGATCCCAGTCTACCCAGAATGCCCCATTTATACTTACCTTCATTGCTCATATCTTGCTGGGCACATTACCTGCGGTTCGAACCGTTCGTCATTCTGACACTCGGTTTACAAATGGCGTTCGATTTGCAGTTTTGATCCTTCAAAAGTTGGCTCAAAATTAATCTTGTGTTGAATTTCTCCATATCTTCCATGTTTGAAGTCCTTGCTTTGAATTTTTGGCATTTGCTTTCAAAAGTCGATTCTAGCTTTCCTAGCTTGACTTATCAATTTGTTGTTGATTACCTGTGATTTTTTTCTTTTTTGTAAAAGAAAATTATTTACAATGAATATTAGTCGGCCAAAAATTAGCCAAAATTAGTGTCACGTCCCTTATATACATACTCTTATTCAGGTATTAGATCGTGATGGTATGGCTCATGCTTATGCCAACTAAGAGTTTGTCAGGCTCTGAAAAACTTGTGTTTTTTTAAGGAAACGGGAAAGAAAAAGAAACAAAAAGAAAAGAAAAGAAGTAGGATGATAATAATGGTATATACAAATGATACTCCAACCACATTTCCCCCTTCCTAGAGTGAGTCGTCCACGACGAACATGTGTGAGAGTGCATGGGAATAAAGCGCGTGTCTATGCATAGCCATATAGTGTGGCTCTATGATGCTCATGGAGGATATGCATGGAAAAAAAATTGATGTGCAAGAGATTGGTGCTAAACAATATGTTCAGGGGTTGTCGGTGGCGAGGTTTCTTGGAAGCTGCGGGGTCCAAACAACATTAACTGTAGTAGGCGTGCTCTGTGTTTGACTGTGACCTGCAAAAGGTTTGATGCTGCCGATGGGGTCGGTTGTTGGCATTGTTTGGGTTTCCATCGAAATTTCTTAGGTATGGATCCACTAGAAGAGTCATCGTGAAGGCGATGTTGTTTTGGTCTCCATACCCATTTGAGTGTGGTTGGATGTCGAAGAGAGTGGTCCATCGGTTTAGGCTGTTTGACAACAGTGGTGGGCAATTCGTGATGGTTTAATTTTTTTGTACGCAATGTAGGTTTACGTGTATTGATTTGGCATTTAGGTATCCACCATTGCCTAGGCTTGGTTTCCATGATTGATTTCTTAACCCATTTTCCTCATAGGAGGCTCACAATTGGTGTTGGCAAGATTGAGGGGCTTGTGGGCCAAGACCCCTATTTATACTAGTGCTTGAGGAGGTTTGGAATTTATAGGTTCTTCTTTGAGGAAGTTAGAATCTTCTAGAACCTTCTTGATCCTTCTAGTTATTCTAGAACCTTCTGGATCCTTCTTCAACTTTCTAGAGCTTTCCAGAAACTTCTAGATTCTTTTGGAATCTTCTCGAAGCTTCTAGAAACTTCTTGATCCTTCGAGTTCTTCTAGAATCTTCTAGATCCTTCTTCAACTTTCGTGACCATGGTGGTGGATGATCGCTGAGCTGCCACATGTGGCGAAGGTAGAGGTTCCCATTCATAGTCCGTTGGTACGAATGGTGTGGGGAAAGATTGGCCCTAGTTTTGTGTGGCCTAATAAGTGCGCATCCGTGGCACTCCCAGAATAACTGCTTCGTTCAGATGATGATCTTCGACTACATGAAATTGATGTGGATAAATTGTCCCATCAATGTTGAGTGTCAAATTTATGTGGCCTATACTGTCCATAGTACCTCTATTTGCAACCTTGAACCCCATAGTGTTGGGCATTAGAGATTTATGTGTGATTTTTTTGAAAGTGGAGTAGTTAACACTAGAATGGTAACCTAACAGGAAATGAGAAACTTGTAATTTTTCTCATCCCTTGGTCACTACAAGCCTCCAAAGTTGATGGACTAGTGCATTTTACCCAAAACAGTAATTTCTTACGGTTGATTGCATATAAATAAGAGTGGGGATTTTTTGTAGGACATCAAATAAAATGCCCCGCTAACTTCAATGGGTTGGTGAAAAAAACATATGGTTGCTTTTACCTCACTAAGTTTTTTTTGGGAAAAAAAAATAGGTACAAAAAAGTTGCATTTTTGCCATTCTAGCTGCGGACCTATCATCAAAGTTTCTATAGTCACGCTCAATACAGATACTATATACATGTTTTCTTAGTTCCCTTTGGGCCTTTGGATTCAAAAGGAGCCATGGAGTATGTCAAAAGGATAATGGATCTCCTACAATTGGAACCTTGGGGGCAATCATAAAGTGCTAAATACAACAAACATGAAAAAACTGGGTTTAGCATTATGACCTTTAGAAACCCATAGAAACTACTCAATATCTAGCCAAGTTTCTAGTCTATGATTAGATATGGTTACTACCTACAAAATACACACAATTGTCCTAAGAAACTAGGAACATTCAGAAAGTTATACTTGCTACTCTAAAATGTATCGTATTCTTCAACAATCAAAAAACTCAACCATCATCATATACTATGCTATATGGAATATTAGGTCCCCCAAAACTCAAGGAAGATTAGCTTTATGTTATACATCACACTTACACAATCAAAATTGAATTTGGATATCAAGGAAGCCACCAAAAAAATCATAAAAGTGCTAATTTGGGCCAAAAAACAGGATTATGCAATTCTTGTGAATTGGTCATAACTTTCAATTTTAACACTTAGCTCTCCCTACAAGCATCAAAAAATGTTGAGAACTATGAAGGTCTAACCTCTAGCTATCTTAACGTCACAAACATGAAGTTTAGAGTGGTACAGTTGCCAAAAATTGAAAAAAAGCCAAAAACAGGACCCGTTTTTTCACACACTTTAGGTTCAAAAATGTTGTGCAAGAGTAAGGTTAATGGTGAGATCGATAGTCCAAAAAAAATGCTAAGTTTTTTTCAGCTCATAAGGCAACTTTGTGGATATATAGCACCTAGAAAATCATTTACATACTCTTCAAATAATTCAAGAAAAATGGTCACTTAACAGGACACAAAAGTGTCCAAGGACATAAAAGTGTCCTGTTACCATTCTAGTGTTAAATTAATTAACCACATTAGCCCTGGCCCCTATGTCCACTAACTCTCTTTCGGTGGTGCCATCGGCAAGTTGTAACTGAATGCGTAGATCCATCCCTCCTAACCATGTAGTCGCCGTTTGTATGGATGCTATCGGATCATCGTGAATAGCCACGTCCTGTTGTTCTTTACTCTGGAGGTTTGCCTGTTCCCTATGTTTCAATATTCTGAGTTTGGCCTCCTGTTGTGCTTGTTCCCGAATGTCTTGTACTTGACGTCTGCGTTGAGCTGCTGCATGGAGTGTTGCGAGTTCGTCTGGTGTCAGCGGAGAAGATATTTCTTTAACCTACAACCACTCAACCAATTAGGCATCTCCTCTCCCGCCAATGTTGCAAGTTTAATGGCGCCACTTTGCGATATATCATAGATCACAAAAGGTCCCATTCCTCACTTTTTACGTTTTTTGGAGTGCGGTTTCAGGGTGTACATGAGAATGTAATCCCCTTTTTGGAACTCCTTACCAATCACGTGTTGATCATAAAAAGCTTTCATTTGATTTTTCTGAGCATATATCCTTGCTATTGCTTGAAGTCTAGTTTCATCTAACTGTTCGAGGGTGTCTAGTCTCTCCAATAGCTCATGGCCTGTCTATCCTAATTGTGTTGCCACTCTGAGGGATTTGACTAGGAATTCCAATGGTAGTGACGCATTAATTCTGAATATCAGGTTCAAGGCAGTTGTTGCAATGTAGGTTTTAAAATCTACGTGGTAAGCCCATAAGGTGGTGTGTAGATTTTGATCCCAATCATTTCTTGAGTCACTCACTATTTTGGTGAGCACTGTGCATAGGATTTTGTTGGTACTCTCTGCCTGTCCATCGGCTTGAGGATGATAGGGTGCTGAGTTGCGATGGACCACCATGAATTCATCAAGGAGGCTCTCAATGATGTTGTTCACAAAGTGTGTTCCTCTGTTGCTTACTATTTCGATTGGTAGTCCATATCGCGTAAAGATGTTTTTGAAAAGGAACTAAGTTGTAGTACTTGCATCATTTTTTTGGGTTTCTTTGGCTTTCACCCACTTCGTCATGTAATGTGTTGCTACGATGATGTATTGTGCGTGTGTCCTGTATCTTGGAGGGTTGATGGGACCAATGAAGTCAATGACCCATTTGGCAAAAGCACATACTCCCATCATTAGCCTCGGTGGAATTTCATCTCTCCTCAGGGGTGGTTGTGTGCGTTGACATTCATCACATCGTTTGACATATGTGGTTGCATCCATGAACAAGATCGACCAACATATGCTTGAGTGTAGCACTAGCTTTTCCGTTTTATCACCGGAGAAGTGTCCTCCGGATTGTCTTGAGTGTTCTTGATCTAGGATGACGTAATATTTTCTTTCTGTAGCACACAACCGTAATTGTTTGTCCTTTCCCCGCCTATACAATTGATTCAAAATGACCAGATAGTGTTTGGCCTCTTCCTAGACAGTTTTCATTCTTGATTTGTCCCATTCCACTGGAAATGTTCTGTTTTTTAAGGACTCAATGATGTGAGCACTCCATTTAGGTGCTTGTACTACCCAAAACATTGTGGCATGTTCCACTGCGGGCTGTATTATACATCTATCACAGGATTTTACATATTTATGAACATTGTATTCCATGTTTGGCTAGTAGACGCCCAGTCTTTGTAACCATTGGCTTGTCTGTGTTTCACCAGTGTGAAATCCCGTATTTTGTATATGAGCTTGTTTGAGGTAGTAGGTGGTATCTTCAGATTGTACACATAGTCTCAGTATCCCATACTTATCGTGTTTGTACAGTCGTCCTGCTAAAAGGATGAGATTCCATGTTTGATGGATCATTGATGGTTGTCTTTCTATCTGCAAAGAGCCAATTGTAAGTAGAGGCATGACCTCTTCGCTCCATCTCAGCACCATCTCTATGTTAAACAGATATGAAGTCCATCATCAACACCCGTAGGTGCATCCCCATGAAATAGTCATGAAATATGGTCTGCTCTCTGGTGTGTGGTCCCCTTATTTACAACCACCGTGAAGTCAAACTCAAGCAACAGTACAAGCCAGCAAACAATTCTTCCAGTGTTGCATTGTTTGTTTACTAGGTATAGTAGTGCTTAATGATCCACGAAGAAGACAAACTTGTTTGCTAGAAGGTAGTGTCTAAATTTCTTGATAGCATAGATCATTCCCAAACCTTCTCTTTCTGTAGTGGTATAATTTCTCTCTGCGTTGTTTAATTGCCGACTGGAGTAGCAAATGGGAAAATCCATTTTCTTCTCTCTTGGCTGGGCTAATATGCACCCAATAGCATAGGTTGATGCATCCACATGGACATGGAAGATTTTTCTCCAGTCAGGGGCTTGCAAAATTGGAGCTCAAATTAAATGTTGCTTCAATTTTTGGAAAGCCTGCTCACATTCCTCCTTCCATTCGAACTTAGTGATGAGGGCATACACTGGATTAGCTATTACAGCATACATAAATATGAAACACCGGTAGTATCCGCAATGCCTCATAAATGATTGCACTTCTTTTATCTTCGTTGGTCTCAATAGTGTAGCAATTGTCTGCACCTTTTCTTGATTAGTTGAAATGATAATTTTGGACACTATGTGGTCCAAAATTCTACCTTGTCTTAACATGAAGACACATTTTTTCGGGTTTAAGCAAATACGATACGTTCTGCATTTTTCAAAGACTTTTCCCAGATGAGTGATGTGGTCACTTCGTCGATGGGAATGGACACAAAGATCATCCATGTAGATCTCCAAAAATTGTCTGAGATATTCTTTGAATGTGTGGGTCACTAGTCTTTGAAATGTGTACAGGGCATTGGTCAAGTCAAAAGGCATCACCCTGTATGCAAATATACCCCACTCTGTCGCAAAAGTTGTCTTATGTTGATCTTGCACATTAATCGTCAACTGGTTGTAGTATGAGAACCCATCCAAGAAACTATAGGCTTCTTTCCTTACTACTCTCTCAATAACATGATCAATTATTGGCAGTAGGTAGTTATCCCTGATGGTGGCTTTACTTACTTGCTTGAGGTTTACACAAACACACATCTTGCCATTCTTTTTTGGGTACCACCACAATTGGGGACACCCACTCTGTGTGCTCAATCTCGTAGATAAAATCAGTGTCCTTCAGTTTGTCTATTTCCTCCTTGATTTTCTTTGCAAAAGTTTCATTGTACATGTAAGGACGTTGTCTGCGTGGTCTGGTATCACTCTTAAGGGAAATCGTGTGCGGACATATCTCCGGATCTATCCCCTTTAGATCTTTGTATGACCATGCAAAGACATCTTTATATTGCTTGAGCGTATCGACTAGAAGTTGCTCTTCCTCTTCAGTAAGGTCTGTGGCAATATATGCCGGTTTAGTCTCCTCACATGGTTATGCTAAGTTGATGCTTTTCGTGTTTTCAGGCCCCTCATATGAAGTTCCTGGTCCTTTGGGATCTCGTTTGGGTTTTTGCACCACTATCTTCCTATCTAGAATGGTATACTTCTTATAGTGGGATGGTACATCAAATTTATCATCATTTGATTCCTCGTCAGTTTCCATTTCTATTGTCCAAACTGCTTTCAAAGCTCGTTTCAAATCATTGTATTTGACTTTGCGCTCCATCTTGGACAACTTAAACGGTTTTTTGGTATCTTTCTCTTTTTGTGGTTTTTGTTTTGATGTTGTTTTGGTTGAGTCAGGATTCATATGTCGCCCTGAAATCCTGTCCTTGAGGCAATCAGACGCTTCGACTAATCTCAAGTACTATGTTTTGTCAGTCAATTGAGGTACCGAGTCCTCGTTGTGCTTGTTGTGGTTATTTATGTGTTTATATCGATACCTGCATTGTCTTCGAGGGATTTGGTTTGGGAAATCATAGTAGATCACTTGGTGATCCTTCCGTTTGATGCTCTGTCTCGAGCTACTAGAAAACTCTTCGTCCACATTATCCTCTAGTGTCTTATCAATCGCTTCTTGAAAATCTTCTTCGTCATTCATTTGGACAAGGTCCCTTACAAAGATTTCGTCCACTATGTATCGGCACTCGGCCACCCCTTCCTTGTCAGGTACGTCTTCCTCTATCTTCGAAGTTAGGTGGATATTCATCATCTTGAATGGAATGATATCATACCCTTTGTCAACACAAAATTTGGTGAGGGTCACTTTGTTGAGACAAACATCAAGAGTAGCTAGTATTTGTTGCCATCCAAACAATTCGAACATCTCTTCTGGAAAAGACTTTGGTATGTACGCTTCATCTTGTGTAGTCCTATCAAGAATGCAGTCTTCCTTTTCTAGACTTCCACAATCCGAAAGCTTCTCCCGTACATTGGTGAGCTTTGTTCTGGAGCCAAGCCGGTATTCCTCCTTCCTGGTCAGTTGTGGAATGCAAGTCTTCTCCTGGGGCTCTCTCTAAGTCTTTATAGCTATGATCTGCGACACGAATTTTCGTAGTGACATCCTTATTCCTAAGATATATATAGTCATAGTCCCAATCTTGAACCATTTTGAGCTGACGCATGAATGGTCTGCCCAGTATGATGTCAAAATTGCTACTCTCATCGAAATTCATAATAGCGACGATGTGTTCATATGCAATTCCACAAGAGGTTACCACAATCTGCTCCAAGATGCCAATAGGTCTCTCCAAGTACCCATTCACTAGTTGCAGTTTCATTCTCGTTTTTCTTAGAGTAGGTTTTTTCCATTTTTTCCACATTGCTTTGGTGGCTATGTGTAATAGGACTAGTCTTTGAAGTTCTTAAAGTCGAAAAGAATGTAGCAGGGCATATCTTTCGTTAGCACGATTTGAAAGATTGTTGAATAGTCTATTAAATAGAGCTTATACGAATGAGTTGAGATATTAAGAGAGAACATATATTCTTTTTTTAAATAATACACTAAAGACGGATTTGATAAAAATTAATGAATAACAGATAGTCTGTCTATGAACAATAAAATTGAGATTTTTATTAATATCAATGTTTTATATCTATGTATTTTAGCTTAAAATGCATGGGTAGGCTTAAAATAAGTTGCAAAAGTAGTGGAAACCCAAAAATAGAGGTTTTATGAGTCGCGACCTAAACATTGCGTTTTTAGCCAAACAGAGACATTTTTCGTAATTCTGTCCGCGATGCCTTGTAGACCATACCTATTCCTGTCGTTTTGAGTTTGTTTATAAAAGTTATGATGAAAACAAACAGAAGGCAGCAGCAGTGTAGTATACACAGGGATAGACAGACATACAACATCATACAGCTCTCCTTGCTATCAACCAAGAAGTGGATTAATTCTTCATGGTAGAGTATTGCAATTGAGATTATGAAGGTATAAAATTATGTTTCTTTACTTTGATTATCATGTTGAATTGGTTGCACGAGTATGTTCTTTTGACTATTTTGTAGGCGATGCAGAAATCAGTTTGTGAAACCGGATCTGTGCAAAGTGTCATGATAAAAATCTAACCTTTACGGATCGCTTAGCGATCACGTTCTTGTATTATTCTCGCAGGTATACTTGGTGAAAAAATCGTGCAGGCTTTTCGAGGAAAAGAAGGATAAAAGCACGACGGGTGGTGCGTTTGGGAATCATTCACCGATCTCTTCTTCTGCGAGTACGAATGCGAGTGCGAGTGCGAGTGCGAGTGTGAGTGAGAGTGCGAGTGAGAGTGCGAGTGCGAGTGCAAGTGAGATGCTGCATGCAAGCGAACTGAAGCTCAGGGGTGGTATGGAGGTTCGAGCTTTGTACAACGGAGTGCGCCCATATTCAATTGCTCCTCTGTTGTATCAAAAGTTTGCAAAGATTCATCAATACAAAGATCTCTTTCTGTACCTTTTGCTGTCTATCTCTATTATTTGATTCCCGTGACAATTGGTATCAGAGCAAGCGGTTGATTCTGGACATGGAAGGATACGAGAGGAGGATGAAGGAGCAAGAAGACCTGATTCGGCGACTATGAGAAGATCTGAAAATTGCAAATCGAGAGCGTGCTGAGGCTCTGCGGGGCAAAGGAGCACGAGAGCTTGATATCTATGTAGACCTTGATGGCCAACATGAAGGTGAAAACCATGCTAATCCATCTGGAAACAATAATCATCGTGGCGGCGCTGGGGTACCGCCAAAAGAAACGATGACGATATGGGAGAAGTGACAACCAAATCATTCTTAACGAAGGCTAAGCTTAAAGTGTTTGATGGCATAAGAAAGATATGCGAAGATTTAGAAGTGTGGATTGAGGAACTCAAAGATTTGGATTATACTTTCAATATCGAGGACACGACCACGAGACTTTCGAATGCTCGAGCAAGGTGACGGATAAGACAATACGTACCAAGATGGCTCAATTGGAGACTTTTGGCGATGCGTACGATAAAGGTAAGTCATCTACCCCTTCTTTGTGATGTTTTATGTCTTTGATACGTCCTTTGAAAGCTTCTGTGAGATCGAATTTATGCGTAGAAGTTGAGATTAAAATTTGAATTTCTTAATTGATTTGGATAGTATTCATTGCTTCTTATCGTCTAAATTGATTGAGAAATTAAACTTGAAATTAAATCGAGAAGTTAAAAGACTTGTGGACTTAACTAGTGGTAATAATAGTTTCACGAAAGAGTTAGTAGAAAATTTGTTTTTTTTCTTTGAAGAGTCGAAATCATAAAGATGATTTATATAACATAAACATTGATATGCATGATGTTATCATTGGTATCAATTAGATCATTGAAAATCATGTTTTGATTGATTGTTAAGAAAGAAAAATATATCTTTAATCATTTGATGATGATAAGTCACACTCTTTGTGGAAAGAAAGAGATTCTAAATCTAGTTTTGGCAATGGAATTGATAAGGTGACTTAGATAAGAGTGTGAGACGTTGCTTGTGTTTGCTAATGAGATTAAAGAGAATCTGGGGATAAACATAAAGAGACAAATCCAGAATTTATAGAGGATCTCTTACATGAAGTTAAGGATGTGTTCCGGACGATCTTCCCGGTAGACCTCCGCCTAGAGCGGTAGACCATGCCATAGATCTATATCCAGGAGCGACACCTTATTCCAGATCTCCATACAGGTTCAATATTGATGAGCTTAAAGAGCTCAAGATACAACTTGATGATCTTTTGAAAAAGGGTTTCATTAAACCTAGTGTATCTCCTTGGGGTAGTCCTGTGTTATTCCAAAAGAAAAAGGATGGTACATATAGGTTATGCATCGACTATAGGGGATTAAACAAAAAGACCATTAAGAACAAATATCCTCTTCCTCACATAGATGAACTGCTTAGTCATTTGAGTGGTGCCACAATATTTTCAAAGGTTGACCTTCGTTCTGGCTACCATCAAATCCGTCTTTAAGGCCGAGGACATTCCAAAGACTGCTTTTCGTACACATTATGGACATTATGAATTTACAGTTCTTGCTTTTGGTTTGACTAATGCACCGACAACTTTCATGTGCTTAATGAATAATATTTTTCACCCATAACTTGATGACTTCATTCTGGTATTCTTGGATAATATTTTTGTGTTTTCTACGAATGAAGAAGATCATGCATTGCACTTAAAGAAAACATTTGAGGTTTTGCGTGAACATAAATTGTATGCCAAAGCAAGTAAGTATTCTTTTGCAAAGGATCAGATTGTGTATTTGGAAAGAGTGATTTCTAAAGAGGGGATTCACATTGATCGTGATAAAGTTAAGACTATGTTAGTAAGAGATGTAAGAAGCTTTATGGGTCTAGCACAATATGAGAGAGCACACATTAAAGATTTCTCTAAGATAGCAAGTCCTTTGACCGAATTGACCAAGAAAGACAAGGGTTTTGTGTGGACTTCTAGCTGTGAGACTGCTTTTGAGACCTTGAAGACTAAAATAGCGAAAAATTTTGTTTTAAAAGTTACTGAGATGGGCAAACCATTTGTTGTGTCTTGTGACGCTAGTGGTGAACAATTAGGTTGTGTTTTGACATAAGAAGGAAGAGTGGTTGCATATGAGTTTAGGAAATTAAGACGACATGAATTGAACTATGCAACACATGATCTAGAATTTCTTGCTGTTGTTCATGCATTGAAGCATTGGCGTCATCTCTTGCTTGGTGTAAAATTTGAATTGCGTACTAATCATCAAAACTTGAAGTATATTTTCACTCAGCCATTGTTAAATAACAGACAAAGAAAATGGATTGAATTGTTGGCTGAGTATGACTTTGATTTGAAGTATTTGTGTGAAAAAGAAAATAAAGTTGCAGATGCATTGAGTCGTAGGCCCATGTGTAATTTGTTGACTGTTGTGCGATCCAATTTGATTGATGAGATACATGCTGAAGTTGAAAATGATTCCTTTTATATGCCTATTTTGAAATTCTTGCGTGAGAATATTGTTGAGATGCATGAGAACAAATATCACTTGTATAAGGGAAATCTGTATTATTATGACCGCTTGTGTATTCCTGCAAATTTTGCTTTTAAGAGTCAAATTCTGTATGAGTGTCATAATTCACCTTTTTCTGGTCATCCTGGATTGAATAAGACATATGAAAAGATTAAAAGTTCATTCTTTTGACCGCGTATGAAATTGGATGTTAAGAATTATGTGTGTGAGTGCTTTCAATGTCATCAAGTTAAGATTGAACATAAGAGGATGCTTGGTGATCTTCAACCCTTAGACATTCCTTTACAGAAGTGGGAGTTTATATCCATGGACTTTATCATTAGACTTCCTACTACGCGTGGAGGGTATGATTCGATCTTTGTGGTGATAGATAGACTCACAAAAAAAGCTCACTTCTTTCCTGTAAAAATAACTGATACTGCACTGACCATTGTACGCTTGTTTGTGAAAGAGATATTTCGTTTGCATGGCATGCCCAAGAGCATAGTGTCTGACAGAGATTAATTCTAAGTTCACTTCTCATTTCTGGAGAGCGACTTTTGACTCTATAGGTACCCAGTTACGCATGTCTACTGCTTTTCATCCTCAAACCGATGGGGAAACGGAGAGAGTGAATCGTATTTTAGAAGATATGTTACGAATGTATGTGAATGAAAAACAATCTAATTGGAATGAATATTTGCCTTTGGTTGAATTTGCATACAACAGTTCATATCATTCATCTATTAGGTTGACCTCGTTTGAGGCAATGTATGGCTATAACTGTCCCACCTATTAATTTCTTAACTCAAGGAATAAGGTAGAACTGTCACGTGAGATGCTTGAGAAAATGGATAACGAGTTGGCCAAAATCAGGGGGAATATCAGAGAATCTCAAAAGAGACATAAACTATATTATGACAAGAAACATCGTGTTGTGGAGTATGAAACTAGTGATATGGTTTTCTTAAAGGTCATTCCTGAGAAGTCTCATTTGATTCTTGGAAAGGATAGAAGATTGTCTCCATGATTTGCTGGGCCATTAAAAATTTTGAAGCGCATTGGTTCATTACCTTACAAATTGGAAGTGCCTTCTCATGTTAAAGTGCATCATGTATTCTATGTGAGTTTATTCAAAAAGTATGTTCCTAATGTGAAACATGTTTTAGAGGACAACTCTAAGTTGAAAGATGACGGACCATTGACTGTAGAACCAGACTTAGTACTAGATAGGCGTTTTAAACATCTGAGAAATAGAGACATTGTGGAACTTTTGGTTAAGTGGCAGAACTATCCAGTAGAGGATGCATTATGGGTTGATCTTAGTGTTTTGCAAAGAGAATTTTCCTCTCTTTAGACCAACTCTGAGGACAGAGTTAATTTTGATAAGGGGAGAATGTAATAGGATTAGTCTTTGAAGTTCTTAAAGTCGAAAAGAATGTAGCAGGGCATATCTTTCGTTAGCACGATTTGAAAGATTGTTGAATAGTCTATTAAATAGAGCTTATACGAATGAGTTGAGATATTAAGAGAGAACATATATTCTTTTTTTAAATAATACACTAAAGACGGATTTGATAAAGATTAATGAATAACAGATAGTCTGTCCATGAACAATAAAATTGAGATTTTTATTAATATCAATGTTTTATATTTATGTGTTTTAGCTTAAAATGCATGGGTAGGCTTAAAATAAGTTGCAAACGTAGTGGAGACCCAAAAATAGAGGTTTTATGAGTCGCGACCTAAAAGGTGCATTTTTTGTCAAATAGGGACGTGTTTTGTAATTCTGTCCGCGATGCCTTGTAGACCAGACCTATTCCTGTCGTTTTGAGTACCTGGATTGCTCTGTTCTGAGTTTGTTTGTAAAAGTTATGATGAAAACAAACAGAAGGCAGCAGCAGTGTAGTATACACAGGGATAGACAGACATACAACATCATACAGCTCTCCTTGCTATCAACCAAGAAGTGGATTAATTCTTCTTGGTAGAGTATTGCAATTGAGATTATGAAGGTATAAAATTATGTTTTTTTACTTTGATTATCATGTTGAATTGGTTGCACGAGTATGTTCTTTTGACTATTTTGTAGGCGATGCAGAAATCAGTTTGTGAAACCGGATCGGTGCAAAGTGTCATGATAAAAATCTAACCTTTACGGATCGCTTAGCGATCACGTTCTTGTATTATTCTCGCAGGTATACTTGGTGAAAAAATCGTGCAGGCTTTTTGAGGAAAAGAAGGATAAAAGCACCACGGGTGGTGCGTTTGAGAATCATTCACCGATCTCCTCTTCTGCGAGTACGAATGCGAGTGCGAGTGCGAGTAAGAGTGCGAGTGAGACGCCGCATGAAAGCGAACTGAAGCTCGGGGGTGGTCGGGAGGTTCGAGCTCCGTACAACGGAGTGCGCCCATATTCAATTGCTCCTCTGTTGTATCAAAAGTCTGCAAAGATTCATCAATACAAAGATCTCTTTCTGTACCTTTTGCTGTCTATCTCTATTATTCGATTCCCGTGACACTATGGCAATTCTGGCTCCATTATCCAATATCGCTACCAATTTTTCATCCTTGTACTCTACCAGTAGGGTAGTATTTCCTTCTACACCTTCACATTAGTCCCCTACCTTGTTCAGTGTCACTGGCTCATGTTTAGTTTGCTTGGAGGGTTGTGTCTTTAACGTGTTTCGAGAAGCCTTGGGTGATGGAATAACAAGCCCTATTTTTTCCAAATTTTTCGCGACCTCGTCTCAAAGATGCGGTTTAATATTCAGCAGCTCTAACAAAGTCAGTGTACAACGGATAGGGGATGACATTAGCTCGTGAAGAGTTTTAGTGTCCATCATCTTAGGATTGGCTTTCCATTGAGATGGAACTTTCCTTACCTCAGATTGAGTTTCAGGGTTACCAATAAATGAAGGTGAAGTCTTCAACAATTGTGGTTTACTGTCTTCTGATATCGATGTGTCTGCATCTCCATACAATGATCGGATCTCATTTGGGTAGAGCTCATGCTCCAGGTGGATTTCCGGGATAGGAGCTAACACAAGTGTGGCACTTCCGTCTTTCGTATTCCTAATCTGTTCCCATAGCTCTTAAGGCCATTGTTCTTCTACCTTCGGAATTGATAGTGGTTCTTGAGAATGCGTTCCATATGTTGTATTGGCTACCACCCTCATATCCAAAGGTGTTTTATTGACCATATTGGGTAGGTTACTCGCTTCAATTCCCCTCTCATCTAACTCCCAAATCTTTTCTCGTATGAGTACCTCGATTTTTGGGGTTGTAGGAACTAATGGTTCCATAAAATCTTGAGCGTCTTGAATGAGCTCTTTGCACATCTTTAGCCTGTCTTTCTCATAGCCTGGATGAGGGTACATTAACCACATATTCTCTTAAGTTTGGTTAGGCTTTACCCTTGCTTTGTAAGTTTTTAGAATTGCGTTGAAAGGTTCAACCACCTTGTCTACTAAGATCGACCCTCCTGATGGCAGTTCTGACAGTTTCTTTGTCTCGTTCTTGCCCTTAAGGTCTCTCTCCCTTTGAAGTTGTTCCTTTGTTTCCCGCAATTTGGTTTTCAATGCCATTTTTTCCTTTTCTCTTTTGGCTTTCATCTTGTTTCGTTTCGCTTTCCAGGATTTTCTAGGGGTTCGGACAGACAAGTTGTCTATCTCTGTTTGACTGGCCGAGACATTCTTTGCTACCTCATTTGCTTGAGCTCTAGTGACCGCTTTTATTGGAATGTTCCGTTCTGTTTCTGATCCACTTGAGCTTGGCACAAGCCCTATTTTGTTCATGGTTTCTTTTCCTTTGTTTTCAGGGTTTTTTGGGCAGTGTGAAATAAGATGGTCAGTCGTGCATCTGTCACAGAATCCAAAACATTTCACCCGCTCTCCTTCGTTTGGACACAATCTAGCCCAGTGATCACCGCCACATTCATAGCATGGTCCTGCAGGTGGTGGAGAAGCTTGTGGAGCTCCCATCTATTGTCCTATTCTAGGAGGGTAGCCTCTAGGTTTGTAGCCCTGATTTTCCATAAACATGAGCATATTCTCATCAACCAAGTAATTATTTTTGGTTGGTTGTGCTATGTATGAGGGCTCGGGCATTTCTTTCGGAATTATCCATGGATTATATACCTCTGGAGAATATACATTCCTATCAATTTCCCTTTCATAAGTATTGTGTGAATCTTCTCAGTATGAGACAACCTAGGTCATACTCTGATAAGGAGGTGGTTCAATGGGTTGCAAAATCCTTACCATAGCCCTATTCTCATGGGGTAAAGGAAGTTGATGTCCAACACTGTTTGATCTTTTTCCTGACCCAAGATTGCGTTATTTGGCCCCACCTGGTACCTTGGAGGGGGTGGAAGTGGTTGTCCCCCATGTGGTCCATATTGTCTCTCTCTAACATAGTTCCAATTGTAGAAACATTCATGAGTTTCGTGGTTTGTCCATTTTTGTTATGTAGCACCCCATCTCAATATTCACTATGCGTTCGCTCCTGGCCTTTGTTGAAGGCTGCACCAGTAGGTTGGATGGTCACCTCCACAAGTATTGCATTTTTGGGTGGGTGGTTATCGTGTGTTTGGGTTCGTCCTGTTTCCTTGGTTCATCCTCTAGATCACTTCCTCGATCATTTGATCAACATCCGGCACAATTGGGTTTTGCCCTCCTAATTTTGTCATGGACTCACTCGGGGTTGAAGAGGTGCTACTAGTCCCCTGATCTGTGTCTTCAGTCACCTCCCCATATGCTGATAGACGTTTTTCAGCTCTCCATAATTGCCATAGTGAGTTAACCCACCCTACCAAACTCATCCAAACACTGTGGCTATCCCTACCATTTCATTGTATATAGGTGTGTGTGAGTTAGGAGACTTTTCCCATATCTTCTTAAAAACCCTTAATTAGCTAGTCATTGAGCTAGTTGAGACAAAAAAATAATAAAAATAAAAATTATAAGTATATTATGGCCCATTTTTGTGTAAATATTTCATTGTATATAGGGCCTAAATAAAAGGATTTTTCATAATTATTTTGGTATTTATTTAAATATTTCTACCTATGCTGTGTTATTTATGCTATGTACATTGACTCGACATTACCATATTTTTTCTTACCATTTTGCGTACTCTTTATTCCATATAAAAATAATTTCATGCAAGCTTCTCTTATTTTTGGTGTAACTCCATCCCAACAAAAAACCAAAAAAACTAGTTTATTTATGTGTATATTTTTTCACTATTGTGATTTTTTCCTTCCTACATCTGTTCTCTATTACTCTCGTAAATTGGACCACCAAAAATATTCATCTTTTTATGGTAGACTTATAATGAGAGAGATTTATTTTGACCCCTTTATATTTTTTCCGCCTATATTATCTATATTTGACATGTACATATTTTTTTTATACCCTCAATATTTGATTTTCTTAGTTGTATTATTCACTTATATCATGATCTCAGCCATATCTTCAATTATAGACATACCAAATCAGGTCAAGGGTATGTGGAATGCATGCATGCACCATGGGGGGCTCACTCTTGGAGATATTCAAAAGAATCATCCAAAGAAGGACCTCACAAGAATTTTGTGCAGTGGAAAAAAACAGTCGGTTTTGCTGAATTTTTAAAGATCACATGCTCCCCGAATTTCAAAAGGTGATACAAACAAAAGTTATAGCTCGTGAGCTGAACTTTTACCTAAAATTTTTTTGAGCTACGAGCTGTGAGCTATGATTTTATTGGTGAACCCCAATTTTTCGATGCTATGCAGCCACACTCCCTCTTCCAGTTTATCATTTTCCTCTTTCACACACACTTCTCCACTCATCATCCCCACCTCTCTCACCACTCCTCTCTGCACCCTACTCACCTTCTTCTCAACCTTGAAGAATAAGAGAAACCATGGTGAACTCATGTCTCCTACACACACTTCCATTCCAAAATTGACCACCTAGTCTCATTTTTCCTCTTCCATATTACCCATATCTATCAAAAAACCACAAAATTCAGCCTCTTCTCTTGAAAGACAGCATCATGATGATTGATTACTCATGTTCACTTACCTTGGCTCTCAAGGAAGGTCAAGAGTGGAGAAAAAACGTACCGTCAAAGCTAGTGGACCGTCAACAAGCGCCAAAATTGACCCTACTCAACACACTTGGAGCATCAACATTGTAAGAAATCAATATTTTCTTATCTATTAAGAGTTTTTTCTTCCTTATTTGTATTCTACTTGGATATTCCCATTGTAAATATACAATTCCATTTGTAAATAAATAAAAATACTAACTCTACTAATTTACTGACACTAACCTAGTATGAAAAGTCCTATCACCTCCACTTCTCTCCTCTCTCTTTTCTTCATCTATCCCCACCAACGTCTTGATAATTCCAAGCAAAAGAAATTAGATAAGTGCTGAAAATCTAACCCAATCATGGTTAGAGGAGTAACCCTAGCCCTCAAAATTGCTATAATAGGAGGGTGTAGCTAGCACAGAAAGGGGGGAGCCATAAGCAAGAGCACTATGCTATAGTTTGAGAAGCCAATCTCAACCTCTCTAGAAGGAGCTCTTGAGTGAAATCTCATTGTCTTATGCATATGCATGTGTTGTATTAGGGGTGATTAGCAAGGGAACTCTATGCCATTGTAAGAGAGAGTGATCATTTAATTGAGAGTAGGAAATCTATCATTTCTCCTACTAGTGTAAGCCCAACATTTGCTGAATCAAGGAGGGTGGATTTGGAGTAAGCTTGGATACTTTGTCTCTCTTCCAACGTAAAGTAATGGACAAAAATGATGTGTAAGTATCTTGGTGTTTTTTTTTAAGTTCTTGATACCTTGTCTCTGGGTGTTGTCATCAATTTAGCCATAAATCCCACATACTGTAAGAGGGCGACACGATGGAGAGGACTCCCCTAGCTTTAAGACGGTGATTGGGGTGGCTTTTCTTGTGATGTGCTGTGGTGTAATTTACTCAAGCTATGTTGAACAAATACTAATCTCACTTTCATTGGTCATGATAGATTTGTAAGAAGGTATTGGTGCAAAAATCACCCCCTCCCCCTTCCCTCTCTTTCTTACATATATAATTGTGTTTGCTTGATCATTGCTGATACATTTCAAAGCAGCCCAAGCACTCTCTCTCTCTCTCTCTCTCTCTCTCTCTCTTTACGCGTCCTAGTTCGTATCCAAAACTATGTGGTGCCCCAAATTTGTGTAGGGTTAGGTTACGGGTTTGTGTGTATGTTTGTTGTTTTTTTCCAACCCGAACCCAATTGAGCAGCATGGGAGCTTAGAAGGGTGCTTAGAGGCCACTCTTCTTGTTGCCCACCCCGGACCGCCTCAAATTGGTGCCCCCACTGAGAAACCAACTTGTGTATGTTTTTGTGTAGGTTCAACCTTTAGTATAGTCAAGTAGGTTGCATGAATCACGAGAATCTATATGATCCTTTCATTCCGATTGCAAGGCAAAAGATACACATAATTGTTAGTACTAAGTTGCAATTTCAACGTGTAATTCGTAGAATTTTAGGTCCCCTTAGGTTGGCAGAGATAAACACATGAGTAAATCCCTTTATTTTGCTTCTCATTAGGTACGACCTTAGTTTGGACGTCTATAATTTTGTTTTGTTTTAAGAATTAGGTCATGCATAGACCATGGATAATGGCCCAGGAATACAGGTTTTCCCCTTTCATTTCACTCCACACATTAGAGTAAACATTGCAATTAGTAGAAAAATCCATTTTCAACAATGTATGGTGTTCATGTTTGGTGCCCAAAGACTAGGAGAAATTCTCGCATCACCAAACCCTGTCATTCTACCTCTTATTGATTATCATACGTCATTTGATGTGAATATTTTTATCTTGTTGTAGAATAGATTGCAATTTAGAAAATATTATTGTGTAAATCTTTTAAAGAAAGAAAAAACAAAAATGCGTCACTTTGAAATCAATTCAATGGACAGCCAACGCCAAATGTCTGGATATCCTCTTTTCTTTAAAGAGCCTGGAGAGGATGCAGAATTATTTTTAGAAAAGTTCAAGATGTCTTGTCGTATCAAGAGGATAGTAACTGATCAAGAACGTACAGAGATGTTTAAGGTGGTCCTTAGGAAAGATGCTAGCACTTGGTTTGACTCCTTGCCTGAGGATGTTAAAGGGAATTACACGGAAGTTGTGAATCATGTCAAGAGATACTTATTTGATCCTCAAAACACTCAAAAACTATGGCAGGACATTGTTTCTCATAAGCAAAAAGACAGAGAGAAGGAGAGGTTCATAGCCAGACTCTTTCCTGACCTTAAGATAAAAGTTGAGGCGGGTACACCTGCTACCTTTGATGCAACTGAAACTAGGGCTGCTGAGAAATATAGAAAACTCAAGTGCTTAAGGGGAGAGGTTCCAATAGAAGGTCTTAGAACCAAAGGTAAGTCACAAGCATCAACATCTAGGGAGCTTCCTGAGGTAACGGTGGAAGTGATTGAGAAGTTAAATGAATCTTTAAGCAGCTTGTCAATTCACCTTGCACAAGCTGTAGGTCCAAAGGGACAAGCAAACAAGTCTCAGAGCGAGATTCACGACCTAGGAGAGTTTTGTAATGTTGGAATTGCGGTGAGTCTGGACATGGGATGTATAATTGTCCTTGGCCCCGTGGAGAGCCAGGGAGACCTAACTTGAATTACGCAGTGATGAATGCAGGTGAAGGAACTAGTCAGCAACCACGGCTTCTACAAAGGCCAAATGGAGCAAGACCACCTCCACAAGGGGTAGAAGGAGTTCCACCTTTGCCAGATCCAAATGTGCATGTGGTAGAGGTGACAAATTCAAATGAGGTTGACATGGAAGAAAATGGAATTAAGTGTGGCCGAGGGAAGGGTAAAGATAAAGAAGGTGTCACATCACAGAGTGACCATGGACGAGGCAAGAAGGCAAAGGAGACCAAGGAAGCTAAGAGGACTCGACGTTGTATCAATCTCCAAGACTTCCCTCTTGGACATGGTATGGCTCCAAGAAGGCAAAGTGACCATGGACGAGGCAAGAAGGCAAAGGAGACCAAGGAAGCTAAGAGGACTCGACGTTGTATCAATCTCCAAGACTTCCCTCTTGGACATGGTATGGCTCCATACAGCTTGTTGGAAGACATGAGAGGTAAGGGTCCTGATATTTCATGGCCTCAGTTTCTTGCATTATGCCCACAAGTTAGGAGGGATTTAACAAAGGTAGATAGAACTAGGAGAAAGATAAAAGAGAGTGTTCTTGTTGTAAAAACTGCACATGCTGAAATGAACAAGTATATTACACATGTGCTAGATTGTTACATCAAAGGAAGATTGGTTAGGAAAGGTCTAGTGAATGGGGGTGCACAAATTTGCATCATGACAGAGGGGCTCATGCAAAGACTAGGCATGCACATCCATGAGACACCTGAAATTAAAGTCAAGATGGCAAACAATAGCAAAGCTAGGTGTGTAGGCATTTGTAAAAATGTTTCTGTAGAGGCCTTTGGCATTAAGAAGGTGGTGGATTTTTATGTTATGTCGACCAAGGGAAGTTGTTATCCATTTATCCTAGGAAGACCATGGCTAATGAAAATGTGATCTTTGCAGGATTGGGAGAGTGGAAAGCTAATTTTCAGGAATGACAATCATAAGAAGGTTGTCTTTGACATGAAGGAGCAACTCCAAGAGGAGCTCCATGAAGAATCATCTCAAAGTGAGACGGAGGAAGGTTGGACCGATAGCACTTCAGAAGGAGAAAGTAGCGGCAGCATTACTGAAGAGGAGTCTTCCATCAAAGTCATGGGGGTAACGTTTAAGCCAAATAACCAAGAGACGTCTTCCCTAGGTTTGGAAGAGGGAGGTTCCCAAGAGAGCCAAAAAGTGGAAGATGAAAGAATGCTAGAAGGTATGCTATCTACAACACTTACAAAGGATGAAAGAGAGGAGTTCAAATGTGTGCTAAGGAAGTTTCCTAGGCTTTTTGCTAAAGACTACACGGATGTGCGTGGAGTAGATGTTGTTCAACACAAAATTGAGTTGAAGCCAGAGGCCACATCTAAGGCTCAGAAGCTACGAAGGCTAGGAGTCATCAAGGAACAGGCTTTACTCACGGAGGTAAGAAAGCTTCTAGCAGCAGGTTTCATTTATGCACTGGAGAATTCAGAGTGGGTCTCTCCCGTTGTTGTCACTCCTAAGAAAAATGGCAAGAGGAGGGTGTGTGTGGTTTACCGTCCACTCAATGAGGCAACAAAAAGAGATCACTTTCCCCTCCCATTTCAGGATGAGATACTAAATGAGGTAGCTGGTCATGAAAAGTACACTGTGTGTGATGGCTACTCGGATTACTTTCAAATAGGTATCGCATTAGAAGATCAGTTGAAAATAACCTTCATCACTCCTTGGGGTTGTTATGCTTTTAGAGTCATGCCATTTGGACTGACAAATGCTCCTTCAACTTTCCAACGCTTCATGAACATGGTGTTTCAAGCATTCTTTGGAAAGTCCATTAGGGTTTTTATTGATGATTTTTGCATTTATAGCTCAAAATCATTGCATCTACAAAGGGTAGAAGAAGGTTTAAAGAATCTCTACGACATGGGAGGTCAACTCAACCCTGACAAGTGTCACATAGGTGAGGATGAAGTGATCTTCCTTGGTCACAAGGTTTCCTATAAAGGCATGGAGGTGGATCCTTCAAAGGCAAAGGCTCTTATTGATCTCCCATCACCCAAGAATCTCAAAGAGGTCATCTCATTCATTCAAAAGGTGAAGTATATGTCACGCTTTATTCACTTAGCTTCGGAGTTACTTCATCCTTTGCAAAAGTTGACACAACAAGTAGAATTTGCATGGTCTTATGAGCTTGAAGAGTACTTCTGTAACATTAAAGTCATTTTTCCAGAGCTACCAACACTCATGCCTCCTTGTTGGGGGTACATATTCTTTGTTAGCTCTAGTGTTGCGAAGGAAATAATTGGTGCAATTTTACTACAACAAGATCCCCACGGTACCAGGATGCGACCCATCTAATTTGCTAGTAGGGTCATGAATGCTTTGGAGAGAGGCTACACGGAGGCAGAACTCATGATGCTTTCTCTCATGTTTGCGGTGAGAAAGTTTAGATCCTACTTGCTACCAAAACCTTTTGTAATTCTCATTGCAGAAAATTTGTTTCCTTGGGTGTCATCTCAAATGAATCTTAGCACTAGGATCTCAAAGTGGATTATGGAATTGCAAGAGTTCCAATACTCTTTCAAGGTAGAAGATAGTGTGCGTGCACAATTGGCAGGGATCCTTACCTATAGGGTACATGAGAAGGAGATTAAGGTGCCTGAAGTAACGACCCTACCATTGCCACCACCTCAAAGTATTCCTAATGCTTTTACCTTCTTCTTTGATGGAGCTTTTCGACGAGTCACAGGAAAAGCAGGGGGAGGGCTAGTATTGCTAACCCAAGTGGAGAGGTGGTCATGAAAGAGAAGGTCAATCTACCAGGTTCAACTAGCAACAATGAAGCAGAATACGACACACTACTTCATGGTTTAAAGATATGCATTTGCCAAGGTATACAACGTCTCATGGTAAAAGGGGATGCACTTCTCATTGTGAAGCACATTTTTAGGCATTTGGGCATGCAAGAATGAAAGCTTAAGGACAAAAGTTCATGCCATTCGTAGGATGTTTAATCAATTTGAAGAAGTGAAACTATATCATATTCCTAGGAAACTAAATGAAGATGCTGATTTACCTACATAACAAGCAGTTACATGTGTTGAGAAAGAAGTGCAGGTCATCATGGTGGCAGCAACTGTCAAGCAACCAAGATACCAAGGATTGGAGTCATTGACTCCCATTATTAGCTACATTTTGGAGGGTGAGTTTTCACAACACTTCACGAAGGCTCAGAAGAGGAGACTCATGAAGAAGGCAAGCACGTATCTCTTCCTAGAAGGATCCCTCTACCAAAGAGGGCAGGATCAAGTGTGCAGAATAGTACCAACTACTGAGGAAATCCCAGCCATTCTAAAAGGTTTGCATGAGGAAGCGTGTGGTGGTCATTTTGCACAGGAACTCACTGCAAAAAAGATTTTGCTTGCTGGATATGTTTGGCCAAGCTTGCACATTGATATTCAACATTGGTGTAAAAGCTGTCACAATTGTCAGATTAATGGAAACAAGCATCTGTTACATGGTCCACGTCAGTTAGTCCTTGCAAATGGTCCATTTGAAAAATGGGGCATTGATGCTATGGGTCCATTGCCTAGGACTAAAAATGGGAAATCGTATATCTTGGTGGCCATAGACTACATGACGAGATGGGTAGAAGCACAAAGTGTGGCAAAGGTAAATGAGAGGACAGTGAGCAAATTTTTCTACACTCACATTTTTTGTAGATTTGGCACACCTTTGGAGATTGTTTCTGATAATGGTCCAGGGTTTAGAAAGAGCTTGCGTACAGAAGTTTGTGAAGAACTTCACATTCTACATCATCATAGTACACCCTACTATCCCCAATCCAATGATCTGGTAGAAAAAGCTAATGGTGTCATTGAAGGCATCATTAGAAAGATGGTGAGAAACAAGACAAAGTTGTGGGATGACTTCTTGGATGGTGCCTTATGGGTGTATCGAACCACATATAGGGAAGCCACGGAGTTTACACCATTTCACTTGGTCTATGGTCAAGAGGCTTTACAACAAATTGAGCTCAACATTCCAACAATGCGACTTCATGGCAAAGCAACACAAGATGATCAAGAAGCATGGATGGATCGACTTCTTACCTTAGATGATCTTGAGTGGAAAAGAGAAGCAGCATACGAGTGCCACAAGATGAAAGCTATACAGGCGAAGGAGAAGCTACCATGGTGAACTCATGTCTCCTACACACACTTCCATTCCAAAATTGACCACCTAGTTTCATTTTTCCTCTTCCATATTACCCATATCTATCAAAAAACCACAAAATTCAGCCTCTTCTCTTGAAAGACAGCATCATGGTGATTGATTACTCATGTTCACTTACCTTGGCTCTCAAGGAAGGTCAAGAGTGGAGAAAAAACATACCGTCAAAGCTAGTGGACCGTCAACAAGTTCCAAAATTGACCCTACTCAACACACTTGGAGCATCAACATTGTAAGAAATCCATATTTTCTTACCTATTAAGAGTTTTTTCTTCCTTATTTGCATCCTACTTGGATACTCCCATTGTAAATATACAATTCCATTTGTAAATCAATAAAAATACTAACTCTACTAATTTACTAACACTAACCTAGTATGAAAAGTCCTATCACCTCCACTTCTCTCCTCTCTCTTTTCTTCATCTATCCCCACCAACTTCTTGATAATTCCAAGCAAAAGAAATTAGATAAGTGCTGAAAATCTAACCCAACCATGGTTAGAGGAGTAACCCTAGCCCTCAAAATTGCTATAAAAGGAGGGTGTAGCTAGCACAAAAAGGGGGGAGCCATAAGCAAGAGCACTATGCTATAGCTTGAGAAGCCAATCTTAACCTCTCTAAAAGGAGCTCTTGAGTGAAAGCTCATTATCTTTATGAATATGCATGTCTTGTATTAGGGGTGATTACCAAGGAAACTCTATGCCATTGTAAGAGAGAGTGATCATTTAATTGAAAGTAGGAAATCTATCTTTTCTCCTACTAGTGTAAGCCCAATATTTGTTGAATCGAGGAGGGTGGATTTGGAGTAAGCTTGGATACTTTGTCTCTCTTCCAACGTAAAGTAATGGAAAACAATGATGTGTAAGTGTCTTGGTGTGTTTTGTTAAGTTCTTGATAGCTCGTCTCTGGGTGTTGTCATCAATTTAGCCATAAATCCCACATACTGTAAGAGGGCCACAGGGTGGAGAGGACTCCCCTAGCTTTAAGACAGTGATTGGGGTGGCTTTTCTTGTGATGTGCTGTGGTGTAATTTACTCAAGCTATGTTGAACAAATACTAATCTCACTTTCATTGGTCATGACAGATTTGTAAGAAGATATTAGTGCAACAATCACCCCCTCCCCCTTCCCTCTCTTTCTTACATATATAATTGTGTTTGCTTGATCATTGCCGATACATTTCAAAGCAGCCCGTAGTTCGCATCCAAAACTAGGTGGTGCCCCAAATTTGTGTAGGGTTAGGTTGCGGGTTTGTGTGTGTGTTTGTTGTTCTTTTCCAACCTCAACCCAATTGAGCAGCACGGGAGCCTAAAAGGGTGATTAGAGGCCACTCTTCTGGTTGCCCGCCCCGGACCGCCTAAAATTGGTGCCCCCACTGAGGAACCAACTTGTGTATGTTTTTGTGTAGGTTCAACCTTTAGTATAGTCAAGTAGGTTGCATGAATCATGAGAATCTATATGATCCTTTCATTCCGATTGCAAGGCAAAAGGTACACATAATTGTTAGTACTAAGTTGCAATTTCAACGTGTAATTCGTAGAATTTTAGGTCCCCTTAGGTTGGTAGAGATAAACGCATCAGTAAATCCCTTTATTTTGCCTCTCATTAGGTACGATCTTAGTTTGGACGTCTATATTTTTTTTTTGTTTTAAGAATTAGGTCATGCATAGACCATGGATAATGGCCCAGGAATACAGGTTTTCCCATTTCATTTCACTCCACACATTAGAGTAAACATTGCAATTAGTAGAAAAATCCATTTTCAACAACGTATGGTGTTCATGTTTGGTGCCCAAAGAGTAGAAGAAATTCTCGCGTCACCAAACCCTGTCATTCTACCTCTTATTGATTATCATACGTCATTTGATGTGAATATTTTTATTTTGTTGTAGAATAGATTGAAATTTAGAAAATATTATTGTGTAAATCTTTTAAAGAAAGAAAAAACAAAAACGTGTCACGTTGAAATCAATTCAATGGAGAGCCAACGTCAACTGTCTGGATATACTCTTTTCTTTGGAGAGCCCGGAGAGGATGCAGAATTATTTTTAGAAAATTTCAAGATGTCTTGTCGTATCAAGAGGATAGTAACTGATCAAGAACGTGTAGAGATGTTTGAGGTGGTCCTTAGGAAAGATGCTAGCACTTGGTTTGACTCGTTGCCTGAGGATGTTAAAGGGAATTACATGGAAGTTGTGAATCATTTCAAGAGATACTTCTTTGATCCCCAAAACACTCAAAAACTATGGCAAGACATTGTCTCTCATAAGCAAAAATACCTAGATGGCTACTACTTGTACAAGCAAGAGTTTCTACGTCTTTGGGCTGTATGGGTGAGAAATGTTGCTAACCTTGGTAATGGTGCAGAGTTCCTAAAGAAGGAGAGGTTCATAGCCAGACTCTTTCTTGGCCTTAAGATAAAAGTTGAGGCGGGTGCACCTGCTACCTTGGATGCAACTGAAACTAGGGCTACTGAGAAATATAGAAAACTCAAGTGCTTAAGGGGGGAGGTTCCAATAGAAGGTCTTAGACCCAAAGGTAAGTCACAAGCATCGACATCTAGGGAGCTTCCTGAGGTAACGGCGGAAGTGATTGAGAAGTTAAATGAATCTTTAAGCAGCTTGTCAATTCACCTTGCACAAGCTGTAGGTCCAAAGGGACAAGCAAACAAGTCTGAGAGCAAGATTCACGACCTAGGAGAGTCTTGCAATGTTGGAATTGCGGTGAGTCTGGACATGGGATGTATAATTGTCCTTGGCCCCGTGGGGAGCCAGGGAGACCTAACTTGAATTACCCAGTGATGAATGCAGGTGAAGGAACTAGTCAGCAACCACAGCTTCTACAAAGGCCAAATGGAGCAAGACCACCTCCACAAGGGGTAGAAGGAGTTCCACCTTTGCCATATCCAAATGTGCATGTGGTAGAGGTGACAAATTCAAATGAGGTTGACATGGAAGCAAATGGAATTAAACGTGGCCGAGGGAAGGGTAAAGAGAAAGAAGGTGTCACATCATAGAGTGACCACGAGGCAAAAAGGGAAAGGAGACCAAGGAAGCTAAGAGAACTCGACGTCGTATCAATCTCCAAGACTTCCCTCTTGGACATGGTATGGCTCCAAGAAGGCAGAGTGACCATGGACGAGGCAAGAAGGCAAAGGAGACGAAGGAAGATAAGAGGACACGACGCGGTATCAATCTCCAAGACTTCCCTCTTGGACATGGTATGGCTCCATACAGCTTGTTGGAAGACATGAGAGGTAAGGGTCCTGATATTTCATGGCCTCAGTTTCTTGCATTATGCCCACAAGTTAGGAGGGATTTAATAAAGGTAGATAGAACTAGGAGAAAGATAAAAGAGAGTGTTCCTGTTGTAAAAATTGCACATGCTGAAATGAACGAGGATATTACACCTGTGTTAGATTGTTACATCAAAGGAAGATTGGTTAGGAAAGGTCTAGTGGATGGGGGTGCACAAATTTGCATCATGACAGAGGGGCTCATTAAAAGACTAGGCATGCACATCCATAAGACACCTGAAATTAAAGTCAAGATGGCAAACAATAGCAAAGCTAGGTGTGTAGGCATTTGTAAAAATGTTTCTGTAGAGGCCTTTGACATTAAGAAGGCGGTGGATTTTTATGTTATGTCGACCAAGGGAAGTGGTTATCCATTTATCCTAGGAAGACCATGGATAATGAAAATGCGAGCATTGCAGGATTGGGATAGTGGAAAGCTAATTTTCAGGACTGACAATCATAAGAAGGTTGTCTTTGACATGAAGGAGCAACTCCAAGAGGAGCTCCGTGAAGAATCATCTCAAAGTGATACGGAGCAAGGTTGGACCGATAGCACTTCAGAAGGAGAAAGTAGCGACAGCATTACTGAAGAGGAGTCTTCCATCGAAGTCATGGGGGTAAGGTTTAAGCCAAACAACCAAGAGACCCCTTGCCCAGGTTTGGAAGAGGTAGGTTCCCAAGAGAACCAAAAAGTGGAAGATGAAAGAATGCTAGAAGGTATGCTATCTACAACACTTACAAAGGATGAAAGAGAGGAGTTCAAATGTGTGCTAAGGAAGTTTCCTAGGCTTTTTGCTAAAGACTACACGGATGTGCGTGGAGTAGATGTTGTTCAACACAAAATTTATTTGAAGCCTGAGGCCACATCTAAGGCTCAGAAGCTACGAAGGCTAGGAGTCATCAAGGAACAGGCTTTACTCACGGAGGTAAGAAAGCTTCTAGCAGCAGGTTTCATTTATCCAGTGGAGAATTCAGAGTGGGTCTCTCCTGTTTTTGTCACTCCTAAGAAAAATGGCAAGTGGAGGGTGTGTGTGGATTACCGTCCACTCAATGAGGCAACAAAAAGAGATTACTTTCCCCTCCCATTTCAGGATGAGATACTAGATGAGGTAGCTGGTCATGAAAAGTACACTGCGTGTGATGGCTACTCGGGTTACTTTCAAATAGGTATCGCATTGAAAGATCAGTTGAAAACAACCTTCATCACTCCTTGGGGTTGTTATGCTTTTAGAGTCATGCCATTTGGACTGACAAATGCTCCTGCAACTTTCCAACGCTTCATGAACCTGGTGTTTCAAGCATTCTTTGGAAAGTCCATTAGGGTTTTTATTGATGATTTTTGCATTTATAGCTCAAAATCATTGCATCTACAAAGGCTAGAAGAAGGTTTAAAGAATCTCTACGACATGGTAGGTCAACTCATCCACGACAAGTGTCACATAGGTGAGGATGAAGTGATCTTGCTTGGTCACAAGGTTTCCTATAAAGGCATTGAGGTGGATCCTTCAAAGGCAAAGTCTCTTATTGAGCTCCCATCACCGAAGAATCTCAAAGAGGTCATCTCATTCATTCAAAAGGTGAAGTATATGTCACGCTTTATTCACTTAGCTTCAGAGTTGCTTCATCCTTTGCAAAAGTTGACACAACAAGTAGAATTTTCATGGTCTTATGAGCTTTAAGAGTACTTTTGTAACATTAAAGTCATTTTGTCAAAGCTACCAACACTCATGCCTCCTTGTTGGGGATACATATTCTTTGTTAGCTCTAGTGTTGGGAAGGAAACAATTGGTGCAGTTTTACTACAACAAGATCCCCACGGTACCAGGATGCGACCCATCTACGTTGCTAGTAGGGTCATGAATGCTTTGGAGAGAGGCTACACGGAGGCAAAACTCATGATGCTTTCTCTCATGTTTGCGGTGAGAAAGTTTAGATCCTACTTGCTACCAAAACCTTTTGTAATTCTCACTGTAGAAATTTTTTTTCCTTGGGTGTCATCTCAAATGAATATTAGCACTAGGATCTCAAAGTGGATTGTGGAATTGCAAGAGTTCCAATACTCTTTCAAGGTAGAAGATAGTGTGCGTGCACAATTGGCAGGGATCCTTACTTATAGGGTACATGAGAAGGAGATTAAGGTGCCTGAAGTAACGACCCTACCATAGCCACCACCTAAAAGTATTCCTAATGCTTTTACCTTGTTCTTTGATGGAGCTTTTCGACGAGTCACAGGAAAAGCAGGGGGAGGGCTAGTATTCCTCAACCCAAGTGGAGAGGTGGTCATGAAAGAGAAGGTCAATCTACCAGGTTCAAATATCAACAATGAATCAGAATACGACACACTACTTCATGGTTTAAAGATATGCATTGGCTAAGGTATACAACGTCTCATGGTAAAAGGGGATGCACTTCTCATTGTGAAGCAAATTTTAGGCATTTGGGCATGCAAGAATGAAAGCTTAAGGACAAAAGTTCATGCCATTCGTAGGATGTTTATTCAATTTGAAGAAGTGAAACTATATCATATTCCTAGGAAACAAAATGAAGATGCCGATTTACTTGCATAACAAGCAGTTACATGTGTTGAGAAAGAAGTGCAGGTCATCATGGTGGCAGCAGCTGTCAAGCAATCGAGATACCGAGGATTGGAGTCATTGACTCCCATTATTAACTACATTTTGGAGGGTGAGTTTCCACAAGACTTCACGAAGGCTTAGAAGAGGAGACTCATGAAGGAGGCAAGCACGTATCTCTTCCTAGAAGGATCCCTCTACCAAAGAGGGAAGGATTAAGTGTGCAGAAGAGTACCAACTACCGAGGAAATCCCAGCCATTCTAAAAGGTTTGCATGAGGAAGCGTGTGGTGGTCATTTTGCACAGGAACTCACTGCAAAAAAGATTTTTCTTGTCGGATATGTTTGGCCAAGCTTGCACATTGATATTCAACATTGGTGTAAAAGCTATCACAATTGTCAGATTAATGGAAACAAGCATCTGTTACATGGTCCACGTCAGTTAGTCCTTGCAAATGGTCCATTTGAAAAATGGGGCATTGATGCTATGGGTCCATTGCCTAGGACAAAAAATGGGAAATCGTATATCTTGGTGGCCATAGACTACATGACGAGATGGGTAGAAGCACAAAGTGTGGCAAAGGTAAATGAGAGGACAGTGAGCAAATTTTTCTACACTCACATTTTTTGTAGATTTGGCACACCTTTGGAGATTGTTTCTGATAATGGTCCAGGGTTTAGAAAGAGCTTGCTTACAGAAGTCTGTGAAGAACTTCACATTCTACATCATCATAGTACACCCTACTATCCCCAATCCAATGATCTGGTAGAAAAAGCTAATGGTGTCATTGAAGGCATCATTAGAAAGATGGTGAGAAACAAGACAAAGTTGTGGGATGACTTCTTGGATGGTGCCTTGTGGGCGTATCGAACCACATATAGGGAAGCCACAGAGTTTACACCATTTCACTTGGTCTATGGTCGAGAGGCTTTACAACCAATTGAGCTCAACATTCCAACAATGCGACTTCATGGCAAAGTAGCACAAGATGATCAAGAAGCATGGATGGATCGACTTCTTACCTTAGCTGAGCTTGAGTGGATGAGAGAAGCAGCATACGAGTGCTACAAGAGTAAATCTACGCAGGCGAAGGAGAAGCTTGACAAGAAACTAAAGGACAAAGGCATCAATGAAGGAGATCTTGTGCTAAGGTATGACAATCGACTCGATAATCGTTTTGATGCCAAATTTTAAACTAGATGGCAAGGGCCATACATAGTCAAGAAGGCTTTCAATTCAAGTTACTATCAACTTATGGACTTGAATGGGAAAGAGCAGTCAAGGAAGGTAAACGGGTATCGCATGAAGCCTTATTTGAGTCGCCTTCTATCAAAGGATCTACCAAAGATCTGTCAAAGGGCAGCTGTCTCATGTAAGTATTGTTACATGAAGCATGAGTGTAAATTTTGAGGGGCCAAACAATGAACATCTCGACAACGACTCTGAAGCACTCTCTTTGGAAAAGATGCTCTATGATAGTACATGAATATACCATCATCCTGGGGGAGGGCTAATGATAGCCTTTTTTCGTCTCTCCGTAATTGCAATAGTGAGTTAGCCCACCCTACCAAAATCATCCAAACACTGTGGCTATCCCTACCATTTCATTGTATATAGGTGTGTGTGAGTTAGGGGACTTTTCCCATATCTTCTTAAAAACCCTTAATTAGCTAGTCATTGGGCTAGTTAAGCCAAAAAAATAATAAAAATAAAAAATATAAGTATATTATGGCCCATTTGTGTGTAAATATTTCATTGTATATAGGGCCTAAATAAAAGGATTTTTCATAATTATTTTGGTATTTATTTAAATATTTCTACCTATGGTGTGTTATTTATGTTATGTACATTGAGTCGACATTACCATATTTTTTCTTATCATTTTGCGTACTCTTTATTCCATATAAAAATAATTTCATGCAAGCTTCTCTTCTTTTTGGTGTAACTCCATCCCAACAAAAATCCAAAAAAACTAGTTTATTTATGTGTATATTTTTTCACTATTGTGATTTTTTCCTTCCTACATCTATTCTCTATTACTCTCATAAATTAGACCACCAAAAATATTCGTCTTTTTATAGTAGACTTATAATGAGAGAGAATTATTTTGACCCCTTTATATTTTTTCCGCCTATATTATTTATATTTGACATGTACATATTTTTTTTAGACCCCTCAATATTTGATTTTCTTAGTTGTACTATTCACTTATATCATGATCTCAACAATATCTTCAATTATAGACCTACCAAATAAGGTCAAGGGTATGTGGAATGTATGTATGCACCATGGGGGGCTCACTCTTGGAGGTATTCAAAAGAATCATCCAAAGAAGGACCTCACAAAGATTTTGTGCAGTGGAAAAAAACAGTCGGTTTTGCTGAATTTTTAAAGATCA
The DNA here is from genome assembly GCF_014529385.1 of Adiantum capillus-veneris. Classification (NCBI taxonomy): domain Eukaryota; kingdom Viridiplantae; phylum Streptophyta; class Polypodiopsida; order Polypodiales; family Pteridaceae; genus Adiantum; species Adiantum capillus-veneris. Next base: position 39,538,689 of record NC_140958.1, read on the forward strand.
CATGCTCCCCGAATTTGAAAAGGTGATACAAACAAAATTTGTATCTTGTGAGCTGAACTTTTACCTCAATTTTTTTGAGCTACGAGCTCTGAGCTATGATTTTATTGGTGGACCCCAGTTTTCCCATACTATGCAGCCACACTCCCTCTTCCACTTTATCATTTTCCTCTTTCACACACACTTCTCCACTCATCATCCCCACCTCTCTCACCACTCCTCTCTGCACCCTACTCACCTTCTTCTCAACTTTGAAGAATAAGAGAAACCATGGTGAACTCATGTCTCCTACACACACTTCCATTCCAAAATTGACCACCTAGTCTCATTTTTCCTCTTCCATATTACCCATATCTATCAAAAAACCACAAAATTCAGCCTCTTCTCTTGAAAGATAGCATCATGGTGATTGATTACTCATGTTCACTTACCTTGGCTCTCAAGGAAGGTCAAGAGTACGTGGAGAAAAAACGTACCGTCAAAGCTAGTGGACCGTCAACAAGCGCTAAAATTGACCCTACTCAACACACTTGGAGCATCAACATTGTAAGAAATCCATATTTTCTTACCTATTAAGAGTTTTTTCTTCCTTATTTGTATTCTACTTGGATATTCCCATTGTAAATATACAATTCCATTTGTAAATCAATAAAAATACTAACTCTACTAATTTACTAACACTAACCTAGTATGAAAAGTCCTATCACCTCCACTTCTCTCCTCTCTCTTTTATTCATCTATCCCCACCAACTTGTTGATAATTCCAAGCAAAAGAAATTAGATAAGTGCTGAAAATCTAACCCAACCATGGTTAGAGGAGTAACCCTAGTCCTCAAAATTGCTATAAAAGGAGGGTGTAGCTAGCACAAAAAGGGGGGAGCCATAAGCAAGAGCACTATGGTATAGCTCGGGAAGCCAAGCTTAACCTCTCTAGAAGGAGCTCTTGAGTGAAAGCTCATTGTCTTTATGCATATGCATGTGTTGTATTAGGGATGATTAGCAAGGAAACTCTATGCCATTGTAAGAGAGAGTGATCATTTAATTGAAAGTAGGAAATCTATCATTTCTCCTACAAGTGTAAGCCCAACATTTGCTGAATCAAGGAGAGTGGATTTGGAGTAAGCTTGGATACTTTGTCTCTTTTCCAACGTAAAGTAATGGACAACAATGATGTGTAAGTGTCTTGGTGTTTTTTTTAAAGTTCTTGATAGCTTGTCTCTGGGTGTTGTCATCAATTTAGCCATAAATCCCACATATTGTAAGAGGGCGACAGGCTGGAGAGGACTCCCCTGGCTTTAAGACAGTGATTGGGGTGGCTTTTCTTGTGATGTGTTGTCGTGTAATTTACTCAAGCTATGTTCAACAAATACTTATCTCACTTTCATTGGTCATGACAGATTTGTAAGAAGGTATTAGTGCAACAATCACCCCCTCCCCCTTCCCTCTCTTTCTTACATATATAATTGTGTTTGCTTGATCATTGCCGATACATTTCAAAGTATCCCAAGCACTATCTCTCTCTCTCTCTCTCTCTCTCTCTCTCTCTCTCTCTCTCTCTCTCTCTCTCTCTCTCTCTCTCTCTCTCTCTCTTTACGCGTCCTAGTTCGCATCCAAAACTAGGTGGTGCCCCAAATTTGTGTAGGGTTAGGTTGTGGGTTTGTGTGTGTGTGTTTGTTGTTTTTTTCCAATCCCAACCTAATTGAGCAGCACGGGAGCCTAGAAGGGTGCTTAGAGGCCACTCTTCTTGTTGCCCGCCCCGGACCGCCTCAATGCGTTGCAGTTATCTACAAGATACAACACCTCTTTCAAGACTTGCTCAAAGGTTACACAGGCTTTCAGATGCAAGTCCTTTTTGAGTGTGTCATTTTGCAGTCCCTCTATGAAGAGGACTGAGAGTCTTTCATCCTGAGGTAGTTCTCGAGCATGGCATCTTTCTATGTACTGCTTGAAACGAATTGATGCTTCCTTCACTTTTTCTTTTTCCTTTTGCCTAAATGCATAGATCTGGGAGACAGTGTTATGCTTGGTCCCTCTTTTTGAGAATTCCTCAGCAAATTCTCGGAGAAGTTTCTCAATACTTGGGAATTCTAAGCTGTTTAACGGTTGAAACCAAGTCAGGGTAGTACCTTCCAATGTCAACCCAAATCCTTCATATTGAGTATGGAAATCAGTTACTTGTACCGCTCTCAATACTTATTTGAAGATTGAAACATGGGCATACGGATTGCCAGATCCATTATACCTTTTGGGCAAGCATTTTGCTACTTGAGATGGTCGCATATGCCTGGCCTCTACAACCATTCTAACAACTCCTGGTCCCCCTGGGATGGCTTCTCTTGGCTCGTAATCTCCTCTTGGTACTAACAGTGGTATCTTGTTCTCCCTTCGTTCATCAAGTTGGTCTCGTGTGATAGTCGGAGGGATTCCAGTGGTGTAAGTGAATTCAGGAACAGAGATGCCCCTATGTGTGCTCATGGAAGCCCTAGTCGTTGTCGACCCTAAGGGTTCTGTTGTTCATGTCCATAAGAATCCTCCACTCAGGTTCTCAACGAGCTCTCAAGTACAGTCTCAGGTATGACGTGAGTAGTCGTGGTTTTTACATCTTCCGGATTAACATAGTATTGGTGAAGTGGTCATCCAGAATAACGATATATCTCTCTAACTCCTTCTAATCCATTGGGGAGTACTTTTGGCCATACTTGTCCATTATGAACACCTGAATACTTCTACCCTCTGTGTAAGTGTAAACATAAAGTTTTTTCGGTATGTTAATTCTTTGATGCGGGGCTTGTCAAATCTGTAATAGAGTGTTTGGTCTTCATTATTGAACTTATAAAGCCCCACATATCTGTTGTTCGTGTTAAGGAGCTCTGTCTCATTGGTGTGTCTGAGTACCGCATTTTGTTTCTCCATTTTGGGTGGTGCATCGGACGGTTCATTATCTACTTTGTCCTTGGTGTCGGTCATTCCCCATTTATCCACAAAATAAGGGTTATGAACCACTAGGTAAAAATATCTATCCCCGTCATAATCAACATCTACAAGGTCTCTGAACTCTCTCGGCTTATTTTCCAACTTAACACAGTAGCGATTCATTCCATCCTTATAGATTTTGGATTTAAGCATATTTTCAAATTGAAACTTCAAATACAACAACTTCACATCAGATGTAGGCTGAGAAGTACCTGCACCCATCGAAGCTGTTTCCTTAGGTTTTGACTTGTTAGAATCTTCAGTCATGAGGCCGTATGGTCTCTAGATCTTATACGAAGTGTCAGAGAAACTCTCCTCTAAAATGGGTTCCAAAGGTGGTAGTGGTCTCTAATTCACACTTTCTTTCGTTGAGTGATTACTCCCTTGATCAAAGATGTTGTGGTTCCTATTCTGGTACAATCTTCCTGATCGTAGATTCATGAAGAATTGGTAACAAGAAAAATCCAAACCGAGTTACCTCATTAAATAGTTTGAATCTTCTGTTTTCTCTTGCTTGTTGGGTAGTATCTGCTAGTACCTACAACCTGTCAAAAGTGTGCTTCATAGCTGTAAGCTTACAACTGTTCTTGTTAGTACTTCCTTTTGTTCGAAAAAACTTAGCACACACTTCCCTACACAACCTCAACAATTTTTGATCCAATTTCAATTTTGAAAGAAGCACCTGGTTGCTATGGCCTAGCTCCTTGTGTGGTAAGTTTCTGTCTCTGTTCTTGCTCAGAGGTACATGGATCACGATCCATGTTGAGAAGACAACTGAACTTTTGTTGCTATCATCAATTTTATCATGATTAAGAGGTCTTCCAGTACCAATTTTTTTTTTTAAATGAATCTCACGATTGGAGGCTAAGTTGATTTTGTCACTTGCCTGAGCTTCTGTCAGTTCTGAGCTGTTAGAATGGTTTCTTGCTTCCAATTTCATCTGTGGAAGGACCACTAGACTCTCTATGATACCCTTTTATTGATGGTACGTGTTTGGTGTCAATTTGTGTCGAGGGAATATGGATCGCGATCCATGTTCCTTTGTGTCAAAATACACTAAATTTTGGCCCACAGCTAGTCCTTGGCCTAGTAATGCTGACTATATGGTTTTTGAATGCTTTGAAGCTTTTTTGGACATACAAAAGTCAGCTTTAGGGTTTATGTCAGTGCTTCCCCCCTTGATGTGATTTTTGCCAGCTTTTTCCCTCTTTTTGAAATTTTCTGATAAGGGTCCTTGAGGATAAAGTGCTCCAATTGTTACCAATTCACTGCTTGTCCTTTATCAGCTCAAATTTCCACACAGGTACATGGATCGTGATCCATGTTTGGCAAGATTTAGGTTTGACACTTTGTGATCTGATCACACAAGGTATGATGTTTTCTATTCCCCAAGTCTTTTTGGATTTGGTCAGGTTTTCCAAGTGAGAAGCAGGGTTTTGTGTCTGTTTTGCGGTTTTTTGCAAACCACTTCTTTTCTGGTATTTTGACGAGCTTTTTTCACTTTTTGTCTATGGCTCCTTTTGGGAAAGTTGTTCAACTAGTATTCAGGACTACTCTAGTCAAATCTCAATGTCAGATGTATACTTGGAACATGGATCGCGATCCATGTTGGGAAGCTGTTGGGCATGAAATTTGGTTATGTGGATTCGTTGCTTCTAGTTGGTCCCAATTCTCATCCCTTTTTGGATTTGGACAAATAAAAGTTCAATTTTTCCTTGTTTTCCCTTCTTTCCAAGATTTTGGTTTGCTCACTCCAATCTTTTGATTTTTATGACCTTCTAGCCCTGTTTTTCTGACCAAACTCAAGGTTTTGATGCCTGAGAGCCTGTCCTAAGCAAAGGAAATAATTTTAGCACATTTTTCCAAAAAGGTACATGGATCGCGATCCATGTTTGACAAGATTTTGGACAGGTTTTTGCACAGTCTTTTCCAACAAAGTGCTTTTATCCCCTTCTTGAAAGTTTTACTGGGTTTGGTCCAGTTTTGAAGCTTTGACCATCACTTCTTCAATTTTCCCGAGTTATGGTCTTCAACACCAAAATAAGGTTTTTGATAGTTTTTCCCTCGATCCCTTTGGCCACAAATGATGGTGTGATTTTTTTCCTAACCTACTCCTATAACTGAAATGAATATGCAAACATAATTGAATTCAACAGTACAGAAATAACAACAATGTGTGTGGTGGAACAACCCTTTCCAAGCATGTGAAAAATCAAAGAAAGAAATAATATCTTGTACTTCACTCATAGTTTTCTTTGCTCTTAAGAAATATCACTTCTAGTCTCGGACTGCAGTCTCTATTAAGCACTAAACCTACGTCTAGCTGCTTCACTATCTATGCGTAAGCGGAACGCTTATCAAAAGCTTGAAGGGATATATTTTTTATTTTTTCTACACTGACTCTTAAGGATCGGCATCCCCGGTAGCGGCGCCAATGTTAGCGCGTCGCCACGACCGACGTCTGCAGCATAGCTCTTTTGTACTAACATAATGTCAATATGCAAGGAAGCGACTCGGGGTGGGTCACGGAGATGTAATGAGAGTGTCAATCTCACCAAAGTGAACTCAAGGACTACTCATTCTTACAAATAAAGCAAATCAACCACTTCATAGTCAGACAATCTGTATGCGTTCATTCTCAACACCAAATGTAACACGGCTTTTCGGTATCCAAACGAGTCCAGAATGTCACGAAACTTAAGGAGAGGTATCACAACACTTATGGGCTCAATCCTACCAAGTTCTGTCACCATCTGGGAAGGTACATAAATCACGATCCATCACAAAAAATGTGCAAAAAACTGAAATAGAAGTACTTGGAAAGAACTACCTTAAGCATAGAAACACTTTTCCATGGTCAAAACATCAAAAAACAACCATTTTAACTCCCAAATAAATGCATTTAGCTCACAAACGGTGCGTCGCGAATCACAGCAGAATTGTAAATGACTACACTTAGATTGTAGATCAAGAGGCAAGGAACGCAATGTGCTATTTAGAATATAATTCTGATTACCCGTTTAGGAGAAAAGATGATTACAAGTTGTAGTCACAAGAAGCTTCCACAGTGCACATTTTCTTCTTTTAGCTAAAAAATAATTTTCTCTCCAAAACTAAGGGTTTTGACTTTGAAAGTTAGGGGGCTTTCCCATGGCCATCCGGCCTCTTACAAGGGGTAGACTTTGAGCAATAAAAAAGGGTATGGTCTAATCTCATCATGATTACAACTCATCTTAAGCTAAATTACACGATTTTTTTACAAAAAAAATAGAGTGTCCACCGGGTTTTGTGTTTATACGCCTATATGCGTCCGTATCCACCAAACAGGCATGCAATGGCTAGGAAAATAGTCCATGATACTTATGGTTGGGAATATAATGAAGCTTGAGAGCAATGAGTGATTGATATTAAAGATGATATATTAGATATATGATGGCCATACAATGTATCTATCGATATTTAGCATAGGCTGGACAAGTGGTGGACCTTATGACTCTTTATGCTTCAATATTTAATAACTTATACATGTAGTTGGCAACAAATATTATGACCCTAGCCTCTATCAATGCTTTAATGGAGGCAAGTGGTGGATGTTATGGCTCTCTATGCTTCAATAGATCATACATTGAACAAGTGGTGGAACTTATGGGCTTGAATGGAGCATAGATTGGGGACCTTATTGTTCTCCATTCTTGAATGGAGCATAGATTGGACAAGCCATGGACCTTATGGATCTCTATACTTGAACAGAGCATAGATGTAAAAATGGTGGACCTTATGGCTCTCTTTGCTTGAATGGAGTATAGGTTGGACAAGCAGTGGACCTTATGGTTCTCTATGCCTGAATGGATCATGGATGGAAAAGCGGTGGGAATTATAGCTCTCTATGATTCAACAAGTGGTGGACCTTGTGGCTCTGTATGATCGAATGGAACTTAGCTTGGACAAGTGGTGGTCTTTCTGCCTCCCTATGCTTGAATGGAGCATAGCTTAGTGTACGTTATGTATGGAGCATAGCTTGGTGGACGTTATGCATTCCTATGCCTCAATAGAGCACAATTGAACAAGTGGTGGACCATATGGTCCTCCATGGTTCAATGGAGTATAGATTAGATGATTAGTTGACCTTATGGTCCTATATCCTTCAAGAAAACATATCTTGGACATGTGGTGGACCTAATGGCTCTCTATGTTTTGATCGAGTACACATTGAACTAATGGTGAGCCTTATGGCCCTCTATGATTCAAAAGAGCTTAGCTTAGACAAGTGGTGGACATTGTGGCTCTTTACGTTGTTATTAATTTATTCTTGGACATAACGTGTTTATAACCATGTTTCATCAACTCCCTATGACTAGCTTGCACAAATGGTGGACCTCTTTCTATGTTTCATATTGAAACCTATCATTGGATATTTCTTATCTCTAGGATTCAATTGAATTTTTATTGGGCATGTGGCCAAGTGGTTCATCTTGAAACCTAAATGTGACTTAGCTTCAACATAGTAGCACCCATCGTACAACTTATCATAGATCATACACTTCAACTCTCCATATTCAGTAGCCCCAATGATGGGCCCAATTGGAATTCATGCATAACATCCTCGATCGCAGTCCTAAGCCAACATTCTGGATAGGGTATGGGGGCGATGCCCTTGGTGGGGGTTTGGGGGCAACGCCCTCCTTAGCTAGTGTTCGAGGGTAGCACCCCGATGGGGATTTAGGGCCAACGCCCTTGGTGGGGGTCTGAGGGCAACTCCCCCATTGGGGGTTCAGGGACAACGCCCTCAACAGTGGGTTTCAGGGGCTACGAGTAGACCCGTTCCATATGGTAGACCCTTTTTTTTGTTTTAAAAAAAATTGCCAGGTCAAAACGTCCAATTTGAAAGAAAATATTTCAAATTTTAACCTTGTTTTTAAAGTTAAAAAAGCATGCATTATAGCTTATGAAATAACCAGATAACCTAGTGTAAAAAGATAGTGAAAAATAAAAAAATGGAAAAAATTATCAAAACAATAGAACATAGACAAATTGCACAACACACGCGAAGCAGTACGACAAAGGCTGTTTGACAGAACATACGCAATTCAGCACAAAGACAGAGGCGATTCAAGAGTACAAAGGCAATTCAATAGTACAAGGATATACAACGATCACAGAAGCGGTTCATAGCAAAAAGGGGATTCAACAAACACAAAAGTTATTTAGAAGAATAGAGGTGAAATAGAAGAAGATTGTGCTCACACCAAGGGAAGATTTTAGCTCCTGCAAACTAGTATTCTACACCATCCGAGATAGTGTATCTAATGGTTTAATGCCTTTTTCTCCCATTACGGATCCTCCTGAACTAGCGCTCTTGGGTTTCTCTACCATGCATGGCTCTAAGATTACCTCCGAGGTTCCCCTTTCTTAGCAAGTGATTTGCAAGACTCCATATATGTTGAGTCAAAGACGAGCACATCGAACGATCCAGAAAGCTTTAAAAATAGTGCTTGTTAAACATTAAGGCTCTCACAGTGATCTCTTCGTATCAAACTCGATTGAATAATTTTTTCTAGAATAATAATAAAAATCATGAAATTGCGGGTCTTGTGGGCCACTAATAATGAGGCTCAGTGTTGGAAAAAAACCGTGGTCTAGTGTATTTTAACCAGCTGAAATTATAAAACCCCGGTTAGATTTTGAGCTTGCCTTTAAGAAAACCGAAAAATTTACACAAGTTTTAGTGTAATTATTGGCAAAAGCTTCAAATTTTGACCTAAAAACCGAGAGAATTTCAAGTTTCCCCTTATTTTGTTCGGTTAGGAAAAATGTATTTTCTAGCCCTGATAAGGCTTGTCAACTAACGATGATTAGATGAGCAAGTTCTTGCAAAGTCTTACAGGCCGATAATACTAGGCTTGTCAACTCTAGACGACTAGATGTGCTGACTGCACGTCCAGTAGCCTGTGGCATAGAAACTCTTCAGTCGGCATGGGGCAGCCACCATAGGGAGAAAATTGTGGCTCCTAAGAAAGGCTCTAAATAAGATATTATGCAACAAATCTGATCGAAAGGATGAGCACCATATAGCCAAATCTATATATGACCAGCACGCTTACGCAGCCACGTCTCAGACCATTACACTGCAGAGCTTTGACCAAGCATTGTGAGACACAGGGGATGAGCGTCTGCAGTCCCATCGCCACTTGAGCCGGTCCCTCCTTGTGATTTAATCTACGCTGGCACTAATTAGCAGACCATCATCTGGGAAGTCTATGCAGCCTCATTCACATATATAGAAAGCACGAAAAGCAAATAGTGAAGTTTATATATCGCAAGCACAAAAAGTAAACAACACCAAATTGGGCAGCGCCATCTAAAGAAATTGATGGGCCGACCAATGGTATGATGCAAAGTATTCCTTGCACTTGGGTTGCAAAGTGACTGCGATGCAAAATTTTCTCATATGCTTTGCACTCGGGTTGTAGAGTGATTAGTAAGCCTCGCACTTGGGTTTGGCCTGCTGACTTGAGGTTCATCTTCCATAGTCCTCACACTCGGGCTGCTACACAAGCATATGTATTATGTAGTCGCACCCAACGAACCTTCTTAGTATTTAATATGAAGGCGGCCATGAAAAACTAACTATCCTTGTCCACATAAATTTCAACAACATCAAACTGCTATTACAAAGCTTCGAATCTCACACGGTCTAGCCAAAATATACAGTGAAAATTTGTACAAACCTCGATTTTTAAATTTGTACAGCTTCTTGATTCATTGATATCACAAGCTACGGCTAGATTGATGTCGTCTAATCAGACGTCTCATCGTGTCCAAGCGGCATATCTATAGGATTTTGCAGAAAAATAATAGGACGTACTTTCTGTAAGTGTAAACATATAATTACAAAACAATTTATTTTCTTAGCTTATTATTAAAATACAACAAATGTAAAAGAGTAAAGTGAAATACTAACCATGCTGCCGCGATAACTCAGAATGTCCATCAGAGCATTTAAGCCCTTTCTGCCTGCGTACTCGCGCTCGTAAGGTGTGGGGTCACGTACTGTCATTGACCACTGTTCAAAACATACAAAGAATCCATTATGTTAGAATTTAAAAGTACAAATAGATGTAACTATCAAACCTAAAGAGCAATGCAAAAACACTTACAAAATCGATCTCAAATGATGCCCACCCGCCGCTCCCCAAGTGGTGCGAGCTCCCTGTCTCTTATACTCGCGCTTTGGCTGCCTCCTTTTTTGTTGCTTCCACTTGTCAGGATTCTAGCACGCTACTGCTCGCTTTGCATTCTTCCAATCTTCTTTGGCCAGCCAATCAGGTATATTCCACCCATGCTTTATTGCTTTTTGTACTTCAAAACGCTTGTGCTTGCAGTATTCACGCATTCGAACCTTCTTCAGGTCTTCATTGAAGCGCTCATCTTGACTAGACACGGGAAACTCGTCATACAACATGTTGATTACTCTGTCTTTTAATTTACTTGGCACTTCGCTTCAGGTGTTTAGTATGTAGTATCTAAACATCTGAGAGAAAAGACCGCGCATGCGTGAGATCACTGTCTTGCCTTCGTCATCCAAGATGATGCCGCCGCTAATGTCGATCGAGTATGGCAAGCCCTCTCGCCTGTGACGGGTGAACTTGGGTGTCTCAACAGAGGTCTCTAGAGGCATCTCGATGGGGGTATGGACGTCAGGTGTCTCCTGTGGATTCTGAGCCCCGAAGAGAGGAGTGTCGATTGGGGTGACTCCCGGAGGAGTAGCTAGTGGTGTGTAGCCAAGAACGGCAGATAGTCAGGCATAACCTGGCATAGATGGCGGGCAAAGAAGGGAAAGGTAAGGAGCTTTGTCGAACACGAGATGGTGTTGAGACATCGGTGGCGGCATCTCCACAACAACCGTCGCTGCCACCACTAGAGCGTGAATGCCTAGACAAGTGTGAAGATCGTCTCGTCGACATTGAACCTTGGAAGCGCACTGAATGCTCCAAAACAAAAGGAGACACGGAAGGAATGGAAGGACGTGATGGTGCTCCAGAGCGATGAAGGTCCTCATACCACCTCCTTTGCTGGAGTGACAAAGAAGAAAGAAACTCATCATCATCCATACCTGCATTAAACACACAAACATTTTATCTTAATAATGAATGAAGAAGAAAACATGGAAAAATTATAATCTATACTATAGATAATAGGGAGAGGGATTCTTGTGTGTGTGTGGGGAGAGAGAGAGAGAGAGAGAGAGAGAGAGAGAGAGAGAGAGAGGACTCATAAAGGGAGAGGGATTCCTGTGTAGAGAGATTCTTGTGAAGTTCTTGTGAATTTGTCTTCCATGTGCATTCTACATATCTTGTAAAAAGATGAAACTCGTACTGCGATGGAAACTGAGGTGGAAATCGCAAAAGAGGTGATCCGTCCCTACTCATAGATGTTGCTCGCCCCTCCACTACATCCAGTGGAGGAACGAGCAGCATCTATGAGCAGGGATGAACCACCTCTTTCGCGATTGCAGCCTCAGTCTCCATCGCACTTGGAGCATAGTGCTGTGTCGACGTATCAGACTTTCACGACACACCAAGGAGTGTCCCTGGTTGTGAGAACATACCTGGAGGATACCTGGAGTGGTAGCAATGACGCTTAAACACAATTTGAATTTCTCAAGTATAACATATAGACAAGAATGGACAAAAAGCCACGTGAATACAATATATATTATAAAACGGAGCAAAATTGTTCAAATACAATGTTTATGGCTTTAAGAGGTCTCTCTCTCATTCTCGCATAGCTCAGCATAACTCCCTATGTCTATATAGAGCTCTCCGTTTAGGCAAATGTCCATCGTTTCATTTTGTAGATCCTTTGCATGCACCCCATAGAGAGTAGCAGCTTGATGCTTGTCTGGCACCACCTCAACGGCTTTTTACTGAGCATCTTCTTTGATCCCCTCCATTGATGCCGCTGTGATTGGCACATGGTAGCCCTCATACGTCCGTGTACTACGAGGGGCTACCTCTATGACGTACCACCAATTTGATACAGACTTTGTAGGATGAAATATCACCTGACGGAGCCACATAACTTACATGAGAGCTTCCAAGCACATAGCTTCTACAATTGGATGTTAACTATTTACAGACTTACTTGTTCACAATGCTCGGGTATTACAAAAGTGTCTCTTAGGTCGATCCATTTTTTAGTTGAATCCACCTCAAGAAAGCTAGACTCTCCTCTGCGCTCAGTAGTGCTGCAACCCTCCGTGTTTATCTTGAACCATTGCACATCGAACAAGTCAACAAAAAATCCTCTATAATTTTCTCAAAATCTCTTGTAGCGTGCCGAAGTAAGTGAGTTCCGCCACCACAGGATTTATTGAGCTTATATGTGAAGCTACTCAATATATGGCTTCTCTATATATGGCACCCAAGTCCCCTCTATATATACATCATCTCATATGTGTATTCTACACACTTTGGGGTTGTATTTATGTGCTCTCTCTTTCTCTCTTAACATGGTATCAGAGTATGACGGTTTTTGTTTTTGATTTTTCTCTTGATTAAAAATAATTTTGCAAAAACTAATTTCATGAGGCACTAGAATCGATGTGGTCTACAACCTTGCAGAAGAAAGTTTTTTCCAAATTCTGCACCGATTTTGAGTTATCGTTTACGGACCGCGTACATGCCTAAAAAGCAACTTTGCTTTTTGTTTTTTATTTTTCTCACGATTAAGAATGATTTTGCAGAAACTATCTAGGTGAGGCATCAAAATTGATGTGGTCTACAACTTTGTAGAAGAAAGTTTTTTCCAATTCTGCATCGATCTTGAGTTATCATTCGCGGACTGCGTACATGCCTGAAGAGCAACTTTGCTTTTTGTTTTTGATTTTTCTCCTAATTGAAAACAAGTTTGCAGAAACTACTCGCGCAAGGCACAGAAATCAATGTGGCCTACAAGTTTGTAGAAGAAAGTTTTTTGAAATTCTACAACGATTTTGAGTTATCGTTTGTGGACTCCGTACATGCCTGAAAAGAAACTTTGTTTTTTGTTTTTGATTTTTCTCCTGATTGAAAACGATTTTGCAGAAACTAGTTGAGTGAGGCATTGGAATCGATGTGGTCTACAGCTGCGCAAAAGAAAGTTTTTTTTCAACTTCTGCACCGATTTAGAGTTATCGTTTGCGGACTGCGTACATACCTAGAAAGCAACTTTGCTTTTTGTTTTTGATTATTCTCCTCATTGAAAACGATCTTGCAAAAATTTCCATGAGAGGCATCGGAATCGATGTGGTCTACAACTTTGCAGAAGAAAGTTTTTTCAAATTCTGCACCAATTTTGAGTTATCGTTCGCGGAGTGCGTACATGCCTGAAATCATTCATCTTGTACTTTTACATTCATACTTTATGTACCATATGTTTGTCGTGCATATATATGTCGTCAAAAGAGAGGCGTCGCGAACCATCTCTTATGGCATTGTGAACGTAATTATTTCACTAACGATGCTAATAATTTTCATGACTATGTTTTTTGAGTCTATGATCTGTGTAGGATTGATCAAAGAATTGATTTCATGAAGACAAACTTGGTGATAATAAAAGATTTATGAAGACACATTTGGTGATGCCATATTGATGACAACACGAAGAAATGTTTGGTGATGCGATATTGATGACAAGCTACACAACATATTCACGAAGACACTTCTGATTACGAGCTAATCGATAGCCTTTACACCTCTTTCATGAACCTTTGTATTCATTATTGTATTTGATAGGATAAGAGTAATGTAACTCCTCATAAAACATTTATTGTAAAAGGAGTGAAGTAGCTCCTCATGAACATTTGTATATTCAATGATTTTTATAATATAAAGGTGGGTGTATATAGAGTTGTGGGGTTTTCCCTTGAGCCCCCAAGGGTTTTTTCATCAACAGTTAGGGGCCCTTATTTGAGCAGGAGTTTTGAGCTTATATATGAAGCTATTCAATATATGGATTCTCTATATATGGCACCCATGTCCCCTCTATATATACATCATCTCATGTGTGTATTCTACACACTTTGGGGTTCTATTTCGGTGCTCTCTCTTTCTCTCTCAACAGGATCTGCATCAGAGGACCATCGTCAACTAGACTGTTTAAATTCTGCCATGATTCCACAATCTTGAGTAAAATGCTTTTTGTCGATCCATTGCATCCTAAAATGTCGACCTTTACACCATGTTGTTATGTGTGACTTATACCAAAACCAACAAAGATTATGATTGGATGTTCAAATATCTAGAGAGTAGCTAGTCGTACATTGCAAACTTACCTTGGTCGTGCAACCCCGAGAGTACTCCCACTCCTCCTCAGTCACTTCTTCACCGCACTGTTGTGCGCTTTTCAATTGGTTGTGCAACCATCTTAAGCTCATGAATGTTGGTAGGCTCTCCAGACCCGCCGGATAATGCATCAGCGGTCGTCTTCCCCATCTCCAGTTGATTCGTGCCCTTTGTCGCTCTTGCTTTGCATCCTCGTATTGTGAAATCCACTTTATCATCACTGGATTGTGAAGCATGAAAAATCGGTTGATTTTAGCCTCTAGATATTCCGTCATCTTCATCTCAACACTGAGATTGCAAATTACAATCCCAGATAAGCGCTCATCATCTATGGTTCACCATAGCATGTCACGGGCTTTATCAAATCTGATTAACCACTCTCCACTGTAAACTAGGGATTCTGATACCAACCAACCTTCTGCCATGCTACCCTCCGGACGTGCCTTTTGACGCACATACCTCTTGAGCATTTGCATGAAACGTTCTAAAAAGAACATCAATCTGGAATGTATTGTGCCAGCTATTTCCACCTCATCAGCTATGTGAACAAGAAGATGCACCTGAATGGTTAGCATGGTAGTAGGAAAGTGTTTCTCAAACATGCACACAACCTCCATAATGTTTAGTTTGGCGAATGGTACGGAGTCTACATTGATCTCCTTTTGTGAGATCCATTGCACCAACTTTGCAAGTTTGTAGATCGTGTTACGAACGTCAGGAGACAAACATCCCTTAATGGCCACCGGTAAAATAAACTGCAAAACACGTCTAGCAACGATATTAAAGTTCACACAAAAATTTGCTACACAATTCCCACTATGATATATTCCACTTCAAACATACTTGACACATTTTATGCCAGTCTTGTGACTTCAAACCGGTAAGCTTCCCTTCTTTAGTGAAACACGATCGGAGCGAGTGCATTATGCCAGTGGGGTTTGCAAAGATCAAATGGTCTCTTTTACTTTGAGTTCTTGGGCTCCTATCAATATACATGGCGCTTTAGGGAGTTTTATCGATTCATCGGATGCTGTCTACGGCCAATATTGCTCCATACAATCCACATTTCTAAGGTCAACCCTAGCTCCCAAAGTATCTTTCTTTCCAGTTAGATGGTCCCACAGCACATTACCCACATTCTTGAATATGTGCATTTGATCCCCCAAGTGATTGATCATGATTTTGGGCCAATATGGTAACTCGTACCATAGAGAGAGTCTCTTCATCCCTGGGGGTAAACAGTCATCACACATCTCCTTCTGCTCTAACCATGCTTGTGCAGACATCCTTGGTGGCTCTCTTCCCAAGATGCCATCATGTAACTCATGATTCTTTGGAAGATACGCCTTATGACCTTCATAGATTTGATTCTTTAATGAGGGTGCCCGACATGCATTAAGTCTAGGTCCATGTGTGACACATGCTCTGTATCTGCTTGTTTGAAGCCCTGCATGTATATACATAGCAATAGATAAGCTTAAGAAAAACCAAGATTTACAGTGTTTGAGTTTGAGTGTAATTCACCTTAGCATTCTATTAGTCCGGGATAGTCATGCATGGTCCACACTAGAATACCTCTGATCAAAGCATTTCGTCGACCTGTGTGTCGGCTCATATCCACCCCTTCTATGCCAATCCAGAATTGATATAGCTCTTTCAATAGTGAACGAAGATACACATCCATACTCTTCACTTTATACCGCCTGGCACAATCAAGCTTAGCCACAGGTGCCCCTTCTTGGTAGCCATCCACGGGGGAATGTTGTAGTGGACGATGACAACGGGCCATACACTGTAAGATGTTGATCTCTAACCAGATAGATTTATGCCATCCAGACTCTTCACTTTGTACCGCCTGGCACAAGCAAGCTTAGCCACAGGTGCCCCTTCTTGGTAGCCATCCAAGGGCGAATGTTGTAGTGGACGATGACAACGGTCCATACACTGTAAGATGTTGATCTCTGACCAGATGGATTTATGCCATCCATAGCCAAGTCTATGTGAAATTTTTGCACTTCCCAACAAAATCCAGCCATCTATCGTCTATATGTTTCCAGGCTACGCAATCTGCAGGAATCCATAACATTCCATCCGAAAATCTATTCTCCTCGTGCCATCATTCTAGGGCGGCCATGGACTTACATTCGAAGAAATGATTGATGCAAGAAAGCAGAGGAAAATGTCGCAAAACCTTTTGTGAAATTTTTGTTTCGTGGAGATCTACTCGATATCTCTCGGAGTCACATTTCGGACACTTCTCCATGTCTATGTATTCCCCTCTGAAAAGAATGTAGTCATTAGGACAAGCGTGAATGGAATTGTAATCCATCCCCAAGTTTTGCAAGATTTTTCTTGCTTCCTCTTTGGAATCTCGTATCACATTATCAGCCTGGCAGTATGTGCTCTTTGAGTCATCTACACATCGAAAAAAATGTTGTACACTTGTGCAAGTAATGTAGCAGATCACTATACATCTAGCTTTTTTTATTGAATTAAACACATTGTAATAGATCACCTGAAAAGCGTTGTGATGCTAGAGTCACTCCATCTAAACTTTTCCTACATGTTGAGAAGAATCAGGAACGCCTTCAATCTAGACACACGTGCTCCATCATACAATGGCGTATCGGATTCACTTTTCATATCATCATAGATAAGGCTTTCTGAATGATCGTCTCGATCATTTCATCGATCTCGGGCTAAAACATTGCCTCGTTGGTAATTTGGTCTGCATGATCATCCTCCGAGTTGTCAGTGTTAGGAAATAAGACGTAGCTAAATAGATATTTGAGTAGATTACTTAATGGAAAGAGATAGATTTCACACACAAGAGATTATAGAGTAGAGAGAGACAGAGAGTACACACGATATATGTGGTTCACCCAATGTAGGCTACGTCCATGGGAAAGCAGCCACTCAATGGCTTTAGTGTTGAGAGAGAGAGAGCACAAAAATAAAACCCCAAAGTGTGTATAATACACACATGAAATGATGTATATATAGAGGGGACCTAGGTGCCATATATAGAGAAGCCATATATTGAGTAGCTTCATATATAAACTCAACACCCCCGCTCAAATAAGGGTCCCTAACTGTGGATGAGAAAACCTTTGTGGGATCAAGGGAAAAACCCATAGCTGTATATACACCCACCGTTATATTATAAAAATCATTGATTGTACAAATATTCATTAGGAGCTACATCACTCCTTTTACAATGAATATTTTATGAGGAGCTACATCACTCCTTTTACAATGAATTTTTTATGAGGAGTTACATTACTCCTATCCTATCAAATACAAAAATGAATACAAAGGTTCAATAAAGAAGTGTAAAGGCTATCGATTAGCTCGTAATCAGAAGTGTCTCCGTGAATCTATTGTGTAGCTTGTCATCAATATGGCATCACCAAACATGTCTTCATAAAGCTTTTATTGTCACCAAGTTTTTCTGAACATGAAATCAATTATTTTATCAATCCTATATAGATCATAGACTTAAAAAACATAGCCATAAAAATTATTAGCATCGTTAGTGAGATAATTACATTCACAATGCCATAAGAGATGGTTCGTGACGCCACTCTTTTGACAACATATATACGTATGACAACATATAAGTATGAACGTGAAAGTACAAGGTGCATGATTACGTGATGCAAATGACATATGTATATACTACATAAAACGACATTTATGAACGTAGTGATATCAATGAGTATCATCAAAGTATTAACAAAATATCATCATTGTATCAATAAAAATGAATAAATCATCATGGTATCAACGAAAAGCATCATAGAATAGTCATTGTATCAACGAAACAATGTCATGGTATCACCGAGAATAACCGTGGTATCGACAAAACAATATCATGGTATCAACGAGAATAACCATGGTATCAACGAAACAACAGCATGATATCACCAAGAATAATCATTGTATCAACAAAACAACATCATGGTATCACCGAGAATAACCATGGTATCAATGAAACAACATCATGGTATTACCGAGAATAACCATGGTATCAACGAAAGAACATCATGGTATCACCGAGAATAACCATGGTATCAACAAAACAACATCATGGTATCACCGAGAATAACCATCGAATCAACAAAATATCATCATGGCATCACCGAGAATCACCATGGTATCACCGAAATATCATCATGGTATCAACGAAAATCACCATGACCAAAGTACTAACCAAACATCATCATGGTACCATCAAAATCACTATGGTATTAACGAGAGATTATCAATAAAACTATGTAAACTATATCTCTAGAAGAATAATTATACGAGAATCAATGAACGAGTATATCATATAAAAAAGATCATGTACCAACAGTAGCTCGATAGAATTTGGACGATCATCAACGGCCCCCGACTGAATCGAAATGATATGTAACTGGCTTCTGTAGCAAAGTTACGTCAGTAAAAAATCTATGATTGATGAAGAGAAAATATAATTGAGAAGTTTTCAATTATGAGAAAAATCAAAAGCAAACAGTAAAATTTTCTTTTCAAAAATATTCGCAGAACGAGAACGATAACCCAAAATTGGTGCAGAATTTAGAGAAAGTTTCTTCTGCAAGGTTGTACAACACATTAATTCCTATGGCTCAAGCAAATAGTTTCTGGAAAATCGGTTTCAATTAGAAGAAAAATCAAAAAACAAAAAATGAAAGTTGCTTTTCAGGCATGTACATAGTTTGCAAACAATAACTCAAAATCAGTGCAGAATTTTAAAAAACTTTCTTCTGCAAAGTTATAGACCACATTGATTTCAGTGCCTTAGCCGGCTGTTTCTACAAAATCGTTCTCAATTATAAGAAAAATCAAAAACAAAAAACGAAAGTTGCTTTTTAGACATGTACGCAGTCCGCCAACGATAACTCAAAATTGGTGCAGGAATTGAAAAAAAATTCTTTTGCAAAGATTTAGACCACATTGATTCCTGTGCCGATCGCGGCTAGCTTTTTACAAATCTTTTTCAATTAGGAGAAAAATAAAAAACAAAAAGCGAAGTTGATTTTCAAGTATATACGCCGTCCGCCAACGATAACTCAAAATCAGTGCAGAATTTGAAAAAACTTTCTTCTGCAAAGTTGTACACCACATCGATTACGGTGCCTTAGTCAAGTAGTTTTTGCAAAATTGTTTTCAATCAGAAGAAAAATCGAAAACAAAAACGTTCTGCTCTGATAACATGTTGAGAGAAAGAGAGAGAGCACATAAATAGAACGATGGCTTCTTCTCATAATGGGGGCCTTACAAATATGCGTTTTTACCACAAAAAATTACAAGGGGTAAATCAGGCTCCATACTTAACAGTCAGAGGCTACATTTTGTGGCCTCATGTATGTTGCTTGACCAAAGCGCCTGCGAACACGTGTATTGGTTTGCAAGATCGTTGCATAATGGCCAGCGTTAGAGTCCGACGAGGTATAATTGGCAACAACTCGATCTATAATAGATGGATCAAACTCACCAACTTCTCGAACGTGCTGCAAAGAAATGTGTCTTGTTCGTCGCACATCATTCTTGCATTGATTACAAGGACTTAAGATCCTTGTTGAGAGATAGGTGTTTTGATTGGATGGCCCCAAATCCTCGTCACTACTCATAATGAATGTAAAAACCTTATAACCTGGACATAAATTTAATCTTCTATATTTGGCATCCTCCCTCTTTTCTCTCTCTCTCTCTCTCTCTCTCTCTCTCTTTGTTCACATTGTAAACTACCTCACATTCTCTAGTCATGTGTGATTCCCGCACACCTGGGTTTGGAGGTGCATGGAGATCAGAACCATCGGGTTATAATATCCTCTTTATTGGTCAATGACTATATTTGTGGGTACAAGAAATCTACACACCCACGTCTACATGATAGTGCATGTAGTGGACAAAACCGCTTTGCCTCTTCTCTAGCTGTAGCAATATACAACATCTTAACATCTCTTCACACCAGATCCTTGTTCGAGGGAGTACTTTGCACATTACAAATTGGACTCCAATCTGAGTATCATGCCGTTGAAAGCATTCCAACTTAAGGTCGCATCCATACAGAGGAAGAGAGGGATCACTGTTCGCCTATCTCTATTTTTTTTCCATAATCTCGAAGGTAGACTTTAATATAAAACTAAATTCAAAATCTAACATAATTGGACATATGGTGATTTTGAGCTAATTGAACATGGTTAGTGGGTGAGTTAATTGGTATTAGATTCTGATGGGAATATACATATTATTGTGTAACTAGTGTTTGCTATTTGGGCAAAGCCTTCATTGACATGCCCTAAAATCAACCTAAATCTAATCTAAGTTTAAATTTAACACAAATCTAGATCTAATCTAATTGATATTAAACTCAACATAGATTTAAATCTAATCTAATCTTAAACCTAACCTAAACATAAATGTAATCTAACTTAAATCTAACCTAGTTAATCTTAAATCTTTCCCTAATTTTAAATCTAACGTAAATCTAAATCTAATCTAACTTTAAACTCAACATAAACATAAATTTAACCTAAACCTAAATGTAATCTAACCTAATCTTAAATCTTATTTTAAGTTTTATCCTAATCTTAAATCTAACTTAATTTTTAATTTAGCATAAAATTTAAATATAAGTTAAATGTAATCTAACTTTATCTTTGATCTTAATGTACCTTAATTTAGATTAAATGTAATTTTAAATCTAACCTAACCCTAAATCTGAATATAACATTTCATTTCAGATTTTCTCTACTCTTTGGTTTTTTTCTCTCTCTCTCTCTCCCTCTTTCTCTTTCTCTTTGTTTTCTCCTCTGTGTGTGTGTGTGTGTGTGTGTGTGTGTGTGCCTCTCTCTTTCTCTTTGCTTTATAGCTCTCTCTCTCTCTCCCTCTCTCTCTCTGTCTCTCATTCTCTCTCTTTACTTTTTCTCTTTCTCTCTCCCATTGTCTCTCTTTACTTTATCTATCTATCTCTCTCTTTTCCTCTCTCAATGTGTGTATCTATGCATTCTTTGTTTATGCACGTGTGTGTGTGTGTGTGTGTGTGTGTGTGTGTGTGTGTGTGTGTATGTGTTTTTTGTTTATGCATGTGTGTACTCTGTCTCTCTCTCTCTTTCAAAGACACAATGTGTGTGTTTGTGAGAGAGAGAGATAGAGGGAGAGAGAGAAGGAGAGAGATTGAAAGAGGGGAAGGGAACATGAGAAAGAGGAGAGGGAATGAGCATACCTATCTCTCCTTCCTCTCGTCATGTGTGTGTGTGTGTGTGTGTGTGTGTGGAGGGGGAGAAGAAATAGAGAGAGAGGAAGAGCGCGGGTTTACCTCTTTCAGTTGAGTGCCAAAACTCACATCTGAGATATGATATTTTGGCGCTCTCGATTTATTTCTTATCCCTGTAGTCGTCGCTAGGGCGTTGCTATCTAACTAAGATAATAGTGACGGCCATAGTGACGCTCATAGCGATGCCCATAGAGATGCCGTGAATTTTCACTTTTGAGCGTCGCATTGTGAGCGTCGCTAATGTGAAGTATCTCTTGTAGTGAAATTCTCAATTGTGACTCTCTTTGAAACTTTTGTGGTGGTGCTCTCCATAGCTTTGATACCATGTTGAACCGGAGAGAGAGACTGCAGGTAGACGAGCGAAGAGAAAGATGACACCATCATATGCAATCCCCAAAGTGTATGTGGAACACACACTTAGTACACATATATAGTGGGGACTTCTAGCTATATATAGCATAAGTGTGGGCTCTCTATATATCTCCAATAGCCTTTGCACACCGTTTGCCAAAAACTTATACATTTATTATGCATAAAAAATTATGTGTGGTGTGTATATATATACATATAGCACACACACACATGTATATATTTAAATATATATTTAAATATGTGTATATATAATATATACACACACATATACATATATGTGTGTATACACGTGTATATATGTAAATATATATATGTTTTTGACAAGTGGCACATAGAGGCCACTCCCAAAAAAAGATGCAATTGCCTTTGCGCACCATTCGCCAAAACCAAATTTTAGTGTTTGTTTGGGGCTTTTCTCACTCTTCAGATGTCAGAATGAGGCATATACATATTTGTTTTTTAAGATTTTTGGCGCTTTATACACATTGGAGGTGTCAAAAGATTCACATTCTACCGCTAGAGGATATTTTTATGAATTTTGTTTATTTCAATGATGAGGAGATCGATTTTTAATAAGCGACGTCTATGTCATGAAAAGGATACTTTCATTGAATGAAAAGGCGACCATTTCCTTCATCCACGGAGCTTTAAATAAGTAGGTGACAATTTTTTTATATTTTTGCTAATATTAATCTATTTTTATACGTAGCGTTGACTCTTCTCTCATTGAAAATGCTCTTTTTTCTCTCTCTTCTAAAGGGCCCTCTGAATGACTTACGAAATTTCCTAACGACACACACACACACACACAAAAAAAAAACACAGAGACAATCCACGCACATACATAGTGAAAATTTGCCTTGCTCTTAGGCTTTGTTCTACTCGCATACACACAAAAACACACAAAATCACATAGATACTCTATATCTCACACATGCATTAGAAATAATCCAAAATTTTTAAAAATTTCTCTCTCTATTCTTCTTCTTTAGGAACATCCATCGTGTTAAAAGTATTCATGCATTGTATGTATGTGTGTTTGAGTGATTGTGTGTTTCATTTTTCTATGTAAAGTTGTATGAATATATGTGCACAGAGAGAGAGAGAGAGAGAGAGAGAGAGAGAGAGAGAGAGAGAGAGAGAGAGAGCACACAAATAGAACCCCAAAGTGTGTACTATACACACATGAGATGATGTATATATAGAGGGGACCTGGGTGCCATATATAGAGAAGCCATATATTGAGTAGCTTCACATATAAGCTCAATAGCCCCGCTCAAATAAGGGTCCCTAACTATGAGTTTTTCCCTTGATCCCCTTGAAGGATCAAGGGAAAAACTCACATCTATATATACACCCACCGTTATATTATAAAAGTCATTGAATATACAAATATTCATGAGGAGCTACATCACTTCTTTTACATTCAATATTTTACGAGGAGCTACATCACTCCTTTTACAATGAATGTTTTATGAGGAGTTACATTACTGCTATCCTATCAAATACAATAATCAAAGTATTAACAAAATATCATCTTTGTATCAATAAAAATGAATAAATCATCATGGTATCAATGAAAAGCCTCCTAGAATAATCATTGTATCAATGAAACAACATCATGGTATCACCAAGAATAACCATGGTATCAACGAAACCACAATATGATATCACCAAGAATAACCATGGTATCAACAAAAAAACATCATGGTATCACCGAGAATAACCATGGTATCAACAAAATAACATCATGATATCACCAAAAATAATCATTGTATCAACGAAACAACATCATGGCATCACCGAGAATAACCATGGTATCAATGAAATATCATCATGGCAACACCAAGAATAACCATGGTATCAATGAAATATCATCATGGTATCAACGAGAATCACCATGACCAAAGTACTAACAAAACATCATCATGGTACCATCAAAATCATTATGGTATCAACGAGAAATTATCAATAAAATGACCTAAACTATATCTCTAGAAGAATAATTATATGAGAATCAATGAACGAGTATATCATATAACAAAGATCATGTACCAACGTAGCTCGATAGAATTTGGACGATCATCAACGGCTCGACTAAATCGGAACGATATGTAACTGGCTTCTGCAGCAAAGTTACGTCAGTAACAAATATATGACTGATGAAAAAAATATATAATTTAGAAGTTTTCAATATGAGGAAAATCAAAGGCAAAAAGTAAAATTTTTCTTTTCAAACATATTCACAGTCCGAGATGATAACCCAAAATCGGTGTAGAATTTAGAGAAAGTTTCTTTTGCAAAGTTTTAGACCACATCGATTTCGATGGCTCAAGTGAATAGTTTCTGCAAAATCATTCTCAATTAGGAGAAAATTAAAAAAACAAAAGATAAAAGTTGCTTTTCAGACATGTACGCAGTCCGCCAACGATAACTCAAAATCAGTTAGTTTCTGCAAAATTTCAATCATGCGAAAAATCAAAAACAAAAAGAGAAGTTGCTTTTTAGGCATGTACGCCGTCTGCGAATGATAAGTCAAAATCGATGCAGAATTTGAAAAACATTTTTTCTACAAAGTTGTTGACCACATCGATTCCAGTGCCTCCATGAAGTAGTTTCTGCAAAATCGTTTTCAATTAAGAGAAAAATCAAAAACATAAAATGAAAGATGCTTTTTAGGTATGTACGCAGTCCGCGAACGATAACTCAAAATCGGTGTAGAATTTGAAAGAACTTTCTTTTGTAAAGTTGTAGACCACATCGATTCCGATGCCTTTCATGGATAGTTTCTGCAAAATCGTTTTCAATCAGGAGAAAAATCAAAAATATAAACGTACTGCTCTGATACCATGTTGAGAGAGAGAGAGAGAGAGAGAGAGAGAGAGAGAGAGAGAGAGAGAGAGAGAGAGAGAGAGAGAGAGAGAGAGAGAGAGAGAGAGAGAGAGCATAGAAATAGAATCCCAAAGTGTGTAGAATACACACATGAGATGATGTATATATAGAGGGGACCTGGGTGCCATATATTGAGTAGCTTCACATATAAGCTCAACAATATGTACATATATGAATAGCTTCACATATAAGCTCAACAATATGTACATATATGAATACCATGTTGAGAAGAACAGGTGTATCCTAGTGAGGGGATGGTGTCTTTAAGTTTCGTATGAATCTGACATGATTAGGTGAGTTACCTTCCGTATGTGTGTATGTGGCTAGGTGGTGTAGTTGAGAGCAATGAGGATCTGGGTTATGGTTTAGTTGGCCTTCCAGAGTGTTGTATGTGTAGGATGGTCTCAGCTTGACAAGCTAAAGAGATTTCCTCCGTGTGCCTATCGTGTCATCTGTGTCCTCGATTGACATTATGTTGATCTAGGTAGTGTTTGCATGCACTTCATGGGTGTGTGAGACTTCCCGTCCAACAATCCCATTCTCTAAGACCATATGTCCCAAAAACTTCACTCTTGGTTAAGCAAGATGACACTTCGTTGGGTTGAGTTGACCCCCACTTTAACTATATTGCTTCAATGCCTTTCCAAGATTTGCACAATGATCCTTCCTGGAGATTATTGGCGCGCTTTTGGTACCAGGCACAACCATTCATAAGATCAAAAGGAAGTACACAATAACAAAATTATCCCCGTGGTATGATAATTGTGGTCTTCTTTCAATGTTCTAAAGCCAAGGTGAGCTGAAAATATCTAGAGAATCCATCACATACAATAGAATAAAGTATGTCATCTATGAAAGGAAGAGGGTATGGATCCCTCTTCATGGCTGCATTTATCTTAAACCTAACCTAAACATAAATGTAATCTAACTTAAATCTAAAACTAATCTAATATTAATTTCAACATAATCCTAAATCTAATCCAATCTCAAATCCTAAACCTAAATGTAATCTAACTTAAATCTAACCTAGTTAATTTTAAATCTTGCCCTAATTTTAAATCTAACGTAAATCTAAATCTAATCTAACTTTAAACTCAACATAAACATAAATTTAACCTAAACCTAAATGTAATCTAACCTAATCTTAAATCTAATTTTAAGTTTTATCCTAATCTTAAATCTAACTTAATTTTTAATTTAGCATAAAATTTAAATATAAGTTAAATGTAATCTAAATAAATCTTCCATCTTAATCTATCTTAATTTTGATTAAATGTAATTTTAAATCTAGCCTAACCCTAAATCTGAATATAACATTTCATTTCAGATTATCTCTACTCTTTGGGTTTTTTTCTCTCTCTCTCTCCCTCTTTCTCTTTCTCTTTGTTTTCTCCTCTCTCTCTCTCTCTCTCTCTCTCTCTCTTTCTCTTTGCTTTATAGCTCTCTCTCTCTCTCTTTACTTTTTCTCTTTCTCTCTCCCATTGTCTCTCTTTACTTTATCTATCTCTCTCTCTCTCTTTTCCTCTCTCAATGTGTGTGTCTATGCATTATTTGTTTATGCATGTGTGTGTGTGTGTGTATGTGTTTTTTGTTTATGCATGTGTGTACTCTCTCTCTCTCTCTCTCTCTCTCTCTCTCTCTCTCTCTCTCTCTCTCTCTCTCTCTCTCTCTCTCTTTCAAAGACACAATGTGTGTGTGTGTGTGTGAGAGAGAGAGAGATAAAGAGAGAGAGAGAGAGAGAGAGAGAGAGAGAGAACGAGAGAGAGTGAAAGAGGGGAAGGGAACATGAGAAAGAGGAGAGGGAAGGAGCATACCTAGCTCTCCTTCCTCTCCTCATGTGTGTGTGTGTGGAGGGGGAGAAAAATGATAGAGAGAGGGAGAGCGCGGGTTTACCTCTTTCAGTTGAGTGCCAAAACTCAGATCTGAGATATGATATTTTGGCGCTCTCAATTTATTTCTTATCCCTGTTGTCGTCGCTAGGGCGTCGCTAATGTGAAGTACCTTTTGTAGTGAAATTCTCAATTGTGACTCTCTTTGAAACTTTTGTGGTGGTGCTCTCCATAGCTTTGATACCATGTTGAACCGGAGAGAGAGACTGCAGGTAGACGAGAGAAGAGATAGATGACACCATCATATGCAATCCCTAAAGTGTATGTAGAACACACACTTAGTACACATATATAGTGGGGACTTCTAGCTATTTATAGCATAAGTGTGGGATATCTATATATCTCCGATAGCCTCTGCACACCGTTTGCAAAAAACATATACATTTATTATGCATAAAAAATTATGTGTGTGTGTGTATATATATACATATAGCACACACACACATGTATATATTTAAATATATATTTATATATGTGTATATATAATATACACACACACACACATATATATATACAAATATATATATATATATTTATTTATTTATTTATACACATGTACATATATGTGTGTATACACATGTATATATGTAAATTCATATATGTTTTTGCCAAGTGGCACATAGAGGCGACTCCCAAAAAAAGATGCAATTGCCTTTGCGCACCATTCGCCAAAACCAAATTTTAGTGTTTGTTTGGGGCTTTTCTCACTCTTCGGATGTCAGAATAAGGAATATACATATTTGTTTTTTAATATTTTTGGCGCTTTATACACATTGGAGGTGTCAAAAGATTCAAATTCTACCGCTAGAGGATATTTTTATGAATTTTGTTTATTTCAATGATGAGGAGATCGATTTTTAATAAGCGACGCCTATGTCATGAAAAGGATACTTTCATTGAATGAAAAGGCGACAATTTCCTTGATCCACGGAGCTCTTAATAAGTAGGTGACAATGTTTTTATATTTTTGCTAGTAGTAATCTATTTTTATACGTAGCTTTGACTCTTCTCTCATTGAAAGTGCTCTTTTTTCTCACTCTTCTAAAGGGCCCTCTGAATGACTTACGAAATTTCCTAACGACACACACACACACACAAACAAAAAAAAAACAGAGACAATCCACGCACATACATAGTGAAAATTTCCCTTGCTCTCAGTATTTGTTCTACTCACATACACACAAAAACACACAAAATCACATAGATACTCTATATCTCACACATGCATTAGAAATAATCCAAATTTTTTTAAAAAATTTACCTCTATTCTTCTTCTTTAGGAACATCCATCGTGTTAAAAGTATTCATGCATTGTATGTATGTGTGTGTGAGTGATTGTGTGTTTCATTTTTCTATGCAAAGTTGTATGTATATATGTGCTGAGAGAGAGAGAGAGAGAGAGCAAAGAAATAGAACCCCAAACTGTGTACTATACACACATGAGATGATGTATATATAGAGGGGACCTGGGTGCCATATATAGAGAAGCCATATATTGAGTAGCTTCACATATAAGCTCAATACCCCTGCTCAAATAAGGGTTCCTAACTTTGGATGAAAACCCCTTGGGGGATCAAGGGAAAAACCCATAGCTCTATATACATGCACCGTTATATTATAAAAGTCATTGAATATACAAATATTCATGAGGAGCTACATCACTCCTTTTACAATGAATATTT
This sequence comes from Adiantum capillus-veneris, assembly GCF_014529385.1. Classification (NCBI taxonomy): domain Eukaryota; kingdom Viridiplantae; phylum Streptophyta; class Polypodiopsida; order Polypodiales; family Pteridaceae; genus Adiantum; species Adiantum capillus-veneris. The sequence continues at coordinate 39,567,103 of NC_140958.1, forward strand.
TACGAGGAGCTACAACACTCCTTTTACAATGAATGTTTTATGAGGAGTTACATTACTCCTATCCTATCAAATACAATAATGAATATAAAGGTTCAATAAAGACGTATAAAGGCTATCAATTAGCTCATAATCAGAAGTGTCTCCGTGAATCTATTGTGTAGCTTGTCCTCATTACCGCATCACCAAACATATCTTCATGTTGTCATCAATATGGCATCACCAAACATGTCTTTATAAATCTTTTTCTGTCACCAATTTTGTCTTCATGAAATCAATTCTTTGATCAATCCTACATAGATCATAGACTCAAAAAACATAGGTATGAAAATTCTTAGCATTGTTAGTGAAATAATCATGTTCACAATGCCATAAGATATGGTTCACGAAGCCACTTTTTTGATGACATATATACGCAGGACGACATATGTGGACATAAAGTATGAACATAAAAAGTACAAGATGCATGATACATGATGCAAATGACATGTGTATATACTACATAAAACTACATTTATCAACGTAGTGATATCAATGAGTATCATCAAAGTATTAACAAAATATCATCTTTGTATCAATAAAAATGAATAAATCATCATGGTATCAACGAAAAGCCTCCTAGAATAATCATTGTATCAATGAAACAACATCATGGTATCACCAAGAATAACCATGGTATCAACAAAAAAACATCATGGTATCACCGAGAATAACCATGGTATCAACAAAATAACATCATGATATCACCAAAAATAATCATTGTATCAACGAAACAACATCATGGCATCACCGAGAATAACCATGGTATCAATGAAATATCATCATGGCAACACCAAGAATAACCATGGTATCAATGAAATATCATCATGGTATCAACGAGAATCACCATGACCAAAGTACTAACAAAACATCATCATGGTACCATCAAAATCATTATGGTATCAACGAGAAATTATCAATAAAATGACCTAAACTATATCTCTAGAAGAATAATTATATGAGAATCAATGAACGAGTATATCATATAACAAAGATCATGTACCAACGTAGCTCGATAGAATTTGGACGATCATCAACGGCTCGACTAAATCGGAACGATATGTAACTGGCTTCTGCAGCAAAGTTACGTCAGTAACAAATATATGACTGATGAAAAAAATATATAATTTAGAAGTTTTCAATATGAGGAAAATCAAAGGCAAAAAGTAAAATTTTTCTTTTCAAACATATTCACAGTCCGAGATGATAACCCAAAATCGGTGTAGAATTTAGAGAAAGTTTCTTCTGCAAAGTTTTAGACCACATCGATTTCGATGGCTCAAGCGAATAGTTTCTGCAAAATCATTCTCAATTAGGAGAAAATTAAAAAAACAAAAAATGAAAGTTGCTTTTCAGACATGTACGCAGTCCGCCAACGATAACTCAAAATCGGTTAGTTTCTGCAAAATTTCAATCATGAGAAAAATAAAAAACAAAAAGAGAAGTTGCTTTTCAGGCATGTACGCAGTCTGCGAATGATAAGTCAAAATCGATGCAGAATTTGAAAAACATTTTTTCTACAAAGTTGTTGACCACATCGATTCCAGTGCCTCCATGAAGTAGTTTCTGCAAAATCGTTTTCAATTAAGAGAAAAATCAAAAACATAAAATGAAAGATGATTTTTAGGTATGTACGCAGTCCGCGAACGATAACTCAAAATCGGTGTAGAATTTGAAAGAACTTTCTTTTGTAAAGTTGTAGACCACATCGATTCCGATGCCTTCGATGGATAGTTTCTGCAAAATCGTTTTCAATCAGGAGAAAAATCAAAAATATAAACGTACTGCTCTGATACCATGTTGAGAGAGAGAGAGAGAGAGAGAGAGAGAGAGAGAGAGAGAGAGAGAGAGAGAGAGAGAAGAGAGAGAGAGAGAGAGAGAGAGAGAGAGAGAGAGAGAGAGAGAGAGAGAGAGAGAGAGACCATAGAAATAGAATCCAAAGTGTGTAGAATACACACATGAGATGATGTATATATAGAGGGGACCTGGGTGGCATATATTGAGTAGCTTCACATATAAGCTCAACAATATGTACATATATGAATAGCTTCACATATAAGCTCAACAATATGTACATATATGAATACCATGTTGAGAAGAACCGAGACGAGGAAGACTGAGACTGAGAGATGAGAGAGCGAGAGACGACAACTTGAGAATTGCAAACCCCAAAGTGTGTCTACTGATGATCACACAAGATGCGTTTATATAGAGGGGACCAGGGTGCTATATATAGAGATACTATATATAGCTCAACACCCCCACTCAAATGAAGGTCCCTAACTGTGGATGAAAAAACCCTTGGGGGCTCAAGGGAAAAACCCACAGCTCTATATATACCCACCGTTGTATTAAAACATTTTAAATATACATCTACAATGTTCAAATGAGCTACATCACTCCTATTTTACAATGCCCTTTCAAGGGTCTTTAACAACCCTATATATACAGTTGAATTGATGAAAATTCTTCAATATCTTTGAAAACCTTCAATATCTTTGAGCAGCTTGAATATCTTCGAGCCTCTATACACACTGATTGATGTGACTTTCATCCTGTAAACAATATGAACTCAAGAAACATATCGAGACGTGAAGGTTAGAAATAAACACATCACATTGTCCTTAGAGACGGTTCGCGACGCCGTTCTAGAGACGACATAGAAACAAACATAACGATGATGCAATCACATATGCAGACGACATAGAAACAAACATAATATCAATGTAATCACATGTGCACACATATATACAAAGACGGCATATCAAAACACAATGGGGCCACTTAGATTATTTGTATGCTTGCAAGCATAGAAAATGCATTCTATAACATAAGGTTGACGAGACGATAGATTTTCAATGACTGACGAAAAGATAGAGTTTCATAGCCAGACGAGACGATAGATGTTCAGTTGCCAAATGAGGCAATAGATTTTTAGCTATGCTGATCCGTCAGCATCAATCTTTTACGAGATGAAAAAACTTCAATATAGCCATAACATAAGTCATCTTGCCATGTCGAAAGGCTTCATGTTAGTCATAACACACGGCTTTGACGAGACAAGAAGAAAATCCTTTTAGTCCAGATGAAAATGTCCAAAACCAACAGATAGAAATAGGATACGATAATAATAAACCTCCGAGAGATGTACCTTTAACTTTGTCATGTATAGTCGGATTGAACACGATGTAAATCTTAGACCTCAAGAGTAAACCTGCGAGAGATGTACCTTTAACTTTGTCATGTATTGTCGGATTGAACACGATGTAAACCTCCGACATCTAGAGTAAATTATGGTAGGGTATCACCTCTGATATCAAGAGTATATCTAGATATGACCTTCCACATCATGAGTATAGACAAAACCAGTGTTGGGTACCATGTCCAACATTAAGAGTATAGAGGGATCCTTATCACGCTTAGAGGCCTCCTCATAATTCAAAATTGTATATCTTTGAAATCCATCACCTTCTGCCAGTCATCTATCTGTCTTTCCAATTTGTTGTCAATCATAATATCTATATATTCATACTCCTTCACATGAATCCAGTTGGGGACTGCGACCATATTCTAGATGCAATATCAGTGCCATGAACCATGTTCAGTAGATTTGATGCCCTAAGAAGGAAGTTCAAGTTTATGTAAACCATAAGTAGTATGAGGAAACACGTGTTGCACTTGGTCAGGAAATGGTGAGACTTCAATCTGATTGCACCCCGCCAATTAACGTCATCAGCAAAGTGAACACTTCCCAACTATCATTCTGATTTTATCTCTGTCGTCAGGCTGATGTAACCTCTATCTTCAGACACCATCCTTTAACACTGAGCAACATATCTCTCTTTTTCTTTCTCAATAAGAAATTAGATGTACGCAAAAAGAAAAAAAAAATTGTGCATAAAAGCTTCGCAGTAGGTTCAGTCGCCCACAGGAGTACGTGAAGCGAGTTAGATACAACACGAATAATAGCATAGGTTTGTGGCTGCTTGCTTTGCTGTCCAAAACGAACAGATGTTTAACTTTTTCACGGGCCTACGCTACTCAGTTTAAACTTTGCGCACACTGCTCAGTTTTCCTTGTAGTCCAGCTTCTCCTGCCCAGCAAGCCTTCAATGGATTATGCTGCATCTAATCCTGCGCTACATCATGTTCAAGGCATGACTAAAAACTCCTCATTGGCTGCACTACAAACTGGTAAAGAGAACGTCGTCCATGCCGACTGGATTAAGGTAGAATGTGTCTCGTGATGGTTCAAGGGTAAAGCGGATCTGAGCGAACTGCATGCAGAAACTGAGCGTCTAGCTATTATAAGCAGCAAATGCCATACATTTAGAGTTTGATTATGTGCACGCTACAAAGATGAGCGCCTAGCTATTATAAGCAACAAATATCGTAAATTTAGAGTTCCATTATCTTCATGGTCCTTGCCGACCGTCCAAAAGTTGGAATATAGAGTTCGATTATTAGCACGCTCCTCGCAGCCCATCCAAAAGCTAGTAGCCAGAGGTTCATGCCGACGATGGATTGCTGCAAACTCGCTGCCATGCAAAATCTTCATACAAGCAACCATAAAATTTCAATCAAACATAAGGCTTTTACACACGCAAACGCTGCTCCTTGGCCTAGAATTTTGCAATCGCTTGCAGCCTTGCATAACCCATGCAAGCACCACAACGTATAAGTGTTTGCATGTGAGTCTTGCAATCGCAGATGCATCCAAAACACCAGCTCTGTTTTTCTCGAAATCATTAACTCAACAAGAAATAAACACGAATACAAGGCTTCTCGAATTAGCTTAAGAAAAGAAAAAAAAACACCAGAAAATTTTAGTTATCTTTCATATCTATGCTCTCCATAGCTCTGATACCATGTTGAGAAGAACCGAGACGAGGAAGACTGAGACTGAGAGATGAGAGAGCGAGAGATGACAACTCAAGAATTGCAAACCCCAAAGTGTGTCTACTGATCACACAAGATGCGTTTATATAGAGGGGACCAGGGTGCTATATATAGAGATACTATATATAGCTCAACATCAAGGTACAAAACAGATTTCTACTTTTATTCAAAAGGTGAAGTATATGTCAAGGTTCATTCCCTTGTCCTCTCAACTTCTCTATCCTCTTGAAAAATGAATGTGAAGAGGTTCTTCAAGGTATCAAAGAGGTTCTTGGTTCTCCTCTTGCTATGCAAGCTCCTTATTGGGATAAGGAGTTTTATGTGAATCCATCAACAGGTGAGGATGTAATTGGAGCTATGCTTCTTCAAAGAGGTAACAACTCCCACTACATGAAGCCTATTTATTGTGCTAGGAGGGTGAATCTATAAGCGGAAAGAGTCTATACTGAGGTTGAGAGCAGTGAGGATCTGGATTACGGTTTAGTTGGCCTTCCAGAGTGTTATATGTGTAGGATGGTCTCAGCTTGACAAGCTGAAGAGATTTCCTCCGTGTGCCTATCGTGTCATCTGTGTCCTTGATTGACATTATGTTGATCTAGGTAGTGTTTGCGTGCACTTCATGGGTGTGTGAGACTTCCCGTCCAACATTGGCGCCGCTGCCGGGGACACAAGGACCTAAGTAGGTTTCCTACTAACACTCGTGTGATGGTTGCTTGATTTAGTTTCGGCTAAAGAAAGCGTTTTTCTTAAGTGGATCCGGAAGAGGATATTCCGCGATCAAGTGGATAGCCAGGAAGCGTGTGTCTTGTCGAGGGTCTGCGACTATATAGATTTAGTTAGGATCTGTGGATTAGAGTAGTTGTTGGTGGTCGAGTGATTTGTGATGTGATAAAAGCGTTTACTAGTTCGTGTATGGTAGTGAAGCGTTTTTCTACTCATAGATGCAAAACCCCATATGATTTGTAGGAGTAGCTTTAGGTAAGTGATCCGATTCTCATCTAGCTATTCATCACTGAATTAGTTGCTAAAGTACTTGATTGCATTTGAAATCACGAAAAAGTGTGCTTTTGAGGGTAAAAATGCATTAAACAAGCTTTTGTGGATATCTTTGTATGACTCGCTAATGCTATGCATATAAAAGGGCATTTGCAAGGGTTCTGTGAAGAAAACCTGCAATTCTGTAAACATAGACATCCTACGCGTAGGATGTCTCAAGAGGGTTTTGGAGACCAAATTTTGAAATTCTGAGTTGACCAGTGGGTTCAGAGGGTAGGTTTTACCCTATTTTCACCTGGAAAGTGGAAATTTGACCAAATTTTGACAGATCAAAGCCAAAAGACGAGAATTTCCAGACATCCTACCCAAATTGTGTCCAAGGCCTAATTTTGAGACCAAACCATAGGATGACTCCATAGGCATGTTCTAAATGTTGTATTGAGTGACTGAAAGGGGTTTCACCTCATTTGGGTGAGAAAGTTGGGTTCAAAGCGGACTTTAACACTTTTGACTGAAAAAGGCAAGAACAGCTAAAATTTGGGTCTTTTGAGATCCAAACTCAAATCTAAGCATACCACTGGGTTACTGACATCAAGGGCAAGCTGTGGGACAAGTCTGGGGTCAAACAGGCCAAAGAGACATCCTATGCGTAGGATGTCATATGTGTGATTTTGCACTCCAAACTTAATTTTGAGCATACCACTGTGATCAGCACCATAAGGAGAGTGTGTGGTTCAAATTTGGGGCAATTCTGAGAAGTTAGACATCCTACGCGTAGGATGTCTAAGGCATAATTCTGAAACCAAAGTTCTACTGTGACCATACTATGCTGTTGTATAGCCTTAGGCAAGCCTCCTAGTAAAATTTAGTCCAATTGGAGTTGATTTGACTTGGGAATTCATCAGAACAGATATCAGGCTTCTGGAGCAGATTCTTGATCATTTGACCAACCTATAGGTGTCAGAATCAAAAAGTAAAAATAGCTGTGAGTTAAGCACATCAAGGGGAAGCTACAGTGCAAGTTTGAGCTGAAATAGAGCAAAAATACATCCTACACGTAGGATGTCTCAGGCTTGATTTAGGACTCCAAACCAACCCATGAGCACACCACTGTGATTAGCACATCAAGGAGAAGCTGGGGTGAAAATTTCAAGTCATTCTGAACAAAAAGACATCCTACGCGTAGGATGTCTCAAGGCCATTTTTAGGTCCAATTGAAATTCTAAGCATACCATTGTGTTGTTGGACTCAAGGGGAGTCTCTGGACCAAATTTTGTTAAATTCTGAGCATATAGACATCCTACGCGTAGGATGTCTCTAGGCCAGTTTTAGGGTCCAACTATACTTTTGACCATACAGAAGTGTTCACAAAGTCACAAAGATCCCAAATGTTCTTTCAAAATTGAATTTGGACTCATTTTGACCAGTCTAAACTGCATTTCACTATTTTGGCCATAACTTTCACAAACGGTATCGGATCGGAAAAGTTTTTATATCAAAACGTAGCCTGAGAGCGGCTGTACAGATCTTAGAGAAAAACTTGAACTAAATGTATGCCGACAGCAACCATTTAGTTCAACTTTGAAAAAAAACATCGTTTGAGGCCTCAAAATTCATCCGGAAGTCGGGGGTGTCTAAAAGCGACAATTTGCAAGAATTGTGATGAAACGGTTGCGGTTTTGGACATAGTTTCGACTTTTTCCTAACCAAAGCACTTGAACACAATGGAGTAAGTCTACTTAAGCCAAGAAAAATCTCTTAAGCCCAAAAGCATGTCTACCCTAGATTCAAACGTAGCTTACACAAGCTTGGAGATCCCGACGATAGAGGAATATCCTCCCACAATGGATCTTCCAAACTTGCAATTGATAAAGACCCATCTTGTTGAGAGAGTTTGGATGATTGGTCATGAGAGTGAAGGAATATATAGATACATTGAAAACAATGAGGTCAATCTTTATAGGTGCTCAGATCCATACCTAGAAGAGATAACGGATTACAAGCTCTTATATGTCTACACATATGGAGTCGACTGTCAATGGAGATCTATAGTTGTCGACAAGTATGGACGAGAATACAGAGTTGTAGAAAGCACAAATCCACAGACTGTACTAGAAAGAGGTGGATATTTGGTCAATGAAGGACCACAACTGCCTCCACCAAACACGAGAATTCTTATAGGAGTTCCTAGAAGAGAGCCACCAGGATTCCCTTCAAGAGCGATAACGAGAGAAGGATTGGGAGAGTCGCTAGTTAGACTTGTAGACAATCGACGAGTTAGACCATCCCAAGTCCAGAAATGGGTAAACAAAAAATACTCTAGAGATAAAGATCCAAGAGATCACGTAACATCTTTTAGAAGAGTGATTACAGCAGAAGAAGTTTCAGATTTTGCGACACAGTTTGCAGGATTTGGATTGACTCTAGAAGATGATGCAGCTACTTGGTTCAACTCGGTGGAAATATGGGATTTTGAGACCCTAGATGAGCTGTTTGAGGAGTTTATTGAAGAATTCTCGCCAAATGGAATTGCTCACAACACGGTCTCACAAATCCATAGATTCAAACAGAAAGAGGATGAATCAGTACGCAAAGCATCATTACGGCTCAAGAGATATGTTAAGCTCTGTCCGAGAGCGGAATTACCTACGCAAGCACAATTGATGCTGATCTTTATCCAGGGAATGAGACATGAGGGCCTTCAAAAGGATCTGCATATGATAAGGAGGATGACGCTAAACGAGTTGATCAAAGAAGCTCTTTATCTAGTGGATAACCTTGAGGCATACAAAGAAAAGGACTTAAAGAGTCAAGGAGATGACACATCCTCTCAGCACAATGTTTCACAGATAAGTGAGTCCATTGCCAAGCCAACGGCACCTATTGATCAAGAAAATCTTATCGATGACTTGGTCAAGAGGTTGATTCCTCTTGTAAGGTCTGATTCGGGAGAGCCGAAGTGGTGTGAAATTGAGAGAAAATGGACGAACCATACGGGGGAAGAGTGCTATTATAGCATGGAAAATGCTAGGGAGAGGTATGTACAACCTGTTCCAGAAGCACCTACTCTACCTAGATACATTACGGGGAATGCGCCAGGACCAATAGGAGTTTTAAGGCCACAGCTTGTCTTAGGACAACAACCAAGGCTGCCAGGGGCTAGAATGCCGGTAGACATGAGATACATGCCAATGATGGAAGCATCAAATAAACCAACGCCAGTACCAGCTACAATGTGGTATAGCAACCAAAGTGGGTACTACCCTTCGGAGCAACAAAATGTGAGAGAAACACATGGAGTGGTGAGGCCGGTACAACCTCCACCTCTTGGGTTTCAGTCGAAAGAAAGAAGGTATGAAATGGACGAAAGGACATTGCGATTCATTGCAAATAGCAGCTTATCTAGGTCAAATCTTGCTTATAGCCAAGTGGAAATGCTAAAAGAATCTCCTCAACCAGAGACAGATTGTCACAAAAGTCGTGACAACCACTTGGTCAAACAATGTCCTCATACGGAGATCATTGAAGTAAATGCTTATTGTCTTGAGTGTGGCATCACTCACTTGATCCCCGATTGCCCGAAAAAACCAAACCAGATTAGGAAAATCACGACAAATGTATTAGGGCTTGTTCATCTACCTAGTAGCTCAGAAAATGAAAATGTCGTACCAGTTCAAGTGGTTACGAGAGCACAAGCCCACAAGAAAGCTAATGAGAATCCAGAGACAAAGAACACGGAAAGTGACACGAGTCCAAAGACAGATGATGGACCAAAGACAGACGCAACTAGTCAGAAAACCAAGAGCAAACGAAATAGTTGGAAAGCTAGAAAGACTAGGATAAAAGCACGCAGGGAACGAGAGCAAAAATCCCTAGATGAGAATCTTACCGAAGCTGAGAAGAAGATAAAACAACATGAGGAAAAGGAGGCACCTTCTCTTACACAGATGGTTAAACCTCTAGAAGAACCATCCACGGATGACAAACCGAGAAGTGCTAGTTCAGGAGGATTTGTGTTGGTAGAGAAGGTTAATGAGACATTAGATGCCCTCTTAAAAGCCTATGATGCAAGGCTCAAAAACAATCAAACCCAAGAACAGAGGTGGATGACATATCCCTATGCGGAATTAGAAAAGCAAAGGTTGAAAATGTGCAGGAAAATGATTCAAACAGCCCAATCTTTACTAGAACCACCAGTTGCAAAACCTAAGGATGTGATCCACGTCATGCCTACACAAGTAATTCCACCAAACCAGGAACTAAAAGAGCCAGATTCTAGTCATAAGCACAGAGAAAACCTCAAAGACCCAACATTAGAACTAAGGATAGGACTGAATACCACGGATAACTCTTCCGAGGGATTTCACCAAGCTATACCTGAGGATTGTAAAGAGATAGATGGTCTTGACGAATTGTGGAAACAAGTCAGAGAGGCCAATGAAGCCGATGACCTAAGAAGACAAGTAGACAAGACTGGTGATGAACGAGCAGTGTTTCTACCACCAATAGAGGAATTTGAGACTGGATCTCAAATGAATCTAGACGTGAGATCGTGTTGCGGCGACAAAGGATCTGTACAATCTATGGATAGTCAACCCCATTCGCTAAGAACACTACCGTCCTACATGGGAGAGTACGAGACCAAGTCAGATGTGGTTGCAGTCCCATCACAGAGACTGTCTCCCAACCAGGCCATCGATTCAAAGGGGCTAGTAGATATTCTATCTACCCCAGTCACCTGTACAATAATGTTAGCCGAGTTTCTCAGAATAAGACCAAATATGTGGGCTAATGTGGATAAATGTCTAGAGAAATTTGGTGTAAAAACCCCAATGACTCAAATCAAGGAAGGCATCAAAGAGCTTGAAATGCCTCAACTAAATACTAGGCCAGTTCCATTAAACAAGGTAGGCAAGTATTACGAGGGAGAAGATGGAAACACCACCCTTCGTGTGGAATTCAATGGTGTAAAAACCATGGCAATCCTTGACAGTGGAGCTGGTGTGGCTATTGCAACCAAAGAGGTTTGGAAAAAATGGGGAAAACCTGCCTTCAGATCCACACGAATGACCCTGCATCTTGCAGACGGACACAAGGAAAAGCCCCTAGGACTGCTAGAAAAAGTACTTGTTACTTCTTGTGGCATTGAATATGAACACACTTTTGCTGTTGTTGACTTTGGCAAGAAGAACAACTATGAAATCATTCTGGGAAGACCATTCATGCGACAATTGAAAATGGTCCAAGATTGGGGTTATGACCATATATACCTGAGACATATGGAAACCATAACAAACATAAACTTGAGGGACCATAGCTATAGGGATGTGACGAGAACACCGGTAGAGGAGTTTGATTCCGCCACAGTTGCAGGATTAGAACTTCCAGCTTGGTTAGGTAAGCCTAAAGAACTGTGGATGTGTGGAGCTTCACAATGTGGTAGCTTGAAACGTGAGGAATGTATCCTAGAGCGGGTTATAGAAGATATGGACTATATCCCAGAACCATTTCCTGAAGAAGAGTTAGAGCCTTTTGGATGGGAACACATCTTGGCTACTCTGGACGTGTGTGCCGTGGAGGATGCTCCCACAACAAAGTTTTGTAATTAAAATGGCTATGATGTCGTTCCTTATTTTGCAGTGAGTGCAATCCAGGAAACCGAAGTGAATGAAACATCAACAAGCTCTCGACATAAGGAGCAAATAAAGAAATGTGGAGAATCAAAAGATGAAGAAGACGACGAGTTCTATGACTCTGTAGAACACTTCGAGCTTCAAGAAGATCAACGACCCGGGAATCAATGTCATCGCTACATGAATAAAGTGCATCAAAAGTGGATTTCGAAGTCCTCGGTGAAGACACAGCCACCACAAGCATGCTCATACATGGCTCCTAATAAGGATAAAAAGAATCAGCTAGGAGGAATACGACCAGAGCAATGAGCTAACAATGCTCTAATCAATGGGCTAGAAAAGTCCTCCAAGAAACTACCACCCATGAGCAAACAGACAGTAACTTTCCACGACCAACCAAAAAATCAAGGGAAAGTACAAGAAGTCAACCTTGCTGAGGATAGTAGCGATAGTGATGAATCTTACGACAACCATGATAGGTCAAAAGAACAGGACAACAAGTCAAAGCCAAAAATCTCGACAAGTCTGGATACCAAAAAGCCAGATCAGCCAAAAACAGATATGGATCAAGAAGACAAAGATCTCTAATGACAAATCACAAGATCCAACACCAAAACAAAAAAAAGGAAAGCATGCACGAACGGGTAACAATATCACAAAGTCGCAAGCTTTCACAACTCAGGTTTGGGATCCAAAGAAGTTGATTCAAGCACAAAAAAAACAGGAATTCATTTGGATTCCCAAACAACCACAGTATCAACTTTCAAAGCCTAAATCCCGTCCCCAACCAAGCGTACAAGGGCTGAAGCAAAGACCACTGTCGACTCACACAACAAAAAGGTGGATCCCAAAGAAGTCTCTTCAAACACAAACAAAGCATGGGCAAGTATGGGTTCCCAAACGAGAGCCAGCAACAAAACAACCAATAATCGCAAAGAAATGGGTCACAAAGAAGAACAACAAAACTGTTGTCAGTGCATCGCCGCTTGAATTCTTACAATTCTTCCTACAATTACAGTACAGTTAGAAGAGAGCAAGTCGCTTCAATCAAGCAACGATAAAGGAGCTTCAAAGACCATTACATTGCTTAGAATAGGAAGCCTCGCCAACAAATGCCAATAAGAAAATTGCTTATACCCACATCTTGCACAACATAAATCTTTTCCATGCATTGACTGTGTATGCATAATAGGGCTACATTACAAGGCCTGCATAGGCACAACTTTTAATTACCCAAGCACAACACATATCCTTTGCGATACCCTGTCGTAAAGGATGACTCCAAATAGGAAGGGGGGAAGCATTCTGAATGCGGACCTAACATTATGACTATTAGAGGGAAATGTTTTGTGAGATGCACTGAATTTTTGCGTTTTATTGTGATAATTTTTTGACGAAATTTAGAGTATATGCCCTCATAGTAGTGTTACAGAGGAGTATGGGGACAAAATCCATATATGCGCCCCTAGGGACATGTGTATAGTGTACATAGCATTTAGATTTCTATTTGAATGATTTTTCTTTTGTTGAGTTGTTTTAAGATTTTCTTTGTTTATTATTAAGAAAAAAATAAAAAATCCATAATCCACATGAAGAAAAGACTGACGAGAGGCCTGAGCACTACAAAGAGAAGAAGGTACAGGAAAATGATGAAACTTCAAGAAGTATGTCTCAGCAGCCACTACAACAGCCGAAGAACTTGTCACAAAGCAGTGTCAACATGGAGTCGACAAGTCATACAAGTCAGAGTCGAGTAGCTAAACCACAAAATGAGTGAGGTGTTAGTCCCAAAGCTTCAAGTAATATTCTCTATATTCTAAGTGTCTTAGCTATTCTAGGTACTGCTCAAGCTGGAAGAGTTGAGCATATTTACGTTGTGTCGCTCATGCTGGTATAGGTGAGCAAAAGAGTCGAAGTCTAAGTACTTAAGTCTGGTGAAGTGAAGGAGAAAGTCCAAAAGACACGCAGGTACTGAGCACAGTGAGATAGGAGTGGAGAATCTTCAACATCAACAACCCTTCTTGGAAAGGTGGAAGCTATTGAGACATCTTTTGATGTCACATGTGCTACATTTATTCCTCGAACGTCCATCATCTCCTTCTTTCATATTGCATGATTTTGATGACAAATTTCTCATATGCATATAGAGTGTCCCATAATTGGCACTTGCATCAGGCACTCTTTCCGTGTTTCACCCAAGCACTCACCTTTCATGAACATGTACTTCACGTTCAACTGCTCAACTCCAAGAAGAGCGTATACCAAAGGCATTTTTTTCCCACCGGGTTTTTTCCCTTTGGTCATCCAGGTTTTAGCACCAATTTCAGATCATAGCATATTTCTCCTCAATGGCGAGTCGAAGAATGGCCTATAATGACAAAGCTGCAGACAACACTCACAACATGATTGCACAGGAACAAAGAAGTCCCCGATGAAGAAGAGAAGACATAAAAGTAATCAGAGGATCTCAAAAGATAAATGGTTACGATGATAGATGTCCGCTCTACTGGATCATAGTTCTTGTTGTGGTTCGACAAAGTTACAAGCAGTGCAACAGATGAAGCCAAAACAACATCAAAATGTTGACCGCTGGGTCAACAACACAACATAACTCAAGAACCAAGAAGTCCTCAATGACAAAGAGCAGACATAAGAGTAATCACAAGACAAAATCCTTACAAAGTTGTCATTGGCTCACAAGATCAGAAAGCCAATCACTCAATTCTACAGATTGTAGAAGTTGTTTCTGAGAATCACAAATACTCCGAATTGATAGATTTGCTGGAGCAAATGATGGATGGAGCAAATGATAAGAGTCAAGTTAAACGACATTGGATTCTTTTTGAATTTACATATGGTAGACCTATAATGACAGAAACAGATGCTGCAGCTCGGAGCGTGGATGTGAAAGACATAAAGTTCGTCATCAATTATGATTTTCCTAAATCATGTGAAGAATATGTACATCGAATTGGACGAACAAGAAAAGCTACTCCAAAGGCTATAGTCTATACTTTCTTTCCAACAACAAAACGAAAACAAAGACCACATCGCCATCGACAATCAGGTCATGTCGGGGACGACATGAACGCGGAAGGGGGGAATGTTGACCGTTGGGTCAACAGCACAACATAACTCAAGTTTCGTACCAAAGTCGTATCTTTTGCGAGTTATGAAATGCTGCGGATTATGGCTATAAATGTCATTTGTAATGAGTAGTTATTATAGTTTCAGAAGCCGGGGTGCAATGGCACTTCCAGATTGTAAATACAAAGCCATTTGACCCTTTCAACCCCATTTTTGGTTAAACCTAACGTAGCCTTAGTATATAAGGTACCTAGGTCATTTTGTAAAGAAGACTTTTATCATAATCAAACTTGAGCGCTGTCGTCTACTGTGTGTGAGAGAGAAAGAGAGTGAGTGTGAGCTTCATCCTCTCCCTACGCCCCGCTCGCTCAACACATTGGAGATCTGACTGCACCATAGTTGTAGGCTCAAGGAGAGCTACGCGACAACGCCAAGCATTCCACGCGAGACGAAGCGCACACGTGACGCATCTACGAGCTATTTGTGGCCATAAGTGTATCAAACGATGTCTGTTTTCTGCGTGCTAGTAGTCTATAGAATCGTGGCGACATAAGCTACGCATAGGTACTCATAAATTTCAGTTTCGGGCACTTTCAAAATTCTACTCTGTCATCCTACGCGTTTTCCGCAGACGGGTTTAGAGTGAGGGTTTTAAGTGTAGAAGCTTAGGTACAGGTGTATCCTAGTGAGGGGATAGTGTTCCTTAAGTTTCGTATGAATCTGGCATGATTAGGTGAGTTACCTTTCGTATGTGTGTATGTGGCTAGGTGGTGTAGTTGAGAGCAATGAGGATCTGGATTATGGTTTAGTTGGCCTTCCAGAGTGTTGTATGTGTAGGATGGTCTCAGCTTGACAAGCTAAAGAGATTTCCTCCGTGTGCCTATCGTGTCATCTGTGTCCTCGATTGACATTATGTTGATCTAGGTAGTGTTTGCATGCACTTCATGGGTGTGTGAGACTTCCCGTCCAACAATCCCATTCTCTAAGACCATATGTCCCAAAAACTTCACTCTTGGTTAAGCAAGATGACACTTCGTTGGGTTGAGTTGACCTCCACTTTAACTATATTGCTTCAATGCCTTTCCAAGATTTGCACAATGATCCTTCTTGGAGATTATTGGCGCGCTTCTGGTACCAGGCACAACCATTCATAAGATCAAAAGGAAGTACACAATAACAAAATTATCCCCGTGGTATGATAATTGTGGTCTTCTTTCAATGTTCTAAAGCCAAGGTGAGCTGAAAATATCTAGAGAATCCATCACATACAATAGAATAAAGTATGTCATCTATGAAAGGAAGAGGGTATGGATCCCTCTTCATGGCTGCATTTATCTTAAACCTAACCTAAACATAAATGTAATCTAACTTAAATCTAAAACTAATCTAATATTAAACTCAACATAATCCTAAATCTAATCCAATCTCAAATCCTAAACCTAAATGTAATCTAACTTAAATTTAACATAGCTAATTTTAAATCTTGCCCTAATTTTAAATCTAACGTAAATCTAAATCTAATCTAACTTTAAACTCAACATAAACATAAATTTAACCTAAACCTAAATGTAATCTAACCTAATCTTAAATCTAACTTTAAGTTTTATCCTAATCTTAAATCTAACTTAATTTTTAATTTAGCATAAAATTTAAATATAAGTTAAATGTAATCTAAATAAATCTTCCATCTTAATCTATCTTAATTTTGATTAAATGTAATTTTAAATCTAGCCTAATCCTAAATCTGAATATAACATTTCATTTCAGATTATCTCTACTCTTTGGGTTTTTTTTTCTCTCTCTTCCTCTTTCTCTTTCTCTTTGTTTTCTGCTCTCTCTCTCTCTCTCTCTCTCTTTCTCTTTGCTTTATAGCTCTCTCTCTCTCTTTACTTTTTCTCTTTCTCTCTCCCATTGTCTCTCTTTACTTTATCTATCTCTCTCTCTCTTTTCCTCTCTCAATATGTGTGTCTATGCATTATTTGTTTATGCATGTGTGTGTGTGTGTGTGTGTGTATGTGTTTTTTGTTTATGCATGTGTGTACTCTCTCTCTCTCTCTCTCTCTCTCTCTCTCTCTCTCTCTCTCTTTCAAAGACACAATGTGTGTGTGTGTGTGTGAGAGAGAGAGAGAGATAGAGAGAGAGAGAGAGAGAGAGAGAACGAGAGAGAGTGAAAGAGGGGAAGGGAACATGAGAAAGAGGAGAGGGAAGGAGCATACCTAGCTCTCCTTCCTCTCCTCATGTGTGTGTGTGTGTGTGTGTGTGTGTGTGGAGGGGGAGAAAAATGATAGAGAGAGGGAGAGTGTGGGTTTACCTCTTTCAGTTGAGTGCCAAAACTCAGATCTGAGATATGATATTTTGGCGCTCTCGATTTATTTCTTATCCCTCTCGTCATCGCTAGGGCGTTGCTAATGTGAAGTACCTTTTGTAGTGAAATTCTCAATTGTGACTCTCTTTGAAACTTTTGTGGTGGTGCTCTCCATAGCTTTGATACCATGTTGAACCGCAGAGAGAGACTGCAGATAGACGAGAGAAGAGATAGATGACACCATCATATGCAATCCCTAAAGTGTATGTAGAACACACACTTAGTACACATATATAGTGGGGACTTCTAGCTATATATAGCATAAGTGTGGGATATCTATATATCTCCGATAGCCTTTGCACACCGTTTGCAAAAAACATATACATTTATTATGCATAAAAAATTATGTGTGTGTGTGTATATATATACATATAGCACACACACACACGTGTATATATAATACACAAACACACACACATATATATATACATATATATATATACATATATATATATATATATATATATATATATATATATATATATATATATATATATATATATATATATATATATACACATGTACATATATGTGTGTATACACATGTATATATGTAAATTTATATATGTTTTTGCCAAGTGGCACATAGAGGCGACTCCCAAAAAAAGATGCAATTGCCTTTGTGCACCATTCGCCAAAACCAAAATTTAGTGTTTGTTTGGGGCTTTTCTCACTCTTCGGATGTCAGAATAAGGCATATACATATTTGTTTTTTAAGATTTTTGGCGCTTTATACACATTGGAGGTGTCAAAAGATTCAAATTCTACCGCTAGAGGATATTTTTATGAATTTTGTTTATTTCAATGATGAGGAGATCGATTTTTAATAAGCGACGCCTATGTCATGAAAAGGATACTTTCATTGAATGAAAAGGAGACAATTTCCTTGATCCACGGAGCTCTTAATAAGTAGGTGACAATGTTTTTATATTTTTGCTAGTAGTAATCTATTTTTATACGTAGCGTTGACTCTTCTCTCATTGAAAGTGCTCTTTTTTCTCACTCTTCTAAAGGGCCCTCTGAATGACTTACGAAATTTCCTAACGACACACACACACACACACAAACAAAAAAGAAACAGAGACAATCCACGCACATACATAGTGAAAATTTCCCTTGCTCTGAGTATTTGTTCTACTCGCATACACACAAAAACACACAAAATCACATAGATACTCTATATCTCACACATGCATTAGAAATAGTCCAAAATTTTTTAAAAAATTTACCTCTATTCTTCTTCTTTAGGAACATCCATCGTGTTAAAAGTATTCATGCATTGTATGTATGTGTGTGTGAGTGATTGTGTGTTTCATTTTTCTATGCAAAGTTGTATGTATATATGTGCTGAGAGAGAGAGAGAGAGAGAGCAAAGAAATAGAACCCCAAACTGTGTACTATACACACATGAGATGATGTATATATAGAGGGGACCTGGGTGCCATATATAGAGAAGCCATATATTGAGTAGCTTCACATATAAGCTCAATACCCCTGCTCAAATAAGGGTTCCTAACTTTGGATGAAAACCCCTTGGGGGATCAAGGGAAAAACCCATAGCTCTATATACATGCACCGTTATATTATAAAAGTCATTGAATATACAAATATTCATGAGGAGCTACATCACTCCTTTTACAATGAATATTTTACGAGGAGCTACAACACTCCTTTTACAATGAATGTTTTATGAGGAGTTACATTACTCCTATCCTATCAAATACAATAATGAATATAAAGGTTCAATAAAGACGTATAAAGGCTATCGATTAGCTCGTAATCAGAAGTGTCTCCGTGAATCTATTGTGTAGCTTGTCCTCATTACCGCATCACCAAACATATCTTCATGTTGTCATCAATATGGCATCACCAAACATGTCTTTATAAATCTTTTTCTGTCACCAATTTTGTCTTCATGAAATCAATTCTTTGATCGATCCTACATAGATCATAGACTCAAAAAACATAGGTATGAAAATTCTTAGCATTGTTAGTGAAATAATCATGTTCACAATGCCATAAGATATGGTTCACGGAGCCACTTTTTTGATGACATATATACGCAGGACGACATATGTGGACATAAAGTATGAACATAAAATACAAGATGCATGATACATGATGCAAATGACATGTGTATATACTACATAAAACTACATTTATCAACGTAGTGATATCAATGAGTATCATCAAAGTATTAACAAAATATCATCATTGTATCAATAAAAATGAATAAATCATCATGGTATCAACGAAAAGCCTCCTAGAATAATCATTGTATCAATGAAACAACATCATGGTATCACCAAGAATAACCATGGTATCAACGAAACCACAATATGATATCACCAAGAATAACCATGGTATCAACAAAGAAACATCATGGTATCACCGAGAATAACCATGGTATCAACGAAATAACATCATGATATCACCAAAAATAATCATTGTATCAACGAAACAACATCATGGCATCACCGAGAATAACCATGGTATCAATGAAATATCATCATGGAAACACCAAGAATAACCATGGTATCAATGAAATATCATCATGGTATCAACGAAAATCACCATGAACAAAGTACTAACTAAACATCATCATGGTACCATCAAAATCATTATGGTATCAACGAGAAATTATCAATAAAATGACCTAAACTATATCTCTAGAAGAATAATTATATGAGAATCAATGAACGAGTATATCATATAACAAAGATCATGTACCAACGTAGCTCGATAGAATTTGGACGATCATCAACGGCTCGACTAAATCGGAACGATATGTAACTGGCTTCTGCAGCAAAGTTACGTCAGTAACAAATATATAACTGATGAAAAAAATATATAATTTAGAAGTTTTCAATATGAGGAAAATCAAAGGCAAAAAGTAAAATTTTTCTTTTCAAACATATTCACAGTCCGAGATGATAACCCAAAATCGGTGTAGAATTTAGAGAAAGTTTCTTCTGCAAAGTTTTAGACCACATCCATTTCGATGGCTCAAGCGAATAGTTTCTACAAAATCATTCTCAATTAGGAGAAAATTAAAAAAACAAAAAATGAAAGTTGCTTTTCAGACATGTACGCAGTCCGCCAACGATAACTCAAAATCGGTTAGTTTCTGCAAAATTTCAATCATGAGAAAAATCAAAAACAAAAAGAGAAGTTGCTTTTCAGACGTGTACGCAGTCTGCGAATGATAAGTCAAAATCGATGCAGAATTTGAAAAACATTTTTTCTACAAAGTTGTTGACCACATCGATTCCAGTGCCTCCATGAAGTAGTTTCTGCAAAATCGTTTTTAATTAAGAGAAAAATCAAAAACATAAAATGAAAGATGCTTTTTAGGTATGTACGCAGTCCGCGAACGATAACTCAAAATCGGTGTAGAATTTGAAAGAACTTTCTTTTGTAAAGTTGTAGACCACATCGATTCCGATGCCTCTCATGGATAGTTTCTGCAAAATCGTTTTCAATCAGGAGAAAAATCAAAAATATAAACGTACTGCTCTGATACCATGTTGAGAGAGAGAGAGAGAGAGAGAGAGAGAGAGAGAGAGAGAGAGAGAGAGAGAGAGAGAGAGAGAGAGAGAGACCATAGAAATAGAATCCCAAAGTGTGTAGAAAACACACATGAGATGATGTATATATAGAGGGGACCTGGGTGCCATATATTGAGTAGCTTCACATATAAGCTCAACAATATGTACATATATGAATACCACGTTGAGAAGAACCGAGACGAGGAAGACTGAGACTGAGAGATGAGAGAGCGAGAGACGACAAATTGAGAATTGCAAACCCCAAAGTGTGTCTACTGATGATCACACAAGATGCGTTTATATAGAGGAGACCAGGGTGCTATATATAGAGATACTATATATAGCTCAACACCCCCACTCAAATGAAGGTCCCTAACTGTGGATGAAAAAACCCTTGGGGGCTCAAGGGAAAAACCCACAGCTCTATATATACCCACCGTTGTATTAAAACATTTTAAATATACATCTAGAATGTTCAAATGAGCTACATCACTCCTATTTTACAATGCCCTTTCAAGGGTCTTTAACAACCCTATATATACAGTTGAATTGATGAAAATTCTTCAATATCTTTGAAAACCTTCAATATCTTTGAGCAGCTTGAATATCTTCGAGCCTCTATACACACTGCTTGATGTGACTTTCATCCTGTAAACAATATGAACTCAAGAAACATATCGAGACGTGAAGGTTAGAAATAACCACATCACATTGTCCTTAGAGACGGTTCGTGACGCCGTTCTAGAGACGACATAGAAACAAACATAACGATGATGCAATCACATATGCAGATGACATAGAAACAAACATAATATCAATGTAATCACATGTGCACACATATATACAAAGACGGCATATCAAAACACAATGGGGCCCCTTAGATTATTTGTATGCTTGCAAGCATAGAAAATGCATTCTATAACATAAGGTTGACGAGACGATAGATTTTCAATGACTGACGAAAAGATAGAGTTTCATAGCCATACGAGACCATAGATGTTCAGTTGCCAAATGAGGCAATAGATTTTTAGCTATGCTGATCCGTCAGCATCAATCTTTTACGAGATGAAAAAACTTCAATATAGCCATAACATAAGTCATCTTGCCATGTCGAAAGGCTTCATGTTAGTCATAACACACGGCTTTGACGAGACAAGAAGAAAATCCTTTTAGTCCAGATGAAAATGTCCAAAACCAACAGATAGAAATAGGATACGATAATAATAAACCTCCGAGAGATGTACCTTTAACTTTGTCATGTATAGTCGGATTGAACACGATGTAAATCTTAGACCTCAAGAGTAAACCTGCGAGAGATGTACCTTTAACTTTGTCATGTATTGTCGGATTGAACACGATGTAAACCTCCGACATCTAGAGTAAATTATGGTAGGGTATCACCTCTGATATCAAGAGTATATCTAGATATGACCTTCCACATCATGAGTATAGACAAAACCAGTGTTGGGTACCATGTCCAACATTAAGAGTATAGAGGGATCCTTATCACGCTTAGAGGCCTCCTCATAATTCAAAATTGTATATCTTTGAAATCCATCACCTTCTGCCAGTCATCTATCTGTCTTTCCAATTTGTTGTCAATCATAATATCTATATATTCATACTCCTTCACATGAATCCAGTTGGGGACTGCGACCATATTCTAGATGCAATATCAGTGCCATGAACCATGTTCAGTAGATTTGATGCCCTAAGAAGGAAGTTCAAGTTTATGTAAACCATAAGTAGTATGAGGAAACACGTGTTGCACTTGGTCAGGAAATGGTGAGACTTCAATCTGATTGCACCCCGCCAATTAACGTCATCAACAAAGTGAACACTTCCCAACTATCATTCTGATTTTATCTCTGTCGTCAGGCTGATGTAACCTCTATCTTCAGACACCATCCTTTAACACTGAGCAACATATCTCTCTTTTTCTTTCTCAATAAGAAATTAGATGTACGCAAAAAGAAAAAAAAAACTGTGCATAAAAGCTTCGCAGTAGGTTCAGTCGCCCACAGGAGTACGTGAAGCGAGTTAGATACAACACGAATAATAGCATAGGTTTGTGGCTGCTTGCTTTGCTGTCCAAAACGAACAGATGTTTAACTTTTTCACGGGCCTACGCTACTCAGTTTAAACTTTGCGCACACTGCTCAGTTTTCCTTGTAGTCCAGCTTCTCCTGCCCAGCAAGCCTTCAATGGATTATGCTGCATCTAATCCTGCGCTACATCATGTTCAAGGCATGACTAAAAACTCCTCATTGGCTGCACTACAAACTGGTAAAGAGAACGTCGTCCATGCCGACTGGATTAAGGTAGAATGTGTCTCGTGATGGTTCAAGGGTAAAGCGGATCTGAGCGAACTGCATGCAGAAACTGAGCGTCTAGCTATTATAAGCAGCAAATGCCATACATTTAGAGTTTGATTATGTGCACGCTACAAAGATGAGCGCCTAGCTATTATAAGCAACAAATATCGTAAATTTAGAGTTCCATTATCTTCATGGTCCTTGCCGACCGTCCAAAAGTTGGAATATAGAGTTCGATTATTAGCACGCTCCTCGCAGCCCATCCAAAAGCTAGTAGCCAGAGGTTCATGCCGACGATGGATTGCTGCAAACTCGCTGCCATGCAAAATCTTCATACAAGCAACCATAAAATTTCAATCAAACATAAGGCTTTTACACACGCAAACGCTGCTCCTTGGCCTAGAATTTTGCAATCGCTTGCAGCCTTGCATAACCCATGCAAGCACCACAACGTATAAGTGTTTGCATGTGAGTCTTGCAATCGCAGATGCATCCAAAACACCAGCTCTGTTTTTCTCGAAATCATTAACTCAACAAGAAATAAACACGAATACAAGGCTTCTCGAATTAGCTTAAGAAAAGAAAAAAAAACACCAGAAAATTTTAGTTATCTTTCATATCTATGCTCTCCATAGCTCTGATACCATGTTGAGAAGAACCGAGACGAGGAAGACTGAGACTGAGAGATGAGAGAGCGAGAGATGACAACTCAAGAATTGCAAATCCCAAAGTGTGTCTACTGATCACACAAGATGCGTTTATATAGAGGGGACCAGGGTGCTATATATAGAGATACTATATATAGCTCAACATCAAGGTACAAAACAGATTTCTACTTTTATTCAAAAGGTGAAGTATATGTCAAGGTTCATTCCCTTGTCCTCTCAACTTCTCTATCCTCTTGAAAAATGAATGTGAAGAGGTTCTTCAAGGTATCAAAGAGGTTCTTGGTTCTCCTCTTGCTATGCAAGCTCCTTATTGGGATAAGGAGTTTTATGTGAATCCATCAGCAGGTGAGGATGTAATTGGAGCTATGCTTCTTCAAAGAGGTAACAACTCCCACTACATGAAGCCTATTTATTGTGCTAGGAGGGTGAATCTATAAGCGGAAAGAGTCTATACTGAGGTGGACCTGATCATGGTGAGTGTGATTAATGAATGGACAAGGTTTAATCACTACCTTCTCCCTAAACCATTCACATTCCTCACTAGTTACACTTTTCTACCTCAATTGATGAGAATAGTCCTACTTTGTCAAAGAGGCTCATGAAGTGCATTGTGGAGTTTCAGGAATTCCAATTATCGTTTCTTGTTGAAGAGATTACAAGGGCTACATTGGATGATTTGCTTACTTATAAGGAAAGCCCTCTTCTTCTTAAGGAGGACACGGTGAAGAAGCAACACATGGAAACTCCTATCATAGACAATGCCTATCTCTTTTTTTTTTATGGCTCTTACAGAAAAGCACATGGTGAAGCTTTAGGAGATGTTGTAATTTATGATCCTCAAGGTGCTTTGGTAACTAAAAGGAGTTTGAAGTTTACGGCACAAAAAAGCAACAATGAAGCCAAGTATGCTACTTTGGAGAAAGGGCTCAACCTCTAGCTTGAGCTTGGCATCCATCATGTGAGGGTAAGAGGTGATGCACTTTTGCTGGCTAAGAAAGTTACTTCCGGTGTGGAAAAGTAAGAATCCAAGACTGAAAAATATGTGTTTTCAAGTGAAGAATTTGCATAAGCATTTTGAAGCTTGGAATTTAAGGCATGTGGACAGGTCCCAAAATGAAGAAGCACATGGTGCAACGCAAGCTTCAATTGGACAATTGTATGTGATAAGAGATGATTCTCCTCTTTATTTGAAAAGGGAATCTTTAGAGAGAGAGAGAGAGAGAAGAAGGGTTTCTACAAATAGGTATGCTTCCATCAAAGTTGGAGAAGTAAAAAAAGTTTGCCTTTCTACGCCGTTCCAAAAGGTATGTGCTATTTGGTAATGCCTTATATATGAAGGGAGTTGATCTTGTGATGACAAAAGTTCCTTGGAAAGAACAATCTATTACCACTTGTAAAGAAGACATATGAAATGTGGAGGAGAAAGATGTTATAGCATGAAAGCAAAGTATCAATTGTACAATCTCGACCTCAACCTATAATATAAACGAATTCCAATATTCTATGTCCAACCAATAGCTTAGGTAAAATCAATACCATATTTGGTCCCTCTTTATATCTATAGTTTCTCGCATTTTATCCTACTAGGTTATTTTTCAATTCATGTATTATCTATGATCATGTTCTATTTTCAACTATCATATCTCTTAGAAAAGTCACTAAACTACAATACATTTTTTAGAAAGAAAAGTAAAATCAACTAGTCAAACTTACATGCTCAGGTAAATTGTTGTTTTTATGTAGATATATTTACGTCATGTACCTATATTGTGTTGTATACAAACATAGGCATAGGTTTGGGATGTATATTACAATGCAAGAGTATACAACTACATCATATTCAAAAATGTACATACGTACGTACATATTGTTGAGCTATATATAGAGACATGTTGAGAAGAACCGAGACGAGGAAGACTGAGACTGAGAGATGAGAGAGCGAGAGACGACAACTCGAGAATTGCAAACCCCAAAGTGTGTCTACTGATCACACAAGATGCGTTTATGTACATATATAGTATCTCTATATATAGCTCAACACTTGATATATGGGAGGAGCACCAAAGCCTTCACTTTGTCAAGATCCACTTCAATACCTGTTGACCGCTGGGTCAACAACACAACATAACTCAAGTTTCGTACCAAAGTCGTATCTTTTGCGAGCTATGAAATGCTGCGGATTATGGCTATAAATGTCATTTATAATTAGTAGTTATTCTAGTTTCAGAAGCCGGGATGCAATGGCACTTCCAGATTGTAAATACAAAGCCATTTGACCCTTTCAACCCCATTTTTGGTTAAACCTAAGGTAGCCTTAGTATATAAGGTACCTAGGTCATTTTGTAAAGAAGACTTTTATCATAATCAAACTTGAGCACTGCCATCTACTGTGTGTGAGAGAGAAAGAGAGTGAGTGTGAGCTTCATCCTCTCGCTACGCCCCGCTCGCTCAACACATTGGAGATCCGACTGCACCATTGTTGTATGCTCGAGGAGAGCTATGCGACAACGCCAAGAATTCCACGCGAGACGAAGCGCACACGCCGACGCATCTACGATCTATTTGTGGCCGTAAGTGTATCAAACGATGTCTGTTTTCTGCGTGCTAGTAGTCTATAGAATCGTGGCGACATAAGCTACGCATACGTACTCATAAATTTCAGTTTCTGGCACTTTCAAAATTTGCTCTGTCATCCTACGCGTTTTCCGCAGACGGGTTTAGAGTGAGGGTTTTGAGTGTAGAAGCTTAGGGACAGGTGTATCCTAGTGAGGGGATGGTGTTCCTTAAGTTTTGTATGAATCTGGCATGATTAGGTGAGTTACCTTCCGTATGTGTGTATGTGTCTAGGTGGTGTAGTTGAGAGCAGTGAGGATCTGGATTGTGGTTTAGTTGGCCTTCCAGAGTGTTGTATGTGTAGGATGGTCTCAACTTGACAAGCTAAAGAGATTTCCTCCGTGTGCCTATCGTGTCATCTGTGTCCTCGATTGACATTATGTTGATCTAGGTAGTGTTTGCATGCACTTCATGCGTGTGTGAGACTTCCCATCCAACATTGGCACCACTGCCGGGGACACAAGGACCTAATTAGGTTTCCTACTAACACTCGTGTGATGGTTTCTTGATTTAGTTTCGGCTAAAGAAAGCGTTTTTCTTAAGTGGATCCGGAAGAGGATATTCCGCGACCAAGTGGATAGCCAGGAAGCGTGTGTCTTGCCGAGGGTCTGCGACTATATAGATTTAGTTAGGATGTGTGGATTAGAGTAGTTGTTGGTGGTCGAGTGATTTGTAATGTGATAAAAGCGTTTACTAGTTCGTGTGTGGCAGTGAAGCGTTTTTCTACTCATAGATGCAAAACCCCATATGATTTGTAGGAGTAGCTTTAGGTAAGTGATCCGATTCTGATCTAGAGCTATTCATCACTGAATTAGCTGCTAAAGTACTTGATTGCATTTGAAATCACGGAAAAGTGTGCTTTTGAGGGTAAAAATGCATTAAACAAGCTTTTGTGGATATCTTTGTATGACTCACTAATGCTATGCATATAAAAGGGCATTTGCAAGGGTTCTGTGAAGAAAACCTGCAATTCTGTAAACATAGACATCCTACGCGTAGGATGTCTCAAGAGGGTTCTGGAGACCAAATTTTGAAATTCTGAGTTGACCAGTGCATTCAGAGGGTACGTTTTACCCTATTTTCACCTGGAAAGTGGAAATTTGACCAAATTTTGACAGATCAAAGCCAAAAGACGAGAATTTCCAGACATCCTACCCAAATTGTGTCCAAGGCCTAATTTTGAGACCAAACCATAGGATGACTCCATAGGCATGTTCTAAATGTTGTATTGAGTGACTGAAAGGGGTTTCACCTCATTTGGGTGAGAAAGTTGGGTTCAAAGCGGACTTTAACACTTTTGACTGAAAAAGGCAAGAACAGCTAAAATTTGGGTCTTTTGAGATCCAAACTCAAATCTAAGCATACCACTGGGTTACTGACATCAAGGGGAAGCTGTGGGACAAGTCTTGGGTCAAACAGGCCAAAGAGACATCCTATGCGTAGGATGTCATATGTGTGATTTTGCACTCCAAACTTAATTTTGAGCATACCACTGTGATCAGCACCATAAGGAGAGTGTGTGGTTCAAATTTGGGGCAATTCTGAGAAGTTAGACATCCTACGCGTAGGATTTCTAAGGCATAATTCTGAAACCAAAGTTCTATTGTGACCATACTATGCTGTTGTATAGCCTTAGGCAAGCCTCCTAGTAAAATTTAGTCCAATTGGAGTTGATTTGACTTGGGAATTCATCAAAACAGGCATCAGGCTTCTGGAGCAGATTCTTGATCATTTGACCAACCTATAGGTGTCAGAATCAAAAAGTAAAAATAGCTGTGAGTTAAGCACATCAAGGGGAAGCTACAGTGCAAGTTTGAGCTGAAATAGAGCAAAAATACATCCTACGCGTAGGATGTCTCAAGCTTATTTTAGGACTACAAACCAACCTATGAGCACACCACTGTGATTAGCACATCAAGGAGACGCTGGGGTGAAAATTTCAAGTCATTCTGAACAAAAAGACATCCTACGCATAGGATGTCTCAAGGCCATTTTTAGGTCCAATTGAAATTCTAAGCATACCATTGTGTTGTTGGACTCAAGGGGAGTCTCTGGTAAGGTCTGATTCGGGAGAGCCGAAGTGGTGTGAAATTGAGAGAAAATGGACGAACCATACGGGGGAAGAGTGGGTACTACCCTTCGGAGCAACAAAATGTGAGAGAAACACATGGAGTGGTGAGGCCAGTACAACCTCCACCTCTTGGGTTTCAGTCAAAAGAAAGAAGGTATGAAATGGACGAAAGGACATTGCGATTCATTGCAAATAGCAGCTTATGTAGGTCAAATCTTGCTTATAGCCAAGTGGAAATGCTAAAAGAATCTCCTCAACCAGAGACAGATTGTCACAAAAGTCGTGACAACCACTTGGTCAAACAATGTCCTCATACGGAGATCATTGAAGTAAATGCTTATTGTCTTGAGTGTGGCATCACTCACTTGATCCCCGATTGCCCGAAAAAACCAAACCAGATTTTTAGGTCCAATTGAAATTCTAAGCATACCATTGTGTTGTTGGACTCAAGGGGAGTCTCTGGACCAAATTTTGTTAAATTCTGAGCATATAGACATCCTACGCGTAGGATGTCTCTAGGCCAGTTTTAGGGTCCAACTATACTTTTGACCATACAGAAGTGTTCACAAAGTCACAAAGATCCCAAATGTTCTTTCAAAATTGAATTTGGACTCATTTTGACCAGTCTAAACTGCATTTCACTATTTTGGCCATAACTTTCACAAACGGTATCGGATCGAAAAAGTTTTTATATCAAAACGTAGCCTGAGAGCGGCTGTACAGATCTTAGAGAAAAACTTGAACTAAATGTATGCCGACAGCAACCATTTAGTTCAACTTTGAAAAAAAACATCGTTTGAGGCCTCAAAATTCATCCGGAAGTCGGGGGTGTCTAAAAGCGACAATTTGCAAGAATTGTGATGAAACGGTTGCGGTTTTGGACATAGTTTCGACTTTTTCCTAACCAAAGCACTTGAACACAATGGAGTAAGTCTACTTAAGCCAAGAAAAATCTCTTAAGCCCAAAAATCATGTCTACCCTAGATTCAAACGCAGCTTACACAAGCTTGGAGATCCCGACGATAGAGGAATATCCTCCCACAATGGATCTTCCAAACTTGCAATTGATAAAGACCCATCTTGTTGAGAGAGTTTGGATGATTGGTCATGAGAGTGAAGGAATATATAGATACATTGAAAACAATGAGGTCAATCTTTATAGGTGCTCAGATCCATACCTAGAAGAGATAACGGATTACAAGCTCTTATATGTCTACACATATGGAGTCGATTGTCAATGGAGATCTATAGTTGTCGACAAGTATGGACGAGAATACAGAGTTGTAGAAAGCACAAATCCACAGACTGTACTAGAAAGAGGTGGATATTTGGTCAATGAAGGACCACAACTGCCTCCACCAAACACGAGAATTCTTATAGGAGTTCCTAGAAGAGAGCCACCAGGATTCCCTTCAAGAGCGATAACGAGAGAAGGATTGGGAGAGTCGCTAGTTAGACTTGTAGACAATCGACGAGTTAGACCATCCCAAGTCCAGAAATGGGTAAACAAAAAATACTCTAGAGATAAAGATCCAAGAGATCACGTAACATCTTTTAGAAGAGTGATTACAGCAGAAGAAGTTTCAGATTTTGCGACACAGTTTGCAGGATTTGGATTGACTCTAGAAGATGATGCAGCTACTTGGTTCAACTCGGTGGAAATATGGGATTTTGAGACCCTAGATGAGCTGTTTGAGGAGTTTATTGAAGAATTCTCGCCAAATGGAATTGCTCACAACACGGTCTCACAAATCCATAGATTCAAACAGAAAGAGGATGAATCAGTACGCAAAGCATCATTACGGCTCAAGAGATATGTTAAGCTCTGTCCGAGAGCGGAATTACCTACGCAAGCACGATTGATGCTGATCTTTATCCAGGGAATGAGACATGCGGGCCTTCAAAAGGATCTGCATATGATAAGGAGGATGACGCTAAACGAGTTGATCAAAGAAGCTCTTTATCTAGTGGATAACCTTGAGGCATACAAAGAAAAGGACTTAAAGAGTCAAGGAGATGACACATCCTCTCAGCACAGTGTTTCACAGATAAGTGAGTCCATTGCCAAGCCAACGGCACCTATTGATCAAGAAAATCTTATCGATGACTTGGTCAAGAGGTTGATTCCTCTTGTAAGGTCTGATTCGGGAGAGCCGAAGTGGTGTGAAATTGAGAGAAAATGGACGAACCATACGGGGGAAGAGTGGGTACTACCCTTCGGAGCAACAAAATGTGAGAGAAACACATGGAGTGGTGAGGCCAGTACAACCTCCACCTCTTGGGTTTCAGTCAAAAGAAAGAAGGTATGAAATGGACGAAAGGACATTGCGATTCATTGCAAATAGCAGCTTATCTAGGTCAAATCTTGCTTATAGCCAAGTGGAAATGCTAAAAGAATCTCCTCAACCAGAGACAGATTGTCACAAAAGTCGTGACAACCACTTGGTCAAACAATGTCCTCATACGGAGATCATTGAAGTAAATGCTTATTGTCTTGAGTGTGGCATCACTCACTTGATCCCCGATTGCCTGAAAAAACCAAACAAGATTAGGAAAATCACGACAAATGTATTAGGGCTTGTTCAGCTACCTAGTAGCTCAGAAAATGAAAATGTCGTACCAGTTCAAGTGGTTACGAGAGCACAAGCCCACAAGAAAGCTGATGAGAATCCAGAGACAAAGAACACGGAAAGTGACACGAGTCCAAAGACAGATGATGGACCAAAGACAGACGCAACTAGTCAGAAAACCAAGAGCAAACGAAATAGTTGGAAAGCTAGAAAGACTAGGATAAAAGCACGCAGGGAACGAGAGCAAAAATCCCTAGATGAGAAGCTTACCGAAGCTGAGAAGAAGATAAAACAACATGAGGAAAAGGAGGCACCTTCTCTTACACAGATGGTTAAACCTCTAGAAGAACCATCCACGGATGACAAACCGAGAAGTGCTAGTTCAGGAGGATTTGTGTTGGTAGAGAAGGTTAATGAGACATTAGATGCCCTCTTAAAAGCCTATGATGCAAGGCTCAAAAACAATCAAACCCAAGAACAGAGGTGGATGACATATCCCTATGCGGAATTAGAAAAGCAAAGGTTGAAAATGTGCAGGAAAATGATTCAAATAGCCCAATCTTTACTAGAACCACCAGTTGCAAAACCTAAGGATGTGATCCGCGTCATGCCTACACAAGTAATTCCACCAAACCAGGAACTAAAAGACCAAATTTTGTTAAATTCTGAGCATATAGACATCCTACACGTAGGATGTCTCTAGGCCAGTTTTAGGGTCCAACTATACTTTTGACCATACAGAAGTGTTCATAGAGTCACAAAGATCCCAAATCTTCTTTCAAAATTGAATTTGGACTCATTTTGACTAGTCTAAACTGCATTTCACTATTTTGGCCATAACTTTCACAAACGGTATCGGATCGGAAAAGTTTTTATATCAAAACGTAGCCTGAGAGCGGCTGTACAGATCTTAGAGAAAAACTTGAACTAAATGTATGCCGACAGCAACCATTTAGTTCAACTTTGAAAAAAAAACATCGTTTGAGGCCTCAAAATTCATCCGGAAGTCGGGGGTGTCTAAAAGCGACAATTTGCAAGAATTGTGACGAAACGGTTGCGGTTTTGGACATAGTTTCGACTTTTTCCTAACCAAAGCACTTGAACACAATGGAGTAAGTCTACTTAAGCCAAGAAAAATCTCTTAAGCCCAGAAATCAT
Organism: Adiantum capillus-veneris; assembly: GCF_014529385.1. NCBI lineage: Eukaryota > Viridiplantae > Streptophyta > Polypodiopsida > Polypodiales > Pteridaceae > Adiantum > Adiantum capillus-veneris. Next base: position 39,599,061 of record NC_140958.1, read on the forward strand.
GTCTACCCTAGATTCAAACGCAGCTTACACAAGCTTGGAGATCCCGACGATAGAGGAATATCCTCCCACAATGGATCTTCCAAACTTGCAATTGATAAAGACCCATCTTGTTGAGAGAGTTTGGATGATTGGTCATGAGAGTGAAGGAATATATAGATACATTGACAACAATGATGTCAATCTTTATAGGTGCTCAGATCCATACCTAGAAGAGATAACGGATTACAAGCTCTTATATGTCTACACATATGGAGTCGACTGTCAATGGAGATCTATAGTTGTCGACAAGTATGGACGAGAATACAGAGTTGTAGAAAGCACAAATCCACAGACTGTACTAGAAAGAGGTGGATATTTGGTCAATGAAGGACCACAACTGCCTCCACCAAACACGAGAATTCTTATAGGAGTTCCTAGAAGAGAGCCACCAGGATTCCCTTCAAGAGCGATAACGAGAGAAGGATTGGGAGAGTCGCTGGTTAGACTTGTAGACAATCGACGAGTTAGACCATCCCAAGTCCAGAAATGGGTAAACAAAAAATACTCTGGAGATAAAGATCCGAGAGATCCCGTAACAGCTTTTAGAAGAGTGATTAGAGCAGAAGAAGTTTCAGATTTTGCGACACAGTTTGCAGGATTTGGATTGACTCTAGAAGATGATGCAGCTACTTGGTTCAACTCGGTGGAAATATGGGATTTTGAGACCCTAGATGAGCTGTTTGAGGAGTTTATTGAAGAATTCTCGCCAAATGGAATTGCTCACAACACGGTCTCACAAATCCATAGATTCAAACAGAAAGAGGATGAATCAGTACGCAAAGCATCATTACGGCTCAAGAGATATGTTAAGCTCTGTCCGAGAGCGGAATTACCTACGCAAGCACGATTGATGCTGATCTTTATCCAGGGAATGAGACATGCGGGCCTTCAAAAGGATCTGCATATGATAAGGAGGATGACGCTAAACGAGTTGATCAAAGAAGCTCTTTATCTAGTGGATAACCTTGAGGCATACAAAGAAAAGGACTTAAAGAGTCAAGGAGATGACACATCCTCTCAGCACAGTGTTTCACAGATAAGTGAGTCCATTGCCAAGCCAACGGCACCTATTGATCAAGAAAATCTTATCGATGACTTGGTCAAGAGGTTGATTCCTCTTGTAAGGTCTGATTCGGGAGAGCCGAAGTGGTGTGAAATTGAGAGAAAATGGACGAACCATACGGGGGAAGAGTGCTATTATAGCATGGAAAATGCTAGGGAGAGGTATGTACAACCTGTTCCAGAAGCACCTACTCCACCTAGATACATTACGGGGAATGCGCCAGGACCAATAGGAGTTTTAAGGCCACAGCTTGTCTTAGGGCAACAACCTCCGCTGCCAGGTGCTAGAATGCCGGTAGACATGAGATACATGCCAATGATGGAAGCATCAAATAAACCAACGCCAGTACTAGCTACAATGTGGTATAGCAACCAAAGTGGGTACTACCCTTCGGAGCAACAAAATGTGAGAGAAACACATGGAGTGGTGAGGGCAGTACAACCTCCACCTCTTGGGTTTCAGTCAAAAGAAAGAAGGTATGAAATGGACGAAAGGACATTGCGATTCATTGCAAATAGCAGCTTATCTAGGTCAAATCTTGCTTATAGCCAAGTGGAAATGCTAAAAGAATCTCCTCAACCAGAGACAGATTGTCACAAAAGTCGTGACAACCACTTGGTCAAACAATGTCCTCATACGGAGATCATTGAAGTAAATGCTTATTGTCTTGAGTGTGGCATCACTCACTTGATCCCCGATTGCCCGAAAAAACCAAACCAGATTAGGAAAATCACGACAAATGTTCTAGGGCTTGTTCATCTACCTAGTAGCTCAGAAAATGAAAATGTCGTACCAGTTCAAGTGGTTACGAGAGCACAAGCCCACAAGAAAGCTGATGAGAATCCAGAGACAAAGAACACGGAAAGTGACACGAGTCCAAAGACAGATGATGGACCAAAGACAGACGCAACTAGTCAGAAAACCAAGAGCAAACGAAATAGTTGGAAAGCTAGAAAGACTAGGATAAAAGCACGCAGGGAACAAGAGCAAAAATCCCTAGATGAGAAGCTTACCGAAGCTGAGAAGAAGATAAAACAACATGAGGAAAAGGAGGCACCTTCTCTTACACAGATGGTTAAACCTCTAGAAGAACCATCCACGGATGACAAACCGAGAAGTGCTAGTTCAGGAGGATTTGTGTTGGTAGAGAAGGTTAATGAGACATTAGATGCCCTCTTAAAAGCCTATGATGCAAGGCTCAAAAACAATCAAACCCAAGAACAGAGGTGGATGACATATCCCTATGCGGAATTAGAAAAGCAAAGGTTGAAAATGTGCAGGAAAATGATTCAAACAACCCAATCTTTACTAGAACCACCAGTTGCAAAACCTAAGGATGTGATCCGCGTCATGCCTACACAAGTAATTCCACCAAACCAGGAACTAAAAGAGCCAGATTCAAGTCATAAGCACAGAGAAAACCTCAAAGACCCAACATTAGAACTAAGGATAGTACTGAATACCACGGATAACTCTTCCGAGGGATTTCACCAAGCTATACCTGAGGATTGTAAAGAGATAGATGGTCTTGACGAATTGTGGAAACAAGTCAGAGAGGCCAATGAAGCCGATGACCTAAGAAGACAAGTAGACAAGACTGGTGATGAACGAGCAGTGTTTCTACCACCAATAGAGGAATTTGAGACTGGATCTCAAATGAATCTAGACGTGAGATCGTGTTGCGGCGACAAAGGATCTGTACAATCTATGGATAGTCAACCCCATTCGCTAAGAACACTACCGTCCTACATGGGAGAGTACGAGACCAAGTCAGATGTGGTTGCAGTCCCATCACAGAGACTGTCTCCCAACCAGGCCATCGATTCAAAGGGGCTAGTAGATATTCTATCTACCCCAGTCACCTGTACAATAATGTTAGCCGAGTTTCTCAGAATAAGACCAAATATGTGGGCTAATGTGGATAAATGTCTAGAGAAATTTGGTGTAAAAACCCCAATGACTCAAATCAAGGAAGGCATCAAAGAGCTTGAAATGCCTCAACTAAATACTAGGCCAGTTCCATTAAACAAGGTAGGCAAGTATTACGAGGGAGAAGATGGAAACACCACCCTTCGTGTGGAATTCAATGGTGTAAAAACCATGGCAATCCTTGACAGTGGAGCTGGTGTGGCTATTGCAACCAAAGAGGTTTGGAAAAAATGGGGAAAACCTGCCTTCAGATCCACACGAATGACCCTGCATCTTGCAGACGGACACAAGGAAAAGCCCCTAGGACTGCTAGAAAAAGTACTTGTTACTTCTTGTGGCATTGAATATGAACACACTTTTGCTGTTGTTGACTTTGGCAAGAAGAACAACTATGAAATCATTCTGGGAAGACCATTCATGCGACAATTGAAAATGGTCCAAGATTGGGGTTATGACCATATATACCTGAGACATATGGAAACCATAACAAAGATAAACTTGAGGGACCATAGCTATAGGGATGTGACGAGAACACCGGTAGAGGAGTTTGATTCCGCCACAGTTGCAGGATCATAACTTCCAGCTTGGTTAGGTAAGCCTAAAGAACTGTGGATGTGTGGAGCTTCACAATGTGGTAGCTTGAAACGTGAGGAATGTATCCTAGAGCGGGTTATAGAAGATATGGACTATATCCCAGAACCATTTCCTGAAGAAGAGTTAGAGCCTTTTGGATGGGAACACATCTTGGCTACTCTGGACGTGTGTGCCGTGGAGGATGCTCCCACAACAAAGTTTTGTGATGAAAATGGCTATGATGTCGTTCCTTATTTTGCAGTGAGTGTAATCCAGGAAAACGAAGTGAATGAAACATCAACAAGCTCTCGACATAAGGAGCAAATAAAGAAATGTGGAGAATCAAAAGATGAAGAAGAAGACGAGTTCTATGACTCTGTAGAACACTTCGAGCTTCAAGAAGATCAACGACCAGGGAATCAAGGTCATCGCTACATGAATAAAGTGCATCAAAAGTGGATTTCGAAGTCCTCGGTGAAGACACAGCCACCACAAGCATGCTCATACATGGCTCCTAATAAGGATGAAAAGAATCAGCTAGGAGGAATACGACCAGAGCAACGAGCTAACAATGCTCTAATCAATGGGCTAGAAAAGTCCTCCAAGAAACTACCACCCATGAGCAAACAGACGGTAACTTTCCACTACCAACCAAAAAATCAAGGGAAAGTACAAGAAGTCAACCTTGCTGAGGATAGTAGCGATAGTGATGAATCTTACGACATCCCCTATCGTCAACTCAGGCCATCACTATCACCAACCCCTTCAGCAACAACAACCATGACAGGTCAAAAGAACAGGACAACAAGTCAAAGCCAAAAATCTCGACAAGTCTGGATACCAAAAAGCCAGATCAGCCAAAAACAGATATGGATCAAGAAGACAAAGATCTCTAATGACAAATCACAAGATCCAACACCAAAACAAAAAAAAGGAAGCGTGCACGAACGGGTAACAATATCACAAAGTCGCAAGCTTTCACAACTCAGGTTTGGGATCCAAAGAAGTTGATTCAAGCACAAAAAAAACAGGAATTCATTTGGATTCCCAAACAACCACAGTATCAACTTTCAAAGCCTAAATCCCGTCCCCAACCAAGCGTACAAGGGCTGAAGCAAAGACCACTGTCGACTCACACAACAAAAAGGTGGATCCCAAAGAAGTCTCTTCAAACAAAAACAAAGCATGGGCAAGTATGGGTTCCCAAACGAGAGCCAGCAACAAAACAACCAATAATCGCAAAGAAATGGGTCCCAAAGAAGAACAACAAAACTGTTGTCAGTGCATCGCCGCTTGAATTCTTACAATTCTTCCTACAATTACAGTACAGTTAGAAGAGAGCAAGTCGCTTCAATCAAGCAACGATAAAGGAGCTTCAAAGACCATTACATTGCTTAGAATAGGAAGCCTCGCCAACAAATGCCAATAAGCAAATTGCTTATACCCACATCTTGCACAGCATAAATCTTTTCCATGCATTGACTGTGTATGCATAATAGGGCTACATTACAAGGCCTGCATAGGCACAACTTTTAATTACCCAAGCACAACACATACCCTTTGCGATACCCTGTCGTAAAGGATGACTCCAAATAGGAAGGGGGGAAGCATTCTGAATGCGGACCTAACATTATGACTATTAGAGGGCAATGTTTTGTGAGATGCACTGAATTTTTGCGTTTTATTGTGATAATTTTTTGACGAAATTAGAGTATATGCCCTCATAGTAGTGTTACAGAGGACTATGGGGACAAAATCCATATATGAGCCCCTAGGGACATGTGTATAGTGTACATAGCATTTAGATTTCTATTTGAATGATTTTTCTTTTGTTGAGTTGTTTTAAGATTTTCTTTGTTTATTATTAAGAAAAAAATAAAGAATCCATAATCCACATGAAGAAAAGACTGACGAGAGGCCTGAGCACTACAAAGAGAAGAAGGTACAGGAAAATGATGAAACTTCAAGAAGTATGTCTCAGCAGCCACTACAACAGCCAAAGAACTTGTCACAAAGCAGTGTCAACATGCAGTCGACAAGTCATACAAGTCAGAGTCGAGTAGCTAAACCACAAAATGAGTGAGGTGTTAGTCCCAAAGCTTCAAGTAATATTCTCTATATTCTAAGTGTCTTAGCTATTCTAGGTACTGCTCAAGCTGGAAGAGTTGAGCATATTTACGTTGTGTCGCTCATGCTGGTATAGGTGAGCAAAAGAGTCGAAGTCTAAGTACTTAAGTCTGGTGAAGTGAAGGAGAAAGTCCAAAAGACACGCAGGTACTGAGCACAGTGAGATAGGAGTGGAGAATCTTCAACATCGACAACCCTTCTTGGAAAGGTGGAAGCTATTGAGACATCTTTTGATGTCACATGTGCTACATTTATTCCTCGAACGCCCATCATCTCCTTCTTTCATATTGCATGATTTTGATGACAAATTTCTCATATGCATATAGAGTGTCCCATAATTGGCACTTGCATCAGGCACTCTTTCCGTGTTTCACCCAAGCACTCACCTTTCATGAACATGTACTTCACGTTCAACTGCTCAACTCCAAGAAGAGCGTATACCAAAGGCATTTTTTTCCCACCGGGTTTTTTCCCTTTGGTCATCCAGGTTTTAGCACCAATTTCAGATCATAGCATATTTCTCCTCAATGGCGAGTCGAAGAATGGCCTATAATGACAAAGCTGCAGACAACACTCACAACATGATTGCACAGGAACAAAGAAGTCCCCGATGAAGAAGAGAAGACATAAAATTAATCAGAGGATCTCAAAAGATAAATGGTTACGATGATAGATGTCCGCTCTACTGGATCATAGTTCTTGTTGTGGTTCGACAAAGTTACAAGCAGTGCAACAGATGAAGCCAAAACAACAGCAAAATGTTGACCGTTGGGTCAACAACACAACATAACTCAAGAACCAAGAAGTCCTCAATGACAAAGAGCAGACATAAGAGTAATCACAAGACAAAATCCTTACAAAGTTGTCATTGGCTCACAAGATCAGAAAGCCAATCACTCAATTCTACAGATTGTAGAAGTTGTTTCTGAGAATCACAAATACTCCGAATTGATAGATTTGCTGGAGAAAATGATGGATGGAGCAAATGATAAGAGTCAAGTTAAACGACATTGGATTCTTTTTGAATTTAGATATGGTAGACCTATAATGACAGAAACAGATGCTGCAGCTCGGAGCGTGGATGTGAAAGACATAAAGTTCGTCATCAATTATGATTTTCCTAAATCATGTGAAGAATATGTACATCGAATTGGACGAACTAGAAAAGCTACTCCAAAGGCTATAGTCTATACTTTCTTTCCAACAACAAAACGACAACAAAGACCACATCGCCATCGACAATCAGGTCATGTCGGGGACGACATGAACGCGGAAGGGGGGAATGTTGACCGTTGGGTCAACAGCACAACATAACTCAAGTTTCGTACCAAAGTCGTATCTTTTGCGAGTTATGAAATGCTGCGGATTATGGCTATAAATGTCATTTGTAATTAGTAGTTATTCTAGTTTCAGAAGCCGGGGTGCAATGGCACTTCCAGATTGTAAATACAAAGACATTTGACCCTTTCAACCCCATTTTTGGTTAAACATAAGGTAGCCTTAGTATATAAGGTACCTAGGTCAATTTGTAAAGAAGACTTTTATCATAATCAAACTTGAGCGCTGCCGTTTACTCTGTGTGAGAGAGAAAGAGAGTGAGTGTGAGCTTCATCCTCTCGCTACGCCCCGCTCGCTCAACACATTGGAGATCCGACTGCACCATTGTTGTATGCTCGAGGAGAGCTATGCGACAACGCCAAGCATTCCACGCGAGACGAAGCGCACACGCCGACGCATCTACGATCTATTTGTGGCCGTAAGTGTATCAAACGATGTCTGTTTTCTGCGTGCTAGTAGTCTATAGAATCGTGGCGACATAAGCTACGCATAGGTACTCATAAATTTCAGTTTCGGGAACTTTCAAAATTCTACTCTGTCATCCTACGCGTTTTCCGCAGACGGGTTTAGAGTGAGGGTTTTGAGTGTAGAAGCTTAGGGATAGGTGTATCCTAGTGAGGGGATGGTGTTCCTTATGTTTCGTATGAATCTGGCTTGACTAGGTGAGTTACCTTCCGTATGTGTGTATGTGGCTAGGTGGTGTAGTTGAGAGCAGTGAGGATCTGGATTATGGTTTAGTTGGCCTTCCAGAGTGTTGTATGTGTAGGATGGTCTCAGCTTGACAAGCTAAAGATATTTCCTCCGTGTGCTTATCGTGCCATCTGTTTCCTCGATTGACATTATGTTGATCTAGGTAGTGTTTGCATGCACTTCATGGGTGTGTGAGACTTCCCGTCCAACAATCCCATTCTCTAAGACCATATGTCCCAAAAACTTCACTCTTGGTTAAGCAAGATGGCACTTCGTTGGGTTGAGTTGACCTCCACTTTAACTATATTGCTTCAATGCCTTTCCAAGATTTGCACAATGATCCTTCCTGGAGATTATTGGTGCGCTTCTGGTACCACGCACAACCATTCATAAGATCAAAAGGAAGTACACAATAACAAAATTATCCCCGTGGTATGATAATTGTGGTCTTCTTTCAATGTTCTAAAGCCAAGGTGAGCTGAAAATATCTAGAGAATCCATCACATACAATAGAATAAAGTATGTCATCTATGAAAGGAAGAGGGTATGGATCCCTCTTCATGGCTGCATTTAGAGCCTTAAAATCAACACATATTCTCCACTTTCCATCCTTCTTGGGTGTAACAACAACCGGACCCACCCATTCTACAGTACTCATAGGACATATGAAACCTGCTTTGAGAAGCTTATCTACCTCTTCCTTTAAATCACTAAGTTGTATCTGTCCCATTCTCCTTAGCTTTTGAAGTACAGACTGAGCTCCTTACTTGATTGTAATGTGAATTTTCTCTCCCTTGAATACCCTAATTTACTCATAAGAAGTGATGAATAAATGGAAACATTGTTGTATCATATGTAGGTACTCACCCTTCTCATGACTAGTCAAGTCGGGAGACAACATACCTTGTAACAGCTCCTATTTGACATTAGGTTGAACTTTGGGTTGCATGAGCTCTTCAATTTTCTCATAAGTACCATAGATACCCTCATTATCCATAAGGAAAATAAATCTTTGTTTCTCATCATGCTCTTCTTCAAGAACAAGGAGGAGTCATCTAGATCACTATTTATGCTATCTTCCACATTACTGCCATCATCCCCATTGTCTTCTTCTTCACTTGGGTACTCTTGTTCATCACTTTGCTCATCAAAATCAGTGTCCAAAGATTGCTTGATATCCATGTTAGACCTTTTCTTATCAGCACTTCTATTGTAGAGAGTGATGGTACCATGTCCCCAATCTTGTACAGCCTTGGTTGCTTGTAACCATGGTCTTCCAAGGATGATGAGGAAAGCACCAAACTCATGGGCATAACATGACAATTCACCAACACTTTAACATCAAATACATCCACCTCTAAGTCCTTTATAACTCCCAATCACCTCAGCCTTGATTGATTGGCAATATTTATGCAAGAACCTAAATTCTTCACCATCTTGAGTCCCAACTTTGATACAAAAGCTTGAGTAATAGCACATATTTGTGCACCTCCATCAATATAATCCTCTTCAACGCACTTCCTCTTATTCCATGTATCCATAGTAGGGCATATATCAGGTAGCTCTTTCAAAGACAGGACTCTCACTGACCCCCTCGGAGGCTCCTTCTTCATGGGGTTGACTACATGCTTCCATTGCATCTTTAACTTAGGACACACCTCTATGAGTTTCCCAAAGGTAACATCAGACTTTCTACCCAACAAATCAGCCCGTAGACTATAATTTGGTTTCCCTTCTCCCAAAGGAAAGTCAGATACATTGTAATGTTGCTTGGGTTTTCTCTTCTTATTCTCTTTAACTATTGCTATTTCAGCCTATTTCCTTCTTTTATGGCTGGGACTTGCATCACTCATGTCATGATCTCTTGTAACCCCCTACCTACTGGCATGACCTTAGCACCAAAATCATCCTCTTTATTCCCCAAATGGATTATGATTACCACTTTTGTTTTTCCCTTCTCTTCAATTGTCAAAACCGCTTGTCCATGATTTTCCTTTAATCTCAATACCATAATCTTGAGCTCGAGAAGGAACTTGTGAAGGAAGATGAAACATCTCACCACCCATTCTCTTTGTCTTGTCACATTGATGGCTTTTATCACCCCATTCACCATAATTGTAACATTGAAACATATCCCCTCTTCCAGCCATGCCTCTTCCTCTGCCACCTAAAAACCCCAATTGCTTCCATTCCTGCATCCATATCCATATCTTTGACCTCTTTCAGCTCGCATCATATGAACACTAATATCCTTCATAAGACCTACAACCTCTTGTATCTCCTTACAAAAAGTATTCACGTCATGAAATGATTGTTGATCATAAGTCGTTGGCAGGAGTTTTTTGGAGCAAGGTATTGCGCATATGTACATATACATGCATGGTGCATCAAATAAAGAATTGCCCATTTTTCAGAGCCAGGTGGTTACGTGGGGCCCACATGTGTATAGGTAGGACAGGGTGTACATAGTGCATCGATTTTCACTATTACCAGTACCATTGAGTTTTTTATACAATAAGGAGGAGTTGGTAGCGCGTAAAACTTCTCAAGGAAGCTATCCGCGGGCCGACGATGTGAGGTAAGCAGGTGCGTCAGATGGCATCCACTGGCCTCAGGACGTCGAATGGGGTCAATACTTGCACGCGGAGAAGTACGGACACAACGTGGGTGTTTTCTTGTGATACTTATGCAGAAAGGTCATCATGAGGACCACTTTTTGGGGCCACTTCACATGGTGGAGAGACGCATTATTTGGAAAAACTGAGTGCCATGTGTGCGGATGATGCAAAAGGTGACAACTATGCACTGTGAGGTCAGTTTTTGGCCTGTTCGGGGTCCGTTTGAGGTCATCTAAAACGCCACGGGTGCCCAACTAATAAAGTTAAGTGTGGGAACTGAAAAAACTGAGAGAAGCCCAGAAAAAACGTGGAGAAGAGAGGAGGAACAGCCGCAAGTGTGTTTTTGCGGTTTTTTGGAGCATTATTTGGGCCTAAACTGCTCATCCGAGGTCGGACCCACCCATTCTACAGTACTCATAGGACATATGAAACCTTCTTTGAGAAGCTTATCTACCTCTTCCTTTAAATCACTAAGTTGTACCTGTCCCATTCTCCTTAGCTGTTGGTGTACAGACTGAGCTCCTTACTTGATTGTAATGTGAATTTTCTCTCCCTTGAATACTCTAATTTACTCATAAGAAGTGATGAATAAATGGGAAAATTGATGTATCATATGTAGGTACTCACCCTTCTCATGACTAGTCAAGTCGGGAGACAACATACCTTGTATCAGACAACATACCTTGTATCAGCTCCTATTTGACATTAGGTTGAACTTTGGGTTGCATGAGCTCTTCAATTTTCTCATAAGTACCATAGATACCCTCATTATCCATAAGGAAAATAAATCTTTGTTTCTCATCATGCTCTTCTTCAAGAACAAGGAGGAGTCATCTAGATCACTATTTATGCTATCTTCCACATTACTTCCATCATCCCCATTGTCTTCTTCTTCACTTGGGTACTCTTGTTCATCACTTTGCTCATCAAGATCAGTGTCCAAAGATTGCTTGATATCCATGTTAAACCTTTTCTTATCAGCCCTTCTATTGTAGAGAGTGATGGTACCATGTCCCCAATCTTGTACAGCCTTGGTTGCTTGTAACCATGGTCTTCCAAGGATGAGGGGGAAAGTACCAAACTCATGGGCATACCATGACAATTGACCAGCACTTTAACATCAAATACATCCACCTCTAAGTCCTTTATAACTCCCAATCACCTCACCCTTGATTGATTGGTTATATTTATGCAAGAATCTAAATTCTTCACCATGTTGAGTCCCAGCTTTGATAAAAAAGCTTGAGTAATAGCACATATTTGTGCACCTCCATCAATATAAGCCTCTTCAATGCACTTCCTCTTATTCCATGTATCCATAGTAGGGCATATATTAGGTAGCTCTTTCAAAGACAGGACTCTCACTGACCCCCTCGGAGGCTCCTTCTTCATGGGGTTGACTACATGCTTCCATTGCATCTTTAACTTAGGACACACCTCTATGAGTTTCCCAAAGGTAACATCAGACTTTCTACCCAACAAATCAGCCCGTAGACTATAATTTGGTTTCCCTTCTCCCAAAGGAAGGTCAGATACATTGTAATGTTGCTTGGGTTTTCTCTTCTTATTCTCTTTAACTATAGCTATTTCAGCCTGCTTCCTTCTTTTATGGCTGGGACTTGCATCACTCATGTCATGATCTCTTGTAACCCCCTACCTACTGGCATGACCATAGAACCAAAATCATCCTCTTTATGTCCCAAATGGATTATGATTACCACTTTTTTTTTTTCCCTTCTCTTCAACTGTCAAAACCGCTTGTCCCTGCTTTTCCTTTAATCTCAATACCATAATCTTGAGCTTGAGAAGGAACTTGTGAAGGAAGATGAAACATCTCACCACCCATTCTCTTTGTCTTGTCACATTGATGGCTTTTATCACCCCATTCACCATAATTGTAACATTGAAACATATCCCCTCTTGCAGCCATGCCTCTTCCTCTGCCACCTAAAAACCCCAATTGCTTCCATTCCTGCATCCATATCCATATCTTTGACCTCTTTCAGCTCGCATCATATGCACACTAATATCCTTCATAAGACCTACAACCTGTTGTACCTCCTTACAAAAAGTATTCACGTCATGAAATGATTGTTGATCATAAGTCGTTGGCAGATGTTTTTTGGAGCAAGGGATTGCACATATGTACATATACATGCATGGTGCATCAACTAAAGAATTGCCCATTTTTCAGAGCCAGGTGGTTACGTGGGGCCCACATGTGTACAGGTAGGACAGAGTGTACATAGTGCATCGATTTTCAATATTACCAGTACCATTGAGTTTTTTATACAATAAGGAGCAGTTGGTTGCGCGTAAAACTTCTCAAAGAAGCTATCCGCGGGCCGACGACATGAGGTAAGCAAGTGTGTCAGATGGCATCCAGTGGCCTCAGGACGTCGAATGGGGTCAATACTTGCACGCGGAGAAGTACGGACACAACGTGGGTGTTTTCTTGTGATACTTATGCAGAAAGGTCATCATGAGGACCACTTTTTGGGGCCACTTCACATGGTGGAGAGACGCATTATTTGGAAAAACTGAGTGCCATGTGTGCGGATGATGCAAAAAGGTGACAACTATGCACTGTGAGGTCAGTTTTTGGCCTGTTCGGGGTCCGTTTGAGGTCATCTAAAATGCCACGGGTGCCCAACTAATAAAGCTAAGTGTGGGAACTGAAAAAACTGAGAGAAGACCAGAAAAAACGTGGAGAAGAGAGGAGGAACAGCCGCAAGTGTGTTTTTGCGGTTTTTTGAGCATTATTTGGGCCTAAACTGCTCATCCGAGGTCGGACCCACCCATTCTACAGTACTCATAGGACATATGAAACCTTCTTTGAGAAGCTTATCTACCTCTTCCTTTAAATCACTAAGTTGTACCTGTCCCATTCTCCTTAGCTTTCGGTGTACAGACTAAGCTCCTTACTTGATTGTAATGTGAATTTTCTCTTCCTTGAATACTCTAATTTACTCGTAAGAAGCGATGAATAAATGGGAAAAGTGATGTATCATATGTAGGTACTCACCCTTCTCATGACTAGTCAAGTCGGGAGACAACATACCTTGTATCAGACAACATACCTTGTATCAGCTCCTATTTAACATTAGGTTGAACTTTGGGTTGCATGAGCTCTTCAGTTTTCTCATAAGTACCATAGATACCCTCATTATCCATAAGGAAAATAAATCTTTGTTTCTCATCATGCTCTTCTTCAAGAACAAGGAGGAGTCATCTAGATCACTATTTATGCTATCTTCCACATTACTGCCATCATCCCCATTGTCTTCTTCTTCACTTGGGTACTCTTGTTCATCACTTTGCTCATCAAAATCAGTGTCCAAAGATTGCTTGATATCCATGTTAAACCTTTTCTTATCATCCCTTCTATTGTAGAGAGTGATGGTACCATGTCCCCAATCTTGTACAGCCTTGGTTGCTTGTAACCATGGTCCTCCAAGGATGAGGGGGAAAGCACCAAACTCATGGGCATAACATGACAATTGACCAGCACTTTAACATCAAATACATCCACCTCTAAGTCCTTTATAACTCCCAATCACCTCACCCTTGATTGATTGGCAATATTTATGCAAGAACAAAAATTCTTCACCATGTTGAGTCCCAGCTTTGATACAAAAGCTTGAGTAATAGCACATATTTGTGCACCTCCATCAATATAAGCCTCTTCAATGCACTTCCTCTTATTCCATGTATCCACAGTAGGGCATATATCAGGTAGCTCTTTCAAAGACAGGACTCTCGCTGACCCCCTTGGAGGCTCCTTCTTCATGGGGTTGACTACATGCTTCCATTGCATCTTTAACTTAGGACACACCTCTATGAGTTTCCCAAAGGTAACATCAGACTTTCTACCCAACAAATCAGCCCGTAGACTATAATTTGGTTTCCCTTCTCCCAAAGGAAGGTCACATACATTGTAATGTTGCTTGGGTTTTCTCTTCTTCTTCTCTTTAACTATAGCTATTTCAGCCTGTTTCGTTCTTTTATGGCTGGGACTTGCATCACTCATGTCATGATCTCTTGTAACCCCCTACCTACTGGCATGACCATAGCACCAAAATCATCCTCTTTATTCCCCAAATGGATTATGATTACCACTTTTGTTTTTCCCTTCTCTTCAATTGTCAAAACCGCTTGTCCCTGCTTTTCCTTTAATCTCAATACCATAATCTTGAGCTCAAGAAGGAACTTGTGAAGGAAGATGAAACATCTCACCACCCATTCTCTTTGTCTTGTCACATTGATGGCTTTTATCACCCCATTCACCATAATTGTAACATTGAAACATATCCCCTCTTCCAGCCATGCCTCTTCCTCTGCCACCTAAAAACCCCAATTGTTGAGAGAGAAGGAGAGAACACAGAAGTAGAACCCCAAAGTGTGTAGAATACACACATGAGATGATGTATATATGGAGGGTGTATATAGAGCTGTGGGTTTGTCCCTTGATCCCCCAAGGGTTTTTTCATCCACAGTTATGGACCCTTATTTGAGCGGGGGTGTTGAGCTTATATGTGAAGCTACTCAATATATGGCTTCTCTATATATGGCACCCAGGTCCCCTCTATATATACATCATCTTATGTGTGTATTCTACACACTTTGGGGTTCTACTTCTGTGTTCTCTCCTTCTCTCTCAACATGGTATCAGAGAAGTACGTTTTTGTTTTCGATTTTTCTCCTGATCAAAATCGATTTTGCAGAAACTACCCGCGAGAAGGATCGGAATCAATGTGGTCTACAACTTTGCAGAAGAAAGTTTCTTCAAATTCTGCACCGATTTTGAGTTATCGTTCACGGACTGCGTACATACCTGAAAAACAGCTTCCGCGTTTTGTTTTTGATTTTTCTGCTAATTGGAAACAATTTTGCAGAAACTACTCTCTAGGGAGACCGGAATCAATGTGGTCTACAACTTTGCAGAAAGAAGTGTTTTCAAATTCTGCACCGATTTTGAGTTTTCGTTCGCGGACTGCGTACATACCTGAAAAGCAACTTTTGCTTTTTGTTTTTGATTTTTTTGCTAATTGAAAACGATTTTGCAGAAACTACCCGCGCAGGAGACCGGAATCAATGTGGGTTACAACTTTGCAAAAGGAAGTGTTTTCAAATTCTGCACCGATTTTGAGTTATCGTTCGCGGATTGCGTACATACATAAAAAGCAATTTTCGTTTTTTGTTTTTTATTTTTCTGCTTATTGAAAACGATTTTGCAGAAACTACCCGCGTGAGAGACCGGAATCGATGTGTTCTACAACTTTGTAGAAGAAACTACCCGCTATAGGAGACCGGAATCGATATGGTCTATAACTTTGTAGAAGAAAGTTTCTCTAAATTCTGCACCAATTTTGGGTTATCATCTCGGACTGCGAATATGTTTGAAAATCAAAATTTTACTTTTTGCTTTTGATTTTTCTCATAATTGAAAACTTCTCAATTATATTTTTCTTCATCAATCATATATTTGTTACTGACGTAATTTTGCTGCAGAAGCCAGTTACACATCGTTCCGATTCAGTCGAGCCGTTGATGATCGTCCAAATTCTATCAAGCTACTGATGGTACATGATCTTTTGTTATATGATATACTCGTTCATTGATTCTCGTATAATTATTCTTTTAGAGATATAGTTTACGTCGTTTTATTGATAATTTCTCATTGATACCATAGTGATTTTGATGGTACCATGATGATGTTTTGTTAATACTTTGGTCATGGTGATTTTCATTGATACCATGATCATATGTCATTGATATCATGGTTATTCTCGGTGGTGCCATGATGATATTTCATTGATACCATGGTTATTCTCAGTGATGCCATGATGATGTTTCGTTGATACCATGGTTATTCTCGGTGATGCCATGATGTTGTTTCGTTGATTCCATGGTGATTTTTGTTGATACCATGATGATGTTTTGTTGATACCATGGTTATTCTCGGTGATACCATGATGTTGTTTCGTTGATACCATGGTTATTCTCGGTGATGCCATGATGATGTTTCGTTGATACCATGGTTATTCTCGGTGATGCCATGATGATGTTTCGTTGATACAATGATTATTCTCGGTGATATCATGATGCTTTTCGTTGATACCATGGTCATTTATTCATTTTTATTGATATAATGATGATATTTTGTTAATACTTTGATGGTATTCATTGATCACTATATTGATAAATGTTGTTTTATGTAGTATATACACATATCATTTGTATCACGTAATCACACATTTTGTACTTTTACGTTTATGCTTTATGTACCATATGTTGTCGTGCGTATATATGTCGTCAAAAGAGTGGCGTCGCGAACCATCTCTTATGGCATTGTGAACGTAATTATTTCATTAACGATGCTAATAATTTTCATGACATGTTCTTTTTGGAGTCTATGATCTATGTAGGATTGATCAAAGAATTGATTTTATGAAGACAAACTTGGTGACAATAAAAGATTTATGAAGATATGTTTGGTGATGCCATATTGATGACAACATGAAGACATGTTTGGTGATGCGATATTGATGACAAGCTACACAGCAGATTCACGAAGACACTTTTGATTACAAGCTAATCGATAGCTTTTATACCTCTTTATTGAACCTTTGTATTCATTATTGTATTTGATAGGATAGGAGTAATGTAACTCCTCATAAAACATTCATTGTAAAAGGAGTTATGTAGCTCCTCGTAAACATTTGTATATTTAATGATTTTTATAATATAACGGTGGGTGTATATAGAGCTGTGGGTTTTTCCCTTGTTCCCCCAAGGGTTTTTTCATCCACAGTTATGGACCCTTATTTGAGCGGGGGTGTTGAGCTTATATGGGAAGCTACTCAATATATGGCTTCTCTATATATGGCACCCCGGTCCCCTCTATATATACATCATCTCATGTGTGTATTCTACACACTTTGGGGTTCTACTTCTGTGTTCTCTCCTTCTCTCTGAACACCAATTGCTTCCATTCCTGCATCCATATCCATATCTTTGACCTCTTTCAGCTCGCATCATATGCACACTAATATCCTTCATAAGACCTACAACCTCTTGTATCTCCTTACAAAAAGTATTCCCGTCATGAAATGATTGTTGATCATAAGTCGTTGTCAGGAGTTTTTTGGAGAAAGGGATTGCGCATATGTACATATACATGCATGGTGCATAAAATAAAGAATTGCCCATTTTTCAGAGCCAGGTGGTTACGTGGGGCCCATATGTGTACACGTAGGACAGGGTGTACATAGTGCATCGATTTTGACTATTACCAGTACCATTGAGTTTTTTATACAATAAGGAGGAGTTGGTAGCGTGTAAAACTTCTCGAGGAAGCTATCCGCGAGCCGATGACATGAGGTAAGCAGGTGCGTCAAATGGCATCCAGTGGCCTCAGGACGTCGAATGGGATCAATACTTGCACGCGGAGAAGTATGGACACAACGTGGGTGTTTTCTTGTGATACTTATGCAGAAAGGTCATCATGAGGACCACTTTTTGGGGCCACTTCACATGGTGGAGAGACGCATTATTTGGAAAAACTGAGTGCCATGTGTGAGGATGATGCAAAAAGGTGACAACTATGCACTGTGAGGTCAGTTTTTGGCCTGTTCGAGGTCCGTTTGAGGTCATCTAAAATGCCACGGGTGCCCAACTAATAAAGCTAAGTGTGGGAACTGAAAAAACAGAGAGAAGACCAGAAAAAACATGGAGAAGAGAGGAGGAACAGCCGCAAGTGTGTTTTTGCGGTTTTTTGGAGCATTATTTGGGCCTAAACTGCACATCCGAGGTCGGACCCACCCATTCTACAGTACTCATAGGACATATGAAACCTTCTTTGAGAAGCTTATCTACCTCTTCCTTTAAATCACTAAGTTGTACCTGTCCCATTCTCCTTAGCTTTCGGTGTACAGACTGAGCTCCTTACTTGATTGTAATGTGAATTTTCTCTCCCTTGAATACTCTAATTTACTCATAAGAAGTGATGAATAAATGGGAAAATTGATGTATCATATGTAGGTACTCACCCTTCTCATGACTAGTCAAGTCGGGAGACAACATACCTTGTATCAGACAACATACCTTGTATCAGCTCCTATTTGACATTAGGTTGAACTTTGGGTTGCATGAGCTCTTCAGTTTTCTCATAAGTACCATAGATACCCTCATTATCCATAAGGAAAATAAATCTTTGTTTCTCATCATGCTCTTCTTCAAGAACAAGGAGGAGTCATCTAGATCACTATTTATGCTATCTTCCACATTACTGCCATCATCCCCATTAACTTCTTCTTCACTTGGGTACTCTTGTTCATCACTTTGCTCATCAAGATCAGTGTCCAAAGATTGCTTGATATCCATGTTAAACCTTTTCTTATCAGCCCTTCTATTGTAGAGAGTGATGGTACCATGTCCCCAATCTTGTACAGCCTTGGTTGCTTGTAACCATGGTCTTCCAAGGATGAGGGGGAAAGTACCAAACTCATGGACATACCATGACATTTGACCAGCACTTTAACATCAAATACATCCACGTCTAAGTCCTTTATAACTCCCAATCACCTCACCCTTGATTGATTGGCAATATTTATGCAAGAATCTAAATTCTTCACCATGTTGAGTCCCAGCTTTGATACAAAAGCTTGAGTGATAGCACATATTTGTGCACCTCCATCAATATAAGCCTCTTCAATGCACTTCCTCTTATTCCATGTATCCATAGTAGGGCATATATCAGGTAGCTCTTTCAAAGACAGGACTCTCACTGACCCCCTCGGAGGCTCCATCTTCATGGGGTTGACTACATGCTTCCATTGCATCTTTAACTTAGGACACACCTCTATGAGTTTCCCAAAGGTAACATCAGACTTTCTACCCAACAAATCAGCCCGTAGACTATAATTTGGTTTCCCTTCTCCCAAAGGAAGGTCACATACATTGTAATGTTGCTTGGGTGTTCTCTTGTTCTTCTCTTTAACTATAGCTATTTCAGCGTGCTTCCTTCTTTTATGGCTGGGACTTGCATCACTCATGTCATGATCTCTTGTAACCCCCTACCTACTGGCATGACCATAGAACCAAAATCATCCTCTTTATTCCCCAAATGGATTATGATTACCACTTTTGTTTTGCCCTTCTCTTCAACTGTCAAAACCGCTTGTTCCTGCTTTTCCTTTAATCTCAATACCATAATCTTGAGCTCGAGAAGGAACTTGTGAAGGAAGATGAAACATCTCACCACCCATTTTCTTTGTCTTGTCACATTGATGGCTTTTATCACCCCATTCTCCATAATTGTAACATTGAAACATATCCCCTCTTCCAGCCATGCCTCTTCCTCTGCCACCTAAAAACCCCAATTGCTTCCATTCCTGCATATATATCCATATCTTTGACCTCTTTCAGCTCGCATCATATGCACACTAATATCCTTCATAAGACCTACAACATCCTGCATCTCCTTACAAAAAGTATTCACGTCATGAAATGATTGTTGATCATAAGTCGTTGTCAGGAGTTTTTTGGAGCAAGGGATTGCGCATATGTACATATACATGCATGGTGCATCAAATAAAGAATTGCCCATTTTTCAGAGCCAGGTGGTTACGTGGGGCCCACATGTGTACAGGTAGGACAGGGTGTACATAGTGCATCGATTTTTACTATTACCAGTACCATTGAGTTTTTTCTACAATAAGGAGGAGTTGGTAGCGCGTAAAACTTCTCGAGAAAGCTATCCGCGGGCCGACGACATGAGGTAAGCAGGTGCGTCAGATGGCATCCAGTGGCCTCAGGACGTCGAATGGGGTCAATACTTGCACGCGGAGAAGTACGGACACAACGTGGGTGTTTTCTTGTGATACTTATGCAGAAAGTTCATCATGAGGACCACTTTTTGGGGCCACTTCACATGGTGGAGAGACGCATTATTTGGAAAATATGAGTGCCATGTGTGCGGATGATGCAAAAAGGTGACAACTATGCACTGTGAGGTCAGTTTTTGGCCTGTTCGGGGTCCGTGTGAGGTCAACTAAAATGCCACGGGTGCCCAACTAATAAAACTAAGTGTGGGAACTGAAAAAACTGAGAGAAGACCAGAAAAAAAGTGGAGAAGAGAGGAGGAACAGCCGCAAGTGTGTTTTTGCGGTTTTTTGAGCATTATTTGGGCCTAAACTGCTCATCTGAGGTCTGACCCACCCATTCTACAGTACTCATAGGACATATGAAACCTTCTTTGAGAAGCTTATCTACCTCTTCCTTTAAATCACTAAGTTGTACCTGTCCCATTCTCCTTAGCTTTTGGTGTACAGACTAAGCTCCTTACTTGATTGTAATGTGAATTTTCTCTTCCTTGAATACTCTAATTTACTCATAAGAAGTGATGAATAAATGGGAAAATTGATGTATCATACGTAGGTACTCACCCTTCTCATGACTAGTCAAGTCGGGAGACAACATACCTTGTATCAGACAACATACCTTGTATCAGCTCCTATTTAACATTAGGTTGAACTTTGGGTTGCATGAGCTCTTCAGTTTTCTCATAAGTACCATAGATACCCTCATTATCCATAAGGAAAATAAATCTTTGTTTCTCATCATGCTCTTCTTCAAGAACAAGGAGGAGTCATCTAGATCACTATTTATGCTATCTTCCACATTATTGCCATCATCCCCATTGTCTTCTTCTTCACTTGGGTACTCTTGTTCATCACTTTGCTCATCAAAATCAGTGTCCAAAGATTGCTTGATATCCATGTTAAACCTTTTCTTATCATCCCTTCTATTGTAGAGAGTGATGGTACCATGTCCCCAATCTTGTACAGCCTTGGTTGCTTGTAACCATGGTCCTCCAAGGATGAGGGGGAAAGCACCAAACTCATGGGCATAACATGACAATTGACCAGCACTTTAACATCAAATACATCCACCTCTAAGTCCTTTATAACTCCCAATCACCTCACCCTTGATTGATTGGCAATATTTATGCAAGAACCTAAATTATTCACCATGTTGAGTCCCAGCTTTGATACAAAAGCTTGAGTAATAGCACATATTTGTGCAGCTCCATCAATATAAGCCTCTTCAATGCACTTCCTCTTATTCCATGTATCCACAGTAGGGCATATATCAGGTAGCTCTTTCAAAGACAGGACTCTCACTGACCCCCTTGGAGGCTCCTTCTTCATGGGGTTGACTACATGCTTCCATTGCATCTTTAACTTAGGACACACCTCTATAAGTTTCCCAAAGGTAACATCAGACTTTCTACCCAACAAATCAGCCCGTAGACTATAATTTGGTTTCCCTTCTCCCAAAGGAAGGTCAGATACATTGTAATGTTGCTTGGGTTTTCTCTTCTTCTTCTCTTTAACTATAGCTATTTCAGCCTGTTTCCTTCTTTTATGGCTGGGACTTGCATCACTCATGTCATGATCTCTTGTAACCCCCTACCTACTGGCATGACCATAGCACCAAAATCATCCTCTTTATTCCCCAAATGGATTATGATTACCACTTTTGTTTTTCCCTTCTCTTCAACTGTCAAAACCGCTTGTCCCTGCTTTTCCTTTAATCTCAATACCATAATCTTGAGCTCGAGAAGGAACTTGTGAAGGAAGATGAAACATCTCACCACCCATTCTCTTTGTCTTGTCACATTGATGGCTTTTATCACCCCATTCACCATAATTGTAACATTGAAACATATCCCCTCTTGCAGCCATGCCTCTTCCTCTGCCGCCTAAAAACCCCAATTGCTTCCATTCCTGCATCCATATCCATATCTTTGACCTCTTTCAGCTCGCATCATATGCACACTAATATCCTTCATAAGACCTACAACCTCTTGTATCTGCTTACAAAAAGTATTCACGTCATGAAATGATTGTTGATCATAAGTCGTCTCCCTAAGGATCCTTGGTTGCTCCACAGCTTTCACTTCAACCTTTCACTGGACTTTTTATTCCAAGTTGACAAAGATGTTGTGCTTTCCACTCTTTATTCTTTGTAGTTTCAACTTCGTCCTGAAAGTTCCTTGGTTGCTTAAGCTCTACCTTCAAGCGTAGACTACTCCTCAAACTTGCAAGAAACCTATCCTTCTTCAACATGTTTGGAGTAATTTCATCCCCCAAATATCTACACCACTTTGTCTATAAGGCATTGAATGCCTTCACAAAGTCCTCTATGGTATGGCCTTCCCCTGTACCGCCCCTTGAATAGATTGCCATACCTTTTGTGGGTCTTCCACATGTTGAAAGTGTGTAAGAAAAGCATGTGTTACCATTTCATAAGCCATAAATTGAGGAGTTTTGGCTTATTGTAGCTCCTTTTCATAGCCTTCCAACCACTCCCTACCATCTCCCATCAAACAAAAGTAGAAGATTCATAGCACCAACATTGGGTCTTGCTTGTCAGCAAGAAGGCAAGAAAACTCCATTCTCTTAATGAAACCTTTGGCACTTTCATTTGATTTCCCACTAAACTCCAAAAAAATAAACGCCATGTTTTCCAAAACCTGTAAACTAAAGGTAATTTGAAGCAATTCATCGGTGGCGGGTACCAAAACACTTTTGGACATAAGTAAACTGGAGCACCTCTATAGTGATTTCACCCAAGAGCATTGAAAGAGAACTATAAGAATACCAAAAGCTTTGAGAAATCCCTTTGAAACACCACAAATCCAACAAGAGTAGTCTCCTTGTGAATTTTCGGGTTGTCGCCTACCCAAGAGATTACATCACATAGGAGCAAAACCCTATCAAAACACGGATGTACATCCCCTTTACAACACATTCCTACCAGTTCATATGAAGAAAAGGGCCTTCCCTTTCACAATTGAATATAAAAAATTCACAAATTCAACATCAATTCCACAATTCATAGATACATGCCCTCCCAATCTGTCTGCACACAATTTACCACTAGGTTTCCATAGCCATAACCCTGTAGAGAACTAGTCGTAGCCTGAAGAGCACAACCCCAATTGGGTCACTTTAAATCTTGAGCGAAATTTTGAAAAATGACTGGTGAGAAAGACAAAGATGGACAAAATTGAATATACATGACTACACGTAGAGTAGGCAAGGAAAGGGCAAAAACTGCAACAAAAACCATCAAGGAAACACAACGAGCTCAACCCTGCAATTTTCTGGAGGTTTGATGAACTTTTTAAAATTTTTACATGAGTTTAATCTCTTTTCAACTCTCCCTTTAAAATACTCAGTCACGGGTACTGTAGTAGCCCAACAGATGGTGCTATACTAGTGACAAGCTAAAAAAACCATAAAAAGAAACCCACACACACTTTTGACATTGGGCATCATTTTGGTAAGTACAAATTTACAAAAAACGGGGTGTAAAAAAATGCACCCAAAAATGTCTTGCTTGAATTTTATACGAATCCTCACAGTTAGAGGCCTGACGCTTTCCTAGTTGCACTACGCACTTCTTGACACATTTTTGGTGAGCCCGACGTGAAGTAGGCTAGGGTGAGAGTTCAAAAGATTCATTGAAGGTCTCAAAACAAAGATTTAAATATATGGAGGAACAAGAGCAACAAGGATTTTGGTTTGATCCAGTCACAATGCAAATGTTTCAAGCTTTTGTGGTGTTTGTGCAGCAACAACAAGCTGCAAAAAGGAGGGAGCTTCCATCAATCAAAGCGCTTCAATCTGTGGTGAAGAAAATGGTCCAATTAAAAGGGAAAGATGTAACAAATTATCTTTGTGGATATGTAAAGGAGACGAAGCTTCATCGAGTGGCCGAAGCAGAGATGGTACAAAGTTTTGAGCTAGCTAAGGTTCTTGAGATCAAAGAGCATGTAAGGGGAATTAGAAATGAGCATGGGGCAACCTAGGAAGCATTCAAAGTAGCCTTAAAAGAAGAGTATTTCATGGAAGACTCTAAAAGGTGACAAAGAGGACTTTTCTAGAGTGGATAGCTAGGCCAAAAGAGGGACTTTTGCCTACCGAACTGCTAAGGGAATTTGAACGTCGCTATGATCAACTTTCAAGGAATAAAAAGGCTACACTAAACTTGAAGAAGACAGAGCTATTTTTGCAAGCAACGGGTGAAGAGATTCAGGAGAATCTAGAGCTGCTACTTGAAGACAAAGATGTTGAGCAAGGCTTAAAGACCAATTGGAATATGGTCGAAGATGCTATTTTGTTGCTAACTAAGCGACAACGATGAAGAGACAAGATGACAGTCAACCCTACTCAAGTCCCAAGTGTGTTTAGTAGAGTGAGCCATATATAGCTCCACCACCCCCACTCAAACAAAGGTCTCTATATTTTGATGAAAAAACCCTTGGGAAGTTGAAGGGAAAAACCCAAGCCCCTATACAATTTGAAAATATGAACCAGCGATGATGATGTGAAAGTGAATTGTGTATCTATGTACAAATATACAAGTGACTCGAAGATCACAGTGTGCAAGTTTGGAGTGTGTATAATGCATGGTACCTATAGGATTACAATTTCATATGTACAAAGCTATATCACAATAGTAGAGAAGCTAATCTACAAAGAGTGACGCCGAGGAAACTCCAAGCTCCGAGCACAAGAGGACAAAACGTAACTCATTGAGGCCTTTGCTAAGAATTTCTGCAGTCATCTGTCTTTGATATACTTCATACCTGACATAATGATAATGGACAGCAATGTGCTTTGACTTATTATGTTGAACATAGTCTTTTGCAAGACTAATAGCACTTTGGTTGTCACACCACAAGGGTGTGATAGAAAGAGGAGAGTGACCAATATCAACCATCATTTTTCAAAGCCAGATTAGCTCACGAGCTGCAAGTGATGCCATAGCATATTCTAACTCAGTCATAGAAATTACAACACAACCTTGTTTGTTGTTGGTCCAAGAAACAAGACAACCATTTATAAAGAAGTAATTTCCACTAGTAGGTCATATAGCTAAATGAGAGCTTGCTAAGTCTGCAATTGTGTAACCAAAAAGAGAAAAAAAAAATCATAGAATCCGATGTCCGTTGTCATCGCTACACCAAACCAAAATCTATAGTGCCTTTTAAGAATTTCAATACATGCTTTGATGCAAACCAACGCTTAAGACAAGGACGTGCAAGATGTTGTCCAAGATAATTAGGAGCAAACAAAATAACAGGACGAGTGTTCATGCCAACAAATTAAAGACATCCAATAAAGTTAGCATAAGGTTGATTTGTGGCAAGTCGAGCACCACTGTCAAAAGTGTTCTTCGTAGAACTTGCAAGACAAGTTGAGTTGGCTGAATGTGTTGACTCCATACCAAATTTTTGAATAGTATCTGCAATAAACTTTGATTGTAGAAGCAATAAAATACCTTTTGTACGTTTCCATTGAGTTTGAATGCGAAGACACGAGTGAATCTCTCCAAGATCCACCATATCAAATGCAAAAGACAATAACTTTTTCATTTGCTGAAGATATCCCAAATCATTGGAAACAAAGATGGTATTATCCACATAAAGAGCAAGAATCACAAAACTAGTTCCTTGGCATAAGAGTAAGAGATGAATCCTTTAGAGGTGAGAAAAATATCAAATTTTGTATGCGTGGCCATATAGTGCCTTATGGAGTTGAGAAACAAGGTCTTCTATACCTAAAATAACAAACCCTTTTGGTTGTTCCATATAAATTCTCTTCCAAATCACCATTCAAAGAAGAAACTCACACATCTATTTCATGAGCTTCTAAGTCAAATTGAACAACGAATGCTAATAAAACTAGCACACTTGTAATGCAAACAATTGGTGAAAAGGTCTCTTGATAATCAACACCAGAAACTTGGGAATAACCTTTTGTAGCTAAACGTGACTTGAATTTGTCAAAAGATCGATCTACTTCTACCTTTGTCTTATACACCCACTTACACTTGATATCTCTACAACCACGGAGTTCAGTTAGTATCCATGTACCTTTAGAGATAACAGAACAAGAGAATCATTCTCTTCTTATCCTTTGAAGATAAGAGAATCATACTCTTATTCCATAGCCTCTTGGTATTGATCCTTTTGTGGTGAAGAGATAGCTTCATTATAAGTTACGGTATCTTCAAAAGTAGAGAAAGAATTATCAACAATATTGTCATCATAAACATGACATGAACCATGTTCAAAATAAATAGACATATCAACAAAAATATCAATATCATCATTGGCAACATTTGGAGTGGATAGTTGTGAAGAGGAAAGCTGCTCTATAGAAAGAGTTTCATCATCTGAAAGAAATGGAAACTCCTGAAGCAAAGATCTAGTATCATCATAATCATCCATGGACCATGAGACTACCATCAGTTGTTTGTTAAAAGTAGCATCACGATTCATAGTTAATTTCTTAGAAGAAGGGTCATAGAATTTGTAGCCTTTGGTAAAATAACTTTAAGACCAAGAGAATGAAGCTTCGCTCTTGTTTCTTGGGAACATGAATATAAGCAGTACATCCAAAGGCTCGAAAATGAGATAGAGAAGGAATGTCACATGTCCATGCTGTGATGGGTATCTTATGAGAGGGTGCAGTAGTAGGAAGATGATTTTGAATAAATATTGATGTCAAAGTAGCTTCAGCCTAAAAAACACGAGACAACCCATAATAGTGCAATTCTTTCGTTCAACAACGCCGTTCTGTTGAGTTGAATATGGAATAGTGTGTTCATGATGAATTCCATTGTCATCACAGTAACTCACAAACTCTCATGAAACATATTTTCCTGCATTGTCACTAGAAAGCTTCTTGAGGAAACGACCAATTTGAAGTTCCGCAGCCTTGTGGAATTGTTTGAAAACAGATAACACCTCAGATTTTTGTCTAAGTAGAAATACATTCGTATACCGTGAGAAATCATCAATGAAGGTAATGAAGTAGTGATATTGTGATCTCGAAGAAGGTAGATGTGCACATATATCAGTATGAATAAGATCCAATATGTCATGAGAATGAGTTGTATTTGAGAGAGAAAAGGTTTTACAATTATGTTTCCCAAGAGCACAAAACTTACAAATTCCCATATCGGGATGAGCTTTAAGATCCATGCCATGAACAAGATCACGATCCTGAAGATCAAGGAGTTTTGAGAAATCAGTATGAACAAACAATGATGTCATATTTTGCAATCATGATCACCTGGAGCAATGGCAACATTTGATACAACATCATTGAGACAGAGTTCAAACAAATTACCATTTCAAGGAGCAGTGGCTATAGGTCATCCATCTTTCTCAATTCCACATTTGGTATGATCAAATCCAACAAAGAGACCAAGATCAACAAGTCTAGCAACTGAAAGAAGATAACGTTCAAGATCTAGTACATGTAATACTCCTCGCAAAATTCACGGGGAAGAAGATAAAGTACCAAGATATAAATCTCCAATACCCTTTACTAATAAGTCATATCATCAGCAAGATAAACAACATGTTGAACTGGTAGTGGTGGATGATAGTTATGGAGTCACTTAGGCTGATATATCATATTTCTTGTAGCACCAGAATTGTGACAAGACATGGGAGAATAACAACTGAATAACAAAAAATTTCAAGTACATAGAGTAGACACAAGAAATTAAAGATCTGTATTGATGTAAATTCACAGATACAAGAAGAGTGTAGCTCGTGTCAAAACCTCCTGACCACCTCCGAGCTATCTTAATATCAATCACACTCTCAATCTCAATCTTCTGCACAATCTCAATCTCAATCACAATCACACTCTCAATCTCTAGATGTCAACAATGACCATATTCGGAATTGCAAAATGATCACAATCTCAATATCATCACACCTTCACAGATCTTGTTTCACTTTGAAGAGTAGATATCACACTGGTTTCTGCAACGTCTACAAAATAGCCAAAAGAACATACTCGCGTAACCATTTCAACATGATAATCAAATTAGAAAACATAATTTTGTACCATCATAAAAGAATACAATCACTTATTGGTTGAATCAAACAAAAGAGACATTACCTGAGTATATATGTTTGTAAGCTAACTTGTTGCTGCTTATAGGCTACCTTGCTGCTGCTAGCAATTGATTTTGTCATGACTTTGTGATACAAACTTAGAACATAGTCTTCCAGGTACTCAAAATGACGAGAACTGATCTGGTCTACAAGGACTCTTTAACAGAACTGCAAAACAACTACTTTCTTTGGCCAAAAATTCAACTTTTAAGTCGTGACTCATAAAACCTCTATTTTTAAATCTCCACGACTTTTTTAACTTATTTTAAGCTCGTCCATGTATTTTAAGCTAAAACACATGAAAATAAAACATTGATATTGTGAAACAGTAATTTTTTATGACTGTGTGCCTACTTTACAATCTACAGCCAAATGATCTTTTATGCAATAATTATTACTACATACATCTTTAGTGTATTGTGAAGAGAATATATTTTCTCTCTCGATATCTCCAATTCATTTGTGTACGACTAATACTCTCTATCTCATAAACTATTCAATGATATTTTAAACCTTATTTAGCAAAAGATCTAACCTATTGCATTCTTTCTAGCTTTAAGAACTTGGAAAAATAGTCCTATTATATTCTCCCATTATCAAAAGTAACTCTGTTCTCAGAGTTGGAAGGAGGGTTTTTTAGCATACAAAACTTTGAAGTCAACCCAAGAGGCATCTTTCACAGGATATATCTTACTTGACCAAAACTTCAAGAAGAATCCTACTTCTAAGTTGCAAGCAATTGGTTTTGGTCATAACTTTTTGATACAAACTCAGAACAGAGACTTCCAAGTTCTCAATAAGACGAGAATAGATCTGGTCTACAAGGACACCTTAACAGAATTACAAAAAAAAAAACTACTTTCTTTGGCAAAAAATGGAACTTTTCATTCGTGACTCTCACTTTTTAAACTTATTTTAAGCTTGTCCATGTATATTAAGCTATATCTTACTAATTCTTAACAGTTTATAATATATCTTACTTGACCAAAACTTCAAGAAGAATCCTATTTCTAAGCTGCCTAACTCTACGATCAAAATGATTTCTAGTTCTGTCTTTAGAATGACTATTTCACTATCTCATATCTTTTGATTAAAACAAGATTATCTATATATATATACATATATATTATTATTTTTTTCCATTCTCACAAAAGTTGATATTTCAGAGAGGAATTTACACACACATAAACAATCATGATAAATACAACTCACCCTTCTGTAAATAAAATTCTCTCTCAAACATCTCTCATACATGAGGATTTAGATAAGAAATAAGGCTAGAATAGAAATTATTATTATTCACTCCATATCAAACCTAATCAATCAAATCACTACGGACCACATAAATGATATCATATATTGGTCTTCGACTCAAGACATTGGTGACCTTGTCTCTTCTCTAGCCAAATATTTCAAATTATTATCGTACTCACGTAAGAGTTGAAGCCATTGCTTCTACCTATTATTGAGTAATGGACGAGTGAAGATATATTCTTAACTAATTCTCAATCATACACAAGATAATTCAAATCATGTCCTCCACTTTCCATATTCGTATCTCACAAGTCTTTCCTTCTCATATAAAACACATCCCATTTGTTCTCCCCTTAGATCACATATAATCAATGAAGTTTTTTCTAATTCTAGAATCTTTAAAATTTAATTTTCAATCCTCTTCTTTCTGTGTTTCAAATGTAGATTTACATGCTTTAGATTATACAAATCTCTCATTTTTCTTTAATAATTCAGTTGGACGTCTTGCAATCTTAGGAAAATTCTTAATATATTCTCACTCATATTGTACTAAACCCAAAATACTCCTCATACCTCTCATATTTTTTTGGTGTTGGCAATTCCGCGATTGCCTGGACCTTATCAGAATCAATATGAATGCTCTCTTTAGAGACTACCCTTCCCAAATGCTCTCTTTAGAGACTACCCTTCCCATATATACAATTCTTTCCTTGACAAAGAAACACTTACTTAGTTTGATACAATATGTTCACACAGTACTTCAAGAGTTTTTCTTAGATGCAATTCATGATCCTTTTCATTCTTAGAATAAACAAAGATGTTAGCCCAAAATACCAAAATAAAGTCATTAAGAAATGAATGAAAGATATTGTTCATCAAACACATCAATGTCGCGAGTGCACTTATTAAAAAAAATCCAAAACTGTAAACTTAAAGTGCCCATATCGTGTGCGAAAAGAAGTTTTTAAAATATGTTCTTCCTTAATTCTGATCTGGTGGTATCTAGATTGTAGGTCAAGCTTTGAAAATACTTGCGCACCGCTAAGTTGACTCAGCAACTCATCAATGTGCGGAAGGGGATATTTATTTTTAATGGTTCGTTTGTTAAGACCCTTGTAGTCAATGCAGAGTCTATAAGTCCCGTCCTTCTTCCTCTGGAAAAGAGGAGGGCTACCCCAAGGAGATACACTAGGCTTGGTTAACCCTTTCTCTAGCAAGTCCTCAAGTTGGAGTTTTAGTTCTTTAAGTTAATCTATGTTGAATCTGTAAGGGGCCCTAAGATCCTGGATATAGGTCTATTGAATGGTCTAATGGCATACCGGGCAGGTCATCAGGAAAACATCCTTAAACTCATCAAGGAGTTTTTCCACATACTCGCGATTTTCCCCCTTCCCCTTTTTAGGTTCATCTTTTATTTCATTTGAGAAGATTAAAAAGGTCTCACATCCTTGTCTCAGCCCCCTTATCAATTTCATGGAAGAAATCAGAATGGACTTACAATTCCTTTGCTCCCCTTGAATAGTGTGACTACTCCCATTTAAAAGAGATTTTCCTTTCTTCACAATCAATTAAGACATAATTTTCAGTCATCCAATCCAAGCCAATAATTACATCATGCACCCCTATGTCTATGACATAAAAATTTCCTTTATGATTCTGACCATTCAAAGAGAAAGGCAGATTTTCAATTAGGCCTTTTATTAGACTTTTCTTTCCACTAGCTAATTCCACAGGTTTTTTAATTTCTTGGATTAATTTTAGATTTAGTTTCTCTACTCTACCAATTTTCTGGACAAGAAGCAATGCCTACTACCCAAATCCATTAGGAAGTTCAACTTTAGCTTTTGGATTCTACCCACAAATTTGATCACAGAAGCATTCAAATGTCGCATTGAAGACGTAAAACACCGCAAAGGAGGGTCAGATGACTTACCTTTATCATTTGCTTCATTGATGGTCTCTATTTCAGCCATCTTGGTTGCACTTCCTTGTCGATTTCTTTGT
This sequence comes from Adiantum capillus-veneris, assembly GCF_014529385.1. NCBI lineage: Eukaryota > Viridiplantae > Streptophyta > Polypodiopsida > Polypodiales > Pteridaceae > Adiantum > Adiantum capillus-veneris. Next base: position 39,630,691 of record NC_140958.1, read on the forward strand.
TTGGACATTCAAACGTCCGGTGTCCTTGGTCTTCCTATCGGAAGCACAGTCCTAATCTGCGAACTCTTTCAACAAATTCCGGGTCATGTTGCCAGCGCGTTGGAGGTTGCTTCTTTTGATTTCTGTTTCCGCTTACTTTTTCCCTATTAGGGAAGTTTCCTCGTCGTTGTTGTCTATGTTTACCCTGCTTGTTACTGAAAGGTTGGTTTGGTGGGTTTTGAGGATCTCCTGCAACATTATTTTGATGATGGTCTATTGAAATCATCCTTCTGGTTTGGTTGAATTGGTCCCACTTCTCATAACTTTTTGCCTGCCCACCGCATCCAAGAAATCAGTACAACCAGTACCCTTCTCTTGGAACTTGAGAGTATCTCACAGGCCTTCAATAAACTTCATCTTTAATGCATCTCCCGTCACCTCTGGAGAATATTTATGTAAATGCAGAAAAATTCTCCTCGTACTCATCCACAGTCAAGGGTGTTTTGTCACCTTCTTGCTACTTGAAACCATAAAATTCCATCTTTTTCTCCATATTGTAGTGACGAGAGCAATACCTTTTCTCATCTTGTGCACGGAATTCCTTCCATGCAATCGCACTTTTGTTGGTACGGGTTTGCATGTACAATTTCCACCATAGCTTTGCAACACTACAGAGTCAGTGTAGGATAGCAATTTTTGTCTTTCCTTCTTTGGAAAACTCCCATAAAGCAAAAAAGTCTTCAAGTTCCTCAATCCATGCTTCCAAGTCGTCGCCCCTCTTTCCTATCCCATCAAAGTCATTGAGTCTAGCCTTCTTTGAAAACTTGTTTAATTGCAGCTTCTCCCACGTCCTTGTCATCTTCATCCTCACTTCTATTTAGTTTCTTCTTCCTTGATCCTTCACCACCAGACAGATCTACATAAATACCACCGTCATCTTCTCCTCTCATCTCTTACGTCTGTTAAGATCTTTGGTGAGCCTTCGAATGAGTTTTGCTTGTTCCTGCAATCGCTGCTCGTATGCATCCATCATTGCCACATAATTGAAACTGCTCTAATACTACTTCTATGACGAGACACAAGAGCACAACAACTGAATAACATATATTTGCAAGTACATAGAGTAGACACAGGAAATCAGAGATATGTATTGATATAAATTCACGGGTAAAAGAAGAGCGTAGCTCGTGTCAAAACCTCCCGACCACCCCCGAGCTATCTCAATCTCAATCACACTCTCAATCTTAATCTCAATCACGCTCTCACTCTCAATCTTTGAATGGCAAAAATGACCATACCCCAAATCACAAAATGATCACAATCTCAATATCATGACACCTTGCACAGATCTTGTTTCACTTTGGAGAGTAGACATCACATTGGTTTTTGCACATCTACAAAATAGTGAAAAGAACATACTCGTGCAACCAATTCAACATGATAATCAAATTAGAAAACATAATTTTGTGCCATCATAAAAGAGTACAATCACTTCTTGGTTGGATCAAACAAAAGAGACATTACTTGTGTATATCTATTTGCAAGCTAACCTGTTGCTACTTGTAGGCTACCCTACTATTGATGGGAATTTGTTCTTGTCATAACTTTGTCATACGGACCTTGAAAATAGACTTCCAGGTACTCAAAAGGACGGGAATATATGTGTTTTATAGGCAAACGTAGATAGAGTTGTAGAAAACTACTTTCTTTGGCTAAAAATGTAACTTTTAAGTCGTGACTCATAAAACCTCTATTTTTTTGTCTTGACAACTTTTTCAACTTATTCTAAGATCCTCCATGTATTTTAAGCTAAAACACATGAAAATAAAACATCGATATCAATGAAAACAATAATTTTTGACTGCGTGTTTACTTACAATCGACAGCCAAAGGATCTTTTATTCAATAATTATTATTACTACATACATCTTTAATGTATTGTGAAAAGAATATATTTTCTCCCTCGATATCTTGAACTCATTTGTGTACGAGTAATACTCTCTATCTCATAAACTATTCAGCAAATATCTTCTAACTTATTTAAGAAAAGATCTAACCTATTGCATTCTTTCTGACTTTAAGAACTTGGAAAAATAGTCCTATTATAAGAATCAACGATAAAAAGTGATATATCATGTACATGAAGTATTTTATGTAGAGCAACTGAACATAGGACGCAGTTTGTTTCTGGTACAATATTATTCAATGTTGAGTAGTATATACTCTATTATGATCTGTGTCGAATCGAAGCTTATAGCACATATGAGTGGGATGATTAGATCATTCACAATACTCACAAGAAGAAGAAGATTCTCTAGATAAACGTGGTTTTATACTGGTATTATTGTTTTCTTCATCATATTGACGTGCCCAACAATCATCTTCAGTATGGCCATTTCTGTTTTGCAGTAAGAACATTGCTTATTAGGAAATTTGAGACGAGAGAAAATATTATCGCGATGGCCACCTCTGTGGTTTCCTCATCAAAATGGACTCCTTTGAGCATAAAAAGCACGTTCCATCTGTTCTGACTCAGTCTCCTTTTGTGAAATCATAGCCGTATCATGACAAGTATTCCGTCGTTCTTGATATTGAGAGTATTCAATGAAAGATGTGTAGGCTTGGTTGAAATCGAGAGCATCTTTATTAGAAACAATGGTAACAATGATATGATAAGAAGAGTCATTCAGCGTGTCAAGGAGTCTAAGTGTAGTAAGCTATTTTCGTGGAAGAGGATCATCGGCATCAACAAGTTAATTAATAATATATTGAAAGATTCAATATGTCCCATCATGGCAGTACCAACTTATATTGTAACTTGTCAAGAAAACCTCTCAAATAAAGTAATTCTATAATAGATTTCTTCTGAAAATTTGCAATAAGGTACTTCCATACATTGTGGGAAGTAGGCAGTCCATACACATCAAGCAAAAGAGAATCAGTAAGAGCAGAAAGAATATATGGACGAGCTTCTTTATACGTAGTTGCCAATCCGTATACACAACATGCTAATCTTCAAATACAGGTCCAAAATGGTAAACATGTTGTCATGATCCATATCAACAACAGGCTGAGAAGGACATACATGATTTCCAAGGACAATATCAGAGTTCATCGACCTCAATAATTAACAACCTCTTTACTTTCCAGTCTTTAAATTCTTGGCCTTGGAAAGGAGGAACAGAATGCTGGCCAGAAGAAAAACCATTGACGAGAACAGTCATAGCCATATCTGGTTGTGAGAAGGCGTATAAAATAAGGTCGCAGAATCTACAAACCATATATTGTGAAGTCTGCAATTGAGAATGAGAGATATATGACGAGTGTGCTCTGCTAATGACAAACACAAGGAGAATTCTCAATAAAAATCCAAAGATGTGAGGGACGTCACCCAAAAAAGCAGGGAAAAGGAGACATTAATAATAAAAGAGTCCTCAAAATAGAGTGGTGTGAAATGCAATGTAAGACTCAAGATTGACGGTCACAAAATGAATAGTAAAAAGCTAAATTTCTTAAAAAAATTGACAACAAAATCAGAAAATGATCACGGACGCTTTACGCAGACGCACGAGGACAAAAGCTGCATCAAGCTCGATTGCACTAAAACCAACATAACTTTCTGCAGCAAAAACCTAGAACTCAAATCAAAGAGCTCAAGGAAGATGAACAAGTTTTGGATAAAAAGTGTCATCAATGCTCCATTACACTTTTTCTGTTTCTCCAAATTTTGAGCATAAGACCCTCAAAAACCGAGATGATGTTGAGGGTGTCAAAAGACAAATCAACAAGAAAACGTAATGAACGATTCACCATATTGATTAGCAATAAATGCCACACAAAACATTAATTATATTTCTCAACACAAAACAACCACAATTAACAAGAATCAATCTTAAAAAATATAATTTCTAGCAATTTTGAATCTTACATGCAAATCACACATACTCTATTTTGTCACCATAAATTCAATCCTCGCGTGATCGTTACAGCTCTGATACCATGTTGAGATGTAGAGAGAGAGAGAGAGAGAGAGAGAGAGAGAGAGAGAGAGAGAGAGAGAGAGAGAGAGAGAGAGAGAGAGAGAGAGAGAGGTGATTTTAACATGGTCCAATCTGCTACTCACATGACCTCTTTGTCTACTATTATGTCTTTGATTGAAAGTACTGAATGGGATAAACTTCAGGGGGAAGCTGCCCTAACTGAAGCATGGGATTCAGCCACCAGGTCTTCTCCAGGGTTCACCTTCCACTCTCTATCTCATCAAGGCTCTTGGTCTAGATTAGATAGGATTTATTTTATTGGATCTGCTTGGTTTCCAAACTCTGAAGATATGCAAGTGGATGTCTCCTCTGCTTTGTCTGATCACTTTCTAATTATATTGTAGTTGACTAATGTGAATCTTGACACTATGCTTTCATTTGGTCATTTTAAACCTTTGCTAATAAACAATTCAGTTCTGAATCACAAGCATTTTAGACATAAGGTTGAACAACTAATGCAGCAGGCTTATGAAATGCATAATAACCCTTTGTCTAGCTGGCTGTGTATAGTAGCTGGGATGCAACAATGTATCAGATCTGTGGGAAAACTTATCAAGCAACAAGGAAACCTGAAGTTGAAAAAGGCCATTGATATGGTTGAGACCCTGGTTGCTAAAGCAGGTTGCACTGCACTATGTCAGAAAGAAATGCAGGACTTGATGGAAGCCAGAACAGCTATTCTGGATTGGGAAGTGGCTCAAACCAAAACACTGAGATTTTTGTGCAGACAATGGGTATTGGCAGATGGAAATGATGTCTCCAAAAGCTTTTAAAAGAAATTTAGATGCAAAGAAAAAAGGAAAAATTTGACAGCTCTTCATCAGGATGATAGGCCTCCTCTCACCAATGGTTCAGAAATCCTTAAAATGGCCACTAAGTACTACAATGAATTGTTAAATTTCAAACCTGAAATATCCTTGCAGAGGGATAATGCCATGCAAACGTTGCTTGGGGCAGTGGATCCATGCATTGAACCAGTCACAGCTACAAGGTTGGAACAGCCAATTGAAGAGGCTGAGATTCTATATGCTCTAAAAAAGCTGCCAAATGACAAATGCCCTGGCATATGTGGGTCAAAGAGTTTATGCTCTCATTTTGGTTGAATCTGAAATCCATCATCTATCCTTTGTTGAATGCAATATGGATGGTTCAATGCATGGATCCTGCCCTTAAACAAGGGGTCATCAAACTTATCCCTAAGAATACCTTTCCAAATACTTTGGCTGATTGGAGGCCCATCACCATGATGGGGATTCTGTACAAGATTTTGGCCAAAACCATTGCAATCAGGATAACACCAGAGCTGAGAAAACATATCCATCCTGCTCAAACAGAGCTCATCAATGTGGCAGATTTATATTCAATAACATACTCATTGTGCAGCTGGGAATTGAGCATGCAATAAATTCCAAACAAGACATGGTGATGTTTCAGATAGATTTTGTGAAGCCTTTTGACACAGTGCAGTGGGACTTTGTCTCTAACATCATGACAAAAATGGGTTTTGGGGCTAGAATCAGTGGATTTATAAACCTGATGGGGCTTAATGATTATTCTAGAATTGTTCTCAAGGGTAGACTGTTAGCAAAGGTATACATAGCCAGGTCTGTCACACAAGGGTGTCCTATTAGTCCTTTGTTTTTTGCTATTGTCACTCACCCTTTGTATTCTTACTTAGATTGCCTAGTTTCAAGTGGTCACCTAAAAACCCTGCAACTTGGATCAAAGCAAGTAGCAGGAAAGGGATTTGATGATGATACCTTTTTGTTTTTGGAATCACACAATGTAAATGTCATAAGATGTGTTAAAGTCTTCGATCTGTATGCATTGCAGCTGGCCTGAATCTGAATCTCTCAAAATCTACACTAATAGACATTTATGCGAAGTCCTTTGATACCCTGGTATGGTCAGGGAAAAGGTACCCCAAGGGGCATGTCTTTAAACACCTGGGGTATCCAATTGGAGTTGGAGTCTCCCAATAGCAGCTTCAACAATGGGTGGTGGATAGGGTTCAAAATAAAATCTCTGCATGGCATTGTGATGAATGGCCAATTCATGTTAGACTAAAAATTGTGCAAGCTATCTTTGTTCCATACATGTTGTTTTATTTACCATTGTTGGATTGGTCTCACAAAATGTTGACAAAATGTACTTGCTGATGTCTAAGTTCTTGTGGAATCTCAGATCTTTTTCTGTTGCACTTATTTCATGGGAAAAAATCAGCTTCCCATATGCATTGGGGAGGCTACATATACAACCTAGATTCACATGCACAAGCTAGGAGAGCCTGCTTGCTAAAACACATATTGTCATCTAACACTGACTGGGCTCTTTGCATGTGGAGAATCATAGACACATCTGTTGTGTATTTTCATGGGGTGTGACAATGTCCAGCTGGGATAAAATTTTCACTGCTGCTCCTTTAAAAACAGGCTTTGATGTTTCTAACATACTTTTGAAATCCTGGAAAACAACATGCTCCACTCTCATATGGAAAGGCAGAATAAGATACATGCGAAATTCACTGGGTGCAGAAATCTTGTTCTCGAGTTTTGTTTTTAAAATCCCACCTACTAAACTCATGGGGAAGCCTGTTCAGTTTGAATTATCAAATGCTGGACTCTAACCTACAGTTGAAAATTTATCTTGCAGTGAGAAGACAATATAAACTTGGACACGGATGCAGAAGACTATGGCATCCTTCGGGAGCTCATGTATACAGCCTATAGATATTTGGATTTCCCAATATGCAGGACAGACACAGAGATTGGGTACTACTAGGATGCACAGCTACCTGGTGGCACTCTTCTTCAGCAGTTTTTTACTCAGCTATTTTACCAGACACTTGTATACATGATAGATGTAATAAACAATGGAGAATGCATATGAATCAATCTTGGTGGATTAAAGTGTTGTCTGCTATTTGGTCTATCCCTAATCAGTTCAAATTTAAAGTCTTTTTGTGGAAAGTATGCACTGGTGTCTTGCCTACTGCTTCAAATCTTCAGAAAAAAGGCTTTACTGATGGCAAGTGTTGTGTATGCAAAAAGGATGAAACTATCAGACATGTATTTTGGCACTGTAAATTGGTTGCAGAATGGTGGAGATGGGCCAATCTTATAAGGACTACTGCTTGTTGATAGGCTTCTAGGAGAGTTTGAAGTTTATCAAATTACTTTAGAAGTACTTTTGACTGAAAGACCATTCACAAACTGAAAGTAGCAATCCGGGTGGGTTTAATGATCTGTAGAGCACTTTTTGTGATCATTTTGCAACCCCAGTACTATTTGTACATTGTCGAGAAAGTGAGCCACTTTTATCCTAATTTTGGCACTACATGGATCGCGATCCATGTTGGGATGCTTTTTGCAAAAACAGTCATGGGGTTTTGTTCCTGAGCCTCTAATGTTGCTTATGTAGAAGTTTCCATGATTTTAGGGTTTTGGGAACATGGATCATGATCCATGTTCCAGCACTTTTTCCTATTGTTTTTAGCTTGGCTGATTTTGCCAGGTAATTGGGGTTTATTGATGAAATTTTTCTTGTTGTTGATGGGTTTTGGACTCCCTCATTGGCCCTGTTAGTTTGCCGATTTGTGACCTTGTACTGCTTCGATTTGTTGTTTTGCTACTGTTGATGCAGTATGGGTCACTCGCACGTGCTCTTGCAAGGTTAATAATCCTACGTGACAAATCTGGTGTAGTGAGATTCATCGAGGTGGTCGCACCAGACAGAAGCAACTTCACAAACTTCATGCTCCTGTGGCTCTCTCTCTCTCTCTCAATGCAAATGAGCTTTTGTTGCCCTTTTTTTACTATACGATCCCAGTCTACCCAGAATGCCCCATTTATACTTACCTTCATTGCTCATATCTTGCTGGGCACATTACCTGCGGTTCGAACTGTTCGTCATTCTGACACTCCGTTTACAAATGGCGTTCGATTTGCAGTTTTGATCCTTCAAAGGTTGGCTCAAAATTCATCTTGTGTTGAATTTTTCCATATCTGCCATGTTTGAAGTCCTTGCTTTGAATTATTGGCATTTGCTTTCAAACGTCGATTCTAACTTTCCTGGCTTGACTTATCAATTTGTTGTTGATTACCTGTGATTTTTTTGCTTTTTTGTAAAAGAAAATTATTTACAATGAATATTAGTCGGCCAAAAATTAGCCAAAATTAGTGTCACCTCCCTTATATACATACTCCTATTCAGGTATTAGATCGTGATGGTATGGCTCATGCTTATGCCAGCTAAGAGTTTGTCAGGCCCTGAAAAACTTGTGTTTTTTTAAGGAAACGAGAAAGAAAAAGAAACGAAAAGAAAAGAAAATAAGTAGGATGATAATAGTGGTATATACAAATGATACTCCAACCACATTTCCCCCCTTCCTAGAGTGAGTCGTCCACAACGAACATGTGTGAGAGTGCATGGGAATAAAGCGCGTGTCTATGCATAGCCCTATAGTGTGGCTCTATGATGCTCATGGAAAAAAAAATTGATGTGCAAGAGATTGGTGCTAAACAATATGTTTAGGGGCTGTCGGTGGCGAGGTTCCCTGGAAGCTGCGGGATCCGAACAACAATAACTGTAGTAGGCGTGCTCTGTGTTTGGCTGTGACCTGCAAAAGGTTTGATGCTGCCGATGGGGTCGGTTGTTGGCATTGTTTGGGTTTCCATCGAAATTTCTTAGGTATGGATCCACTAGAAGAGTCATCGTGAAGGCAATGTTGTTTTGGTTGCTATACCCATTTGAGTGTGGTTGGATGTCGAAGAGAGTGGTCCATCGGTTTAGGCCGTTTGACAATAGTGGTGGGCAATTCGTGATGGTTTAATTTTTTTGTACGGAATGTAGGTTTACGTGTATTGATTTGGCATTTAGGTATCCACCATTGCCTAGGCTTGGTTTCCATGATTGATTTCTTAACCCATTTTCCTCATAGGAGGCTCACAATTGGTGTTGGCAAGACTGAGGGGCTTGTGGCCCAAGACCCCTATTTATACTAGTGCTTGAGGAGGTTAGGAATTTCTAGGTTCTTCTTTGAGGAAGTTAGAATCTTCTAGAACCTTCTTGATCCTTCTAGTTATTCTAGAACCTTCTGGATCCTTCTTCAACATTCTAGAGCTTTCCAGAAACTTCTAGATTCTTCTAGAATCTTCTCGAAGCTTCTAGAAACTTCTTGATCCTTCGAGTTCTTCTAGAACCTTCTAGATCCTTCTTCAACTTTCGTGACCATGGTGGTGGATGATCGCTGAGCTGCCGCATGTGGCGAAGGTAGAGGTTCCCATTCATAGTCCGTTGGTACGAATGGTGTGGCGAAAGATTGGCCCTAGTTTTGTGTGGCCTGATAAGTGCGCATCCACGGCACTCCTAGAATAACTGCTTCGTTCAGATGATGATCTTCGACCACATGAAATTGATGTGGATAAACTGTCCCATCAATGTTGAGTGTCAAATTTATGTGCCCTATACTGTCCATAGTACCTCTATTTGCAACCTTGAACCCCATAGTGTTGGGCATTAGATATTTCTGTGTGATTTTTTTGAAAGTGGAGTAGTTAACACTAGAATGGTAACCTAATAGGAAATGAGAAACTTGTAATTTTTCTCATCCCTTAGTCACTACAAGCCTCCAAAGTTGATGGACCAGTGCATTTTGCCCAAAACAGCAATTTCTTACGGTTCATTTCATATAAATAAGAGTGGGGATTTTTGTAGTACATGAGATAAAATGCCCCGTTAACTTCAATGGGTTGGTGACCAAAACATATGGTTGCTTTTACCTCACTAAGTTTTTTTTGGGCAAAAAAAATAGGTACAAAAAAGTTGCATTTTTGCCATTCTACGGACCTATCATCAAAGTTTCTATAGCCACGCTCAATGAAGATACTATATACATGTTTTATTAGTTCCCTTTGGGCCTTTGGATTCAAAAGGAGCCATGGAGCATGTCAAAAGGATAATGGATCTCCTACAATTGAAACCTTGGGGGCAATAATAAAGTGCTAAATACAGCAAACATGAAAAAACGGGGTTTAGCATTATGACCTCTAAAAACCCATAGAAACTACTCAATATCTAGCCAAGTTTCTAGTCTATAATTCAATATGGTTACTACCTACAAAATACACACAATTGTCCTAAGAAACTAGCAATATTGAGAAAGTTATACTTGCTACTCTAAAAATTTTCGTATTCTTAGACAATCAAAAAACTCAACCATCATCATATACTATGCTATATGGAATATTAGGTCCCCCAAAACTCAAGGAAGATTAGCTTTATGTTATACATTACACTTACACAATCAAAATTGAATTTGGATATCAAGGAAGCCACCAAAAAAATCATAAAAGTGCTAATTTGGGCCAAAAAACAGGATTATGCAATTCTTGTAAATTGGTCATAACTTTCAATTTTAACACTTAGCTCTCCCTACAAGCATCAAAAAATGTTGAGAACTATGAAGGTCTCACCTCTAGCCATCTTAACGTCACAAACATGAAGTTTAGAGTGGAACAGTTGCCAAAAATTGAAAAAAAGCCAAAAACAGTACCCGTTTTTTCACACAGTTTAGGTTCAAAAATGTTGTGCAAGAGTAAGGTTAATGGTGAGATCGATAGTCCAAAAAAAATGCTAAGTTTTTTTCAGCTCATAAGGCAACTTTGTGGATATATAGCACCTAGAAAATCATTTACATACTCTTCAAATAATTCAAGAAAAATGGTCACTTAACAAGACACAAAAGTGTCCAAGGACATAAAAGTGTCCTGTTACCATTCTAGTGTTAAATTAATTAACCACATTAGCCCTGGCCCCTATGTCCACTAACTCTCTTTCGGTGGTGCCGTCGGCAAGTTGTAACTGAATGCGTAGATCCATCCCTCCTAACCATGTAGTCGTCGTTTGTATGGATGCTATTGGATCATCGTGAATAGCCACGTCCTGTTGTTCTTTACTATGGAAGTTTGCCTCTTCCCTATGTTTCAATATCCTGAGTTTGGCCTCCTGTTGTGCTTGTTCCCGAATGTCTTGTGCTTGACGTCTGCGTTGAGCTGCTGCATGAAGTGTTGCGAGTTCGTCTGGTGTCAGCGGAGAAGATATTTCTTTAACCTACAACCACTCATCCAATTAGGCATCTCCTCTCCCGCCAATGTTGCAAGTTTAATGGCGCCACTTTGCGATATATCATAGATCACAAAAGGTCCCATTCCTCACTTTTTAAGTTTTTTGGAGTGCGGTTTCAGGGTGTACATGAGAATGCAATCCCCTTTTTGGAACTCCTTACCAATCATGTGTTGATCATAAAAGGCTTTCATTTGATTTTTCTGAGCATATATCCCAGCTATCGCTTTAAGTCTAGTTTCATCTAACTGTTTGAGGGTGTCTAGTCTCTCCAATAGCTCATGGCCTGTCTATCCTAATTGTGTTGCCACTCTGAGGGATTTGACTAGGAATTCCAATAAAAGTATCGCATTAATTCCGAATATCCTAATTGTGTTGCCACTCTGCCTGTCCGTCGGCTTGGGGATGATAGGGTGCTGACTTGCGATGGACCACCATGAATTCATCAAGGAGGCTCTCAATGATGTTGTTCACAAAGTGTGTTCCTCTATTGCTTACTATTTCGATTGGTAGTCCATATCACGTAAAGATGTTTTTGAAAAGGAACTAAGTTGTAGTGCTTGCATCATTTTTTTGGGTTTCTTTGGCTTTCACCCACTTCATCATGTAATGTGTTGCTACGATGATGTATTGTATGTGTGTCCTGTATCTTGGAGGGTTGATGGGACGAATGAATTCAATGCCCCATTTGGCAAAAGCACATACTCCCATCATTAGCCTCAGGGGAATTTCATCTCTCCTCAGGGGTGGTTGTGTGCGTTGACATTCATCACATCGTTTGACATATGTGGTTGCATCCATGAACAAGATCGACCACCATATGCTTGAGTGTAGCACTAGCTTTGCCGTTTTATCACTGGAGAAGTGTCCTCCGGGTTGTCTTGAGTGTGCTTGATCTAGGATGACGTAATATTTGTTTTCTGTAGCACACAACCGTAATTGTTTGTCCTTTCCCCGCCTATACAATTGATTCAAAATGACCAGATAGTGTTTGGCCTCTTCCTAGACAGTTTCCATTCTTGCTTTGTCCCATTCCGCCGGAAATGTTCTATTTTTTAAGGACTCAATGATGTGAGCACTCCATTTAGGTGCTTGTACTACCCAAAACATTGTGGCATGTTCCACTGCGGGCTGTATTATACATCTATCACAGGATTTTACATATTTATGAACATTGTATTCCATGTTTGGCGAGTAGACGCCCAATCTTTGTAACCATTAGCCTGTCTGTGTTTCACCAGTGTGAAATCCCGTATTTTGTATATGAGCTTGTTTGAGGTAGTAGGTGGTATCTTCAGACTGTATACATAGTCTCAGTATCCCATACTTACCGTGTTTGTACAGCCGTCCTGCTAAAAGGATGAGATTCCATGTTTGATGGATCATTGATGGTTGTCTTTCTATCTGCAAAGAGCCGATTGTAAGTAGAGGCATGACCACTTCGCTCCATCCCGGCACCATCTCTATGTTAAACAGATATGAAGTCCATCATCAACACCCACAGGTGCATCCCCATGAAATAGTCATGAAAGATGGTCTACTCTCTGGTGTGTGGTCCCCTTATTTACAACCACCGTGAAGTCAAACTCAAGCAACAGTATAAGCCAGCAAACAATTCTTCCAGTGTTGCATTGTTTGTTTACTAGATATAGCAGTGCTTAATGATCCACGAAGAAGAAAAACTTGTTTGCTAGAAGGTAGTGTCTAAATTTCTTGACAGCATAGATCATTCCCAAACCTTGTCTTTCCGTAGTGGTATAATTTCTCTCTGCGTTGTTTAATTGCTGACTGGAGTAGCAAATGGGAAAATCCATTTTCTTCTCTCCTGGCTGGGCTAATATGCACCCAATAGCATAGGCTGATGCATCCACATGGACATGGAAGATTTTGCTCCAGTCAGGGGCTTGCAAAATTGGAGCTCAAATTAAATGTTGCTTCAATTTTTGGAAAGCCTGCTCACATTCCTCCTTCCATTCGAACTTAGTGATGAGGGTGTACAATGGCTTAGCTATTACATCATACATAAATATGAAACACCGGTAGTATCCACAATGCCCCATAAATGATTGCACTTCTTTTATCTTTGTTGGTCTCAATAGTGTAGCAATTGTCTGCACCTTTTCTTGATTAGTTGAAATGCTAATTTTGGACACTATGTGGTCCAAAATTCTACCTTGTCTTAACATGAAGACACATTTTTTCGGGTTTAAGAAAATAAGATACGTTCTGCATTTTTCAAAGACTTTTCCCAAATGAGTGATGTGGTCACTTCGTCCATGGGAATGAACACAAAGATCATCCATGTAGATCTCCAAAAATTGTCTGAGATATTCTTTGAATGTGTGGGTCATTAGTCTTTGAAATGTGGCCGGGGCATTGGTCAATTCAAAAGGCATCACCCTGTATGCAAATGTACCCCACTCTATCGCAAAAGTTGTCTTATGTTGATCTTCCACCTTAATCATCAACTGGTTGTAGTCTGAGAACTCATCCAAGAAACTCTAGGCCTCTTTCCTTGCTACTCTCTCAGTAACATGATCACTTATTGGCAGTAGGTAGTTATCCCTGATGGTGGCTTTACTTACTTGCTGGAGGTTTACACAAACACGCAGCTTGCCATTATTTTTTGGGTACCACCACAATTGGGGACACCCACTCTGTGTGCTCAATCTCGTAGATAAAATCAGTGTCCTTCAGTTTGTCTATTTTCTCCTTGATTTTCTTTGCAAAAGTTTCATTGTACATGTAAGGACGTTGTCTGCGTGGTGTGGTATCACTCTTAAGGGGAATCGTGTGCTGACATATCTCCGGATCTATCCCCTTTAGATCTTTGTATGACCATGCAAAGACATCTTTATATTGCTTGAGCATATCGACTAGAAGTTGCTCTTCCTCTTCAAAAAAGGTCCGTGGCAATATATTCCGGTTTAGGCTCCTCACATGGTTATGCTAAGTTGATGCTTTTCGTGTTTTCAGGCCCATCATATGAAGTTCCTGGTCCTTTGGGATCTCGTTTGGGTTTTTGCACCACTATCTTCCTATCCAGAATGGTATACTTCTTATAGTGGGATGGTACATCAAATTTATCATCATTTGATTCCTCGTTAGTTTCCATTTCTATTGTCCAAACTTCTTTCAAAGATCATTTCAAATCATTGTATTTGACTTTGCGCTCCATCTTGGACAACTTAAACGGTTTTTTGGTATCTTTCTCTTTTTGTGGTTTTTGTTTTGATGTTGTTTTGGTTGAGTCAGGATTCATATATCGCCCTGAAATCCTGTCCTTGAGGCAATCAGTCGCTTCGACTAATCTCAAGTACTATGTTTTATCAGTCAATTGAGGTACCGAGTCCTCGTTGTGGTTATTTCTGTGTTTATATCGATACTTGCGTTGTTTTCGAGGGATTTGGTTTGGGAAATCATAGTAGATCACTCGGTGATCCTTTCGTTTGATGCTCTGGCTCGAGATACTAGACAACTCATCGTCCACATTATCCTCTAGTGTCTTATCAATCGAGTCTTGAAAATCTTCTTCGTCATTCATTTGGACAAGGTCCCTTACAAAGATTTCGTCCACTATGTGTCGGCACTCGGACACCCCTTCCTTGTCAGGTACGTCTTCCTCTATCTTCGAAGTTAGGTGGATATTCATCATCTGGAATGGAATGATATCGTACCCTTCGTCAACACAAAATTTGGTGAGGGTCACTTTCTTGAGACAAACATCAAGAGTAGCTAGTACTTGTTGCCATCCAAACAATTCGAACATCTCTTCTAGAAAAGACTTTGGTATGTACGCTTCATCTTGTGTAGTCCTATCAAGAATGCAGTCTTCCTTTTCTAGACTTCCACAATCCGAAAGCTTCTCCCGTACATTGGTGAGCTTTGTTCTGGAGCCAAGCCGGTATTCCTCCTTCCTGGTCAGTTGTGGAATGCAAGTCTTCTCCTGGGGCTCTCTCTACGTCTTTATAGCTATGATCTGCGACACTAATTTTCGTAGTGACATCCTTGTTCCTAAGATATATATAGTCATAGTCCCAATCTTGAACCATTTTGAGCTGACGCATGAATGGTCTGCCCAGTATGATGTCAAAACTGCTACTCTCATCGAAATTCATAATAGCGACGATGTGTTCATATGCAATTCCACAAGAGGTTACCACAATTTGCTCCAAGATGCCAATAGGTCTCTCCAAGTACCTATCCACTAGTTGAAGTTTCATTCTCATTTTTCTTAGAGTAGGTTTTTCCCATTTTTTCCACATTGTTTTGGTGGCTATGGCAATTCCGGATCCATTATCCAATATCGCTACCGATTTTACATCCTTGTACTCTACCAGTAGGGTAGTATTTCCTTCTTCACCTTCACATTAGTCCCCTACCTTGTTCAGTGGCACTGGCTCATGTTTAGTTTGCTTGGAGAGTTGTGTCTTTAGCGTGTTTTGAGAAGCCTCGGGTGATGGAATTACAAGCCCTATTTTTTCTAAATTTTTCGCAAACTCGTCTCAAAGATGCGGTTTAATATTCAGCAACTCTAACAAAGTCAGTGTACAACGGATAGGGGATGACATTAGCTCGTGAAGAGTTTTAGTGTCCATCATCTTAGGATTGACTTTCCATTGAGATGGAACTTTCCTTACCTCAGATCGAGTTTCAGGGTTACCAATAAATGAAGGTGAAGTCTTCAACGACTGTGGTTTACTGTCTTCCGATATCGATGTGTCTGCATCTCCATACAATGATCGGATTTCATTTGGGTAGAGCTCATGCTCTAGGTGGATTTCCGGGATAGGAGCTGACACAAGTGTGGCACTTCCGTCTTTCCTATTCCTAATCTGTTCCATATGTTGTATTGGCTACCACCCTCATATCCAAAGGTGTTTTATTGACCATATTAGGTAGGTTACTCGCTTCAATTCCCCTCTCATCTAACTCCCAAATCTTTTCTCGTATGAGTACCTCGATTTTTGGGGTTGTAGGAACTAATGGTTCCATAAGATCTTGAGCGGCTTGAATGAGCTCTTTGCACATCTTTAGCCTGTCTTTCTCATAGCCTGGATGAGGGTACATTAACCACGTATCCTCTTAAGTTTGGTTAGGCTTTACCCTTGCTTCGTAAGTTTTTAGAATTGCGTTGAAAGGTTCAACCACCTTGTCTACTAAGACTGGCCCTCCTGATGGCAGTTCCGACAGTTTCTTTGTCTCCTTCTTGCCCTTAAGGTCTCTTTCCCTTTGAAGTTATTCCTTTGTTTCCCGCAATTTGGTGTCCAATGCCATTTTTTCCTTTTCTCTTTTGGCTTTCATCTTGTTTCGTTTCGCTTTCCAAGATTTTCTAGGGGTTCGGACAGACAAGTTGTCTATCTCTCTTTGATTGGCCGGGACATTCTTTGCTACCTCATTTGCTTGAGCTCTAGTGACCGCTTTTATTGGAATGTTCCGTTCTGTTTCTGATCCACTTGAGCTTGGTACAATCCCTATTTTGTTCACGGTTTCTTTTCCTTTGTTTTTGGGGTTTTTTGGGCAGTGTGAAATAAGATGGTCAATCGTGCATCCGTCACAGAATCCAAAAAATTTAACCCGCTCTCCTTTGTTTGGACACAATCTAGCCCAGTGATCACCGCCACATTCATAGCATGGTCCTGCAGGTGGTGGAGAAGCTTGTGGAGCTCCCATCTATTGTCCTATTCTAGGAGGGTAGCCTCTAGGTTTGTAGCCCTGATTTTCCATAAACATGAGCATATTCTCATCGACCAAGTAATGATTTTTTGTTGGTTGTGCTATGTATGAGGGCTCGGGCATTTCTTCCAGAATTATCCATGGATTAGATACCTCTGGAGCATATACATTCCTATCAATTTCCCTTTCATAATTATTGTGTGAATCTTCTCAGTATGAGACTACCTAGGTCATACTCTGATAAGGAGGTGGTTCAATGGGTTGCAAAATCCTTACCATAGCCCTATTTTCATGGGGTAAAGGAGGTTGATGTCCAACACTGTTTGAGATTTTTCCTGATCCAGAATTGCGTTATTTGGCCCCACTTGGTACCTTGGAGGGGGTGGAAGTGGTTGTCCCCCATGTGGTCCATATTGTCTCTCTCTAACATAGTTCCAATTGTAGAAACATTCATGAGTTTCGTGGTTTGTCCATTTTTGTTATGTAGCACACCATCTCAATATTCGTTGTGCGTTCGATCCTGGCCTTTGTTGAAGGTTGCACCAGTGGGATGGATGGTCACCTCCATAAGTATCGCATTTTTGGGTGGGTGGCTATCGTGTGTTTGGGTTCGTCATGTTTCCTTGGTTCATCCTCTTGATCACTTCCTCGATCATTTGATCAACATCCGGCACAGTTGGGTTCTGCCCTCCCAATTTTGTCGTGGACTCACTCGGGGTTGAAGAGGTGCTACTAGTCCCCTGACCTGTGTCTTCCGCCACCTCCTCATATGCTGATAGCCATTTTCCATCTCTCCATAATTTCCATAGTGAGTTAACCCACCCTACCAAAATCATCCAAACACTGTGGTTATCCCTACCATTTCACTGTATATAGATGTGTGTGAGTTAGGGGACTTTTCCCATATCTTCTTAAAAACCCTTAATTAGCTAGTCATTGGGCTAGTTGAGCCAAAAAAATAATAAAAATAAAAAATACAAGTATATTATGGCCCATTTGTGTGTAAATATTTCATTGTATATAGGGCCTAAATAAAAGGATTTTTCATAATTATTTTGGTATTTATTTAAATATTTCTACCTATGGTGTGTTATTTATGCTATGTACATTGACTCAACATTACCATATTTTTTCTTACCATTTTGCGTACTCTTTATTCCATATAAAAATAATTTCATGCAAGCTTCTCTTATTTTTGGTGTAACTCCATCCCAACAAAAACCCAAAAAAACTAGTTTATTTATGTGTATATTTTTTCACTATTGTGATTTTTTCCTTCCTACATCTATTCTCTATTACTCTCATAAATTAGACCACCAAAAATATTCATCTTTTTATGGTAGACTTATAATGAGAGAGATTTATTTTGACCCCCTTATATTTTTTCCACCTATATTATTTATATTTGACATGTACATATTTTTTTTAGACCCCTCAATATTTGATTTTCTTAGTTGTACTATAATGAGAGAGATTTATTTTGACCCCCTTATATTCATCTTTTTATGGTAGACTTATAATGAGAGAGATTTATTTTGACCCCCTTATATTTTTTCCACCTATATTATTTATATTTGACATGTACATATTTTTTTTAGACACCTCAATATTTGATTTTCTTAGTTGTACTATTCACTTATATCATGATCTCAACCATATCTTCAATTATAGACCTACCAAATAAGGTCAAGGGTATGTGGAATGCATGCATGCACCATGGGGGGCTCACTCTTGGAGGTATTCAAAAGAATCATCCAAAGAAGGACCTCACAAGGATTTTGTGTAGTGGAAAAAAACAGCCGGTTTTGCTGAATTTTTAAAGATCACATGCTCCCCGAATTTGAAAAGTTGATACAAACAAAAGTTGTAGCTCGTGAGCTGAACTTTTACCTGAAATTTATTTGAGCTACAAGCTGTGAGCTATGATTTTAGTGGTGGACCCCAGTTTTCCCATGCTATGCAGCTACACTCCCTCTTCCACTTTATCATTTTCCTCTTTCACACACACTTCTCCACTCATCATCCCCACCTCTCTCACCACTCCTCTCTGCACCCTACTCACCTTCTTCTCAACCTTGAAGAATAAGAGAAACCATGGTGAACTCATGTCTCCTACACACACTTCCATTCCAAAATTGACCACCTAGTCTCATTTTTCCTCTTCCATATTACCCATATCTATCAAAAAACCACAAAATTCAGCCTCTTCTCTTGAAAGGCAGCATCATGGTGATTGATTACTCATGTTCACTTACCTTGGCTCTCAAGGAAGGTCAAGAGTGGAGAAAAAACGTACCGTCAAAGCTAGTGGACCGTCAACAAGCGCCAAAATTGACCCTACTCAAGACACTTGGAGCATCAACATTGTAAGAAATCCATATTTTCTTACCTATTAAGAGTTTTTTCTTCCTTATTTGTATCCTACTTGGATACTCCCATTGTAAATATACAATCCCATTTGTAAATCAATAAAAATACTAACTCTACTAATTTACTAACACTAACCTAGTATGAAAAGTCCTATCACCTCCACTTCTCTCCTCTCTCTTTTCTTCATCTATCCCCACCAACTTCTTGATAATTCCAAGCAAAAGAAATTAACTAAGTGCTGAAAATCTAACCCAACCATGGTTAGAGGAGTAACCCTAGCCCTCAAAATTCCTATAAAAGGAGGGTGTAGCTAGCACAAAAAGGGGGGAGCCATAAGCAAGAGCACTATGCTATAGCTTGAGAAGCCAAGCTTAACCTCTCTAGAAGGAGCTCTTGAGAAAAAGCTCATTGTCTTTATGAATATGCATGTCTTGTATTAGGGGTGATTAGCAAGGAAACTCTATGCCATTGTAAGAGAGAGTGATCATTTAATTGAAAGTAGGAAATCTATCATTTCTCCTACTAGTGTAAGCCCAACATTTGTTGAATCGAGGAGGGTGGATTTGGAGTAAGCTTGGATACTTTGTCTCTCTTCCAACGTAAAGTAATGGAAAACAATGATGTGTAAGTGTCTTGGTGTGTTTTTTTATGTTCTTGATAGCTCGTCTCTGGGTGTTGTCATCAATTTAGCCATAAATCCCACAAATTGTAAGAGGGCCACAGGGTGGAGAGGACTCCCCTGGCTTTAAGACAATGATTGGGGTGGCTTTTCTTGTGATGTGTTGTGGTGTAATTTACTCAAGCTATGTTGAACAAATACTAATCTCACTTTCATTGGTCATGACAGATTTGTAAGAAGGTATTAGTGCAACAATCACCCCCTCCCCCTTGCCGCTCTTTCTTACATATATAATTGTGTTTGCTTGATCATTGCCGATACATTTCAAAGCAGCCCGAGCACTATCTCTCTCTCTCTCTCTCTCTCTCTCTCTCTCTCTCTCTCTTTACGTGTCCTAGTTCGCATCCAAAACTAGGTGGTGCCCCAAATTTGTGTAGTGTTAGGTTGCGGGTTTGTGTGTGTGTTTGTTGTTTTTTTCCAACCCCAACCCAATTGAGCAGCACGGGAGCCTAAAAGGGTGCTTAGAGGCCACTCTTCTGGTTGCCCGCCCCGGACCGCCTAAAATTGGTGCCCCCACTGAGGAACCAACTTGTGTATGTTTTTGTGTAGGTTCAACCTTTAGTATAGTCAAGTAGGTTGCATGAATCACGAGAATCTATATGATCCTTTCATTCCGATTGCAAGGCAAAAGGTACACATAATTGTTAGTACTAAGTTGCAATTTCAACGTGTAATTCGTAGAATTTAAGGTCCCCTTAGGTTGGCAGAGATAAATGCATCAGTAAATCCCTTTATTTTGCCTCTCATTAGGTACGACCTTAGTTTGGACGTCTATATTTTTGTTTTGTTTTAAGAATTAGGTCATGCATAGACCATGGATAATGGCCCAGGAATACAGGTTTTCCCCTTTCATTTCACTCCACACATTAGAGTAAACATTGCAATTAGTAGAAAAATCCATTTTCAACAACTTATGGTGTTCATGTTTGGTGCCCAAAGAGTAGAAGAAATTCTCTCGTCGCCAAACCCTGTCATTCTACCTCTTATTGATTATCATACGTCATTTGATGTGAATATTTTTAATTTGTTGTAGAATAGATTGAAATTTAGAAAATATTATTGTGTAAATCTTTTAAAGAAAGAAAAAACAAAAACGTGTCACTTTGAAATCAATTCAATGGAGAGCCAACGCCAATTGTCTGGATATCCTCTTTTCTTTGGAGAGCCTGGAGAGGATGCATAATTATTTTTAGAAAATTTCAAGATGTCTTGTCGTATCAAGAGGATAGTAACTGATCAAGAACGTGTAGAGATGTTTGAGGTGGTCCTTAGGAAAGATGCTAGCTCTTGGTTTGACTCGTTGCCTGAGGATGTTAAAGGGAATTACACGGAAGTTATGAATCATTTCAAGAGATACTTCTTTGATCCCCAAAACACTCAAAAACTATGGCAAGACATTGTTTCTCATAAGCAAAAAGACCTAGATGACTACTACTTGTACAAGCAAGCGTTTCTACATCTTTTGGCTGTATGGGTGAGAAATGTTGCTAACCTTGGTAATGGTGCAGAGTTCCTAAAGAAGGAGAGGTTCATAGCTGGACTCTTTCCTGACCTTAAGATAAAAGTTGAGGCGGGTGCACCTGCTACCTTTGATGCAACTGAAACTAGGGCTGCTGAGAAATATAGAAAACTCAAGTGCTTAAGGGGGGAGGTTCCAATAGAAGGTCTTAGACCCAAAGGTAAGTCACAAGCATCAACATCTAGGGAGCTTCCTGAGGTAACGGCGGAAGTGATTGAGAAGTTAAATGAATCTTTAAGCAGCTTGTCAATTCACCTTGCACAAGCTCTAGGTCCAAAGGGACAAGCAAAGAAGTCTGAGAGCGAGATTCACGACCTAGGAGAGTCTTGCAATGTTGGAATTGCGGTGAGTCTGGACATGGGATGTATAATTGTCCTTGGCCCCGTGGGGAGCCAGGGAGACCTAACTTGAATTACCCAGTGATGAATGCAGGTGAAGGAACTAGTCAGCAACCATAGCTTCTACAAAGGCCAAATGGAGCAAGACCACCTCCACAAGGGGTAGAAGGAGTTCCACCTTTGCCAGATCCAAATGTGCATGTGGTAGAGGTGACAAATTCAAATGACGTTGACATGGAAGCAAATGGAATTAAGCGTGGCCGAGGGAAGGGTAAAGAGAAAGAAGGTGTCACATCATAGAGTGACCACGAGGCAAGAAGGCAAAGGAGACCAAGGAAGCTAAGAGAACTCGATGCCGTATCAATCTCCAAGACTTCCCTCTTGGACATGGTATGGCTCCAAGAAGGCAGAGTGACCATGGACGAGGCAAGAAGGCAAAGGAGACCAAGGAAGCTAAGAGGACTCGACGTCGTATCAATCTCCAAGACTTCCCTCTTGGACATGGTATGGCTCCATACAGCTTGTTGGAAGACATGAGAGGTAAGGGTCCTGATATTTCTTCTTGCATTATGCCCACAAGTTAGGAGGAATTTAATAAAGGCAGATAGCACTAGGAGAAAGATAAAAGAGAGTGTTCCTGTTGTAAAAATTGCACATGCTGAAATGAACGAGGATATTACACCTGTGCTAGATTGTTACATCAAAGGAAGATTGGTTAGGAAAGGTCTAGTGGATGGGGGTGCACAAATTTGCATCATGACAGAGGGGCTCATTAAAAGACTAGGCATGCACATCCATGAGACACCTGAAATTAAAGTCAAGATGGCAAACAATAGCAAAGCTAGGTGTGTAGGCATTTGTAAAAATGTTTCTGTAGAGGCCTTTGGCATTAAGAAGGCGGTGGATTTTTATGTTATGTCGATCAAGGGAAGTGGTTATCCATTTATCCTAGGAAGACCATGGCTAATGAAAATGCGAGCTTTGCAGGATTGGGAGAGTGGAAAGCTAATTTTCAGGAATGACAACAATAAGAAGGTTGTCTTTGACATGAAGGAGCAATGCCAAGAGGAGCTCCGTGAAGAATCATCTCAAAGTGATACGGAGCAAGGTTGGACTGATAGCACTTCAGAAGGAGAAAGTAGCAACAGCATTACTGAAGAGGAGTCTTCCATCGAAGTCATGGGGGTAAGGTTTAAGCCAAACAACCAAGAGACCCCTTGCCCAGGTTTGGAAGAGGTAGGTTCCCAAGAGAACCAAAAAGTGGAAGATGAAAGAATGCTAGAAGGTATGCTATCTACAACACTTACAAAGGATGAAAGAGAGGAGTTCAAATGTGTGCTAAGTAAGTTTCCTAGGCCTTTTGCTAAAGACTACACGGATGTGCGTGGAGTAGATGTTGTTCAACACAAAATTGATTTGAAGCCAGAGGCCACATCTAAGGCTCAGAAGCTACGAAGGCTAGGAGTCATCAAGGAACAGGCTTTACTCACGGAGGTAAGAAAGCTTCTAGCAGCAGGTTTCATTTATCGAGTGGAGAATTCAGAGTGGGTCTCTCCTGTTTTTGTCACTCCTAAGAAAAATGGCAAGTGGAGGGTGTGTGTGGATTACCGTCCACTCAATGAGGCAACAAAAAGAGATTACTTTCCCCTCCCATTTCAGGATGAGATACTAGATGAGGTAGCTGGTCATGAAAAGTACACTGTGTGTGATGGCTACTCGGGTTACTTTCAAATAGGTATCGCATTGAAAGATCAGTTGAAAACAACCTTCATCACTCCTTGGGATTGTTATGCTTTTAGAGTCATGCCATTTGGACTGACAAATGCTCCTGCAACTTTCCAACGCTTCATGAACATGGTGTTTCAAGCATTCTTTGGAAAGTCCATTAGGGTTTTTATTGATGATTTTTGCATTTATAGCTCAAAATCATTGCATCTACAAAGGCTAGAATAAGGTTTAAAGAAGCTCTACGACATGTGAGGTCAACTCAACCCCGACAAGTGTCACATGGGTGAGGATGAAATGATCTTGCTTGGTCACAAGGTTTCCTATAAAGGCATTGAGGTGGATCCTTCAAAGGCAAAGTCTTTTATTGAGCTCCCATCACCCAAGCATCTCAAAGAGGTCATCTCATTCATTCAAAAGGTGAAGTATATGTCACGCTTTATTCACTTAGCTTCGGAGTTGCTTCATCCTTTGCAAAAGTTGACACAACAAGTAGAATTTTCATGGTCTTATGAGCTTTAAGAGTACTTTTGTAACATTAAAGTCATTTTGTCAGAGCTACCAACACTCATGCCTCCTTGTTGGGGCTACATATTCTTTGTTAGCTCTAGTTGTTGGGAAGGAAACAATTGGTGCAGTTTTACTACAACAAGATCCCCACGGTACCAGGATGCGACCCATCTACTTTGCTAGTAGGGTCATGAATGCTTTGGAGAGAGGCTACACGGAGGCAAAACTCATGATGCTTTCTCTCATGTTTGTGGTGAGAAAGTTCAGATCCTACTTGCTACCAAAACCTTTTGTAATTCTCACTGCAGAAAATTTGTTTCCTTGGGTGTCATCTCAAATGAATATTAGCACTAGGATCTCAAAGTGGATTATGGAATTGCAAGAGTTCCAATACTCTTTCAAGGTAGAAGATAGTGTGCGTGCACAATTGGCAGGGATCCTTACTTATAGCGTACATGAGAAGGAGATTAAGGTGCCTGAAGTAACGACCCTACCATTGCCACCACCTAAAAGTATTCCTAATGCTTTTACCTTGTTCTTTGATGGAGCTTTTCGACGAGTCACAGGAAAAGCAGGGGGAGGGCTAGTATTGCTCAACCCAAGTGGAGAGGTGGTCATGAAAGAGCAGGTCAATCTACCAGGTTCAAATAGCAACAATGAAGCAGAATACGACACACTACTTCATGGTTTAAAGATATGCATTGGCTAAGGTATACAACGTCTCATGGTAAAAGGGGATGCACTTCTCATTGTCAAGCAAATTTTAGGCATTTGGGCATGCAAGAATGAAAGCTTAAGGACAAAATTTTATGCCATTCGTAGGATGTTTAATCAATTTGAAGAAGTGAAACTATATCATATTCCTAGGAAACAGAATGAAGATGCTGATTTACTTGCATAACAAGCAGTTACATGTGTTGAGAAAGAAGTGCAGGTCATCATGGTGGCAGCAACTGTCAAGCAACCGAGATACCAAGGATTGGAGTCATTGACTCCCATTATTAGCTACATTTTGGAGGGTGAGTTTCCACAAGACTTCACGAAGGCTTAGAAGAGGAGACTCATGAAGAAGGCAAGCACGTATCTCTTCCTAGAAGGATCCCTCTACCAAAGAGGGAAGGATTAAGTGTGCAGAAGAGTACCAACTACCGAGGAAATCCCAGCCATTCTAAAAGGTTTGCATGAGGAAGCGTGTGGTGGTCATTTTGCACAGGAACTCACTGCAAAAAAGATTTTGCTTTCCGGATATGTTTGGCCAAGCTTGCACATTGATATTCAACATTGGTGTAAAAGCTGTCACAATTGTCAGATTAATGGAAACAAGAATCTATTACATGGTCCACGTCAGTTAGTCCTTGCAAATGGTCCATTTGAAAAATGGGGCATTGATGCTATGGGTCCATTGCCTAGGACTAAAAATGGGAAATCGTATATCTTGGTGTCCATAGACTACATGACGAGATGGGTAGAAGCACAAAGTGTGGCAAAGGTAAATGAGAGGACAGTGAGCAAATTTTTCTACACTCACATTTTTTGTAGATTTGTCACACCTTTGGAGATTGTTTCTGATTATGGTCCAAGGTTTAGAAAGGACATGCTTACAGAAGTCTGTGAAGAACTTCACATTCTACATCGTCATAGTACACCCTACTATCCCCAATCCAATGATCTGGTAGAAAAAGCTAATGGTGTCATTGAAGGCATCATTAGAAAGATGGTGAGAAACAAGACAAAGTTGTGGGATGACTTCTTGGATGGTGCCTTATGGGTGTATCGAACCACATATAGGGAAGCCACGGAGTTTACACCATTTCACTTGGTCTATGGTCAAGAGGCTTTACAACCAATTGAGCTCAACATTCCAACAATGCGACTTCATGGCAAAGCAACACAAGATGATCAAGAAGCATGGATGGATCGACTTCTTACCTTAGATGATCTTGAGTGGAAAAGAGAAGCAGCATACGAGTGCTACAAGATGAAAGCTACGCAGGCGAAGGAGAAGCTTGACAAGAAACTAAAGGACAAAGGCATAAATGAAGGAGATCTTGTGCTAAGGTATCAATCGACTCGATAATCGTTTTCATTCCAAATTTGAAACTAGATGGCAAGGGCCATACATAGTCAAGAAGTCTTTCAATTCAAGTTACTATCAACTTATGGACTTGAATGGGAAAGAGCACTCTAGGAAGGTAAACGGGTATCGCTTGAAGCCTTATTTGAGTCGCCTTCTACCAAAGGATCTACCAAAGATCTTTCAAAGGGTAGTTGTCTCATGTAAGTATTGTTACAT
The DNA here is from genome assembly GCF_014529385.1 of Adiantum capillus-veneris. Classification (NCBI taxonomy): domain Eukaryota; kingdom Viridiplantae; phylum Streptophyta; class Polypodiopsida; order Polypodiales; family Pteridaceae; genus Adiantum; species Adiantum capillus-veneris. The sequence goes on from NC_140958.1 coordinate 39,656,942, forward strand.
GAAGCATGCGTGTAACTCCAGCCAGAATTTTGAGGGGCCAAACAATGAAGATTTCGTCAAGGACTCTGAAGCACTCTCTTTGGAAAAGATGCTCTATAATGGTACATGAATATACCATCATCCTGGGGGAGGGCTAATGATAGCCGTTTTTCGGCTCTCCGTAATTGCCATAGCGAGTTAACCCACCCTACCAAAATCATCCAAACACTGTGGCTATCCCTACCATTTCACTGTATATAGGTGTGTGTGAGTTAGGGGACTTTTCCCATATCTTCTTAAAAACCCTTAATTAGCTAGTCATTGGACTAGTTGAGCCAAAAAAAATAAAAAAATAAAAAATATAAGTATATTATGGCCCAATTGTGTGTAAATATTTCATTGTATATAGGGCCCAAATAAAAGGATTTTTCATAATTATTTTGGTATTTATTTAAATATTTCTACCTATGGTGTGTTATTTATGCTATGTACATTGACTCCACATTACCATATTTTTTCTTATCATTTTGCGTACTCTTTATTCCATATAAAAATAATTTCATGCAAGCTTCTCTTATTTTTGGTGTAACTCCATCCCAACAAAAACCCAAAAAAACTAGTTTATTTATGTGTATATTTTTTCACTATTGTGATTTTTTCCTTCCTACATCTATTCTCTATTACTCTCATAAATTAGACCACCAAAAATATTCATCGTTTTATGGTATACTTATAATGAGAGAGATTTATTTTGACCCCTTTATATTTTTGTCGCCTATATTATTTATATTTGACATGTACATATTTTTTTTAGACCCCTCAATATTTGATTTTCTTAGTTGTACTATTCACTTATATCATGATCTCAACAATATCTTCAATTATAGACCTACCAAATAAGGTCAAGGGTATGTGGAATGCATGCATGCACCACGGGGGGACTCACTCTTGGAGGTATTCAAAAGAATCATCCAAAGAAGGACCTCACAAGTATTTTGTGCAGTGGAAAAAAACAGCCGGTTTTGCTGAATTTTTAAAGATCACATGCTCCCCGAATTTGAAAAGGTGATACAAACAAAAGTTGTAGCTCGTGAGCTGAACTTTTACCTGAAATTTTTTTGAGCTACGAGCTGTGAGCTATGATTTTATTGGTGGACCCCAGTTTTCCCATGCTATGCAGCCACACTCCCTCTTCCACTTTATCATTTTCCTCTTTCACACACACTTCTCCACTCATCATCCCCACCTCTCTCACCACTCCTCTCTGCACCCTACTCACCTTCTTCTCAACCTTGAAGAATAAGAGAAACCATGGTGAACTCATGTCTCCTACACACACTTCCATTCCAAAATTGACCACCTAGTCTCATTTTTCCTCTTCCATATTACCCATATCTATCAAAAAACCACAAAATTCAGCCTCTTCTCTTGAAAGACAGCATCATGGTGATTGATTACTCATGTTCACTTACCTTGGCTCTCAAGGAAGGTCAAGAGTGGAGAAAAAACGTACCGTCAAAGCTAGTGGACCGTCAACAAGCGCCAAAATTGACCCTACTCAAGACACTTGGAGCATCAACATTGTAAGAAATCCATATTTTCTTACCTATTAAGAGTTTTTTCTTCCTTATTTGTATCCTACTTGGATACTCCCATTGTAAATATACAATTCCATTTGTAAATCAATAAAAATACTAACTCTACTAATTTACTAACACTAACCTAGTATGAAAAGTCATATCACCTCCACTTCTCTCCTCTCTCTTTTCTTCATCTATCCCCACCAACTTCTTGATAATTCCAAGCAAAAGAAATTAACTAAGTGCTGAAAATCTAACCCAACCATGGTTAGAGGAGTAAACCCTAGCCCTCAAAATTGCTATAAAAGGAGGGTGTAGCTAGCACAAAAAGGAGGGAGCCATAAGCAAGAGCACTATGCTATAGCTTGAGAAGCCAAGCTTAACCTCTCTAGAAGGAGCTCTTGAGTGAAAGCTCATTGTCTTTATGAATATGCATGTCTTGTATTAGGGGTGATTAGCAAGGAAACTCTATGCCATTGTAAGAGAGAGTGATCATTTAATTGAAAGTAGGAAATCTATCATTTCTCCTACTAGTATAAGCCCAACATTTGTTGAATCGAGGAGGGTGGATTTGGAGTAGGCTTGGATACTTTGTCTCTCTTCCAACGTAAAGTAATGGACAACAATGATGTGTAAGTGTCTTGGTGTGTTTTTTTAAGTTCTTGATAGCTTGTCTCTGGGTGTTGTCATCAATTTAGCCATAAATCCCACATACTGTAAGAGGGCCACAGGGTGGAGAGGACTCCCCTGGCTTTAAGACAGTGATTGAGGTGGCTTCTCTTGTGATGTGTTGTGGTGTAATTTACTCAAGCTATGTTGAACAAATACTAATCTCACTTTCATTGGTCATGACAGATTTGTAAGAAGGTATTAGTGCAACAATCACCCCCTCCCCCTTCCCTCTCTTTCTTACATATATAATTGTGTTTGCTTGATCATTGCCGATACATTTCAAAGCAGCCTGAGCACTATCTCTCTCTCTTTCTCTCTCTCTCTCTCTCTCTCTCTCTCTCTCTCTCTCTCTCTCTCTCTCTCTCTCTCTCTCTTTACGCGTCCTAGTTCGCATCCAAAACTAGGTGGTGCCCCAAATTTGTGTAGGGTTAGGTTGCGGGTTTGTGTGTGTGTTTGTTGTTTTTTTCCAACCCCAACCGAATTGAGCAGCACGGGAGCCTAGAAGGGTACTGAGAGGCCACTCTTCTTGTTGCCCGCCCCGGACCGCCTCAATGCGTTGCAGTTATCTACAAGATACAACACCTCTTTTGTGACTTGCTCAAAGGTTACACGGGCTTTCAGATGCAAGTCCTTTTTGAGTGTGTCATTTTCGCAGTCCCTCTATGAAGAGGACTGATAGTCTTTCATCGTGAGGTAGTTCTCGAGCAGGGCATCTTTCTATGTACTGCTTGAAACGAATTGATGCTTCCTTCACTTTTTCTTTTTCCTTTTGCCTAAATGCATAGATCTGGGAGACAGTGTTATGCTCGGTCCCTCTTTTTGAGAATTCCTCAACAAATTCTCGGAGAAGTTTCTCAATACTTGGGAATTCTAAGCTGTTTAACGGTTGAAACCAAGTCAGGGTAGTACCTTCCAATGTCAACCCAAATCCTTCATATTGAGTGTGGAAATCAGTTACCTGTACCGCTCTCAATACTTATTTGAATATTGAAACATGGGCATACGGATTGCCAGATCCATTATACTTTTCGGGCAAGCATTTTTCTACTTGAGATGGTCGCATATGCCTGGCCTCTACAACCATTCTAACAACTCCTGCCCCCCCTGGGATGGCTTCTCTTGGCTCGTAATCTCCTCTTGGTACTAACAGTGGTATCCTGTTCACCCTTCGTTCATCAAGTCGGTCTCGTGTGATAGTCGGAGGGATTCCAGTGGTGTAAGTGAATTCAGGAATAGAGATGCCCCAATGTGTCCTCATGGAAGCCCTAGTCGCTATCGACCCTAAGGCTTCTGTTTTTCATGTCCATAAGAATCCTCTACTCAGGTTCTCAACGGGCTCTCAAGTACAGTCTCAGGTATGATGTGAGTAGTCGTGGTTTTTACATCTTCCGGATTTACATAGTATTGGTGGAGTGGTCCTCCAAAATAATGGTATATCTCTCTAACTCCTTCTAATCCATTGGGGAGTACTTTTGGCCATACTTGTCCATTATGACCACCTTAATACTTCTACCCTCTGTGTAAATGTAAACATAAAGTTTTTTCGGTATGTTAATTCTTTGATGCGGGGCTTGTCACATCTGTAATAGAGTGTTTGGTCTTCATTATTGAACTTATAAATCCCCACATATCTGTTGTTCGTGTTAAGGAGCTCTATCTCATTGGTGTGTCTGAGTACCGCATTTTGTTTCTCCATTTTGGGTGGTGCATCGGACGGTTCATTATCTACTTTGTCCTTGGTGCCGGTCATTCCCCATTTATCCACAAAATAAGGGTTATGAACCACTAGGTAAAAATATCTCTCCCCGTCATAATCAACATCTACAAGGTCTTTGAACTCTCTCGGCTTATTTTCCAACTTAACACAGTAGAGATTCATTCCATCCTTATAGATTTTGGATTTAAGCATATTTTCAAATTGAAACTTCAAATACAACAACTTCACATCAGATGTAGGCTGAGAAGGACCTGCACCCATCGAAGCTGTTCCCTTATGGTTTGACTTGTTAGAATCTTCAGTCATGAGGCCGTATGGTCTCTAGATCTTAGACGAAGTGTCAGAGAAACTCTCCTCTAAAATGGGTTCCAAAGGTGGTAGTGGTCTCTAATTCACACTTTCTTCCGTTGAGTGATTACTCCCTTGATCAAAGATGTTGTGGTTCCTATTCTGGTACAATCTTCCTGATCGTAAATTCATGAAGAATTGGTAACAAGAAAAATCCAAACCGAGTTACCTCATTAAATAGTTTGAATCTCCCGTTTGCTCTTGCTTGCTGGGTAGTATCTTCTAGTACCTACAACCTGTCAAAAGTGTGCTTCATAGCTGTAAGCTTAATTACAACTGTTCTTGTTAGTATTTCCTTTTGTTCGACAAAACTTACCACACACTTCCCTACACAACCTCAACAATTTTTGATCCAATTTCAATTTTGAAAGAAGCACCTGGTTGCTATGGCCTAGCTCCTTGTGTGGTAAGTTTCTGTCTCTGTTCTGGCTCAGAGGTACATGGATCACGATCCATGTTGAAAAGACAACTGAACTTTTGTTGCTATCATCAATTTTATCATGATTAAGAGGTCTTCCAGTACCAATTTTTTTTAAAAAATGAATCTCACGATTGGAGGCTAAGTTGATTTTGTCACTTGCCTGAGCTTCTGTCAGTTCTGAGCTGTTAGAATGGTTTCTTGCTTCCAATTTCATCTCTGGAAGGACCACTAGACTCTCTATGATACCCTTTTATTGATGGTACGTGTTTGGTGTCCATTTGTGTCGAGGGAATATGGATCGCGATCCATGTTCCTTTGGGTCAAAATACACTAAATTTTTTCCCACAGCTAGTCCTTGGCCTAGTAATGCTGACTATATGGTTTTTGAATGCTTTGAAGCTTTTTTGGACATACAAAAGTCAGCTTTAGGGTTTATGTCAGTGCTTCCCCCCTTGATGTGATTTTTGCCAGCTTTTGCCCTCTTTTTGAAATTTTCTGATAAGGGTCCTTGAGGATAAAGTGCTCCAATTGTTACCAATTCACTGCTTGTCCTTTATCAGCTCAAATTTCCACACAGGTACATGGATCGCGATCCATGCTTGGCAAGATTTGGGTTTGACACTTTGTGATCTGATCACACAAGGTATGATGTTTCTATTCCCCAAGTCTTTTTGGATTTGGTCAGGTTTTTCCAAGTTAGAAGCAGGGTTTTGTGTCTGTTTTGCGGTTTTTTGCAAACCACTTCTTTTCTGGTATTTTGACCAGTTTTTTTCACTTTTTGTCTATGGCTCCTTTTGGGAAAGTTGTTCAACTAGTATTTAGGACTACTCTAGTCAAATCTCAATGTCAGATTTATACTTGGAACATGGATTGCGATCCATGTTGGGAAGTCGTTGGGCATGAAATTTGGTTATGTGGATTCGTTGCTTCTAGTTGGTCCCAATTCTCATCCCTTTTTGGATTTGGACAAATAAAAGTTCAGTTTTTCCTTGTTTTCCCTTCTTTCCAAGATTTTTGTTTGCTCACTCCAATATTTTGATTTTTATGACCTTCTAGCCCTCTTTTTCTGACCAAACTCAAGGTTCTGATGCCTGAGAGCCTGTCCTAAGCAAAGGAAATAATTTTAGCACATTTTGCCAAAAAGGTACATGGATCGCGATCCATGTTTGACAAGATTTTGGACAGGTTTTTGCACAGTCTTTTCCAACAAAGTGCTTTTATCCCCTTCTTGAAAGTTTTACTGGGTTTGGTCCAGTTTTGAAGCTTTGACCATCACTTCTTCAATTTTCCCGAGTTATGGTCTTCAACACCAAAATAAGGTTTTTGATAGTTTTTCCCTCGATCCCTTTGGCCACAAATGATGGTGTGATTTTTTTCCTAACCTACTCCTATAACTGAAATGAATATGCAAACATAATTGAATTCAACAGTACAGAAATAACAACAATGTGTGTGGTGGAACAACCCTTTCCAAGCATGTGAAAAATCAAAGAAAGAAATAATATCTTATACTTCACTCATAGTTTTCTTTGCTCTTAAGAAATAGCACTTCTAGTCTCGGACTGCAGTCTCTATTAAGCACTAAACCTACGTCTAGCTGCTTCACTATCTATGCGTAAGCGGAACGCTTATCAAAAGCTTGAAGGGAGATTTTTTTTAATTTTTTCTACACTGACTCTTAAGGATCGGCATCCCCGGCACACTACAAGAGGTTGTGTGCTCTTGTGACGCTATTAGAGACGGAAATACACTGGGTTTTTATAACCCCCGGTGTCGCTAAAGGCGTCGCTACGAGAGCGTCTCTATGAGTGTCGTTATGAGCGTCGCTATATGCGTCGCTATATAGCGACGCTTATAGCGACGTTTACACAGAAGTCTATAGCGACACTACAGAGCCATAAATAGCGACGCCCGAGAGAATTTTTTTTTGGTGACAGGGCATTGAATGCCCTGCCACCCATCAACCATATTGTACTTGATTCACTTTTTTAAAAAAGTGCAAGGGTAGATAATAGACCCAAAATAGTCACCCACAAGACGCATTGTTTGCAAAATTGACAATTGTACACATCATAGGAAAAATGAATTGATTGGCAAATGTAATAATGACAATTGTACAACATCATAGGCATAAAGAATTTATTGGCAAAATGAACTGCGGTGACAAATGTAATAATATACATGGTTCAAAAAGACGTATTGATGCCGTCTCATGATACATAAGCTATGAGAAACCCTAAACTAATGCTATCTAGCTACGGCTAAACTGACGTCGTCTAGTCAGACGTCTCATCGCGTCCAAGCGGCGTATCTGTCGAATTCTGCAAAAAAAGACAATAAGACAGCTTTCAGTAAGTATAAACATATAACGACATTTATAAAACAATACAAAAAATAGAAAAGAGTAAACCCTAATACTAACCATGCCGCCGCGAGAACTGAGAATGTCCATCAGGGTGTTTAAGCCCTTCCTGCCTGCGTACTCGCACTCGTACGGTGTGTGATCACGTCCTGTCATCGACCACTGTCAAAACATACAAAGATTTCATTATGTTAGAATTAAAAAACTCATAAACCCTAAACTATCGAACATAAAGAGCAATGCAAAAACACTTACAAAATCGGCCTCAAATGATGCCCATCCACCGCTCCCCAAGTGGTGCGAGCTCCCTGCCTCTACTCGCGCTCTGGCTGCATCCTTTTGTTGCTTCCACTTGTAAGGATTCTCGCGCGCTGCTTTCTTCGCATTCTTCCAATCTTCTCTGGCCAGCCAATCTGGCATGTTCCACCCATGCTTGATTGCTTTTTGCACTTCGGAACGCTTGTGTTTGCAGTATTCGCGCATTCGAATCTTAATCAGGTCTTCATTGAAGCGCTGATCCCGTGTTGGAACTTGGTACTTCACTCCATTTGTTTAGTATGTAGTGTCTAAACAGCTGAGAGCAAAGACCACGCATGCGCGAGATCACCTTCTTGCCATCATCATCCATGATGATGCCACCGCTGAAGTCGACGGAGTAAGGCAAGCCCTCTGGCCGGTGACGCGTGAGCCTGGGTGTCCCGGCAGGGGTCTCTAGCGGCGTGTCGATGGGGGTACGGACGTCAGGTGTCTCCACCGGCGTCTGGGCCCCGAAGCGAGGAGTGTCGAGTGGGGTGGCTCCTGGCGGAGTAGGTAGAGGTGTGTAGCTGCTAGGAACAGTCAGCCGCGCAAAACCTGGTGTAGATGGCGATGCTGTGGCTGGTGTGGGGGCGGGCAAAGAAGGGGAGGGTAAAGAGCCTCGTCGAACACGAGGCGGTGTGGAGGCATCGGCGAAGGAACCCCTACAACAACCGCCACCGCCACCACTAGAGCGCCGGTGTCTACACGAGTGTGAAGATCGTCTCGTCGACACCGAAGCTTCGGAGCGCGCCGAATGCTCCGAAAGAGAGGGAGATGCGGATGGAGTAGGAACGCGCGATGATGCGCCAGAGCGATGACGCTCCACGTACCACTGTCTCTGCTGCGGTGACAAAGAAGAAAGAAACTCCTCATCATCCATACCTGCATTAAACACACGAATATTTAAACTTAATATTGAATGAATAGAGTAGACAATGACGCAAAGACCATTAAATACAATGACGTAATGACGCATATAAATACAATGACGCAATGAATTGAGTGATAGAAGAGGCAAGTCGAAAACTCATAATTTTCAATCAAAAGATGTGAGCGCGAGTAGAAAAGAGCGTTATACACCATGGAAGGTACTTAGAGAGACAGAGCTTTTACAACACGGAGCAAAATTGTTCAAATACAATATTTGTGGCTTTAAGAGATCTCTCTCTCATCCTCGCATAACTCAGCATAACTTCCTATATCTATATAGAGCTCTCCATTTAAACACATATCCTCTGTTTCATTTTGTAGCTCCTCTGCATGCACCCCATATAGAGTAGTAGCATCTTGATGCTCGTCTGGCACCACCGCAGGGGCTTCTGATTGAGCATCTTCTCTGATCTCCTCCATTGATGCCGTTGTGATTGGCACATGGTAGCCTTCATACGTCCTTGCACTACGAGGGGCTACTTCTATGACGTACCACCAATTTGATGTAGACTTTGAAGGATGAAATATTACCTGCCAGAGCCACATAACTTACATGAGAGCTTTCAAGCACATAACTTGTAAAAGGGGGATGTTAACTATTTACATACTTACTTGTTCACAATGCTCGGGTAGTACGAAAGTGTCTCTTAGGTCAGTCCATTTCTTAGTAGAATCCACCTCAAGAAAACCAGACTCTCCTCTACGCACAGTAGCGTTGCGACCCTCCATGATTATCTTGAACCATTGCACGTCGAACAAGTCGACAAAAAATCCTCTGTAGTCGATCCTCAAAATCTCTTGTAGCGTGCCGAAGTAAGTGAGTTCCGCCACCACAGGATCTACATCAGAGGAAGGTCGTCGACTAGACTGTTCAAATTTTGCCATGATTCCACAATCTTGAGTAAAAGGCTTTTTGTCGATCCGTTCCACCCTAAAATGTCGACCTTTACACCATGCTGCTGTGTATGACTTATACTACAACGAACAAAGATTATGAGTGGCCATTCAAACGTTTAGAAATAAAGTCACTAGCTAGTCGTACATTGCAAACTTACCTTGGTCGCGCAACCCCGAGAGTACTCCCACTCTTCCTCAATCACTTCGTCACCGCATTGTTGTGCGCTTTTCAATTGGTTGTGCAACCATCTTAAGCTCATGAATATTGGTAGGCTCTCCAGCCCCGTCGGATAATGCATCAGTGGTCGTCTTCCCCGTCTCCACTCGATTCGTGCCCTTTGTCGCTCTTGCTTTGCATCCTCATATTGTGAAATCCACTTTTGCATCACTGGATTGTGAAGCATGCAAAATCGGTTGATTTTAGCCTCTAGATCTTCCGTCATCTTCTTCTCAACACCGAGATTGCACATGACAATCCCAGATATGCGCTCATCATCTATGGTTCGCCATAGCGTGTCCCGGGCTTTATCAAATCCGTCTAGCCACTCTCCAATGTACACTAGGGACTCTGATACCAACCAACCTTCTGCCATGCTACCCTCCGGACGTGCCTTTTGACGCACATATCCCTTAAGAATTTTCATGAAACGTTCTAAGAAGAACATCCATCTGGAATGAACTGTGCCAGCTATTTCCACCTCATCAACTATGTGAACAAGAAGATGCACCTGAATGGTTAGCATGGTAGTAGGAAAATGTTTCTCAAACATGCACACAAGCTCCGCAGCATTTAGTTTGGCGAATGGTATGGAGTCTACGTTGATCTCCTTTTGTGAGATCCATTGCACCAGCTTTGCAAGTTTGTAGATTGTGTTAAGGATGTCGAGAGACAAACATCCCTCAATGGCAACCGGTAAAATAAACTGTAAAGTATGTGCAGCAATGATATTAAAGTCCACATTTTACGCAATGATATTAAAGTCCACTATGAACGTAGCTCACACATTTTATGCCAATCGTGTGACTTCAAACCGGTAAGCTTTCCTTCTTTAGTAAAACACGTTCGGAGCGAGTGCATTACGCCAGTGGGGGTCCGCAAAGATCTAATGGTCTCTTTTATTTTGCGTTCTTGGGCTCCTATGAAACTCCATAGTGCTTTAGGGAGTTTTATCGATCCATCAGACGCTGTTTGCGGCCAATATTGCTCCATACGATCCACATTTCTAAGGTCAACTATGGCTCCCAAAGTATCTTTCTTGCCGGTCAAATGGTCCCATAGTAGATTACCCACATTCTTGAATATGTACATTGGATCGAGCAAGTGATTGATCATGAGTCGGGGCCAGTATGGTAACTCGTACCATAGAGATAGTCTCTTCATCCCTGGAGGCAATCCTTCATCGCACATCTCCTTCTGCTCTAACCATGCTTGTGCAGACATCCTTGGTGGCTCTCTTCCCAAAAATCCATCGCGTAACACATGATTCTCTGGAAGATACGCTTGATGACCTTTGTAGATTTGCTTCTTCAGTGAGGGCGCCCTACGTGCATTCAGTCTAGGTCCACATGTGACACATGCTCTGTATCCTCTTGTTTGAAGCCCTGCATGTATACACATGATAATAGATCAACTATGGGAAAAAACAAGATTTACAGTGTCTGAGTGAGGAGTGTCAATAGATCACCTAAGCATTCTGTTAGCCCGGGATAGTCATGCACGGTCCACATTAGAATGCCTCTGATCAAAGCATTCCGTCGTCCTGTGTGTCGGCTCATATCCACCACCTCTATGCCAATCCACAATTGTTGTAGCTCTTCCAATAGTGGACGAAGATACACATCCATATTCTCCACTTTATATCACCCTGGCATAATCAAGCTTAGCCATAGGTGCCCCTTCTTCGTAGTCAACCACGGGGGAATGTTGTAGTTGACGATGACATCACATTGTCAGCTGGTAGTATGTTCTCTTTAAGCAATCTACACAACATAAAAATACGATACAGTCGTGTAAAAATCTATCAGATCATTATACATTTAGAGTTTTATTAAAGTAAACTAATTGTAATAGATCACCTGAAAAGCGCTGTGACGCTAGTGTCACTCCATCCAAACTTTGCCTGCATGTTGAGAAGAACCAGGAGTGCTTTCAATCTAGACATACGTGCTTCATTATACAATGGCGTATCGGCTTCACTTTTCATATCATCATAGATAAGCCTTTCTGAATCCATGATCGTCTCGATCATTTCATCAATCTCGAGCTCAAACATTGCCTCGTTGGGAGTGTGCTTTCCATGATCATCCTCCGAGCTGTCAAAGGCTACATCTTGTGGCCTCACATATGTTGCTTGACCAAAGCGCCTGCGAACACGTCTATTGGGTTGCAAGATTGCTGCTTGTTGGCCAGCGTCAGAGTCCGACGAGTTATAATTGGCAACAACTCGATCTATAATAGATGGATCGAACTCGCCAAATTCGCGAACGTGCTGCAAAGAAACACATCTTGTCCGTCGCACAGCATGTTTGCATTGATTACAAGGACATAAGACCCTCGTTGAGAGATAGGTGTTTCGGTTGGACGGTCCCACATCCTCGTCACTACTCATAATGAGGATAAAAATCTTCTAACCTGGACAACAAATTTAATATTCTATTGGAATTCTTCGTCTTCTCTCTCTCTCTCTCTCTCTCTCTCTCTCTCTCTCTCTCTCTCTCTCTCTCTCTCTCTCTCTCCCCCTCACATTCTCTAGTCATGTCCAATCCCCGCACACCTCGGTCTAGAGGTGCACGGAGATCAGAACCACCGGGTTATAATCTCGTCTTTATTGGTCAATACCTATATTTGTGGGTACAAGAAATCTACAGACCCACGTCTACATGATACTGTATGTAGTGGACAAAACCCCTTTGCCTCTTCTCTAGCTGTAGCACTTCACAGCATCTTAACATCTTTTCACAGTAGATCTTTTCACTGTTCGTCTAACTCTAAACCCTAAACCGTAAGTAATTCTTGCGTGGACTCGATCTAACATGAATAAGCGTAAATCTAAATAAACGTAAATCTAACTAAAAATAAAGCTAAATCTAATTTAACGTAAGTCTACATCTAACCTAATCTTTAACGTCTTTTGGGATAGTTTCCTACGACGTTAAAACTCTCTTCTTCTTGTGTGTGTGTGTGTGTGTGTGTGTGTGTGGGTAAACCTAAATAAACCTAAGTCTAATCTAATATAACATAAATCTAAATCTAACGTAAATTATGTTATATTAAAAACAAAGAACTAAACTAGCAGGGATTATAAGAACCTTAAAACTGATTTAACACATAATTTTTCACATAACTCGGCAAGAGTTGGCATTCTCATCACTAAAGATGTGAGAGTTAACTTCCGGCGGTGACGCTGCCTCATCTCCATCCACATCTGACGACAGCAATTGGCCCTTTGGACCGTTCTTGCTCTTGTTACTAACTTTGAAGTTGCTGTTGAATGACTAGAGGTTGTCTAGATGGTCATTGTCGGGGATGTAGTGACTCTTGCCGCCCTGAAGATCCACCTTCTTCCCTATCTTCTGAAGACATTTCACCAGTAATTTTGGATCGACGGAGCCCACCATGAGTGAAGGCAGCAATACCCTATATTCCATTGAGGGCTTTCTTCACCCGCTTCATGCAGGCATCGCAGTCTAAGGAGACCTAAATCTAATCTAATATAACGTAAATCTAAATCTAGCGTAAATAAATGTAAATCTAACTAAAAATAAACCTAAATCTAATCTAATTTAACTTAAATAAACCTAAATCTAATTTAACGTAAGTCTACATCTAACCTAATCTTTAACGTCTTTTAGGATAGTTTCCTACGACGTTATAACTCTCTTCTTCTTGTGTGTGTGCGCGTGTGTGGATGTGTGTGCCAATAAAAAGAGATAAATGGTATAACCTTTCTATCACCCATGCCAAGTATGATAGATTGGTTATGCCATTTTCCTCTTGAATAATAGGTCTTGAGTTCAACTCCTCGTCGGCTAGATCTTTAGGTCTTTTAATTTTAATTAGTTTCCTATGACGTTAAATTAGTTTCTCTCTCTTTCTCTCTCAATGTGTGTGCGTTTTTTTGTTTATGCATGTTTTCTCTCTCTTTTCCTCTCTCAATGTGTGCGTTTTTTGTTTATGCATGTTCTCTCTCTCTTTTCCTCTCTCAATGTGTGCGTTTTTTGTTTATGCATGTTCTCTCTCTCTTTTCCTCTCTCAATGTGTGTGTGCATTCTTTGTTTATGTATGTGTGCATGCGTTTTTGTTTATGTTTGTACTCTTTCCCTCTCTCTCTCTCTCTCTCTCTCTCAAAAACACTATGTGTGTGTGTGTGTGAGAGAGAGAGAGAGAGAGGGAGAGAGAAAGAGGGGAAGGGAACATGAGAGTGAGGAGAGGGAAGGAGCATACCTAGCTCTCCTTCCTCTCCTCGTGTGTGTGTGTGTGTGTGTGTGTGTGTGTGTGTGTGTGTGTGTGTGTGTGTGTGGAGAAGAAAGAGAGAGAGAGAGAGAGAGAGGGAGAGCGTTACCTGCTCCTTGCTTGAGGGCGCCAAAAAACTTAGATCTGAGATCTGAGTTTTTGGGCGCTCTCTGTTTTTTTTTTTAGCCCAGCTGGCGTCGCTATGAGCGTCGCAAATTTACAAGTAAATTTGCGACGCTCATAGCGACGCCGGGAAAAAAAAAATTTGAGCGTCGTTGTGTGAGCGTCGCTAATATGAATAGCCTCTTGTAGTGGCAGCGGCGCCAATGTTAGCGCGTCGCCACGACCGACGTCTGTAGCATAGCTCTTTTGTACTAACATAATGTCAATATGCAAGGAAGCGACTCGGGGTGGGTCACAGAGATGTAATGAGAATGTCAATCTCACCAAAGTGAACTCAAGGACTACTCATTCTTACAAAAAAAGCAAATCAACCAGTTCCTAGTCAGACAATCAGTATGCGTTCATTCTCAACACCAAACGTAACACGGCTTGTCGGTATCCAAACGAGTCCAGAATGTCACTAAACTTAAGGAGAGGTATCACAACACTTATGGGCTCAATCCTACCAAGTTCTGTCACCATCTGGGAAGGTACATAAATCACGATCCATCACAAAAAATGTGCAAAAAACTAAAACAGAAGTACTTGGAAAGAACTACCTTAAGCATAGAAACACTTTTCCATGGTCAAAACATCAAAAAACAACCATTTTAACTCCCAAATCAATGCATTTAGCTCACAAACGGTGCGTCGCGAATCACAGCAGAATTGGAAATGATTACACTTAGATTGTAGATCAAGAGGCAAGGAACGCAATGTGCTATTTAGAATATAATTCTGATTACCCGTTCAGGAGAAAAGATGATTACAAGGTGTAGTCACAAGAAGCTTCCACAGTGCACGTTTTCTTCTTTTAGCTAAAAAATAATTTTCTCTCCAAAACTAAGGGTTTTGACTTTAAAAGTTAGGGGGCTTTCCCATGGCCATCCGGCCTCTTACAAGGGGTAGACTCTGAGCAATAAAAAAGGGTATGGTCTAATCTCATCATGATTACAACTCATCTTAGGCTAAATTACACGGTTTTTTTCAAAAAAATAGAGTGTCCACCGGGTTTTGTGTGCATACGCCTGTATGCGCCCGTATCCACCAAACAGGCATGCAATGGCTAGGAAAATAGTCCATAATCACTCATTGTTGGGAATATAATGAAGCTTGAGAGCAATGAGTGATTGATATTAAAGATGATATATTAGAGATATGATGGCCATAAAATGTATCTATCGATATTTAGCATAGGTTGGACAAGTGGTGGACCTTATGACTCTTTATGCTTCAATATTTAATAACTTATACATGTAGTGGGCAACAAATATTATGACCCTAGACTCTATTCTTCAATGGAGGTTAACTTGGACAAGTGGTGGACCTTGTGGCTATCTAGGCTTAAATGGAGCTCAGCTTCAACAAGTGGTGGACCTTATGGGTATCTATGCTTGAAAGGAGAATAGCTTGGAGAAGTGGTGGACCTTATGGGCCTCTATGATTCAATAGAGTATAGCCTAGACAAGCGGTGGACCTTGTGGACTTGTATGCTTGAATGGAGCATTGCTTGGAAAATTGGTAGACCTTATGGATTGCTATGCTTAAAATGAGCATACATTGGACAATTGGTGGACCTTGTGTCTATCAATGCTTTAATGGAGGCAAGTGGTGGATGTTACGGCTCTCTATGCTTCAATAGATCATAGATTGAACAAGTGGTGGACCTTATGGGCTTGAATGGAGCATAGATTGGGGACCTTATTGTTCTCCATTCTTGAATGGAGCATAGATTGGACAAGTCATGGACCTTATGGATCTCTATACTTGAACAGAGCATAGATGTAAAAATGGTGGACCTTATGGCTCTCTTTGCTTGAATAGAGTATAGGTTGGACAAGCAGTGGACCTTATGGTTCTCTATGCCTGAATGGATCATAAATGGAAAAGCGGTGGGAATTATAGCTCTCTATGATTCAACAAATAAAAGATTCAACAAGTGGTGGACCTTGTGGCTTTCTATGATAGAATGGAACTTAGCTTGGACAAGTGGTGGACCTTCTGCCTCCCTATGCTTGAATGGAGCATAGCTTAGTGTACGTTATGTATGGAGCATAGCTTGGTGGACGTTATGGATTCCTATGCCTCAATAGAGCACAGTTGAACAAGTGGTGGACCATATGGTCCTCCATGGTTGAATGGAGTATAGATTAGATGATTAGTTGACCTTATGGTCCTATATCCTTCAAGAAAACATATCTTGGACATGTGGTGGACCTGATGGCTCTCTATGTTTTGATAGAGTACACATTGAACTAATGGTGATCCTTATGGCTGTCTATGATTCAAAAGAGCTTAGCTTAGACAAGTGGTGGACATTGTGGCTCTTTACGTTGTAATTAAGTTATGCTTGGACATAACGTGTTTATAACCATGTTTCATCAACTCCCTATGACTAGCTTGCACAAATGGTGGACCTCTTTCTATGTTTCATATTGAAACCTATCATAGGATATTTCTTATCTCTAGGATTCAATTGAATTTTTATTGGGCATGTGGCCAAGTGGTTCATCTTGAAACCTAAATGTGACTTAGCTTCAACATAGTAGCACCCATTGTACAACTTATCATAGATCAAACACTTCAACTCTCCATATTCAGTAGCCCCAATGATGGGCCCAATGGGAATTCATGCATAACATCCTCGATCGCAGTCCTAAGCCAACATTCTGGATAGGGTATGGGGGCGATGCCCATGGTGGGGTTTGGGGGCAACGCCCTCCTTAGCTAGTGTTCGAGGGTAGCACCCCGATGGGGATTTAGGGCCAACGCCCTTGGTGGGGGTCTGAGGGCAACGCCCCCATTGGGGGTTCAGGGACAACGCCCTTAGCAGTGGGTTTCAGGGGCTACGAGTAGACCCACTCCATATGGTAGACCCTATTTTTTGTTTTAAAAAAAATTGCCAGGTCAAAACGTCCAATTTGAAAGAAAATATTTCAAATTTTAACCTTGTTTTTTAAGTTTAAAAAGCATGCATTATAGGTTATGAAATAACCAGATAACCTAGTGTAAAAAGATAGTGAAAAATAAAAAAATGGAAAAAATTATCAAAACAATAGAACATAGACAAATTGCACAACACACGCGAAGCAGTACGACAAAGGCTGTTTGACAGAACATACGCAATTCAGCACAAAGACAGAGGCGATTCAAGAGTACAAAGGCAATTCAATAGTACAAGGAAATACAACAATCACAGAAGCGGTTCATAGCAAAAAGGGGATTCAACAAACACAAAAGTTATTTAGAAGAATAGAGGCGAAATAGAAGAAGATTGTGCTCACACCAAGGGAAGATTTTAGCTCCTGCAAATTAGTATTCTGCACCATCCGAGATAGTGTATCTAATGGTTTAATGCCTTTTTCTCCCATTACGGATCCTCCTAAACTAGCGCTCTTGGGTTTCTCTACCATGCATGGCTCTAAGATTACCTCCGAGGTTCCCCTTTCTTAGCAAGTGATTTGCAAGACTCCATATATGTTGAGTCAAAGACGAGCACATAGAACGATCCAGAAAGCTTTAAAAATAGTGCTTGTTAAACATTAAGGCTCTCACAGTGATCTCTTCGTATCAAACTCGATTGAATAATTTTTTCTAGAATAATAATAAAAATCATGAAATTGCGGGTCTTGTGGGCCACTAATAATAAGGCTCAATGTTGGAAAAAAACCGTGGTCTAGTGTATTTTAACCAGCTAAAATTATAAAACCTCGGTTAGATTTTGAGCTTGCTTTTAAGAAAACCGAAAAATTTACACAAGTTTTAGTGTAATTATTGGCAAAAGCTTCAAATTCTGACCTAAGAACCGAGAGAATTTCAAGTTTCCCCTTATTTTGTTCGGTTAGGAAAAATGTATTTTCTAGCCCTGATAAGGCTTGTCAACTAACGATGATTAGATGAGAAAGTTCTTGCAAACTCTTACAGGCTTGTCAACCCTAGACGACTAGATGTGTTGACTGCACGTCCAGTAGCCTGTGGCATAGAAACTCTTCAGTCGGCATGGCAGCCACCATAGGCAGAAAATTGTGGCTCCTAACAAAGGCTCTAAATAAGATATTATGCAACAAATTTGATCGAAAGGATGAGCACCATATAGCGAAGTGACAAGTCCATATATATAGCTCTAGAAACGATAAGCAATATATAGCCAAATCTATATATGGCCAGCACGCTTACGCAGCCACGTCTCAGACCATTACTTTGACCAAGCATTGTGAGACACAGGGGATGAGCGTCTGCAGTCCCATCGCCACTTGAGCCGGTCCCTCCTTGTGATTTAATCTACGCTGGCACTAATTAGCAGACCATCATCTGGGAAGTCTATGCAGCCTCATTCACATATATAGAAAGCACGAAAAGCAAATAGTGAAGTTTATATATCGCAAGCACAAAAAGTAAACAACACCAAATTGGGCAGCGCCATCTAAAGAAATTGATGGGCCGACCAATAGTATGATGCAAAGTATTCCTTGCACTTGGGTTGCAAAGTGACTGCGATGCAAAATTTTCTCATAAGCTTTGCACTCGGGTTGTAGAGTGATTACTAGTAAGCCTCGCACTTGGGTTTGGCCTGCTGACTTGAGGTTCATCTTCCATAGTCCTCACACTCGGGCTGCTACACAAAGCATATGTATTATGTAGTCGCACCCAACGAACCTTCTTAGTATTTAATATGAAGGCAGCCATGAAAAACTAACTATCCTTGTCCACATAGATTTCAACAACATCAAACTGCTATTACAAAGCTTCGAATCTCACACGGTCTAGCCAAAATATACAGTGAAAATTTGTACAAACCTCGATTTTTAAATTTGTACAGCTTCTTGATTCATTGATATCACAAGCTACGGCTAGATTGATGTCGTCTAATCAGACGTCTCATCGCGTCCAAGCGGCATATCTATAGGATTCTGCTGAAAAATAATAGGACGTACTTTTTGTAAGTATAAACATATAATTACAAAACAATTTATTTTCTTAGCTTATTATTAAAATACAACAAATGTAAAAGAGTAAAGTGAAATACTAACCATGCTGTCGCGAGAACTCAGAATGTCCATCAGAGCGTTTAAGCCCTTTCTGCCTACGTACTCGCGCTCATAAGGTGTGGGGTCACGTCCTGTCATCGACCATTGTTCAAAACATACAAAGAATCCATTATGTTAGAATTAAAAAGTACAAATAGACGTAACTATCAAACCTAAAGAGCAATGCAAAAACACTTACAAAATCGGTCTCAAATGATGCCCACCCGTCGCTCTCCAAGTGGTGCGAGCTCCTTGTCTCTTATACTCGCACTTTGGTTGTCTCCTTTTTTGTTGCTTCCACTTTTCAGGATTCTCGCGCGCTGCTGCTCGCTTTGCATTCTTCCAATCTTATTTGGCCACCCAATCAGGTATATTCCACCCATGCTTTATTGCTTTTTGTACTTCAGAACGCTTGTGCTTGCAGTATTCACGCATTCGAACCTTCTTCAGGTCTTCATTGAAGCGCTCATCCTGACTAGACACGGGAAACGCGTCATACAACATGTTGATGACTCTGTCTTTTAAGTCACTTGGCACTTCGCTTCAGGTGTTTAGTATGTAGTATCTAAACATCTGAGAGCAAAGACCGCGCATGGGTGAGATCACTATCTTGCCTTCGTCATCCAAGATGATGCCGCCGCTGATGTCGATCGAGTACGGCAAGCCCTCTCGCCTGTGATGGGTGAACTTGGGTGTCTCGACAAGGGTCTCTAGCGGCATCTCGATGGGGGTATGGACATCAGGTGTCTCCTGTAGAGTCTGAGCCCCGAAGAGAGGAGTGTCGATTGGGGTGACTCCCGGAGGAGTAGCTAGTGGTGTGTAGCCAAGAACGGCAGATAGTCAGGCATAACCTGGCATAGATGGCGATGTCATGGCTGGTGTGGGGGCAGGCAAAGAAGGGAAAGGTAAGGAGCTTTGTCGAACACGAGATGGTGTTGAGACATCGGTGGCGGCATCTCCACAACAACCGTCGCTGCCACCACTAGAGCGTGAATGCCTAGACAAGTGTGAAGATCGTCTCGTCGACATTGAAGCTTGAAAGCGCAGTGAATGCTCCAAAACAAACGGAGACATGGAAGGAATGGAAGGACGTGATGGTGCTCCACAGCGATGACGGTCCTCATACCACCTCCTTTGCTGGAGTGACAAAGAAGAAAGAAACTCATCATCATCCATACCTGCATTAAACACACGAACATTTTATCTTAATAATGAATGAAGAAGAAAACATGGACAAATTATAATCTATACTATAGATAATAGGGAGAGGGATTCTTGTGTGTGTGGAGAGAGAGAGAGAGAGAGAGAGAGAGAGAGAGAGAGAGAGAGGACTCATAAAGGGAGAGGGATTCCTGTGTAGAGAGATTCTTGTGAAGTTCTTGTGAATTTGTCTCCAATGTGCATTCTACATATCTTGTAAAAAGATGAAACTCGTACTGCGATGGAAACTGAGGTGGCAATCGCAAAAGAGGTGATCCGTCCCTGCTCATAGATGTTGCTTGCCCCTCCACTACATCCAGTGGAGGAACGAGCAGCATCTATGAGCAGGGACGAACCACCTCTATCGCGATTGTAGCCTCTGTCTCCATCGCACTCGGAGCACAGTGCTGTGTCGACATATCAGACTTTCACGACACACCAAGGAGTGTCCCTGGTTGTGAGAACATACCTGGAGGATACCTGGAGTGGTAGCAATGATGCTTAAACACAATTTGAATTTCTCAAGTATAACATATAGACAAGAATGGACAAAAAGCCACGTGAATACAATATATATTATAAAACGGAGCAAAATTGTTCAAATACAATGTTTATGGATTTAAGAGGTCTCTCTCTCATTCTCGCATAGCTCAGCATAACTCCCTATGTCTATATAGAGCTCTTCGTTTAGGCAAATGTCCATCGTTTCATTTTGTAGATCCTTTGCATGCACCCCATAGAGAGTAGCAGCTTGATGCTCGTCTGGCACCACCTCAACGGATTTTTACTAAGCATCTTCTTCGATCTCCTCCATTGATGCCGCTGTGATTGGCACATGGTAGTCCTCATACGTCCGTCTACTACGAGGGGCTACTGTTGGGGTGTAGGCCAGGTGGCCGTGGGAAACCACCCTTGTACACTTGATTTCACCTAATCAATATAGGGAGAAAAAGAGGAAGGGTTGACCTCTCTCTTTCTTCTTCACTAACCCAACACAGGCTGCCTGTGTATCATCCCCTTCCACATACTCTTCTTCCCCTCTCTTGCACACACTCCGTACACGCACTAGAGCAACACAACAATTGGTATCAGAGCTGCGGCAACGAACCGCACGCGCGATCGCTCTCCGACGATTGACTCGAAAGCGATAGAGCTCGCCGGCTATGGCGGAGCTTGGAGCTTGTGCTTGAGCTTGGCGGTGGCAGCAGATCCGACCGGCATTGACACACTCAGAGGAGATCGGAGCACTCAGCTTCTCGGCGCGTGCAATCCCTCCAAGGTGAAGGTGGAATCTTGATAAGACTACCCGGCTAGCCACTTTCACCCAGCGGCGGAAGGCGACATCGACATCGACACCGCTCATGCGCACCGGCTCTACACTCATCATTGTGGAGGATTTCCGACATCCGACCCACACCGGGCGTTTCACCACACGAGCGCGTTCCCGCGATCGACGACCGTGCTTGCAACATGCGCGGGTGAGGTACCTCTATCATGGAGGAGTGACACCCGGCATCGGCACCGAGCGCACCGATCGCCTTGTACTACACAGTTTATGGATACGACACGTTTGGCGGCTATTCGACTAGCATAATTTTGCCCGGTGGCAGAAATCGGCACATAGCGACACCGACACGCAGGTTACAGGCTACAGGGGGGTTTTTCAACCCATTCACTCACAGATTCTCCAAGTTACTAGACACAGCAATTTGGCGATTTGGCAGTCATTTTGACAGCAGATTCTCTGCGGACACATGCGTTGACAGATGCATTTTGTTGTGAGCTAGTGCTACTGAGCTCTTTTGAGAGCAGATATCCCCGCAGGGATCACTTTCAATGCATGCAGCAGTTCTTGGCGCCTGTTTGAGCGCGGTTTTACTCATGTACATTGAGTTGCGGACACTGCCCACTGTACTACGTGTGGAGCCATTTTTCGCTATTTTGGCAGTTTTTCCCGGCCGTGTCTGAGACTCTGACCGGAAGAGCCCTTTCTGAGACTGTGGCTAGTCCATTTGTGTCTGCATTAGCTTTTGGAGGGTCGATAGCGTGAGGTTTTCTTTGAGCTGGGGTGTGCTCGAATGTTGAGACACCTTCGATGATACAGGTAGCTGGAGTTTCCCTTTACGATACCCTCGCCATAGGATATGTATCTGGACGGTTATTTATGCTTTTGACGCCGAGTTGGCACTCACGTAGCAGATGCCTAGTTAGTGCAATTGGCACATTTATATGCATTTTGAGTTGAGTTTTGACTCCTTATACAAAGGAAACTCTGCCGGATTTACTTCCCGCGAGTCGTGACTTCCATTGTTGGCACTTTTTAGTCTATTTCGGTTGAGATTTTACTCCCGATACAAAGGTTACTCTGCCCAAATTTCTACAGCTTCTCGCCATAGTTTGGCACCTCTCAAACCCTCTTGTCAGCGATGGCTTCTTCTTCAGAAAAGGAGGAGTATTTCATTCGAAAGTTTGATGGCAGCAACTTCACCATGTGGAAAGAGCGCATGAAAGATGTTTTGATAAACAAAGGCCTCTCAGAACCGTTAAAAGAGCGCGCAGAGGATGATGATTATACACAAGCTCAATGGGAGATTTTGGATGCAAAAGCCATGGCTACTATATGTCTACATCTAGCCAAGTCAGTCTTCTTCACTATCATCGGGAAGAAAACAACCAAGGAACTTTGGGATAGCTTATGTTCAGCATGGGAGAGCAAAAGTGCATCCAACAAAGTTTTTCTCATGAAAAAGCTTATGAAGCTCAACATGAAAGAAGGTAGCACAGTTTCCAGTCATTTAAATGAGTTCAACTCCTTGTTCAGTCAGCTGACATCTCAGGGCTTTAAGGAGTTTGACGATGAACTCAAGTCTATCTTCTTGTTATGCTCTCTACCCAGTTCATGGGATATCTTTTGCACATCCATTAGCAATTCAGCTCCGAATGGCAAGTTAGAGTTCAATGCTGTCGCAGATGCGTTGCTCACTGAAGAGATTCGTCGTAAATCTCTCGATAATGCTAGTCATGGAGATGCATATATGGCTGGCAGTTCAACAAAGCCAAGAGGCCGTGACGGGAACAAATACAAAAGCAAAAGTAGAGAGAGAAATCCTCGTAGTCCTAGCAGACATGGGAACCAAAGTAGAGACCGCAATGCCAAAAATGTCGAGTGTTACTATTCCCACAAGAAGAGTCATTACAAAAAGGATTGTCGCAGCTTCCTAAGAGATCAGAAAAACATGCAAAAGGATAATTCTGGCAAAGGCAAAAGTACAGCAAAGATTGAGGAGCTCAATATTGTTGAGTCTCCCACACCTACCACTGCAGTAGAGGATGCTCCTCCTCCAGTGATGCACATTATGCCCACAAAGATTCATGCCGAGGTGACAACAGATGCCTCAGATGTTCTCATTTTCACTTCAGATCTCACTCCAGATGCTTTGGTTGCACAGGATGAGGGTTATGCACAGAATTGGATCCTTGATTTTGGTGCAAGTTTTCATGTCACACCGCATAGAGAGTGGTTTTCCTCTTATGCATCCATGCATGGAATAGTCAAGCTTGGTGATTCCTATGAGCTTGACATTATTGGCATTGGTGATGTGAAACTTCAGATGCATAATGGCACTACTTTTGTGCTACAGAATGTCAGACATGTGCCCAAGCTTACGAAAAGCTTGCTTTCTATAGGGCAATTGGATGATCTTGGCTACACTACAGTTTTTGGTAATCGTTCTTGGATGATCCGCAAGAACAACCTTATCATGATGAAAGGCAATAAAAACGGATCCCTGTACTCTTTGTTTTTTTTGAGTGTCGACGAACACTCTATCTATGTTGCCGAGCTGCCGTCTCCTGAGTTGTGGCATAGCCAGCTAGGGCATATTAGCCAAAAGGGAATGAAAACACTTCAGCGTTTTGGCTACTTACCTGTGTTAGATTACACGGACTTTCCATTGTGTGAGGATTGTTTGTATGGCAAATAGACTAGATTAACATCTTCGCCATTGAATAAGAAACTAGGCGAACCTCTAGACTTGGTGCACAGTGATTTGTGTGGTCCAATGCCACATAAAACTCTAGGGGGGGCGAACTACTTTCTCACATTCATAGATGATTCTACCAGAAAGGTGTGGGTGTATCTCCTTAAGCGTAAGAAAGAAGTTTTTTCGACATTCCAAAAATTCCTCGCCATGGTTGAGAACCAATCAGGAACAAAGCTCAAAGCTTTTCGCACGGACAATGGTGGAGAATACGTCTCCACACAGTTCAAGGATTTTTGCAATAGAAGAGGCATTCGGTGGCAGTTTACTGCTCCATACACACCTGCACCAAATGGGATAGCTGAAAGAATGAATCGTACAATTCAAGAGAGAGTTGTCACTATGATGTCTATGGCGAAGCTTACTCCCGAATTTTGGGGGGAAGCTGTTCTGACAGCAATGCACATCATCAATAGGTCACCTAGTTCTCCTTTGAATTTCAAAACTCCAGAGGAATTATGGACTGGAAAAAGGCCAAGCTATGAGCATTTACGTGTATTTGGATGTAAAGCATATGCACATGTGCCCAAAGAACTTCGTCGGAAGTTAGATCCTAGATCACACAAATGCATTTTTATTGGCTATGGTGCAAACGAAGAGATGGGCTATCGTCTCTGGCACCCAGAATCAAACAAAGTCATTCGTAGCTCACATGTGATTTTCAATGAATCAAAAATGCACAAGAAGCCCATCAAAGATGTTGAGTACAGACGTGTTCGTTTTAAGGATGTAGCCTCCGAACCAACTCAGTTCAGTAGTGTTGCACCTACTCCTCAAGTGCAAGATACTAATATTGCTCCGGAGAGAGCGGAGTCTAGCAGTCAGGCACTGAGACGCTCTGAGAGAGTATCATGTGTGCCCGAGTGGTTTGAGCTGGGTATACACCACATTTTGGTCACTGACAGTGGAGAGCCCACCTGCTACAAAGAAGCTATACAAATGGAGGATAGCGTTAAGCTATACAAAAGGGCCTTCCCACTTAAGCAAGAACTTACCATCCTTCCTGCGATCAAAGCGATTGTCGTATCTGAGCACTAAAGAACCTTCCTTGATACCTTTCTTGACAAGGTTGCGATTGAACTTCTTTCGTTTCTTCTCTGCCTGGGCTGCATAGTACTTCACTGCTGACTCTCGATCTAGCCCTAACCTCTCCAAATGGATGATTCTTCCTTCCACCTGCTTCTCTTGACTATCCTCCTGATGTGCTTTTAGGACTCGGAGGCTTGCTAGCTCCACTTCTATAGGCAATAGTGCCTCTTGCCCGTAAACCAAGTAAAAAGGTGTATACCCCAAGGATGTTTTAAAGGATGTTCTGTAGGCCCAAAGTGCTGCATCTAGGTGTTTGTCCCATGCCTTAGGATGTAAATTCACTTGCTTAGTGATGATTTTACATATAAGACCATTTACCTTTTCCACAAGACCATTGCACTGAGGGTAGTATGGTGTAGAGTGCATGCGCTTGATTTTTAACTTGCTCATCAATTGCCCGACTAAATCAGCTCGAAATCCCGGTCCCCTATCCGAGAGAATCTCCAAAGGTGTGCCAAAACGGCAACAAATGCATTCAAAAATGAAATCACTCACGTCCTTGGCTGTGATGCGCTTTGTGGGACGAGCTTCTGCCCATCTGGTCATGTACTCCACCCCCATAACGATGTATTCCTTCCCTGATTGAGTGCAAGGTAGTGGCCCTATTGCATCTATCCCCCATTTTTCAAATGGCCCATAGGTTTTGATTGGATGCTGATTTTCATGGGTAAGACGCCTTGGTCCAGCTTTTTGGAAAACCTCACATGTGCGGCACCAATGTTGTACATCTCGATGGAGGCTTGGCCACGTGAACCCTGCTTGTAAAATCTTTCTGCTAGTAATCTCTTGTGCAAAGTGGCCACCACACAGACCTTCATGACAACTAAACAAAATATCCTTTATCTCTTGGGATGCAGGAACTCTCCTTAAGACAACATCTTTCCTTCTACAATACAAGTCCTCATTCACTAAGCTATAGCTGGTAGCCTTTTTTGCCAACCACCTACGTTCACTTTTACTCATACCAGAGGGTGCCTCACAATGCTCAAGAAAGTAAAGTAAATCATGCAGCTCCTCCTTTCCCTCGTATAAAGGACTTTTCACAAGGATAGAACCTACTATGAGAGTTTGTAGTTCTTCACCTGCTAAGGCATCTGCTTCTCGATTTTGATCTCTAGGTACAAATTGCACTCGAACTTCTTTAAAACCCTTCAACAAGGCCTTTGCTTCCCTCATCTTAACAGACAATTTGTCATTTTTACAGGCCCATACACCAACCATTTGCTTAACAATCAACATGGAGTCACCAAAAACATTTAGCTTTGTGATGCCCTGAGAAAGACAACATTGCAACCCTAAAACAAGGGCATGGTACTCTGCTTCATTGTTAGAATGAACCTCTTTTAGATGAAACCCTTTTGCAAAGATCTTCTCCTTCTCTGGACCTAATATTACTATGCCTGTTGATGCCTTGTCTTTGGTCCTCTTGTAAGCCCCATCAAAATACAGACTGTGTGCTCCCAGTAGAACTTCAAGCTCCGGGATAGGCGGTACCTTACTAGGTGCCTCTTGCTTGGCCTTCTCATAACACCTTTGTGTGAGGACATCTGCCAAACAAGCACGGGTGGAATCCTCTACTTGTAGTGTGTAGTCAAACTCTTGAAGCTGCAGCACCCACTTTCCTATTCTTTGAGACAATTCCATGTGTTGTAGGGCATATGGAAAAACCTCCTCAGTTGTGATCACCACAAATTGTCTCGGAAGTAAGTAAGCCCGAAACTTCTCCACTGCAAACTTAAGAGCTAGCACCAATTGCTCAGTTGCGCTGAAACCCTTTTCAGCAGCTGTCATCACTCTACTAGAGAAGTAGACTGGTCTCATGAGAGATGTCTTTTGGTCTTTTTGCATCAAGACAGCTCCTAGAGCTTCTGGACCTACACTAGGATTTACATAGAATAATTCACCCCATGTGGGTTGTAGGACGATAGGCAATGAGCTCAAAATGGTTTTAACTTCTTGAAAGCACCTTTCACCCTCCTCACTCCATGTCAATGTAGTGTGTTTAGTGAGCTGCTGCAAAGGATAGATTGCCTGAGAAAGGAGATGTATGAATCGTCCCATGTAGCGAACCTTTTGAATGAAGGAGACTAGTTGCTTCACATTTGAAGGAGTAGGTAAAGCTAACAATGTCTTTGCCTTTTCAGGGTCAGCCTCAATACCATCTTGAGACACAACATGGCCTAGTAGAGTGACCTTGCTCTCACCTATGTGGCACTTGTCTTTATTCAATTGCCCACCCAATTGGGCCAGACGGGTGAAACCTTCATCAACCTTGGACAGATGTACTTCCCTAGAGCTGTAAATGCAAAAATCATCAATGAAGACTCGTATGGACTTACCAAAATAAGGTTGAAACACCAAGTTCATAAACCTCTGGAAAGTAGCTGGGGCATTAGTTAAACCAAAAGGCATAACTCTATAAGCAAAACACCCCCAAGGTGTTATGAAGGTAGTCTTTCTTTGGTCTTCATCTGCAATTCTGATTTGGAAGTAGCCTGAGTACCCATCACACACTGTGTACCTTTCATGACCAGCCGCTTCATTTAGTATTTCATCTTGAAAAGGCAAAGGAAAATGGTCCCTTTTTGTGGCTGCGTTTAGAGGCTTGTAATCCACACATACCCTCCACTTCCCATTTTTCTTTGGTGCTACCACAACTGGAGACACCCACTCAGAATCTTCCACTGGGTAGATAAATCCTGCCTTGAGTAATCTTTTTACTTCTTTTAAGAGTGCATCTTGTTGCACTAGCCCTAATCTCCATAGCCTTTGCACCACTGGTTTGGCACCTTCCTTTAATTGGATATGGTGTTGGGTTACCGTCACTCCTTTAATGTGCTCGTAATCAGTTATAAAGAGGCCAGCATGCTTCTTTAGTACCTGCAAATAGGGTTCTCTCTCTTCTTCTAGTAGGTACTTAGCTAGCATATCCTCTAAGCCTGTGGCTTCTTCCTTGTTTAGAGAGTCTTGATCACCTTCTCCTTCTGGGTTTCGCAGTATTATACCCATGACTTCCAAAGAGCTAGCATCCTCCTCAGATGAAGAGCAGCTGCTTGTGCTCCATTCATCCATAGAAGTCTCCATCTCTAGGTCTTGTTGTCTACCCTGCTTCATGTCATACACAATTTTTTGTTGCTTGCCACCTACCTTATGATTTGGTCGCAACTCAAGGGAACCTGTCTCCCAATCTTGCCTAGCTTTCATAGCCATAAGCCAAGGTCTTCCAAGGATTAGCGGATAGCCCTCCCCCTTAGTTGGGATCACATAAGCATCAATTGAGATTGCCACACCAAAAGCTGAAACCTTCACTCCATTAACCTTTCCCACACAAGCCACCCTTACATTATTTGCCATCTTAGCTTGTAAGGAAGTTTGCTCATTTACTTCCAAACCCAACCTATGCATTAATTTCTCTGTCATAACACAAATCTCGGCTCCACCATCTACATACACATTGGAGACTCGATGACTCTTAATCTCTGCATGAATGACTGGCACGATATCCTTCATGCCTCTTGCACTAATAGACCCAACTGACTTTGCCTTAGCCCTCCTGGTGCTGACCATCTTAGACCAGGTTCTACGCATCTTTGGGGAAAGGTGGAGGAGTTGCTGCCATGAAATCTTTGGTCCTTGCTTACTCACATCTGCTACCAGGTATTAAGGTATGGATCCTACCCCAAGTGGAAAGTCTTCTACTCCTATGTGTCTCCTTGACCTACTCTTCCTTTTCTTGTCTCCTATCACTTGGGAGGAACCCTCATTCCCTTTATCCGGCTCTGAAGCTTCCATTTCATCAGTTCTTTGTCTCCTAACTCTCTTTATTGGCATGGCAACAGCTTCCTCCATTTTTTCTTTCCCTTTATCCTTACCATTGTCAAGACTTATGACAGAGACAGCCCTGTCCTCCCCTCCCGATGGTAGTGGAGGGATCTCTGCTGGTGCTTGTGGTGGTAGAGGAGGGGGTCTCAATATTTGGATTGGTGGAGCCACGTGTGCATTTTGTCCATTTAGTGACCTAGCTCGAGGAAGAGTGACTTGCTGGCGAGGAGGCCGTCTTTGATTACCATTTCCTTGATAGCGTCTTGGATGGGGGCAATAATACATGCCGTGACCTATCTCTCCACAGTTGTAGCAAATGTACTCACGTGCTTGCCTTTGTCCTTCTTGTCTATTTCGTTCATTTCCTGGCTGGGGAGCCCTTACACCTTGAACCAGATTGATGGACAGGCTCTCTAGTTGATTGGTGATTTGTTGAAGTAATTCTTGTTGAGAGGACTCTTGGTCTGTTGCTCCTGTCCCTGCTACTACCCTTGCCGTAGGTTGAGCTAACGGTGGAAGCTCCATTCGCCCTTGTAGTTGAGCTTGGAATTTTAAGTTCCTATCCTTCTCCCTTGCATAAGTCATAGCTTTATCAAAGGTATCTGGGAATTTACCTTTTACCTTTTCTCGAAGGATGGGGTAAAGCCCTGCCAGGAAACAGTCCTTCTTTAGGCATTCTGGCGCCCTTTCTCCTTCACCTAGTGATGCACACCATTTCTCCCACAGGTTGGAAAACTTTCCTTCATAGCTTCTATAGTCATTGGGTGATGTTTGGCGTAGCTCTAAGAGCTGTCTCCATATCTCCTCTGGAGGCTCATGGCGGTGAAATTCTTCGATGAAGGCCATCTTTAAGGACTCCCAGTCTCTTCTTTCTTCAGGTGCCAAAGTTTGATACCCTTAACTTAGTAGTTTTGTCATCCCTTCCCGATACCAGAAAGGCCATTTCCAAATTATCCAAAAAGTCTGGAGCAACCTCCCCAGGCTTACCATAAAAATTAGGGAAGGCCATAAGTGAGAGAGTAAACAATTACACAAACAGCTCCAATTTATTTTAGAATACAGTATGGTAATTACAATTTGGAGCTTTAGCACAACTTAGCTCAAAATAGGATGAAGATCGACACATCAAAGGAATGGTAATAGTCTAGTAAGGGTAGAATGACAGGATGAGGAGAGCGCAAGATTTCCCCAAGTCTCTCGGCTCCAAACAACAGGGCTATTCTTTGCTGATAAAAGATTTTTCTATCAATACAAATATTCACATGGATATGACGCACAAAATGGAAAGGAAACATGCGGGGATCATCATTCTCATTATTGGCATCCATACTTACACACAAGAGCCTAGCTTAGTTGCACCACCTTGGGACCAATGAGCCTGATCAGCCACAGAAGGTCAGCACCTCGGATCACTTCGACTCTTCCTGATGCATCTGTGAAGACGTAAGGCGTGATGGCAACACTTTGTACAATGCTGAGCCTTTTAGCAAGCACAATTGGATGCTATTACCATAATCAGCATGACGAATGAAAGTGACACCATTAATGTGCAGCACATCATCAACTAAGATAGTTTCCTTAGATTGAGATAACTTCTTGAAAATTAGCAGCAAAGGTAGGGCAGGGAGGCTTTTCACCCGGTCTCCAAAGCACTTTGGACAATATCCAAAATGATCTTCACGTGGACAGGAGGTTGGCTTGGGATTGGTGGTGTCTGGATTCACAAAGTGCACTGGGAGCACTCGCAGACGGGCGGCAATCTTGTAGGCAAGCCTTCGCCTCTTTGCTTCAGGAGGATTTAGGGGTGAGAGTCGTGGTTGCAAGTTGGAGGTTGAAGTTGGTTGCTCACTAGCCTTTTTCTTGCCTGTAGTGGTCATGTAATCCCTTATTAATGAGATTAAGCCAAATGTTACCTTACGCTTGAGCACGCGCTGCGGCCTTGGGCCACTTAGGTGTAGAGGTGATCTTCCTCCTCTTAGTCGGCTCCTCAGGAAAGAGAGGTCTGGTGATGCTTTCTCTTCCCTTAATGTGTGTCACAGTACCTTCGTGTATGTTGATGTAGAATATTTCAAGCTCGTGTGCGTTGGAGGTTTCTGGAGCACTCATAGGTTGAGAGGAGAGGTATATCAAGCTCTTCTTCTTACTCTCCTTCGTTGGCGACGATCACGAACAAGGCATGTAGAAGAACTTACTTCTTGAATTTCAATGACACTGCAACCTGGTAACAAGACCTCGATGAAAGCTTTTAAGGCCTCTAAAGCCTCCTCCTCTT
Source organism: Adiantum capillus-veneris (assembly GCF_014529385.1). Taxonomy (NCBI): domain Eukaryota; kingdom Viridiplantae; phylum Streptophyta; class Polypodiopsida; order Polypodiales; family Pteridaceae; genus Adiantum; species Adiantum capillus-veneris. The sequence continues at coordinate 39,688,210 of NC_140958.1, forward strand.
CTGTTCTCCAATTTGCAAACTCCTCACGCCATTCGTCCATGTTGTAGATTGCACATCTTCATTGCTTGTGGACTGAAGGTCTGTGTAGCCCTCCTCCGTGGGAGCACCAAAATGATAGCGGGAAAAAGAGCAGTGCAATCGGGTGGCCTCTGTACTCGTGCACACTCCACAAACCACGCCTCATGCAAACAAGCAAAGAATAAAACAAAGGGGGCACCACCCTAAATTAAGAGGTTTAGGGACCTCACACATAGTGCACATAGGCAAGTGAGACTTCTGGCATTATGATGGCATCAAAACATATGGCAAAACACATAGAAACGAAGCTTAGGGACCTTATGTAGCGTATATATACACAAAACATCAGCTTAACAATACAACGGCATCTGATCATACATAACAAGGATATAGAGAAGCAAGCCAAGGATGGCATAATCCCTTGTCAAAAACAATCAACCTAGCAAGTAGGTATGATCCTACTAGCAACACATCAATACCTTAGAGACTGATGGCGAGGATGGTGGCCATGGAGCATGAGAGAAGACTTCTTATTTAGGTTTTAGGGCTAGTAATGTAGCATACTAGAGGGAGAGAGAGAGAGAGGGAGAGAGAGTAGAGCTCCATCCATAGCTCCTCGTTGTGAGCAATGTCGTCATAGCTTCGTTGCTTGGTGAAGTGGGTGAAGTGTTGGTTTTGAATGAGAGAAGGCCTCCTTATATAGGTTTCTGAGAGGGTTTAGGATTAGGGATAAACATGCTTAAATCTGCTGATTGGGGTTACTTTTTGCTTAGGGTGGTCAACAGATTGAGGTCACCTGATATGTCACCATCAAGATATTCTCTAGAGTGATGTGAGAGGGGAGGGTAAATGCTGATTTTTCTGATTGTGACACATGGGGATAAGGCCTTGACCAGCATTTAAGAGCAGGTAAGGTGGCTGTTGAAACTGGAGGTTCTGCACATGTCAAGGGGGGACCTGCGGGGGGGAGGTGGCAGCTGGGTCCTCCTGAATATCAAATTCTCAAAAAATCCTCAACCATGGCTTCTTTTGACATGTGTTCTTTGAAAAAATCAGCATGTCTCTTTTCAACTCAAAAGTCTTTATCCCTATTGACTCACCTTTACCATAAGATTTTTCCCTTTTCTCCTCCTGTAACTGCATTGTTGATGCCCAATCACTGCTTCTAGTAACAGTGAACTGTTACCTACCAAATACTTATGGTGCAGTAAAAAATATTACCATGGGTAAAAAAAGTTACTGTAGGTAAAAAGTGATTTGTATTTACCATGTAGGTGAAAAATATTTACTGTAGGTAAAAAATATTTACTGTGGTAAAAAATATTTACTGTCGGTAAAAAAGTGAAAACGGAGTATGCTGTGTTGTGAGTCCACACGAACATCCTCGTGTAAATTTCACTAGAAATTCACACCTAGAATGGGCTATTCTGTAAGATATATGTTGTAGGCATGCATAAGAGCTCGTTCCCACGTATCTTCTGTCCATGGCACTTTTTACTCTTTGGTGCTTGTGAAGTAGATTTTTCTTCTCTTTCGAGATCCCTTGGACTAGAGTATCCTCATCTCCCCAACAACTGACTGTGCCTTTATTGCATCTTCAAAAGGGGTCCTAAAAACCATGCATCATATACTAATGCCACTATTGGCCACCATGACCTTCAAGTGGGAGGTTGTTGGGGTGTAGGCCAGGTGGCCGTGGGAAACCACCCTTGTACACTTGATTTCACCTAATCAATATAGGAAGAAAAAGAGGAAGGGTTGACCTCTCTCTTTCTTCTCCACTAACCCAACACAGACTGCCTGTGTATCATCCCCTTCCCCATACTCTTCTTCCCCTCTCTTGCACACACTCCGTACACGCACTAGAGCAACACAACATCTACCTCTATGACGTACCACCAATTTGATACACACTTTGTAGGATGAAATATCACCTGACGGAGCCACATAACTTACATGAGAGCTTCCAAGCACATAGCTTCTACAATTGGATGTTAACTATTTATAGACTTACTTGTTCACAATGCTTGGGTATTACAAAAGTGTCTCTTAAGTCGATCCATTTTTTAGTTGAATCCACCTCAAGAAAACCAAGCCCTCCTCTGCGCTCAGTAGTGTTGAAACCCTCCGTGTTTATCTTGAACCATTGCACATCGAACAAGTCAACAAAAAATCCTCTATAATTTTCTCAAAATCTCTTGTAGCGTGCCGAAGTAAGTGATTTCCGCCACCACAGGATTTATTGAGCTTATATGTGAAGCTACTCAATATATGGCTTCTCTATATATGGCACCCAAGTCCCCTCTATATATACATCGTCTCATATGTGTTTTCTACACACTTTGGGGTTCTATTTCTGTGCTCTCTCTTTCTCTCTTAACATGGTATCAGAGCATGACGTTTTTGTTTTTGATATTTCTCTTGATTAAAAACAATTTTCCAAAAACTAATTTCATGAGGAACTGGAATCGATGTGGTCTACAACCTTGCAGAAGAAAGTTTTTTCCAAATTCTGCACCGATTTTGAGTTATTGTTTACGGACCGCATACATGCCTGAAAAGCAACTTTGCTTTTTGTTTTTTATTTTTCTCACGATTAAGAATGATTTTGCAGAAACAAACTATGGGAGGCATCAAAATTGATGTGGTCTACAACTTTGTAGAAGAAAGTTTTTTTCAATTCTACACCGATCTTGAGTTATCGTTCGCGGACTGCGTACATGCGTGAAGAGCAACTTTGCTTTTTGTTTTTGACTTTTCTCGTGATTGAAAACGAGTTTGCAGAAACTACTCGCGTAAGGCATAGAAATCAATGTGGCCTACAAGTTTGTAGAAGAAAGTTTTTTGAAATTCTACAGCGATTTTGAGTTATCGTTTGTGGACTCCGTACATGCCTGAAAAACAACTTTGTTTTTTGTTTTTGATTTTTCTCTTGATTAAAAATGATTTTGCAGAAACTAGTTGAGTGAGGCATTGGAATCGATGTGGTCTACAACTGCGCAGAAGAAAGTTTTTTTCAAATTCTGCACCGATTTAGAGTTATCGTTTGCGGACTACGTACATACCTAAAAAACAACTTTGCTTTTTGTTTTTGATTGTTCTCCTCATTGAAAATGATCTTGCAAAAATTTCAACAAGAGACACCGGAATCGATGTGATCTACAACTTTGTAGAAGAAAGTTTTTTCAAATTCAGCACCAATTTTGAGTTATCGTTCGCGGACTGCGTACATGCCTGAAATCATTCATGTTGTACTTTTACATTCATACTTTATGTACCATATGTTAGTCGTGCATATATATGTCTTCAAAAGAGTGGCGTCGCGAACCATCTCTTATGGCATTGTGAACGTAATTATTTCACTAACGATGCTAATAATTTTCATGACTATGTTTTTTGAGTCTATGATCTGTGTAGGATTGATCAAAGAATTGATTTCATGAAGACAAACTTGGTGATAATAAAAGATTTATGAAGACATGTTTGGTGATGCCATATTGATGACAACACGAAGACATGTTTGGTGATGCGATATTGATGACAAACTACACAACATATTCACGATGACACTTCTGATTACGAGCTAATCGATAGCCTTTACACCTCTTTCATGAACCTTTGTATTCATTATTGTATTTGATAGGATAGGAGTAATGTAACTCCTCATAAAACATTCATTGTAAAAGGAGTGAAGTAGCTCCTCATAAACATTTGTATATTCAATGATTTTTATAATATAAAGGTGGGTGTATATAGAGTTGTGGGGTTTTCCCTTGAGCCCCCAAGGGTTTTTTCATCAACAGTTAGGGGCCCTTATTTGAGCAGGAGTGTTGAGCTTATATATGAAGCTACTCAATATATGGCTTCTCTATATATGGCACCCATGTCCCCTCTATATATACATCATCTCGTGTGTGTATTCTACACACATGAGATGATACATCATATATATACATCATCTCATGTGTGTATTCTACACACTTTGGGGTTCTATTTATGTGCTCTCTCTTTCTCTCTCAATAGCATCTACATCAGAGGACCATCGTCGACTAGACTGTTTAAATTCTGCCGTGATTGCACAATCTTGAGTAAAACGCTTTTTGTCGATCCATTGCATCCTAAAATGTCGACCTTTACACCATGTTGTTATGTGTGACTTACACTACAACCAACAAAGATTATGATTGGATGTTCAAATATCTAGAGAGTAGCTAGTCGTACATTGCAAACTTACCTTGGTCGCGCAACCCCGAGAGTACTCCCACTCCTCCTTAGTCACTTCTTCACCGCACTGTTGTGCGCTTTTCAATTGGCTGTGCAACCATCTTAAGCTCATGAATGTTGGTAGGCTCTCCAGACCCGCTGGATAATGCATCAGCGGCCGTCTTCCCCATCTCTAGTTGATTCGTGCCCTTTGTCGCTCTTGCTTTGCATCCTCGTATTGTGAAATCCACTTTATCATCACTGGATTGTGAAGCATGCAAAATCGGTTGATTTTAGCCTCTAGATCTTCCGTCATCTTCTTCTCAACATTGAGATTGCACATTACAATCCCACATAAGCTCTCATCATCTATGGTTCACCATAGCATGTCACGGGCTTTATCAAATCCGATTAACCACTCTCCACTGTAAACTAGGGATTCTAATACCAGCCAACCTTCTGCCATGCTACCCTCCGGACGTGCCTTCTGCCGCACATACCCCTTGAGTGTTTGCATGAAACGTTCCAAAAAGAACATCGATTTGGAATGTATTGTGCCAGCTATTTCCACCTCATCAACTATGTGAACAAGAAGATGCACCTGAATGGTTAGCATGGTAGTAGGAAAGTGTTTCTCAAACATGCACACAACCTCCATAGTGTTTAGTTTGGCGAATGGTACGGAGTCTACATTGATCTCCTTTTGTGAGGTCCATTGCACCAACTTTACAAGTTTGTAGATCGTGTTAGGGACGTTAGGAGACAAACATCCCTTAATGGCCACCGGTAAAATAAACTGCAAAACACGTCTAGCAATGATATTAAAGTTCCCACACAAATTCCACTTCAAACATACTTGGCACATTTTATGCCAGTCTTGTGACTTCAAACCGGTAAGCTTCCCTTCTTTAGTGAAACATGATCGGAGCGAGTGCATTATGCCAGTGGGGTCTGCAAAGATCAAACGGTCTCTTTTACTTTGCGTTCTTGGGCTCCTATCAATATACATAGCGCTTTAGGGAGTTTTATCGATTCATCGGATGCTGTCTACTGCCAATATTGCTCCATACAATCCACATTTCTAAGGTCAACCCTAGCTCCCAAAGTATCTTTCTTTCCAGTCAGATGGTCCCATAGCACATTACCCACATTCTTGAATATGTGCATTTGATCCCGCAAGTGATTGATCATGAGTCTAGGCCAATATGGTAACTCGTACCATAGAGAGAGTCTCTTCATCCCTGGGGGTAAACAGTCATCACACATCTCCTTCTGCTCTAACCATGCTTGTGCAGACATCCTTGGTGGATCTCTTCCCAAGATGCCATCGTGTAACTCATGATTCTTTGGAAGATACGCCTTATGACCTTCATAGATTTCATTCTTTAATGAGGGCGCCCGACATGCATTAAGTCTAGGTCCATGTGTGACACATGCTCTGTATCCGCTTGTTTGAAGCCCTGCATGTATATACATAGCAATAGATAAGCTTAAGAAAAACCAAGATTTACAGTGTTTGAGTTTGAGTGTAATTCACCTGAGCATTCTATTAGTCCGGGATAGTCATGCATGGTCCACACTAGAATGCCTCTGATCAAAGCATTTCTTCGACCTGTGTGTCGGCTCATATCCACCCCTTCTATGCCAATCAAGAGTTGATGTAGCTCTTTCAATAGTGAATGAAGATACACATCCATACTCTTCACTTTATACCGCCTGGCACAATCAAGCTTAGCCACAGGTGCCCCTTCTTGGTAGCCATCCACGGGGGAATGTTGTAGTGGACGATGACAACGGGCCATACACTATAAGATGTTGATCTTTGACCAGATGGATTTATGCCATCCATACTCTTCACTTTATACCGCCTGGAACAATCAAGCTTAGCCACAGGTGCCCCTTCTTGGTAGCCATCCACGGGGGAATGTTGTAGTGGACGATGACAACGGGCCATACACTGTAAGATGTTGATCTCTGACCAGATGGATTTATGCCATCCATAGCCAAGTCTATGTGCAATTTTTGCACTTCCCAACAAAATCCGTCCATCTATCGTCTATATGTTTCCAGGCTACGCAATCTGCAGGAATCCATAACATTCCATCCGAAGATCTATTCTCGTGCCATCATGCTAGGGCGTCCATGGACTTACATTCTAAGAAATGATTGATGCAAGAAAGAAGAGGAAAATGTCGTAAAACCTTTTGTGAAGTTTTTGTTTCGTGGAGATCTACTTGATATCTCTCGGAGTCACATTTCGGACACTTCTCCATGTCTATGTATTACACTCTGAAAAGAATGCAGTCATTAGGACAAGCGTGAATGGAATTGTAATCCATCCCCAAGTTTTGCAAGATCTTTCTTGCTTCCTCTTTGGAATCTGGTATCACATTATCATCTTGGCAGTATGTGCTCTTTGAGTCATCTACACAACGAAAAAAATGTTGTACACTTGTGTAAGTAATCTAGTAGATCACTACACATCTAGCTTTTTTTATTGAAGTAAACACATTGTAATAGATCACCTGAAAATCGTTGTGATGCTAGTGTCACTCCATTCAAACTTTTCCTACATGTTGAGAAGAATCAGGAATGCCTTCAATCTAGACACACGTACTCCATCATACAATGGCGTATCGGCTTCACTTTTCATATCATCATAGATAAGGTGTTCTGAATGATCGTCTCGATCATTTCATCGATCTCGGGCTAAAACATTGCCTCGTTGGTAATGTGGTATGCATGATCATCCTCCGAGTTGTCAGTGTTAGGAAATAAGACGTAGCTAAATAGATATTTGAGTAGATTACTTAATGGAGAGAGATAGATTTCACACACAAGATATTATAGAGTAGAGAGAGAGAGAGTACACATGATATACGTGGTTCACCCAATGTGGGCTACGTCCATGGGAAAGCAGCCACTCAATGGCTTTAGTGTTGAGAGAGAGAGAGCACAGAAATGGAACCCCAAAGTGTGTATAATACACACATGAGATGATGTATATATAGAGCGGACCTAGGTGCCATATATAGAGAAGCCATATATTGAGTAGCTTCATATATAAGCTCAACACCCCCGCTCAAATAAGGATCCCTAACTGTGGATGAGAAAACCTTTGGGGGATCAAGGGAAAAACCCATAGCTCTATATACACCCACCGTTATATTATAAAAATCATTGATTGTACAAATATTCATGAGGAGCTACATCACTCCTTTTACAACGAATATTTTATGAGGAGCTACATCACTCCTTTTACAATGAATTTTTTATGAGGAGTTACATTACTCCTATCCTATCAAATACAAAACTGAATACAAAGGTTCAATAAAGAGGTGTAAAGGCTATCGATTAGCTCGTAATCAGAAGTGTCTCCGTGAATCTATTGTGTAGCTTGTCATCAATATGGCATCACCAAACATGTATTCATAAAGCTTTTATTGTCACCAAGTTTGTCTGAACATGAAATCAATTATTTTATCAATCCTACATAGATCATAGACTCAAAAAACATATCCATAAAAATTATTAGCATCATTAGTGAGATAATTACATTCACAATGCCATAAGAGATGGTTCGTGATGCCACTCTTTTGACGACATATATACGTACGACAACATATAAGTATGAACGTGAAAATACAAGGTACATGATTACGTGATGCAAATGACATGTGTATATACTACATAAAACGACATTTATCAACGTAGTGATATCAATGAGTATCATCAAAGTATTAACAAAATATTATCTTTGTATCAATAAAAATGAATAAATCATCATGGTATCAACGAAAAGCCTCATAGAATAATCATTGTATCAATGAAACAACATCATGGCATCACCAAGAATAACCATGGTATCAACGAAACCACAACATGATATCACCGAGAATAACCATGGTATCAACAAAAAAACATCATGGTATCACCGAGAATAACCACGGTATCCACGAAATAACATCATCATATCACCAAAAATAATCATTGTATCAACGAACAACATGATGGCATCATCGAGAATAACCATGGTATCAACGAAACAACATCATGGTATCACAGAGAATAACCATGGTATCCACGAAATATCGTCATGGTATCAACAAAAATCACCATGGAATCAATGAAATATCATCATGACATCACCGAGAATAATCATGGTATCAATGAAATATCATCATGTCAACACCGAGAATAAAAAAAACATAATGGTATCACCGCGAATAATCATGGTATCAACGAAATAACATCATGATATCACCAAGAATAATCATTGTATCAACAAAAAAACATCATGGCATCACCAACAATAACCATGGTATCAACGAAACAACATCATGGTATCACCAAGAATAACCATGGTATCAATGAAACATCATCATGGTATCAACGAAAAGCACCATGAAATCAACGAAATATCATCATGGCATCACCGATAATAACCATGGTATCAATGAAATATCATCATGGCAACACCGAGAATAACCATAGTATCACCGAAATATCATCATGGTATCAATGAAATCACCATGACCAAAGTACTAACAAAACATCATCATGGTACCATCAAAATCATTATGGTATCAACGAGAAATTATCAGTAAAATGACCTAAACTATATATCTAGAAGAATAAGTATACGAGAATCAATGAACGAGTATATCATAAAACAAGAGATCATGTACCAACAGTAGCTCGATAGAATTTGGACGATCATCAATGGCTCGACTGAATGAAAACGATATGTAACTGGCTTCTGTAGCAATGTTGATTTTCAGGCATGTACGCAGTCCGCCAACGATAACTCAAAATCAGTGCAGAATTTGAAAAAACTTTCTTCTGCAAAGTTGTAGACCACATCGATTACGGTCAACTTCGTGAGTAGTTGTAGACAACATCGATTGAAAACAAAGCATCATCATGGTATCAATGAAAATCACCATGGAATCAACGAAATATCATCATGACATCACTGAGAATAATCATGGTATCAATGAAATATCATCATGGCAACACCGTGAATAGAAAAAACATCATGGTATCACTGAGAATAACCATGGTATCAACGAAATAACATCATGGTATCACCGCGAATAATCATGGTATCAACGAAATAACATCATGATATCACCAAGAATAATCATTGTATCAACAAAACAACATCATGGCATCACCGAGAATAACCATGGTATCAACGAAACAACATCATGGTATCACCAAGAATAACCATGGTATCAATGAAACATCATCATGGTATTAACGAAAAGCACCATGGAATCAATGAAATATCATCATGGCATCACCGAGAATAACCATGGTATCAACAAAATATCATCATGGCAACACCGAGAATAACCATGGTATCAATGAAATATCATCATGGTATCAACGAAAATCACCATGACCAAAGTACTAACAAAACATCATCATGGTACCATCAAAATCATTATGGTATCAATGAGAAATTATCAATAAAATGACCTAAACTATATCTCTAGAAGAATAATTATACGAGAATCAATGAACGAGTATATCATATAACAAAAGATCATGTACCAACAGTAGCTCGATAGAATTTGGACAATCATCAACGGCTCGACTGAATCGGAACGATATGTAACAGGCTTCTGCAACAAAGTTGATTTTCACGTATGTACGCAGTTCGCCAACGATAACTCAAAATCAGTGCAGAATTTGAAAAAACTTTCTTCTGCAAAGTTGTAGACCACATCGATTACGCTGCCTTAGTTATGTAGTTTTTGCAAAATCGTTTTCAATCAGGAGAAAAATCGAAAACAAAAACGTTCTGCTCTGATACCATGTTGAGAGAAAGAGAGAGAGCACAGAAATAGAACGATGGCTTCTTCTCATAATGGGGGCCTTACAAATATGCGTTTTTACCACAAAAAATTACAAGGGGCAAATCAGGCTCCATACTGAACAGTCAGAGGCTACATTTTGTGGCCTCGTGTATGCTGCTTGACCAAAGCGCCTGCGAACACATATATTGTTTTGCAAGATCGTTGCATGTTGGCCAGCGTTAGAGTCCGACGATGTGTAATTGGCAAACAACTCGATCTATAATAGATGGATCAAACTCGCCAAATTCGCGAACCTGCTGCAAAGAAATACGTCTTGTTCGTCGCACATCATTCTTGCATTGATTACAAGGACTTAAGATCCTTGTTGAGAGATAGGTGGTTTGGTTGGATGGCCCCACATCCTCGTCACTACTCATAATGAATGTAAAAACCTTATAACCTGGACATAAATTTAATCTTCTATATTTGGCATCCTCCCTCTTCTCTCTCTCTCTCTCTCTCTCTCTCTCTCTCTCTCTCTCTCTCTCTCTCTCTTTGTTCACATTGTAAACTACCTCACATTCTCTAGTCATGTGTGATCCCCGCACACCTCAGTCTGGAGTTGCACGGAGATCAGAACCATCGGGTTATAATATCCTCTTTATTGGTCAATGCCTATATTTGTGGGTACAAGAAATCTACACACCCACTTCTACATGATAGTGCATGTAGTGGACAAAACCCCTTTGCCTCTTCTCTAGCTGTAGCAATATACAGCATCTTAATATCTCTTCACACCAGATCCTTGTTCGAGGGAGTACTTTGCACATTACAAATTGGCCTCCAATCTGAGTATCATGCCGTTGAAAGCTTTCCAACTTAAGGTCGCATCCATACAGAGGAAGAGAGGGATCACTGTTCGCCTATCTCTATTTTTTTTCCATAATCCCGAAGGTAGAGTTTAATATAAAACTAAATTCAAAATCTAACATAATTGAACATATGGTGATTTTGAGCTAATTGAACATGGTTAGTGGGTGAGTTAATAGGTATCAGATTCTGATGGGAATATACATATTATTGTGTAACTAGTGTTTGCTCTTTGGGCAAAGCCTTCATTGACATGCCCTAAAATCAACCTAAATCTAATCTAAGCTTAAATTTAACACAAATCTAGATCTAATCTAATTGATATTAAACTCAACATAGATCTAAATCTAATCTAATTTTGAAACCTAACCTAAACATAAATGTAATCTAACTTAAATCTAAAGCTAATCTAATCTTAAACTCAACATAATCCTGAATCTAATCCAATCTTAAATCCTAAACCTAAATGTAATCTAACTTAAATCTAACCTAGTTAATCTTAAATCTTGCCCTAATTTTAAATCTAACGTAAATCTAAATCTAATCTAACTTTAAACTCAACATAAACATAAATTTAACCTAAACCTAAATGTAATCTAACCTAATCTTAAATCTAATTGTAAGTTTTATCCTAATCTTAAATATAACTTAATTGTTAATTTAGCATAAAATTTAAATATAAGTTAAATGTAATCTAACTTAATCTTCCATCTTAATCTATCTTAATTTTGATTAAATGTAATTTTAAATCTAGCCTAACCCTAAATCTGAATATAACATTTCATTTCAGATTATCTCTACTCTTTGGTTTTTTTTCTCTCTCTCTCTCTCCCTCTTTCTCTTTCTCTTTGTTTTCTCCTCTCTCTCTCTCTCTCTCTCTCTCTCTCGCTCGCTCTTTACTTTTCCTCTTTCTCTCTCCCATTGTCTGTCTTTACTTTATCTATCTATCTCTCTCTTTTCCTCTCTCAATGTGTGTGTCTATCAATTATTTGTTTATTCATGTGTGTGTGTGTGTATGTGTTTTTTGTTTATGCATGTGTGTATTCTCTCTCTCTCTCTCTCTCTCTCTCTCTCTCTCTCTCTTTCAAAGACACAATGTGTGTGTGTGTGTGTGTGTGTGTGTGTGAGAGAGAGAGAGAGAGAGAGAGAGAGAGAACGAGAGAGAGTGAAAGAGGGGAAGGGAACATGAGAAAGAGGAGAGGGAAGGAGAATACCTAGCTCTCCTTCCTCTCGTCATGTGTGTGTGTGTGTGTGTGTGGAGGGGGAGAAGAAAGATAGAGAGAGGGACGGCGCAGGTTTACCTCTTTCAGCTGAGTGCCAAAACTCAGATCTGAGATATGATATTTTGGCGCTCTCGATTTATTTGTTATCCTGGTCGTCGTCGCTAGGGCGTCGCTATGTAACTAAGATAATAGCGACGGCCATAGTGACGCTCATAGCGACGCCCATAGCGATGCCGTGAATTTTCACTTTTGAGCGTCGCATTGTGAGCATCGCTAATGTGAAGTACCTCTTCTAGTAAAATTCTCAATTGTGACTCTCCTTGAAACTTTTGTGGTGGTGCTCTCCATAGCTTTGATACCATGTTGAACTGGAGAGAGAGACTGCAGGTAGACGAGAGAAGAGATAGATGACACCATCATATGCAATCCCCAAGTGTATGTAGAACACACACTTAGTACACATATATAGTGGGGACTTCTAGCTATATATAGCATAAGTGTGGGATATCTATATATCTCCGATAGCCTCTGCACACCGTTTGCCAAAAACATATACATTTATTATGCATAAAAAATTATGTGTGTGTGTGTATATATATACATATAGCACACACACACACACATGTATATATTTAAATATATGTTTATATATGTGTATATATAATATATACACACACACACATATATATATACAAATATATATATATATATATATATATATATATATATATATATATATATACATGTACATATATGTGTGTATATACATGTATATATGTAAATATATATATGTTTTTGACAAGTGGCACATAGAGGCCACTCCCAAAAAAAGTTGCAATTGCCTTTGCGCACCATTCGCCAAAACCAAATTTTAGTGTTTTTTTGGGGCTTTTCTCACTCTTCGGATCTCAGAATGAGGCATATACATATTTGTTTTTTAAGATTTTTGGCGCTTTATACACATTGGAGGTGTCAAAAGATTCACATTCCACCACTAGAGGATATTTTTATGAATTTTGTTTATTTCAATGATGAGGAGATCGATTTTTAATAAGCGACACCTACGTCATGAAAAGGATACTTTCATTGAATGAAAAAGCGACAATTTCCTTGATCCACGGAGGTCTTAATAAGTAGGTGACAATGTTTTTATATTTTTGCTAATAGTAATCTATTCTTATACGTACCGTTGACTCTTCTCTCATTGAAAGTGCTCTTTTTTCTCTCTCTTCTGAAGGGCCCTCTGAATGACTTACGAAATTTCCTAACGACACACACACACACACACAAACAAAAAAAAACAGAGACAATCCACGCACATACATAGTGAAAATTTCCCTTGCTCTGAGTATTTGTTCTACTCGCATACACACAAAAACACACAAAATCACATAGATACTCTATATCTCACACATGCATTAGAAATAATCCAAACTTTTAAAAATTTTCTCCCTCTATTCTTCTTCTTTAGGAACATCCATCGTGTTAAAAGTATTCATCATTGTATGTATGTGTGTGTGAGTGATTGTGTGTTTCATTTTTCTATGTAAAGTTGTATGTATATATGTGCTGAGAGAGAGAGAGAGAGCACAGAAATAGAACCCCAAAGTGTATACTATACACACATGAGATGATGTATATATAGAGGGGACCTGGGTGCCATATATAGAGAAGCCATATATTGAGTAGCTTCATATATAAGCTCAATACCCCCGCTCAAATAAGGGTCCCTAACTGTGGATGAAAACCCCTTGGGGGATCAAGGGAAAAACCCATATTTTTATATACACCCACCGTTATATTATAAAAGTCATTGAATATACAAATATTCATGAGGAGCTACATCACTCCTTCTACAATGAATATTTTACGAGGAGCTACAACACTCCTTTTATAATGAATGTTTTATGAGGAGTTACATTACTCCTATCCTATCAAATACAATAATGAATGTAAAGGTTCAATAAAGACGTGTAAAGGCTATCGATTAGCTCGTAATCAGAAGTTTCTCCGTGAATCTGTTGTGTAGCTTGTCCTCACTACCGCATCACCAAACATATCTTCATGTTGTCATCAATATGGCATCACCAAACATGTCTTTATAAATCTTTTTCTGTCACCAAGTTTGTCTTCATGAAATCAATTCTTTGATCAATCCTACATAGATCATAGACTCAAAAAACATAGGCATGAAAATTATTAGCATTGTTAGTGAAATAATTACGTTCACAGTGCCATAAGATATGGTTCACGACGCCACTTTTTTGATGACATATATACGCAGGACGACATATGTGGACATAAAGTATGAACATAAAAAGTACAAGATGCATGATACGTGATGCAAATGACATGTGTATATACTACATAAAACGACATTTATCAACGTAGTGATATCAATGAGTATCATCAAAGTATTAACAAAATATTATCTTTGTATCAATAAAAATGAATAAATCATCATGGTATCAACGAAAAGCCTCATAGAATAATCATTGTATCAATGAAACAACATCATGGTATCACCAAGAATAACCATGGTATCCACGAAACCACAACATGATATCACCAAGAATAACCATAGTATCAACAAAAAAACATCATGGTATCACCGAGAATAACCATGGTATCAACAACATAACATCATGATATCACAAAAAATAATCAATGTATCAACGAAACAACATCATGGCATCAGCGAGAATAACCATGGTATCAATGAAACAACATCATGGTATCACCAAGAATAACCATGGTATCAACGAAACATCATCATGATATCAACGAAAATCACCATGGAATCAATGAAATATCATCATGACATCACCGAGAATAATCATGGTATCAATGAAATATCATCATGGCAATACCGAGAATAAAAAAAACATCATGGTATCACCGAGAATAACCATGGTATCAACGAAATAACATCATGGTATCACCGTGAATAATCATGGTATCAACGAAATAACATCATGATATCACCAAGAATAATCATTGTATCAACAAAAAAACATCATGGCATCACCAACAATAACCATGGTATCAACGAAACAACATCATGGTATCACCAAGAATAACCATGGTATCAATGAAACATCATCATGGTATCAACGAAAAGCACCATGAAATCAACGAAATATCATCATGGCATCACCGATAATAACCATGGTATCAATGAAATATCATCATGGCAACACCGAGAATAACCATGGTATCAATGAAATATCATCATGGTATCAACGAAAATCACCATGACCAAAGTACTAACAAAACATCATCATGGTACCATCAAAATCATTATGGTATCAATGAGAAATTATCAATAAAATGACCTAAACTATATCTCTAGAAGAATAATTATATGAGAATCAATGAATGAGTATATCATATAACAAAGATCATGTACCAACGTAGCTCGATAGAATTTGGATGATCATCAACGGCTCGACTGAATCGGAACAATATGTAACTGGCTTCTGCAGCAAAGTTACGTCAGTAACAAATATATGATTGATGAAGAAAAAATATAATTCAGAAGTTTTCAATTATGAGGAAAATCAAAGGCAAAAGGTAAAATTTTTCTTTTCAAACATATTCACAGTCCGAGATGATAACCCAAAATCGGTGTAGAATTTAGAGAAACTTTCTTCTGCAAAGTTTTAGACCACATCGATTCTAATAGCTGAAGCGAATAGTTTCTGCAAAATCATTCTCAATCAGGAGAAAAATCAAAAAACAAAAAATGAAAGTTGCTTTTCAGACATGTACGTAGTCCGCCAACGATAACTCAAAATCGGTTAGTTTCTGCAAAATTTCAATCAGGAGAAAAATCAAAAACAAAAAGAGAAGTTTCTTTTCAGGCATGTACGCAGTCTGCGAATGATAAGTCAAAATCGGTGCAGAATTTGAAAAACATTTTTTCTACAAAGTTGTAGACCACATCGATTCCAGTGCCTCTCAAAGTAGTTTCTGCAAAATCATTTTCAATTAAGAGAAAAATCAAAAACATAAAATGAAAGATGCTTTTTAGGTATGTATGTAGTCCGCGAACGATCACTCAAAATCGGTGCAGAATTGAAAGAACTTTCTTTTGTAAAGTTGTAGACCACATCGATTCCGTTGCCTTTCGTGGATAGTTTCTGCAAAATCGTTTTCAAAAGGAGAAAAATCAAAAACATAAACGTACTGCTCTGATACCATGTTGAGAGAGAGAGAGAGAGAGAGAGAGAGAGAGAGAGAGAGAGAGAGAGAGAGAGAGAGAGAGAGAGAGAGAGAGAGAGACCACAGAAATAGAATCCCAAAGTGTGTAGAATACACACATGAGATGATGTATATATAGAGGGGACTTGGGTGCCATATATTGAGTAGCTGCACATATAAGCTCAACAATATATACATATATGAATATCATTGAAAAACTATAATATGTACGTATGTACATTTTTGAATATGATGTAATTGTATACTCTTGCATTGTAATATACATCCCAAACCTATGCCTATGTTTGTATACAATGCAATATAGGTACACGACGTAAATATATCTACATAAAAGCAACAATTTACCTGAGCATGTAAGTTTGACTAGTTGATTTTTACTTTTCTTTCTAAAAAATGTATTGTAGTTTAGTGACTTTTCTAATAGATATGATAGTTGAAAATAGAACATGATCATAGATAATACATGAATTGAAAAATAACCTAGTAGGATAAAATGCGAGAAACTATAGATATAAAGAGGGACCAAATATTGTATTGATTTTACCTAAGCTATTGGTTGGACATAGAATATTGGAATTCATTTATATTATAGGTTGAGGTCGAGATTGTACAATTGATACTTTGCTTTCATGCTATAACATCTTTCTCGTCCACATTTCATATGTCTTCTTTACAAGTGGTAATAGATTGTTCTTTCCAAGGAACTTTTCTCATCACAAGATCAACTCCCTTCATCTATAAGGCATCACCAAATAGCACATACATTTTGGAACGGCGTAGAAAGGCAAACTTTTTTTACTTCTCCAACTTTGATGGAAGCATACCTATTTTTAGAAACCCTTCTTCTCTCTCTCTAAAGATTCTCTTTTCAAATAAAGAGGAGAATCATCTCTTATCACATACAATTGTCCAATTGAAGCTTGTGTTGCACCATGTGCTTCTTCATTTTCGGACCTGTCCACATGCCTTAAATTCCAAGCTTCAAAATGCTTATGCAAATTCTTCACTTGAAAACACATATTTTTCAGTCTTGGATTCTTACTTTTCCACACCCGAAGTAACTTTCTTAGCCAGCAAAAGTGCATCACCTCTTACCCTCACACGATGGATGCCAAGCTCAAGCTAGAGGTTGAGCCCTTTCTCCAAAGTAGCATACTTGGCTTTATTGTTGATTTTTTGTGCCGTAAACTTCAAACTCCTTTTAGTTACCAAAGCACCTTGAGGATCATAAATTACAACATCTCCTAAAGCTTCACCATGTGATTTTCTGTAAGAGCCATTAAAAAAAAAGAGATAGGCATTGTCTATGATAGGAGTTTCCATGTGTTGCTTCTTCACCGCATCCTCCTTAAGAAGAAGAGGGCTTTCCTTATAAGTAAGAAAATAATCCAATGTAGCCCTTGTACTCTCTTCAACAAGAAACGAGAATTGGAATTCTTGAAACTCCACAATGCACTTCATGAGCCTCTTTGACAAAGTAGGACTATTCTCATCAATTGAGGTAGAAAAGTGTAACTAGTGAGGAATGTGAATGGTTTAGGGAGAAGGTAGTGATTAAACCTTATCCATTCATTAATCACACTCACCATGATTAGGTCCACCTCAGTATAGACTCTTTCCGCTTATAGCTTCACCTTGCTAGCACAATAAATAGGCTTCATGTAGTGGGAGTTGTTACCTCTTTGAAGAAGCATAGCTCCAATTACATCCTCACCTGCTGATGGATTCACATAAAACTCCTTATCCCAATAAGGAGCTTGCATAGCAAGAGGAGAACCAAGAACCTATTTGATACCTTGAAGAACCTCTTCACATTCATTTTTCAAGAGGATAGAGAAGTTGAGAGGACAAGGGAATGAACCTTGACATATACTTCACCTTTTGAATAAAAGTAGAAAGCTGTTTTGTACCTTGATATATGGGAGGAGCACCAAAGCCTTCACTTTGTCAAGATCCACTTCAATCCCATTCTCTAAGACCATATGTCCCAAAAAATTCACTCTTGGTTGAGCAAGATGACACTCCGTTGGGTTGAGTTGACCTCCACTTTAACTATATTGCTTCAATGCCTTTCCAAGATTTGCACAATGATCCTTCCTAGAGCTTATTGGCGCACTTCTGGTACCACGCACAACCATTCATAAGATCAAAAGGAAGTACAAAATAACGGTATGATAATTGTGGTCTTCTTTCAATGTTCTAAATCCAAGGTGAGCTGAAAATATCTAGAGAATCCATCACATACAATAGAATAAAGTATGTCATCTATGAAAGGAAGAGGGTATGGATCCCTCTTCATGGCTGCATTTAGAGCCTTAAAATCAACACATATCCTCCACATTCCATCCTTCTTGGGTGTAACAACAACCGGACCCACCCATTCTACAGTACTCATAGGACATATGAAACCTGCTTTGAGAAGCTTGTCTACCTCTTCCTTTAAATCACTAAGTTGTACCTGTCCCATTCTCCTTAGCTTTTGGTGTACGGACTGAGCTCCTTACTTGATTTTAATGTGAATTTTCTCTCCCCTGAATACTCTAATTTACTCATAAGAAGTGATGAATAAATGGAAAAATTGTTGTATCATATGTAGGTACTCACCCTTCTCATGACTAGTCAAGTCGGGAGACAACATACCTTGTATCAGCTCCTATTTGACATTAGGTTGAACTTTGGGTTGCATGAGCTCTTCAGTTTTCTCATAAGTACCATAGATACCCTCATTATCCATAAGGAAAATAAATCTTTGTTTCTCATCATGCTCTTCTTCAAGAACAAGGAGGAGTCATCTAGATCACTATTTATGCTATCTTCCACATTACTGCCATCATCCCCATTGTCTTCTTCTTCACTTGGGTACTCTTGTTCATCACTTTGCTCATCAAAATCAGTGTCCAAAGATTGCTTGATATCCATGTTAAACCTTTTCTTATCAGCCCTTCTATTGTAGAGAGTGATGGTACCATGTCCCCAATCTTGTATAGCCTTGGTTGCTTGTAACCATGGTCTTCCAAGGATGAGGGGGAAAGTACCAAACTCATGGGCATAACATGACAATTGACCAGCACTTTAACATCAAATACATCCACCTCTAAGTCCTTTATAACTCCCAATCACCTCACCCTTGATTGATTGGCAATATTTATGCAAGAACCTAAATTCTTCACCATGTTGAGTCCCAGCTTTGATACAAAAGCTTGAGTAATAGCACATATTTGTGCACCTCCATCAATATAAGCCTCTTCAATGCACTTCTTCTTATTCCATGTATCCATAGTATGGCATATATCAGGTAGCTCTTTCAAAGACAGGACTCTCACTGACCCCCTTGGAGGCTCCTTCTTCATGGGGTTGACTACATGCTTCCATTGCATCTTTAACTTAGGACACACCTCTATGAGTTTCCCAAAGGTAACATCAGACTTTCTACCCACCAAATCAGCCCGTAGACTATAATTTGGTTTCCCTTCTCCCAAAGGAAAGTCAGATACATTGTAATGTTGCTTGTGTTTTCTCTTCTTCTTCTCTTTAACTATAGCTATTTCAGCCTGTTTCCTTCTTTTATGGCTGGGACTTGCATCACTCATGTCATGATCTCTTGTAACCCCCTACCTACTGGCATGACCATAGCACCAAAATCATCCTCTTTATTCCCCAAATGGATTATGATTACCACTTTTGTTTTTCCCTTCTCTTCAATCGTCAAAACCGCTTGTCCCTGCTTTTGCTTTAATCTCAATACCATAATCTTGAGCTCGAGAAGGAACTTGTGAAGGAAGAATGAACATGTCACCACCCATTCTCTTTGTCTTGTCACATTGATGGCTTTTATCACCCCATTCACCATAATTGTAACATTGAAACATATCCCCTCTTCCAGCCATGCCTCTTCCTCTACCACCTAAAAACCCCAATTGCTTCCATTCCTGCATCCATATCCATATCCATATCTTTGACCCCTTTCAGCTCCCATCATATGCACACTAATATCCTTCATAAGACCTACAACCTCTTGTATCTCCTTACAAAAAGTATTCACGTCATGAAATGATTGTTGATCATAAGTCGTTGTCAGGAGTTTTTTGGAGCAAGGGATTGCGCATATGTACATATACATGCATGGTGCATCAAATAAAGAAATGCCCATTTTTTAGAGCCAGGTGGTTACGTGGGGCCCACATGTGTACAGGTAGGACAGGGTGTACATAGTGCATCGATTTTCTATTACCAGTACTATTGTGTTTTTTCTACAATAAGGAGGAGTTCGTAGCGCGTAAAAATTCTCGAGGAAGCTATCCGCGGGCCGACGACATGAGGTAAGCAGGTGCGTCAGATGGCATCCAGTGGCGTTAGGACGTCGAATGGGGTCAATACTTGCACGCGGAGAAGTACGGACACAACGTGGGTGTTTTCTTGTGATACTTATGCAGAAAGGTCATCATGAGGATCACTTTTTGGGGCCACTTCACGTGGTGGAGGGACACATTATTTGGAAAAACTGAGTGCCAGGTGTGCGGATGATGCAAAAAGGTGACAACTATGCACTGCGAGGTCAGTTTTTGGCCTATTCGAGGTCCGTTTGAGGTCATCTAAAAGGCGACGGGTGCCCAAATAATAAAGCTAAGTGTGGGAATTGGAAAAACTGAGAGAAGAGCAGAAAAAACGTGGAGAAGAGAGGAGGAACAGCCGCAAGTGTGTTTTTGGAGCATTTTTTGGCCCTAAACTACTCATCGGAGGTCGGATTTGAGCACTGTGACATTGTAGGGTGGGGTTTTTGGGCGTTCCGGACGCAACGGTGCTGTCCATTTTGCCAAATTCCTCACAGATTTTCTGATGTTTTTCTGTGTAATCTTCTCCAGTGAGTGAAGCCTCTGCTTAACTTTGTGGTTCTATCTGGTGTATTTCCTCAATACTGTGTAAACTATTTGCCCCATTGGTGTTGGGCTGAGCTTCATTAAGTCTAAACAACAGCAATTTTCCTCCTTTGAGCTGAATTGAGAGTGTGTGTGTGTGAGTGTGTATGTGTGAGTGTTGAGTGGGCAAGTGGGAAATCTCTCTCTTCTCACTCCGTCTGTGTGTTTCCTGTCTCGGCCAGGCTGGTTGTGTAAGCCGAGTGGTGCCCCATAATGTGTGTGTGTGTGTGTGTATCATTCCAAGAGTGTGTGTCGGGTCATTATAGAGGCGTTGTGTGTGTTTCCATCCCGCTCACATTCTTTTGGCGCCCCCACGGAGGATCTTCTTCGAGTACCTTCTGCTTCGAGCTTCAAGCTTCGAGATTCGGGGCTACAGATTACAGGTTATAGGGATAGGTACAGGTACAGGTGATTCACACAGGTACAGGTAGCTGGAGTACAGTGATATACTAGTATTGGTGTCACTTGCAGTTGTTGTGGGTATGCATCACTTGGCGCCTATTTGAGCACATTGTCTGCTGGATTGTACGTTACTTGTGGAAACTGCCATTGTACGCATTTGTGGAGCCATACTTGGTTGTATTTGGCAGTCCCAGCCATTTCTGAGACTTGGTCTGGAAGATAGTCATTTCTGAGACTTGACTATACGCAATTTGCATTATCCTTCGTGTGAGGGTCGATAGCGTGAGGTTTTTATTGAGCTGGGGGATTCTCAAATGTGGAGATCCTTTTGGTGATACAGGTAGCTGGAGCACCCTTTTGGTGACCTCACCATAGACTATATACTAGTGAGTCCTATTTGATGCTCGGGTTCTATTGTTGACAGCACAGTCTATATTTTGGGTTCCCACTACTCTACCTCTAGGGAAACTGTACCAAAATTTTTCCAAGTTATGATGGCTGGTTTTTTGGTCTTGTGAGCCATTTATGCTATGATGCTGCTGAAATTTTGGCAAAATCAGAGGATAGGTCAGGTGTGCCTTCTTGGGAGTTGCATGGTTGGCTTTAATGGATGATCACAATGGCCCTCAATTCACTCCATTTCATTTAACTCAAAGAATCCAGATAAATGTTCATGTGTCCAGGAAGATTTTTTTCCAGTAGCGCATAGTTTTTATGTTTGGGCCAAGAAGATTACGAGAGATCTTGGAATGTCCTTTGCCTGTTGTAATCTCGATGATCAACTATGAAAACTCATTTGATCTGCATGTGTTTGTCATTATCTAAAGTTCAGTTCCATTGAAGTTTCTGGGGATTGGGTAGTCAGAAGTTTTGGATTCTTCCACGTGTGTTCAGAGGGGTTCTCAAAGCATCATAATTTGGGTAGCCATGGCTTTCTCTTATCCGGAGTTTCATGAAAGAAGTGATGAAGATGTGGAAGACTTTTTGGAAAAGATAGAGGTTGCCTGCATTAGCAACCAGATTCATAACCCTCCGCAAATGTTACGTCTTCTCCAAATTTGTTTGAAGAGTAATGCACGAGTTTGGTCTAAAGCATTTGAAGAGGAGTTGCATGTGGCTGATCCACCTGTAAGATTGAGTTGGGACAATCTACGACATGGGTTGGAAGTGGAGTTTGTGAAGATAGAAGATCCTGACAAAGTGTGGAAAGAAGTACAGGCTTTAGTGCAAAAGGAAGGTGAGCCAGTTCTCATTGGCATGGGAGCGGATGTGCAAGGCCTTAACACCACAAGTACCCCCACCTGACATGATGAAGAAGGATAGGTTCTTGGCTGGTCTTTGGGAGAATATACGTTGGAGAGTGGAGCTAAAGAAGCCTAGGACATATGAAGATGCACTAGAGGTAGCAAGGAACAAAGAGTGGAAGTTGAGGAAAATGAGCTAGTTAGGGTGGAGTCTTTGCCCATGAGGTCTGAGTTTCAGCCTCTAGAGTCTTTACAAGGTCGCATGTTAGGGGTTCATCATGAACCAGTGGTTCCTATTACTACTCAGTTTATGCCAGCAGTGGTCACTACATCGGTGCAAGATGATGGGCTAAGGCAAGACATGAGGCAAGTGGTAGATTTGATGAAGAATCTCAGCCTAAACATGCTAGGTCAAGTGGGAAATAATCGAGGTCGAGGGAGGTATGCAAATCAGCCAGGAGGTGAAGAAAGACCTAGGAATGGTGTTGGACAAAGCAATGGTAAGTTTTGGAGGAAGACGCCCACATGTTACAATTGTGGAGAGTTGGGTCACATCAGCCCGCAATGTGATAAGCCACCAAGGATGGGGGGGAGACATGTATCCATTGCCAAGACAGGTGTTAACTAGGTCAAATGATAATGGCATCGAAATTAAGGGAGATGAAGGAACCAGTGGATTAACCCAAGAGGAAAAGGGAAAGACAAAAGTGCTAAGTGTAGTCACCTTGGAGAAGGCATCAAAGCTAGAGGATATTGGGAAGAGGACCACAGAGGATAAGGAAGGAAGAAGTGCCCCAGGTCCTAGTAAGAAGAAAGGAAAGAGCCATGAAGGCGAGGATGTCAAGTCGAAGAGAAAAAGGAGAGCTCGTCGAAAGTTTCATGTTTTAGATTTTCCACTAGGGGATGGGCAATTAAGCTATGACTTGAAGGAGGATCTGACGAGCAGAAAGGCAGATGTTACTTTTGGGTAGCTTATAGAGATGGTGCCTAAGCTAAAGCGACAGTGGAAGAGGATGGTTAACCCAATGGAGAAAGATCCAGAGAGAGGTTCAGTAAAGGTGTTGGCAATGGATGAGCTACTAGACATTTTTCCAATAGTAGATGTGTGGCATAAAAGGAAACATTTGGGACAAGGTTATGTGGATGTCGGAGCCCAAATATGCGTCATAACACACTCATGCGTTGAGAAGATGGGTCTCGCAGTGGATGGGGCGTCAGGTTTTTGGATCAGATTGGAAAACCATCAAAAAGTAAAATGTTTGGGTGTTGTAAAGAGCTTAGAAGTGGAGGCATATGATGCAAAGGCAGTGGTTGATTTTCATGTGATGCCAGCAGAGTTGGGAGCATATCCTATTATACTGAGCACACAATGGTTACGTGCAGTCGGAGCTGTTCAAGATTGGCGACAGGGTACGATTAGCCTCTATGGAAAGACAGGTACCAAGAAGCTTTATAATATGGACACAAGGAAACGATTAGAGGAGCTTTATGAAGATGAGGATGAGTCTAGTGATGAAGACTCTTCCACGGTGACAGATGAGGACAATGATAGCACTACCAGCAGTGATGATGATGCTAATGTTGCATTTCTTTTGATGGACAAAGAAATCCAGGAGTTTGGCTTAGTTGCATTTGCGAATGAGGTTGAAGATGAAAGTGAAGGGCCTTATGAAGTGATTGAAGGGCTGATGAAAACCAAGGTTGAGTTGTCAAAGAAGCAGGAATTGATGACACAAATGATCAGTGGAGACCTCTCAGCTATGGAGAAGGATATATATTTGCACATGCTGGCTAGTTTTCCTGATTTGTTCATTGCTTCATATGAAGAGATTAGAGGGTTCAAGGGCGAAGAGATGCATATAGAGCTGAAAGAAGGTGCTAAGCCAGTGCGGCAAAGGCTAAGAAGGATGGGTCAAGAGCAAATGGAAGCCTTGTGAGAAGAGGTGGACAAGTTGTTGAAGGCAAGGTTCATAGTCCCTGTGGAGACCACAGAATGGGTGAGTCAAGTTGTAGTCACTTCAAAGAAGGATGGGAAGTGGAGAATTTGTGTAGATTTTAAACCCTTAAACACAGCCACTAAGAAGAACCCATATCCTCTTCCATTCATCGATCAAATCTTGGATTCAGTGGCAGGTTATGAGAGGTACAGTGTGTGTGATGGTTTTTCAAGCTATTTTCAATTGAAGATTGCTCTTAAAGACCGCACAAAGACCACTTTTATTACGCCATGGGGCTGCTATTGCTACACAGTATTGCCATTGGGTTGTCAAATGGACCTTCCTTCTATCAAGAGAGAGAAAATTGGGTGTTGGAACCATTCATTGGTAGTTGTGTTAAAGATTTTATGGATGACTTCTGTGTTTATAGCAGCAGGGCTGAACACCATGAGAAGCTGCAGATGGTATTGGCTCGATATGATGAATGTGGAGGACAACTAAATCCATAGAAATGTCATCTAGCGCAGCCAAGGGTGAAGTTATTGTGCCATATGGTGTCAGAAAATGGCATTGAGGCTGATCCAGATAAGGTTAAGTCTATTATTCTTCTTCCATCACCTACGAGTACGAAGCAATGAAGCCAGAGCTACGAAAAAACATTATGGCGTTTGATGTGTTTGAAAAGTGGGGGATTGATGCAATAGGCCCGTTACCTATCACAAGCAGGGGCAAAAGCTATATCTTGACGGCAGTGGACTATCTTTCTAGATGGGCAGAGGCTATAGCAGTAAAACAGATCACTGCAAAGGATGTGGCAAAATTTGTGTATGATGAAATATGTTGCAAGTTTGGGGTGCCATTAGAGCTACTTTCAGATAAGGGTCCAGGATTTAGAGCTAAACTGCTAGACTTCTTATGCGCAAAGATGAAGATTAGGCACCAGCATACCACTCCTTATTACCCACAGTGTAATGGCTTAAATGAAAGATTCAATGGTGAGTTGGTACAGATTCTTTCGAAAGTGCCAGAGCACCAAGGAAAGAATTGGGATTTGGAATTGCCTAGTGCATTATGGGCTTACCGTACTTCGGTGAAGACAGGTACAGGGTTTACTCCATTTCATTTGGTGTATGGAAAGGAAGCACTATTGCCTGTGGAGGTAGAGTTTCTTGTAGTCAAGATGTTAGAGAAGTTTCTTGGGCCGCCTAGTGATGCATTCAAAGAGAGTCTCTTGCAGCTACAAGAGGTTCAGTTGGATAGGATGAGCGCATTGGAGCATTATGGGCAGATGCAGGATAAGGCTTTGGCAAAGATAAATGAAAAGGTCAAAAGTAAGGTTATCAAGAAACATGACTTGGTTTTGCGCTACAACAGTAAGCAGGACAACACCTTCCAAAAGAAGTTTCAAATTAAGTGGGAAGGCCCTTTCAAGGTAGTGGAGTGTTTTCCAAATGGCACATATCAGCTGGCTAACCTGGATGGTGTTCTACATAAGTCAAGGGTAAATGGATTGCGTCTTAAATTGTATCATGCTAGATTGATGATGGTGGAGCAAGATGAGTTGTCTGTGGATCAAGCAGTGTTGGTGAGGGATGAGGAGACCTGTGATGCGGCGAGTCTCATATCTCTCTTTGCTGCTGCTGATCATGAATGATCTAGTAGGCTAGGGGATGGGCAAATTATGTCAGGAGTTTTTTGGAGCAAGGGATTGCGCATATGTACATATACATGCATGGTGTATCAAATAAAGAATTGCCCATTTTTCAGAGCCAGGTGGTTACGTGGGGCCCACATGTGTACAGGTAGGACAGGTGTACATAGTGCATCGATTTTCACTATTACCAGTACCACTGTGTTTTTTCTACAATAAGGAGGAGTTGGTAGCGCGTAAAACTTCTCGAGGAAGCTATCCGCGGGTGGAAGACATGAGGTAAGCAGTTGCGTCAGATGGCATCCAGTGGCGTCAGGACGTCGAATGGGGTCAATACTTGCACGCGGAGAAGTACGGACACAACGTGGGTGTTTTCTTGTGATACTTATGCAGAAAGGTCATCATGAGGACCACTTTTTGGGGCCACTTCACGTGGTGGCGAGATGCATTTTTTGGAAAAACTGAGTGTCAGGTGTGCGGATGATGCAAAAAGGTGACAACTATGCACTGTGAGGTCGGTTTTTGGCTTGCTCG
Organism: Adiantum capillus-veneris; assembly: GCF_014529385.1. Classification (NCBI taxonomy): domain Eukaryota; kingdom Viridiplantae; phylum Streptophyta; class Polypodiopsida; order Polypodiales; family Pteridaceae; genus Adiantum; species Adiantum capillus-veneris. The sequence continues at coordinate 39,715,236 of NC_140958.1, forward strand.
GGATCCGTTTGAGGTCATCTAAAAGGCCACAGGTTCCCAACTAATAAAGCTAAGTGTGGGAACTGAAAAAACTGAGAGAAGACCAGAAAAAGCATGGAGAAGAGAGGAGGAACAGCCACAGGTGTGTTTTTGCTATTTTTGGAGCATTTTTTGGCCCTAAACTGCTCATCCGAGGTCGGATTTGAGCACTGTGACATTGTAGGGTGGGGTTTTTGGGCGTTCCGAACGCAATGGTGCTGTCCATTTTTCCAAATTCCTCACATATTTTCTGCTGTTTTTCTGTGTAATCTTCTCCGGTGAGTGAAGCCTCTGCTTAACTTTGTGGTTCTATCTGGTGTATTTCCTCAATACTGTGCAAACTATTTGCCCCATTGGTGTTGGACTGAGCTTCATTGAGTCTAAACAACAGCAATTTTCCTCCTTTGAGCTGAATTGAGAGTGTGTGTGTGAGTGTGTATGTGTGAGTGTTGCGTGGGCAAGTGGGAAATCTCTCTCTTCTCACTCCGTCTGTGTGTTTCCTGTCTCGGCTAGGCTGGTTGTGTAAGCCGAGTGGTGCCCCATAATGTGTGTGTGTATCATCCCAAGAGTGTGTGTCGGGTCATTATAGAGGCGTTGTGTGTGTTTCCATCCCGCTCACATCGTCTCCCTAAGGATCCTTGGTTGCTCTACAGCTTTCACTTCAACCTTTCACTGGACTTTTGATTCCAAGTTGACAAAGATGATCTACTTTCCACTCTTTATTCTTTGTAGTTTCAACTTCCTCCTGAAAGGTCCTTGGTTGCTTAAGCTCTACCTTCAAGTGTAGACTACTCCTTAAACTTGCAAGAAACCTATCCTTCTTCAACATGTTTGGAGTAATTTCATCCCCCAAATATGTACACCACTTTGTCCATAAGGCATTGAATGCCTTCACAAAGTCTTCTATGGTATGGCCTTCCCCTGTACCGCTCCTTGAATAGATTGCCATACCTTTTGTGGGTCTTCCACATGTTGAAAATGTGTAAGAAAAGCATGCCTTACCATTTCATAAGCCATAAATTGAGGAGTTTTGGCTGATTGTAGCTCCTTTTCGTAGCCTTCCAACCACTCCCTACCATCTCCCATCAAACAAAAGTAGAAGATTCATAGCACCAACGTTGGGTCTTGCTTGTCAGCAAGAAGGCAAGAAAACTCCATTCTCTTAATGAAACCTTTGGCACTTTCATTTGATTTCCCACTAAACTCCAAAAAAATAAATGCCATGTTTTCCAAAACCTGTAAACTAAAGGTAATTTGAAGCAATTCCTTGGTGGCGGGTACCAAAACACTTTTGGACATCAGTAAACTGGAGCGCCTCTATAGTGATTTCACCCAAGAGCGTTGAAAGAGCACTACAAGAATACCAAAAGCTTTGAGAAATCCCTTTGAAACACCACAAATCCAACAAGAGTAGTCTCGTTGTGAATTTTTGGGTTGTCGCCTACCCAAGAGATTACATCACATAGGAGCAAAACCCTATCAAAACACGGATGTACATCCCCTTTACAACACATTCCTACCAGTTCATATGAAGAAAAGGGCCTTCCCTTTCACAATTGAACATAAAAAATTCACAAATTCAACATCAATTCCACAATTCATAGATACATGCCCTCCCAATCTGTCTGCACACAATTTACCACTAGGTTTCCATAGCCATAACCCTGTAGAGAACTAGTCGTAGCCTAAAGAGCACAACCCCAATTGGGTCACTTTAAAGCTTGAGAGAAATTTTGAAAAATGACTGGTGAGAAAGACAAAGATGTCCAAAATTGAATTTACATGACTACACGTAGAGTAGGCAAGGAAAGGGCAAAAACTGCAACAAAAACCATCAAGGAAACACAACGAGCTCAACCCTCCAATTTTCTGGAGGTTTGATGAACTTTTTAAAATTTTTACATGAGTTTAATCTCTTTTCAACTCTCCCTTCAAAATACTCAATCACGGGTACTGTAGTAGCCCAACAGATGGTGCTATACTAGTGACAAGCTAAAAAACCATAAAAAGAAACCCACACACACTTTTGACATCAGGCATCATTTTGGTAGGTACAAATTTACAAAAAACGGGGTGTAAAAAAATGCACCCAACAATGTCTTTCTTGAATTTTATACGAATCCTCACAGTTAGAGGCCTGACGCTTTCCTAGTTGCACTGCGCACTTCTTGACACATTTTTGGTGAGCCCGACATGAAGTAGGCTAGGGTGAGAGTTCAAAAGATTCATTGAAGGTCTCAAAACAAATATTTAAATATATGGAGGAACAAGAGCAACAAGGATTTTGGTTTGATCCAGTCACAATGCAAATGTTTCAAGCTTTTGTGGTGTTTATGCAGCAACAACAAGCTGCAAAAAGGAGGGAGCTTCCCTCAATCAAAGCGCTTCAATCTGTGGTGAAGAAAATGGTCCAATTAAAATGGAAAGATGTAACAAATTATCTTTGTGGATATGTAAAGGATATGAAGCTTCATCGAGTGCCCGAAGCAGAGATGGTACAAAGTTTTGATCTAGCTAAGGTTCCTGAGATCAAAGAGCATGTAAGGGGAATTAGAAATGAGCATGGGGCAACCTAGGAATCATTCAAAGTAGCCTTAAAAGAAGAGTATTTCATGGAAGACTCTGAAAGGTGACAAAGAGGACTTTTCTAGAGTGGATAGCTAGGCCAAAAGAGGGACTTTTGCCTACCGAACTGCTAAGGGAATTTGAACGTCGCTATGATCAACGTTCAAGGAATAAAAAGTCTACACTAAGCTTGAAGAAGACAGAGCTATTTTTGCAAGCAACAGGTGAAGAGATTCATGAGAATCTAGAGCTGCTACTTGAAGACAAAGATGTTGAGCAAGGCTTAAAGACCAATTGGAATATGGTGGAAGATGCTATTTTGTTGCTAACTAAGCGACAACGATGAAGAGACAAGATGACAATCAACCCTACTCAAGTCCCAAGTGTGTTGAGTTGAGTGAGCCATATATAGCTCCACCACCCCCACTCAAACAAAGGTCTCTATATTTTGATGAAAAAACCCTTGGGAAGTTCAAGGGAAAAACCCAAGCCCCTATACAATGTGAAAATATGAACCAGCGATGATGATGTGAAAGTGAATTGTGTATCTATGTACAAATATACAAGTGACTCGAAGATCACAGTGTGCAAGTTTGGAGTGTGTATAATGCATGGTACCTATAGGATTACAATTTCATATGGACAAAGCTATATCACAATAGTAGAGAAGCTAATCTACAAAGAGTGACGCCGAGTAAACTCCAAGCTCCGAGCGCAAGAGGACAAAACGTAACTCATTGAGGCCTTTGCTAAGAATGTCTGCAGTCATCTGTATTTGGTATACTTCATACCTGACATAATGATAATGGACAGCAATGTGCTTTGACTTATTATGTTGAACATAGTCTTTTGCAAGACTAAGAGCACTTTGGTTGTCACACCACAAGGGTGTGATAGAAAGAGGAGAGTGACCAATATCAACCAGCATTTTTCAAAGCCAGATCAGCTCACGAGCTGCAAGTGATGCCATAGCATATTCTAACTCAGTCATAGAAATTACAACACAACGTTGTTTCTTGTTGGTCCAAGAAACAAGACAACCATTTATAAAGAAGTAATTTCCACTAGTAGGTCATATAGCTAAATGTGAGCTTGCTAAGTCTGCAATTGTGTAACCAAAAAGAGAAAAAAAATCATAGAATCCGATGTCCGTTGTCATCGCTACACCAAACCAAAATCTATAGTGCCTTTTAAGTATTTCAATACACGCTTTGATGCAAACCAATGCTTAAGACAAGGACGTGCAAGATGTTGTCCAAGATAATTAGCAGCAAACAAAATAACAGGACGAGTGTTCATGCCAACAAATTGAAGACATCCAATCAAGTTAGCATAAGGTTGATTTGTGACAAGTTGAACACCACTGTCAGAAGTGTTCTGCGTAGAACTTGCAAGACAAGTTGTGTTGGCTGAATGTGCAAACTCCATAACAAATTTTTGAATAGTATCTGCAATAAAATTTGATTGTAGAAGCAATAAAATACCTTTTGTATGGTTCCATTGAGTCTGAATGCCAAGACACGAGTGAATCTCTCCAAGATCCACCATATCAAATGCAAAAGACAATAACTTTTTCACTTGCTGAAGATATCCCAAATCATTGGAAACAAAGATGGTATTATCCACATAAAGAGCAAGAATCACAAAACTAGTACCTTGGCATAAGAGTAAGAGATGAATCCTTTAGAGGTGAGAAAAATATCAAATTTTGTATACGTGGCCCACAAAGCTTATTTGAGACCATATAGTTCCTTATGGAGTTGAGAAACAAGGTCTTCTATACCTAAAATAACAAACCCTTTTGGTTGTTGCATATAAATTCTCTTCCAAATCACCATTCAAAGAAGAAACTCGCACATCTATTTCATGAGCTTCTAAGTCAAATTGAACAACGAATGCTAATAAAACTAGAACACTTGTAATGCAAACAATTGGAGAAAAGTTCTCTTGATAATCAACACCAAAAACTTGGGAGTAACCTTTTGTAGCTAAACATGACTTGAATTTGTCAAAAGATTGATCTGCTTCTACCTTTGTCTTATACACCCACTTACACTTAATATCTCTACGACCACGGAGTTCAGTTAGTATCCATGTACCTTTAGAGATAACAGAACAAGAGAATCATTCTCTTCTTATCCTTTGAAGATAAGAGAATCGTACTTTTATTCCATAGCCTCTTGGTATTGATCCTTTTGTGGTGAAGAGATAGCTTCATTATAAGTTACGGTACCTTCAAAAGTAGAGAAAGCATTATCAACAATATTGTCATCATAAACATGACATGAACCATGTTCAAAATCAATAGACATATCAACAAAAATATCAATATCATCATTGGCAACATTTGGAGTGGATAGTTGTGAAGAGGAAAGCTACTCTATAGGAAGAGTTTCATCATCTGAAAGAAATGGAAACTCCTGAAGCAAAGATCTAGTATCATCATAATCATCCATGGACCATGAGACTACCATCAGTTGTTTGTTAAAAGTAGCATCACGATTCACAGTTAATTTCTTAGAAGAAGGGTCAGAGAATTTGTAGCCTTTGGTAAAATAACTTTAAGACCAAGAGAATGAAGCTTCGTTCTTGTTTCTTGGGAACATGAATATAAGTAGTACATCCAAAGGCTCGAAAATGAGATAGAGAAGGAATGTCACATGTCCATGCTGTGATGGGTATCTTATGAGAGGGTGCAGTAGTAGGAAGATGATTTTGAATAAATATTGATGTCAAAGTAGCTTCAGCCTAAAAAACACGAGACAACCCAGAATAGTGCAATTCTTTCGTTCAACAACGCCGTTCTGTTGAGTTGAATATGGAATAGTGTGTTCATGATGAATTCCATTGTCAGCACAGTAACTCACAAACTCTCATGAAACATATTTGCCTTCATTGTCACTAGAAAGCTTCTTGAGGCAACGACCAATTTGAAGTTCCGCAGCCTTGTGGAATTGTTTGAAAACAGATAACACCTCATATTTTTGTCTAAGTAGAAATACATTCGTATACCGTGAGAAATCATCAATGAAGGTAATGAAGTAGTGATATTGTGATCTCGAAGAAGGTAGATGTGCACATATATCAGTATGAATAAGATCCAATATGTCATGAGAATGAGTTGTATTTGAGAGAGAAAAGGTTTTACAATTATGGTTCCCAAGAGCACAAAACTTACAAATTCCCATATCGGGATGAGCATTAAGATCCATGCCATGAACAAGATCACGATCCTGAAGATCAAGGAGTTTTGAGAAATCAGTATGAACAAACAATGATGTCATACTTTGCAATCATGATCACCTGGAGCAATGGCAACATTTGGTACAACATCATTGAGACAGAGTTCAAACAAATTACCATTTCAAGGATCAGTGGCTATAGGTCGTCCATCTTTCTCAATTCCACATTTGGTATGATCAAATCCAACAAAGAGACCAAGATGAACAAGTCTAGCAACTGAAAGAAGATAACGTTCAAGATCTAGTACATGTAATACTCCTCGCAAAATTCGCGGGGAAGAAGATAAAGTACCAAGATATAAATCTCCAATACCCTTTACTAATAAGTCGTATCATCAGCAAGATAAACAACATGTTGAACTGGTAGTGGTGGATGATAGTTATGGAGTCACTTAGGCTGATATATCATATTTCTTGTAGCACCAGAATTGTGACAAGAGAGGGGAGAATAACAACTGAATAACAAAAATTTTCAAGTACATAGAGTAGACACAATAAATTAAAGATCTGTATTGATGTAAATTCACAGATACAAGAAGAGTGTAGCTCATGTCAAAACCTCCCGACCACCTCCGAGCTATCTTAATCTCAATCACACTCTCAATCTCAATCTTCTGCACAATCTCAATCTCAATCACAATCACACTCTCAATCTCTAGATGGCAACAATGACCATAATCGGAATTGCAAAATGATCACAATCTCAATATCATCACACCTTCACAGATCTTGTTTCACTTTGAAGAGTAGATATCACATTGGTTTCTGCAACGTCTACAAAATAGCCAAAAGAACATACTCGTGCAACCATTTCAACATGATAATCAAATTAAAAAACATAATTTTGTACCATCATAAAAGAATACAATCACTTATTGGTTGAATCAAACAAAAGAGACATTACCTGAGTATATATGTTTGTAAGCTAACTTGTTGCTGCTTATAGGCTACCTTGCTGCTGCTAGCAATTGATTTTGTCATGACTTTGTGATACAAACTCAGAACATAGACTTCCAGGTACTCAAAATGACGAGAACAGATCTGGTCTACAAGGACTCTTTAAGAGAACTGCAAAGCAACTACTTTCTTTGGCCAAAAATTCAACTTTTAAGTCGTGACTCATAAAACCTCTATTTTTAAATCTCCACGACTTTTTTAACTTATTTTAAGCTCGTCCATGTATTTTAAGCTAAAACGCATGAAAATAAAACATTGATATTGTGAAACAATAATTTTTTATGACTGTGTGCCTACTTTACAATCTACAGCCAAATGATCTTTTATGCAATAATTATTACTACATACATCTTTAATGTATTGTGAAGAGAATATATTTTCTCTCTCGATATCTCCAATTCATTTGTGTACGACTAATACTCTCTATCTCATAAACTATTCAATGATATTTTAAACCTTATTTAGCAAAAGATCTAACCTATTGCATTCTTTCTAGCTTTAAGAACTTGGAAAAATAGTCCTATTATATTCTCCCATTATCAAAAGTAAATTTGTCCTCAGAGTTGGAAGGAGGGGTTTTTAGCATACACTTTGAAGTCAACCCAAGAGGCATCTTTCACAGGATATATCTTACTTGACCAAAACTTCAAGAAGAATCCTACTTCTAAGCTGCAAGCAATAGGTTTTGGTCATAACTTTTTGATACAAACTCAGAACATAGACTTCCAGGTACTCAATAAGACGAGAATAGATCTGGTGTACAAGGACACCTTAACAGAATTTCAAAAAAAAAAACTACTTTCTTTGGCAAAAAATGGAACTTTTCATTCGTGACTCTGACTTTTTTAACTTATTTTAAGCTTGTCCATGTATATTAAGCTATATCTTACTAATTCTTAACAGTTTAGAATATATCTTACTTGACCAAAACTTCAAGAAGAATCCTATTTCTAAGCTGCCTAACTCTACGATCAAAATGATTTCTAGTTCTGTCTTTAGAATGACTATTTCACTATCTCATATCTTTTGATTAAAACAAGATTAATATATATATATATATATATATATATATATATATATATATATATATATATATATATATATATATATATATATATTTCCATTCTCACAAAAGTTGATATTTCAGAGAGGAATCTACGCACACATAAAAAATCATGATAATACAACTCACCCCTTCTGTAAATAAAATTCTCTCTCAAACATCTCTCATACATGAGGATTTCGATAAGAAATAATGCTAGAATAGAAATGATTATTATTCACTCCATATCAAAATTAATCAATCAAATCACTACGGACCACATAAATGATATTATATATCGGTCTTCGACTCAAGACATTGGTGACCTTGTCTCTTCTCTAGCCCAAATATTCCAAATTATTATCGTACTCACGTAAGAGTTGAAGCCATTGCTTCTACCTATTATTGAGTAATGGACGAGTGAAGATATATTCTTAACTAATTCTCAATCATACACAAGATAATTCAAATCATGTCCTCCACTTTCCATATTCGTATCTCACAAGTCTTTCCTTCTCATATATAACACATCCCATTTGTTCTCCCCTTAGATCATATATAATCAATGAAGTTTTTTCTAATTCTAGAATCTTTAAAATTTAATTTTCAATCCTCTTTTTTCTGTGTTTCAAATGTAGATTTACATGCTTTAGATTATACAAATCTCTCATTTTTCTTTGTTAATTCAGTTGGACGTCTTGCAATCTTAGGAAAATTCTTAATATATTCTCACTCATATTGTACTAAACCCAAAATACTTCTCATACCTCTCATATTTTTTTGGTGTCGGCAATTCCTCGATTGCCTGGACCTTATCAGAATCAATATGAATGCTCTCTTTAGAGACTACCCTTCCCATATATACAATTCTTTCCTTGACAAAGAAACACTTACTTAGTTTGATACAATTGATGTTCACACAGTACTTCAAGAGTTTTTCTTAGATGCAATTCATGATCCTTTTCATTCTTAGAATAAACAAAGATGTTAGCCCAAAATACCAAAATAAAGTCATTAAGAAATGGATGAAAGATATTGTTCATCAAACACATCAATGTCGCGGGTGCATTCATTAAAAAAAAGCCAAAACTGTAAACTTAATTTGTGTACGAGTAATACTCTCTATCTCATAAACTATTCAACAAATATCTTCTAACTTATTTAAGAAAAGATCTAACCTATTGCATTCTTTCTGACTTTAAGAACTTGGAAAAATAGTCCTACTATAAGAATCAACGATAAAAAGTGATATATCACGTACATGAAGTATTTTATCTAGAGCAACTGAACATAGGACGCAGTTTGTTTCTGGTACAATATTGTTCAATTTTGAGTAGTATATACTCTATTATGATCTGTGTCGAATCGAAGCTTATAGCACATATGAGTGGGATGATTAGATCATTCACAATACTCACAAGAAGAAGAAGAGTCTCTAGATAAACGTGGTTGTATACTGGTATTATTGTGTTCTTCATCATATTGACGTGTCCAACAATCATCTTCAGTATGGACATTTCTATTTTGCAGTAAGAACATTGCTTATTAGGAAATTTGAGACGAGAGAAAATATTATCGCGATGGCCACCTCTGTGGTTTCCTCATCAAAATGGACGCCTTTGAGCATAAAAAGCACGTTCCATCTATTCTGACTCAGTCTTCTTTTGTGAAATCATAGCCGTATCATGACAAGTATTCCGTCGTTCTTGATATTGAGAGTATTCAATGAAAGATATGCAGGCTTGGTTGAAATCGAGACCATCTTTATTAGAAACAATAGTAACAATGTTATGATAAGAAGAGTCATTCAGGGTGTCAAGGAGTCTAAGTGTAGTAAGCTGTTTTCGTGGAAGAGGATCATCGGCATCAACAAGTTAATTAATAATATATTGAAAGATTCAATATGTCCCATCATGGCAGTACCAACTTATATTGTAACTTGTCAAGAAAACCTCTCAAATAAAGTAATTCTGTAATAGATTTATTCGGAAAATTTGCAATAAGGTACTTCCATACATTGTGGGAAGTAGGCAGTCCATACACATCAAGCAAAAGAGAATCAGTAAGAGCAGAAAGAATATATGGACAAGCTTCTTTATCACGTAGTTGCCAATCCGTATACACAACATGCTAATCTTCAAATACAGGTCCAAAATGGTAAACATGTTGTAATGATCCGTATCAACAACAGGCTGAGAAGGACATACACGATTTCCAAGGACAATATCAGAGTTCATCGACTTCAATAATTAACAACATCTTTACTTTCCAGTCTTTAAATTCTTGGCCTTGGAAACGAGAACAGTCATAGCCATATCTGGTTGTGAGAAGGTGTATAAAATAAGGTCGCAGAATATACAAACCATATATTGTGAAGTCTGCAATTGAGAATGAGAGATATATGACGAGTGTGCTATGCTGATAACAAACACAAGGAGAATTCTCAATAAAAATCCAAAGATCTGAGGGACATCACCCAAAAAAGCAAAGAAAAGGAGACATTAATAATAAAAGAGTCCTCAAAATTGTTGAAAGAGAAAGAGAGCACATGAATAGAACCCCAAAGTGTGTAGAATACACACATGAGATGATGTATATATAGAGGGGACCTGGGTGCCATATATAGAGAAGCCATATATTGAGTAGCTTCACATATAAGCTCAACACCCCCGCTCAAATAAGGGTCCCTAACTGTGGATGAAAAAACCCTTGGGGGATCAAGGGAAAAACCCACAGCTCTATATACACCCACCGTTATATTATACAAATCATTGAATATACAAATGTTCATGAGGAGCTACATCACTCCTTTTACAATGAATATTTTATGAGAAGCTACATCACTCCTTTTACAATGAATGTTTTATGAGGAGTTACATTACTCCTATCCTATCAAATACAATAATGAATACAAAGGTTCAATAAAGAGGTGTAAAGGCTATCGATCAGCTCGTAATCAGAAGTGTCTCCATGAATCTGCTATGTAGCTTGTCATCACTATCGTATCACCAAACATATCTTCATGTTGTCATCAATATGATATCACCAAACATATCTTCATAAATCTTTTATTGTCACCAAGTTTGTTTTCATAAAATCAATTCTTTGATGAATCCTACATAGATCATAGACTCAAAAAAAAAAAAAAAATAGTCATGAAAATTATTAGCATCGTTAGTGAAATAATTTACGTTCACAATGCCATAAGAGATGGTTCGCGACGCCACTCTTTTGACGACATATATACGCACGAAAACATATGGTACATAGAGTATGAACGTAAAAGTACAAGATGCGTGATTACGTGATGCAAATGATATGTGTATATACTACATAAAACAACATTTATCAACGTAGTGATCAATGAATATCATCAAAGTATTAACAAAACATCATCATTGTATCAATAAAAATGAATAAATCATCATGGTATCCACAAAAATCATCATGATATCACCGAAAATAATCATTGTGTCAACGAAACAACATCATGGCATCACCGAGAATAACCATGGTATCAACGAAACAACATCATGGTATCATCGAGAATAACCATGGTATCAACGAAACAACGTCATGGTATCACCGAGAATAACCATGATATCAACGAAACAACATCATGGTATCAACAAAAATTACCATGGAATTAACAAAATATCATCATGGAAACACCGAGAATAACCATGGTATCAACGAAACATCATCATGGCATCACTGAGCATAACCATGGTATCAATGAAATATCATCATGGTATCAACAAAAATCACCATGACCAAAGTACTAACAAAACATCATCATGGTACCATCAAAACCACTATGGTATCAACGAGAAATTATCAATAAAACAACGAAACTATATCTCTAGAAGAATAATTATACGAGAATCAATGAACAAGTATATCAATGTACCAATAGTAGCTCGATAGAATTTGGACGATCATCAACTGCTCGACTGAATCGGAACGATATGTAACGGGCTTCTGCTGCAAAGTTACGTCAGTAACAAATATATGATTGATGAAGAAAAAATATAATTGAGAAGTTTTCAATTATGAAAAAACTCAAAAGAAAAAAGTAAAATTTTGATTTTCAAACATATTCACAGTCCGTGAACGATAACCCAAAATCGCTACAGAATTTAGAGAAACTTTCTTCTGCAAAGTTATAGACCACATCAATTCCGATGGCTCAAGCGAATAGTTTCTCATCGATTCCGATGTCTGCAGCGGCTAGTTTCTTTTGCAAAGTTGTAGACCACATTGATTCCGGTCCCTCACGCGGGTAGTTTCTACAATTCGTTTTCAATTAACAGAAAAATCAAAACATAAAACGAAACTTGCTTTTCACGTATATATGCAGTCCGCAAACGATAACTCAAAATCAATGCAGAATTTGAAAAAACTTCCTTTTGCAAACTTGTAGACCACGTCGATTCCGGTCCTTCTCGCGATTAGTTTTTGCAAAATCAGTTTCAATTAGCAGAAAAATCAAAAACAAAAAACGAAAGTTGCTTTTCGGGTATGTACACAGTCCGCAAACGATAACTCAAAATTGTTGAGCTTATATGTGAAGCTACTCAATATATGGCTTCTCTATATATGGCACCCAGGTCCCCTCTATATATACATCATCTCATGTGTGTATTCTACACACTTTGGGGTTCTACTTCTGTGCTCTCTCCTTCTCTCTCAACATGGTATCAGAGCAGTACGTTTTTGTTTTTGATTTTTCTCCTGATCAAAATCGATTTTGCAGAAACTACTCATGAGAGGGATCGGAATCGATGTGGTCTACAACTTTGCAGAAGGAAGTTTTTTCAAATTCTGCACCGATTTTGAGTTATCGTTCGCGGACTGCGTACATACCTGAAAAACAGCTTCCGCGTTTTGTTTTTGATTTTTCTGCTAATTGAAAACGATTTTGTAGAAACTACTCGCGAAAGAGACTGGAATCGATGTGGTCTACAACTTTGCAGAAGAAAGTTTTTTCAAATTCTGCACCGATTTTGAGTTATCGTTCGCGGACTGCGTACATACCTGAAAAGCAATTTTTGCTTTTTGTTTTTGATTTTTCTGCTTATTGAAAACGATTTTGCAGAAACTACCCACTGGAGAGACTGGAATCGATGTGGTCTATAACTTTGCAGAAGAAAGTTTTTTCAAATTCTGCATCGATTTTGAGTTATCGTTCGCGGACTGCGTACATACATAAAAAGCAATTTTTGTTTTTTGTTTTTTATTTTTCTGCTTATTGAAAACGATTTTGCAGAAACTACCCGCGTGAGAGACCGGAATCGATGTGTTCTACAACTTTGCAGAAGAAACTACCCGCTATGGGGATTGCAATCGATGTGGTCTATAACTTTGCAGAAGAAAGTTTCTCTAAATTTTGCACCGATTTTGGGTTATCGTTTCGGACTGCGAATATGTTTGAAAATCAAAATTTTACTTTTTACTTTTGAGTTTTCTCATAATTGAAAACTTCTCAATTATATTTTTCTTCATCAATCATATATTTGTTACTGACGTAACTTTGCTGCAGAAGCCAGTTACACATCGTTCCGATTCAGTCGAGCCGTTGATGATCGTCCAAATTCTATCGAGCTACTGTTGGTACATGATCTTTTGTTATATGATATACTCGTTCATTGATTCTCGAATAATTATTCTTTTAGAGATATAGTTTACGTCGTTTTATTGATAATTTCTCATTGATACCATAGTGATTTTGATGGTACCATGATGATGTTTTGTTAATACTTTGGTCATGGTGATTTTCGTTGATACCATGATGATATGTCATTGATACCATGGTTATTCTCGGTGGTGCCATGATGATATTTCATTGATACCATGGTTATTCTCGGTGATGCCATGATGATGTTTCGTTGATACCATGGTTATTCTCGGTGATGCCATCATGATCTTTCGTTGATACCATGGTTATTCTCGGTGATGCCATGATGTTGTTTCGTTGATTCCATGGTGATTTTTGTTGATACCATGATGATGTTTTGTTGATACCATGGTTATTTTCGGTGATACCATGATGTTGTTTCGTTGATACCATGGTTATTCTCGGTGATGCCATGATGATGTTTCGTTGATACCATGGTTATTCTCGGTGATGCCATGATGTTGTTTCGTTGATACAATGATTATTCTCGGTGATATCATGATGCTTTTCGTTGATACCATGATCATTTATTCATTTTTATTGATATAATGATGATATTTTGTTAATACTTTGATGGTATTCATTGATCACTACATTGATAAATGTTGTTTTATGTAGTATATACACATATCATTTGTATCACGTAATCACACATTTTGTACTTTTACGTTTATAATTTATGTACCATATGTTGTCGTGCGTATATATGTCGTCAAAAGAGTGGCGTCGCGAACCATCTCTTATGGCATTGTGAACGTAATTATTTCATTAACGATGCTAATAATTTTCATGACATGTTCTTTTTGGAGTCTATGATCTATGTAGGATTGATCAACGAATTGATTTTATGAAGACAAACTTGGTGACAATAAAAGATTTATGAAGATATGTTTGGTGATGCCATATTGATGACAACATGAAGACATGTTTGGTGATACGATATTGATGACAAGCTACACAACAGATTCACGGAGACACTTTTGATTACAAGCTAATCGATAGCTTTTATACCTCTTTATTGAACCTTTGTATTCATTATTGTATTTGATAGGATAGGAGTAATGTAACTCCTCATGAAACATTCATTGTAAAAGGAGTGATGTAGCTCCTCGTAAACATTTGTATATTTAATGATTTTTATAATATAACGGTGGGTGTATATAGAGCTGTGGGTTTTTCCCTTGATCCCCCAAGGGTTTCTTCATCCACAGTTAGGGATCCTTATTTGAGCGGGGGTGTTGAGCTTATATGTGAAGCTACTCAATATATGGCTTCTCTATATATGGCACCCAGGTCCCCTCTATATATACATCATCTCATGTGTGTATTCTACACACTTTGGGGTTCTACTTCTGTGCTCTTTCCTTCTCTCTCAACAAAAATCGGTGTAGAATTTGAAAAAAACTTCCTTCTGCAAAGTTGTATACCACATCGATTCCGGTCCCCTTCGCGGGTAGTTTCTGCAAAATCGTTTTCAATTAGTAGAAAAATCAAAAACAGAAAATGGAATATGCTTTTCAGGCATGTACGTAGTTCGCGAACAATAACTCAAAATCGGTGAAGAATTTCAAAAAACTTCCTTCTGGAAAGTTATAGACCACATCGATTCCGATCTCTTTGTTGGGTAGTTTTTGAAAAATCGTTTTCAATTAGCACAGAAATCAAAAACAGAAAGTAGAAGTTGCTTTTCGGGTATGTACGCAGTCCACAAACGATAACTCAAAATCGGTGTAGGATTTGAAAAAACTTCCTTCTGCAAAGTTGTAGACCACATCGATTCCAGTCCGTCTAGAGAGTAGTTTCTGCAAAATCGTTCTCCATTAGCAGAAAATCAAAACAAAAAGCGGATTATGCTTTTCAGGCATGTAGGCAGTCCGCGAACGATAACTCAAAATCGATGAAGAATTTGAAAAAACTTCCTTGTGCAAAGTTGTAGACCACATCGATTCCGGTCTCTGTGGCGTGTAGTTTCTGCAAAATCGTTTTTCAATTAGCAGAAAAATCAAAAACAAAAACGTATTGCTCTGATACAATGTTGAAAGAGAAAGAGAGAGCACAGGAATAGAACCCCAAAGTGTGTAGAATACACACATGAGATGATGTATATATAGAGGGGACTTGTGTGCCATATATAGAGAAGCCATATATTGAGTAGCTTCATATATAAGCTCAACACCCCCACTCAAATAAGGGTCCCTAACTGTGGATGAAAAAACCCTTGGGGGATCAAGGGAAAAACCCACAGCTCTATATACACCAACCGTTATATAATAAAAATCATTGAATATACAAATGTTCATGAGGAGCTACATCACTCTTTTTACAATGAATATTTTATGAGGAGCTACATCACTCCTTTTACAATTAATGTTTTATGAGGAGTACAAAAACGTACTGCTCTGATACCATGTTGAAAGAGAAACAGAGAGCACAGGAATAGAACCCCAAAGTGTGTAGAATACACACATGAGATGATGTATATATAGAGGGGACCTGGGTGCCATATATAGAGAAGCCATATATTGAGTAGCTTCACATATCAGCTCAACAAAAATAGAGTGGCGTGAAATGCGATGTAAGAGTACTCAAGATTGACGGTCACAAAATGAATAGTAAAAAGCTAAATTTCTAAAAAAAATTGACACCAAAATCAGAAAATGATCACGGACGCTTTACGAAGACGTACGAGGACAAAAGCTGCATCAAGATCGATTGCACTAAAACCAACATAACTTTTTGCAGCAAAAACCTAGAACTCAAATCAAAGAGCTCAAGGAAGATGAACAAGTTTTGGATAAAAAGTGTCATCAATGCTCCATTACACTTTTTCTGTTTCTCCAAATTTTGAGCATAAGACCCTCAAAAACTGAGATGATGTTGAGGGTGTCAAAAGACAAATCAACAAGAAAACGTAATCAACGATTCACCATATTGATTAGCAATAAATGCCACACAAAACATTAATTATATTTCTTAACACAAAACAACCACAATTAACAAGAATAAATCTTTAAAAATATAATTTCTAGCAATTTTGAATCTTACATGCAAATCACACATACTCTGTTTTGTCACCATAAATTCAATCCTCGCGTGATCGTTACAGCTCTTATACCATGTTGAGATGTAGAGAGAGAGAGAGAGAGAGAGAGAGGGGGGGGAGGGGGGGAGAGAGAGAGAGAGAGGTGATTTTAACATGGTCCAATCTGCTACTCACACGACCTCTTTGTCTACTATTATGTCTTTGATTGAAAGTATTGAATGGGATAAACTTCAAGGGGAAACTGCCCTAACTGATGCATGGGATTCAGCCACCAGGTCTTCTCCAGGGTTCACCTTCCACTCTCTATCTCATCAAGGCTCTTGGTCTAGATTAGATAGGATTTATTTTATTGGATCTGCTTGGTTGCCAAACTCTGAAGATATGCAAGTGGATGTCTCCTCTGCTTTGTCTGATCACTTTCCAATTATATTGTAGTTGACTAATGTGAATCTTGACACTATGCTTTCATTTGGTCATTTTAAACCTTTGCTAATAAACAATTCAGTTCTGAATCACAAGAATTTTAGACATAAGGTTGAACAACTAATTCAACAGCCTTCTGAAATGCATGATAACCCTTTGTCTAGCTGGCTGTGTATAGTAGCTGGGATGCAACAATGTATCAGATCTGTGGGAAAACTTATCAAGCAACAAGGAAACCTGAAGTTGAAAAATTCCATTGATATGGTTGAGACCCTGGTTGCTAAAGCAGGTTGCACTGCACTGTGTCAGAAAGAAATGCAGGACTTAATGGAAGCCAGAACAGCTATTCTGGATTGGGAAGTGGCTCAAACCAAAACACTGAGATTTTTGTGCAGACAATGGGTATTGGCAGATGGAAATGATGTCTCCAAAAGCTTTTAAAAGAAATTGAGATGCAAAGGAAAAAGGAAAAATTTGACAGCTCTTCATCAGGATGATAGGCCTCCTCTCACCAATGGTTCAGAAATCCTTAAAATGGCCACTAAGTACTACAATGAATTGTTAAATGTCAAACCTGAAATCTCCTTGTAGAGGGATAATGCCATGCAAACCTTGCTTGGGGCAGTGGATCCATGCATTGAACCAGTCACAGCTGCAAGGTTGGAACAGCCAATTGAAGAGGCTGAGATTCTATATGCTCTAAAAAAACTTCCAAATGACAAATGCCCTGGCATATGTGGGTTGTCCAAAGAGTTTATGCTCTCATTTTGGTTGAATCTGAAATCCATCATCTATGCTTTGTTGAATGCAATATGGATGGTTCAATGCATGGATCCTGCCCTTAAACAAGAGGTCATCAAACTTATCCCTAAGAATACCTTTCCAAATACTTTGGCTGATTGGAGGCCCATCACCATGATGGGGATTCTGTACAAGATTTTGGCCAAAACCATTGCAATCAGGATAACACCAGAGCTGAGAAAACATATTCATCCTGCTCAAATAGGGTTCATCGGTGTGGCAGATCTATATTCAATAACATACTCATTGTGCAGCTGGGAATTGAGCATGCAATAAATTCCAAACAAGACATGGTGATGTTTTAGATAGATTTTGTGAAGGCTTTTCACACAGTGCAGTGGGAATTTGTCTCTAGCATCATGGCAAAAATGGGTTTTGGGGCTAGAATCAATGGATTTATAAACCTGATGGGGCTTAATGCTTATTCTAGAATTGTTCTCAAGGGTAGACTGTTAGCAAAGGTATACATAGCCAGGTCTGTCACACAAGGGTGTCCTATTAGTCCTTTGTTTTTTGCTATCGTCACTCACCCTTTGTATTCTTACTTAGATTGCCTAGTTTCAAGTGGTCACCTAAAAACCTTGCAACTTGGATCAAAGCAAGTAGTAGGAAAGGGATTTGATGATGATACCTTTTTGTTTTTGGAATCACACAATGTAACTGTCATAAGATGTGTTAAAGTCTTCGATCTGTATACATTGCAGCTGGCTTGAATCTGAATCTCTCAAAATCTACACTAATAGACATTTATGCCAGGTCCTTTGATACCCTGGTATGGTCAGGGAAAAGGTACCCCAAGGGGCATGTCTTTAAACACCTGGGGTATCCAATTGGAGTTGGAGCCTCCCAATAGCAGCTTCAACAATGGGTGGTGGATAGGGTTCAAAATAAAATCTCTGCATGGCATTGTGATGAATGGCCAATTCATGTTAGACTAAAAATTATGCAAGCTATCTTTGTTCCATACATGTTGTTTTATTTACCATTGCTGGATTGGTCTCACAAAATGTTGACAAAATGTACTTGCTGATGTCTAAGTTCTTGTGGAATCTCAGATCTTCTTCTACTGCACTTATTTCATGGGAAAAAATCAGCTTCCCATATGCATTGGGGAGGCTACATATACAACCTAGATTCACATGCACAAGCTAGGAGAGCCTGCTTGCTAAAACACATATTGGCATCTAACACTGACTGGTCTCTTTGCATGTGGAGAATCATAGACACATCTGTTGTGTATTTTCATGGGGTGTGGCGGATGTCCAGCTGGGATAAAATTTTCACTGCTACTCCTTTAAAAACAGGCTTTGATGTTTCTAACATACTTTTGAAATCCTGGAAAACAACATGCTCCACCCTCATATGGAAAGGCAGAATAAGATACATGTGGAATTCACTAGGTGCAGAAATCTTGTTCTAGAGTTTTGTTTTTAAAATCCCACCTACTAAACTCATGGGGAAGCCTGTTCAGTTCGAATTATCAAATGCTGGACTCTAACCTGCAGTTGAAAATTTATCTTGCAGTGAGAAGACAATATAAACTTGGACACGGATGCAGAAGACTATGGCATCCGTTGGGAGCTCATGTATACAGCCTACAGATATTTGGCTTTCCCAATATGCAGGACAGACACAGAGATTGGGTACTACTAGGATGCACAGCCAACTGGTGGCACTCTTCTTCAGCACTTTTTTCCTCAGCTATTTTACCAGACACTTGTATACATGATAGACGTAATAAACAATGGAGAATGCATATGAATCAATCTTGGTGGATTAAAGTGTTGTCTGCTATTTGGTCTATCCCTAATCAGCTCAAATTTAAAGTCTTTTTGTGGAAAGTATGCACTAGTGTCTAGACATGCATTTTGGCACTGTAAATTGGTTTTGAGAATGGTGGAGATGGGCCAATCTTATGAGGACTACTGCTTGGGGGGTGCAAGTGACAAAATTCAAACTTGTTTTCTCTAAAATAAACACTAATTAGGACACTGCATTGGAATTTTCTATGCAGTCCTTTAGAGTCTGGTTCCTGTGGTTTATTTGGTCTATGAAGAACATGGTGGTGTTTGAGAAACACAAAGGGTTCAATCACATTGTTCCAATGTCGGTAATCAGGGACATGATGTTGGAAGATACAATGGCTTTACAAGATAGAAAGTTGAAGGAGAGGGTACTGCAGATTATTGGGAAGTTGAAGGTCTAATGAGACCAACATCTATACTTTGTTATCATAATGTAAATATAAACCAACTCCGAGAGAGAGAGAGAGAGAGAGAGAGAGAGAGAGAGAGAGAGAGAGAGAGAGAGAGAGAGAGAGAGAGACGAGACACACCATGTATGCTCCCAAAGAAATTCATATTGAGGACAAGATACAAATATATAGGTGAGACCAAGTTGAGTAGAGTGAGCCTTATATAGCTACAACAACAATAGAGTCTCTTGTGAAGGCTAAAACGATTGAAAAGGTTTCATATGAAGCTGGAGACTGCATTTGGCTAGAAACAGGCTAGAACAACCGTGTAGATTCTTTGTTAGTGCATCCATTCATTTCCAAATGTCAAGCCAATGAGGCCATTGTTGAAGAGAAACATAGGCGTCAGAATGGAGATGAAGGGCTTTCAAAACGGGCGACAAGGAGTGGAGGAAAAAATGACAGAGTGCCTCCTAGATCACCTTCCCTACAACAACAGATGCATGTCCCCGAAGTGCTATGCAAGAATCCTCTAAAGAAAGGAAGAAGGATGCAATGAAATCTAAAGCAAAGGGTCCGGCCTACAAACTCCACTCTGATAAAGAGGCGTCAACCGACCTCAAAATGTTTTTGGAAGAGAGGATTTTAAATATTAAGGTGGAATTTACCTTCGGTGAGGTCCTTGAAATAGCAAAGAGGGAGTTTCATGAAGAAATAATTGATATCATAAAGAGAAAGCGGCAGTATCTTACTAAATCTATCTATGTACAAGGTGAAGAAGAGACTTTAAATGCACACGGTGTACATGTCTATGGTGAGCAAGGTGAAGAAATTATTGTTGGGTGCTTCAAGTCTAGGGGAGGAGTAAAACACGTTCATTTCTTGGATGATAAGGATGAAGTCGAAACCACTCACAAGAGTTACTACTTGAAGAGTCATTGGGAAAGAGCAGCTATACTGAGACCCTGGTAAAAGTGGGAGACTTAGAAGAGCCATACATTTCGTTGATAGATCATGGGTCAAAAATTAACCTCATGTCAACAAGCCTTTATCAAAAAGGAAAATGGCCAATTGATATAAATCATGGATGGATGATTCGTGCAGCAAAAAAACTTATCAGGGGATGTGTACGGAGATTCTACAAATGTAGAGGTGACTATAGGGAATGTGAAAGATGACCAAAATTTCTTTGTATAGGAGATGTCTACATACCCTCTTATCCGTGGGCATCCATACTTCACTGCTACTTGCATGCAAGCCAGGGTGATGGACGATGGGTCAGCTTATGCTAAGATAAGGAGCAGGGATGGGAAGCATGCACTACAATTCCTTATTGTCCACCTATTCAACACAGTTTGTTTAAAATTACAAAATGGTGGAGCTAGAATAAACCCACCATTGCGTCCACCTCCCAAGGCTTGGTTAGAGTGACTAAGTGGTGGATGACGGATATATCCACCTTCAAGTCTTGGCTAGAATGTCCAAGTTTTGGATCTTGGGTTTATCTATCCCACACACTTGGTTAGAAATTTCAAGGTGGTAGATCTAGGAGCAATCAACCATTTGCACCCATCTTTCCAAACATGGTTAGAATGGACAAGTGGTGGATCTTGAATCACCCAATGTAACAGGACTTGATTTTGAGGTGTTTTAGCAATAAATTTTGTTTTTCTAGGAAGTTTTGGTCGTTTTAAAGTTAGTCCACTATGTAGAAGGATGTGTGGATTGTTTTCGTCCAATAAAATTTTTTGATCCGGAAGGCACTTTCTGGAGCATTTTTTAAGGTGTTAACGTGGGATTTTGAAAACGTGATGTATGAAGCGATCGAAGCCTGTGTTATAAGGAAAAACTTTGGTTCTCTGAGTCTTTAGAGATTTTGATGTTTTGATGCTCGTTGAGGCCCAAAGATTAAGAAAAAAGTGGGATTTGCTGTTTTTGCATCGTTTTTGTAGAAAATGCTGTTTTGCAGGTTGATTTTCAGCAAATCAGAGCAGGCTATGGAAATTTTCCATCACATAGCCGTCGAAGAGCGTAACGAGGGCAACAAGATTGTGTGAGATGGACTTGGGCTGTTTTGGCTCCGTTTGGGAGTTATATTCAGTTGAAGACAGCTGGAAATTTTAGGACTTCGCGATCACGTTCTTACCTTATTTTCGCAGGTATACTTGGCGCGCAAGTCGAGTCGACCGAATGCCAAAAATAGAAAAGCGGCTATTTTAAGAGGTCGCATTCTTTTGGAGGAAAAATCAGAATAGAAAGACGGGTGGTGCGTTTTGGGGATCATTCACCGATCTCTTCTTGTGCGAGTGCGAGTGCGAGTGCGAGTGAGACGCTGCATGCAAGCGAACTGAAGCTCGGGGGTGGTCGGGAGGTTCGAGCTCCGTACAACGGAGTGCGCCTATATATTTTATTGCTCCTCTATTGTATCAAACTCTATCAATACAAAGATCTCTTTCTCTATCTTTTGTTGTCTAGCTCTATTATTCTGTTCCTGTGACACCCAACCTCAAAACTTGGTTTGAATGGCCATGTAGTGGATCTATGGTCTACCTACCCCACACTCTTTGTTTGAAATTCCAAGGTGGTGATGGGTGTAGGAGAAATGAACCATTGCCTCCACCTTGTAAACCTTGGTTAGAAGACAAATGATAGAAGTAGGATATACCTATTATTGACGGCCAAACACAGAAGAAGCTTTCCCAACTTTTTGTATCATTATTTTTGAAGCAGAATGATATTTTTGTAATATTTGAGCGGCCAATATTCTTTGCGGGCACAAGCCTCTAAGGAGGAATTGTATATAAGCCAATTTTTGTAACCCTAATGCAACTTTTGAATTAATCAAATCCAAACTTTATTGTGCTCTGTGTGTCAACGGAGAGAGAGAGAGAGAGAGAGAGAGAGAGAGAGAGAGAGAGAGAGAGATTTGTTCTCTTCCCTATGCACTCTATAGAACCTACATTGCAAAAGCGACACCCCCAACACGCTAGCAACAACTAGGGCTTCAATCCAATACCAAGTTTGCATGATTCCGGTGTCATCACGAAGCAAGTTCCTACGAGATTGCGGGTGCGTTTTCTTACAAAACGTGTGTCTATTTGGTGATTTATTTATACCTATGGGTTCATGACAAGACGATCTAAGATCTAGGATCTTATAAATAAAAAATTAGTGACTTGCATTTTATTGTGTGTCTTTATACTGGATTGTCACACAAGGTGGTTTGAGGCAGGATACCAAGTCATAGTCCATAGGCTATTGATCTCTTGAATAGAAGAGTGTGTCCCATGAGTTTTGTGACATTTTGAATGCGTTTGGTCTAGTTTTGGATAGCATGGGCATGGTAGGTTAAGTTGCTTTCACTAGTGCATAGAACTGTTAGATTTTATTTCCTCGAAAAGAGATGTCTTTAGAAGGTCGAGAAGGTGCTTGACATCCATCTTCTTGTTTTCATGTGCCTATGGGTTAAGCTTCATCTTTGGCCTACATAGAATTGTTGTTTTTCTCTCATTGTGCTGCGTCCGCTCGTGGTGTATCTCGCAACATTGGCACTATTGCCAGGGAAGGAAGTCCTAGATAGGTGACTTAGACCAATCCTATGAGGTGAGAGTCCTTCTGGTTTGCCAGAGTATTATTTTATCTTAGTTTATCTAGGATCCATAGAGAGGTGCTAGGGAACGTGTGTCTCACCTTGGTCACCCATGTAGATGGTTTTAATTGAGATTTGTATATGTTTTGGTGTTTAAGTGGTTGATGAGGTGATAAAAACATTAGCTAGTTAGTGTGTACTAGTTAAGTGTTGTTTATCTACTCACAATTGCAAAATCCCATTTTTGCTGTTTAGAAGTAGCTTTAGGTAGATGATTTGATCTTGATCTAGAGCTGTCCATCAAAGATCTGCTTGAATTGTTTATTTGCATTAAAATCTTAAAAAAAAATTAATTCTTAGTTGAAATAGTGCAAAATCAAAGTTCACAAAAGGTTTCTGCATGGCTGAGAGTTGCTAAGAACTTAAGAAGACATTTGGGAGGATTCTGCACATAAAAATCTCAAATCCGCAAAGTTTGACATTATACGTGTATAATGTCTGAAGGGCCAATAACAAAGAAAAGTGGTGAATCGGTGTAAAATTGACATCAAAACTTGATTTTGAGCACATATACTTGGTATACTCGTAGAGGAGAGCCTTGGGCACAAACAAAAGTCTAATTTGAGGGAAAAGACGTCATGCCCGTATGATGTGTTTTGGCCCATATTAGCGTCAAATTGTACAAGTAAGTGTTTCCTAGTGTCCTAGAACATATAAGGAGTCCATAACCTTACATTTGAACCAAATTCTGAGCTTGAAAAGACCAAAACATAGTCCACACATTTTGCACACCCAATTGGGTTGTAACTTGCACAAAATTGGTTTCAATTCAAGTCAAAAAGTAGTTGTGAGTTCCTTAAGTGTTGAACAATCTCTGAAGCAAGATTCATCTCATTTGTAGCAAAAAGACATCATACGTGTATGCTCTGTTTTTAATGATTTTGAACATTTTTTGAACTTTTGACTATACAAGTTGTATGAGCACACCACTCTAAGCACAAACTTGCAAAAACTTCTTCACTCTAGGAAAAAAGACATCATACGCGTATGACGTGTTTTTGACCTTAATGACTCCAAAATCTAAATTTGTGCATACCCTAGCATTCAAAGGGACCCTAGAAGCCAATAGCCAAAATTTCATGGAATTTGTAACATATTTGGGCCAATTAGTGCCAAAGGACAAAAATTGGGCCAGAGTCAGGCTTGAACTTATTATAACTTGCACAAAATTAGTTCAATTTCAATTTTGAAAGGTTCTAAGAGTTACTTGGATGGTAAAGAATAGCTAGAGAAGAAATATTCTCATTTTTTCATATAGAAATTATAGGTGTATAGTGTCTAAGGGCCAGAATTAGATCTTATTTGATTAGATTGAGACTGCCAAAGTGTTCCACTTAACTCTAACAACCCATTTTACCAGTCAATCAGTGTGAAGACTATACATAGGGAACCAAATCTCCCAAAAACAAACTTTGGAGATAAAGTACCCGCATGGTCTAACAAATCAACTTTGAATATTACTAAAGTGACAATCATTGTTTGATAAATATTTGCAGAGTCTAAAGTTTTGTACAGATAGCCATCGACAAGGTTGAGCAAGTCAGTTGTGTGCTAAGGAATTGATGTATTTAAGATCAGGAAGAAATCTTTAAAGAGATCAAGTCAGCTTAGGTGTATATGGAGGAGAGTGTGACCTAAGAGAGAAAAGATCCACTAGCACCAATTATAGAAGACGAAAGTGGGATCGATGCCTCTTTAGGGAAATCTCTTTACCTCATGGTTGACCAAAACACCATGTATAACTGACCAAGCCAAGTGGGAGGAGTGAGCACCTCTAACAACCCCACTCGGATGATGTGGTTTACAACCCTTTACTTAGAAGGAACAAATGCCCATCGGGCTCTAGTATATGCTGATGAAAGGGTACGTAAAAGCATATGTATTGAAGAAAAGCAGTCGCAGGAGTGGACGCCCTTCTAGTTTACAACGATGGGGATAGATTCCGTGATGATGAGGGAATACACTACCTCATTGTTAAGGACCCAAAGTACTATAACAAATACGCGGACAATATTGTAAAAGGGAAGATGGTTTTTGAAGCACAAAAATACCTTCTCGTATAGATCTTCCTAACTCCACCCTGGTGTTTAACAAGAAAGTGAATAAATTGATGACTAACCAAGGAACGGTAGGAATCTCCAAGCACATGAATGGGAGAGTCAAAACATATTTCTGATATCTAGCACCTTACGCCTTTGAGTTAAGCACAGAAAGGATTTTATACTTGTTCTCGTATGAATCAGGTAAGGGAGTCTCTAATATATGTTGACAAATACGGACAGGAGTATGTGTCGGATAAAGAAAGTAGAGGTAGCGATTAATAGCTACTGGAGTAATTCCAATAGATCCAGTTCAAACTCAATGCCTAAAACCTACACCTAACAAGTTTGCAAATCCCTTTGAGGAAATAGAGGATACGACCAAATTTTCAACTAGACAAGCTAGAGTGGTTGAAACTCCAATTTTTCCTTCATATCTCAATCCAAATCTAAAAACGTTGCAATCTTGGTTGGAACCCAACATAATGTGGGAACAGGAGTTCTTTAGAGGAGAATTCCCTATTTCAAACGGATCATATGTGACCCCTATAGTCTCACCAATGCCTACTTATTCTTACTCTTATCCCAAGGAGAGCAAGGGACAAGCAATGGTGCCGACCACAGTAGGATTCTCCTATATGGAGAGAATCAAGATAGAAAGAATATTTGCAGTTGAACCATCTGTTGAAAGGTCATATAGAGGATACAGGATGGAAGAACCATTTGATGTCAGATTGAGACATGAATGAGAATCTTTAAGGGGAGAGGGACCAGGAGATTCCACAGTTAGGCTGGTAGATCACATGCATGTTAGACCTTCTCAATTCCAGAAAAGGGTTAACAAGAAATATTCAGGGGAAAGAGACCCTAGAGACCACATGGTAATGTTCTTGAGAGTGATCCAAGCGAAAGAGGTCAGGGGCTTTGATACACAGTTTACTGAATTTGGACTCACCATGGAGGAAGACACAACCACCTAGTTTGATTCTGTTGAAAGAAGAGATTTTGAGACCTTCCTATGGAAGAATTTTCTCAAAGAGGGATAGCCCACAATATGGTCTCTCAAATCCATAAGTTCAAGCAGAAAGAGGGAGAATCTGTCAGGAAGTCGGCCCTACAATTGAAATGATACGTAAAATTATGTCCAATGGACGAATTACCTACTCAATCCACACTCATGTTGATATTTATCTAGGGACTGAGAAATGGAGACCTTCAAAAATATTTGCATATGAAGAAAAGCCCCACTCTAAATGAGTTAACCAAAGACGCTTTATTCTTAGTAGATAATTGTGCACTTTACACAGAAGGAGATCAAAGAGATGAAGATGATGAATAATCATCATAGCAAAGTGGAACTAAGTCCATGAAATCATCACAATAAAACGAACCAGCAGTAAATCAGGAGCGACTCATAGAGAAGGTGCTGAAGAGGATTAGCCCATTTGCTAAGCCGCATGCTAAGCAACTAAAGTGGTGCAGCGTCAAACAAAAATGGACGAATCATGTGAGAATGACAGTATGTTCCTTAGGCACAAGCACCACCTCAAATACCATTAGTGCCTAGATATATGGCAAGGAATTTGCAAAGACCAGTTGGGGTTGAGAGATCACGGCCAATTTTGGGACAACAACCACCACTCCTAAGAGCAAGACCGACAGGTGTGAGGTATATGCCCATTGTGGAACTATCGGAGGAACAAGCCTTGGTGCCTATACTTGTCTATTTTATTAAGAGCCAAGTGGAATTATGGCTTTTCCTACATACTACCCACCAAAAGAGCTGAGAGAGCATGATCGGCAATGTTGGAACACCAACAATGACACATGTTGTAGGACAAAATAGATATAGTTTGGACAAGAGAACATTGCTATTCATAGCCAATGGGGGCTTCAATGGACCAAGAATTTCTTACCAACAAAGGAGAGTTCAAGGAGCTTCATGATAACCATTGGGACCATGCTATAACTGTGGAGGCGACCACCTCATGAAAGACTTTCCTCATACAAAATTTGTCCAAGTCAATGGGTATTTTCTAAACTACGATATCAATCATTTGATTGCCGATTGTTCAAAAAATGCTAACAAAGCGGTTAAAACAACTTTAAACATCTTGGAGGCGCTCCCTTCAAGAAGTGGTTCAGAAAATGAAATAGTAATACCTATACACATTATCACACGAGGTCAAGGTCAACAAGAGATAGGGGAACTCGTAATCAAAGAACCAAGATTGAAAGCACCTAGAATCAAATAAAAAAGCCAACAAAACACATGGAGGCACGTGTGGAGGTTAGGAAAAAAAGAGAAAAAACCACCCTAGCGAAATAATTAAAACAAACCAAAGACAGATTGGAAAAACTTGAAAGACAAACAGTTCAAAAACCAAAAACGGCAACAAACATAGATCTTGAGAAGAAAAGGGAATTCAAAAGTGAAAGATCAAGAGGATATGTGCTAGTCGAGAAAGTAAACGAGCATCTAGACACGGTCTTGAAGGCTTATCAATCAAGTCTTAAAATCAACCAAACGCAAGAACAAAGATGGATGGCATATCCCTATGCAGATCTAGAAAAACAAAGACTATAAATGTGTTAAAAGATGATCCAAACAACCCAAACCTTACTAGAGCCAACTGTAAGAAAGCCAGAGGAGTGGGTAGAACTTCCAATATCAATACCAAGAAACCCTCCAATAGACAAGTCTAAAAGGACAGCTATAAGTCCGAAAAAATCAATTGAAAAACCTGGGATAGTGATGAACACAACAGATCAGACGTCTGAAGGTTTTCAACCTATCATACCAAAAATGTATAAAGGGGACAAAGTCTTCAAGAATCTTTGGAGGCAGATAAGGGAAGCCAACGAAGATAATGAATTAAGCAAAAGGGTTAACAAAACTAGTACGGGAGGAGATGTATTTCTTCCTCCTATTGAAGAATTTGAAGCAAGACCTCAAGCAGATCTAGTGCTATACTCGTATTGGGGAGACAAGGAATCCGTGAGATCTTGGGATAGCCAACTTATATCTCTGAGAAATTTGCCCTCTTATATGGGAGAATATGCAGCAAAGTTAGATGTGAAAGTTGTGCCATCACAGAAACTCTCTACAAGGAAGGGGATGGACTCCCAGCGGTTGATAACCATCTTATCTACTCCAGTCTCTTGTACCATTACTCTTGTCGAGCTTCTCAGAATAAGACCTCATATGTGGAATACAGTAGGAAAATGTCTCGAAAAGTTTAAGGTAAGGGATCCGAATTCACAAATGTAGGAAGGAATCAAAGAGTTAGAGAAACCTCAATGAAACATGCAACCAGTACCCTTACACAAGGTAGGAGAATACTGTGAAGCAGAAAATGGCAATACCACGCTTCCAATTGAATTAGAAGGTGTCACCACCATGGCAATTCTTGATAGTGGAGCTGGTGTAGCCATCGTGACAAAGGATGTATGGAATAAATGGGTGAAACAAGCTTTGAGAACCACTAGGAATACGTTGCAACTTGTGGATGGTTATATGGAGACACTCATAGGGCTCCTAGAAAAGGTAGTTGTTAAATCTTGTGGAATCGAGTACGACCATACCTTTGCAATCGTGAATTTTGGCAAGAAGAATAACTATGACATAATACTTGGACGACCATTCATGTGCCAACTAAAGATGTTCCATGATTGGGACTATAATTATATATATCTCAGACACATGGAGACTTCTACGAGAAAAAACCTTAAAGACCATAGCTACAAAGATGTGGGTTGACCCCCGGTAGAGGAATTTGATTTCGCTACAATAGTAGGGTCAAAACTTCTAGCCTGGCTAGGTAAACCAAAGGAGTTATGGATGTGTGGGACATCCAATTGTGGAAGCCTAAAATGGGAAGAATGTATTCTAGAAAGAGCTATTGAGGATACGAAATACATTCCAGAACCTTTTCGAGAAGAGTCCTACCTTTGGAATGGACTTGTATTCTAGCAACCTTAGATGTGTGCGCTATTGCGGAAGAACCAACGACTAAGTTTTGTGACCAAGATGGTTATGATTTGGTTCCATACTACATGGCTGATTTAATAGAAGATGATGAGGATAACCGAATCTCCAGACAACCAATAAAAACTCAAAACAAGGAAGAAGGGGATGGATAGGTGTTCCACAATTCTCCAGATCATCTTGAACAAGATGAGGATGCAAATAATGAATGCTCTGACAACCCCAATGAGCTAGAGGAAATGATACTAGACGTAAAATTTTATGATTTCCCAAATAGAAAACCTAGACATCAAGCACACTACAGAAAAAACAAGGCAACAAAGAAAGCTAGAGATAAACCAATTCCGAAAATGAGGAGCAAAATGTTTTTTCTATCTCTAGTTAAAGCTAAAGAGCGCATAAAAAAAAAAAAAAACAGGCCAATTCTCTTGAGATCGAGACTCTAGGACAAAACACATCCTATGGATGTGAAAAAACAAACTCAAAAGTTGAACTCAAAAAATAAATCAAACAAATTGGAAACAGGACCGAACCAAAATGGACAAAAGTTAAACGTAAAAAGAAGTACCAAGAGCTCAAGAAAACTCTAAGGGAAGTATGGACAGCTGAAACAAAAAATGGAGAGGATGAAAAAGACAAGAGCGACAACCATATGAGTGTAGAAGGAGTCATATGATCGACCGGAGGTTGCAAGGTAGATAGACCTATCAAGACCTGTGGAGGCACCACAACGTGTCTATATAGCAATCGACCTGAGTCAAGAAGACAAAATGAAGCTTGTCAGACTTCTTCAAGAATATAAGGATGTGTTTGCATGGTCTTATAAGGACTTAAAGGGAGTGGATCCTACAATATGTCAGCATACTATCCGTTCAAAACTTGATGCAAAGCCTAGCATACAAAGTCCATACACGTACAATGACACCTTTCCTAAGCGTATCAAGGAAGAGATAGATAAGCTAAAGGTAGTAGAGTTTATCTATGCTATAGAACACACTAATTGGGTATCTCTGATCTTTGTTGTACCCAAAAATAATTGTCAACTCCGAGTGTGTGTCAACCTCAAAAAAGTTAATGCGGCCACGAATTATCCCTTACCAATCACAAATCACGTCCTTGAATGAGTGGCAGGAAAGCCTTTGAGAGAGAGAACTTGATAAATGAAAAAATAATTAATTAATTAACTAATTTATCATGGATCCCTTGGGAGGCCAATAAGTAGGCATTAGGCACACCATGAGGGAAACATGAGGAGGAGTTGGACAAGTGTCCTATTTGCTTTCTTTGTACCAAGATTGTCTTGTGTGAGGGTGTATGTGTTCTCTCTCATCCCCCTAGATTTAGGGCTCCCCCTCTCTTGTAGGGATGGGATTTGACTTTTTGCTTACCCTGAAGCATCTTAGTCAGTAAGCATGACAAAGCACCTCAAGCTTGGGTAGTGTTCCCACAAGCACATCAAGCATCTTAGTCAGCAAGCATGACAAGCACCTCAAGCATCTTAGTCATCAAGCACGACAAGCACCTCAAGCTTAGGCCAAGTTCCCACCTCAAGCTCATCCCTAGCTTACCTATGGTCAAAGGACTTTTAACATTAACCTTTGGAGGTGGGTCTTACAATACACTGAGTAAAATTTATCAAGCAAATAGTATAACCGAGCAAGACCCACTAGAAAGAATGCAATTGAACATCTACCCTATGTCCATGCTTAGGGGAGGTACCTATTGTTTGCAACACATCGAGTGCCTGATTCAATTAAGTAACTTTTGTTCAAACTCTACCATATGATTTGACAATAGGTCACGCTACTAGCACAAATGTAGCCACACCACTTACTACCACTACCTTTTCTTGATTTTTCATGGAGTTGCGGGACAAGCAAACATCACATACATTCCCTATGACCCTCCTCCAAGGCTTCTAGGGTCCCAATACTGGACCACTGCTATAACTAGAGCTTTTTTAAAAAATACTCTTATTATCACTAGACTAAAAGTCAAAAGTCAAACTTGATTTCAAGAAGAAACTGGTTTTAGAAATGGATGAATTCAAAATTTACACTCTTTTTCTCGATAACTGAAAAGGAGTTGCACTAGATGGTTGTGTGCCAGTCCAATGAGGTTTATCTCTCTCTCTCTCTCTCTCTCTCTCTCTCTCACACACACACACACACACACACACACACACACACACACACATACACAAAAGAAAAAAAAAACAAAGTCACTCTATTGTAGAGACATCCTAGTAGACATGAGAGATAGACATGAGTAGGTACCCAATAATATATGTGGGACTTAATGGGAGAAAGAGATGATCACTAAACTCCACTCTGAATCAATAGTGTAAACCATGTTATACCATTGGTTACATACAAATTATTAACTTGAAGCACACTTATCAACTATGAAGAGATGCCGTCTTCGAGGCCTATCTTTTGGACGACCATTGTAACGTGGGTCCAATGTCATGCGTCTTGCCTCCACCTTGATGACGTATTCATGTAATGCACTTCAACGAAACAAATTAGACACAAAATTTTAATTCAACAAAACAACCATGGCCCATAAATTTATATGCAAAAAAACCTACAAGTGGTACAATGTTTTGGAAGAAAACAAAAAGATATATAATCAACCATAAATGTCCGCTAACATAACCCAAACAAAAAAAAAACACTATGAATGTCTTGTGGTAAGTCGAGAATGGTAATCTCACAAGTCATCAAAAGGATTTCCAGCCATGGGTCAGTCTCCGTCATCCGCCACATCGCACATGGCGTACATCTCGCAACATGTACAATGCACCACTTGGCAACAATAGTCTGACATCTCCTGCACCAACTATGTCATGCACTGAACCATGAGCTAGACATACATGTGCTAAACCACTAGCATATGTGTTAAACCACTCATGACTCAGTGTGACATGAAATCTAGCATTCACATCTAGTATCCAATGCGAAGGTAATGTGTCGTCAAAAACCGAAAAAGAAAGTCAAGAGTAAACATGGAAGAAAAATCAACATCTCCTTCATGCGTCGCCACATACGCTACATCTTCTCCCACATCATCCAAAGTGATAGCATCCCTCTTGTGCTGTCTCCCTTGCTGTCTCATCCACCGTCAACAATGCCTACGTACATGCCCTGTATGACCACAATGCCAACACACAACATCTCTATGTCTGCAAGATCGTCCTTTGACTGTAGGCATCTCT
This sequence comes from Adiantum capillus-veneris, assembly GCF_014529385.1. Lineage (NCBI taxonomy): Eukaryota > Viridiplantae > Streptophyta > Polypodiopsida > Polypodiales > Pteridaceae > Adiantum > Adiantum capillus-veneris. The sequence continues at coordinate 39,748,091 of NC_140958.1, forward strand.
CTAGACTCATTTATGCCAAAAGCATTACACAATATTTGCCATAAATATCTAGTTGTACATACATCTAAATCAATGTAATAGATAGATTCACCAAGGTGTAACCTGATCGTCGAATGTGCAAACTCATCCAAGTCCTCCCACTCATCGTCAGTCATAGACTCTGGCCTAGCATACATGCCCTGTAGTGGTAACACTTGGCCCAACTGAGTCAATGCATCGTGCATACCTGATTTCCAATGCTCAATATTTAAACCATCAAACTTTGTATGGAAAAGCACAAACCCTGACAATGATGTACATGCCAAATCCATGGCGATAACCTATGATAAGACCAAGCACAAATCGATCAACTGACAATAGCCAAAGCCTGGCTAACTCATACACCAAGTACTGTCAAAATACAACATAAGCTGGCATAAGATGTCTAAGAGAAGTGTCAACAAATATGGTGATCAATGTAACAAAACAAAGTGAGAAAAACGGCTCAAATGATGCCAAAAAACCGACTCTAATCCAAGAGCACTACGTGGTAATCGATGAAACTATCATCAAAAATCTCCCTCTTGAAGAGATTACCACATGTATGCCAAATGACATAATCCGATGAGCAAACACTCTCACAATGCGATGCCAAAACACTATGGCAAAGCAACCACTGAGTGCCCAATGCAATCAAAACATGATTGCAAACCATGCACATAAACCAATAAACTCGCAAGAAAAACCCGTCAGAGTTTCGACAATATTTGGCTATCTAATCATAATAATTATACATTCCATGAACATGCTCAAAATCATGAGTAAATCATGCGCAAAATCTGCACTTTAAGCATACATGAGCTGCCCCAAAGTCTCAACTCCTTAAACTTGGAAAACAATCCTATAATCCGAAACATAAAGTGCATTGACCGCACTCTACAAGCGAGGTATATACTAGCATAAACTTGGATGCAAACCAACCAAAATTTGATACAAATTGATGCTCAAAATAGCTGAAAATCAGCCCACATATGCCATTGCAAAGCGAAGAACATCATCCGCCGAAAAGCGCATATCATGTGCATCCACATGGCAGTATAAACGAGCATCAAGCATGTACCAACTGTGTGGCAAATGAGCATCCAAATCAGCTCACAATCATGTCAAAAATGTTTGCAAAACTCTATGCAAATCTGTGCACCACACTTTTTGAAATATGCTCAGTCGCATAAGTCAATGCGCACAAACTGTGATGAATCCACTCTCGAACTTGAGAGTCCACAAGAATGCATACATCCACAAAGCGTTCTGAACGTATGTGCATAAATTTGTTGAAAATCTAAACCTACACCCCCTTCACTGAGAGCAACATATCAATGCATAAAACAAGAGAATGACAAAGCTCAATCCGAGCTATCCAAATGTAGCAAATCACCACAATATGCATACATAATCTTCAACTTTCTGAATACCCAGCAGTCTGTCAGCCTATATCTTCCAAACTATTCAGAATTTGCAAAAACCTCCTTCTGCAAAGTGGTAGACCACGGAAAAATGGTTGGCAATAACGAGAATGGACCTGAAATGTGATTTTTTTATAGGTCAAAACAGATCTGTAAAAATCTGTAGCTGTGTACCCTAGACGTGAAGGAAGTTTGAGTGATGTATCTCAAAATTGGTAAAGATTTTGAGAAAACTTTCTTCTGCAAGTTGAAGAGGAAGAAAAACCTATAAAAAACAGAAAGAGTCGGCTTGAATGAAGACACTTTGGTAGACCAAAACAGATCTGCACAAACGTGCTACAGTTTTTGTTATTTCTCTGCTTGCTTTTCCGCTGAGCTCCAATGGTGCTCCCAATCCCTGAGCTCTGATATCAGTTGAAGTGCGCGAACAAGAGCATGCGTGAGTATGTGCAATAATGGAGAGGATAGGAGAAGAGGACCTTGTGTTTGCAGAGGCTAAAACTCACTCTCTACATGTGAGCCTCCTTATTCTATTATGTACATAATGAAAAAGTATAGTGGCGGTCCCTTGGCCTAATCGGCCACATGGGGCTTTACCCCCACACACAAGACCCTACAATGCTTCTCCTTGCTATTGGAAAACATTTATCTAATTGCTGCTTGCCATAATGTTTTCCTGTGGTGATTGCCTTCCCACACGTGTAGAACATTCTACCAAGCAGTGACTCTAGTTTTGGCTGCAATGCTAACTCCTATTCATACTCTTTATTTATGTCTTTCCAAAGTGGGTCTCATGTGTTAACAGCATCATCTATTTTTAAAAATAAATGAGACTTCAAAACAACATTAAACATTCTAAAGCAAAGTAATATGTCAATCCAAAAAAGTGCTTTGAAACAACAATGATTACCTGTCAACAATGTCTGTTCTTTGTGACATGTTTGCAACGAAACTATAAAGGCATCTTTTTCTTTTATGTAACCTTCTCTAGCAAATACAATCTTCAAGCCAGAAACATCCAATCTAAGGCCACATACACGAGCACATGGAATGAGTCTACACAAAGGAACTAGAGGACACTCAAAACAGCTAAAAACCCTTGTGGTTTTGAGAATGCCCTCTACTCTATCCATATGAAAATGACTATCATCCACATCATCAGCAGACGGCCCAACTTCAGGGGCAATATGAAATGGAACCAGTTATAAAGCTACCTCTTGTTTAGCTATTTGAGCATCAACTTCATTCATTGACCCTAAGCCAATGTCCGTACTCTCTCTCATCGCCAATTTGATCGTTGTCATCGAAGTCCTTTGTGACTGCCCCCACAGAGCTCACTTGATCACTACATATAGGATCAAGATGGATAGCCCCTTTCCCCTTTCGACGAACATCTCCCAATTGTAGGACTACACAAAAAATTTTAAACATAAATTAAATAATCCTTCTATCATTGGTCTTGTTGAGATGTAGAGAGAGAGAGAGAGAGAGAGAGAGAGAGAGAGAGAGAGAGAGAGAGAGAGAGAGAAGAGAAAAGAGACACACCATGTACGCTCCCAAAGACTGATTCATATTGAGGAAAAGATACAAATATATAGGTGAGACCAAGTTGAGTAGAGTGAGCCATATATAGCTCCAACACCCCCACTTAAACAAAGGACTCTAGCTTTGGATGAAAAAACCCTTGGGGAGTTCAAGGGAAAAACCCAAGCCCCTATACAATGTGAAAATATGAACCAGCAATGATGATGTGAAAGTGAATTGTGCATCTATGTACAAATATACAAGTGACTCAAAGATCACAATGTGCAGATGTGGAGTGTGCATAGTGCATGGTTCCTATAGGATTACAATGTCATACGTACAAAGCTATTACAATAGCAAAGAAGCTAATCTAGAAAGAGTGAGGCCGAAGCAACTCCAAGCTCGGAGCGCAAGAGGATGAAACGTGACTCGTTGAGGCCTTTGGTCAGAATGTTTGCAATCATCTGGTCACTTGGATAGTGCTCAACCATAATGGTTCCTTTGCTTACTTCATACGTGGCATAATGATAATGGACAGCAATGTGCTTTGACTTATTATGTTGAACATAGTCTTTTGCAAGACTAATAGCACTTTGGCTGTCACACCGCAAGGGTGTGCTAGAAAGAGGAGAGTGACCAATATCAACCAGCATTTGTCGAAGCCATATCAACTCACAAGCTGCAAGTGATGCCGTAGCATATTCTAACTCAGTCATAGAAATTACAACACAACGTTGTTTCTTGTTGGTCCAAGAAACAAGACAACCATTTATAAAGAAGTAATTTCCACTAGTAGGTCATATAGCCAAATGTGAGCTTGCTAAGTCTGCAATTTTGTAACCAAAAAGAGAAAGAGATTGCATAAAATCCGATGTGAGTGTCGTTGATAGACCAAACCAAAATTTGTAGTGCCTTTCAAGTATTTCAATACACGCTTTGCTGCAGACCAATGCTTAAGAGAAGGACGTGCAAGATGTTGTCCAAGATAATTAGTGAAAAAAAGAATATCAGGACGAGTGTCCATGCCAACAAACTGAAGACATCCAATCAAGTTAGCATAAGGTTGATTTGTGACAAGTTGACCGCCATTGTCAGAAGTGTTCTTCGTAGAGCTCGCAAGACAAGGTGTGTTGGCTGAATGTGCAGATTCCATACCAAATTTTTGAATAGTATCTGCAATAAACTTTGACTGTCGAAGGAATAAAATACCTTTTGTACGATTCCGTTGTATTTGAATGCCAAGACACGAGTGAAGGTAAAAAAATAATAAATTATAACCTTTTAGTGAAAGAAACATGTAATAAACGGGTTGTGTGGGTGCATACCCTTTGTGATAAGCTCTTATTTTCTTTCTTTGAAACCTTAAAATTTGTTTCCTTCGACTTTACTTTATATAAAGACGAGCTTTTACGTGAAATTTTGAATGGCATAATATATTTACTCATTAATTTCTCTCTTTGATTTTTGAAAAATCGGAGGATTCTAATTCCAAAGGAAAAGTGAAAGGCCTGATAATCTGCATAGATCCTAGGATTACCCTTAACAAACCCCCCCCTCCCCCCCCATTTGCAAGCTCAGATTCAAAGCCATGATAGAGAGACAAAGGCCTGTTGGTCATATCCTTTGGTATTTGAGAGAGAGAGAGAGAGAGCTCCAGGGCGCACTATGTAATCATGTTAATGTATAGCGTGAGTAATTCGAAAGGAGGAGTTTAATAATACAAAAAAATTAGGCAATTTAACAGAAGATACATTAAAATATGGGGTTTTTATATTCAAATTTAGAAAAAAGTCCTAAAATAAGGGGTCGTTTTATTTATTCAAACATGTTAAGAGAGGGATATTTTTAATACCTCGCGAACGCACATTGTATAGGGGGTACTGAATGGTGAACCCCCCGAGAGAGAGAGAGAGAGAGAGAGAGAGAGAGAGAGAGAGAGAGAGAGAGAGAGAGAGAGAGAGTCACTTGCAACTCCATCCACCCCTCCTTGCACTCTCTGTGCATCTTTTCAGGGTTCATCATCGTTTTTCCTACTTGTAACTTGCAAATAAGAAGGTAAGGAGCTCTATGTGTAGGAATAGGATGCGACACCATTGCTACTCTGCTCTTCATTCCCATCATTGTCTCCACAAAATGACAAAGAGATGGAGAATTACCAACAACGAAAAACAAAAAACTCTCATCCCCTTCACCTTCATGCTAGCAGTGTAGCGCATGGCATCTCTCTCTCTCTCTCTCTCTCTCTCTCTCTCTCTCTCTCTCTCTCCTCTTCCTTCCTCCACGTGTCATCCTCCATCCTCTTCCCCTCAATCAAAGACATAGGAGCATATTGCTAGATACCCATTAATAAGCTCCTCAGAAACTTTTGTTCCTACTGGCATGTTTCGCATTCGTATTTTGAGAATGGAGACTATAAACCTTATCCTCTACTTTTCTTGTGTCTACCAAAGTTTTGTGAGAGCTAGTAGGTAGAAATTCTTGCACGCTCTTCTTTGAGAAAGTGAAGGGTGAAGTTGTGTGTCTGCTCGTGTGTGTGTGTGTGTGTGTGTGTGTGTGTGTGTGTGTGTGTGTGTGTGTGTGTGTGTGAGAGAGAGAGAGAGAGAGAGAGAGAGAGAGGTACTTCTCTTTATATTACACAATTATTTCTCTAGTTTCTAGTGTGTGTATGTGGGAGAGAGGGAGACAAAGAATATCATCCATAGATCTTAACATCTTTGTAATAACATATATTTTTTGGCTCTACTTGCACAGACTTTTCATCGCTCAAATCGTTTTTCTTAGAGACTGGATTTTTTCAAGTAACATGTAGCATGATATACTAAACTACCAAGAGCAACGTGTACTAGGGACCCTCAATCACTAGACAAAATAGTATAGACAAATAAAGAAACAATAAAGGATGCAGACATAATAAGTAAAAATTCATGAAGATGATATACACGTGATAAAAAAATTCAACTAGAATGATGTACATTACGATCAGTTACTATATTCAACTTTGTCAAACTGCAAAATGACTAGTTTGATGTGGCAAAAAGTTCGTTAGCCGAGTTCATCATATGATCATGTGATGAACTAAATCATTGTTTGTATTCTACAAAATGAACAAACAATTAGGATTAAGAATGGAGACCTTGATACGAGCACAAGCATGCATCAAAACTTCTATACTATCTCTTCAATGTGAGATCAAAGCATACACTTGCTATAATGGAGGTCAGTATAATAATTCGTGTAATACTTGTTTCAAGGTGTACATATGTTGTGTAGCTACATTTGCTAAACAAAAAAAATAAAATCTTTTTGCAAATAAACCAAGCAATTGTTTGCAAAAAAATGAGATGAATTATACTATTACAAAGCTAGAGATGGAAAACCTAGGGACAACACCCCAATAGTTGTCCAAAAGTTTGTTCGTCAATATCTTATTTTATTGGCAATTAACATTAATTCCAGGTCCTCCAAAGAAGAAGGCACTACTCCAAGCATCATTAAAAGCAGGAGATACACTATAGCATGTAGGACGTGTAGCATAATATGTAATAGAAGTAGGAACTGGGTAGAGAGTGTAGGAAGAATCCATAAAATGAAGGGAACGTGCATAGCATGCCTTTCCAAATCCCTCATCTGCAAAATGGCAACTACCCATTTGTGTGGCTGTGTGCAGGTCATCATTTGAATAATTGGTAATCTCTCCTCCCCATTCGACTCTTGTTACCTTCTCTTGTGATCCATTCTTGAACAATCTTGTTGGCCAGTAACCTATGTTGGTCATGCCTATTCGTAGCCACCAATGCCCTGTGTTTTTGTCCTGCAAGGGACAAAATTATTACACATTAGAGTCATTATTTTTTGTTTAAAAGAAAAATTCTCTTAAAGGAGGAATGTTGATTAATATTGGTGAAAATGATAAGATTAGTCTTGGTTTGAAGCAAGGAAGAAGAGCATATCTTGTAAACTCGTTTTAGATTCAATGAAAAATATTTTTCAAATAACATGGACTTTTGACTTATGAATGTGATACATGCATTTGCAATCCCCCACACCCTGCACTCCCCCCCCCCCCCCCCCCCAACAACAACAACAACAACACATAATACGGACACACACAAAATGTGTGTGTTTTGTACCTAAATACAAGTGTCTACTCATGTGTGTGTGAATTATGTCTTCATGTGCTATCTAGGTATGTATTCATGTATGCGGGATTCATTATGTAAAATATGTGCACATGCATGCCTTTGTACATGTGATATGTGAGGATATACATATACAGATAGGTGTGTGCATGTTTGCGTATAAATTAATTATGGGAGGATATACATGCACTCACGTGTGTGTACATGTATTGCCAATTCAGTATTTGTACCTCACTCCTAGGAACAACTTAATGAAAGTAGATCTGAATGATATGTTTACCTTCCACACAAGGAGTGATTGCATTTCGTATTGCTTTTCAAAATCAGAGGTTGGGGCTATGGTTCCTCCCATAACCATGTCGTTAGAGACTTGTATAAATCCGGGACATTCTAGATCACGACATGCAATTGTGTGGTAGTAATCATTCTAAAGCTCAAAAAAGAATATTTTTAAGTAAAAATCACTTAAGTACGTGCTGTAGAGAGTGAAATGAAACAAACTGTCATACCGTCCAAAAAATAAAGAAGCGTGTATTGGTATCTCCATAGACACTTGGAAGCACCTGAAAAGTTAAAAGTACTAACAAGATAGCAACTTAAATGACAAATTTCACAAATACAACCATGCACAATCTCTAGAAACCCTTTTTTCCATTGTAGGTGCGTAGAAGACTGGATGGAATTTTGGGAACTTACTGTCCATCCTGCTTCTATAGAGTCTAAAAAGGTGCCTGAGTTATTTCCTGTTACAAGCCAGATTTGTGCAATGCTCATTTCTCTTGGGATTGCCACTATGGGATTCCAAGCACTGAAGATTGCATAAGTTCCATAAATAGAGTCCCTACGAAGTTGACCAATGGCATACTGCATAATGTATAAATAAACAATGCTTAATGTCAAAAAATAGAAGTAGTTAATCCTTTGATGAAATAAAAAGTTCAATGGGATTCTGATTCATGTAAATGTTTGCATTGAACATTTCTTTTGATGATCTTAAGCTTTCAAAGAAGAGGACAAAACAAATTGTGTTGGGTAAGTTACTCAGTACAAGTCCTGCAAAACGTTTATGCAGTATGTCGATTACTATGAAGTTTCAAGATGATGTGCTTTGACCTAATTAATGTTTAGAGCAAGTAATGTCCAATTATATGTTAAGCTCTACTTAGAATAGTCGTTCACATGTGCTACACTTTCAATGCATTAGGATGATGGATAATAATTTCGAGATAAGAATATCAAAATCCAAGACTTTATGAAGTAGTCGAATAATATTGTACATGATGGTTACCTCGTGCTGAGAAAATCTTGGGTCACTAGCAAGCATAGTACTTATGTGGAGGGCATCCTCCTTTGCGATGCCAAAGTTGAGTACCTAAAATACCAGGCAAAACTGATGCTTTTAGAGATTTGGCATGTACTTCTTCAAGCTCATTGGGGATATGACTAGGAGACTCCTGCACATATAAGGTATTTCTTTCACACAACAAATAGAAACAACTTATTTCATTCATCAAATAGAAACAACACTCTCCCTCTCTCTCTCAAGTTTGATAGATTGGTTGTCCTCTTGAACCAGAAGACTTGAGTTCAAAACTGGTCGGATTACAACGGCACATATAAGGTATTTCTTTCACACAACAAATAGAAACAACTCTCTCTCTCTCTCTCCCAAGCGTGATAGATTGGTTATCGTCTTGAATCAGAGGTCTTGAGTTCAAAACTGGTCGGATTATGATGGTAAGATTATCTCTTCTCTTCTTCTTCCTTCTCTCTTTCTCTCCCTCTCTCTCTCTCTCTCTCTCTCTCTCTCTCTCTCTGGAATTGCGCGTACCTGGATAATGTGGCCTTTGAGGAGGGGATGCTCAAGGGCTGGCTGCTTCTCACGACGCACGCAGTGAATGACGTCTCCATCAGGGCTCTACACATTAAAAAAACCAACCCATTCCTTGCAGTCACCAGAAAGCGGCAAAGGGTGGGGGTGGGGGACAGAGAGAGAGAGAGAGAGAGAGAGAGGAAGAGAGAGAGTAGTACATGTACGGTGTGCACGGTTGCCTCTCTCAATTTGCGTAAGTGACGGCGCTTGAGAGTGTGGAGCTCATGCAGGCTGCCCGCAGAGACATTAACGCTGCAGCTACAAGAGTACAAGAAGAAGAAGAGTGGTAGCATTCGCAGTACTCGCACGTGCTCTCTCCGCATTTTCGGTGTTCTCAACTTCTATGCTCAAATACGGCCGGTTTTATCTTTTCATATGCTCCTTCCCGACGCAATTTCGCCGACGATTCAAATAAAATCGTGTGAAGGCGAACCTTTCATAGAGAGTTCTAGGGTAAGGGCAACTCTAATACAGGGGGTCGCACCTTGGGGAGAACATAGGTGTTTGATTCCCCGTGCTCATTGGTCTGTTTTTCCTACAAGCAAGGAGCTTCTCTTCAACGTAATTTTAGCTTAGCACGCCCATTTTTCAAAGTGCTAGTGGGGTTATATTTCTCACTCTATTTTCTTGCCTTGTTTTACTCTTTTTCCCAAAAACATGTGTGTCCTATTCCCACTCCACCCACTCACTATACCTTGGTTCGACTGAGCTCTAAGAGCATGACGGTGAGGAAGCGCATAAGGTGGAAGGATGGAGGCAGCCATGTGTCGAGAAGAGTGAGGGATTAGACCGTAGGCTCCAAAGGCTAGGCGCATTCCTTTCCTTTATATTTGAGGCCTCTAATGTGGGTTACACAAGCTCATGGGGCAATGTGGTGTAGCTGATGTGGCACTTTTTGAGCGTTCCATGATGAGCTTCTTCCTTGTTCTTGGTTGCTTACGTCGTGGCAATTGCGGAGGATTGCTTCCAGACCAAATGGGATCTTGGTGAATCTTGGGAGACTCATTGTAGTAAAATAAAGATAAAACTCATTTTCAATTTTCATTAACTCAAACTCTTCCTTTAATGCGTCTTCCATGGGAAAACTAAATTTAACTTTATGATGTTCACCAAACTTGTTCAACAATGATGCATACCTTCAGGATGGAAGGTCATTGCAATTAAAGAGAAATCCCCACTAAACAATTCCTCAGAAAATCCCAATGCCAATTGAACCTTGTTGGGCAATATATCCTCCAATCAGTGCACAAAAAGAGAGTACATTCCCAACATGAAGCTTCTCACTCACTTTAGTTTTGCAAAAAATACCACGACTCTTTTGGGCATTTGTATCTTGTAGTCAATGCACCCACAGAGGCAGCATTGGCACAACCAAAAAAGTATCGATGCTAGGAGAGGAAGAAAAGAAGGCGATGAGCATCTACAGGTTCACGCAAGGAGGACAAGGTAGGTATAAGGTCAAAGACAAGATGTAGATCCAGATATGTATGTATTTTGGGTTTTTTTATTTTAGCCAAAGGGCTCTACTATGGAGCTTCTTACTAGTGACTTCTCAATGACTCTAAAGTGCATAAATGGAGGTGCAAGAGGTGGTGAGGATTGCTTCCAGACCAAATGGGATCTTGGTGAATCTTGGGAGACTCATTGTAGTAAAATAAAGATAAAACTCATTTTCAATTTTCATTAACTCAAACTCTTCCTTTAATGCGTCTTCTATGGGAAAACTAAATTTAACTTTATGATGTTCACCAAACTTGTTCAACAATGATGCATACCTTCAGGATGGAAGGTCATTGCAATTAAAGAGAAATCCCCACTCAACAATTCCTCAGAAAATCCCAATGCCAATTGAACCTTGTTGGGCAATATATCCTCCAATCAGTGCACAAAAAGAGAGTACATTCCCAACATGAAGCTTCTCACTCACTTTAGTTTTGCAAAAAATACCACGAATCTTTTGGGCATTTGTATCTTGTAGTCAATGCACCCACAGAGGCAGCATTGGCACAACCAGAAAAGTATCGATGCTAGGAGAGGAAGAAAAGAAGGCGATGAGCATCTACAGGTTCACGCAAGGAGGACAAGGTAGGTATAAGGTCAAAGACAAGATGTAGATCCAGATATGTATGTATTTTGGGTTTTTTTATTTTAGCCAAAGGGCTCTACTATGGAGCTTCTTACTAGTGACTTCTCAATGACTCTAAAGTGCATAAATGGAGGTGCAAGAGGTGGTGAGGATTGCTTCCAGACCAAATGGGATCTTGGTGAATCTTGGGAGACTCATTGTAGTAAAATAAAGATAAAACTCATTTTCAATTTTCATTAACTCAAACTCTTCCTTTAATGTGTCTTCCATGGGAAAACTAAATTTAACTTTATGATGTTCACCAAACTTGTTCAACAATGATGCATACCTTCAGGATGGAAGGTCATTGCAATTAAAGAGAAATCCCCACTCAACAATTCCTCAGAAAATCCCAATGCCAATTGAACCTTGTTGGGCAATATATCCTCCAATCAGTGCACAAAAAGAGAGTACATTCCCAACATGAAGCTTCTCACTCACTTTAGTTTTGAAAAAAATACCACGACTCTTTTGGGCATTTGTATCTTGTAGTCAATGCACCCACAGAGGCAGCATTGGCACAACCAAAAAAGTATCGATGCTAGGAGAGGAAGAAAAGAAGGCGATGAGCATCTACAGGTTCACGCAAGGAGGACAAGGTAGGTATAAGGTCAAAGACAAGATGTAGATCCAGATATGTATGTATTTTGGGTTTTTTTATTTTAGCCAAAGGGCTCTACTATGGAGCTTCTTACTAGTGACTTCTCAATGACTCTAAAGTGCATAAATGGAGGTGCAAGAGGTGGTGAGGATTGCTTCCAGACCAAATGGGATCTTGGTGAATCTTGGGAGACTCATTGTAGTAAAATAAAGATAAAACTCATTTTCAATTTTCAAAGAACTCCGTATGTTAAAAGTTCTTGAACGTAATGATCATATACATGTGCTGATATAGTATGCTATCCATCAACTCTATGCACATGGTCAAAGTGTACCCACATATCTTGCAAGTTACCTCCACAACACATACAATTCACCCACTACCAGGACCCATTCTAGACATTTTGAAAACATAAGGTTGTTTCTATGCCCCCATCAGGCTTGGAAAAAGAACATTGTGCAGGTATGGGTATCGGCTATTGCTCTTTAATTTCAATATGGACTCAAATCCCATTGAAGTTATATTTTTGGCTTTTTTGGCTATTTCCAAACTCTGTTACACATGAAACTTATTAGAGAGTGGAGTCACTGTGTCCAGGAACACAAGCTTGCCAAATTTTTATTGAACAAATCCCCTTTGTGGTGCTTGCGATAATCGTCCCTTCCACTGACTCCCGTTTGGAAGCTTTGTTCTCAAATGATAACTACAATCAAGATTAATACACCGAAAATGACCATAACATCTGCTAAATCCCACCACACCTTTGAACAAATCACTGCTGCAAGTCACATATTCAACCCTGGAATGGCCATCAAAATGTTGCTCCATACCATTCATACTTGAGTTTTCACCTTATGGAGGCAACTCAAAAGCAATATACTCATCATATTGACATGGTAGCTCAGACACTTGCACAACTTTCTGAGCTTGACTCAAAGCTACAACAAGGTTAGTTTGCAGTGGCAGGGTTCTAATGAAGTCAATGACACTTGCACATGGAAGCCACACGTCGTCTAATTTTTATGTGATCACTATCGTTGAAATCTTTGAGCCACCAACATTAGTAGCTAATAAACAAGAGGCGACAAGTATCTTGTAAAATTGTGAAACTTAGTGGTCGAGGGTGTAAACTAGGTCACCATCATTGTTCTCTCAAGATGACCATTATTTGTAGACAATGTAAGGGAACACAGAGAGAAATCAACATTTTGAATATCATAATGTTGTTTGATCATGTCAACCTTGATCTTTTGAAACCGACTGCTAGATAAAAGAACAACTTTTTGACCTCTCTGGGTTCCGTGGATAGTAATGTGATTGCTCATTGCTTCAGAAAAGACAAGAAATAGCCAAAAACATGTACCAATATATCGAGAAAAAATAACGGGAGATACTCGCAATAATAATAAGTGTTAATTATTTCATCAAGCATTTCTTCTTATATTTTAAACTGTACGTTATAAATACTGTAGGCGATATTTGTTGTTATCATGAGCACAAAAAATATTAAATATTCTGCAATGATTTCTTTTGAAGATCATCCTTGGAAATCTAGTAGTTGTCAGAGTCTTGAAGTTGTTACAGGTTGCCACAAAATGGGTGTTGAGATCAAGTATCGAATAATAATGCTTCCCTAGCATGTGAAAATAAATGCAAGCTCGGTCAATATTTTTGATATTTTTAAAAACATTTAATAGACTCGGATTTGTTCTTATACAAATAGATAATAATGACCGAGATTTTAAATGGACTTGATTTTTTTTAAATTCAAACAGGGAATAATAACCGCTATTTTTACCTTGCACCAATTGGGCGTCCGACCGTGTTTGAAACGAACAATGATACCTAATCAACCAAATCCCTGGTGAAAAACTGTTGCTTGGACTATAGCCTCGGCCGCGCTGCAGTAATATCTGCACAGGCCTCGCGCTCCCGACTCAGGTTGCTTCAGCACAAGTCTCGCCGCACACGACACAGGCTGCCTCATGATATGCAGGTAAGATTGCTTACAGTTGTCATTGCTTCCGGTTATCACAAAGCCCACCTGCTGCTCCTCAGCCAGCGCGAGCCCATTTCCAAAATGACTGGTTCGGTGCTGCAACCAGTCCGCGCCGGACTGGTTGCAGCACCGAACCAGTCATTTTGGAAATGGGCTCGCGGTGGCTGAGGAGCAGCAGGTGGAATTTTTTTTTTGCAAAATATCGTCAACTGCGCCGACTCGTGTCTCTCTCTCTCTCTCTCTCTCTCTCTCTCTCTCTCTCTCTCCGCGCTGCAGAATGTCACCATTTGCAATAATAAGCGCAGAAAGTCACCATTGCAATAATAAGCAGAACGTTAAACCTTTGTAAATGCTGCACGTAATCATTGTGTTAATCCAAAGTCAATATGGCTAACTTGATTCTCATGTAAATCAAACACTTTATGGTAAAGTTGATTCATATGCAGTGAGTGAGCAAAAGGCTTCAGATGAAATCATCTCGCCATTATTCATTTGTGGTTGCAAATTTACTTTCAATTGTGGCTGCCGGCAGTTGATTCGTCCCTTCCTCGGTGTACTACCATACGAAAATGCCACCTCTCCGACGTCCACCTACCAAATTGAATAGTTTCAATATCTTGCTGCAGCCTTGGCATTCAATTGCAAGAGAGTTCGAAATGTTGCTAGAAGCAGTCCGCGCGTTGTTGCAGTATTCCGAACTCTCTTGCAACTAAATGCCAATGGGATGCAGCAAGATATTGATGATTTTTTTGAAAATCTTTCCTCTTGAAATGTTGTTATCTTTTGGATTCTTGATACATAATGTGATTCTTGCTCTTTATGTGGATGATACCATCCTTGTTTCCAATGATTTAGTATTTCTTCAGCTAGTGAAAAAGTTATTGTCTTCTGCATTTGATATGGTGGATCTGGGAGGGTATACCCACTCGAGAGATATCAAGCCTTGATTCACCTAAACTACAGATAATGGGGCTCCTTGAGCGTAGGTACAATCAAAGATTGGGTCTATAATAGCTAGATGCACTAATGAGATAATCCAATAGGCGCAATGTGAGTAAAGAATACAAAACCTCAATCTATTGTGCGAGGATTGATAAAGTGGAAACAATATGTACCCAAGAGCTCTCTAGCTCTATCAATGCATCTTGCAACTATCATATATCGAGGAAATAATACCCCACCTCAGAGAGATCTAATGTTTGGCTCAAACTCTCAAAACACAACAGCCATCCATGGCTCACTTGAGTCTAGGTGGCCCACAAAGGATGCCACTACAAGCACCTCAAAGCAACCCACTGAGGGGTATATCTATTCAAAATAGCATTGGATGCATATAGCTTTAAAAATCAAAGCCTTATTCTATACAAGGGTCCATACAATCCATAGCCCATTGGAGACACTTGCTCTATGTGATTTTATTTGATGGGATGCCCACCTATGCATCTATTGAGAACAACCCAAAGCCTCATGGCCGTGAGCCTTGCCTTCAAGATGCCATCATATATGTTTGCATTTGCAGAGACACCCTCTCTTTGCATCCACCCAAAAAAGGCCCAGAGCTTCTTGGCCTTGCCCAACCTGGACATATCTTGCAGTCAATGCATTCTAGGAGATGACATCCCGCTACAACACTCCTCAAGCAACTTTTTTGCTTTATGAAATGCACTACCTTTGCCATACATGTCAACCAAGGTAGTGCCAAGCATGATGTTTTCTTTACACAACCCTTGACTAGCATCATCATGAATCCTTTTTCCCATATTAGTAGGTGTAAGTGTACATGATTGCATTTGTCCCATGCCTTCAAAATGAAAGTGTACATGATTGCATCAAAGGGACACGCTCACATTGCATCTATCAAAAATATCGCAGATCTTCGTGACCATGCCAAACTTAGGCATATCCTGCAATCCATTCATTCCAAGTGACAACATCCCACCTTGCATCCCACATAGAAACATCCTTCAGGACCTTTTGTATTTTATAAAGTGCAAAGCACGACATTTTCTTTGTATAGCCCCTGACTAACAATATCATCTTGAATTCTTTTGCCCGTATCAAAAGGTGCAAGTGTACATGATTGCATTTGACCATTGCTATCACATTTAATGGCCTAAAAACTTGTATGTAACGGAAATTAGCATGAACATAGTGGGCATTTCATTAGAATAGATTCCTAATGAGAATTACAAGAGTGCTTGGGTGGAGAGAGCAACAAAAAGCATAACACCTAGTTAGATAGCATGAACAATACTTTCAAAAGAGAGAGAACTTAAGCTATTGACAATAGTTGAGGACCGGATTTGCATGGAGCCGGTCCCCCCCTCCAAAAGGCTTTGTATTATGGTTTCTCCCATCAAGAGAGACATTGTACAATACAATTCTTTGTGTTCCTTCAAGACTAGCTAGTGCAATGAAGATGAAAGCTTCATGCACTAGGCAAAACACTAAGCAAAACACTTAGCAAACACAACATTAATTATCCCCGGTCTCAGACCCAAGACCTCACACACCTTCGAAGATGGTGAGAGCTAGCAGGGTATGAGAGTAGATTGAGAGGAAGAAGGAGTATCTTACGAGAAAGATGTACATCTCCTCACATAATCACTCATATTAGCATAGCTTAGCTTAGTAATTAGCTTGGTAGAGGAGATGAGCATGCGTTGAAGCTTGGCTCTTGGTTGGATTTGCATCCACATGCCAAGAGTATGTCGATGTAGGCTTCTATCTCACAAGCTTGGAGTAGGGGATGAGCTCTCCATTAAAGCTTGGGAAGAGATAGTCTTCTCTTTCTTCACACATGAGATTGTGTGAGTGTGTGTGTGATAATGCCTTGCAAAAATCAGCCCCCTCTCTCTCTTGGGCGAGCCCTCTTGCTATTTGGTCTTGCTATCTCCCCATTGGACCTCCCCAAGTCAAGCCAATGATTATTAAGAAGCATAAGTTATAGCCTTCTGACATGTGTCCCCCTTTCCCCTTTTGTGAGAGCTTTAGGTAAATTAATAATTCAACTAAACTCTCATTGGACCCCTTTGCCTCATGGCCAATAGGAATCAGGCAAGCCATTGGGCTGTTGAATGCTCATTGGACCCCTTGGGAGACTGTCCAATAGTCATTTAGGAGACTTAATTCTCATTGGTTCTTTTATTAAGTGTTTTTAAATTAGTTAAACTAGATTTACTCTAGCCTAATACTCATTGGTCCACCTCCAAGGCCATCCAATAGCAATTGGGCACACCTTGTGGGCTAGGGAGCTGACATGTGTCCCTAATTCCCTTTGTGTAAAGGGAGCCTTTGTGTGTGTGTGTGTGTGTGTGTGTGTGTGTGTGTGTGACTTTCTCTCTCATCCCCTACTCCCAAGGCTCGCCCCCTCCTATGTAGGGATTTGAAAAGACTTTTTGGTCACACACAAAGCATCCAATTTCCCCTAGGGTTGACCTTTGGACACAACCTTTGAATTTTGGAACCTTAGCATTTGGAAGTCTTAATGGGCTGAACCTTAGGGTCTTTTTAGCCCATTGTTGCACATGGCTCTTTTGTAGATGGCCCCCCCCTTTGGATCCCTATTGTGGCCGGTCTGCTAGCTTAACCAATATTCTAGCTTTTTCTCCCCTGGCACTTCCCCATATTAAATGATCAGTTTAACATGAGAAAATAATTTAGGAGAATTAGATATTGATTATTATGACATTACCTCTCTCTTGAAATCATAGTCGTCCTCGACTATGGTGTAGAGAAGATAAAGCATATTCATGAGTCCTTTTCTTAGCGGGTAGAGGATCCCTATGTTACCCTACGACATCATTCCACAATGGATGACTAGTCCATTTGGCGCTTGAGAGCCTGAGGCTGCCGCAAGCATGTCTGCACATTAGTCCTATCAGTCTTCCATAGTAGAGTGACAAGCTCTACTTGGTGTTTGGGAGACGTCGTCTCCGCAAACTTGATCTAAGCATCCATACTACTTCATTTTTGTGCACAATAAAGAAAAAGAGAGTCTTATAAGACAAAAAACTTTGTTCATTTTTAACATTTTGTACATTTGCTTACTCTTGGGAAGCATTGTAAGCATTGACAAGGTTTAGGTTATCCTTTAATTGTATGCCTTGCATCCATCTAGCATCTTCAAAAGGATAATTCTTAAACTTAATAAGATATCGTCGGATAGTCTTATCGCCTCTTAGTACCTTGTCTTCATGTCGGAGAATGGACTCGGGCTGCAACACCTCCTCTTGGTCCTCGATCTCCGGTGGGTCTTCAATAGTTGGTTCTTGAGGTAGCTCTCCTTTGTAAGGCTTTAATAGGCTGACATGGAAAGCATTGTGTATGAGCCAATGATTGGGCAACTTGAGTTGATAGGCCATTTCATTGATTGGCCTAAGAATCTGGAAGGGACCATAGTACCTTTTTTCTAGTTTAGCATAGTACTTTTGGTGACCCGTAGGATTGTTGCCCGTCGTGTGCCTTAATCGAGCCTTGGAAAAATTTAATAAGACCCAATCATTTTGTTTAAAGGCTTGGGCTCTTCTGTGCTTGTCAGCAGCAGCCTTTTGCCTTTGCTGTGAGATAGAGATAGCATTCTTAATCTTTTGAAAAGATTCTTGTAGGTCTCGGCTATACTCATCTGCAGCGAAGATCTTCCCATGTACCTTAAGTAGCAAGGGACTTTTTGATCTTCGCTCAATTACCTCAAAAGGTGCTTTCCCCGTGGAAGTATGTACAGTGTTATTGTAAGCATACTCCACTAAGGGTAAGTACTTCTCCCATTGGGATCTTTGATCTACTTCCGTTACATAGGCTTTTAGTAGATCGAGAATTGTTAGGTTAGCTATTTCACTAATTTGGCCATCCGTTTGTGGATGATAGGCCGAAGAGAAGTTTAGCCTTGTCACTAAATTCTCAAAGAGACCCTTCCAGAAATTACTAGTCATTCTAGGATCTCTATCTGACACTATGGACATTGGCAAGCCATGGTACTTGAAAATTTGTGAAATGAAGAGGGTTGCCATTTGATGGGCTTTGATAGTCTTTTTGACAGGTATAAAATGAGCTTGTTTACTAAACTTGTCTACTATCGTCCACATTCCCGTATTCCCATGGATAGACTTAGGCAATCCAAAGATAAAATCCATGGATATGCTCTCCCATGGTGAATTAGGGATTGGCAAGGGTTGAAGAAATCCAAATGGCTTCCCTGTGTCAAATTTTGTATGTTCACTTTCATGGTAGGCCAATAGAAATATGTTTCAATTCCCTTTAAGGTAGATTGAATCCCTCTATGCCCCGCATAAGGTGGAGCATGAGATTCATACATTACTTTCTCACGTAGTGAGTTAGGAACACATAGTCTATTGCCGTAGAGAAGATAATCATCTTGTAAAGTAAATGGTTCTTCTTTCTTCCCTAATGCAAGGGCTGAAATCACATCTCTGAAATCGGGATCAATAGCATACTCATCTATCATTGAAGATAGATGAGTATGCTCATCTATCTTGTAAAGTAAACGGTTCTTCTTTCTTCCCTAATGCAAGGTCTGAAATCACATCTCTGAAATCGGGATCAATAGAATACTCATCTATCATTGAAGATAGATCATTGTGAGTTGCTATGGAAACCGCATTCACTCTCGGCCATCTTGAGAGTGCATCAGCTACTTGATTATGCTTGCCAGCAATGTGAGCAATATGAAAATGAAATTGTGAAAGGAAATTTGCCCACCTCATTTGTTTGTCAGAGAGCTTGGTCTGCGTCATGAAGTAATTAAGACTTTGGTGATCTGTTCGCAGAATGAAAGGAGTCCCCAATAAATAGTGCTTCCATGAGTCTAAGGCATGTAGAACTGCAAGGAGTTCCTTTTCATATATGCCTAGAGCTTTCTCAACAGGGTCGAGCCTTCGACTCTCATAGCCTATGGCGTGCCGTTCTTGAAGCAAAACAGCTCCAAGGCAATCACCACAAGCATCACATTGGACCTCAAATGGTTTTGAGAGATCCGGTAGTGTAAGCACAGGTTGAGAGATAAGCTTTTCTTTAAGCTTTTCGAAAGCATTGTTCTCCTTAGCAGACCATGTATACCTAACGCTTTTCTTTGTTAGGTCATGTAATGGTCCCGTAATTTGTGAGAACTTTTCTATGAAGCGTCTATAGTATGCACACATACCTATAAAGCTTCTTAGTTCATGAAGATTCCTTGGTTTAGGCCATCCTTTTATTACCTCTAACTTTGATGGATCCATTTGGATGCCATCTTGAGAGATAATGTGACCTAAATACTAAATCTCTTGCAAGAAAAATTCACTTTTCTTTCGATTAACATAAAGTTTATTCTCTCTTAAAACTTGAAATATTACCTGGAGGTGTTGCTTGTGTTCGTCTAATGAATTAGAGTAGATGATAATATCATCAAAGAACATTCCAGTGAAGGTTCGATGAGGCCTGAACAGCTTCTCCATCAAGCGGTTGAATGTGGCTGGTGCATTGGTCAAACCAAAAGGCATGACAATGTATTCATAAAGACCAAATGTGGTGCGAAATGCGGTCGTTACAATGTCTTGATCAACTATCCTTATTTGATGATAGCCAATTTTTAGGTCAATCCTACTGAAGTAGGTCGATCCTTGTAGCTTATCAAATAGGTCTTCTACCCGTGGAACGGGAAACCTATTCTTGATAGTGATCCTATTTAGTGCTCTATAGTCGACACACATACGATATGTGCCGTCTTTCTTTTGCACTAATAGCACAAGTGAGCAAAATGGAGATGAGCTAGGCCTAACCATGCCCTTCTCAACTAACTCATGCACTTGCCGCATAATCTCTTCTTGTTGAGCTTGAGAAACTCTATAAGGAGGTTTGTTAGGCGGTGAACTTCTTGGAAGAAGTTCAATTGCATGGTCATCATTACCTCGTTTAGGAGGTAGCTCACAAGGGATGTCGTCAATAAAAACATCTTGAAACCCCTTGAGAAAATTGGATAACTCTAATTCCTTTTAGTTGCTTTTATTTTCTTTTGCTAAAGCATTAGGTTCATTTTGAGAATCTTTAACAAAAATCATGTACACGGAAATAGAGCTCTTTATGGACTTGTTGAAAGCTGGTGTATGTACAATGGGGATAGTGTTACCCATTTCCTTAGCATCTATATACATGTATTTTTCCCTAAACTTAAAGGAGATTCTCCTTTCAGGGAATTTAACATTGGCAGCTAGGCGTTCAAACTATGGTGCCCCTAGGATTACATCCTCATGTTTGAGAGAAGAGATAAAGAAGTCCTTTTTGTCCACATAGCTTTGAACATGAAGCCTCAATTTCCCGATTAAGGGAGTGACTGAAGCTTCTTGCTCCTTGAAAGCACTGTCTGCGGGTAGGACATCTCCCATCTCATAGGCTTGTATGCCTAGCTTGGTGGCCAACTCTATAGATATAAAATTGTGAGTAGAACCAGGGTCAAAGAGAATAAAAGCATCATGTTCTCTTACCTTTCCCCAAGCATGGCATAGAGGAGATCCTTTGTGGTGAGTTTGGTGAGTCTCCTCCTATTGGATTTCAACTAAGGAAGCTCTAGGAGGATCTTGGCAGTTGTTCTTTTAGGGACAAGCGCGGTACGCATGCCCTTGTTCGCCGCACTTGAAACACCGGTTATCCTTGTGATAATGCTCAAGCTCTTCAGGAGAGAGTTTGTTTTTACCTTTGTAAACTCCCTTCTCTTTAGCTTTGTTGGAGTTGCCCTTAGGAGACTTTTGGACATTCTCCTTCCCCTTAGGCTCATTGGAACCCTTGTTTTCCGTGGGCTTATTATTTCTTTTAGCCCCTGTTTGGAAATTGATTCGAGAGGCCACCATAGTATGGTGTATTACCACCGATATGGTACGTGGCCTTTGGGAGTTGACATACTCCGCCATTTCTTCGGTTAAGCCCGCACAAAATTGTTGTTTTTGCTCTCCAAAATCCAACTTTTTGAAGACAGTGGCTTTGAGTTGTAGGTCCCAAAACTTGTCTACATATTTGTGGATGGATTCATAGGGAGAGAGCTTTAAGCTTCGCCATTCGGTGAGTACTTTGTCTTTGGCATCGGTGGCCAAAAACTGCTTCATAATGGAAGCTCTTAAAGCTTTCCATGTTTGTGGAGCTTCACCGTTGGCTTGTAGGCTAGACCACCATTGCCTGGCAGACTTTTGAAAGTGCATAGCTACATGGTGTAGCTTAGAGGACTCCGTGAATCCCTCATCTCCAAATGCCTCATCGAACTGTTGGATAAAGGCCAAGACTTTGTCCGTAGCACCAAAGGTGCCATCATAGGTAAGGAAAGAGATGCTCTTCCCTCCCTCTTTGAACTTCTTTAGCTTGGATGACCTCTTCCATGCGGCATAGGATTTCCTATGGCCTCTTCTTTTTTATGGTTGAAAGGTTGCACCATCACTTTCTTCAGAAGGTGAAGAATTTGAAGAAGGTGGAGAAGAGGGTGACCTCTTTCTCGCCTTTTTCTTGCCTTGATCTTCGTCGTCTTCACCATCACTTTCATAAGAGGAAGAGGATGAAGAAGATGGAGAAGAGGGTGTCCTCTTTCTCGCCTTTTTCTTCTCTTGCTTTTTATCATCCCTCTTTGAATTATGATGTGGAGAAGGGTGCGATGGTCTTCTCCGCTTTGGTGGTGATGGAGAGCGTTTAGCTCGCCGTCTTCGTGGAGCCATCTCCGCCGAGGTGGCGGGAGACTCACTTCTTTCTCGTTCCTTCGGTAGAGGCTCTTGAGTTCTCCTCTGGGAAGGAGATGCATCATCAAGAAGTAAATTCTTGAGCCCTTCGTATGGATTCTCTTCTTCTTCCCGAATCGGAGAGAGATCTCTTTTGGGAGTCTCACAAGGAGTCTTCCTAGGTGTTCTCTCGTCATGGTGATGAGCTTGGAGAATCCCGTGAGCACGGAGCTGCCGTTGCACTTCACTTTGGAGTTGCCGTTGCACTTCTCTCGTCATGGTGATGAGCTTGGAGAATCCCGTGAGCACGGAGTTGCCGTTGCCCATGGCTTGTTGAAGCCTAGAAACAAGATAGTTAACAAGCATTGAAGTATCATTAGTAGCTTGCTCATGAGAAAAATCAAAGTTATCAACATTAATTTCACTCTCTTTACTATTGTCAGCCATTCTAACAACTTTTAGGTGTAAACTGTTTAGGTGTACTTTGGCACTTCAAGCCCTAGTTGCTACTCCTCTTTACCCCTTTAGAAAAAGCACTCAAGCTACTGTACTCGCGGCTCGAATACCATTAATTGCAAGGAATAGAAGAGAGACTCTTTCGACACCAAAACAGCACTGGCTCCTGTCAAGCTTCTAATAGCTCAATAGTGGTTAAGCCGTAGGCAAGCCCCGTAGGACTCCACTATTAAGACCATAGCTCTCGACGGTGATGCCCCATTAACTGCACGAAGGCAGGCGCACTACAAGGCTGAAAAATCCCTATTCTACTTACTCACAGGCAATTAATAATACCAATCATTTATAGCTATCTTGAGGACCTCCGTTCTTGAGCAAGAAAAGAGAAACCTTGTGCTCTGATACCAATGTAACATTTAATGGCCTAAAAACTTGTGTGTAGCGGAAATTAGCATGAACATAGTGGGCATTTCATTAGAATAGATTCCTAATGAGAATTACAAGAGTGCTTGGGTGGAGAGAGCAACAAAAAGAATAACACCTAGTTAGATAGCATGAACAATACTTTCAAAACAGAGACAACTTAAGCTATTGACAACAATTGAGGACCGGATTTGCATGGAGCCGGTCCCCCCCTCCAAAAGGCTTTGTATTATGGTTTCTCCCATCAAGAGAGACATTGTACAATACAATTCTTTGTGTTCCTTCAAGACTAGCTAGTGCAATGAAGATGAAAGCTTCATGCACTAAGCAAAACACTTAGCAAACACAACATTAATTATCCCCGGTCTCAGACCCAAGACCTCACACACCTTCGAAGATGGTGAGAGCTAGTAGGGTATGAGAGTAGATTGAGAGGAAGAAGGAGTATCTTACGAGAAAGATGTACATCTCCTCACATAATCACTCATATTAGCATAGCTTAGCTTAGTAATTAGCTTGGTAGAGGAGATGAGCATGCGTTGAAGCTTGGCTCTTGGTTGGATTTGCATCCACATGCCAAGAGTATGTCGATGTAGGCTTCTATCTCACAAGCTTGGAGTAGGGGATGAGCTCTCCATTAAAGCTTGGGAAGAGATAGTCTTCTCTTTCTTCACACATGAGATTGTGTGAGTGTGTGTGTGATAATGCCTTGCAAAAATCAGCCCCCTCTCTCTCTTGGGCGAGCCCTCTTGCTATTTGGTCTTGCTATCTCCCCATTGGACCTCCCCAAGTCAAGCCAATGATTATTAAGAAGCATAAGTTATAGCCTTCTGACATGTGTCCCCCTTTCCCCTTTTGTGAGAGCTTTAGGTAAATTAATAATTCAACTAAACTCTCATTGGACCCCTTTGCCTCATGGCCAATAGGAATCAGGCAAGCCATTGGGCTGTTGAATGCTCATTGGACCCCTTGGGAGACTGTCCAATAGTCATTTAGGAGACTTAATTCTCATTGGTTCTTTTATTAAGTGTTTTTAAATTAGTTAAACTAGATTTACTCTAGCCTAATACTCATTGGTCCACCTCCAAGGCCATCCAATAGCAATTGGGCACACCTTGTGGGCTAGGGAGCTGACATGTGTCCCTAATTCCCTTTGTGTAAAGGGAGCCTTTGTGTGTGTGTGTGTGTGTGTGTGTGACTTTCTCTCTCATCCCCTACTCCCAAGGCTCGCCCCCTCCTATGTAGGGATTTGAAAAGACTTTTTGGTAACACACAAAGCATCCAATTTCCCCTAGGGTTGACCTTTGGACACAACCTTTGAATTTTGGAACCTTAGCATTTTGGAAGTCTTAATGGGTTGAACCTTAGGGTCTTTTTAGCCCATTGTTGCACATGGATCTTTTGCAGATGGCCCCCCCTTTGGATCCCTATTTTCCCTCCTTTGGATCCCTACTGTGGCCGGTCTGCTAGCTTAACCAATATTCTAGCTTTTTCTCCCCTGGCACTTCCCCATATTAAATGATCAGTTAACATGAGAAAATAATTTAGGAGAATTAGATATTGATTATTATGACAATTGCCTTCAGGATACAATCGTATGCCATTGCATCAGAGAGATCCCTCGCTTTGCACATGCCGGCCAAAGGAACCCAAAGATTCTTGTTCCTACCCAAGTTGGGCATATCCCACAAACAGTGCATTCCAAGAGAAGAAATCCCAAATATGAAGCTCCTCAAATAGTTTTTGTACTTTATGAGGTGCACCACATTTGGCATACATGTCAATCAAGGCATTGTCAAACACAACATTTTCTTTCAACAACCCTAGCCTAGCAATATCATCATGAATTCCTTTGCCCATATCATCAACTTGTGTATGTGATTGCATTTGAAGAGATGCCCTCTCTCTCCATCTGCTAAAAATAGCCCAAAGTTTTGGGACCCTAACCTACTGTACGTATCCTTCCATATCCTACAATCACAATGCAAGAGGTACTTCACATTAGCGACACTCAAAAGTGAAAACACTATGAAAAAGTGTTTACCTCGCTGTTTTACTGCGTATTGTAGAGAGAAAGTGTAAGTTCAATGAGAGAAACAAGAGTGAGGAGGGTGGGGTTTTTTTTCTGTGTTTAAAGTATTACCATGAATTTATCCACTGTTATTACCACGCTCATTACCGTCGTTATATCCACTGCCCAAATTTAGCACCTAAACTTTCAAATTCTGGATTAACTCTCCACCCCCCCCCAATTCAAAATTTGGTGTTTCCCTCCTCTCAATAAAAATTAAAGAGTATTGTATATCATTTTCAAATATAAAAAAGAAGAGAAAGAAAGAGAGAGAGAGAAAGAGAAAGAGAAAGAGGGGGGAGAAGGAGGCGGGGGCTATAAGGCCCGGTTCAGAAGCTGCAACGGAAATGCTTCCCACATGGGCATCTAAGTTGGGTGGCAAAAGCCTATTTGCTGTAGGAGGTATCATCTTCCTCTGGGCCCGCCATTTTTCTTCCGGAATCCCCCCTCGGAAGAGCTGCTGGCCTCTCTCTACCTCTCTCTGTTTTTCACTCTTCTTCCTTCAACACCGTCTGAACCCAGCCTAAGATTACCCTTGGTTATAGCTAAAATAATCATTGTCCATTGATTAACATAATTGAGCATATTCTCAAATCTAAAGAGAGGAGGAGGAGGGAGAGAGAGGTGAATGGATTACATGATCAAAAAACTTCATAACTACAAAATGTTTATAAATCATCTTCCAAAATATCTCAACATGAAGCATCATCCAATTCTAATCCCATGGTCCTAAATCAGTAAAGGGAGAAACGCAATTGCCGTTTGTGGATGCATTGCTAGCTTCATCATCTTTGAGTTCGTCATCCTCCATCTCATCATCTTCATCATCATGACAATCATCCTCGCTAAGACTTGCTGTCGCCGGACTTGATTCATCGACATCCCTCTCCTCTGTTTCCACCTCATCCAATGTCAGAGGTGGAAGAGGGTCAAAGATAGTCTCCACTTCATTAGTGGAAAAAATTGTTCTCCCATAAGGTGTTACGGGAATCACGAACCAAAGTTTTGGTTGGTGGATTGCTGGGATACAGATGACGTACAAAATAGAAGCTCAAAGTGAGTAACATTGGTATAGCTAACGCTACAACAAGTAAATAAGAATAAAAAAGGTACATGTCACTCACTTGCTCACAATTGCACGGTAAAACTAAATTTTCATACCTCCTTGTGTGATGCACAAGTCCACCATGTAGAGGCCATTCTCATGTCATCTAGACACATTTGCAAACCACTTTCACTCGAAGATGAAGCTATGAAAGGTTCTAAAATTAACCTTTAGTATTCTTTCAATAGTTTCAGAGTACTTGGTTTCATCACCGTCCGTGTCAAGGTTTTCCATGGTGGCACAATCCATGGTGGTTCTACGCTCGTCAATGTGGCACATACGAAAGTGACGACCCTTTGACCACATAGAGTTAAAGGAAAGGCACTAAAAAATAGAAAAATATATTAATTTATCAAATACATATTAAAGATAATTTCAAGAAATAGCGAGAAAATATGCTTTAGGTATATGAGTACTCTACCTTTGGTACGCAGCCTCGTGCATACTCCCATTCTTTGTTGGTGATGTCTTCTCCACGCGCTTTTGCCACGGTCATTCTCTCATGAATTCACTCTGCACTAATGAGATATGGGAAACATGCAAGGTGTCCAGGCACTAGGGGTGCCGGAAACATGCAAGGTGTCTAGGCACTTGGGGTGCCCTCCTTCCTCCATATGCTTGTTTCCATGCTTCCCTCTCTTGCAAACGCCTGGACTTTGCCACTGTCCACAAGTCCACCCACTTGGTCATAATCTTTGCATTGAGAATGCAAAAGTTATCGACCACTCGTCATATCCATGTTAAGTAGTTTCCCCTTTCCACTTTTCAAGTGTGAAGTCATCTTTGGATCTTCCTCGTCTGACCACATGCAAGGCATTGAAGGATCAACTTGTGCCAAATACTGTGATATGTTAAAAAATGCCTCTTGAACAATCCACCCTTTGGCCATACATGCCTCTGGTTGAGACGGTAGCCGCAAAAAATCTTTGAGAGTATTAAAAAACCTCTCTAAGAAGAATATGATCCATCGTGCGTGCACTACTCCACATATAGCTATCTCCTCCACCACGTGAACCAAGAGGTGAATTTGGCTAAGAAGGACCGATCGAGGAAATGCATCTTCAATGGCACACACAGTTTCTGCTCCAAGTGTTTGAGCAGCAGGGATAGCATCTATTTAGATTTCCTTGGAGCTCACAAATCTGCAAGAAAACACACAAACTATAAATAGAATAGAGAGTATGAAGATTACCTAAAGCATCTCGTGCCAATCGTGGGACTTCAACCCATACAATTGAACGTTTCCACCCTTCTTCGCTTTTGTGAAAGCTCCCTTTAGCGCCCTCATGTATCCTGTTGCTGTGCGAATAGAGGAAATGGTACCCTTCACCTTGTCTAATACTTCTTTTTCTAGCATCCATGGTGATTTAGGAAGCAAAATCTTTCCATTTGGGGCACATCGTGGAGTGGCAGAGGCAGGGAGACGTTTTAAAACCTCAAATCCTCCCTCACACCCAAAGAGTCCTTTTTGCCAATAATGTGGTCCCATAGTGTTTGGGCTACATTCTTGAATATGTGCATGGGATCCAAGAGGTGTTGTATTTTTAAGTCCTTCCAATATGTAAGCCTTAAAAGTATGGAATACCTTTGGTGGAGGACAGGGAGCCGGATTGTTGTTGTGGTGTTCCTCCCAAATGGTTGCCCAATCTGCCATTGTGAGCTTTAGAGGAGCCTTCCTATTTGTTGGAGCCTTGTGTTTGATATGTCCTTGGGGTAAGAAACGATGGTTGTTTGGATATACCTTGTGTAAGGAATCTGGCCTCTTCGTCGCCAACGATGGCCCGCAAGTAGGACATGCATTGTGGCCCGATGTGGACAACCTTGCATACATATCATATGGTTAGAGAGATGAGTGAACTAAAGTGAGCTAAAGGGAGCTAGATAGAGAGAGGGAATGAGAGAAAGAGAGATAGAGGATAGGGAAATCTCTCCAAGTCCAGGATAGTCGTGCATATTCCACATAAGGATTCCCCTCATTTGAGCCTCTCTCCCCCCCTTTGCAAGTGAGACATCGACAACAGGAATGCCTCTCCATAACTCCTCCAATTCCTCAATGAGGGGCTCGAGGTAAATGACAATATTTGACACTTTGTACTTCCTTGGCACAAGTAAGGAAAGAAGTATATTGCCCTTCTTGGTTGTCTCCCATGGTTGAATATTGTAGTTGACGATCACCACAGGCCAAGTGCTCCATGAAGTAGACTTAGTGCCGAAGGGGTTGACACCATCACTTGCTAACCGAAGCCTCAAGTGTCGAGGCTCCAACCCAAACTCTGGCCATTGAGTTTCGAATTGCCTCCATGCAGGTGAATCGGCAGGGACATGCATTATTCCATCATTTGAGCGATGGTTTGCGTGCCACGCAAGAAGCTGCACGGTAGACGTGCTTTTAAACATGTGTTGGATGTGAGGAATTAATGGAAAATGTCTTAATACTTTGCGGGGTAGGTGTGCCCTGCTCTTGTTGGAGCTATATATGGCTCACTCTACTGAACTTGGTCTCACCTATATATTTGTATCTTGTCCTCAATATGAATCAGTCTTTGGGAGCGTATATGGTGTGTCTCTTGTCTCGTCTCTCTCTCTTTCTCTCTACATCTCAACATGGTATCAGAGCGGTAACGATCACACGCCGATTCAATTCATGGTGACAACAGTATGTGTATGCGATTCGCATAAACGGGAAAAGCGCAATGGAGCGTAGCGCAATGGCACTTTTCATCCAAAACTTGTTCGTCTCCTCGAGCTCTTCGATTTGAGTTCTAGGTTTGCGTCAATCGGAGTTCGCAGCAGAAAGTTATGCTGTTTTTACTGCAATAGAGCTTGACGCAGCTTTTTTCGTCCTACTTCTTCGTGAAGCGTCCGCGATTGTTTTTCTTAATTTGGCGTTAACTTTTTCGAGAAGATTTAGCTTTTTGCTACTCGTATTGTGTCCGTCAATCTTGCGTCTCACGTCACTCTATTTTGAGGACTCGTTTATTATTAACGTCTCCTTTACCCTGTCTTTTTTGGGTGACGTCTCTCACATCTTTGGACGTTCCTTGAGCATCCTTCTTACGTTTATCGTTGACAGAACGCAGTACTCATATCTCTCTCATTCTCAATTGCGGCCTTCACCATATATGGTGTGCAGATTCTACGATCTTATCTTATACGTCTTCTCGCAACAAGATATGGCTATGAATATTCTCGTCAACGGCTTTCCTTCTGGCCAACGTTCTGTTCCTCCTTTCCAAGGTCAAGGATTTCCAGGCTGGAAAGCAAAGATGTTGTTAATTCTTGAAGGCGATGAACTCTCCGATGTTGTTCTTGGAAATCGTGTTTGTCCGCCTCAGCCTGTTGATACGGATAATGATAACGTGCTTATCACTGAAGGACCTATATTTGAAGATTGGAATGTTGCCTACACGGATTGGCAACGACGTGATAAAGCAGCTCGTCGGTATATTCTTTCTGCTCTTACTGATTCCCTTTTGCTTGATATGTATGAACTGCCTACTTCCCATGACGTATGGAAGTACCTTATTGCAAACTTTCAGAAGAAATCTGTTACAGAAATACTTTATTTGAGAGGGTTGCTTAACAAGTTACAATATGAAGTTGGTACTGCCATGACGGGACATATTGAGTCTTTCAAATCTATTATTAATCACCTTGCTGCTGCCGATGATCCTGTTCCACTAAAGCAACTGATTACACTTCTCCTTGATACGGTGAAGGACTCTTCTTATGATAACATTGTTACTATTCTCTCTAATAAAGATGGTCTTGATTTCGACCAAGCTTGCATGTCTTTAATTGAATACTCTCAACGTCAAGAACGTCGGAATGCTGGTCACGATACAGCTATGATTTCACAAGAGGAGACTGAGTCACAACAGATGGAACGTGCTTTTTATGCTCGAAGGCGTCCATTTCAACGAGGAAACCGCAGAGGTGGCCGTCGCAGTAATATTTTCTCTCGTCTCAAATTTCCTAATAAGCAATGTTCTTACTGCAACAGAAATGGCCATACTGAAGATGATTGTTGGGCACGTCAATATGATGAAAAACACAATATTACCACAAAACAACCACGTTTATCTAGAGACTCTTCTTCTTCTTCTTGTGAATATTGTGGACGATCTGATCATCCCACTCATATGTGCTATAAGCGTCGATTCGACACAGATCGGAATAGAGCATATGCTACTGAACATCGAAACAACATTGTACCAGAAACAAGCTGCGTCCTATGTTCAGTTGCTCCAGACAGAATACTTCATGTACGTGATGGATCACTTTTTATTGTCGATTCTGGTGCTATAGGAAATATGACATATCAGTCTAAGAGGCTCCATAACTATCATCCACTGCCAGTTCAACGTGTTGTTTATCTTGCTGATGATACTACTTGTCAAGTAAAGGGTATTGGAGACTTATATCTTGGTACCTTATCTTCTTCCACTCGAATTTTGCGAGGAGTATTACATGTACCAGATCTTCAATGTAATCTTCTTTCAGTTGCTAGACTTGTTGATCTTGGTATGTTTGTTGGATTTGATTATACCAAATGCCAAATTGAGAAAGATGGACAGACTATAGCCACTGCTCCTCGAAACGGTAATTTATTTGAACTCTCTCTCAACGATGCCGTAGCAAATATTGTCACTGCTCCAGGTGATCATGATTGCAAAGTATGGCATCACCGTTTTGTTCATGCTGATTTCTCAAAACTCCTTGATCTTCAACGTCGTGATCTTGTTCATGGCATGGATCTTAAAGCCCATCCCCATATGGGAATTTGTGAATTTTGTGCTCTTGAGAAACACAATCGTAAACCCTTTCCTCTTTCAAATACAACTCATTCTCATGACATCTTGGATCTTGTTCATACTGATATATGTGGACCTCTACCTTCTTCGAGATCACAATATCGCTACTTCATTACTTTCATTGATGATTTCTCAAGGTATACGACTGTATTTCTACTTAGACAAAAATCTGAAGCCTTATCTGTTTTCAAACAATTCCACAAGGCTGCGGAACTTCAAACTGGTCGTCGCCTTAAGAAGCTTCGTAGTGACAATGGAGGCGAATATGTTTCTCGAGAGTTTGTGAGTTACTGTGCTGACAGTGGAATTCATCATGAACACACTATTCCATATTCGCCTCAACAGAATGGTGTTGCTGAACGAAAGAATCACACTATTCTCAATGCTGTAAGATGTATGCTAATTCATTCTGGCTTATCTCGTGTTTTCTGGGCTGAAGCTACTTTGACAGCAACATTTATTCAGAATCATCTTCCTACTACTGCACCCTCTGGTAAGATACCCATCACAGCATGGATAGGTGACATTCCTTCTGTATCTCATTTTCGAACCTTTGGATGTATTGCTTATATTCATGTTCCCAAAGAAACACGAAAAAAGCTTGATGCTCCTGGTCTTAAAGTTATTTTTATTGGATATTCTGACACTTCCAAAGGCTACAAATTCTATGACCCTTCCTCCAAGAAAGTAATTGTGAATCGTGATGCTACTTTTAACGAACAGCTTATGGGAGGCTCATGGTCCATGGATGATTCTGATGATACTAAATCATTGCTTCAGGCTTTTCCATTTATTTCAGAAGATGAAACTCTTCCTATAGAGCAACTTTCCTCCTCACAACCATCCATTCCAAATGTTGCCAATGATGATATTGATATTTTTGTTGATCTGCCTATTGATTTTGAACATGGCTCATGTCATGTTTATGATGACGATATTGCTGATAATGCTTTTTCTACTTCTGAAGATCCCGTTACTTATGACGAAGCTATCTCTTCACCACAAAAGGATCAATGGCAAGAGGATATGGAAGCAGAGTACGATTCTCTTATCTCTAAAGGTACATGGATACTAACTGAATTACCTCCTGGTCGTACAGCTATTAAATGTAAGTGGGTGTATAAAACAAAAGTAAAAGCAGATGGATCTTTTGACAAGTTCAAGGCGCGTTTAGTTGCAAAAGGTTACTCCCAAGTAGCTGGTGTTGATTATCAAGAGACTTTTTCACCAGTTGTTCGCATTACAAGTGTTCGAGTTTTATTGGCATTTGCTGTTCAATTTGATTTAGAAGCTCATCAAATGGATGTGCGAACTGCTTTTCTTAATGGTGACTTGGAAGAGGAAATTTATATGGAACAACCAGAAGGGTTTGTTATTCCAGGTAAAGAAGACCTTGTTGCTCAACTCCATAAGGCACTATATGGTCTCAAACAAGCTTCGCGAGCCTGGTATACAAAATTTGATCTTTTTCTCACCTCTAAAGGATTCATCTCTTGCTCGTCAGACCCCAACTTATACATAAAACGCCAAGGTAGCAGTTTTGTGATTCTTGCTCTTTATGTGGATGATACCATCCTTGTTTCCAATGATTGGGGATTTCTTCAGCAAGTGAAAAAGTTATTGTCTTTTGCATTCGATATGGTGGATCTTGGAGAGATTCACTCTTGTCTTGGCATTCAAATCCAACGAAACCGTACAAAAGGTATTTTATTCCTTCGACAGTCAAAGTTTATTGCAGATACTATTCAAAAATTTGGTATGGAATCTGCACATTCAGCCAACACACCTTGTCTTGCGAGCTCTACGAAGAATACTTCTGACAATGGCGGTCAACTTGTCACAAATCAACCTTATGCTAACTTGATTGTATGTCTTCAGTTTGTTGGCATGAACACTCGTCCTGATATTCTGTTTGCTGCTAACTATCTTGGACAACATCTTGCATGTCCTTCTCTTAAGCATTGGTCTACTGCAAAGCGTGTATTGAAATACTTGAAAGGCACTACAGATTTTGGTTTAGTCTATCGACGACAACTCACATCGGATTCTATGCAATCTCTTTCTCTTTTGGGTTACACAGATGCAGACTGGGCAAGCTCACATTTATCTATGCGATCTACTAGTGGAAATTGCTTCTTTATAAATGGTTGTCTTGTTTCTTGGACCAGCAAGAAACAACGTTGTGTTGCAGTTTCTACGACTGAGTCAGAATATGTTGCGGCATCACTTGCAGCTCGTGAGTTGATTTGGCTTCGACAAATGCTAGTTGATATTGGTCACTCTCCTCTTTCTAGCACACCCTTGCGGTGTGACAACCAAAGTGCTATTAGTCTTGCAAAAGACTATGTTCAACATAATAAGTCAAAGCACATTGCTGTCCATTATCATTATGTCAGGTATGAAGTACGCAAGGGAACCATTATGGTTGAACACTGTCCAAGTGACCAGATGATTGCAGACATTTTGACCAAAGGCCTCAATGAGTCACGTTTCATCCTCTTGCGCTCGGAGCTTGGAGTTGCTTCAGCCTCACTCTTCGGCCTCACTCTTTCTAGATTAGCTTCTTTTCTATTGTAATAGCTTTGTACATATGACATTGTAATCTTTTAGGTACCATGCACTATGCACACTCCACATTTTCACCTTGTGATATCTAAGTCACTTGAATATTTGTACATAGATGCACAATTCTCTTTCACATCATCACCGCTGGTTCATATTTCACATTGTATAGGGGCTTGGGTTTTTCCCTTGAACTCCCCAAGGGTTTTTTCATCCAAAGCTAGAGACGTTTGTTTGAGTGGGGATGTTGGAGCTATATATGGCTCACTCTACTGAACTTGGTCTCACCTATATATTTGTATCTTGTTCTCAATATGAATCAGTCTTTGGGAGCGTATATGGTGTGTCTCTTGTCTCGTCTCTCTCTCTTTCTCTCTACATCTCAACAGCTCTCACCTATCTTGTATCGTGCCTCCCCGCACACGGGACATGAGGTAGCATGTGCATGCTCATTGCAGTATAGGATGCAATCGTTGACGCACGCATGGATGCGCTCATACTCCATTCCAAGTGCAATGACATACGATCTAGCTCGTTGATGATCTGGAGGCATGGGGTGATTAGCTGGCAACATTTTGCCCATCAAACTACAACAAACATGCGTATTAGTATAATTCCTAGAAAATGACACCATAAAGAGAGAGGGAGAGAGTATATAAAAGCCACATTCCATACTTACAGAAGTAGTGCATCGACGCTTGCATTACTCTAACCGAATTTTGCTTTAAAATTGAGTACTTCCAACGATTCTCGGAGCACCGAGTACCGTGCACCATCGTAAAGAGGTGTTCGGGCACTCGTCATCAATCTATCCTCCGTTTCGGCAGCCCGCCATTTAGTGCAGGGCTGACAATCCTCTTCGCACACATCACAATCATGAGCTAGTAACTCATCACACATGTCAAACATGTACTCATCCTCTACCTCAAAGTGCGACGAAGACGCCGTAGGAGCTGCCGAAATAGAGCCAACAACAGGATCACCATGCGGTGCACCCAAATCGCCCAGTCGCTCTTGCCTCTACCATTCGGCCTTGCGATCTAGTGCACAACCACCAAACACAGACCAATGGGGCACCTCCTCAAGCGATGGGTGATTCGTGCTATCATCTCTCCGAGCGCTTTTTTGAGGATGCCAAAGCCCTTCGTTCTCCACGTGCTCCAAAGCAATGCGCCTCATGCAAGGAATTGCCCTTTTGCACTTAGCGCAAGGACAAGGTAGTTTTTCCTTGAGCCAACGATCTCGCTCTCGGCCTCCAAGAGGACCACGATCATCCCAGTCAATGTCTTGCACACGCGAAAGGTTGTTTATTTAGTCATGTGTCCTCAAAAAAAAAAAAAAAAACACTTGATTCCATTAGAAAAATTACATATAGTTAAAGTCAAAGGGAATAAATGACAATGAGTGTTAAAATTATCTTTTAACTAAAAGAGATTTTAAAAAATCCAATTAATAAACATTTAAAAGTACTACAAAATAAAGTATCCATAAAAAAATAAAAATTTTCATAAAAAAACTAAAAAGGCTAAAAAATGAAATAATGTATGGCTAAGGATGGGGGGGGTGGTTTGTACCCCCCCCCCCCCCCCCGCCTGCAACCTCGGATTCGTATGTATCCATTTGAAATGACTGGCCGTGGTAATATGGGCGGTAATTAGCACGGTAATAACTGGCGCCCAAAAAAGAAAAGAAGGCGGAGTATGCCCCGTTTTTGCAGCAGACCCTCCGTTCTTGCTCTCCGCCATCGCTTCCAAGCTTCCCCCCCCTCCCCTCCCCCACCCTCCATCTCCCTACCCTCTCTCTCCTTCAACAAGCCTCCCCCCCCCCAACCTATCCCTTCCCCCTCTCTCCTTCTCCAAGCTTCTCAAGTTTCGTCGAAGAGGGTTTCGTCCAAGTTTCGGCAAGGGGGTATTCCGCCATCTTCTTTGGATGCTCAACCTATTCGAAGCTCAACCGCGCTACAAAGAAGAGCTAAACACAAAAGCACATCCTCCGTCTTCTCCTTTTATTTTCTATTCACACACACACACACACACACACACATTCACACACATAAATAAAAAACATAGAGAAAATAGAGAATCCATTATAACATACCTTGTTCATTAGGAAATGGTTGTTTCGCACGGCTTGTTTGAAATGGTTTCTTTGATAAGCATGTTTGAAAATGGTTTCTTTGCTACCCATGTTTGGAAATGATTGATTTGTAATGCACGTTTTGGAAGTGATTGTTTGGATAGTTTTAGATGAAATAGAGAGAGAAAGAGATAAATGAAGAGAGAGAGAGAGAGAGAGAGAGAGAGAGAGAGAGAGAGAGAGAGAGGGAGTAATAGATAAAGAGAGTGAGAGAGAAAGAGGATTAGAGGTAGATAAATAATGAGAGAGAGAGAGAGAGAGACATTTAAAGAGAGGGAGAGAAATGTTAGATAAAGAGAGAGAGAGAGAGAGAGAGAGAGAGAGAGAGAGAGAGAGCGAGAGAGAGAGAGAGAGAGAGAGAGAGAGAGAGAGAGAGGGACAGAAAGAGAGAGAGAGAGAGAGAGAGAGAGAGAGGGATAGGGATAGAGGGAGTCCATGTTAGGGAAAGAGGGAGAGAGATAGAGGGAGAGAGGGAAAGAGAGAGAGTAGATAGAGGGAGAGAAAGAGAGAGATAGAGGGAAATAGGGATAGGGAAAGAGAGGGAGATAGAGGGAAATAGGGATAGGGAAAGAGAGAGAGAGAGAGGGAAAAAGGGAAAGAGATAGGGATAGGGATAGACTCGGGACAGAGTGATAGGGAAAGAGCGAGAGATAGAAAGAGGGAGAGAAAGAGAGAGGTACATAGAGAGGGAGAGAGGGAAAGAGAGAGAGTAGATAGAGGGAGAGAAAGAGGCAGATAGACGGAAATAGGTACAGGGAAAGAGAGAGACAAAGAGGGAGATAGAGGGAAATAGGGATACGGAAAGAGAGAGAGTAGGTAGAGAGGGAGAGAGGGAAAGAGAGAGAGGGAAAGAGAGAGAGGGAAAGAGGGAGATAGGGGGAAGTAGGGATAGGGAAAGAGAGAGAGTAGATAGAGAGGGAGAGAAAGAGAGGAATAGAGATCGAGAGAAAGAAAGAGTGATAGAGAAAGAGAGGGAGAGAGGGAAAGAGCTAGAGAAAGAGAGAGATAGAGGGAGTCAATTGATCTATTGATCTATTGATCTATAGAGGGAGATAGAGCTAGATAGAGAAATAGAATTACTTAAATATTGCATTACATTAGAATTGTAATGTTACGATCAATTGATCACTTAAATGTTGAATCTAGGTGCAACCAACACAAAACGATGGCTACATTTACAACCTTAACATATATATGTGTGTACATATATATCTTTTTATGCATGTATGTAGGCACTAAGTACGGGAGCATAGCATCCGAAGGTTAGATACTTCCTCTTGGGTATAGTCCTTTTTTAATCATGGCGTTGCGGTCATTGATCCACTCATGCATGGATTACCGCAATGTACCTTTAGTTTTACCACGGTTGAGACTGCGATGATATCTAAAGAGGTGCAGTTGACCTTTGGCACTACTAGCCTGTACTTAGGTCTACTAGTATGTATATGTATCTACGTGTTTGTGTGCTAATATATATATATATCCTCTGAGAGAGAATTGTAATGTTACGATCAATTGATCACTTAGACGTTGAGTTTAGGTCCTTAAAATGGCCACTAAGTACTACAATGAATTGTTAAATGTCAAACCTGAAATCTCCTTGCAGAGGGATAATGCCATGCAAACCTTGGTTGGGGCAGTGGATCCATGCATTGAACCAGTCACGGCTGCAAGGTTGGAAGAGCCCATTGAAGAGGCTGAGATTCTATATGCTCTAAAAAAACTACCAAATGAGAAATGCCCTGGCATATGTGGGTTGTCCAAAGAGTTTATGCTCTCATTTTGGTTGAATGTGAAATCCATCATCTATCCTTTGTTGAATGCAATATGGATGGCTCAATGCATGGATCCTGCCCTTAAACAAGGGGTCATTAAAATTATCCCTAAGAATACCTTTGGCTGATTGGAGGCACATCACCATGATGGGGATTCTCTACAAGATTTTGGCCAAAACCATTGCAATCAGAATTACACCAGAGCTGAGAAAACATATTCATCCTGCTCAAACAGGGTTCATCAGTGTGGCAGATCTATATTCAATAACATACTCACTGTGGAGTTGGGAATTGAGCATGCAATAAATTCCAAACAAGACATGGTGATGTTTCAGATAGATTTTGTGAAGGCTTTTGACACAATGCCGTGGGACTTTGTCTCTAGCATCATGACAAAAATGGTTTTTGGGGCTAGAATCAATGGATTTATAAACCTGATGGGGCTTAATGCTTATTCTAGAATTGCTCTCAAGGGTAGACTGTTAGCAAAGGTATACATAGCCAGGTCTGTCACACAAGGGTGTCCTATTAGTCCTTTGTTTTTTGCTATTGTCACTCATCCTTTGTATTCTTACTTAGATTGCCTGGTTTCAAGTGGTCACCTATAAACCCTGCAACTTGGATCAAAGCAAGTAGCAGGAAAGGGATTTGATGATGATACCTTTTTGTTTTTGGAATCACACAATGTAAATGTCATAAGATGTGTTAAAGTCTTGGATCTGTATGCAGCTGGCCTGAATCTGAATCTCTCAAAATCTACACTAATAGACATTTATGCCAGGTCCTTTGATACCCTGGTATGGTCAGGGAAAAGGTACCCCAAGGGGCATGTCTTTAAACACCTAGGGTATCCAATTGGAGTTGGAGTCTCCCAATAGCAGCTTCAACAATGGGTGGTGGATAGGGTTCAAACTAAAATCTCTGCATGGCATTGTGATGAATGGCCACTTCATGTTAGACTAAAAATTGTGCAAGCTATCTTTGTTCCATACATGTTGTTTTATTTACCATTGCTGGATTAGTCTCACAAAATGTTGACAAAATGTACTTGTTGATGTCTAAGTTCTTGTGGAATCTCAGATTTTCTTCTGCTACGCTTATTTCATGGGAAAATATCAGCTTCCCATATGCATTGGGGAGGCTGCATATACTCAACCTAGATTCACATGCACAAGCTAGGAGAGCCTGCTTGCTAAAACACATATTGGCATCTGACACTGACTGGTCTCTTTGCATGTGGAGAATCATAGACACATCTGTTGTGTATTTTCATGGGGTGTGGCAGATGTCCAGCTGGGATAAACTTTTCACTGCTGCTCCTTTAAAAACAGGCTTTGATGTTTCTACATACTTTTGAAATCCTGGAAAAAAACATGCTCCACTCTCATATGGAAAGGCAGAATAAGATACATGCGGAATTCACTGGGTGTAGAAAGCTTGTTATGTTTTTAAAATCCCACCTGCTAAACTCATGGGGAAGCCTGTTCAGTTTGAATTATCAAATGCTCGACTCTAACCTGTAGTTGAAAATTTTTCTTGCAGTGAGAAGACAATATAAACTTGGACACGGATGCAAAAGACTATGGCATCAGTTGGGAGCTCATGTATACAGCCTACAGATATTTGGATTGCCCAATATGCAGGACAGACACAGAGATTGGGTACTACTAGGATGCACAACCAACTGGTGGCACTCTTCTTCAACAGTTCTTTACTCAGCTATTTTACCAGACACTTGTATACATGATAGAAGTAATAAACAATAGAGAATGCATATGAATCAACCTTGTTGGATTAAAGTGTTGTCTGCTATTTGGTCTATCCCTAATCAGTTCAAATTTAAAGTTTTTTTGTGGAAAGTATGCACTGGTGTCTTGCCTACTACTTCAAATCTTCAGAAAAAAGGCTTTACTGATGGCAAGTGTTGTGTATGCAAAAAGGATGAAACTATCAGACATGTATTTTGGCATTGTAAATTGGTTGCAGAATGGTGGAGATGGGCCAATCTTATGAGGACTACTGCTTGGGGGGTGCAAGTGACAAAATTCAAACTTGTTTTCTCTAAAATAAACACTAATCAGAACACTGCATTGGAATTTGCTATGCAATCCTTTAGAGTCTGGTTCCTGTGGTTTATTTGGACTATGAGGAACATGGTGGTGTTTGAGAAACACAAAGGGTTCAATCACATTTTTCCAATGTTGGTAATCAGGGACAGGATGTTGGAAGATACAATGGCTTTACAAGATAGAAAGCTGAAGGAGAGGGTACTGCAGATTATTGGGAAGTTGAAGGTCTAATGAGACCAACATCTATACTTTGTTATCATAATGTAAATATAAACCAACTCCGAGAGAGAGAGAGAGAGAGAGAGAGAGAGAGAGAGAGAGAGAGAGAGAGAGAGAGGAGACACACCATGTACGCTCCCAAAGTAATTCATATTGAGGACAAGATACAAATATATAGGTGAGACCAAGTTTAGTAGAGTGAGCCT
The DNA here is from genome assembly GCF_014529385.1 of Adiantum capillus-veneris. Lineage (NCBI taxonomy): Eukaryota > Viridiplantae > Streptophyta > Polypodiopsida > Polypodiales > Pteridaceae > Adiantum > Adiantum capillus-veneris. The sequence continues at coordinate 39,788,320 of NC_140958.1, forward strand.
TATATAGCTACAACAACAATAGAGTCTCTTGTGAAGGCTAAAACGATTGAAAAGGTTTCATATGAAGCTGGAGACTGCATTTGGCTACGCTAGAACAACCGTGTAGATTCTTTGTTAGTGCATGCATTCATTTCCAAATGTCAAGCCAATGAGGCCATTGTTGAAGAGAAACATAGGCGTCATAATGGAGATGAAGGGCTTTCAAAACAGGCGACAAGGAGTGGAGGAAAAAATGACACAGTGCCTCCTAGATCACCTTCCCTGCAACATCATATGCATGTCCCCGAAGTGCTATGCAAGAATCCTCTAAAGAAAGGAAGAAGGATGCAATGAAATCTAAAGCAAAGGGTCCGGCCTACAAACTCCAATCTGATAAAGAGGCGTCAACCGACCTCAAAAAGTTTCAGGAAGAGAGGATTTTAAATATTAAGGTGGAATTTACCTTCGGTGAGGTCCTTGAAATAGCAAAGAGGGAGTTTCATGAAGAAATAACTGATATCATAAAGAGAAAGCGGCAGTATCTTACTGAATCTATCTATGTACAAGGTGAAGAAGAGACTTTAAATGCACACGGTGTACAGGTCTATGGTGAGCAAGGTGAAGAAATTATTTTTGGGTGCTTCAAGTCTAGGGGAGGAGTAAAACACGTTCATTTCTTGGATGATAAGGTTGAAGTCGAAACCACTCACAAGAGTTACTACTTGAAGAGTCATTGGGAAAGAGCAGCTACTGAGACCCTGGTAAAAGTGGGAGACTTAGAAGAGCCATACATTTCGTTGATAGATCATGGGTAAAAAATTAACCTCATGTCAACGAGCCTTTATCAAAAAGAAAAATGGCCAATTGATATAAATCATGGATGGATGATTCGTGCAGCAAACAACTTATCATGGGAGCTATACGGAGATTCTACAAGGGGATGTGAAAGATGACCAAAATTTCTTTGTATAGGAGATGTCTACATACCCTCTTATCCGTGGGCATGCATACTTCACTGCTACTTGCATGCAAACCAGGGTGATGGACGATGGGTCAGCTTATGCTAAGATAAGGAGCAGGGATGGGAACATGCACTACAATTCCTTATTGTCCACCTATTCCACACAGTTTGTTTAAAATTACAAAATGGTGGAGCTAGAATAAACCCACCATTGTCTCCACCTCCCAAGGCTTGGTTAGAGTGACTAAGTGGTGGATGACGGATGTATCCACCTTCAAGTCTTGGCTAGAATGTCCAAGTTTTGGATCTTGGGTTTATCTATCCCACACATTTGGTTAGAAATTTCAAGGTGGTAGATCTAGGAGCAATCAACCATTTGCACCCATCTTTCCAAACATGGTTAGAATGGACAAGTGGTGGATCTTGGATCACCCAACCTCAAAACTTGGTTTGAATGGCCATGTAGTGGATCTATGGTCTACCTACCCCACACTCTTTGTTTGAAATTCCAAGGTGGTGATGGGTGTAGGAGAAATGAACCATTGACTCCACCTTGTAAGCCTTGGTTAGAAGACATGTGATAGAAGTAGGATATACCTATTATTGACGGCCAAAAACAGAAGGAGCTTTCCCAACTTTTTGTATCATTATTTTTGAAGCAGAATGATATTTTTGTAATATTTGAGGGGCCAATATTCTTTGTGGGCACAAGCCTCTAAGGAGGAATTGTATATATATAAGCCAATTTTTGTAACCCTAATCCAACTTTTGAATTAATCAAATCCAAACTTTATTGTGCTCTGTGTGTCAACGGAGAGAGAGAGAGAGAGAGAGAGAGAGATTTTTTCTCTTCCCTATGCACTCTATAGAACCTACATTGCAAAAGTGACACCCCCAACACGCTAGCAACAACTAGGACTTCAATCCAATACCAAGTTTGCATGATTCCGGTGTCATCATGAAGCAAGTTCCTACAAGATTGCGGGTGAGTTTTCTTACAAAACGTGTGTCTATTTGGTGATTTATTTATACCTATGGGTTCATGACAAGAAGAGCTAAGATCTAGGATCTTATAAATAAAAAAGTAGTGACTTGCATTTTATTGTGTGTCTTTATACTGTATTGTCACACAAGGTGGTTTGAGGTAGGATACCAAGTCATAGTCCATAGGCTATTGATCTCTTGAAGAGAAGAGTGTGTCCCATGAGTTTTGTGACATTTTGAATGCGTTTGGTTTAGTTTTGGATAGCATGGGCATGGTAGGTTAAGTTGCTTTCACTAGTGCATAGAACTGTTAGATTTGATTTCCTCGAAAAGAGATTGTCTTTAGAAGGTCAAGAAGGTGCTTGACATCCATCTTCTTGTTTCCATGTGCCTACGGGTTAAGCTTCATCTTTGGCCTACATAGAGTTTTTGTTTTTCTCTCACTGTGCTAGCGTCCGCTCGTGGTGTATCTCCCAACATTGGCATTGTTGCCAGGGAAGGAAGTCCTAGATAGGTGACTTAGACCAATCCTATGACGTGAGAGTCCCTCTGGTTTGCGAGAGTATTATTTTATGTTAGTTTATCTAGGATCCATAGAGAGGTGCTAGGGAACGTGTGTCTCACCTTGGTCACCCATGTAGATGGTTTTAATTTAGATTTGTATATGTTTTGGTGTTTAAGTGGTTGATGAGGTGATAAAAACATTAGCTAGTATGTGTGTACCAGTTAAGTGTTGTTTATCTACTCACAATTGCAAAATCCCATTTTTACTGTTTAGAAGTAGCTTTAGGTAGATGATTTGATCTTGATCTAGAGCTGTCCATCAAAGATCTTGAATTGTTTATTTGCATTAAAATCTTGAAAAAAATTTAATCCTTAGTTGAAATAGTGCAAAATCAAAGTTCACAAAAGGTTTCTGCATGGCTGAGAGTTGCTAAGAACTTAAGAAGACATTTGGGACGATTCTGCACATAAAAATCTCAAATCCGCAAAGTTTGACATTATACGTGTATAATGTCTGAAGGGCTAAAAAGAGACCAAAATTGTGAAAATTGGTTGTACCAGTGTGTTCAAAAGAGTCTTTATACCCTAGTGACACCTTTATTGGGAAATTTTGTCATAGATTTGGGGATCAAAAGCCAAAAGATAAAGTGGTTGTTGTGATTGAAAAAAAAAACTAAAAACTTGTGTTTGTGAACACTTTTGAGCTTCAAATTTTGATGTAAACACATGTACATGCTGCGAATAAAAAAGAGAACTTAGAATAGAAACATATTTGAATTTTGAGATGATAAACATCATACGCGTAGATTTGGGTGTTAGCCTGCATATTTGGCATCACTAAAGCACTTGGAAGGTAGTTCTAATCTTGATTGCAAGATTTCACATCATTGGACAACCAACCAGAAATTTAAAGAGAATTTTGCAAACTCTAGCCAATAACAAAGAAAAGTGGTGAATCGGTGTAAAATTGACATCAAAACCTGATTTTGAGCACATATACTTGGTATACTGGGCACAAACAAAAGTCTAATTTGAGGAAAAAGACGTCATATCCGTATGATGTGTTTTGGCCCAGATTAGAGTCAAATTGTACAAGTAAGTGTTTCCTAGTGTCCTAGAACATATAAGGAGTCCATAACCTTACATTTGAACCAAATTCTGAGCTTGAAAAGACCAAAACACACTCCATACATTTTGCACACCCAATTGGGTTGTAACTTGCACAAAATTGGTTTCAATTCAAGTCAAAAAGTAGTTGTGAGTTCCTTATGTGTTGAACAACCTCTGAACCAAGATTCATCTCATTTGTAGCAAAAAGACATCATACATATATGCTCTGTTTTTAATGATTTTGAACATTTTTTGAACTCCTGACTATACAAGCTGTATGAGCACACCACTCTAAGCACAAACTTGCAAAAACTTCTTCAATCTAGGCAAAAAGACATCATACGCGTTGTGAGGAGTTTTTTGGAGCAAGGGATTGCGCATATGTACATACAAGCTGTATGAGCACACCACTCTAAGCACAAACTTGCAAAAACTTCTTCAATCTAGGCAAAAAGACATCATACGCGTTGTGAGGAGTTTTTTGGAGCAAGGGATTGCGCATATGTACATACAAATAAATGGTGCAATAAATAAAGAATTGCCCATTTTCCAAAGCCAGTTGGTTACGTGGGGCCCGCATGTGTACAGGTAGGACAGCATGTACATAGTGCATCGATTTTCACTATCACCAGTACCAGTGTGTTCTTTCTACAATAAGGAGGAGTTGGTAGTGCGTAAAAATTCTGGAGGAACCTATCCGCGGGCCGACGACATGAGGTAAGCAGGTGCGTCAGATGGCATCTAGTGGTGTCAAGAGGTCGAACATGGTCAATATTTGCACATGGATGAGTACGGACACAACGTGGATGTTTTCTTGTGATAATTAAGCAGAAAGGTCATCATGAGGACCATATTTGGGGGCCACTTCACGTGGTGGGGGGATGCATTATTGAAAAAAGTTGAGTGCCAGGTGTGCGGATGATGCAAAAAGGTGACAACCATGCACTGCAAGGTCATATTTTGGCCTGTTCGGGGTCCGTTTGAGGTCATCTAAAAGGCCAAGGGTGCCCAACTAATAAATCTAAGTGTGGGAACTGAAAAACCAGAGAGAAGACCAGAAAAAACATGTAGAGAAGAGGAGGAACAGCCGCAACTGTGTTTTTGCTCATTTTGGAGCCTGTTTTGGCCGTAAACTGCTCATCCGAGGTCGGATTTGAGCACTTTGACATTGAAGACTGGGGTTTTGGGCCATTCGGGACGCGATGGCGCTGTCCATTTTTCCAAATTTCTCACTTTTTTTTTTTTTTTGGCTGTGTAAGTTTCTCCTATGAGCGAAGCTTCTGCTCCAGTTTGTGATTGTATCTGGCTTATTTTACTCATACTGTGTGAGCTATTTGCCCCATTGGTGTTGGTCCAAGCTCATTTGTATCTAAATATCAGAAGTTCTCCTCTTTTGAGATGATTTTTTTGGATGTGTGTGTGTGTGTGTCTCTGTGTGGAGTGGGAAAGTGGATAGTCTCTCTCCTCTCACTCCATTGGTGTTTTCCCTGTCTCGGCCAGGTGGATTGTGTAAACCAAGTGGTGCCCCATAGTGTGTGTGTGTGTATCATTTCAAGAGTGTGTGTCGGGTCGTTATAGAGGCGTTCCGTGTGTTTCCATCCCGCTCACGTTCTTTTGGTGCCCCCACTAAGGATCTTCTTCGAGTACCTTCTGCTTCGAGCTTCAAGCTTCGAGATTTGGGATTACAGGTTACAGGTACAGGTGATTCACATAGGTACAGGTAGCTGGAGTACAGTGATATACTAGTAGTGGTGTCGCTTGCAGTTGTTGTGGGTATGCACCATTTGGCGCTTGTTTGAGTGCATTGTCTACTGGTATTGTACGTTATTTGTGGAAACTGCCATTGTACGCCTTTGTGGAGCCATAATTGGTTTTATTTGGCAGTCCCAGCCATTTCTGAGACTTGGTCTGGAAGATAGTCATTTCTGAGACTTGACTATACGCGATTTGTATTAGCCTTCGTGTGAGGGTCGATAGCGTGAGGTTTTATTGAGCTGGGGGATTCTCAAATGTGGAGATCCTTTCGGTGATACAGGTAGCTGGAGCACCCTTTTCGTGACCTCGCCATAGGCTATGTACTAGTGATTCCTACTTGATGCTCGGGTTCTATTGTTGAAAGTTTATGCATACATATACAATCTATATTTTGGGTTCTCACTACTCTACTTCTGGGGAAACTCTGTCAAAATTTTTCCAAGTTATGATGGCTGGTTTTTTGGTCTTTTGAGCCATTTATGTTGTTATGCTGCTGAAATTTTGGCAAAATCAGAGGATAAGTCAGATGTGCCTTCTTCGGAGCTACATGGTTGGCTTTAATGGATTATCAAAATGGACCTCAATTCACTCCTTTCCATTTAGCACAAAGAATCCAGATAAATGTTCACGTGTCCAGGAATATTTTTTTCCAGCAACACATAGTCTTTATGTTTGGGCCAAGAAGATTACAAGAGATCCTGGAATGTCCTTTGCCTGTTGTAATTCCAATGATTAACTATGAAAACTCATTTGATGTGCATGTGTTTGTGCTTATCTAAAGCTGAGCTCCATTGAAGTTTCTGGGGATTGGGTAGTGAAAAGTTTTGGGTTCTTGCACGTGTGTTCGAAGGGGTTCTCAAAGCATCGTAACTTGGGTAGCCATGGCTTTCTCTTATCCGGAGTTTCATGGAAGAAGTGATAAAGATGTAGAAGACTTTTTGGAAAAGATGGAGGTTGCCTACATTAGTAACCAGATTCATGACCCTGCGCAGATGTTACGTCTTCTCCAAATTTGTTTGAAGAGTGATGCACGAGTTTGGTCCAAAGCATTTGAAGAGGAGTTGTGTGCAGCGGATCCACCTGTAAGGTTGAGTTGGGACAATCTACGCCATGGGTTGGAAGTGGAGTTTGTGAAGATAGAAGATCTTGACAAAGTGTGGCAAGAAGTACAGGGTTTGGTGCAAAAGGAAGGTGAGCCAGTAGATGCGTACATACGTAAGTTTTCATTGGCATGGGAGAGGATGTGCAAGGCCTTAGCACCACAGGTACCCCCGCCTGACATGATGAAGAAGGATAGGTTCTTGGCCGGGCTTTGGGAGAATATACGTTGGAGAGTGGAGCTAAAGAAGCCTAGGACATATGAAGATGCACTAGAGGTAGCAAGGAACAAAGAGTGGAAGCTGATGAAAATGAGCCAGCTAGGAGTAGAGTCTTTTACCATAAGGTTTGAATTTCAGCCTATGGATTCTTTGCAAGGTCGCATGCCAGGGGTTCATCATGAACCAGTGGTTGTTGTTACTCCTCAGGTTATGCCAGCAGTGGTCACTACAACAGTGCAAGATGATGGGCTAAGGCAAGACATGAGGCTAGTGGTAGATTTAATGAAGAATCTCAGCCTAAACATGCTAGGTCAAGTGGGAAATAATCGAGGTCGAGGGACGTTTGAAAATCAGCCTGGAGGTGAAGAAAGACCTAGGAATGGTGTTGGACAAAGCAATGGTAGGTTCTGGAGGCAGACGCCCACATGTTATAATTGCGGAGAGTTGGGCCACATCATCCCGTGATGTGATAAGCCACCAAGGATGGGGGGGAGACATGTATCCATTGCCAAGACATGTGTTAACTAGGTCAAATGATTATGGAATTGAAATTAAGGGAGACGAAGGAACCAGTGGATTAACCCAGGAGGAAAAGGGAAAGACAAAAGTGTTAAGTGTGGTTACCTTGGAGAAGGCATCAAAGCTAGAGGATACATTAGTGATGCCTATTGGGAAGAGGACCACAGAGGAAAAGGAAGGAAGAAGTGCCCCAGGTCCTAGTAAGAAGAAGGGAAAGAGCCATGAAGGCGAGGATGTCAAGGCCAAGAGGACAAGGAGGGCTCATCACAAGTTTCATGTTTCAGATTTTCCACTAGGGGATGGGTAATTAAGCTATGACTTGAAGGAGGATCTGACGAGCAGGAAGGCATATGTTACTTATGGGTAGCGTATAGAGATGGTTCCTAAGCTAAAGTGACAGTGGAAGAGGATGGTTAACCCAATGGAGAAAGAGCCAGAGAGGGGTTCAGTGAAGGTGTTGGCAATGGATGAGCTACCAGACATTTGTCCAATCGTAGATGTGTGGCATAAAATAAAAAATATGGGACAAGGTTATGTGGATGGCGGAGCCTAAATATGTGTGATAACACACTCATGTGTTGAGAAGATGGGTCTTACAGCCTGGGGTGTCAGGGTTTCGGATTAGATTGGCCAACCATCAAAAATTAAAATGTTTGGGTGTTGTAAAGAGCTTAGAAGTGGAAGCATATGATGCAAAGGCAGTGGTTGATTTTCATGTGATGCCAGCGGGGTTGGGAGCATATCCTATTATACTGGGCAGACCATGGTTACGTGCAGTGGGAGCTGTTCAAGATTGGCGACGTAGTACAATTAGCCTCTATGGAAAGACAGGTGCCAAGAAGCTATATAATATGGATGCAAGGAAACGATTGGAGGATCTCTATGAAGATGAGGATGAGTCTAGTGATGAAGACTAATCCACAGTGACAGATAAGGACAGTAATAGTACTACCAGTAGTGATGAGGATGCTGATGTTGCATTTGTTTTGATGGATGAAGAAATCCAGGAGTTTGGTTTGGTCGCATTTGCAAATGAGGTTGAAGATGAAACTGAAGGGCCTTATGAAGTGATTGAAGGGCTGATGCAAACCAAGGTTGAATTGCCGAAGAAACAAGAATTGATGACACAAATGATCAGTGGAGACCTCTCAGCTATGGAAAAGGAGATATATTTGCACATGCAGGTCTATGCCAAAGTAATTGATGGTTTTATTGATGCAAAGTTCATATATGGCCTCTCTATAGGTTTTCCTTGGGAACGATGTGGAAGCTTGATTAAGTTTTTGATGCAAGAAATGCCAAGTGTTTTTGTGTGGGATCCAGGTGGAGTGAATATCTCTTTTTGCTGCTACTGAGCATGAATGCTCTAGCAGGCTAGGGGATGGGCAAATCATGTCAGGATTTTTTTGGAGCAAGGGATTGCGCATATGTACATACACATGCATGGTGCATCAAATAAAGAATTGCCCATTTTCTAGAGCCAGGTGGTTACGTGGGGCCCACATGTGTACAGGTAGGACAACATGTACATAGTGCATCGATTTTCACTATCACCAGTACCAGTGTATTTTTTCTACAATAAGGAGGAGTTGGTAGCGCGTAAAACTTCTCGAGGAAGCTATCCGCGGGCCGACGACATGAGGTAAGCATGTGCGTCAGATGGCATCTAGTGGCGTCAAGAGGTCGAACGGGGTCAATATTTGCACGTGGATGAGTACGGACACAACATGGATGTTTTCTTGTGATAATTATGCAGAAAGGTCATCACGAGGACCATATTTTGGGGCCACTTCACGTGGTGGCAGGATGCATTATTGAAAAAAGTTGAGTGCCAGGTGTGCGGATGATGCAAAAAGGTGACAACTATGCACTGCGAGGTCAAATTTTGGCTTGTTCGGGGTTTGTTTGAGGTCATCTAAAAGGCCAAGGGTGCCCAACTAATAAATCTAAGTGTGGAAAATGAAAAAATAGAGAGAAGACCAGAAAAAACGTGGAGAGAAGAGGAGAAACATCGACAACTGTGTTTTTGCTCATTTTGGAGCCTGTTTTGGCCGTAAATTGCTCATCCGAGGTCGGATTTGAGCACTTTGACATTGTAGATTGGGGTTTTGGGCCGTTCCAGACGCGATGGCGCTGTCCATTTTTCCAAACTCCTTAGTGTTTTTCTGCTATTTTGGCTGTGTAAGTTTCTCCTATGAGCGAAGCTTCTACTCCAGTTTGTGATTGTATCCGACTTATTTTACTCATATTGTGTGAGCTATTTGCCCCGTTGGTGTTGGTCCAAGCTCATTTGTATCTAAATATCATAAGTTCTCCTCTTTTGAGCTGAGTTTTTTGGGTGTGTGTGTGTCTCTGTGTGGAGTGGGCAAGTGGATAGTCTCTCTCCTCTCACTCCATTGGTGTATTCCCTGTCTCGGCTAGGTGGATTGTGTAAGCCGAGTGGTGCCCCATAGTGTGTGTGTGTGTGTGTGTGTGTGTGTGTGTGTATCATTCCAAGAGTGTGTTTCGGGTCGTTATAGAGGCGTTCCGTGTGTTTCCATCCTGCTCACAGCGTATGACGTGTTTTTGACCTTAATGACTCCAAAATCTAAATTTGTGCATACCCTAGCATTCAAAGGGACCCTAGAAGCCAATAGCCAAAATTTCATGGAATTTGTAGTATATTTGGGCCAGTTAGTGCAAAAGGACAAAAATTGGGCTAGAGCTAGGCTTGAACTTATTATAACTTGCACAAAATTAGTTCAATTTCAATTTTGAAAGGTTCTGAGAGTTACTTGCATGGTAAAGAATAGCTAGAGAAGAAATATTCTCATTTTTTCTAGATAGACATTATAGTTGTATAGTGTCTAAGGGCCAGAATTAGATCTTATTTGATTAGATTGAGACTGCCAAAGTGTTCCACTTAACTCTAGCAACCCATTTTACCAATCAATCAGTGTGAAGGCTATACATAGGGAACCAAATCTCCCAAAAAGAAACTTTGGAGATAAAGTACCCGCATGGTCTAACAAATCAACTTTGAATATTACTAAAGTGAGAATCATTGTTTGATAAATATTTGTAGAGTCTAAAGTTTTGTACAGATAGCCATCGACAAGGTTGAGCAAGTCAAAACCAATCAGAAGTACAATCAATCAACCAATTGGAGAGCTAAAAGAATAGCCAGAATAAGGATCAACGGAGAAAACTTTTGACTTAAAAGGTTTGGATTGATAGTTGTGTGCTAAGGAATTGATGTATTTAAGATCAGGAAGAAATCTTTAAAGAGATCAAGTCAGCTTAGGTGTATATGGAGGAGAGTGTGACCTAAGAGAGAATAGATCCACTAGCACCAATTATAGAAGACGAAAGTGGGATCGATGCCTCTTTAGGGAAATCTATTTACCTCATGGTTGACCCAAACACCATGTATAACTGACCAAGCCAAGTGGGAGGAGTGAGCACCTCTAACAACCCCACTCGGATGATGTGGTCTACAACCCTTTACTTAGAAGGAACAAATGCCCATCGGGCTCTAGTATATGCTGATGAAAGGGTACGTAAAAGCATATGTATTGAAGAAAAGCAGTCGCAGGAGTGGATGCCCTTCTAGTTTACAACGATGGGGATAGATTCCGTGATGATGAGGGAATACACTACCTCATTGTTAAGGACCCAAAGTACTATAACAAATACGAGGACAATATTGTAAAAGGGAAGATGGTTTTTGAAGCACAAAAATACCTTCTCGTATAGATCTTCCTAACTCCACCCTGGTGTTTAACAAGAAAGTGAATAAATTGATGACTAACCAAGGAACGGTAGGAATCTCCAAGCACATGAATGGGAGAGTCAAAACATATTTCTGATATCTAGCACCTTACGCCTTTGAGTTAAGCACAGAAAGGATTTTATACTTGTTCTCGTACGAATCAGGTAAGGGAGTCTCTAATATATGTTGACAAATACGGACAGGAGTATGTGTCAGATAAAGAAAGCAGAGGTAGCGATTAATAGCTACTGGAGTAATTCCAATAGATCCAGTTCAAACTCAATGCCTAAAACCTACACCTAACAAGTTTGCAAATCCCTTTGAGGAAATAGAGGATACGACCAAATTTTCAACTAGACAAGCTAGAGTGGTTGAAACTCCAATTTTTCCTTCATATCTCAATCCAAATCTAAAAACGTTGCAATCTTGGTTGCAACCCAACATAATGTGGGAACAGGAGTTCTTTAGAGGAGAAGTCCCTATTTCAAACGGATCATATGTGACCCCTATAGTCTCACCAATGCCTACTTATTCTTACTCTTATCCCAAGGAGAGCAAGGGACCAACAATGGTGCCGACCACAGTAGGATTCCTCTATATGGAGAGAATCAAGATAGAAAGACGATTTGCAGCCGTACCACCTGTGTTTCCTTTTTCTTCAGTTTGCCTAGACTAAACGAGTTTTGCAAAAAACTTATAAAATAGGAATTTTCGGCTCTCCTCATGCAAGAAAGTAAAGTCACTTAACCACTTTTATTTTCACCACCCACCACATGGCCTTCACTTCTCAACTTACCTTGCATGTCGTAAGATGAAATTTGCATGGAGAAACTCTTTTAAAGCATTGAGTCTCTACCGTGGTTCACATAACCTATTAGCGGGATTCCTCACGAGTGTCCCCCAAGTCGCATACACCATCATAGAGCCATGATTTTTGTAATCACATTATTTTTCGAGGAAATCTTTGTATAAATGAGGACTTGTAATTATTGAGCCACCTTACTATACACTCTGGTTTGTAATCGTTTTGTCCTAGACTAAAGAAGCCTTGTTAGCCAGCCACTAGAAAAATGAGGAGCCCTAGATATAAGGTTGAATTTTTCAAGTTTGAACACAATATTGTGTCATTGTCTAAACTTTGGAAAGAGCTATGTAAGTGTGATTGAGAGTGGCTACTCTACAGCATCTTGTTATCCATTTTTCTCAAGGTATAGTAATCACAATTCAATTCCAAAAAGTGAGTTTTTCTCCGTGTCTCGTGCTCTTTAAGATAAGTGTAATCATTCTCAATCTCACTGTGGTTCGTGACAAATATGCTATTTTGAGTGTGAAGTTTTTTAAAAAATGTTTCGGCCATAGGAGAGTGATTCTAGACCATAGGGTTACCTTTCTAGATACTTATGTTGTAGTTATTAGGACCTTCACCATGACCATGATGTATCATGATTTTGACCATAGGAGAGTGATACTAGACCATAGGGAGACCTTTCTAGATACTTGTGTTGAGTAGTTTTCAGGACCTTGACCATGATGGATCGTGATTAAGGTACCTTGTCAGATTGCGGCCAGACTTTGTAAGAGAGTGCCTCTAGGCCTACTATAGCTCACCAAAAAATTTCGTTTCATTTTTAGTTTGTGTGAGTGACAAAATGACATCACAATCTAGAGCAATGAAATAAGATGCCCATAGATTTTCCAGAGTAGAGAGTGATAGTTCTGATAGTGTTGATGATATTTTGCATCTATAGGTATGATTCTTGAGATTGACACCCTCTGTGTCCCATCCAAGTTTCTTCCAAACGTATTGAAATCATATTACGGCCACACACCTATGCTGCAGACGTTTGATTGCGGCGGCCCACTAAGTTTGATGCAGTAGTTCGCTGAGGGATCGATTGTTAGGTGTGGTAAGTACTAGTAGCCTTCTTATCTATAGATTTTGATATACATTCCGTTTACACCTTGTCATAAATATCTAACATCTAGCCAACCCAAATGATTTTCTCATATTAATCTGATCATTTAATGTGGGAGAATAGACGGGAAAAAGGGTTAGAATATAGACATGTGCTTTCGGGTCCATCTCGACACAAGGCCAATGGTAAAGGGGCCCGAATGAGAGATGTTCTGTCAAAGAGCAAGGTTGGTCAATGGAGCTTAAAATACCTTAGGGTTAGCTTCCTTAGAGACCTCCAAGGGGGGTTATAATCATCGAGCAAAAAAATTTGAGTGAAGTCACATTCAGAGAAAGTCCAAATTGACACAATAGAAACAATTGTGAAATAAAATAATTATGCCATGCATGTTATTTTCATTACTACAAATCGTGAACTGATGGAGACAATTTAAATTTTAGAACCATTCACAAAAAACAATACTCGACACATAGCGTAATTCTAGGTAATCCTCTCTAAAATAGTCCACCAAACATTTGGTAGGCACATTTTCCAAAAAATGTCAAATCATGAACTCTAGCACCTACAATGCTATCCGAGAACCTCCCAAAGCTTGAAATAGCAGAACATTTGTAAGTGGAGATTAATGCACAAACTCATGGGCAATGGAGTCCAATCTCAAGATTCTAAAAGACACAAAGTAGATGTGCTTTGCAAGGCACATATGCAACACGTTTGCTATCATGAGCATCGGCGGAAGTCTGCAAGTGTGACAGCATATGTAACACCTTTCTCCACTGACCGAGTTGTACTAACATGAAACACATGTGATACATTCGGGACCACAATTACCTCCCTTACTAATTTAGCAGCCATAGTTCTTTCCTATGCAATCCTGTCGTGAAAATCTCTTGTAAGTTTTGGTCTCCATCTAGCAAGTTTTCCATCTCTAAATTTGGGACGAAATGGACTCGGTGTGCTAGCACATGTTCTAACGTTATGGATACATTTTGCATTTGCATGTGCTTCTTTAGGAACAAACCCATTGTTCAACAACATTCAACTTCAAATGGCTGCAGATTAGTGCCCTCAGCCACAACACAAGTCCCAAGTGCAGGTCCTAGAGGACCAACAATCATGTCATCCACATTCCATGTATGAGTGTTACTACTATTGTAGAACCATACAAACCGCACAAAAATGCCTCCCAGATTGGATCCTCTTGTAGGATATTTCCCCGTGCCCAAGAAGCTTGGTGCAGGAACTTCGTATGTTAAAAGTTATCCATATACATGTGCTCACATAGTATGCTATCCATGTGCTGAAATCGTATGCTATCCATCAACTCTATGCACATGGTCAAAGTGTACCCACATATCTTGCAAGTTACCTCCACAACACATACAATTCACCCATTACCAGGACCCATTGTAGAAATTTTGAAAACATAAGGTTGTTTCTATGCCCCCATCAGGCTTGGAAAAAGAACATTGCGTAGGTATGGGTATCGGCTATTGCTCTTTAATTTCAATATGGACTCAAATCCCATTGAAGTGATATTCTTGGCTTTTTTGGCTATTTCCAAACTCTGTTGCACATGACACTTATTAGAGAGTGGAGTCACTGTGTCAAGGAACACAAGCTTGCCAAATTTTTCTTGAACTAATCCCCTTTGTGGTGCTTGCGATAATCGTCCCTTCCACTGACTCCCGTTTGGAAGCTTTGTTCTCAAATGATAACTACAATCAAGATTAATACACCGCACATGGCCACAACATCTGCTAAATCCCACCACACCTTTGAACAAATCACTGCTGCAAGTCACATATTCAACCCTGGAATGGCCATCAAAACGTTGCTCCATACCATTCATACTTGAGTTTTCACCTTGTGGAGGCAACTCAAAAGCAATATACTCATCATATTGACATGGTAGGTAAGACACTTGCACAACTTTCTAAGCTTGACTGAAAGCTACAACAAGGTTAGTTTGCAGTGGCAGGGTTCTAATGAAGTCAATGACACTTGCACATGGAAGCCACACGTCGTCTAATTTTTATGTGATCACTATCGTTGAAATCTTTGAGCCACCAGCATTAGTAGCTAATAAACAAGAGGCGACAAGTATCTTGTAAAATTGTGAAACTTCATGGTCGAGGGTGTAAACAAGGTCACCATCATTGTTCTCTCAAGATGACCATTATTTGTAGACAATGTAAGGGAACACAGAGAGAAATCAACATTTTGAATATCAAAATGTTGTTTGATCATGTCAACCTTGATCTTTTGAAACCGACTGTCAGATAAAAGAACAAATTTTTGACCTCTCTGGGTTCCGTGGATAGTAATGTGTCTGCTCATTGCTTCAGAAAAGACAAGAAATAGCCAAAAACATGTACCGACATTTCGAGAAAAAAGAACGGGAGATACTCGCAATAATAATAAGTGTTATTTCATCAAGCGTTTCTTCTTATATTTTAAACTGTACATTATAAATACTGTAGGGGATATTTGCTGTTGTCATGAGCACAAAAAATATTAAATATTTTGGAATGATTTCTTTTGAAGATCATCCTTGGAAATCTAGTAGTTGTCAGAGTCTTGAAGTTGTTACTGGCTGCCAGAAAATGGGTGTTGAGATCAAGTATCGAATAATAATGCTTCCCTAGCATGTGAAAATAAATGCAAGCTCGGTCAATATTTTTGATATTTTCAAAAACATTTAATAGACTCGGATTTGTTCTTATACAAATAGAGAATAATGACCGAGATTTTAAATGGACTTAGTTTTTTTTAAATACGAATAGAGAATAATGAGTGGGATTTTAAATAGACTTGATTTTTTTAAAATTCAAACAGGGAATAATAACCGCTATTTTTACCTTGCACCAATTGGGCGTCCGACCGTGTTTGAAACGAACAATGATACCTAATCAACCTAATCCCTGGTGAAAAACTGTTGCTTGGACTATAGCCTCGGCCGCGCTGCACAGGCCTCGCGCTCCAAGAGGCTGCCTCATGCATATGCAGATAAGATTGCTTACAGTTGTCATTGCTTCCGGTTAACTCAAAGCCCACCTGCTGCTCCTCAGCCAGCGCGAGCCCATTTCCAAAATGACTGGTTCGGTGCTGCAACCAGTCCGCGTCGGACTGGTTGCAGCACCGAACCAGTCATTTTGGAAATGGGCTCGCGCTGGCTGAGGAGCAGCAGGTGGAATTTTTTTTTTGCAAAATATCGTCAGCTGCGCCGACTCGTCGCTCTCTCTCTCTCTCTCTCTCTCTCTCTCTCCGCGCTGCAGAATGTCACCATTTGCAATAATAATCGCAGAAAAGTCACCATTGCAATAATACGCAGAACGTTAAACCTTTGTAAACCAAAGTCAATATGGCTAACTTGATTCTCATGTAAATCAAACACTTTATGGTAAAGTTGATTCATATGCAGTGAGTGAGCAAAAGGCTTCAGATTAAATCATCTCGCCATTATTCATTTGTGGTTGCAAATTTACTTTCCATTGTTGCTGCGGGCAGTTGATTCGTCCCTTCCTCGGTGTACTACCATACGAAAATGCCACCTCTCCGACGTCCACCTACCAAATTGAATAGTTTCAATATCTTGCTACAGCCTTGGCATTCAATTGCAAGAGAGTTCGAAATGTTGCTAGAAGCAGTCCATGCGTTGTTGCAGCATTCCGAACTCTCTTGCAACTAAATGCCAATGGGCTGCAGCAAGATATTGATGATTTTTTTGAAAATCTTTCCTCTTGAAATGTTGTTATCTTTTGGATTCTTGATACATAGGTTAACAATATTGAGTAAGTGCATTATGAAACTTTTAAAAAATATTGAGTTTGAGACAATCTAGCAGAGTATTATCATGCCAATAAAAAAGGCCCCTACCCTGCTCTTGGAGTTGAACAATTGTCTAAACTGTTCCGCATCAGCACAGAATAGTTTCGATAGCTGTCCAACTTGAAGAGCAGGGTCGGGGCTTTTTTTGTCAAAATTTTTTTGTTATGAAAAGAATTTTTGACATAGTCTTTGTAAATGTATGGCATATTACTGGTTGCTTAGGACTGCTTGCTTCTTAATTTTTTGTTTGATGTCAAGAGTTGACAATTGATGTGGTTAGTATGGAATGATATTGACATAAGAAAAACAATGGTTGCTCAAGTCCAACATATAATCACTAGGGTAGGCAATTTGCAAATTTATTACTCAAGTCGATAGGACGTAGTATGCTGTGTTTGATTTGAGATTAGTTGAATTGAACAACATGTAGAATGCTTTAATTCGAGTAAAGTGTGCTTCAATTTTGGGGTCTTATTTATAAAAGTTGGCATGGTTCATATGCTTGTCCGACCTTATTTCATAGTCTTTAATGTTCAGAAAGAGATACTCATTTTTTTGGTTTTAACCTAAATTATTAAAAGTTTATCATGATCAATTAAGTATATGTTATTTTGAGACGTGTTGGAGCTATATATGGCTCACTCTACTCAACTTGGTTTCACCTATATATTTGTATCTTGTCCTCAATATGAATCAGTCTTTGGGAGCGTACATGGTGTCTCTTGTCTCTTCTCTCTCTCTCTTTCTCTCTCTCTCTCTCTCTCTCTCTCTCTCTCTCTCTCTCTCTCTCTCTCTCTCTCTCTCTACATCTCAACATGGTATCAGAGCGGTAACGATTACGTGCCAATTCAATTCATGGTGACAAAACAGTATGTGTATGTGATTCGCATGTAAGATTCAAAAGTGCTGCAAATTTTATTTTTTGAGTATTGATTCTTGTTAACTGTGGTTGTTTTGTGTTAAGAAGAATATGATTAGTGTTTTTTGTGGTGTTTATTGCTAATCGATATAATAAATCATTGATTACATTTTCTTGTTGATTTGTGTTTTGACACCATGAACTTCGTTTCAACAGAAAAAGCGTAATGACACTTTTCATTCAAAACTTGTTCGTCTTATCGAGCTCTTCGATTTGAGTTCTAGGTTTGCATCAATCGGCGTTCGCAGCAGAAAGTTTACTGCAATTGAGCTTGACACAGCTTTCTTCATCGTGCGTCTCCATGAAGCGTGCGTGATCGTTTTTCTAATTTTGGCTTTAACTTTTTTGAGCAAATTTAGGTTTTTGCTATTCATATTGTGGCCATCAATCTTGCGTCTCACGTCACTCTATTTTGAGGAATCTTTTATTATTAACGTCTCCTTTTTCCTGCTTTTTTGGGTGACATCTCTCACATCTTTGGACATGTATTGAGCATCCTTATTGTGTTTATCGTTGACAGAACACAGTCGTCATATTTCTCTTGTTCTCAATTGCAGCCTTCACCATATATGGTGTGCAGATTCTGCGATCTTATCTTATAAGTCTTCTCGCAACCACATATGACTATGACTATTCTCGTCAACGGCTTTCCTTCTGGCCAGTGTTTTGTTCCTCCTTTCCAAGGCCAAGGATTTCCAAGGTGGAAAGCAAAGATGTTGCTAATTCTTGAAGGCGATGAACTCTCTAATGTTGTCCTTGGAAATTGTGTTTGTCCGCCTCAGCCTGTTGATATGGATCATGATAACGTGCTTATCACTGAAGGACCTATATTTGAAGATTGGAATGTTGTGTATACGGATTGGCAACGACGTGATAAAGCATCATCGGTATATTCTTTCTGCTCTTAGTGATTCCCTTTTGCTTGATATGTATGAACTGCCTACTTTCCACGACGTATGGAAGTACCTTATTGTAAATTTCAGAAGAAATCTATTATAGAAATACTTTATTTGAGAGGGTTTCTTAACAAGATACAATATGAAGTTGGTACTGCCATGACTGGACATATTGAGTCTTTCAAATCTATTATTAAACAACTTGATGCTGCCAGTGATCCTGTTCCACAAAAGAAACTTATTACACTCCTCCTTGATATGGTGAAGGACTCCTCTTATGATAACATTGTTACTATTCTCTCTAATAAAGATGGTCTTGATTTCGACCAAGCCTGCATGTCTTTAATTAAATACTCTCAACATCAAGAACGACGTAATGTTGGTCATGATACAGCTATGATTTCACAAGAGGAAACTGAGTCACAACAGATGGAACGTGCTTTTTATGCTCGAAGGCGCGCGTCCGTTTCAACGAGGAAACCGCAAAGGTGGCCGTCGTGGCAATATTTTCTCTCGTCTCAAATTTCCTAGTAAGCAATGTTCTTACTACAACAGAAATGGCCATACTGAACATGATTGTTGGGCACGTCAATATGATGAAGAACACAATATTACCAGAAAACAACCACGTTTATCTAGAGACTCTTCTTCTTCTTCTTGTGAATATTGTGGACGATCTGATCATCCCACTCATATGTGCTATAAGCATCGATGTGACACCGATCCTAAGAGAGCATATGCTTCTGAACATCAAAACAACATTGTACCAGAAACAAGCACTATAACATATGCGCGGTATTATCGCTCACATTACCGCAAAAAAACAAACAAATTTGGAATATGAAAATTCCCGTATGCGAAAAATACTGCGGCAACATTTGCGGTAATGGTCTAGCGGTAACAGTCACAGTAATGGCTGCGGCTATATTTCCGTGTCTATTAGCGCGTCTTTTACTGCAAGCATACCCTTGACAGCTACCGCGTAGATGTTATCACAGGCATTACCACGGGCGGATTTATTATAAAAAAACAGATGACCGTTTGGATTGTCCTTTGCAGGACCATCCAAAAGGTCATCTATTTTTTCATTTATTTAAGATATTTTACAAAATTATTATTAATTATAACAAAATATCACAATTGGACAATACATTGAGCCAGAAAAAGATTGATAATTTCATTTACATAAGTGGAATTACAATTGGGGGAGGTATTGAGCCAAAAAATGATAGGTATTACATTTACATAAAGGGGAAAAAAAGCCCGCGTGTACAAAATAGAGTATGGTCATGTGGGATAGGGCAAACGGGGCCCGCGTATACAAAATAGAGGATGCTCATGGGGGAGATCGCGGCATTTCGCGTGGAACTCCTTGACTCTGCAAAACCAGAAAAAGAAACAATTAACACTTTGTTATTTAATATTTGATATAAAATCAACAATTTGATTATTTAAATAAGATTAAACTTACATGTTGCAGACTTCTGCACACATTTTCGAACTCCTCTCGAGAGATCATTTGATTTTCAAACAACCAACACCAAGTTTGATACTCGGTATGGTTCTCTCTATATCTCTGCACATCTATTGTCGGGCGACTTATGGTAATGTTATACTGACAAAAAATAGAAACCAATTAATTAAATGAAAAACATTAGACTTTTTACAATAAAACAAATATTTTTACTTACATATTTGTCTTTCCAAGCCGTTTTTCCTCCCGAACCATAATGCGTAGGAGTCTGATGGGATCTGGCCTCAACTTGACGCGTATACATCCTCACACCCATTGCCCTTTCGTCCTCTTTCTCGCCCATAGCTGTCTCCCACTCCACATCATGGACATTTCGTGGCCGATAGCTATACTCTGGAGACTCCATTGTCTTCTTTGCAGCTCTCCTCACACTAGATTTTTTGTTCTTGAGAAATGTTTTGACATGCTCTTGCAACCATTGCCTTGAGAATTGTTGCCTCTCAGGGTTGGGGAAACGCATGTGTATGGTTGTCTCTATATATGTGAGGTTGTAGGGATCTTGCTAATCAAATTTGAGAAAACAATTGATATATGTGGAGTGGATTAATTGGTTGACATGTGTGCGGAATCTCCTGCCCTACGCTGTCCCGAGATCCACCATACCTCCTCTATGAACCTAGTAGTATAACCCGCGAGCATTTGGTGAAGGCATGTCATGGTCCTCATCTTCTGTTGGTGTCACAGGAACAGAATAATAGAGATAGACAACAAAAGATAGAGAAAGAGATCTTTGTATTGATAGAGTTTGATACAACAGACGAGCAATAAAATATATGGGCGCACTCCATTGTACGGAGCTTGAACCTCCCGACCACCCCCGAGCTTCAGTTCGCTTGCATGCAGCGTCTCACTCGCACTCGCACTTGCACTCCCCGTCTTTCTATCCCGATTTTTCCTCCAAAAGCATGCGACCTCTCAAAATAGCCGCTTTTCTATTTTTGGCGTTCGGTCGACTCGACTTGCGCGCCAAGTATACCTGCGAGAATAAGGTAAGAACGTGATCGCGAAGCGATCCGTAAAGATTAGATTTTTAAAACTTTTTTCAGCTGTTTTCGTCCTAAAATTTTCAGCTGTCTTCAACTGAACATAACTCCCAAACGGAGCCAAAAAAGCCCAAGTCCGTCTCACACAGTCTTGTTGCCCTCGTTGCGCTCTTCGACGGCTATGTGATAGAAAATGTCCATAGCTTGCTCTGATTTGCTGAAAATCAACCTGCAAAACAGCATTTTCTACAAAAACGATGCAAAAACAACAAATCCCACTTTTTTCTTAATCTTTGGCCCTCAACGAGCATCAAAACATCAAAATCTCTAAAGACTCAGAGAACCAAAGTTGTTTCTTATAACACAGGCTTCGATCGCTTCATACATCACTTTTTCAAAATCCCACGTTAACACCTTCAAAAATGCTCCAGAAAGTGCCTTTCAGATCAAAAAAATTTATTGGACGAAAACAATCTACACATCCTTCTACACAGTGGACTAATTTTAAAACGACCAAAAATTCCTAGAAAATAAAATTTATTGCTAAAACACCTCAAAATCAAGTCCTGTTACAGCTGGAGCAGGGAGCGGTGACTGTGGAGGAGAATCTGTAGTACTTCCCCCCCCCCAAAACAACAACTAGCTCCGCTCCCTCATCGAGATCGACCAGCGCTAGCGCGCGAGCTGCCCTGACGCTGACTGCCCGAAGATCGTCGACGTGAATGTGGGACAGAAGGTGGGATAGGTGGACACCCGTGGCGTCGCACCCAACGGCGTCGGACCCTGGGGTGTTGGACCCTGTGAAGGAAAAGTTGAACCTGGAGCTGTAGCTGGAAAACTCTGCAGGTATGGAGTGCCACCAGTCGGAGTAGAGACCTCTGATAATCCAAAAGCTGTTAGCTGCCCCGGTGAATAGCGCTGCGTAAGGGTCTGCTGCGAACCTAACCACTCAGCCCGAAGACGCAATGCCCTGTCCATATCTGGATCGGTCACAGGTACGGCAGCGGACCCACCAAGAGCGTCCCAAAACCAGCTGAACCCTGATGATGACTGCTGAGGCGATGGCTGTGAATGATAGGCAGAAAGAGCGTCGGGATATAACATCCCGTCCGCCATGAAATCGTCAATGCTGCGAAAGCGTGGTGTGGAAGAAGAAGACATGGTCTGTATTTATTACGACAAAGATTAAACTAGGGTATAAAATTCGAATATATGATTAAAAATTTACACATTGATTTTTTTCAAACATTGGATTTTTTAACATTGGATTCTCTATAGTATCCAATGTTGAAAGAATCCAAGGTGTGTCTACAACCTATAAAAGAGTCTTGCAAAGCCTTGAGTGCTAATAAGATATTAGTGTGTGTATTGACTAATAAGAGATTATTGTGTTTATGATTAGTGTGACCGATTGCGCGATCACTTGGACGGCCATTGGGACCTAATACGTCACCTACGACTTAATCATGGAGGTATGTTTATGTTTTTGTGTTGATTACTGTTTAATTTAACATAATTGGTGTTGGCTTGTGTAATTGGCTTGTGCACACACTAATTAGTGTGTGTTAACATACACTAATTAGTGTGTGCATTGGTCAATGCACATACTAATTAGTGTGTGTTAACATACACTAATTAGTGTGTGCATTGGGTTGGGTAATTGGCTTGTGCACACACTAATTGGTGTGTGTTACCACACACTAATTAGTATGTGCATTGACCAATGCACACACTAATTAGTGTCATGATTGGCCAATCACATTGGTCAATGCACACACTATTTAGTGTGTGCATTGGTCAATCCAAATTGACCAATGCACACACTAATTAGTGTGCGCATTGTCCAATCCAATTGATCAATGCACACACTAATTAGTGTGCGCATTGTTCAATCCCCAATTGACCAATGCACACACTATTTAGTGTGTGCATTGGTCAATCCAAATTGACCAATGCACACACTAATTAGTGTGCACATTGTCCAATCCAATTGATCAATGCACATACTAATTACACACTAATTAGTGTGCGCATTGTTCAATCCCCAATTGACCAATGCACACACTAATTAATGTGCGCATTGGCCAATCACATTGGTCAATGCACACACTAATCACACAATAAATAGTGTGTGTTAACACACACTAATTAGTGTGTGCATTGGCCAATGTCATTGACCAATGCACACACTAATCCCAAACTAATTAGTGTGTGCATTGACCAATCACATTGGCAATGCACACACTAATCACAAACTAATTAGTGTGTGCATTGACCAATCACATTGGCCAATACACACACTAATCACACACTAATTAGTGTGTGCCATTGACCAATGCACACACTAATCCCAAACTAATTAGTGTGTGCATTGACCAATCACATTGGCAAATGCACACACTAATCACAAACTAATTAGTGTGTGCATTGACCAATCACATTGTCCAATGCACACACTAATCACAAACTAATTAGTGTGTGCATTGAGCAATCACATTGGCCAATGCACACACTAATCACACACTAATTAGTGTGTGCATTGACCAATCACATTGGCCAATGCACACACTAATCACACACTAATTAGTGTGTGCATTGGACAATCCCATTGACCAATGCACACACTAATTAGTGTGTGCATGGCCAAACCCAAATTTAACATATTAGGTTTTGCAAGTAATAAATTTAACAAATTTCACAAATTTAACAAGTTTAAATTTTGCAAGTAACTAATAATTAACAAATTTAGGTTTTGGTGTGTCTTTACTTACACTAATTAGTGTGTGTAAAGAACACATGCACTAATTAGTGTGTGTGTGTGTATGTATGTGTATGCATGTGTGTGCATGCGTGTGTATGAGTGTATGCATGTGTGTATGCGTGTGAAAAAATCAAAAAACATAACAACAAAACTTACATGGAGTTGAAGAG
Source organism: Adiantum capillus-veneris (assembly GCF_014529385.1). Lineage (NCBI taxonomy): Eukaryota > Viridiplantae > Streptophyta > Polypodiopsida > Polypodiales > Pteridaceae > Adiantum > Adiantum capillus-veneris. Next base: position 39,812,212 of record NC_140958.1, read on the forward strand.
ATTGTTGGGAGAGGGTAGAAGAGGGTAGGAGAGTGGAAGAGTAGAGATGGTGGAGAGTAGAAGAGTACAGATGGAGGTAGAGCTCAAGGTTGTGAGGTTCGCGCTCTTGGCTTCTGTGGAGAAGACGATGAAATTCGAATTTTAGGGCTTTGAACTTCGCGGGCCACGCAGGTGCCCCTATTTATAAAAAAATTTGAAAATTGAATTTCCGCGCATATTACCGCGTTCATTTCCGCCGCTATTACCGCGGCGCAATTTCGGGCCATACACACAGACGGCCACGTTCTGACATTATTACTATTGATCCTCAAAATATATTGGTACTATGTTTTTTATAAAATATATATAAAATGAAAGTATTCTTGGTACTTTGAAAATGAAATTTTTACCTAAAAGTTTAATTTTTACTTTTTACTGATATTTTGTGTCCCTATTTTTTTTAATTTGATTTTAATTAGTGTATGTAATTTATTAATGTAGGTTGCTTGGGATGAGTTTGGCCCGTCCACTGAACCGGATAGATCACGGTGGTTGGCCGAGCGATTACCATGCCCATGTGTGCGGTGCAAATGCGCCATTGCTCGACTTCGACGGATATGCTTGAGCCATGTAGAAGATTATGGACTATGGGACGATCCTCGCAAGCATGCACGGATGGAGAAAAAAGATCCGCAAATTGTAGCAGCTATTGACGTCACCCCTCATTGGCGTGTGGTTGGTGGAGGAGGGGAAAGGAGGGTGGAAGAGCGCATGCGCCAGGAATCTATTAGAGAGGGAGGAAGCACATCAAATCGGCCAACTGCTGCTCCCTCTATGAGTGACCACATCCCATCTCCTTACGTGGATGCAGAAGACGACCATTTGCATAGAATGGTTGAGGATCTCCTTGCACGAGAGCAGGAGCATGAACCAGAGTGTGCATGCGAAGAAGCTTCCGAAAGAACGAGGAGTGAGCTACTCGATTCGGCACACACCGCACTATATGATAGATGCTCTTACTCCATTTTAAGGGCATCTCTCGAAGTCCTTAACCTTCAGGCGATGTTTGGATGGAGCAATGCTAGTGTCGACGCACTTTTGAGGTATGTATACAGATTGTGAAGAATGCTTGTGGAGTGCATAAATTATCTTCTAATGTTCTTTCTTCTTGTGATAGGTTGCTAGGAAAGATGCTGCCAGCTGGCAATCACATACCAGAGAATAGATGAAAAGCACGCGAAGTGGTGACTGCATTAGGGATGGACAATGATCGCATTCATGCTTGCGTGAATGATTGTGTGCTCTTTCGTAATGAGCATGCCGATTGTGACACATGTCCATCGTGCGGGGAGCCTAGGTTCAAAGAAGGAATGCAGAGCAACATAATTCTACGTAAAGTTTTGAGGCATTAAACACTCATCCCTCGCATCCAACACATGTTTAGATTGAAGGGTACGAGTGAGCTTTTGAGTTGGCATGCAAAAAATCGCTCCACAGATGGTATTATGAGAGTGCCAGCTGACTCACCAGCGTGGAAGCACATAGAGGACACATGGCCATAGTTCAAGGATGAGCCTCATCACTTGAGGATTGGGTTAGCTAGTGATGGAGTGAATCCATTTGGGCACCGCTCTACTTCATGGAGCACTTGGCCGGTGGTGGTTGTAAACTACAATATTCCTCCTTGGGAGGCAACAAAAAAGGGAACATTTTACTATCACTTCTCATTCCAGGAAAGCACAAGGTAAAAAACATGGATGTATATCTGCAACCTCTTATTGATGAGCTTCAAGAACTATGGAGAGGCATAGATGTCATTGACATTTCATGACCACTAGAGACCACAAAGCCGTCATCAAGTGCATACTCATGTGGACCATGCATGATTACCCAGGATTTGGAGAGGTATCTGATAAGTATGCACATGTTAATTGTACTCTTTGCTTTAGGTTTATCATCTCATGTGTAACGTTTGTTTACCTCTTGGCAGGATTGGCAACATCTGGACATAGTGCATGTCCCACTTGTGGTCCTTCCCTTGTGACAGAGAGACCTCCTCTTCTTGGGAAGGTGATCCATCCCAACAACCATCGCTTCCTACCTCCTTCACATTGTAGATATGCTCCCCCTATCAATGGAGTGCAGCCGTTCCATTGGAACATGGCTGATTGGGCAAAGCATTGGGAGGAGCATCATGGTACCTCACCACCTCCCAATGGGTTGCCAAAGGGTATGTCGAGGTACTCAATCTTCTTGTCGCTCCCCTATTGGGCTTCGTTGAAAATTCAGCGGGCATATAGATAGAGGGACAAAGTGATAGGGAAAGAGGGAGAGATAGTAAAGAGGGAGAGAGATAGAGGGAGAGAAAGAGAGAGGTAGATAGAGAGGGAGAGAGGGAAAGAGAGTGAGTAGATAGAGGGAGAGAAAGAGAAAGAGAAAGAGGAAATAGGGATAGGGAAAGAGAGAGAGTAGGTAGAGAGGGAGAGAGAGAAAGAGGGAGAGAAAGAGAGAGATAACGGGATGAAGCGGCTGCCTCAGTTTGTGAGGCCATTCTAGGACATGGTGGATATCCCTGGCGTCGCTCTTGTGGATGTACGCAAAGCCTGAAAAAGTGGTGCCCAAGTCCAAATCCACCATGACCTTAGCGGAGACCTCCATGCCTTGGCAGAAGATGTCGTCCATGTTTCGCGTCTGATCTCTGAGAGTGCTTGCTTTACGTGGAGGCGTAGACATGACTCTGTGATGGAGAGAGAGAGACTCGGTGAGACAAATAGAATTACTTATTGCATTACATTAGAATTGTAATGTTACGATCAATTGATCACTTAGATGTTGAATCTAGGTGCAGCCAACACAAAACGATGGCTACATTTACAACCTTAACATATATATGTGTGTACATGTATATCTGTTTATGCATGTATGTAGGCACTAAGTACAGGAGCATAGCATCCGAAGGTTAGACGCTTCCTCTTGGGTATAGTACTTTTTTAATTGTGGCAATGTGGTCATTGATCCACTCATGCATGGATTACTGCAATGTACCTTTGGTTTACCACGGTTGAGACTGCGATGATATCTAAAGAGGTGCAGTTGACCTTTGGCACTACTAGCCTCTACTTAGGTCTACTAGTATGTATATGTATCTACGTGTTTTTGTGCTAATATATATATCCTCTGGGAGAGAATTGTAATGTTACAATTAGTTGATCACTTAGACGTTGAATTTAGGTGCAACCAACACAAAACGATGGCTACATTTACAACCTCAAAAGGCTAAAAAATGAAATAATGTATAGCTAAGGGTGGGGGGGGGGGGTGGTTTGTACCCCCCCCCCCTCCCCCCCCTTGCAACCTTGAACTCATATGTATCCGTTTGAAATGATTGGTCGTGATAATATGGGCGGTAATTAGCACAGTAATAGGCGCGGTAATAGCTGCGGTAATAACTGGCACCCAAAAAAGGAAAGAGTTAGGTCTTTGAGCGAGCTCAATGGAGCGAGCTTTTTTTTTTTTTTTTTGGCCGCCCTCCCTAGCTCTCCTTCCTCCTCTTGCCGCCCATGTGCCTCCTCCCCTCCACTTGCTTCTCCTCCTCAGCCTCCTCCTCCAACATCCTTTCTCCCCTCCACCTTCTTCCTCCTCTCGCCGCCATCCTCCTCCTCCTTGCTCATCCCTCTCTTCTACCTCATTCCTCCCTCTCTCTTTTCTCTCCCTCTCCCTCTCTCTCTCTCTCTCTCTCTCTCTCTCTCTCTCTCTCTCTCTCTCTCTCTCTCTCTCTCTCTCTCTCTCTCTCTCTCTCTCTTACCCCTCTCGCTCTATGTCTCTCTCTTTCCTCTTTCCTCTCTCTCTATCTCTCTCTGTCTCTCTCTCTATCGAAGCATATGCTCTGACCATTGTTCCCAGTACCGAGACACCGAAGCCAATAAATAAGAAAGTCATGTTGGAGGGACCAAGCGGTAAAGTTTTGCCTGCTAGTATCTGCGGCATGAAAGTAACGAATATGGGATTCAAGATGGGTTGGCGAAAGTTTCCTGCTGATCATCGGCTTGCACAAGGTGATGTGCTTTTTTTGAAATTGATGTCAAAGTCTCACTTCAAGGTCAAGACATTTGGCAAGCATGGGTTATTGAAGGATTTGGTCCTCAAGAAAGAAAAGGAGGGGAAGGCATCCCTGCTGTTCAGGGAAATGTACATGGAAGGCATGAATTCAAACAAGAGAAATTCCATGATGAGGTTGCGAAGCAGGGCTTCTTAAGACATATATTAGAATCGCGAGGGGTGGTGCAGCTTGGAGACAGGAGACACAGACGTCTTTTTTTTTGTGTGCTTCCTTGACCGCTTGCTGTGGTGTGTGTGTGTGTGTGTGTGTGAGAAAGAGAGAGAGAGAGAGAGAGAGAGAGAGAGAGAGAGAGAGAGAGAGAGAGAGAGAGAGAGAGAGAGAGAGAGAGAGAGAGAGAGAGAGAGAGAGAGAGAGAGAGAGAGAGAGAGCTTACTTGGGAATCCAGAAGACGAGCTCTTGGGAGTCCTGCGTAGGTGCTTTCTTGGGAGGCAAACAAAACGTAGGGAAAAAGAAAAAAAGGAACAAAAAAAGGCAGCAATAGCGATATCGCTATTGCTCCTTTTTTTGGTTCAGCAAAATCCTCCCAAGCATCACCCCGTGGACCTTTCAGCTCGTCGCTTGCACCTTCCCAATTTGACTTCCCGCCCTGCCAAGGACAAACTCTTCCTCATTGACATGGCAGTTCAAATCATTAACCTTCCCCCCACTCGCATGCCTCTCAAGTCCTGCACGGAATCCAACATCTGCTTATATGTGGCTCGCTCTCGGCAACCGTTCAACATCTTGGACATCTGGGCCTGCCTCTCAAAGCTTTCGAAACTTTAGAATGACAACAGAAGTGCTCCCACCTATGGCCGGATGAGAGAGCATTGTGTGCTGCCATTGACGTACTTGCAGAAGCAGGAAAGGAAGAGATTGTATGGGACCTTCTGCACACTCATGCTCCATGTCCTTGTTGGATTTTGAGGCCCTTGCACGAGGACTCATAGCAGCCAGCCTACTTAATCGTGCTCTGCTGGTCAAGGAAAAGGCAGAGAGCAGCGGACTAGTATTAAATCAGGGTGTGTATGCGGAGCTAATTCTTCTTGCTAGTCGTCTCTACAAATTCAAAGGAAATGAGAAAGTTGGTGCAGAAACTGGGTTATTTTTCAGAGTTACAACTAGGGTTAGAGAACTGCACGTTGGTGCACCCAAAACATGTCTATGCTAGATATGGGCTCATGCAAGGGTATGGATGCATTCAGGCGCACATGATGGTGCTAGGGCATGTGTCTAAAGCTGTTGTGGCCAAGTGGAATCGGAAATGTATATCCAATGCGGTTTTTTGGGCCAAGAAGGCTCCAAATGGTGGCTAACAGGGCTGGCAGTCAAAAGGTATCCAGAAGGCGGCCATCATGTGCCAAAGTGTGGTCCTCAGTGTACTCTCTAGGCCGGTTCAAACGGCTCGTCAAACGGAGCCCCGGGGCTCTAGATATTGCAGTTTAAAGAAAGGGTGTGTAGCAAATCCCTGACGGGCAGGGCAGCTGGGGACAGATGGCCCGGGTTGATGTCAGTGCATATGTGTGTAGTGCTCGAGTTATGGAGCATGCCCGTCTTCTCGGATTGTGAATCGGAGCTCTGGATGGCAAGTTATGGCCATTAGAAGATTTTTCGGGGGCCGGGTCTGAGCCCACTTGACCGCATTGGTAAATGTTCCATCTAGTAGTTTTTGGGCTTTGCCAGGGTTTTAGAGAGTAGCATGCATCATGCGGGTCAAGCAAAAGTTGACGGTTCGTGATTCTGAGCCCTGAGCGTCGAGTTACAGTGTGGAGAAAAAACGGACCATTGGACGGTTGAATGCTTGCAGATGCTTTTCCCGGTTTTTGGCGGCCTCCAACGGCGGACTTAGGAAGGTCAAAATGCGGGGAGGTCTGCATGGCACTGGACATGCATGATAGAGTTTCGGCATGGCTTCACGGCACGGGGTTCCGATCAAGGAACAGATTGCAGAGGCTGGGAAAAGAAGGCCAAAAAAGAAGTTTGTTGATACAAATATGTTGGGAAATTTTTTTGGAGCTTATGGCCATGGGCTGTGGGAATGCCACGTGTCCTGGAAATGAACCCACATGCGGTGCAAGGGGCCGGGGGCTCGGGCTACTTAAGCTAGGCCGTGAGGCCCTCATAGTGTCACAAGGGAGAGAGAGGCTCCTTGGGAGCTCGTGGCCATGGCATCCGCGCATGGCGTTGTTGTGTTGGTGCTGCAGGCGACGGTGTGGTGGTTTTGGGCGGCTCCGCCCGTGCGGGGAAGGTGATGACGTGGCATGTCGAGGGGGCTGGGGCCGTTTCCCACTATGCGGAACTCGGGGTCCCCCCCGCCCAACTATTTTTAAAGGCAAGCTCGCCCTTGGGAGCAACGACGCCGCCGTCGTTGCTTCCTAAAGGGCTCCTACATGTGGGTGTGCAAGTGAGACCTCGGGATGTGTTCAAATTGGTCAAAGCAAGGTCAATCCTCCCAAGGGGAGTGCCACGTGTCGGCCTATCATGAAAAATGCCTAAAAACTCAAAAAACGGGCCCAGTAAAGGGGCAAAACTTTTTGTAACAAGGGCTTTTTTTTGGGGATTGGATGGGTAAGAAAGCAAGAGAGAGAGAGATGGAGAAGCACAGAAGAGCATTGTAATGGAGCTGGGAAGCTGTTAATGAACAATCCCCTTGGTCAATTGTACCGTGTCGCTCCCCCCTTCCCCTTTTCTCTTTGTCGTCTCGTCTATTGCCAGCCGCGGTGCCGGTGAAGCATGTGTACGCCCGGATCATTGGTGCTTTGCAGAGAGAGAGAGAGAGAGAGAGAGAGAGAGAGAGAGAGAGAGAGAGAGAGAGAGAGAGAGAGAGAGAGAGAGAGAGAGAGAGAGAGAGAGAGAGAGAGAGAGAGAGAGAGAGAGAGAGAGAGAGAGAGAGAGAGAGAGAGAGAGAGAGAGAGAGTAAGTGTATGTGCTAAGGAAGGTAGAGCAGGTGCAGTGAAGTGTGGAATTGTTTTACAATCTTGGAAAGTTCGTGTGCGCTTGAGAATTGTGCAAGTGAAGCGGATTATGTGCAAATTGTCGTTTTGAAGGTGTTTTCGAGTGGATTGGGGTGCTGTGTTGACCCTGGGCTATAGAGAGGCACTTTTGGTCGTGCCGGGTGTCGTCCCCATTCCCCCTCTCCAACGTCTATCATGGCAGCATGCCGGAAGGTGTAGATGTATGATGCTGTGTTGGGCCTTTTCGAGTGGTGGAAACAAACTGGTTTCCTACAAAATTTCGTGATGTATCAGATTGTTATGACAACTCTTTCAGACCTTGGTAAGTATACTAGGGATGCTCTGGCTGTGTATTGGGAGATGACAAAGAATGGATGTCTTCCTCATCTTTTCGCTTATGATGCTCTATTTGAGATATGTGCACAGCTAGGGGATGCCTCAAGAGCATTGAAGCTCCTTGCTAAAATGAGGGAATCCAACATCACACCAACATGGAGGGTAGTTAATTGACGAGATTGAGAATCGAGAGGGGTGATGCAGCTCGGAGACAGGCTTGGTTTTGGTGCTGGTTGGGTTTTGTTGATGATTACTTTCATGGGCTTCCATCTGCCAATCATCTAGGAAAAACTAACAGACGTCTCATGGGCTCGGAGACAGGAGACACACATGTCTTTTTTTTGTGTGCTTCCTTGACCGCTTGCCGGTGAGGGTGAGGGTGAGAGAGATAGATAGATAGATAGATAGATAGATTCCATTATCGTCCTCGAAGGTCAGATATGACCTATGGGACCAAGAGAACGTGTACAATAGAGGCTCCTCTATCTAAGAGGGTACAATGTCCGCAGTAATACATATAGATATGTGGGGAGAGGGGCTAAGGGGGTGTGATACAACAAAATTGCAACAAATGTTGCCTATGGGGGTAGGAGGTGGCTGAGGGGGAGGAAAGGGATTTCGGGTGGGTTTCTGTGTTCGAAACTCCTCGATGATGGCTCTGCCACCACGATAGACAACGTACTTACCTGCGGCTCGTGCATCTCATACCTTCTGCAGCTCTTGCTTATTTATCTTGAGTTGGGCTAGGGTTAGAGCCTCGCTAATCCATATGGTTGTTCCCTTGAGAAGGTGTGTTTGCTTTAAGAGTGCCATGCGGTCCTCTTTGGTCTTGAAAACAAGGCTCCCTTGGTTGGTGCGGGGATCGCGATCGACGATTTCGATGGTGGGAATGTCAAACTTGACTGGTTCAATAGCCTTGTTGAGCTTGGTTTGGGTAGTACGGAAGTCATCACTCTCCTCCCACCAAGAGGAGGGCAATCCACCGATGCGTACAGTCGACGCAAGGCCTTCCCGACGACGGCGTTCTTGTAGGCATTCCTCCACTTTGAAGGGGATGGTGGCAGCATTTGCTTGGATTTGGGTGGCTAATGAAGCCACATTCTGGGTGAATGTGCGCTCAGCTTCTTTCGCATTTGCTAGAATGCGGTCAGTGTCCGCTAGCTTCTGTGATTCGAGCAGTTGGAGGCACTCTTCGAGGGCAGCAAGACGCAGTTTGAGTTTGTTGTTCTCATTCTTCAACTCCTTGACTTGGGCTTTGAGGCGGTCGAGCGGGTCTACCTTGGGGGTAGCCATGAAAGAGCGGGTTTTTCTCGGTGTTGAGGATGTGCCATTGTTGTTCTTGCAATCCTCGGTTTTGACCATCATTCCTGGGTGGGAATTGTTCCTGGGTGGGAACTGCTCTTAGCTGAGACACTGAGAACGTGGGAATTCCTGTCAGCTGAGGCACTGAGAACTCATTATGTAGGTTGTTGAATCTGCTGCTCTGAGTAGAGTCGTAGGGTCGACGGGTCACAGGGTCGGAGTCGTGGTAGGCTTTAGGTCGCAGGAATGCACTGAGAAAACTCAGTCTGTCGAGTCGGCTGCTGTGAGTAGTCGAGTCGGTTGCTGTAAGTAGTATCGCGGCAGGCTTTAGGGGCGGGGCTATGGCTCAAGGCCTCCCATAGGGAAGCCCCTTGCCCATGGGAGACAGAGAAGGCGGCGGCGAGCTGCTGTGTTAGGGTTACGAGAGAGAGAGAGAGAGAGAGAGAGAGAGAGAGAGAGAGAGAGAGAGAGAGAGAGAGAGAGAAAGAGAGAGATAGATAGATTTTATTATCGTCCTCGAAGGTCAAATATGACCTATGGGACCAAAGTTACATGTGATGTAGTATGTGTATGGCTGATGAGTGACTCTTGATGCTCCAAAATTGTAGTGATGAGAGTCGCAATGGAGAGCCCACTCTTTGGCTGGGAGAGGAAAGTGTGTAGGTCTAAGTTATGGTTGAAAATGTGAGAGAAGCAAGTTCGGATGTGATCAAAAGCTGAGCACTCTAGTAGTGTGTGGTACTCAGACTCTCGAACTTGCAGTGAGCATAATGTGCACAATCGATTTGACTCTTCTCCATTGCCCCAACGCCCTATCTTGCATCGAAGGAAATGGGAGCTAAGCCGAATTGCTGCGATAGTGCGTATCACGGACAAGGGAATAGGCTCAAGCATGTAAGTGTGAGTACAGTTTCCTCTCTCAGCAAAGAACATGGTTTTGTAGTTGGGGGCAATATAGGTGGTGTAATGTATGAAGCGTGACCCACCGGATTTCTCCCAAGCCGTAATACATTGGCGTTGTAGAAAAGCTTCATTCACTTGAGAGTCAATTGAAGCATCATGTAGCAAGTGTAATGCATCCCATCTCCCAAACCACTTCTTTATGTCTTGCTTCCATCCCGTGCTCAAGATCTTGCTTTTATGCGTCTTTTGAACTTTTTTGCTTGCTTCCCATGCAATTGTAGTAAGTCGATGTGAGGGGTTTTGACGCATCTTTATCATGTACTCCACAACCCTTTCCATGCCCATAACCTCAATTGGAAGAGATCCCGACTCAAGAAGTAGTAGCATATATGGTGTTTGTGTCTTAACTTGGAGAAAGTTTGTAAGAAAACGCTTTTGGACATTCTCAAACTCTTTCCAAGTAGACTTTGAGATGCTCCCGCCCCACACTTCAACTCCATAAAGAAGAACCGGTGTCACCAATGCATCAAAAAGATACTTCTTGAGAACCCAACACTTGATGTTTCCCGCATTACACATGTTCTCAAATGCATAATATGCTCTCTTGCCCGCTTCCAAACGACGCATAGCACATTCATGCCACTTGTGATTGGATGGAAGCTCAAGGCCAAGGTACTTAAAGCTCTCAACAACTTCAAGTGTCTCGTTGTTGTACACAATGCATGGCTTCTCCTTATGGTTGGTTTTCACAAGCATAACCTTTGTTTTGGATTCATTTACAATCAGCCCACTATGCAAGCAAAAGTTCTCAAGGACAACCATAAGCTTTTGTGCATCTTCTAAAGTGTGTGCTAGAAGCACTACATCATCCGCATACAACAAAAGCATGATTACCGTATTGCAAATAGTGACCTCTTCAATGCCTTCTTCTTGCATAAAGTCAAGTACCATTTGTTCCAATTGATCGATGCATAGACCAAAGAGAGTTGGTGACAATGGACATCCTTGTTTAACCCCAATAGTGCTTACAAAAATTTCTGAAATTTCTCTTCCCATGCGCAATTGACAAATCACCTTCTCATAGATTCGAGAAACCGCAAGCATAAACTCACTTGGCACTTGGAGTTCTTCCATCCTTCTCCACAAATTGTTACATGGAATCATATCAAAGGCTTTCTTAAAGTCCACAAAACAACAATACAATCGCTTGCCTTTCAACCGACTTTCCTCCATGAGAACACGAAGAGTGACAAGATGATCAATGGCGCTATGGCATCGACGAAAGCCCGCTTGTCCCTTTGCATGCTTGTCATTCTCTTCAGCCCAATCACTCAATTTCATCTCCATTATGCACCCAAACAACTTTGCCATAAGAGACCCAATCATTATAGTCTGGTAGTTGCTTACATTCTTTACATCCCCTCCTTTATGCAAAGGCTTAACCCAATTAGTACTCCAATCATAAGGCATACCATGTTGAAGTGCAAGGTTGAACATATCACACATCCACTCATGGGTAAAATCTCCCGTCCATTTGATCATCTCCGGCTTGATACCTTGAAGATCTCCCGCTTTGCGAGTGGCCAACTTTTCAAGCCCACCGCATACATCCTCAATAGTAAAAAAAGACGGCATACATGGGAGTGAACCATAAAATGGCATTTTTTCAGTATTTTCTTGCTCATATAATTGCCTACAATGTGTGTACATATCCACTAGACTCAAGTTACCAGAATTCTCAACCCGCTTGCCTCTCAAGTTTCTCCAAAATCTTCTACATGCATGTGCCTTTTCTTGGACTTGAAATTCTTGTTCCTTTACTTCCCATCTTCTTCTCTTCTTTTGAATCAATGCCTTGTATGTATGCAAATGACTTCGATAGTTTTCTTTGTCCATAGTTGCATCAAGCTTTATCAAGGACTTTCGAGCATCTTGACATTCTTTATCAAACCACCTTTTGCGTGATCTATCTTTGTTGATACCATGGAGATGCTTTATGGCAAAGCATTCTTCCGCACAAGAAAAAATAGCTTTCTTGAGAGCTTCCCATTTAGTTTTCAATGGTGCATCACATTGAAGCCTTGTCATCCATAATTTTTTCTCAACCATTTCAATGTACATTGGTGCCCGTTTGAAATCCATACATAGTGATAACTTCTCTTTCCTTTGGCTGAGATTATCATGCTTAGTTGCTTCTCCACATGAAAGGTCAATACATAACGTGCGATGGTCGGATTCCGGGGTCCATTGACCAAACATAAAACTCTTTATGCGATACATGATGGCTTCAGAGAGTAGCATATAGTCAATCACACTATCCCCATTATGTCTCCTACATGTAAATCCATTGGTTCCACTCCACAAAGATACACCATTGGCAATGAGTATACGGGTGCTATTACACATGTGTAAAAGTAACTTTCCATAGTGATCCGGATCTTTCTCATCCATTGAAGTACGATCATACAAGTGAACTTCCTCCAACTCCCTTGAAATGTATGGCATATCAAATTGTTGAGTATTATGTTGCAATGTTTTTGTGCAAGCATTCATATCCCCAAATACAATAACATCACCTTCACCTTTGAAATAAGAAATTTCCTCTTCCAAATCAAAAAATGGTTGATCTCTATCCATGCAAGCATAAAAGGGAGAATCATGATGAGGAATGTAGCAACCGGCTACAAAAATGGGTGCTCTTTTTGGTGTCATAATTTTCAGCCATACATAACGTTTGTACTTGTCATCTTTCACAATTGATACAAAATCTTCCAATCCTTTCTTAACCATACATGCTAACCCTCCTTGTCCTCTTCGTTGCTTGAGATTCTTTGACCACATCAATGAATGTACATTGTAATCCTCCAAGCCGTTAATCCTTTGTGTATCATGCTCCTAAGTTTCACCAAGAAGTACAACATCGGCTTTGCTTGTTAGTTCATCAATGCCAACCCCAGCATTCCATGGGTGTCCATTACAATTCCAAAAGCATATTTTCAATTGTAACTCGGTCTTATAGGTCACGCATCCCTATTTGCTTGAGAGACTTGCCTCCTCCTTGGGCACATTTTCTTCATGAGAGATCTCCTTGTTTTTATTATTCTTGTCCTCATATGCCTTGCGACGCATATTTTGTTGCTTAATAGTGCAATCTTCACATACAAAACATTTTGTATCTCTCAAATAGATCCAAGTATTATCAAGGATAATCTTTCGCTTGGTCTCATCTGGCATGGTGCATACAATTGGCCGTTCTCCCGAGCGAGGAGCTCCTTGCTTCCCCACTCTATGTGCTCCATAGACCATAACTCCGGACATGCCAAAGTGGGTTTTGAAGAAATCTTCAATAACAATGGCAAGAGAAGAAAGTGTCTCTAACTTCTCTTAAGGAAATTCCACAAATAACAATGTTCTTGGAATGTCGCTCCCGTTCCTTCAACTCCTCCACATCCACATTCTCAATATTCTTTGTTTGAACCATAGCTTGCATGAGTGAGGAATTAGAAACCACATTGCTACCACATACATCAGTCCAAGACTTGTTTGTGCATACATTTTTCATGTCGCATACATCCCGGCTCATAGTGTCAAATTTCTCCTCTTTCAATACATGGTCATTCTCTACTTTGCTCATCCGCTCCTTCAAAGCATTCAAGTCCACAAGAGAGCATTTACATTCCTTGACATCCGCTTCAAGTTGCATCAAACGTGTTGTTTGCATCTCAAGTGTCCTCTTGAGATTCTCATTCTCAACCACAAGTACCCTTAGTGTGCCATTCTCCATTGCAAGTGCTCGTAAGTCTTTGCCTTGTTTGTTTACGGTCTCTTGCAATGATACCAAGTACGCCATGATCATGGTTTCCGATGTCCTTGGTTGGGTGGTTGTGTTGCTATCTCCACACTTAGGAGATTTTGGATCATTTTCCACAATGGTTGTGGACCTTGTTGAAGAAGAAGAACCCTTGCGAGTTCCGGAAGACATTGTATGTGAAATAGGAGATGAGAATCAATTTTGTTGAACCTGTTCACTTCGGAAATGCTGCTACAAAAATGCCTTCCATAACTCTGAAAATTTCTGTCTTTACATCAATGTGTAGAGGACTTCGTGCTCTTCGATTGAGGCTATAGATCACCCAAATCGGAGTTCGGATGAAGGAGTTATGATCGAGAGAGCGAGAGAGAGAGAGAGAGAGAGAGAGAGAGAGAGAGAGAGAGAGAGAGAGAGAGAGAGAGAGAGAGAGAGAGACAAGTGATGAGAGAAATAGAGCCAAAATCAGTAAAATAAAGAGAGAGACAGGATGAGAGAGAGAGAGAGAGAGAGAGAGAGAGAGAGAGAGAGAGAGATTTAAAGAGAGGGAGAGAAATGTTAGATAGAGAGAGAGAGAGAGAGAGAGAGAGAGAGAGAAGGAGATAGGGAAAGAGGGAAAGAGATAGGGATAGGGATAGAGGGAGTCCATGTTAGGGAGAGAGAGAGAGAGAGAGAGAGAGAGGGAGAGAGGGAAAGAGAGAGAGTAGATAGAGGGGGAGAAAGAGAGAGACAGAGGGAAATAGGGATAGGGAAAGAGAGAGACAGAAAGAGGGAGATAGAGGGAAATAGGGATAGGGAAAGAGAGAGAGAGACAGGGAAAGAGGGAAAGAGACAGAGATATGGATAGAGGGACAGAGCGATAGGGAAAGAGGGAGAGAGATAGAGGGAGATAAAGAGTGAGGTAGATAGAGAGGGAAAGAGAGAGAGTAGATAGAGGGAGAGAAAGAGAGAGATAGAGGGAAATAGGGATAGGGAAAGAGAGAGAGAAAGAGGAAAATAGGGATAGGGAAAGAGAGAGAGTAGGTAAAGAGGGAGCGAAAGAGAGGGAGAGAGGGAAAGAGGGAGAGAAACAGAGAGATAGAGGGAAATAGGGATAGGGAAAGAGAGAGAGTACATAGAGAGGGAGATAAAGAGAGGAATAGAGATAGAGAGAAAGAGGGAGAGATAGAGAAAGAGAGGGAGTGAGGGAAAGAGGGAGAGAAGGAGAGAGATAGAGGGAAAGAGGTAGAGAAAGAGAGGTAGAGAAAGAAGGAGAGAGAAAGAGAGGGAAAGAGGGAGAGAAAGAGAGAGAAAGCAAAGGGCAGCCCATCCCCAAGCTTGGAGGGTGTAGGTAGAAGACAATGGGTTCCACTTGTAAAACATGCTGATCTATGTTTTGCAATAACGGGATGAAGCAGCTGCCTCAATTTGTGAGTCCATTCTAAGACATGGTGGATGTCTCTGGGTCGCTCTTGTGGACATATGTGAAGCCTAAAAAAGTGGTGCCCAAGTCCAAAGCCACCATGACCTTAGCGGAGACCTCCATGCCTTGGTAGAAGATGTCGTCCATGTTTGGCTTCTCATCTCTGAGAGTGCTTGCTTTACATGCAGGCGTAGAAATGACTCTCGGATAAAGAGAGAGAGACTCAGTGAGAGAAATAGAATTACTTATTGCATTACATTAGAATTGTAATGCTACGATCAATTGATCACTTAGATGTTGAATCTAGGTGCAGCCAACACAAAACGATGGCTACATTTACAACCTTAACGTATATATGTGTGCACATATATATCTGTTTTTGCATGTATGAGGCACTAAGTATGGGAGCATAGCATCCAAAGGTTAGACGATTTTTCTTGGTTATAGTCGTTTTTTAATCGTGGCGTTGCGGTCATTAATCCACTCATGCAGAGATTATCACAATGTACCTTTGGTTTTACCACGGTTTAGACTGCGATGATATCCAAAGAGGTGTAGTTGACCTTTGGCACTACTAGCTCTACTAGTATGTGTATGTGTCTACGTGTTTGTGTGCTAATATATATATCCTCTGGGAGAGAATTGTAATGCTACGATCAATTGATCACTTAGACATTGAATTTAGGTGCAGCCAACACAAAACGTGGCTACATTCACAACCTTAACATATATATGTGTGAACATTTATATCTGTTTATGCATGTATGTAGGCACTAAGTAGGGAGCATAGCATCCGAAGGTTAGACGCTTCCTCTTGGCTATAGTCCTTTCTTGATCGTGGCGTTGCGGTAATTGATCCACTCATGCATGGATTACCACAACATACCTTTGGTTTTACCACGGTTGAGACTACGATGATATCTAAAGAGGTGCAGTTGATATTTGACACTACTAGTCTCTACTTATGTGTACGAGTATGTATATGTATCTACGTGTTTGTGTGCTAATATATATATCCGTTGGGAGAGAATTGTAATGTTACGATCAATTGATCACTTAGACGTTGAAATTAGGTGCAACCAACACAAAACGATGGCTACATTTACAACCTCAAAAGGCTAAAAAATGAAATAATGTATAGCTAAGGGTGGGGGGGTGGTTTGTACCCCCCCCCCCCGCAACCTCGGACTCATATGTATCCGTTTGAAATGACTGGTCGCGGTAATATGGGCAAAAATTAGCACGGTAATAGCTGCGGTAATAATTGGTGCCCAGGAAGGGAGAGATTGCAGAGTATGCAGCGTTTTTGTAGCATACCCTGTGTTCTTGCTCTGTGCCATCACTTCCAAGCTTCCCCTCCCACACACCCCATCTCCCTACCCTCTCTCTCCTTCAACAAGCCTCTCTCTCCCCCCCCCCCACCTGTCCCTTGCCCCTCTCTCGTTCTGCAAGCTTCTCAAGTTTGATCGAAGAGGGTTTCGTCCAAGTTTCGGCAAGGGGGTATTTCGCCAACTTCTTTGGACGCTCAACCTATTCGAAGCTCAACCGCGCTACAAAGAAGAGGTAAACACAAAAGCACATCCTCCCTCTTCCCCTTTTGTTTTCGACCACACAAACACACACACACACACACATAAATAAAAAATAGAGAAAAAAGATAATCGATTATAACATACCTTGTTCATTAGGAAATGGTTGTTTTGCACGGCTTGTTTGAAATGGTTGCTTTGCTACGCACGTTTAAAAATGGTTTCTTTGCTACGCACATTTGGAAATTATTGATTTGTCACACACATTTTGGCAATGATTGTTTGGATAGTGTTAGATGAAATAGAGAGAGAAAGAGATAAATGAAGAAAGAGAGAGAGAGAGAGAGAGAGAGAGAGAGAGAGAGAGAGAGAGAGAGAGAGAGAGAGAGACTTAAGAAGAGGGAGAGAAATGTTAGATAAAGAGAGGTAAATGTTAGATAGAGAGAGAGAAATAGATAAAGAGACAAAGAGAGAAAGAGGAATAGAGGTATATAAATAGAGAGAGAGAGAGAGAGAGAGAGAGAGAGAGATAGCAAAATAGGGAAAGAGGGAAAGAGATAGGGATAGGGATAGAGGGAGTCCATGTTAGGGAAAGAGGGAGAGATAGATAGAGAGAGAGAGAGAGAGAGAGAGAGAGAGAGAGAGTAGATAGAGGAAGATAGGGATAGGGAGATAGAGGGAGAGAGGGAAAGAGAGAGAGTAGATAGAGGGAGATAGAGGGAAATAGGGATAGGGAAAGAGAGAGAGAAAGAGGGAAATTGGGATAGGGAAAGAGAGAGAGAGAGACAGGGAAAGAGGGATAGAGATAGGGATATGGATAGAGGGACAGAGTGATAGGGAAAGAGGGAGAGAAAGAGAGAGGTAGATACAGAGGGAGAGAGGGAGAGAGGGAAAGAGAGAGAGTAGATAGAGGGAGACAAAGAGATAGAGGAAAATAGGGATAGGGAAAGAGAGAAAAAGAGGGAAATAGGGATAGGGAAATAGAGAGAGTAGGTAGAGAGGGAGAGAGGGAAAGAGGGAGAGAAAGAGAGAGATAGAGGGAAATAGGGATAGGGAAAGAGAGAGAGTACATAGAGAGGGAGAGAAAGAGAGGAATAGAGATAGAGAGAAAGAAAGAGAGATAGAGAAAGAGAGGGAGTGAGGGAAAGAGGGAGAGAAAGAGAGAGATAGAGGGAAAGAAGTAGAGAAAGAGAGGGAGAGAAAGAGAGAGAAAGCGAAGGGCAGCCCATCCCCAAGCTTGGAGGGTGTAGGTAGAAGACAATGGGTTCCACTTGTAAAACATGTTGATCTATGTTTTGCAATAACGGGATGAAGCGGCTGCCTCAGTTTGTGAGGCCATTCTAAGACATGGTGGATGTTTCTGGGGTCGTTCTTGTGGACGTATGTGAAGCCTAAAAAAGTGGTTCGCAAGTCCAAAGCCACCATGACCTTAGCCAAGACCTCCATGCCTCGGCAGAAGATGTCGTCCATGTTTTGCTTCTCATCTCTGAGAGTGCTTGCTTTACATGGAGGCGTAGACATGACTCTCAGATGAAGAGAGAGAGACTCAGTGAGAGAAATAGAATTACTTATTGCACTACATTAGAATTGTAATGTTACTATCAATTCATCACTTAGATGTTGAATCTCGGTGCAGCCAACACAAAACGATGGCTACATTTACAACCTTAACATATATATGTGTGTACATATATATCTGTTTATGCATGTATGTAGGCACTAAGTACGGGAGCATAGCATCCGAAGGTTAGACGCTTCCTCTTGGGTATAGTCCCTTTTTAATCGAGGCGTTGCGGTCATTGATCCACTCATGCAAGGATTACCGCAATATACCTATGGTTTTACCACGGTTTAGACTGCGATGATATCTAAAGCGGTGCAGTTGACCTTTAGCACTACTAGCCTCTACTTAGGTCTATTAGTATGCGTATGTATCTACGTGTTTGTGTGCTAATATATATATCCTCTAGGAGAGAATTGTAATGTTACAATCAATTGATCACTTAGACGTTGAATTTAGGTGCAGCCAACACAAAACGATGGCTACATTCACAACCTTAACATATATATATGTGTGAACATATATATCTGTTTATGCATGTATGTAGGCACTAAGTAGGGAGCATAGCATCCGAAGGTTAGACGCTTCCTCTTGGCTATAGTCCTTTTTTAATCGTGGCGTTGCGGTCATTGATCCACTCATGCATGGATTACCGCAACGTACCTTTGGTTTTACCACGGTTGACACTGCGATGATATCTAAAGAGGTGCGGTTGACCTTTGACACTACTAGCCTCTACTTAGGTCTACGAGTATGCATATGTATCTACGTGTTTTTGTGGTAATATACTTGTGTACGTATATTTAGATGAGTGAGTAGGGTAGAAAGCTTAATCTTATATTGCTCTTTGTAATGTAGATTTCAGACGAGAGACCAACTGGTGAGGAGCAGAGAGCTGGCTCTTCTTTCGGTTGGTTCACATCTGAGGTGGGCTCCCACCCGGGGTGGACATCGCCTCCAGTGGACCCGAGTCTTGAGTCGGTGAGAACAAGCAAAGAAATAAATAATGTTTCTATGTAGTTAACCATAAACCATGAGTGTCATAGGTCTTCTTTTGGTTATTTGTAGGCATGGCCATCCTACACCTACCCTTCTCAGATTCCTCCATCGGTCATAGAACTTGACTTACAGTGGGCTATCTCTTTACGAGAGCAGTACCTCTGTTCAAGGAGGATTTGTTTGGCTACTACACTCCGCAGCAGCTTGCGACCTATGGTATTTCTCTGTAGACTACACCATGGGGGAGTCAGGGAGGGACTCCTTACCTACAGAGCCTCGCACGAACAGCACCTCCCTCTACTCTCCCTTCCTATCGTCCTACTCCTATTCCATCGCACGGTCCTACTCCCCTTGCATCGTTGGGTCCTACTCCCCTTGCATCACAGGGTCCTACTCCCATGGCATCAGAGGGTCCTACGCCACTCCGTTCCACTCTGGCTTTGCCAAAACATCATCGACGGACTTCCTCTAGCAGTACGCGTCGACGCTCATCTCAGGGCAGCGAGTGCCGCGAGAGATGAAGCGGCGGCGGATCTTGTGGTTTCACTGTTTTGGTAGTGGCAAGGGAATAGAGTCCCCACTTTCAGAGCGTGCCACCCCTGACACAGAGGACGAGGGTACTGACACACCCGTGCCAGACACGCATGGGTGCTACTACAGGGTTAAATATGGCAGAGAGGTTGATTTCGGCACAACACAGGGTAGGGCATTTCAACACCATCTACAAATTCTTATACATTCAATTTATAAGAATTGTTTTATAAATTTTAGAGACTAACTTCCGGATCATGCACGGTAGATTGAGGATGCTATGTTAGCTAGATTTCCAAACGCCCCCGATCAACGTTTTTCACATTAATGGTTGGAGTACTACATAAAGACATTTCTTAAAAACAAGCAGTCCAGTGTGCGGCGCGCAGCAGCCAACCAGGTCAGAGATCCGGACAAGAGTTACCGCGGTGGCAACATGGCAGACGCAGAGTGGGAGTGACAATGAGTGTTAAAATTATCTTTTAACTAAAAGAGATTTTTAAAAATCCAATTAATAAACATTTAAAAGTACTACAAAATAAAGTATCCATAAAAAAATAAAAATCTTTATAAAAAAACTAAAAAGGCTAAAAAATGAAATAATGTATAGTTAAGGATGGGGAGGTGGTTTGTACCCCCCCGCCCCGCAACCTCGGATTCGTATGTATCCATTTGAAATGACTGGCCGCGGTAATATGGACGGTAATTAGTGCGGTAATAGGCACGGTAATAGCCGCGGTAATAACTGGCGCCCAAAAAAGAAAAGAAGGCAGAGTATGCCCCATTTTTGCAGCATACCATCCGTTCTTGCTCTCCGCCATCGCTTCCAAGCTTCCCCCCCCTTCCCTCCCCCACCCCCCCCCCTCCCCCCCCCCCCCCCCCCCCCCCCCCCCCCCCCCCCCCCCCCCCTCCAACCTATCCCTTCCCCCTCTCTTCTGCTCCAAGCTTCTCAAGTTTCGTCGAAGAGGGTTTCGTCCAAGTTTTGGCAAGGGGGTATTCTACCATCTTCTTTGGATGCTCAACCTATTCGAACCTCAACCGCGCTACAAAGAAGAGCTAAACACAAAAGCACATCCTCCCTCTTCCCCTTTTGTTTTCTACTACACACACACACATACAAACACATAAATAAAAAACATAGAGAAAATAGAGAATCCATTATAACATACCTTGTTCATTAGGAAATTGTTGTTTCGCACGGCTTGTTTGAAATGGTTGCTTTGATAAGCATGTTTGAAAATGGTTTCTTTGCTACCCATGTTTGGAAATGATTGATTTGTAATGCACGTTTTGGAAGTGATTGTTTGGATAGTGTTAGATGAAATGGAGAGAGAAAGAGATAAATGAGGAGAGAGAGAGAGAGAAAGAGAGAGAGAGAGATTTAAAAAGAGGGAGAGAAATGTTAGATAAAAAGAGGTAAATGTTAAGTAGAGAGACAGAAATAGATAAAGAGGGAGAGAAATGTTAGATAGAGAGAGAGAGAGAAATAGATAAAGAGAGTGAGAGAGAAAGAGGATTGAAGGTAGATAAGTAGAGAGAGAAATAATGAGAGAGAGAGAGAGAGAGATTTAAGGAGAGGGATTGAAATGTTAGATAGAGAGAGAGAGAGAGAGAGAGAGAGAGAGAAATAGGGAAAGAGGGAAAGAGAGACAGAGAGAGAGAGAGGGAGAGGGGGAAAGAGATAGCGATAGGGATAGAGGGAGTCCATGTTAGGGAAAGAGGGAGAGAGATAGAAATAGGGAGAGAGAGAGAGAGAGAGAGAGAGAGAGAGGGAAAGATAGAAAGAGGGAGAGAGATAGAGGGAGAGAAAGAGAGAGGTAGGTAGAGAGGGAGAGAGGGTAAGAGAGAGAGTAGATACAGGGAGAGAAAGAGAGAGATAGAGGGAAATAGGGATAGGGAAAGAGAGAGAGAGAGAGAGAGAGAGAGAGAGAGAGAGAGAGAGAGAGAGAGAAAGAGAAAGAGGGAGATAGAGGGAAATAGGGATAGGAAGAGAGAGAGAGAGAGAGAGAGAGAGAGAGAGAGAGAGAGAGAGAGAGAGAGAGAGAGAGAGGGAGAGGGAAAGAGGAAAAGAGATACGGATAAGGATAGAGGGACAGAGTGATAGGGAAAGAGCGAGAGATAGAAAGAGGGAGAGAAAGAGAGAGGGAGATAGAGAGGGAGAGAGAGAGTAGATAGAGGGAGAGAAAGAGACTGCTAGAGGGCAATAGGTATAGGGAAAGAGAGAGACAAAGAGGGAGATAGAGGGAAATAGGGATAGGGAAAGAGAGAGAGTAGGTAGAGAGGGAGAGAGGGAAAGAGGGAGATAGAGGGAAGTAGGGATAGGGAAAGAGAGATAGTAGGTGGAGAGGGAGAGAAAGAGAGGAATAGAGATAGAGAGAAAGAAAGAGTGATAGAGAAAGAGTGGGAGAGAGGGAAAGAGCTAGAGAAAGAGAGAGATAGAGGGAGTCAATTGATCTATTGATCTATAGAGGGAGATAGAGAAATAGAATTACTTATTGTATTACATTAGAACTGTAATGTTACGATCAATTGATCACTTAGATGTTGAATCTAGGTGCAGCCAACACAAAACGATGGTACATTTACAACCTTAAAATATATATGTGTGTACATATATATCTGTTTATGCATGTATGTAGGCACTAAGTACGGGATCATAGAATCCGAAGGTTAGACGCTTCCTCTTGGGTATAGTCCTTTTTTAATCGTGGCGTTGCGGTCATTGATCCACTCATGCATGGATTACCGCAATGTACCTTTGGTTTTACCACGGTTGAGAATGCGATGATATCTAAAGAGGTGCAGTTGACCTTTGGCACTACTAGCCTCTACTTAGGTCTACTAGTATGTATATGTATCTACGTGTTTGTGTGCTAATATATATATATATCCTCTGGGAGAGAATTGTAATGTTACGATCAATTGATCACTTAGACGTTGAGTTTAGGTGCAACCAATACAAAACGATGGCTACATTTACAACCTCAAAAGGCTAAAAAATGAAATAATGTATAGCTAAGGGTGGGGGGGTGGTTTGTACCTCCCCCTTGCAACCTCGGACTCATATGTATCCGTTTGAAATGACTGGTCGCGGTAATATGGGCGGTAATCAGCACGATAATAGGCACGGTAATAGCTGCGGTAATAACTGGCACCCAAAAAAGGAAAGAAGGCAGAGTATGCCGCGTTTTTGCAGCATACCCTGTGTTCTTGCTCTCCGCCATTGCTTCCAAGATTCCCTCCCCTACCCTCCCCCACCCCCAATCTCTCTACCCTCTCTCTCCTTCAACAAGCCTCCCCCCTCCGCCCACCACAACCTCTCCCTTCCCCCTCTCTCCTCTCAAGTATTATCGAAGAGGGTTTCGTCCAAGTTTCGGCAAGGGGCTATTCTACCATCTTCTTTGGACGCTCAACCTATTCAAAGTTCAACCGCGCTACAAAGAAGAGGTAAAAACAAAAGCACATCCTCCCTTTTCCCCTTTTGTTTTCTACCACACACACACACACACACACATACACATAAATAAGAAAAATAGAGAAAATAGAGAATTCATTATAACATACCTTGTTCATTAGGAAATGGTTGTTTTGCATGGCTTGTTTGAAATGGTTGCTTTGCTAAGCACGTTTGAAAATGGTTGCTTTGCTACGCACGTTTGGAAATGATTGATTTGTCACGCACGTTTTGGAAATGATTGTTTGGATAGTGTTACATGAAATAGAGAGACAAAGAGATAAATGAGAGAGAGAGAGAGAGAGAGAGAGAGAGAGAGAGAGAGAGAGAGAGAGAGAGAGAGAGAGACTTAAGAAGAGGGAGAGAAATGTTAGATAAAGAGAGGTAACTGTTAGATAGAGAGAGAGAAATAGATAAAGAGAGTGAGAGAGAAAGAGGGATATAGGTAGATAAATAGAGAGAGAGAATTAATGAGAGAGAGAGAGAGAGAGAGAGAGAGATTTAAAGAGAGGGAGCGAAATGTTATATAAAGAGAGAGAGAGAGAGAGAGAGAGAGAGAGAGAGTAAGAGAGAAAGAGGGATATATAAAGAGAGAGAGAGAGAGAGAGCAAAATAGGGAAAAAGGGAAAGAGAGAGAGATCAAAGAAGAAGAGAGAGAAAGAGGGAAAGAGATAGGGATAGGGATAGAGGGAGTCCATGTTAGGGAAAGAGAGAGAGAGAGAGAGAGAGAGAGAGAGAGGGAGGGAGGGAGAGATAGAAAGAGGGAGAGAGATAGAGGGAGAGAAAGAGAGAGGTAGATAGAGAGGGAGAGAGGGAAAGAGAGAGAGTAGATAGAGGGAGAGAAAGAGAGAGATAGAGGGAAATAGGGATAGGTTGAGAGAGAGAGAGAGAGAGAGAGAGAGAGAGAGAGAGAAAGAGGTAGATAGAGGGAAATAGGGATAGGGTAAGAGAGAGAGAGACAGGGGAAGAGGGAAAGAGATAGGGATATGGATAGAGCGACAGAGTGATAGGAAAAGAGGGAGAGAAAGAGAGAGGTAGATAGAGAGGGAGACAGGGAAAGAGAGAGAGAAGATAGAGGGGAAAAAAGAGAGAGATAGACGGAAATAGGGATAGGGAAAGAGAGAGAGTAGATAGAGGGAAAAAAAGAGAGAGATAGACGGAAATAGGGATAGGGAAAGAGAGAGATAGACGGAAATAGGGATAGGGAAAGAGAGAGAGTAGATAGAGGGAAAAAAAGAGAGAGATAGACGGAAATAGGGATAGGGAAAGAGAGAGACAAAGAGGGACATAGGGATAGGGAAAGAGAGAGAGTAGGCAGAGAGGGAGAGAAAGAGAGGGAGATAGGGAAAGAGGGAGAGAAAGAGAGAGATAACGGGATGAAGCGGCTGCCTCCGTTTGTGAGGCCATTCTAGGACATGGTGGATATCCCTCGCGTCGCTCTTGTGGACGTACGCAAAGCCTGAAAAAGTGGTGCCCAAGTCCAAATCCACCATGACCTTAGCGAAGACCTCCATGCCTCGGCAGAAGATGTCGTCCATGTTTCGCGTCTGATCTCTGAGAGTGCTTGCTTTACGTGGAGGCGTAGACATGACTCTGTGATGGAGAGAGAGAGAGACTCGGTGAGAGAAATAGAATTACTTATTGCATTACATTAGAATTGTAACGTTACGATCAATTGATCACTTAGATGTTGAATCTAGGTGCAGCCAACACAAAACGATGGCTACATTTACAACCTTAACATATATATGTGTGTACATGTATATCTGTTTATGCATGTATGTAGGCACTAAGTACAGGAGCATAGCATCCGAAGGTTAGACGCTTCCTCTTGTGTATAGTACTTTTTTAATCGTGGCAATGTGGTCATTGATCCACTCATGCATGGATTACTGCAATGTACCTTTGGTTTACCACGGTTGAGACTGCGATGATATCTAAAGAGGTGCAGTTGACCTTTGGCACTACTAGCCTCTACTTAGGTCTACTAGTATGTATATGTATCTACGTGTTTGTGTGCTAATATATATATCCTCTAGGAGAGAATTGTAATGTTACGATTAATTGATGACTTAGACGTTGAATTTAGGTGCAACCAATACAAAATGATGGCTACATTTACAACCTCAAAAGGCTAAAAAAACAAATAATGTATGGATTACGGTGGGGGGGGGGGGGGGTTGTACCCCCCCCCCCCCCCCCTTGCAACCTTGGACTCATATGTATCCATTTGAAATGACTGGTCATGGTAATATGTACGGTAATTATTATGGTAATAGGCGCGGTAATAGCTGCGGTAATAACTGGCACCCAAAAAAGGACAGAGTTGGGTCTTCGAGCGAGCTCAATGGAGCGAGTTTTTTTTTTTTTTTTGGCCTCCCTCCCTAGCTCTCCTTCCTCCTCTTGCCGCCCATGTGCCTCCTCTCCTCCACTTGCTTCTCCTCCTCAGCCTCCTCCTCCAACATCCTTTCTCCCCTCCACGTTCTTTCTCCATCTCCTCCTCTCGCCGCCATCCTCCTCCTCCTTGCTCATCCCTCTCTTCTACCTCATTCCTCCCTCTCTCTTTTCTCTCAATCTCTCTTCCCTCTCTCTCTCTCTCTATCTCTCTCTTACCCCTCTCTCTCTATGTCTCTCTCTTTCCTCTTTCCTCTCTCTCTATCTCTCTCTGTCTCTCTCTCTGTCGAAGCATATGCTCTGACCATTGTTCCAAATGCGGAGACCCCGAAGCCAATAAATAAGAAAGTCATATTGGAGGAACCAAACAGTAAAGTTTGGCATCCTAGTATCTGCGGCATGAAAGTAACGAATATGGGATTCAAGACGGGTTGGCGAAAGTTTCCTGCTGATCATCAGCTTGCACAAGGTGATGTGCTTTTTTTGAAATTGATGTCAAAGTCTCACTTCAAGGTCAAGACATTTGGCAAGGATGGGTTATTGAAGGATTGGTCCTCAAGAAAGAAAAGGAGGGGAAGGCATCCCTGCTGTTCAGGAAAATGTACATGGAAGGCATGAATTCAAACAAGAGAAATTCCATGATGAGGTTGCGAAGCAGGGCTTCTTAAGACATATATTAGAATCGCGAGGGGTGGTGCAGCTCGGAGACAGGAGACACAGACGTCTTTTTTTTTGTGTGCTTCCTTGACCGCTTGCCAGTCTGTGTGTGTGTGTGTGTGTGTGTCTTGTGTGTCCTGTGTAGGTGCTTTCTTGGGGTTGCTTTCTTGCTATTGCTCCTTTTTTTGGTTTAGCAAAACCCTCCCAAGCATCACCCCGTGGACCTTCCAGCTCGTCACCTGCACCTTCCCAATTTGACTTCCCGCCCTGCCAAGGACAAACTCTTCCTCATTGACCTGGCAGTTCAAATCAGTAAGCTTCCCCCCCACTCGCATGCCTCTCAAGTCCTGCACGAAATCGAACATCTACTTGTATGTGGCTCGCTCTCGGCAACCGTTCAACATCTTGGACATCTGGGACTGCCCCTCAGAGCTTTCGAAACTTTAGAATGACAACAGAAGTGCTCCCACCTATGGCCGGATGATAGAGCATTGTGTGCTGCCATTGACGTACTTGCAGAAGCTGGAAAGGAAGATATTGTATGGGACCTTCTGCACACTCATGCTCCATGTCCTTGTTGGCTTTTGAGGCCCTTGCACGAGGACTCATAGCAGCCAGCCTACTCAATCGTGCTCTGTTGGTCAAGGAAAAGGCAGAGAGCAGCGGACTAGTATTAAATCAGGGTGTGTATGCGGAGCTAATTATCTTGCTAGTCGTCTCTACAATTCAAGGAAATGAGAAAGTTGGTGCAGGAACTGGGTTATTTTTCAGAGTTACAACTAGGGTTAGAGCAGTGCACGTCTATCATGGCGGCATGCCGGAAGGTGCAGATGTATGATGCTGTGTTGGGCCTTTTCGAGTGGTGGAAACAAACTGGTTTCCTACCAAATGTCGTGATGTATCAGATTGTTATGACGACTCTTTCAGACCTTGCTAAGTATACTAGGGATGCTCTGGCTGTGTATTGGGAGATGACAAAGAATGGATGTCCTCCTCAGCTTCTCGCTTATGATGCTCTATTTTAGATATGTGCACAGCTAGGGGATGCCTCAAAAGCATTGAAGCTCCTTGCTCAAATGAGGGAATCCAACATCACACCAACATGGACGGTAGTTAATTGACGAGATTGAGAATCAAGAGGGGTGATGTAGCTCGGAGACATGCTTGGTGTTGGTGCTGGTTGGGTTTTGTTGATGATTACTTTCATGGGCTTCCATCTGCCAATCATCTAGGAAAAACTAAAAGACGTCTCATGGGCTCGGAGACAGGAGACACACATGTCTTTTTTTTGTGTGCTTCCTTGACCGCTTGCCAGTGAGGGTGAGGGTGAGGGTGAGGGTGAGAGAGAGAGAGAGAGAGAGAGAGAGAGAGAGAGAGAGAGAGAGAGAGAGAGAGAGAGAGAGAGAGAGAGAGAGAGAGAGAGAGAGAGAGGTCCTTCATTAGCGAGAGAGAAAGAGAGAGGGAGGAAGGGACAGAGAGAGAGGGCGAGAGAGAGAGAGAGAGAGAGAGAGAGAGAGAGAGAGAGACAGAGAGAGAGAGAGAGAGAGAGAGAGAGAGAGAGAGAGAGATTTAAAGAGAGGGAGAGAAATGTTAGATAAAGATAGAGAGAGAGAAATGTTAGATAAAGATAGATAGATAGAGAGAGAGAGAGAGAGAGAGAGAGAGAGAGAGAGAGAGAGGGAGAGAGTAAGAGAGAGAGGGATATATAAAGAGAGAGAGAGAGAGAGAGAGAGAGAGAGAGAGAGAGAGAGAGAGAGAGAGAGAGAGAGAGAGAGGGCGGGGGGGGAAAGAGAGAGAGAGAGAGAGAGAGAGAGAGAAGGAGATAGGGAAAGAGGGAAAGAGATAGGGATGTTGAGATGTAGAGAGAAAGAGAGAGACGAGACAAGAGACACAGCTCCCAAAGACTGATTCATATTGAGGACAAGATACAAATATATAGGTGAGACCAAGTTCAGTAGAGTGAGCCATATATATAGCTCCAACACCCCCACTCAAACAAAGGTCTCTAGCTTTGGATGAAAAAACCCTTGGGGAGTTCAAGGGAAAAACCCAAGCCCCTATACAATGTGATATATGAACCAGCGGTGATGATGTGAAAGTGAATTGTGCATCTATCTACAAATATTCAAGTGACTTAGATATCACAAGGTGCAAATGTGGAGTGTGCATAGTGCATGGTACCTAAAAGATTACAATGTCATATGTACAAAGCTATTACAATAGCAAAGAAGCTAATCTAGAAAGAGTGAGCCCGAAGCAACTCCAAGCTCCGAGCGCAAGAGGATGAAATGTGACTCATTGAGGCCTTTGGTCAAAATGTCTGCAATCATCTGGTCACTTGGACAATGTTCAACCATAATGGTTCCCTTGCGTACTTCATACCTGACATAATGATAATGGACAGCAATGTGCTTTGACTTATTATGTTGAACATAGTCTTTTGC
Source organism: Adiantum capillus-veneris (assembly GCF_014529385.1). Classification (NCBI taxonomy): domain Eukaryota; kingdom Viridiplantae; phylum Streptophyta; class Polypodiopsida; order Polypodiales; family Pteridaceae; genus Adiantum; species Adiantum capillus-veneris. Next base: position 39,840,564 of record NC_140958.1, read on the forward strand.
AAGACTAATAGCACTTTGGTTGTCACACCGCAAGGGTGTGCTAGAAAGAGGAGAGTGACCAACATCAACCAGCATTTGTCGAAGCCAAATCAACTCACGAGCTGCAAGTGATGCCGCAACATATTCTGACTCAGTCGTAGAAACTGCAACACAACGTTGTTTCTTGCTGGTCCAAGAAACAAGACAACCATTTATAAAGAAGCAATTTCCACTAGTAGATCGCATAGATAAATGTGAGCTTGCCTAGTCTGCATCTGTGTAACCCAAAAGAGAAAGAGATTGCATAGAATCCGATGTGAGTTGTCGTCGATAGAATAAACCAAAATCTGTAGTGCCTTTCAAGTATTTCAATACACGCTTTGCAGCAGACCAATGCTTAAGAGAAGGACATGCAAGATGCTGTCCAAGATAATTAGCAGCAAACAAAAGATCAGGAGGAGTGTTCATGCCAATAAACTGAAGACATCCAATCAAGTTAGCATAAGGTTGATTTGTGACAAGTTGACCGGCATTGTCAGAAGTATTCTTCGTAGAGCTCGCAAGACAAGGTGTGTTGGCTGAATGTGCAGATTCCATACCAAATTTTTGAATAGTATCTACAATAAACTTTGACTGTCGAAGGAATAAAATACCTTTTGTACGGTTCCGTTGGATTTGAATTCCAAGACAAGAGTGAATCTCTCCAAGATCCACCATATCGAATGCAGAAGACAATAACTTTTTCACTTGCTGAAGAAATCCCAAATCATTAGAAACAAGGATGGTATCATCCACATAAAGAGCAAGAATCACAAAACTGCTACCTTGGTCTGACGAGCAAGAGATGAATCCTTTAGAGGTGAGAAAAAGATCAAATTTTGTATACCAGGCTCGCGAAGCTTGTTTGAGACCATATAGTGCCTTATGGAGTTGAGCAACAAGGACTTCTTTACCTGGAATAACAAACCCTTCTGGTTGTTCCATATAAATTTCCTCTTCAAAGTCACCATTAAGAAAAGCAGTTCGCACATCCATTTGATGAGCTTCTAAATCAAATTGAACAGCAAATGCCAATAAAACTCGAACACCCTTAATGCGAACAACTGGTGAAAAAGTCTCTTGATAATCAACACCAGCTACTTGGGAGTAACCTTTTGCAACTAAACGCGCCTTGAACTTGTCAAAAGATCCATCAGCTTTTACTTTTGTCTTATACACCCACTTACATTTAATAGCTGTACAACCAGGAGGTAATTCAGTTAGTATCCATGTACCTTTAGAGATAAGAGAATCGTACTCTGCTTCCATAGCCTCTTGCCATTGATCCTTTTGTGGTGAAGAGATAGCTTCATCATAAGTAATGGGATCTTTTGAAGTAGAAAAAGCATTATCAGCAATATCGTCATCATAAACATGACATGAGCCATGTTCAAAATCAATAGGCAGATCCACAAAAATATCAATATCATCATTGGCAACATTTGGAATGGATGGTTGTGAAGAGGAAAGTTGCTCTATAGGAAGAGTTTCATCTTCTGAAAGAAATGGAAAAGCCTGAAGCAATGATTTAGTATCATCAGAATCATCCATGGACCATGAGCCTCCCATAAGCTGTTCGTTAAAAGTAGCATCACGATTCACAATTACTTTCTTGGAGGAAGGTTCATAGAATTTGTATCCTTTGGAAGTGTCAGAATATCCAATAAAAATAACTTTAAGACCAGGAGCATCAAGCTTTGTTCGTGTTTCTTTGGGAACATGAATATAAGCAATATATCCAAAGGTTCGAAAATGAGATACAAAAGGAATGCCACCTGTCCATGTTGTGATGGGTATCTTACAGGGTGCAGTAGTAGGAAGATGATTCTGAATAAATGCTGCTGTCAAAGTAGCTTCAGCCCAGAAAACACGAGATAAGCCAGAATGAATCAGCATACATCTTACAGCATTGAGAATAGTGCGATTCTTTCGTTCAGCAACACCATTCTGTTGAGGCGAATATGGAATAGTGTGTTCATGATGAATTCCACTGTCAGCACAGTAACTCACAAACTCTCGAGAAACATATTCTCCTCCATTGTCACTACGAAGCTTCTTTAGGCGACGACCAGTTTGAAGTTCCACAGCCTTGTGGAATTGTTTGAAAACAGATAAGGATTCAGATTTTTGTCTAAGTAGAAATACAGTCGTATACCTTGAGAAATCATCAATGAAAGTAATGAAGTAGCGATATTGTGATCTCGAAGAAGGTAGAGGTCCACATATATCAGTATGAACAAGATCCAATATGTCATGAGAATGAGTTGTATTTGAAAGAGGAAAGGGTTTACGATTGTGTTTCCCAAGAGCACAAAATTCACAAATTCCCATATGGGGATGGGCTTTAAGATCCATGCCATGAACGAGATCACGACGGTGATGCCATACTTTGCAATCATGATCACCTGGAGCAGTGACAATATTTGCTACAGCATCATTGAGAGAGAGTTCAAACAAATTACCGTTTTGAGGAGCAGTGGCTATAGTCTGTCCATCTTTCTCAATTCGGCATTTGGTATGATCAAATCCAACAAACAGACCAAGATCAACAAGTCTAGCAACTGAAAGAATATTACGTTGAAGATCTGGTACATGTAATAATCCTCGCAAAATTCGAGTGGAAGAAGATAAGGTACCAAGATATAAGTCTCCAATACCCTTTACATGACAAGTAGTATCATCAGCAAGATAAACAACACGTTGAACTGGCAGTGGATGATAGTTATGGAGCCACTTAGACTGATATGTCATATTTCCTGTAGCACCAGAATCGACAATAAAAAGTGATCCATCACGTACATGAAGTATTCTTTTAGAGCAACTGAACATAGGACGCAGCTTGTTTCTGGTACAATGTTGTTTCGATGTTCAGTAGCATATGGTCTATTCCGATCTGTGTCGAATCGACGCTTATAGCACATATGAGTGGGATGATCAGATCGTCCACAATATTCACAAGCAGAAGAAGAAGAGTCTCTAGATAAATGTGATTGTTTTGTGGTAATATTGTGTTCTTCATCATATTGACGTGCCCAACAATCATCTTCAGTATGGCCATTTCTGTTGCAGTAAGAACATTGCTTGTTAGGAAATTTGAGATGAGAGAAAATATTACCGCGACGGCCACTTTTGTGGTTTCCTCGTTGAAATGGATGCCTTCGAGCATAAAAAGCACGTTCCATCTGTTGTGACTCAGTCTCCTCTTGTGAAATCATAGCTGTATCGTGACCAGCATTCCGACGTTCTTGACATTGAGAGTATTCAATTAAAGACATGCAAGCTTGGTCGAAATCAAGACCATCTTTATTAGAGAGAATAGTAACATTGTTATCATAAGAAGAGTCCTTCACCGTATCAAGGAGAAGTGTAATCAGTTGCTTTTGTGGAACAGGATCACCGGCAGCAGCAAGTTGATTAATAATAGATTTGAGAGATTCAATATGTCCCGTCATGGCAGTACCAACTTCATATTGTAACTTGTTAAGCAACCCTCCTCAAATAAAGTATTTCTGTAATAGATTTCTTCTGAGGTAGGCAGTTCATACATATCAAGAAAAAGGGAATCAGTAAGAGCAGAAAGAATATACCGACGAGCTGCATAGAGAGAGAGTACATAGAGAGGGAGATAAAGAGAGGAATAGAGATAGAGAGAAACAGGGAGAGATAGAGAAAGAGAGGGAGTGAGGGAAAGAGGGAGAGAAGGAGAGAGATAGAGGGAAAGAGGTAGAGAAAGAAGTAGAGAGAAAGAGAGGGAAAGAGGGAGAGAAAGAGAGAGAAAGCAAAGGGCAGCCCATCCCCAAGCTTGGAGGGTGTAGGTAGAAGACAATGGGTTCCACTTGTAAAACATGCTGATCTATGTTTTGCAATAACGGGATGAAGCAGCTGCCTCAGTTTGTGAGGCCATTCTAAGATATGGTGGATGTCTCTGGGTCGCTCTTGTAGACATATGTGAAGCCTGAAAAAGTGGTGCCCAAGTCCAAAGCCACCATGACCTTAGCCAAGACCTCCATGCCTCGGCAGAAGATGTCGTCCATGTTTGGCTTCTCATCTCTGAGAGTGCTTGCTCTACATGGAGCCATAGACATGACTCTCGGATGAAGAGAGAGAGACTCAGTGAGAGAAAGAGAATTACTTATTGCATTACATTAGAATTGTAATGTTACAATCAATTGATCACTACATTTACAACCTTAACATATATATGTGTGTACATATATATCTGTTTATGCATGTATGTAGGCACTAAGTACGGGAGCATAGCATCCGAAGGTTAGACGCTTCCTCTTGGGTATAGTCGTTTTTTAATCGTGGCGTTGCGGTCATTAATCCACTCGTGCAGGGATTACCGCAATGTACCTTTGGTTTTACCAAGGTTTAGATTGTGATGATATCCAAAGAGGTGCAATTGACCTTTGGCACTACTAGCTCTACTAGTATGTGCATGTGTCTACGTGTTTGTGTGCTAATATATATATCCTCTAGGAGAGAATTGTAATGTTACGATCAACTGATCACTTAGACATTGAATTTAGGTGCAGCCAACACAAAACGATGTCTACATTCACAACCTTAACATATATATGTGTGAACATTTATATCTATTTATGCATGTATGTAGGCACTAAGTAGGGAGCATAGCATCCGAAGGTTAGACGCTTTCTCTTGGCTATAGTCCTTTTTTAATCATGGCGTTGCGGTAATTGATCCACTCATGCATGGATTACCGCAACGTACCGTTGGTTTTACCACGGTTGAGACTGCGATGATATCTAAAGAGGTGCAATTGACCTTTGACACTACTAGCCTCTACTTAGGTGTACGAGTATGTATATGTATCTACGTGTTTGTGTGCTAATATATATATCCTCTGGGAGAGAATTGTAATGTTACGATTAATTGATCCCTTAGACATTGAAATTAGGTGCAACAAACACAAAACGATGGCTACATTTACAACCTCAAAAGGCTAAAAAATGAAATAATGTATAGCTAAGGGTGGGGGGGTGGTTTGTACCCCCCCCCGCAACCTTGGACTCATATGTATCCGTTTGAAATGACTGGTCGCGGTAATATGGGCGGTAATTAGCACGGTAATAGCTGCGGTAATAACTGGCGCCCAGGAAAGGATCGAGACAAGGCACAGTATGTCGCGTTTTTACAGCATACCCTGTGTTCTTGCTCTCCGCCATCACTTCCAAGCTTCCCCTCCCACACACCCCATCTCCCTACCCTCTCTCTCCTTCAACAAGCCTCCCCCCCCCCCCCCCCCCCCCCCCCCCCCCACCTCTCCCTTCCCCCTCTCTCGTTCTCCAAGCTTCTCAAGTTTCATCGAAGAGGGTTTCGTCCATGTTTCGCCAAGGGGGTATTCCGTCAACTTCTTTGGATGCTCAACCTATTCGAAGCTCAACCGCGCTACAAAGAAGAGGTAAACACAAAAGCACATTCTCCCTCTTCCCCTTTTGTTTTCGACCACACAAACACACACATTCACACATAAATAAAAAAATATAGAAAATAGAGAATCCATTATAACATACCTTGTTCATTAGGAAATGGTTGTTTTGCACAGCTTGTTTGAAATGGTTGCTTTGCTACGCACGTTTGGAAATTATTGATTTGTCACGCACGTTTTAGCAATGATTGCTTGGATAGTGTTAGAGGAAATAGAGAGAGAAAGAGATAAATGAAGAGAGAGAGAGAGAGACTTAAGAAGAGGGAGATAAATGTTAGATAAAGAGAGGTAAATATTAGATAGAGAGAGAGAAATAGATAAAGAGACTGAGAGAGAAAGAGGGATAGAGGTATATAAATAGAGAGAGAGAGAGAGAGAGAGATAGATAGATTTTATTATCGTCCTCGGAGGTCAAATATGACCTATGGGACCAAATTTACATGTGATGTAGTATGTGTATGGCTGATGAGTGACTCTCGATGCTCCAAAATTGTAGCGATGAGAGTCGCAATGGAGAGCCCACACTTTGGCTGGGAGAGGAAAGTGTGTAGGTCTAAGTTATGGCTGAAAATGTGAGAGAAGAAAGGTCGGATGTGATCAAAAGCTGAGCACTCTAGTAGTGTGTAGTACTCAGACTCTCGAACTTGCGGTGAGCATAATGTGCACAATCGATTTGACTCTTCTCCATTGCCCCAACGCCCTATCTCGCATCAAAGGAAATGGGAGCTAAGCCGAATTGCTGCGATAGTGCGTATCGCGGACAAGGGAATAGGCTCAAGCATGTAAGTGTGAGTACGGTTTCCTCTCTCAGCGAAGAACATGGTTTTGTAGTTGGGGGCAATATAGGTGGTGTAATGTATGAAGCGTGACCCACCGGATTTCTCCCAAGCCGTAATACATTGGCGTTGTAGAAAAGCTTCATTCACTTGAGAGTCAATTGAAGCATCATGTAGCAAGTGTAATGCATCCCATCTCCCAAACCACTTCTTTATGTCTTGCTTCCATCCCGTGCTCAAGATCTTGCTTTTATGCGTCTTTTGAACTTTTTTCCTTGCTTCCCATGCAATTGTAGGAAGTCGATGTGAGGGGTTTTGACGCATCTTTATCATGTACTCCACAACCCTTTCCATGCCCATAACCTCAATTGGAAGAGATCCCGACTCAAGAAGTAGTAGCATATATGGTGTTTGTGTCTTAACTTGGAGAAAGTTTGTAAGAAAACGCTTTTGGACATTCTCAAACTCTTTCCAAGTAGACTTTGAGATGCTCCCGCCCCACACTTCAACTCCATAAAGAAGAACCGGTGTCACCAATGCATCAAAAAGATACTTCTTGAGAACCCAACACTTGATGTTTCCCGCATTACACATGTTCTCAAATGCATAATATGCTCTCTTTCCCGCTTCCAAACGACGCATAGCACATTCATGCCACTTGTGATTGGATGGAACCTCAAGGCCAAGGTACTTAAAGCTCTCAACAACTTCAAGTGTCTCGTTGTTGTACACAATGCATGGCTTCTCCTTATGGTTGGTTTTCACAAGCATAACCTTTGTTTTGGATTCATTTACAATCAGCCCACTATGCAAGCAAAAGTTCTCAAGGACAACCATAAGCTTTTGTGCATCTTCTAAAGTGTGTGCTAGAAGCACTACATCATCCGCATACAACAAAAGCATGATTACTGCATTGCAAATAGTGACCTCTTCAATGCCTTCTTCTTGCATAAAGTCAAGTACCATTTGCTCCAATTGATCGATGCATAGACCAAAGAGAGTTGGTGACAATGGACATCCTTGTTTAACCCCAATAGTGCTTACAAAAATTTCTGAAATTTCTCTTCCCATGCGCAATTGACAAATCACCTTCTCATACATTCGAGAAACCGCAAGCATAAACTCACTTGGCACTTGGAGTTCTTCCATCCTTCTCCATAAATTGTTACGTGGAATCATATCAAAGGCTTTCTTAAAGTCCACAAAACAACAATACAATCGCTTGCCTTTCAACCGAGTTTCCTCCATGAGAACACGAAGAGTGACAAGATGATCAATGGTGCTATGGCATCGACGAAAGCCCGCTTGTCCCTTTGCACGCTTGTCATTCTCTTCAGCCCAATCACTCAATTTCATCTCCATTATGCACCCAAACAACTTTGCCATAAGAGACCCAATCATTATAGTCTGGTAGTTGCTTACATTCTTTACATCCCCTCCTTTATGCAAAGGCTTAACCCAATTAGTACTCCAATCATAAGGCATACCATGTTGAAGTGCAAGGTTGAACATATCACACATCCACTCATGGGTAAAATCTCCCGTCCATTTGATCATCTCCGGCTTGATACCTTGAAGATCTCCTGCTTTGCGAGTGGCCAACTTTTCAAGCCCACCGCATACATCCTCAATAGTAAAAAAAGACGGCATACATGGGAGTGAACCATAAAATGGCATTTTTTCAGTATTTTCTTGCTCATATAATTGCCTACAATGTGTGTACATATCCACTAGACTCAAGTTACCAGAATTCTCAACCCGCTTGCCTCTCAAGTTTCTCCAAAATCTTCCACATGCATGTGCCTTTTCTTGGACTTGAAATTCTTGTTGCTTTACTTCCCATCTTCTTCTCTTCTTTTGAATCAATGCCTTGTATGTATGCAAATGACTTTGATAGTTGTCTTTGTCCATAGTTGCATCAAGCTTTATCAAGGACTTTCGAGCATCTTGACATTCTTTGTTTGTTAGTTCATCAATGCCAACCCCCGCATTCCATGGGTATCCATTACAATTCCAAAAGAGAGAGAGAGAGAGAGAGAGAGAGAGAGAGAGAGAGAGAGAGAGAGAGAGAGAGAGAGAGAGATAGAAAAATAGGGAAAGAGGGAAAGAGATAGGGATAGGGATAGAGGGAGTCCATGTTAGGAAAAGAGGGAGAGATAGATAGATAGATAGAGGGAGAGAAAGAGACAGAGGGAGAGAGGGAAAGAGAGAGAGTAGATAGAGGGAGATAGAGGGAAATAGGGATAGGGAAAGAGAGAGGGAAAGAGGGAGATAGAGGGAAATTTGGATAGGGAAAGAGAGAGAGAGAGAGAGAGAGAGAGAGAGAGAGGGAAAGAGATAGGGATATGGATAGAGGGACAGAGAGAGAGTAGATAGATGGAGAGAAACAGATAGAGGAAAATAGGGATTGGGAAAGAGAGAAAAAGAGGGAAATAGGGATAGGGAAATAAAGAGACTAGGTAGACAGGGAGAAAGGGAAAGAGGGAGAGAAAGAGAGAGATAGAGGAAAATAGGGATGGGGAAAGAGAGAGAGTACATAGAGAGGGAGAGAAAGAGAGGAGTTGAGATAGAGAGAAAGAAAGAGAGATAGAGAAAGAGAGGGAGTGAGGGAAAGAGGGACAGAAAGAGAGATAGAGGGAAAGAGGTAGAGAAAGAAAGAGTGGGAAAAGAGGGAGAGAAAGACAGAGAAAGCGAAGGGCAGCCCATCCCCAAGCTTGGAGGGTTTAGGTACAAGACAATGGGTTCCACTTGTAAAACATGTTGATCTATGTTTTGCAATAACGGGATGAAGCGGCTGCCTCAGTTTGTGAGGCCATTCTAAGACATGGTGGATGTCTCTGGGGTCGCTCTTGTGGACGTATGTGAAGCCTGAAAAATTGGTGCCCAAGTCCAAAGCCACCATGACCTTAGCCAAGACCTCCATGCCTCGGCAAAGCATGCCGTCCATGTTTGGCGTCTCATCTCTGAGAGTGCTTGCTTTACATGGAGGCGTAGACATGACTCTGGGATGGAGAGAGAGAGACTCAGTGAGAGAAATAGAATTACTTATTGCATTACATTAGAATTGTAATATTACGATCAATTGATCACTTAGATGTTGAATCTAGGTGTAGCCAACACAAAATGATGGCTACATTTACAACCTTAACATATATATATGTGTGCATATATCTCTGTTTATGCATGTATGTAGGCACTAAGTACGGGACCATAGCATTCGAAGGTTAGACACTTCCTCTTGGGTATAATCCTTTTTTAATCGGGGCGTTACGGTCATTGATCCACTCATGCATGGATTACCGCAATGTACCTTTGGTTTTACCACGGTTTAGACTGCGATGATATCTAAAGCGGTGCAGTTGACCTTTAGCACTACTAGCCTCTACTTAGGTCTACTACTATGTGTATGTATCTACGTGTTTGTGTGCTAATATATATATCCTCTAGGAGAGACTTGTAATGTTACGATCAATTGATCACTTAGACGTTGAATTTAGGTACAGCCAACACAAAATGATGGCTACATTCACAACCTTAACATATATATGTGTGAACATATATATCTGTTTATGCATGTATGTAGGCACTAAGTAAGGAGCATAGCATTCGAAGGTTAGACGCTTTCTGTTGGCTATAGTCCTTTTTTAATCGTGGCGTTGTGGTCATTGATCCACTCATGCATGGATTACCGCAACGTACCTTTGGTTTTACCACGGTTGAGACTGCGATGATATCTAAAGAGGTGCTGTTGACCTTTGACGCTACTAGCCTCTACTTAGGTCTACGAGTATGTATATGTATCTACGTGTTTTTGTGGTAATATACTTGTGTACGTATATTTAGATGAGTGAGTAGGGTAGAAAGATTAATCTTATATTGCTCTTTGTAATGTAGATGTCAGACGAGAGACCAATTGGTGAGGAGCAGCCACCTGGCTCTTCATTCGGTTGGTTCACATCTGAGGTGGGCTCCCACCCGGGGTGGACATCGCCTTCAGTGGACCCGAGTCTTGAGTCGGTGAGAACAAGCAAAGAAATAAATAATTTTTCTTTGTAGATAACCATAAACCATGAGTGTCATAGGTCTTTTTTTGGTTATTTGTAGGCATGGCCATCCTACACCTACCCTTCTCAGATTCCTCCACCGGTCATAGATCCTAACTTACAGTGGGCTATCTCTTTACGAGAGCAGTACCTCCGTTCAACGGAGGATTTTTTTGGCTTTTACACTCCGCAGCAGCTTGCGACCTACGGTATTTCTCCGTAGACTACACCATGGGGGAGTCAGGGAGGGACTCCTTACCTACAGAGCCTCACACTGACGGCACCTCCCTCTACTCTCCCTTCCTATCGTCCTACTCCTATTCCATCGCAGGGTCCTACTCCCCTTGCATCGCAGGGTCTTACTCCCCTTGTATCACAGGGTCCTACTCCCATGGCATCAGAGGGTCCTACGCCACTCCATTCCACTCCGGCTTTTCCAAAACATCATCGACGGACTTCCTCTAGCAGTACACGTCGACGCTCGTCTCAGGTCAGTGGGTGCTACTACACGGTTAAATATGGCAGAGAGGTTGATTTCGGCACAACACAAGGTAGGGCATTTTAACACCATCTACAAATTCTTATACATTCAACGTATAAGAATTGTTTTATAAAGTTTAGAGACCAACTTCCGGATCATACACGGTAGATTGAGGATGCTCTGTTAGCTAGATAGAGGGAAATAGGGATAGGGTAAGAGAGAGAGAGACAGGGGAAGAGGGAAAGACATTAGGAGAAATATGAACCTTGCATGGGCCTTGTAAGGAATCCTAATTTTTAGGGGTTAAGGCTAATGTTGTGTGGGGTTTAGGGGGCAAGGTCATTGAAGAAGGTAGTTTTGAGTAGGCTTTTCTAGCCTTTTTTTTAGACAAATATAGGATGTGGACCTAAAGGGTTGCTTTCTCTCTCTAGCTTTTTTTAAAGTGAAGGAAGCATAGGGGTGTGTCCACATCAGCAATTCCGTGGGTCAAAAAGAGTCAAAATTTGACTTTTTTTTAAAAATTTCATTTTTATTTGTTTTTTACTTAAAACTCCCTCCCAACATATATACATATCCAAAAATCATTTTTTGACCCATTTTTTAACCCACAAGCTTAGAAAGTCCATTTTTTCAAAAATCTTTTTCCCCAAAAAGTAATAAACATTTTGTTCTCTCTTCCTCCTCCCTCCTCTCTCCCTCTCCCTCTCCTCTCCCTCTCTGCCCCTACCTTCCTCCTCCTCCCCAATCTCTCCCTCCCCTCCCTCCCTCCTTCTCTCCTCCCATCCTGCTCGGCCTCTCTACCCTTCCCCCTCTATCTTTTCATCATTTGCTTCCTCACGCAACAGCTTCCATGGTGCTCACGGACATCACAAATGGTTTGCTTCCACCACCACGTACTCCGCACACCAAAAGAATACATATTCGCTTACCCACGGCATTTGCACCGAAGACCACTAGTGAAGGTGATCAAAGGTCATCACAGGAACGTCGCACCGCTTGTGAGACCAATGTTGACATTTGGGTGGATGGCCATTTGTACCCTTACGATCCTATAAGCCGCTTCCATCCATCGTTTAATAGTCTTTCCACATTTCTTCAATTTCTTGGGAGGGGAGAAGCAGGCTTGTTAGGCTATTGCAAGCGGCTGTGTATGGGTGCAGGTGCTTCTTTGCATATGTGGATGCACGAATGTCAAGCTCTTCACCTCAAGACGACGGCATTACAAGAGAGTGTTGCCTCTTCGGAGAGGGTAGTTAAAAGTCTTGAACAACAAATGCAAGAAAAGGAGTCCCACATCCAGAAGCTTACCAACACCATCACATACTTGAAAGAAACACCCCTTGGTGCAAGGGAACGCAAACGCCCGTATTCATCCACTGAAACTCTTGCACATTCCGGAGGAGCACGCAAACGACGAGTTACAGCCACAAGGTGATTTGGTCTTTACTTGCATGCTGCATTCTTACTTCACACTATTTTCTAACATTTATGTTTATTTGTTGCTAGAAACTTCATGCAGGAGGCATGCGGTGGAACAAGCCAAGATAATCGAGTCAACCTTCTCACTAGTTGTCTCAATACCGAGGACGTTATTTCAATCTTACAATCACCTGGAGGTAAGCACATTAAGGATGCAGTCACCAAGGACCTTATGCGTAAATTAAGAAATGTGGTTAATGATGATGACGTTCAACAAGCTTGTGATGAAGCTGGAATTAGCACCAAAGCCTATCAGGCTATTTTTCAACTCCTAAAGGATGCCCTCAAAGAACATGGCATTGTGGAAAACCTATTTCCCGTTCCTCACAAGGTCAAGCTCGCAAAGAAGGCCACAAACGAAGATGTGTTCTCCCGCATTGGGACATACCTATACATTGAGGACACAATGCCAACTTCCCTTAATGCTTCGTGCGCAACAAAGACAAGGGGAAAAGGTAAGAAACATTCCATAAGACCTTCGAATAAGGGCTTTCCTTACACAATGTGGAACAATATTTTCGTGGATCTTAGAAGGCTTCAAGAAGCCATGCTTAGATTTTACGAGTTACCTGAAGAAGGTGACACACTTTACTTTTTTCTTTGGTATTATTCTTTTCATAGAAGCTGAAGTTTAAGGTCTTAGCACTATTTATTTTGTAGTGCTTGGCACAAAAGTCGCTTTTGTGCTGAAACTCGATGAGTGTCAAATAGTGAAAGGCCGAAGGTTAGAGAGGCTAAGTGTCACTCTAATGAACGAGGCCCTTCTGCAAACCAAGCGAAGGGATTCAGTCGAGCCATATCCCACCCTATCTTTTAGCGTGCAATCAGAGAAAGACATTTGGTGGTTGGGTGCTATTGAGGTGCCCAAAGAGACCAATGGAGTACTTTCGTGGATTTTTGAGAGAACTCCATGGATTCCAGAAGTAATACACTCCCAAATTGCAGGTCAGAAGTTGGAGATTGAGGGCTTTGGTAGTTATGATGTGGAGTGGCACTTAGGTGGGGATTTGAAGACCATAAAGTGTTTGCTTGGCTGCAAACAAGGGGATTCTTCTCTCATGCCTTGTCCATTTTGCACTCGAGGGTACAAACCTAATGGACAAAAATCACATAAGAGCACTGCAAAGGCCAATTACATGCTTCCATGGCAAGGGCATGGAGAACAAGGGTTCGATTGTCATGATGTCGGAGATGAAGGTAGAGAATGGGAAGCGTCTATTCTGAGATGTCCCATGCTCAATGCCCCAGACCGTGATCAAAAGGACCACACTTGGAATCCAATCTTTCGATTTCCTCTATCGAATGTACATTTTTGTACATTACACGCATTCATGCGTATTTTTGATAGGCTATTGAAGCTCCACATTGACTATGCTTTCACAATGAAACCGTTGGAGAAGTCCCAGGAAGCAATCGAAAGAGTGGAGGTACTCTTGAATTCCATTGGCTGTCACGGTGGAAACGTGCCTATAGTTGCTGCAAAGAACACAGGGGAGGCCCATGAAATTGCTCAACAAGTGTCAATGAGTGGACAAAAAGCTAGACACTTTTTGAAGAAAGTTTCCCAAGGAAAGCCAAGTCGATATGATGCTCAAAGCAGCTCCAACCAGCAGGCAGGTAACCTTTGGGAGCTTTGGAAGGAGTTATGCAAAGCTACTACTGACAATGATTCAAATGGCGAGCTTGCAAACAAGCGCAAGCAAGTTTGGGCCCATTTTGATAAAATGGTCAAGCTTATGAGCCTTAACTCTTCACCCTTTCTTGGGGTGAAAATAACATCACACATTACATGGTAAGTCATTCATGGTGTATTCATTACAAGGGATTGTTTTTATTTACTAATGTGGATCGTTTGCTCATGTGAACAGCATATCTTGTTTGCGCATGGTGCATTTTTTATGCACAAGTATGGATCGCTTGAAATTTTTAGCACTCAAGGCATGGAGAAGTCCCATTATCGAGCAAGGGGAGTGTACTTCAAAAATACTCGACATGGTGGTGGAATGGTGCAATCCAATTATTTGGAGGAGATGTTCAACTGGTTTTTTCGCACAACATTTGCTCGTAAGCTCACAATGGAGCGTGCGCGACAATCCAAGATTGCTATTGAAGTGCGCAAATGGAGTCGTCAAGAGCATAGCAACAAGTGGCAAATGTCGCAAGGTCCCACCAAGCATGCTGCATGGCGGCGATGCAGAGTGCGACAAGGATCAAAGTGGATACTACGCGAGTCACTAAACGTGAACGCAGGGTCCAACTCTTAGCGACATGTTTATTTAAAAAATAATACTTCTTTTAAAAAAATTAGTGTGAACAGGGCCCTTTTTAAATGGGCCCTTATAAATATTGCATGCTCTCATAAATCACTCATTTCTTAAGAACAGGTGAGCTCTTACCAACGAAATGGCGCGCACAAAACAAACCGCAAAAGAGCATCCGCCTGCCAACAAAAACACCTTCCAAGGATGTGAGAAGCCGTCATGGCTTAAAGGCACAAGAAAACGGCCATGAACACCTAGCCGTTCCAGGAACTCTTATGGTAGTGGGCATGGTGGTAGGGCACGAGAGTCATCAAGGACTGTTGAATCTCCACCTCCTCAAGATATAACACCTAGAAAGAGAATGAAGCAACGTGCCCAGCGCTGGAGAGAAGCAGAGGGCCAGCAAACATCAAAGTCCGATAGGGAGTAGCCGTCGCGCCCCCAATCACAAGCAGGACCATCCAGGACTCGGGTGGTCAATACAGACACCAAATCAAAGAGTGAGCCACCATGGCTACGAGAAAAAATACCACGCACACACCGGGTGGCCGTTGGGGGGAAGACATTGCCTCAAGGCAAGGGAGCTCTCCCCACACGACAAGATCGGCAACCAAGGGAAGAGGAAGAATCAAAACAGGCTGCAGAACCAGCCCCTAAGCATGTAAACAGACGCAAGTCTAAGTTTTTCAAGAAGCCTTCACGCCGCCCGCCAGCAAATGTGCAAGTGCCCCCAAGACAACCGCAGCGGCGCCGAAAAATAGCAAGGGCATTTGCAGATATCCGCCACTACCAGAAGACGACGGAGCTCTTGATTCGACGCGCCCCCTTTGCTCGCACTGTGAAGGAAGTGCTTCAAAGCTATGGAAATCAGTAAATAATGCAAGCAATAGCGCTAGAGGCTATTCAAGAAGCTGCAGAGGCCCACATCATTTCAGTGTTGGAAGATACCAACCTATGTGCCATTCATGCAAAGCGAGTGACGGTACAACCAAAAGATATGCAGCTTGCACGATGATTGCGACGAGACTTCGAGCATTAGCCGAACTTACCCCTCTTTTTGTATTGCACACCCTTATCTTTGTAATGATTTGACTTTCCAATGACAATATGATCATCAGTTGTGTCTACTCTGTCTATTATCTTTGTAATTTCAAGTTATGTATGTAATTGTAGTCAATTTTAGTAAATTTGTGCATTTTAAGTACCCTTAGGGGTAGATAAGCCTACAAGGGGCAGAAAAAGGCCTGGCCACAAGGGCACGCAAATGGCCCATCCAAAACTGATGGATGGGCCATTTGCGCGCCCTTGTGGCCAGGCCTTTTTCTAGCCCTTGTAGGCTTATCTACCCCCAAGGGTACTTAAAATAACCAAATTTACTAAAACCTATTGGTTTTACATCAATATTTTATATGGATCCTTATGGACACCTTTTTTTGGTCATTTCAAGCTTTGAATTCCTTATAGGATATCAAAACAAATAACATATTGTGAAACCAAGTGTCCAATGTAATTTGACTTTTTGGTGCAAGGGTGTAGTAGGTAGAGCTAAAGCAAGTGATAGTTTGCTGGAAACTTCATTTCATAATTGATTTGAGCTTTTCTAGTGTCCTTGAGTGTGAACATATACTGGAATTGCCATAAAAAGGTTGCATTTAAATGAATGATGCAAAACCAATCTATTGCAATAAATTTGTGCTTTTTAAGTACCCTAGGGGGTAGATTGGCCTATAAGGGGCAAAACAATGCCTGGCCACAAGGGCGCGCAAATGGCCCATCCAAAACTGATGGATAGGCCATTTGCGCGCCCTTGTGGCTAGGCATTTTTTGCCCCTTATAGGCAGCATCTAACCCCCTAGGGTACTTAAAATAACCAAATTTACTAAAACCTATTGGTTTTGCATCAATATTTTATATGGATCCTTATGGACACCTTTTTTTGGTCATTTCAAACTTTGAATTCCTTATAGGATATCAAAACAAATAACATATTGTGAAACCAAGTGTCCAATGTAATTTGACTTTTTGGTGCAAGGGTGTAGTAGGTAGAGCTAAAGCAAGTGATAGTTTGCTGGAAACTTCATTTCATAATTGATTTGAGCTTTTCTAGTGTCCTTGAGTGTGAACATATACTGGAAAGGTTGCATTTAAATGAATGATGCAAAACCAATCCATTGCAATAAATTTGTGCTTTTTAAGTACCCTAGGGGGTAGATTGGCCTATAAGGGGCAAAAAAATGCCTGGCCACAAGGGCGCGCAAATGGCCCATCCAAAACTGATGGATGGGCCATTTGCGTGCCCTTGTGGCCAGGCATTTTTTGCCCCTTATAGGCTAATCTAACCCCCTAGGGTACTTAAAAATCACAATTATACTCAAATTGACTGCAATTACATACCTTGAAATAACAAAGTCAAAAAACAATTCATATCACCAATTGAAACAATTTTCAAGATTGACAAATCAGATTGAAAAGAATTTGCAATATAGAGAGACAATTTCAAATACTTTTTATTCCTTCTAGCACGGTGATTTTACATCATGTATCTGAGGAGTTCAGAAGTTTTTTTGACCATTTCCTGGCGCCTATTTTGCGCGTAAGGCAACTCCCCAGTCAAGAGGGACTGCGCTATGGCATTTGGGTCAATTGAGCCAATGGAAGCATGTATCCCTATCTGGGCAAGCACTTTACCACGAAAGCCAGTGCCAAACGCTGTGCATACAAGGGATCTACGCACTAGGAACACTTGATGCGCAGTTTGAGCAATGGTACTCAAACACAAAAACTTGCTTAAAGCTTTTAACGACCAAGTCATAAAATGGGCTTGGGGAGTAAATTCATTATGGATAATGGCCACATCGCAAGGGAAGCTTGAGGTCCAAAGCCCGTCTGCTTGCCACCCGTCCTTGCAGCAAAATCATCAACCTCCACAACATCCTGTCATAAACCGATGAAGGTTGAGAAAAAAGACAACGAAGGATAAAATAGTAACATGAAAATTAGGATATAGTTTACCTCCTGCTCCTTGTCGTCCTCCTCCCTGTTGCCCTTTGCATCCAAGTCAATGGTCCCATGCACCACAGATACAAGCTTTGGATCATCAGATGGGAGGTTGCATAATGGCATAGGCATCCTAGCAGCCTCAACCTTGGCTTGCGTGGCTTGGAAATCTTCATCAGCCACGTGCAACTGCTCTGCTGCCAGGACCTCCGCACATACAACTGCAATAGTGTCAGCAACAGAGTCCCCATCTGGCAAGAGCTTGCTTTCTAGGGCATCTAGCGTATTGTCTAAGGGACATTTGCTGCTGTTGCATAGCACGCTCAAGCATTCATCCATGCGCAGGCCAAATGCTTTTTCCAAATCATGCAGGAACACAAACTCCTCCCCATCCACTAACACTGAGGAGAAGCGGCTAATTTCTACCTCTGGGATAGCCACATCCGTCAGTGGTAGTGGCACTGGAGTGTCACTAGGGCCAGCCGCAACTATGGATTTCTCAACCACTTCCTCAAGACCCCTAGGGTACTCGAGCTGGTGTGCTTTTCCTTCCGCTGCAGGGTTCATGGGGATAACCTGCTGCTCCTTGGTGTCCTTGATAAAGGACCCAACTTGAAGGTGTGGTAAGCGGAGCTCCTCCAAATCAGGTTCCTCGCTCACCAAGAAGATAAATGTTGCGAGCCGAGAAAGGTACTCCACCCCCAACTTGCTTTTCTTGAGCGCTGACACCCCAGGGGCTTGCTCGTCCAAGTAATGGCCTGCATTGGTTGCAATCTCTTGGAATCGTTGCAACCGCTTGGCGAATGGGCGATCACCTTTGTGTATATAGCGTAAAAGATCGCAAGGCACCCAGATCCCTACATGTGGGGGGATAGATACAGAATATTTTATGATGTGCTCCTCCATGCACGCAGAAATCTCCTCAAATGCATCCATGTGAAGGGCAACTGTGGCGTCAAGGTCAGTGAGACGAGTAAAAAAGGTGTGGAGGTCCAACTTCCCTTTGTATTTGGTGTCCTCGAGGAAGAGGATGAAGCGTGACAAAGGGGTGGATGTGGGTACAGATGCAGAGGCTGTGGCAGCATCCATGTTTAGCCTGGGGTGTGGATAGAGAGTGGAGGAGCTCAGGAGTTGCAAAAGTGAAAATAGTGAATGAGTTAGGTGGTCCCCCTTTTATAATGTACCCTTTTTTAAAGACATTAAAAAAAAAGGCACTTTCACCAAAAAATGATTTCTCATCCCAATGCAAAAAATTATATTCAAAGGCATGATTTGCCGAAGCAAATCATGTTGATTACAGCGGGGATCAATATGAAAATTGCAAGAGTTACAAAGTTATAAGATCGATAGCATAGTTCCATCTATCCCCCAGTCCTCCTCGACCTTCAATTTGTCTTCCATTCTCTTCCCAATCTAATGATCGACAAACCATGATGTATTGAAAATGTGGTGGAAGGATTCTCACCTTGTGACCTTGTAAACGAAATTGTGCTTGTTGAAGGGCCTCAAAACCCATAATAACCAAATGTTCTCGAACATTACTGAGAGTCCAATGCTTGTTCACTTGGACTGCCTCCAAAGCATCGTTGGGCATCTTCACTGCAATGTCAAAGCTTGCAATAGCGCCGTCTACACTCTGTAAGGGATTCCACACTCCAAGCTTGCACATCCATTGATCATAGTGAAATCGTATGTACAAGGAGGTGCGGGATTTCAAATAGCGCATTCCAATACCTGAAGCTCCAACCTTACAACTGTACCGGTCCCCGTTGTGCATGCCCTCCACAAAACCCCAGTCCTCTTCTAAAAGCCTTCCTAATTCCTCGTAATGCGCATCTTTACATACAAGCATTGTGGTAGTCTCCACAAATCCAAACTCTTTAAAAATGTGCACAAAACAATGAATTGGCAAACACCAGCTCAAGCCCACAGACCTAGAAGCTTTAGAGTATTTCAAAGAGTTTTGGACATCCATTATCATCTTTTGCTTGAAAGATGCTACCGACCACAAATCTGGGACCGGCCACTCCATACTTAATAAGGAAGTTACTTTGATGGGTTCAAGCGTTCCAAATGCTTGTGTAGAAGTAGGGACAATATAGGAGTGAGAATAGAAGAAAATCCTTCTTTGAACCAGTTTGGTTGGGCAAAGATGTGGGAACATTATTGCTCCAATATCCGCATGTATAGCATTGAATGTGCCGGAGAGACTATGTAGTGGCTGCTCCTCCACCAACGTGGATGGAAATATGACTATAAATGCATGACAAATGTTAAGTATGAATCCATAATAACATTACACTGTGATTTCACACCTAGCTTTGTATTCTCAAAACATGTACTTACAATGTGTTGGAAATCGAGGTGGTTGTTGCAAGTGCATGGTTGACATTGAGAAAACATGTTGCACAATGGCTATGGTCCCCTTGTCTTTGCGGTTCTTGAAGCCAAGGAGCTTTCCTTTCCAATGAAGATCCAAGTTTGCACGATTCCGCACACGATGAGGGCCAACAGCAGATGGTTGCATGTATACCCAAGCACCTTTGGTGAACTCTTGTGGCACCCACTCATCATCTACACCTCTAGTGTTGTGGCATGCAAGTGTTGTGACCTCATCCTTTGGTCGCCTTTACGAAGTAGAGTTGGCCATGGTTGAGCAAAGCAAACTAGGAGGAGGAGAAGAACCTTGCTTGTTGCTACAATGTAGGTGTGATAAAGTGATATGAGAAAATGGTCAACCCTTGTGGCAATGGGAGGAGAAGGTGGACAACCCTTGCTTGGTGTGTCACTGGGAGGAGAAGGTGGATAAGCCTTGCTTGGTGTGGCAATGGAAGGTGGTAGGGGAGGAGAGAGGAGCTTCCTTGCTGCAGCAATGGAGATGGTGTAAAGAGAGAGAGTGTTGGAGTAGAGGATGAGTGTGATGGTTGCAACCAAGGAGGGGTTGGAAAAGGGGTTCTAGAGAGAGAAAATCCCTTTTTGCCTAATAACTAATTTTGGGGGAGCTCTGGATAGCAAAAAAAGATTTTTTAAAAGTTTTTAAAAATTTTTGAATTTTAGGGTTTTTGGATGCACGTTTTGACTTTTTGAGATCAAAAAATGCTTTTTTGACCATAAAATAGTTTTAGGGGGGTTTTCAGAAGATGAAATTTGAGTTTTGAAATTTTCAAAAAATTTCAAATTTTTGGGATTTTTTCAAAACCGGATCAAAAAGGAGGGAAGTTGGAGGTTCCACCCCCCCCCCCCCCCCCCCCCACCTTCTCACTAGGTAAGAGCCCATTTAAAAAGTGTAAGACTACTTTGTCTCCCTACATTTTTGAGACCACCCTCTTCTCATTGGCTGGCCTCTAATTAACCTTAATCCCAAAGGGCCCCTAGAGGGTTCATATTTTTCCTAATGAGATAGGGATATGGATAGAGGGACAGAGTGATAGTGAAAGAGGGAGAGATAGTAAAGAGGGAGAGAGATAGAGGGAGAGAAAGAGAGCGGTAGATAGAGAGGGAGAGAGGGAAAGAGAGAGAGTAGATAGAGGGGGGAAAAGAGAGAGATAGACGGAAATAGGGATAGGGAAAGAGAGAGAGTAGGTAGAGAGGGAGAGAAAGAGAGGGAGAGAGGGAAAGAGGGAGAGAAAGGGAGAGATAACGGGATGAAGCGACTGCCTCAGTTTGTGAGGCCATTCTAGGACATGGTGAATATCCCTAGGGTCGCTCTTGTGGACGTACGCAAAGCCTGAAAAAGTGGTGCCCAAGTCCAAATCCACCATGACCTTAGCCGAGACCTCCATGCCTCGGCAGAAGATGTCGTCCATGTTTCGCTTCTGATCTCTGAGAGTGCTTGCTTTATGTGGAGGCGTAAACATGACTCTATGATGGCGAGAGAGAGACTCGGTGAGAGAAATAGAATTACTTATTGCATTACATTAGAATTGTAATGTTACGATCAATTGATCACTTAGATGTTGAATCTAGGTGCAGCCAACACAAAACAATGGCTACATTTACAACCTTAACATATATATGTGTGTACATGTATATCTGTTTATGCATGTATGTAGGCACTAAGTACAGGAGCATAGCATCCGAAGGTTAGACGCTTCCTCTTGGGTATAGTCCTTTTTTAATCGTGGCAATGTGGTCATTGATCCATTCATGCATGGATTACTGCAATTTACCTTTGGTTTACCATGGTTGAGACTGCGATGATATCTAAAGAGGTGCAGTTGACCTTTGGCACTACTAGCCTCTACTTAGGTCTACTAGTATGTATATGTATCTACGTGTTTGTGTGCTAATATATATATCCTCTGGGAGAGAATTGTAATGTTACGATTAATTGATTACTTAGACGTTGAATTTAGGTGCAACCAGCACAAAACGATGGCTACATTTACAACCTCAAAAGGCTAAAAAAAGAAATAATGTATAGCTAAGGGTGGGGGGGGGGGGGGGGGGGGGGGGGGGGGTGGTTTGTACCCCCCCCCCCTTGCAACCTCGGACTCATATGTATCCATTTGAAATGAGTGGTCGCGGTAATATGGGCGGTAATTAGCATGGTAGTAGGTGCGGTAATAATTGGAACCCAAAAAAGGACAGAGTTAGGTCTTCGAGCGAGCTCAATGGAGCAAGTTTTTTTTTTTTTTTGGCCTCCCTCCCTAGCTCTCCTTCCTCCTCTTGCCGCCCATGTGCCTCCTCCCCTCCACTTGCTTCTCCTCCTCAGCCTCCTCCTCCAACATCCTTTCTCCCCTCCACCTTCTTTCTCCATCTCCTCCTCTCGCCGCCATCCTCCTCCTCCTTGCTTATCCCTCTCTTCTACCTCATTCCTCCCTCTCTCTTTTCTCTCCCTCTCTCTTCCCACTCTCTCTCTATCTCTCTCTTACGCCTCTCTCTCTCTATGTCTCTCTCTTTCCTCTTTCCTGTCTCTCTATCTCTCTCTGTCTCTCTCTCTGTCGAAGCATATGCTCTGACCATTGTTCCAAATGCGGAGACCCCGAAGCCAATAAATAAGAAAGTCATATTGGAGGAACCAAACGGTAAAGTTTGGCATGCTAGTATCTGCGGCATGAAAGTAACGAATATGGGATTCAAGACGGGTTGGCGAAAGTTTCCTGCTGATCATCAGCTTGCACAAGGTGATGTGCTTTTTCTGAAATTGATGTCAAAGTCTCACTTCAAGGTCAAGACATTTGGCAAGGATGGGTTATTGAAGGATTTGGTCCTCAAGAAAGAAAAGGAGGGGAAGGCATCCCTGCTGTTCAGGAAAATGTACATGGAAGGCATGAATTCAAACAAGAGAAATTCCATGATGAGGTTGCGAAGCAGGGCTTCTTAAGACCTATATTAGAATCGCGAGGGGTGGTGCAGCTCGGAGACAGGAGACACAGACATATTTTTTTTTGTGTGCTTCCTTGACCGCTTGCCGGTGTGTGTGTGTGTGTGTGTGTGTGTGTGTGTGTGTGTGTGTGTGTGTGTGTGTGTGTGTGTGTGTGTGTGTGTGTGTGTGTGTGTGTGTGTGTGTGTGTGTGTGTGTGTGTGTGTCTTGTGTGTCTTGTGTAGGGAGTCCTGTGTAGGTGCTTTCTTGGGGTTGCTTTCTCGCTATTGCTCCTTTTTTTGGTTTAGCAAAACCCTCCCAAGCATCACCCCGTGGACCTTCCAGCTCGTCGCCTGCACCTTCCCAATTTTACTTCCCGCCCTGCCAAGGACAAACTCTTCCTCATTGACCTGGCAGTTCAAATCAGAAAGCTTTCCCCCCACTCGCATGCCTCTCAAGTCCTGCACGGAATCCAACATCTGCTTGTATGTGGCTCGCTCTCGGCAACCGTTCAACATCTTGGACATCTGGGCCTGCCCCTCAGAGCTTTCGAAACTTTAGAATGACAACAGAAGTGCTCCCACCTATGGCCGGATGAGAGAGCATTGTGTGCTTCCATTGACGTACTTGCAGAAGCCGAAAAGGAAGAGATTGTATGGAACCTTCTGCACACTCATGCTCCATGTCCTTGTTGGCTTTTGAGGCCCTTGCACGAGGACTCATAGCAGCCAGCCTGCTCAATCGTGCTCTGTTGGTCAAGGAAAAGGCAGGGAGCAGCGGACTAGTATTAAATCAGGGTGTGTATGCGGAGCTAATTCTTCTTGCTAGTCGTCTCTACAAATTCAAGGAAATGAGAAAGTTGGTGCAGGAACTAGGTTATTTTTCAGAGTTACAACTAGGCTTAGAGCAGTGCACGTCTATCATGGCGGCATGCCGGAAGGTGCAGATGTATGATGCTGTGTTGGGCCTTTTCGAGTGGTGGAAACAAACTGGCTTCCTACCAAATGTCGTGATGTATCAGATTGTTATGACGACTCTTTCAGACCTTGGTAAGTATACTAGGGATGCTCTGGCTGTGTATTGGGAGATGACAAAGAATGGATGTCCTCCTCATCTTTTCGCTTATGATGCTCTATTTGAGATATGTGCACAGCTAGGGGATGCATCAAAAGCATTAAAGATCCTTGCTAAAATGAGGGAATCCAACATCACACCGACATGGACGGTAGTTAATTGACGAGATTGAGAATCGAGAGGGGTGATGCAGCTCGGAGACATGCTTGGTGTTGGTGCTGGTTGGGTTTTGTTGATGATTACTTTCATGGGCTTCCATCTTCCAATCATCTAGGAAAAACTAAAAGACGTCTCATGGGCTCGGACACAGGAGACACACATGTCTTTTTTTTGTGTGCTTCCTTGACCGCTTGCCGGTGAGGGTGAGGGTGAGGGTGAGAGAGAGAGAGAGAGAGAGAGAGAGAGAGAGAGAGAGAGAGAGAGAGAGAGAGAGAGAGAGAGAGAGAGAGAGAGAGAGAGAGAGAGAGAGAGAGAGAGAGAGAGAAATAGAGACAAAATCAGTAAAATAAAGAGAGAGACGGGATGAGAGAGAGAGAGTGAGGGGGAGAGAGAAGGAGAGAGAGAGAGAGAGACAGAGAGAGAGAGAGAGGTCCTTCAGTAGCGAGAGAGAAAGAGAGAGGGAGGAAGGGACGGTGGGCGCGAGAGAGAGAGAGAGAGAGAGAGAGAGAGAGAGAGAGAGAGAGAGAGAGAGAGAGAGAGAGAGAGAGAGAGAGAGAGAGAGAGAGAGAGAGAGAGAGAGAGAGAGAGAGAGAGAGAGAGAGAGAGAGAGAGAGCAAGACAGAGGGGGGGAGAGAGAGAGAGAGAGAGAGAGAGAGAGAGAGAGGAGAGAGAGAGAGAGAGAGAGAGAGAGAGAGGGAGAGAGTAAGAGAGACAGAGGGATATATAAAGAGAGAGAGAGAGAGGGGGGGGAGAGAGAGAGAGAGAGAGAGAGAGAGAGAGAGAGAGAGAGAGAGAGAGAGAGAGAGAGAGAGAGAGAGAGAGAAGGAGATAGGGAAAGAGGGAAAGAGATAGGGATAGGGATAGAGGGAGTCCATGTTAGGGAAAGAGAGAGAGAGAGAGAGAGAGAGAGAGAGAGAGAGAGAGAGAGAGAGAGAGAGAGAGAGAGAGGGAGAGAAAGAGAGAGGTAGATAGAGAGGGAGACAAAGAGAGGGAGAGAGGGAAAGAGAGAGAGTAGATAGAGGGAGAGAAAGAGAGAGAGAAAGAGGGAGATAGAGGGAAATAGGGATAGGGAAAGAGAGAGAGAGAGAGAGAGAGAGAGAGACAGGGAAAGAGGGAAAGAGATAGGGATATGGATAGAGGGACAGAGTGATAGGGAAAGAGGGAGAGAGATAGAGGGAGAGAAAGAGTGAGGTAGATAGAGAGGGAGAGAGGGAGAGAGGGAAAGAAAGAGAGTAGATAGAGGGAGAGAAAGAGAGAGATAGAAGGAAATAGGGATAGGGAAAGAGAGAGAGAAAGAGGGAAATAGGGATAGGGAAAGAGAGAGAGTAGGTAGAGAGGGAGAGAGGGAAATAGGGATAGGAAAAGAGAGAGAGTACACAGAGAGGGAGATAAAGAGAGGAATAGAGATAGAGAGAAAGAAAGAGAGATAGAGAAAGAGAGGGAGTGAGGGAAAGAGGGAGAGAAAGAGAGAGATAGAGGGAAAGAGGTAGAGAAAGAGAGAGAGAAAGAGAGGTAGAGAAAGAAAAAGAGAGAAAGAGAGGGAAAGAGGGAGAGAAAGAGAGAGAAAGCGAAGGGCAGCCCATCCCCAAGCTTGGAGGGTGTAGGTAGAAGACAATGGGTTCCACTTGTAAAACATGCTAATCTATGTTTTGCAATAACGAGATGAAGCAGCTGCATCAGTTTGTGAGGCCATTCTAAGATATGGTGGATGTCTCTGGGTCACTTTTGTGGACATATGTGAAACCTGAAAAAGTGGTGCCCAAGTCCAAAGTCACCATGACCTTAGCCGAAACCTTTATGCCTTGGCAGAAGATGTCGTCCATGTTTGGCTTCTCATCTCTGAGAGTGCTTGCTTTACATGGAGGCGTAGACATGACTCTCGGATGAAGAGAGAGAGACTCAGTGAGAGAAATAGAATTACTTATTGCAATACATTAGAATTGTAATGTTACAATCAATTGATCACTTAGATGTTGAATCTAGGTGCAGCCAACACAAAACGATGGCTACATTTACAACCTTAACATATATATGTGTGTACATATATATCTGTTTATGCATGTATGTAGGCACTAAGTACGAGAGCATAGCATCCGAAGGTTACACGTTTCTTCTTGGGTATAGTCGTTTTTTAATCGTGTCGTTGCGGTCATTAATCCACTCATGCAGGGATTACCGCAATGTACCTTTGGTTTTACCACGGTTTAGACTGCGATGATATCCAAAGAGGTGCAATTGACCTTTGGCACTACTAGCTCTACTAGTATGTGTATGTGTCTACGTGTTTGTGTGCTAATATATATATCCTCTAGGAGAGAATTTTGATGTTACGATCAATTGATCACTTTGACGTTGAATTTAGGTGCAGCCAACACAAAACGATGGCTACATTCACAACCTTAACATATATATGTGTGAACATTTATATCTGTTTATGCATGTATGTAGGCACTAAGTGGGGAGCATAGCATCCGAAGGTTAGACGCTTTCTCTTGGCTATAGTCCTTTTTTAATCTTGGCGTTGCGGTAATTGATCCACTCATGCATGGATTACCGCAACGTACCGTTGGTTTTACCACGGTTGAGACTGTGATGATATCTAAAGAGGTGCAGTTCACCTTTGACACTAATAGCCTCTACTTAGGTCTACGAGTATGTATATGTATCTACGTGTTTGTGTGCTAATATATATATCCTCTGGGAGAGAATTGTAATGTTACGATTAATTGATCCCTTAGACGTTGAAATTAGGTGCAACAAACACAAAACGATGGCTACATTTACAACCTCCAAAGGCTAAAAAATGAAATAATGTATAGCTAACGGTGGGGGGGTGGTTTGTACCCCCCCCCCCCCCCCCCCCCCCCCCCCCTGCAACCTTGGACTCATATGTATCCGTTTGAAATGATTGGTCGCGGTAATATGGGCGGTAATTAGCACGGTAATAGCTGCGGTAATAACTGGCGCCCAAGAAAGGAGAGAATGCACAGTATGCCGCGTTTTTCCAACATACCCTGTGTTCTTGCTCTGCGCCATCACTTCCAAGCTTCCCCTCCCACACACCCATCTCCCTACCCTCTCTCTCCTTCAACAAGCCTTGCTCCGCCCCCCCCCCCCCCCCCCCCCCCCCACCTCTCCCTTCCCCCTCTCTCATTCTCCAAGCTTCTCAAGTTTCATCGAAGAGGGTTTCGTCCATGTTTCAGCAAGGGGGTATTCCGCCAACTTCTTTGGACGCTCAACCTATTCGAAGCTCAACCGCGCTACATAGAAGAGGTAAGCACAAAAGCACATCCTGCCTCTTCCCCTTTTGTTTTTGACCACACAAACACACACACACACATAAATGAAAAAAATAGAGAAAATAGAGAATCCATTATAACATACCTTGTTCATTAGGAAATGGTTGTTTTGCATGGCTTGTTTGAAATGGTTGCTTTGCTACGCACATTTAAAAATGGTTGCTTTGCTACGCACGTTTG